>NC_065968.1:2644166-3965000 GCF_021464435.1 Cataglyphis hispanica | reverse complement strand
GTTAAAATTTTAACAATCAAAGAAATGCAGTTGAAAAAAAAAATGATACGGAAATAAAAAATGTCATTTTTTTAAAACTTATAACAATAGTCAGATATACAGAATAATCCACAACTTAATTTTAATGATGAATTCTCTGAACCTATAGTCTATTTTTTTTCTTACCAAAAATGTTCAGAGAAAAATCATCATTTCTGGTAAATTTATATACAATATATAATAATAAAATTTTTATTTAAAGCTTAAAGATGATATTTGCCTTTCTTTTTTTTTAATTATATTTATGCATAATTTCTGACTTTAATTTTAATGATAGATTCTCTGATGAATTTAGGATGGAGTCAACTTTTTTTTTAATCAAAATGTTTAGACTTCGATAATTTCTAAGTTGAGAAATTGAAAAAGAGATTTTTGATAAACTTCAGAAGAATAATCAAATAAACAATAAACTCGCATTCTTTAATTTAATTCAGATATATATATATATATATATATATATATATATATAGTATATATATATATAATATAATGAAAAATCATCATTTCTGGTAAATTTATATATAATATATATATATAAAACTCTTATTTAAAGCTTAGTTACAAAGATAAATTATATATATATATATATATATATATATATATATATATATATAATTTATCTTTGTAACTAAGCTTTAAATAAGAGTTTTATTATATATATTGTATATAAATTTATCAGAAATGATGATTTTTATTATTATAATATATATCTGAATTAAATTAAAGAATGCAAGTTTATTGTTTATTTGATTATTCTTCTGAAGTTTATCAAAAATCTCTTTTTCAATTTCTCAACTTAGAAATTATCGAAGTCTAAACATTTTGATTAAAAAAAAAGTTGACTCCATCCTAAATTCATCAGAGAATCTATCATTAAAATTAAAGTCAGAAATTATGCATAAATATAATTAAAAAAAAAGAAAGGCAAATATCATCTTTAAGTTCTAACTTAATTTTTCGCTAAAATACGTTGATTAATATCTAACAAGTGCCTTTATTTTGATATTGCATTTCTAATAAACAATTTCGTTGTTTCAATGTTATTAAAAGAATTTAATGAAAATGCATTTATATGATAATAAAAAGAAAATGCGAATCCCAAATCGATTGAAAAATTGTAGCTTTTTACAAGTCACGAAACATGGGCGAACATTTGATAATATACACCTTTTTTAATTCTTCTCTGTTTTTCAATTATACGCAGGAGATTGCAGTAATGCAAAAATGAAAATAATAAAATGACATAATAATATTACTTCATTACATTTTGCACAGCTATAGAATAAATAATCTTTTCTGACAACCTATGACGATTAAATAAAATGCATTATTTTAACATACCAAATTTATTTGATTCGGTTCTTCCCTATCATTCATGACAGCCGATATAGTTTGATTTTATCTTACGTAAGATTTTGCGTTAATAACGAGCGTTTTATGATTATTTAAAAAACAATTAAATAAAATCAGATTTTATATATTCATTATAATTTTATATATTTTTCAGAAAATGTCCAATATTATTTTATTTTTTCTTTTTTTTAATTTTTTACCATTTCTGTATAGTAACATTTTCATCATTTCCCTCATAAGTTTCCCTCTTATATTCCCTATTTTATTCAGGTTTCCGTATATAGTTAATATTTTCCAGCTATCTTGCAAATTTGTGTATTTTGTCCTTACTTTTTTTTACCATTTTCGCTATCACCATTCGTACGAAAAAATATATACTATTATTTTTTTATGAGATGGAAAAAATTTTCGTTCTCAAGATCCGACTTTGTGCAAAGAGTTCAAACTGTATGTATTGTATTTGTTGATGAAAGTTAATTTTAAATGCATCAACAATTTTTTGCTAGTTAGCTGCCACGTTTTACTCATATATTTCTTTCAGCTTTATCCTGCATATTTATTCTTTAAAAAATCCATTGCGTCAACCAGTGTATTGCAGCTTTGGTTAATTAACCCATTTTGTTTTCCGCTATTAAATTAAGATTCGCATAACGTATGTTACCAAAAAATTTTTGTGTTTTTAAACTTATATCACAAAGCGCGCAGATTATACACTTCTATATTAGCTTAAAAACTAAATGAAAGATTCCATAAATAATGTCTTAAGAAAGGATGAAGGAATAAAACTTGTGTATTTTTAGTTTTAAAGTGTAGAATGCATTGTATATCTCATTGTTGATCCAATCTGAAAATATCTTGAAATCTGCATAAGAATCTGTGCTTCTTAAGAATCTTGCAGTTCTCAAGATGTTAACAGCGTGGAAAAAATCGCTCTTGATTCTCCTGTTTTAAATAATAATTCTATAATGTAGACAGAAATACACAGATGTACAAAGGGAGGAAAAAGATTGAGATTAACCACGCTTAATCACACTAATGTTGTTGCAATCAAACGCGTAAAAAAAAGATTTCACGCTTGATTTCGCGTTCAAAGACACCGGTGATCGGTCGTAAAAGTCGTATAAAATAGTTTCAAATGCACGTGCAATCGCATGACTACTCGTGTATAAATAATAATAATAATAATATGAGAATCGCCGTCTAGCTATAGCTATCAATAAGATAAGAAACGAGTTGTGAGCAGCAGAGACATATGTATAATTACGAAATATATATTATATATATATATTTTTTTATATATATAAAGTATATATATAAAGTATATAATATATATTTCGCGCTTTTTTTTTATACATTCACGCGTACGCGGAACAAACACATACATAGGAGCGCAACGACGGCTTTAGATGATCGAACACTTTTGGTTTCTTGTTCACTCTTCTCCTCTATTTTCTCTGCCTCTCATTTTCTCCCTTTCTCTTCCGTTTAGCTTTCATTTTTCTTGCATTCTATCTCTTTCGCATGTACACATTCATACATAGATACATACGCATACACACATTCACTCACCGTCATACTTTCCACTCACCCACACACACACACGCAGGCGCACACACACACACACACACACACACACACACACACACACACACACACACACACACACACAAAAATACATGTTTATCTCACATATATATTATACGCTTTTTCTTTTCACACGTCATTATCAATTCATCGCGCGTGTAAGAATTGAGAAAAATATATGTACATAAAAATGTCGTAGAGCCCAATGGCGATAGTAGAAGTAATGTAGTTTAATAGTAGTGATAATAATAATAGCATAGACATAGTAGAAGTAAAAGTATCGATTGCTAAATATAGTCGAATCTCGTATAATTCTCGCTTCCTTACCCCTGTTTACAGCACAATGCATTATTTATCCATTCTTCGCATGTTCTCTTACAGCTAATAGTTAAGAGAACAATTTGGGGATATAGAGGAAGGAGAATAGGAGACCACTGCAGAGATTGGGAGTCGCAGCGATAAATAGCTCACAGATGTGTATGTCGCTAGAAGGACGCGAGTCATTATTTAAACCCAAAAACCTCTCGAAACGGTGTCCTACGGTAAAAGAAATACAGACAAGACATTGTGTTCCAGTGTGTATGGCGCGGTCTCTCGATTATTTCTCGTTTTTTTTTTTTGTTTTTTTTTGTTTTCTTTTTTTGCCTCTGCTCTTTCTTTGTACACAATATACTACTACATTCTATTTTTACACAATATTAAATTACTTTGCGATCACATTATCATACATAAGAACTTGTAAAAGATATACCCGGTACCGTGAATCGCGAAACGTTCTCGGTTAGAAAAACTTCGTCGCTGTCGTGCTTGGCATCGGCGTCATTGTCACCGTCATCGTCAACGTTAGCATTAGCGTCGTCGTTGTTATAGTGATTGTATGATAGGACGTTGAGAAAAATTACCGAGAACTGAAATGAGGAACGGTAGCAATCGTCATCTCGCAACGTCTTGTCCTTAGATCGGTGCACATTGGTGACATACTGGTGATAATAATTAGAATGACAGTGATGGTGCTGCTGCTGGTAGTAGTGGCGGTGTTGTTTTTGGTGATGGTGATGGTGTTGGTGATGACGATGATGGCAATAGTTGCGGTCATAGTGGCGGTGATCATTGTAATAAGTGCTGGCGGAGTGGTCCGCAGGGGATCACTTGTCGGAACTCGGACATTCCCCAGGCTGCTTCATTATTGTATAATCCAGTCGGTACTGGGCTGAAATTAAAAGGATTTCGTGTTCTTTTGTGATGACAATTTGTGAATGATTCAAATTTGCACTCAGTACTTATGTGCCATACAAGTGTGCAATCAACTATAAGAAAATACCTCCCCCACCCAAAAAAAAAACACTAAACTATCTTTTTATGATTTCCAGAAATCCCAGATCAATAGATCCCAGATCCTATTTTTTTTATCAATTTTAAATAACTTTTCTTATCTATAATCTTTTTGTAATATCGTGTAAATTTTTAATTTTGAATATTAGCTATCTTATACAATAACTAAAGTTTAAATTAAAATCTTGTTGAGATAAAGTTCACTGGAATTAGTTTAAAAACAATAAAGTTTTGTTATATATATGAGACAAATCAGAAACGTAGTTTATGCCTTTTCTTCATGTTTAACATAATGCGCCTAATTAGGAGGACGTACCTTTCTTCGTGAGGTCCTCCATTGTCTGATCCTTGCAGTCTATCGCAAGGTGACTATTACTACCGCAGTTGTAGCAAGAGATCTTCGTTGGCGGGATAACCGTCGCCGTCGCGTACGTCACCACCGACGTAGGCGGCATGTACGACGCTTGCACTGGCGTCGCGGCGGCCGTCGCATTTGGTGGTGGCGGTGGAGTACTACCGGACGCGGTGACGGGATGTCCCGTGTACGAGTACATGATCTCGCCGTTCGGCTGATACGGGTAAGCTGGTCGCGCGGACGGACCGTGCAAGAAATTGGAATAAATACCGCTATTACCGGGCCGCAGCGCAGCCGGGAAGGCGTGACCGTGCGGCAAATATGCAAGCTGCGAATGCGTCGGTGGTCCTGGAAAGGAGACGCAGTGCGGTAGATTCGGCGGTCCGCCATTATTTCCGTTGTTCCCGAGTCCGTTGAGCATCCCCTGGCTCTTTTGCCGCATCGTGCGCGGATTCTTTCTGGTAAGTTGTCTGCTCTCCGGTGGCACCGATGACTGCATCGGCTGAGACGTCGATGTCGACGCGATATGCGAGGGCGGCGCCGAATGCACTGAATTCATGTGGTCGTTGACAGGCGGGATGCCATTATTATTGTCACTGCCTACCCACGGCACGGCTGGCGGCGTTTCCGGAGGTGATCTGCTACCGGTGCTATCGGAGCTACTGCTCTGAGAACAATGCCGACTGTTTTCGGAATCGAGCCGCAGCGCTTGCAGTTGCGCAAGGCAGTACATGTGCTGAGCATTGCATCTGAAACGTACGATGTGTGTCTCAAAATAGGATCATCATTATCATATATGTGTATCTCCTTCAATGTTAAGATATGTTTTCCAATTAAGTTTTGCATTGGATTTTAATTAAAGTTTGTATATACCGTGAAAACCGATTTTGCATTCCAGCTACTGGTACAGTGAGACAAGCATAACACGATGAATTCGGAGCTGTGTACATCTGTGGCGGACCAGGATACATTTGTATTGGCGCGGGGTCTATCGATGGCATGGGATAACGCCGTACATTGTGAGTAGTTACGTGATTCTGATAATTATGCATCGTCGGATGTTCTTGTTGTAACGGTATCGATTTCCCGCTTGAATTACTGCTATCACCCAAGACCTCCATATTTGGTACATTCTATATGGCAGAATAAATGACATTAGCACTTAAAAAACGCTGAACATCGTGATATAACGTGATATAAACGACATTCATTTACAACATTCTATAATGATGTAAATCGCATTTACAATTTTAATCTTTTCAAATAAAAAAATATTTAAAGCTTATTTTTAAATAAAACAAAAAAATGCATAAAAATTAAAGCTTAATTTGCAGAATATTTTGTATTTTCAATTAAAACTTAAAAACTATCATTTATTTCTCGACTTTAAAGAAATATAAATTCAAATTAACCAAGAAATTCTTATCTTTTAAATAGTTTACTATATATTAAGATATATACTCTATATATAATCTTACTTCATTCTCGAGTATCTCGGTATTGTTAGTATTGTCCAGCTTCTTATCCCCTGAAATCTGATTTAAGCCGTTGGTTTGACTCTTGACTATACTCCTCAATTGTCCAACCGCGTTCGATGGCAAGCCAATTTCCCTCAAATCTTCATCGCTCAACCTACTGATCTGTAACATCCACACATATAGATGATTTAATCTCAAATTGTGCACGCGCGATACAATATAATCTACACATCCGGCGCCCCTACCCATCATAGCAATAGAAAAAAAAACAGTTTTACTTACTTCGTCTAAAGAAAAATTCTGCAGATTGCTCTTAAAGTTCGGCATCTCCTTGCCTAGAGTCTCCCGGAGAGAATCTCCGGAATTAGACGACCTGAGTCGTGACAGTGGTTGTTTTGATTGAGTCGCCGGAGCGTTGTCGACAGAGTTATGCCGAGAGAAGGTCGATGTACTCGTAATAGGCAGAGGAACGGATCGCGACGATGGGAGTAACGGTTGTTGACTAGGAAGACTTCTGCTTGAGCCGAGGAGTGGTAGAGAATTGTTGTTGCTGTTGTTACTGCTATTACTATTGTTGTTACTGTTGTTGCTATTGATAGCGTTCGAGCCGGAGATACTCGTTTGACTGTTCGAGCCGCTCGATGATGTCGTGAGCGTATTCGAGGTGGAGTGGATTACTTGCGAGGACGAAGTGCGCGGGTTGACGTTATTCCTGCCACGACCCATCGGCGAGTTGCTACGACTAGGGGATCGTGATTGGGACGGCGATGACTGGCGGCTGACTAAGGGAGAAGGTGGGTAAGCCAACATATCGCCGGTGTGATACATCAGCTGGTTTCCCATCATAACCTGACCCGTCCATGCAGGCGGCATATGGTTCATAGATGGGAAACCGAGATGAACGTATTGAGTAGTACCGCCGGATCCCATAGGCATTTGCTCCGGGCTGGGCAGACATAATCCTGGTGGAGGTATCGTGAGGCCGGGTGGCATTCCAGTGACCATAGCATTCCTCATTGCAATTTCTCCTGTAAGTATCATATCATATAATACTGTTAATATATATACTGAAGCATTTAAGAACATTATATTACAAAAAAGTTTATCTAGAAATAATATTCAAAATTAACATTTAAAATACATTTAAAATGTGTGAAACATAGCGTACCGTGATAAGACTGCATCGGCGGTGGTGGCATTAAACAGCTACTCGGGATTTCAGGCTCCATTAGCCTCTCATTCGTGCTCATGCACGGCGTACAACCCTGCATAAATTTAAATTATGTATTATGTTTGTGCACAAAATATGTAGTATACATTTATGTATAATCAACAGTTTCCAATTTTTTCTAAAAATATTACGAAATCATATAACTGTTAAAGAAGTTAATAATATAAAAATTTTGTGATTATTATATAACAAAATTCCTTGAGTTACACTTAACAATAACTGTGAATTAATGTATATTTCATAAATCTACAAAATTTTTATCATGATTTTCCAAGAAAAAAATAATGATTTAAAAAATACAAAACACAAGGCATTAAATGACAGAAAAAAAAAAACATGTCATAAATGATTACTGTCTTTTTTCGTGGAAAAAAAAAAGGAAAGATGGAATATCATACATTACTTGTGACGGTTTAAAAGAAGAATTTATTTTTGAGAAGTTCAGACGAGCTTCTTCCTCCTGGAGTTTGAGGAATATATTGCCGAAGACGCTTTTTTGCTCGTACGTGAAGGCCGGATGATTCAGTGCCATCGTGTACAGCAGTAGCAACTCTTCCAGAGGTTGATCATCCGCATTAAAGGTAGTTCCGTTTATCAGATTGATGACCTCCTGATGATCGAGATTCGACAGATTCTTGTACAGGATCACCGCGCAGGCGTAATTGCAGGAATGCAATAGTGCCATGTAAAGAGCCAGTTTTCTTCGCGTGCGTTTATCCGTCACGCTGGAGGTCGTCAGTTCGGCCACGTCGGAGGCATTGTTCGCATGATGCTCCGTGTCGCGCAGGTCATTATAATCCCGCTTGCCGATCTCCTCGATGCATGTGCCAAGGTATCGTACTTCAAACGGCAAGCACATGTTTAGCAATGTGCACATCACATCGATACGTTTATAACTAAAAAGATAAAAGTGATATATTAGTACGGAACACAATATCGCGTCGACATCATCAACAATCTTTATGCTCCTATTTGAAAGTGACAATTCTAAATACTGTTATAATTTTAATTGCCTCTCTCAATTCTACTTTTGTAGAAATTTCTCCTTCGAATGGACTCTTTATCGTGTAAATTTGGAGAGCTGCAAACAGACAACTGAATTATCAATTTGCCATTCATAAAATAAATATATATTTGCCATGATTATATATAATATTTTTAATTTTAACATTATAAATCAAATATTAATAATTAATTGAATGGCCTTAGTATTTTTTTTAAACTAAGAAAATCTATAAAACTTCAATAATAGAGAGGTACTATGATTATGATACCTTTGAATTTGGAAACTTTATGATATTTAGAATTTTTATGAGAGAATTTTTATCATCTAAAATAGCTTTTGAATATTGCTTTCACATTCATTTTATTAGGATTTGACCTTTCTGCTCCTCTTTAATTTACTTCAGACTATTATAAAAAAAATAAAAATAAAAACACATTATAATAAGATATTTAAATCTGTTTCCAAATATATACATAACAACCTTCTCTTTCAAAATCTAAAGTGTTTATAAAGATCGAAAAGATAGAGTACAATTTTGTCAATATATAATAGCTAAAATTATAAAGAATCTCAAAATATATTTAATTTTTTTATGCAGATTTTTTAAAGGCCATAGAAGATTTGTATTAACAAAAAAATATTTGTTAAACAAAATAAAATATTTTTTTCTAGATAAAATTGACATATAAGTGGAACATTTTATGCAAGTTGCAAACAAGTAATGAGTAGATTAAAACAATGTGATCAAGTAAATAATTTTAAATTTTTTACTATTATTAAAAAGACGATTACCATACATGTTTCTAGGCACAATAATCTTATTAGTAATAATATAATTTTGAATCATTTAAAAAGTTAACACTCCTATATATATTTTATTTCAGTATCTCATATATATGTTCTAATTTATATCTATATATATGACAATATGGCTGTCTTATGCAATCATTGATAGTTGAAATATCATGCATTAATACACTAAAAATTAAATATAGATCATTATTCGTATAAGTATTGAAATAATATATTATTTAGAATTTAGATATTCACATATTTATGGAGGAGTTTTGTACATAAAAAAAGAGCAATTAAATGTGTGTGTGTGTGCAACAATCAAATTGCATTTTGTCAAAGCAAAAAAGTGTTGAAGGAGTTGAAAGACTTGATATAGTTTAGCCATCTTATTTTAACCTTATCAAAAATTTTTTTATTTTAGATTTTATTATTTTTATAAGTCTAAATATATATACATACAAATAAGTGTGATAATGGTATCAAATATAAAGATATATATATATATATATATATATATATATATATATATATATATATATATCTTTGTCTTAAAATTTCTTTCTTATTTTATTTTTATCTTTATAGTAAAATTAATGCATAATATTAAGACTTGTAATATAATGACAAATATCATTATTGCATTTTGTACATTACACATAACATATATATGTTTAATATAAAAGTTATACTGACAAGAAATTACACATTCTTATTAAGAGAAAATAATTAAAGAACAATCTAGAGAGTGCAGCATAAGCTCTGCTAGCATAAGAGATGCATGGAACCAATGTGAAAAAAATGAAAAGTAATTTTTCTTGATTAAAAGAGTCGCTTCGTACAAAAAACGTAGAACTTACGAGACGACAAGGACAGAAGTAATTTGTATCAATCGGATCAAGGAATAGTTGACTAGTAATACAACAGGAAATGGTATAATGCATTTAAAGATTTTCAATAATACCAAAGATCATTATCTAAAGTCTAAAGACTTGTAATGATTCAAGAGACAAAATGCAAATTGCAAGCACGATATATATATATATATATATATATATATATGTATGTATGTATGTATGTATGTATGTATGTATGTATGTATATGTATATTCTGGTGTAGTTGGGGCAAAGTTAGATTGTCTTCTAATGTACTAGAAAACAGATACTACAGGATACGACGGCGTCGAGGCCTTCGATACCGCAACGCGGGTCGTATGACGGCGACGACGCGTCCACGGTTACGCAAAAATTACTCCTGAAATATCTCGAAGAGGAAGAATCGTGTCGTCGCGTCGCGTCGCGTCACATCGCGTCGCGTCGTCTCGCGCCGCGACGCTTCCTCCCCGATTCACACATTACCTGGACAGATTCCCAAACCATGATACCACGTTCTCCTTACACACCATTGCCAGACAACATTGATACCAATTGGGTGGGAGGAAAGTGTGGAGCGACGGAGCGGACGGTCAGCGGGCGGCCTCTTCTCTCTCTCTCCCTCTCTCTTTCTTTCTTTCTCACTCTCGTTTTTTCTTCTGCTCCCTCCCTCTCTTTTTCTCTATCTATCTCTTCGCTGTCGCTCTCGTTCTTGCTGGCAGCGTGTAATCGGATTGACAATCGGATCCTTTGCGAGCGAGAACTGTTTCACAAGCGTGCGATGACACTCGTCGGTGTACGACGGTGAACCACGTCTGATCTCGCCGAGATCGCACAGTGGCGGTGGCGATGGCACGTCGCACCGTAAAGTGTCCACATTCGCAGCAGCAGGCGAACGTATATATAACGTAACGTCGAAGTCAGATGCGTGTGGCGTGGAACACGCGATACTCGACCACACTCGACGGGACACGGAGAGAAAAACGGCGATGGGGTCCCGGATCGGTGAAGGGTCGATGATGAGCGGCGATCGCTAGGAGTCGACGAAGGAACGCGTCAACGGTCGCGCGCGCTTCCGAGTTCTTCCACCTTTGTATGTAGCTCCCCGCGAATATATCCTCGGCGAAGAGCGAATAAACACGTCTCTTCTCTCGCACGATATGGGATATATATTCGCCGCCAAGCACTCTCGCTACGATAACTCGCGAATTCGCTCTCTTTCTCTCCGTCACGTACCCTCTCCTCCTTTCCCTCTCTCTCTCTCTCTCTCTCTTTCTCTCTTTCGCATATGAGATGCTACCACGAATGTGTCGGGCAATCGAGTCGCGAGACCGTTCATATGCTTCGCGTTCGAAAAGACATCGGAAATCGCGCGCAAAATGACGTTTTCATGTCACGACGACGAACGCGAGAGCCTAGTAAGTTACTAGAATGTGTCATATACGTGTCCTATCTAGATGTTGCGTGCATCGTGACTGTTGATGCAGCTGTCAGTTTTGACAGTTTATAAGAAAACATGGGTGATTCCACGCCCCATGGAGGAATTTGCTAAAAAATAAAAAAGAATAACACAATTCATATAAAGTCACGTTAATAAATTAATTCTTAATAAAGATTAACATTACTTCCTAGTGTATTCGCATATTAAGCATCTAAAAGAAATGAAATAATCGATTGTTTTGAGGCTGCTAAACATTTTGTGTACGAATACGCTTTTAAAGCGACAATCTAAGCATTTATTCAAAAAAAGAAATTATGGTAAGTTTATATGCTAAGGAAATAAATATTATTATACAAAATATATATTATACAATCTTAAATATGTGAAGTTATAACATTACAGCGAAACCTGCTTCATAAATTTTGTATTTTGGGGATGGACTATATGAGAGGGATATGAGAATAATTCAAGAAGTTTTATCGGTTCGATCGGTTTGTGCATTATCCTATATTTTTTATGTTTATATATTATGTTTATTCATGCACATTATCAAAAATCCCTATATTGGTTACTTCCAGATTCCTTAGCAATTATCATGTTCCTTCTTGTGTTACTCTCTCTCTCTATTCACATTTCCTATATAATCACATGAATATCTTAAAATTTGTAAGTAATGAAAGATAGAAAATATTATAGACATAGTAATAGATCAAACAGCTTCCATGTCCATGTAATATACTTTGATGATAAAAAGAGTAAAAGTATATATAATTCCTCTTTTCACATGCAATGACATTTTTTGAACAATCAGTTTGCATAATTGAATACTTATATAATTACTTTCTTTCTTTCTTTAGAGAGAGATACAAATAAAAGATTATATATATATATATATATATATATATATATATATATATATATATATATATCCTCTATATTTTTACATCTTGTTCAAATCTTTGTACTCAATTTATTCTTATTTTATATTTAAAGATATATGAAAGATACTATGTTCTGAATGCACAATATCTTTTGTTTTTAAATTTAATATGGTAGCAAATGTGAGTAATGGAAAAGTAGCAAAAAGGGAAATAAACAGAGAATCTGAAAGTAATTAATACAGAGATTCTTCGGATTATATTTATATATGTATGTATATGCGCGTATATCGTTAATATAAAGTTAGTGTAAAGCTTCAGTATTTGATCTGGCTACATCGGAGACAGTCTGATTATTGTCCATCTGCTCCGCTATTACATTGAACTGTTCGCCGTTAACATACTGTCCTTCTTGGTACTGTGAGGGACTGTAATCATTATATTGATTATGTTCTTGCTCCACCATATAAGCATCCATATTTGAATCGTCCGCTATATACTCCTCATTACTGTGACCCGCTTCTTCCTGTTGATACACTTGCTGATCCATAGTTTCCATTGCATTCGGCGCAAAATTGTTTTCCATAATATATCTTTGATCGCCCGACGAGTCGTACAAGTCATTCGTCGATTGATCGTTTTCCTTTGGCGCGTTCACTTCTACATGTTGATCGCTCGCGGTATCATATTCCTGTTGAATCGTTTGAGCACCGACTGGTAATTCCTTTACATGCGACGGGGCTGCTGAATCCATTGTGTTATAATGAAAAGTTCCAATATTATCGTTAATTTCCATAAGAGTTCCTCCTAGAAAGTAATCGCTGTTATTTAACGTGTTCGTGCGTCTCGATTATATACAATAAATAAAAGTCATTACCTTCATGACTTGCAAAACTGCCTTGTATCTTATTTGACAAGTGTTCTATGTTGTTTTGTAGGTCGGCCATTTCTTCCCTGAGATAAACGTGTAAATGGATTAATGGAAAGAGAGAGAGATGAGATATGGGATTAAAAATATTACGTTTAACTGTTAACGAAAAATGAAAGTCACATCGAGCGTAGTATATAATTCTCATTTCATTTTAGGATACACGTCGCTATTACTGTGCTGATAGAGTCGTTTTGGAAGTATCTGACTTCTTTTTTGGAATTACTTTTACTTTTAGATCAACCTTAACGGTACGTTTCTTGCTCGAAGGCGAAGCGGTTTGCCCAACTGTTGTCACGTCTCTCTCAACGATTCCCTCTGTCAACACAGAATAGCCCCAGATATATATCGTGAGAAGTAGTGCATTCTTATAAACTATAATTAGCATATATAATATTTACACGCGTTCGCGTAAGAATGATTGATAGGCTACAGATCAACATGTGCTGTTTCATAGGGAGGATCAATTTAATTAATCGCGAAACCAAATAAATTAGATAGATGTTTGAAGTTGAAGTGAATTATATATTTTTGAGTTTCGCAAGTCGAACTGAGAATATACTTGTGTTTAAGATTGTTAGCTTCCAAACGCTGTGTGAGAGATTGGCATTCGGCAGTCAGTCTCGAGACGAGCGTGGCTTGACTATTCAAAGCTTCTTCTAGGCCCGCCACCGTGGCAGCTGTGAAATTTATGTTGCCTGATCAGCTTGTTGCGAGGTTAATCGACTAATCTCAATCTCCGCCTATGCTAGGCATAGTGTCAGCATGCCGATTTCTCACACACATAGAGAGATATCACTCTTAAGTCAAAATCATGTCAATAGTAACACCCTTCACGGACAATATACCTAACATAGGCATATATAGGGCGATATCTTACCATGCTTAGTCCCCATGTCCATTATCATTGAAGTCAATTCCTTTTCATTTTCCAATCTAGGTGTAATCTCTTTATGATCTTCGGAACGTACAATCTTATTCATATTGATCTGAAAATATAAGAAATTTACTTTAAAATATCGCATTTTATTAAAACTTTTTATAATCAATCTACAAAAGACATATATTTACCTCTTTTTCCAAAGACGCTATTTGCTCCATCAGTCTTAGATTTTCTCGTCTGCAATGTACGAGATCTGCATCCGCTCTTTCCAGACGTTGCTTGTACGAATTTATCTCTGCCTGCAATCTATTCTGTTCTTGACGAGCTTGTCTTTCATTTCGTTCAGCTGCCAATTTGCTTGTTAAAATTTCTTGCTCCGCCGCGTCTTTCTCGCTTAATGCCTGATTAAGATCGCTTTGCAAAGTAGCTGAACAAAATAAAAATATTTTTTTTATATATGTAATCTTGTACAAATAATTAGATCTTTTATGTGTAAATATGCAGTGTGCTTTCAACATTTATTATTAACATTTATAAATTATTTATAAATTATCATTATGAAAAGCGTATAAAACTTACAGATCTTATTTTGCAACTCTTTTTTCAGATTATCAATGGTGGTTTGTTTCTGAGATAATTCTCGTTTTAACTCGTTAATCTCTCGTCGCAGTTTTTCAGATTCCAATTGCGCTTTATTAGCGGTTTCCCAATGGGACGCGATATCAGCAGTGAATTGCTCGATTTGCTGATTGTATCGACGTTCTATATGTTGCCTTTCCTCGGTTATACGTCTATTCGCTTCTTGGGCGGCCTCCCGTAACTTCTCGTGTTGCCTTTCCAGCTCGTCCTTCAGTCTCCGAATCTCCATTTCACTTTGACTCCTCTCGAACTCAATCTGTTGTCTTTCGTCCACAGATCGTTTCGCTTTTTGCATCGCCTCAGTCTCTTTATCTTTCGCGGCTGACAACAATTTTTGTAGTTCCTCCAGCTTCATCTCGGCCTCGTATTTGGCGCGTAGAGCCTTGTCTAATTCGACTTTCAATTCGATGCTGCCCTCATTCGAGCTAGTCTCGGACAAACGTTTTAAATTTGCTTGATTTTCCTCCTGTGCCTTTCGCAATTCCAGTTTTGCCTGCGTCAACTGCGCCTCCAATTCACTGATTCTCGATTCAAACATTATGCTGGGCCCTTCCAGAAATTTTTCTCGTTTGCTTTCCAAGTTATCGACATGATGATCGCTCGTGTCCTGCTTGCGACACTCTTGATCCGCCTGACCGGTACAATGATCCTTGTGATTCTGCAGAGCGCACTTAGATAATGCAGTTTGATTCCTGTTATGCAATGCTTCGTTTTCAGCTACGACCTACGAAAAATCATCAAGTTTTACCGCAATTATTTCTCTAGTCTTAAATTGCATTGTGATCCTATTTACCTCGCGAACTTTGCTTAGCAAATTGATCAGTTCGTCTCTGCAATACTGAGATTCTCGTTCCAACTGCTCGATATAGTCTTCCTGCCGTTCGATAAATGACGTTAACTCTGGCGGAATGGATTGGAGATCTGCCTTTGATAACGCTATATTGCTATACGCTTTCGATGGCTGAAGACTCTTCGAAAGAGGAGGAAAAGTATTTGAAACCGTATTTCCACGCAGATTTTTCCTCGGAAAACTATCGCTGATCATGCTCTGATCATCCGTGTCTTCTCCGGACTCGCTAATTCGCGGGTTACTGCTTTTGTACATGCTCCGAATACTTTGTGGTTTTCTGTAGAAAAATTGTGTGTTATCCTTTTATCATATATACCTTACTGTTTATATGTATGTTATATGTTTTATATATATATATATATATATATATATATATATATATATATATATATAAAAGATATAATTTTGTATATAGACGACATTTCTAAGAAACACATGATATATTAAATAACGATATATATATATCTAAGATTATTCATACATGTACAAATTAAATAATAATTACTGCAATTAAATAATCTGTACACAATTCAAATTTAAAATCTTCCTTAATTTTATAAGACACATTTTTAAATATTTACATAAATAATATAAATATAGGGTTGATTACAATCTGTTGCTTGCAATCTGATTTCTGAATTTTATTTCGTATGAAAATTTATACATAAACTTATTTTATCTTCTCGTTCAATTCTATTTGTGGCATCGATTATGTGTAATTATTTAATTGTTTGTTGGCGTTATTGTTCTCTTCATCAACTCACATTCCAGATATTCCTGTTGGCGCGTAAGATTCAGCCAATAAATATTTTAGTTTCGAGATAGCTTCTCTATATGCAAATTCCATATAATCCGCCGGCTTCTTCTTATTTAGATCCATCTTTGTAGCTCCATTTGTTTTTCTAGAATATAATCGTTTCTATCGCTCAATCAAATATATAGAGCAAAATAAATTTTAAATAAAAATAATAAATTGGCAGCAGGATATTAATCGAAATAATATTTCAGTTTATTTTAAAAAATGTGTCGAATTCGGTCTCGATATTTTGGAAATTCAATGAAGAAAATCAGTATTATTTAAATTATGATTTTTTTGCTCACGATCTTTTTAAAACTATTTTTGATTAGTTTTTTATTTCACTCTATTATATATATAATTTTTCGCATTCATAAATTTATTCTTATTCTTCTTATATATATATATAAAATATATTATTGTTACGTAATTTACAAAATTCGCTCGTTTCTTTTATTTATTAAGAAATAAAGAAAAATACTACATGTATGCACATAAAGAGATGTTCTTCCATTAATAAATGAGAATAAAAATAAATTAATTAATTTCACCTATTCTTTAATCGCTTCATCCGTGCGACGCACGCCGGATCCGCGTAGTTGCTTATATCGGGTGACGTTTTCAACCGGCTGATGAACCTCGGGAAGAATTTCGGGCGCGTTGTACCCGCGTTGCCAAAGGTCGCGATACTCGTCGAACTGCCGGCTACGAAAGGGTGATATTCACGGCGACCGTAAGCAGTGTTCGCCGCCAGCATTCTGAGCGCGTTCTGCCTCAGTGAGGCACTTCCGGCTCCTCACTTGAAGAACGCTCGCCAATCGATGATACGCTCCTCCCGGTCGGGAGAAGAAAATCGAACGGCGTGCTTCAACATTGCATGTAGTAACTGGAAGAGCCTGGCGGTGGCTCGCGTGCGATGGTACCGTCCGACCTTCGGAGAGGGGCAAGGTGATACCGTACCGTCGCCGTACCACCACCGATACGTATATTCCGTGACTTATATTAGTCAGTAGCCAGCATATCTTCGACGATAAAGCATACCTACGGTAGACAAAAAGAGCGAACGTCGGCGCTATCGCCTCCTGACATTTTTCATGTCTCATTGTAGAATTCCTATGGAAACAGAATGATCAAACAGTGCGCAATGACCGCAACGACCGCAACGACCACAACGATGATAGTGTGCGAAAAGCAAGCTTCCATTTAGAGATCACATTTAAAATAGAATGATTCACAGCTGAAAAATTAAAAAAAATATATTTAAACATTTACTAAAGATTATTGTTATCTATCAGATTATATCGCAGTTTTAAAACTTCTTTATTTATTTATTTCTAAGTAAAAATAAGGCGGTCTTTTTTACAAGTGAGCGAAAAATGAGATTAATGTGTAAATATTAAAAAAAAAAATATAAAAATACAGACAGTAAAGATATGAAAAAATATAAAAGATATGCAAAATATATATATTTATAAAAAAAAAATACAAAAATACAGACGAAGATATGAAAAATATTGCGATAAATTTATTTTATAAATATTTAATCTATCTGTAATAGTATCTATCTGTATCTAATCTTGTCTTTAAACAGCCAAAGAAATAGTACGTGATGATAATATCCCTGCAGCCATTCTTCTGATTAAAATAATCGAGGCGCTTCGTGCAGGTTTATTTTAATGAAAAATCGATCATCTTGATCAATTTGTCTCCTCATTCTCGATTTCATCATCACTCTCTTTTTGTTCTCTAAGCTTTAGGACTGCTCGGTCCAGGTATCTAAGAGGCACTGCTCACGACGCAACTTTTCTTGCGCTACGTAGCCTTCGGCACGGTTGCTAACGCCTTGGCTTGGAGGGTTCCTCTTAGTCGCATCCAAAAGTTCATCTCTGAGCAGATGAACCTTTGAATACAATTATAAGTCCCTCCATCACACTAAAGTGGAAACCCGTTCGGAAGGGAAAATTGGCAGCAGATTGGAGCAAGAATTGCGGTAGAATGAATTACGCATTCATATTTAATATCGCGTTATCTCATTATCTTGCAATAAGATGGGAGAAATTGATCGTGAAATCGATTAAATCATAAATTCTGTTTAGTTTTCGTCGCGTCAGAATGTGTCGCAAGTTTTTCATTTCTCTCTTACATCTTGTTAAATTCTGTTATATTTTTGTAAGATGACAATATCAAATTATGCATCGAATTTGATAACCCATTTGCAAATAAATTTTGATAACAAATTCTTTACAGATTTTTTTTCGAATTTAGCTATAGATCTAGAATGCTTATTAATTCATTTGTTTTACTATTTTTGAGTTATACAATAATAATGACTTATTTTCATAGTAAAAATAAAATATCTCGATACAAGATGAAATCAAGAATATAAGAGACAAAAGAGAAATGAGAAAACACGAAAGAGATAATTTCAGATTGAAATAATCAATAATCAAATAATAACACTTGGGACTTCTGCATGCTTTTACGCTTGCATAATGAAATGCAATATATATGCAATATACGTAAATAACAAGTGTATATATCTTTTGAATGTAATATGTGTGCATAGATGACAATTGCATTAGAGTTATGAAAGTAATACTAATGTTATCCACATTATGATTCTTCACATAAAATATAATGTACTTAAATTTAAAATTTAAAATATTTAATTCAAAAAGTTGTTTACATTAATCTCGCATTACAATAAATGCATTAAATAGAACAGAAGAAATAAATATTATAATAACATCATTAAAATATATTAAATGATATTAATATCAACGATAATATCAATCGTATATCTCGAATAAAAAAGATAATTCGCTCTCAATACATATCACATATCATAGCGCGCGCATAGCATATATATTGCTTTTTTTTTTTTTTTTTTAAATAAATATCAATATATTTTTGTATCTTACACATTTTGTGCTAAAATATTTGCAAACTATATATCGGCATACATTATGTATTAGTTTGCAGTTGCTGGTCCGAGTTTCCGTCGATCGGATTTGGAGTTTCTATAAAACTCTCGTCCTCTTCGTTGTGTAAAGTATCGAAGACTAAAATAATTTTTCACATTTAATGATGAAATATTGAAATTTTATAAGTTTCATTATTATATGACGCATGAATATGCGCATCTTAAACGTACCCATATCACGCGAGAATGGTTTAATATATAAAATCATCAACATAGCGGAGGCCGCGGACACACCGCAAACATATGTAAGAATATTTCTATAATAATAACTGGCATAACCAGATGACAAGTGTCTGAAAGACAAGCATAAGTGATACTTCTTTCAAATTGCGATTTCTTGGATAATAAAATAGAGAGAGAGAAGAATTTGAGAAATATATTCTCGAAACATTCTTACTAATATTAAACATTCTTACTTACTTCACCAAATACTGAATGAGCATAACCACTAGACCATTACTTAACTTATCTGTAAAACTCATAATTCCATAGGCAAAGGCACCGCTCTCGGTATTTCTCCCTATCAGATCCGAAGTAATACCGAGACTGGTCACCAACATTATTGCGCCAGCAGAACCTGCAACATATGACGAAAAATTAAATTAGCAAGTTAATTTTAAATTTTTTAAGCTTATAAGACTTAATATCGCATTATGTATATATCAAGCTTGTGCTTTATTTACCTAACAATACAGCAACAGCATAGATCTGATATTTGGTGTATGTATCATCATTGCCGAATTGTATCCATATACAAGCGGATATCGCGAGTAAAGCGCCAATAGAATACGCGATTTTTCGACCCCATTTCGTGTTAAGTCTCTCTATGATTAAGGATGTCAAGAAACTACTCAGATACATTGTCAATGGTATATAAGCCAGAGAAGTAGCAGGCATATTCAGTGACTCATGTAAATACAAAGGCATATAAATCTGGCATAAATTGATGAATAATCGTGTAAGCATGTAGACAAAAGCTATCTGATACAATCTAAAGTCACGCAATAGCACTAATGCCGTCCTGCCGTTTCTATGTAAAAAACTACCTAAAAATTTCAACATTGTTATAAAATTTTGAAAATTCCCGACAACTATCAAATAATATATATGTCACAACATTAAAACGTTCAATTGCGTTCCATTACCATTAGCATCGCCATTAGCACCTTCCTTAACAACAACATGAAATATAATGGATGCTATAAGTCCAACTACTAGTCCAATTAAAATAACTTTTTGAAATTTATGAATGTCACCAGGTCCAATCTGAGTATCATACGCATCGCTCGTTACATGTAGTACGCCCCACATAATACAGTAAACGAGAACATTGGAGAAGACGGTAAACGTGAATCTATGTAATGTTACGATAAAAATAAAGGCTTTATTTATATATGTATATTCAATGTTTCTTCTGATTGAACTCATTATTCGACTGATTATTCTACATATTCTATTTCTTTGATGATTCTTTTACAATTACCTTATAGCTATGAGTTCAGTCCTCTCATGTTCAGAAGGCGTTAGCTCTGGGACTAAGGCTAAGTGTGATATCTGTACTGCTGCCCAACCAAATTGAAAGATCACGACAAAAGCAGCGTAATAAACTAACTGTGCATATTGATGTGCATATTCACAGCCGATGCATTGCGAAAATATAAATGGGAATCCTAGTAGTACGCAAATGGTGCCTGCAAATCAAACTTACTATTATAATATTGTAAAGCAGAAGCATGGGATAATATGGGGGTATGAATTATACCTATCAAGTGCCACGTTTTTCTCCTGCCATATCGGCACAACCAAAAGTTATCATTCCTGTCGGATTGAAAGCCGACAAATGGAGTGACCAGGGCATCCGCTACTTGACCGATGAGTAACACGGCGCCGGCCAAAGTCGGATCGAATCCGAGAACCAGATGAAAGAACACTAGCAGATAGGTGAACCACATAGAAGCACAAATGTCATTTAGTACATGGCCCGTGCCGTAGGCTAATTTCAAGTAAACTGGAAGTTTTCGTATTATCTCCGTGTAATCATCTGTCGGGCTACTCGTACCAGGTTCCATTGTGGGAGATCGTTATTAGGCATAAATAGCTCTAGTTTCTCTGTAATAAAAAATATTTCACGTTATTCTTATGAAAAAACAATGGTATGACTCATAAAACAATAACTCAAACGTAAACGCCGGATCATTTAACGAAAAGAGAGAACGTAAGACTGTCATACGTTACTTCGTTATTCTGGTAAATGTGTAATTTGACACGCTGCACTTAATTAAATTTTGATAAAAATATGTTCGTTCGGTACATATCAAAATCAAAGAGATTCAAGAGTCTTAACCTATCAATTTATCAATCATTCCCTCATGATATGTGCCATGTTGTATATTGGTGTGACTTCATTCTTGTGTCATCTGGACTATCACGTGACACTTATTTTGACACATGCTTTTTATCGCTGTCGATAAGAACGATAATATAATCAAAGGTGAACGAATTTCACGCAATTTTACTTCTCTCTGCTAATTTATAGAAAAAAAGGCACTTCTTTCCTTTATTCTATTGAAACAAGTTTCCTTTTTTTTTAAAAGAGTAAAGAAAATAAGAGAAACAAAAAATAAAAATGTTATAAAAGCAGATCTTTCAATAAACAAATGTTTCCAACAAGATATATATATATATTTTTTTTTTTTTTTGGGAAAGTAAAAAATTGCAAGCATGCAACATTGCATTGTAGATTGTAATTGAAAGGTAGCAGGGAAACATTGTTATTATTCATCGAACAATTTATTAAATATATTATTATATTAATAATGTATGTAATATAAAGTAGAATTAAAATTTAATGACTGAAATATATTATCTCTATATGATAAGCAAAACAAATCATGAAACTCCTACAAATTGCATAATTTGTCTACTCCATATTTCAGTTATATTGATATATGATAGTGTGTACAGATACCTGTGGAAATGTCGCTAATATACATTTATGATAAATTATATCTCCTCGTCGTTCTTGTAGAAACATTCGAATGCCGAGCATTTTGCCACAGGCAAATATTGCGTTTGGATTACACAATTTAATTATATAGCTATATAATGCAATGACAATTAATACAGCTATAATTAAATCTTTGAAGTATACTTGTTTTGCAGCTGTACAGAATTACAAATTGGATGCTCTGCAGCATCCTTGAACATCCACTGGATATTGGCTTATACGCTAAGAGACGATCTGGAATTGAGGTAGAACTGATGCCCCGAAAAGAGAAAAGTAAGAACATAGATACACGCAGCGATCCAACAGTTGTACGCGTTCTGCGTGTAACCGCGATCCACCACGTCGTAAAAGTTTTCCAGCGAGGTGAACTTCTCTGTTTCCAGAGGGAGGTCCTCTACCAGTGCTACGCTCCGCACATAGAAGAAGACTCCCATGAGAAGCTAAGGACGAGAAGAGAAAGAGATTGATTTGGCTGTTTGGAGAGATCTCTCTTGTATAAAAAAAGAAAGCGACTGTAATCTATCTCTTACCAATTGAAATATGCCCCAAACGGACAATATTAGACCGCACAGAGCGTACTTGGGTCCGCAGATCTTCATTCTCACCGATAAGATCGTCCGTGCAGAGAAATTGGATTTAATCTAATAGCGATGCATCCGCTTTTCGCGCCAACGCTCGAAAATTCGCCGAAAATACGTCCTTTAACGCTGTCAAACAAACTCGTCCGATCGTCTGTAACGATCCGTCAGAGCGATGAGGGTTCGTAATCATGTGACGTTCGAGCGGTAACGATATTGATAGAGTTTTAGAATCGCGTTTTATTTCGAGCGATATCGATAGATCGTTTCCTATAACCATAAATAAAATAAAAATACACAGACTCGCGTGCTTGGTCGCGTTCGAAAATCTACTTGTCAAACTATACCTCGATTGGCCAATCGGAATAAAGGAACAAATCTTCCTCTATTCTGTTTGGTCAATCAAAAGCTATTTTATTTGACAAGTAGATTTTTGAACGCAACTCAACCCGAAGATGATTGCTCTCTCTTTCTCTCTCTCATTTTTTATTTTTTTCTCTGTCTACGAGATACGGGCAGATAAACTTTCCGCCTATCAGACGTCAGTTTTCGATAAGCGCGAGTCGCGCGGATAAACGGCGAAACTCGGCGGAGACATGAACGTGATTCATGCTTCCTGCTGTTGTCAGCCCTGATTCAGAGGATCATGGTCGACCGATTGGGTTAGTTCGTGCTCCGCTTATTAGCATTTAATTAATATCGCGCATTTTACAAAAAGACGAGGATGCCGCGGCCGAGAACGACTCCGTGGAAAGATCCCGCGTCCGGCGACGAATCTTCTCACGTTTTTCTTCGTCTTCCCCGTAAAATTCGTGCGATTCGGGGATAACGGTTTCACGAGCTATCATCAAGTGGGCCGTGTGTGTTTTTGACAGCTTCGACTAGCGTTGACGATTATCTCGCTCTATTTAGCCGCGCTCTCTCTCTCTCTCTTTCGCGTTACTTTTTCCGTGTGTTTCGAATGGAGAGATGCATATATGCACTTCAAGGTCGTTGCTCGCGAAAGAAAAACCAAAAAAAAGGATGTACAAGCGTCGCTAAAAAGAACGGAGTTGACGCTAAGATGATTCTTATACATATATGACATATATATACCGTTTTCGCTCGGGAGATTGTGGGTGTGTTCGACATTTGTGTTCACCCCCTCTCTTTTGATGTTTCAGTAAACAGCGAGGCCAATGCTAGGCGTATCGCGATGGTCGAAAACTGCTTTGGCAGTTCGGGACAGGTGAGAGTGTAATTGATAAGTCGCATGCATAAATTGACTAATATTTAATTATTTAAATAAGTGTTTGCGGCTAGCTGGAGTGATGTCGACATGACTCACTAATGAATATTCCTTCTCTTTTCTCAAAGCCACTCGCGGTACCTGGCCGAGTTTTGGTGGGAGAAGGTGTCCTGACGAAGATGTGCAGGAAGAAACCCAAACCCAGGCAATTCTTTCTGTTCAACGATATACTGGTCTATGGAAATATCGTGATTAATAAGAAAAAAGTGTGTATTTTTTACAACAGAATGCAACAATAGTTATATATATATATAACTATTATAAAACTATGCAGTAATGTTAATAGTAATAACAATTTATTCACAGTATAACAAGCAACATATAATACCACTGGAAGAGGTAAAATTAGAGTCTCTAGCTGATGAGGGTCGTAAGTACATTATGCTATTTAATACATTTGTGTGTATAAGATTTTTGTTTTTTTGCTCTGTTATTTGTAGAGTATTTTAAAAACATCTAAAATATCTCAACAATGTGTCAACATCTGTATTATACCTCTATATATATATATATATATATATATATATATATATATATATATATATATATATATACTGTATATATATATTTTTTTTAATATGATTTTTTTAAACAATTTTGTTAATTGCTATATATAAATTGATATTTTGTAATATATGTGCAAGTTTCTTCCATACAAAACATAAGAAATCTGATTTTAAACTATTAAAAATTTCAATTTTATACTTGCTTTATTTTACTAATACACACATAAATTACTAAAAATAATATTCATTGAACGCATAACTGTGTTCTTCTATGTAAGGATTTATAAACTCTTACTTGAAATTTTAGTTTTTTTTAGAAATTATTGTCTTTTAAGTGAATAAGATTTTCATGAAAAATTAAAGCTTTATTTGTTAATCTTTTACATAGCCTCATAGATAAGGATTGAGGAAAGAATTCAAGAATTTAATTTTCTCAAAAATTTAATGAATGATATTTTTGTGATTTATATAAATATGAATGGAAATAATAATACATAGCAAATTCATCAAACTATGTGTATAACATCAAACATGTCATATAAATACAACATATGATACATTGACAAAATCCGAGAAACCATTTTTCTCAAAACAATAAAGTCCTACAAAAAAAATTTATTCAAATTCGCAAATTTATTCAAATTTTTTTTTAATAAGATATATTTTTTGTCTTTAAATTTATATTTATTACAAAGAATATTGTATATAGAGAATTATCATCTAACTATACTTTTGTTATAGATATATCTGTTTACTATTTTCCTCTTTTCAGTCTTATCATTATAAATAGAGCTCTTCAATTACATTATATAACATGTAGATCAATAATCAAATGAGATCATACTTAAAAAATGTTAGTATAGTATTGGATCATTATTTATAGAATATCGTAATGGGTGGCTCATTAAAACAGTAACAAAGTCGTTTGCTGTTTATGCTGCTACTGCAACAGAGAAGCAAGAATGGATGGCACATATCACAAAATGTATTGAAGATTTATTAAGAAAAAGTAAGTAAAAGTTAAATTGCCAAAAACATATCTGCAAAATATAAATCTCGAAATTCTATAGATATGCAATTGATTCTTTTAATGCTTTTTATTTCTCTACAGGTGGCAAAAAGCCTGTCGAAATTCACGCAGCAGTCTGGGTACCAGATAATGAAGCTATAATTTGCATGCACTGCAATAAGACACAGTTCACAGTATTAAACAGACGGGTAATTACAAGACACTCTTATTAATTTACTCAATTTAAATAAAATTATCGAAAATATATTGAAATAATTATGTTCTCCATTTCAGCATCACTGTAGGCAATGCGGAGCGGTAGTTTGCGGTCCCTGCAGTAATAAAAAATTATTGTTACCTGGACAGGGGAATGGAAAGGCCGTCAGAGTTTGTTTACAATGTTACGATGCCGCTAGTAAAATCAAAGCTATACCCACAACCACTGTGAATAGCTTAAATAACAAAGATCAGCAACGTAATTCCGCTGATAGCTCGGGAGGGGATAGCTCTGGAGATGACGATGAGGGAAACAAGGAAGAAAATCATGATGAGGTAATTAAAATAATCCTTATTTTAATTTTGACAAAAATCAATATTTGTCATAATATATGCATCACTTATCTGAAATTAAAAACAATTGAAGTACATTTAATTATTCGTTCTCTTATAATTATTATTTTATTCTATATTATTTATATACTATTATTATAAAAGTATTAGTTTTTCTATAAAACATTATATACATAATCTTTTGAAATATTCATACATTTCACAAAATCAATATATTATGTGTAATATAGGAGTTTATTTTCTCTTGCAGCCTAAATTTTATTCGACGCTCGGCCGATGAAGATGATTATACATCACATCAAACAATATCAGAAAAATATAAAAATTTTATAAAAGGATATTTTTTAAAAAAGCGCCAATGATATTAAACTATTACACAGTTCAAAGAAAAGAACCAAGAAAAAAGATAATCATTCCTTATAATTTTTATGCACACACAATACAATTTCATAAATGCTCTATTGCATTACAATTTTAATTAATTTAAGGTCAAAATTGTAAAAAAGAATAGACTACTTTAATTGCTTTTACATTAGATCTGTATTTAGTAAATTGAGAACATAAGTTTGAATAAATAATTGAAAAATGCTCGGTAAAGTGTCTATGATCCTTAATGACTTAATATATAATTTATTAAACTTAACAGACACAATATTTAATCATAAAAATCTTACTAATATTAATCTTTAACAAATTTCTTATGAGGACAAATTTCTAACACATTTAATTCTGAATCAAATTTTTCCAATAAATTGTGCCATAGTTATAGCACAATAAAATATATAAAAAAATGTTTCTCTTTTGAAAAACTTATGAATCTCAAATCTTTCAACATTGTAATAGAGATAATAGAGTATTTTGGAAATTGTACTTAGCCTAAAAACTATAAGAATAATTACTCTCTTTTTTTAATTATTGAGATAAAAATTTACAGTTTACAATATTCTTATAAATATTTCTAAACAAAATATTTACAAAATACATTGAACAAAGATAATTATACATGATATAAATTTACAAATATGATATAAATTTATACTAAAATTCCCAAAGCATATATGGTTGAATACATCTGAATATATCTGATTCATATTATGAATCTTTGTTTTAAATAGAAGATATTGCGCGATTTATATTAACAAAGAATAACAAATGCTGAATATATATAGATAACTGCGAAAATAAAAAAAGTTTCTCTTCTAAAGCACCAGAAATGCGCCAGCATTGAAATCAGCAAAAGTCTGTAATTGGTCAATACTTTTACATTGATCAAATAAAATAACAATCGTAATTAGATAAACTTTTTTCATTGTATGTATATTAAGAATATATGCCACATTGTGCCTTTTTATATTATTGATAGGCAACATCAGATATATAAGCAGGTGACAAAACACTTGTAACATGCAGAATGCATTTTTGAAATGCAATGTCTAATTTTTATTGTATAGATTTTTACTTATCAAATACAGAACATATATACATAGCAATCTAAACATATAATAATTGTGAATAAAAAATGTTATATTATTACAAATTTAAAAATGTTATTTGATAAAATATTAAACTCTCTAAATGATTATTTTTTCATGGCACATAATAAAAAGAAATTATATATATATATAATATATATAGTTTATCTCATATATCAAGAATCTCAATACAGTTTATTTAGCATATATATAAGCACACAATAGACAAAATAAAAAATATATTTCTAAATTTATGTGTGAATAAAAATGCCATTCTTTATTTATAGATTATATTGATCTGGAAAATCAAATAACTGAGTCGACAAAAGTATGTTATGTACAAGAAAACTATCTTCTTTTTTTAACTCATACAACAAAATTACTTTGTAATAATAATTTTTATTTATAACAAAATAATATAATTTGCTTTGTGACTCATATATAATGTCTGTAACAATATATAAATACATACATACAATGTATGTTATAAAAAATATACAGTACGCTCTTTACTATGTGAAATAGAAAATATTAGCATTAACTATATATGTCTACTGTAGGTTCTTTTTTAAGATTCCTAATATCTCATATCTGCATTCATATTGAATTATAAGAAGGAATCATATGATTTCTTTCTTGTACTACATATCAAGATCAAATATATAATGTAATTTGCACATATTTCACATTTTCAAGAAAAATAAATTTGATGACAATTAAGATATTTACTCCCTTTTAAAATTATAAATCAAAAGATAATTTCTCTTTAGTATATTTCATTACTTATGTTATCAAACGCGAATGGCGATATCCGAAAAAAAAAAAAAATTATTTTAAAATATGTTTTTCACTTCTGATTAAATACATATATTATTCAAGGATCTTAAAATTCAGTGTGCAGCAAAGAAATAGGAGCCTTAAGGAGACGATATATTACAGTGTCTATTTATCCAAATAAACTATTTAATTTTTCTTTGTGCAAAGTTTTTATCATAGTTAAAAAACATAGTAAAAAAATAATTTATTAATAAAGCACATTATATTATCGTTTATCAATCACATTTTCCCTCATAAAAACGATACAAAAACTATCTTTAAAAACAAATGAATTCTGCCACATATATTTTCAAACAAATAAATTAAATTACTTATCTATATGAAACATTGTATATTGTATGCCAAATGTAAAATCTTTGCTATTCGTGGATTTTAATGAACAACTAATAAACTAAGCAAACTCTTTTTCAAATTGTTATATTCTATCAATTATATTTTTTTATTAATAAAAATTTCTTCGATTTATTGCAAAAGATTTTTAGATGGAAATCTCAATGAAAATTTAATTTATACATTATATGTACTACTATTAATATTGGATTTTTATCTATAATACCTTTGTTTCTGCTTTTATTCGACTTCTTGTTTTTTTAACTCTTTTTGAAACTTTGTTGTAGTAGAACTGCTGACCTCGAGCAACTTCTTATAACGTTCCACCAAGTCGCTGATGGATCGTCTTCTTGAACTATTTTCATGTTTTATGACTGTGCCTTGATTCTCATCATTCATAAACTGTACTTCTGTAAAGTCATCCAGGTTGAGTTTATTTACTTTAAACTCGTGATCGAACTTGTCTTTCGTTTGTTCTTGATACATATCTCTCGATATATTCTGTTTTATTGGAGTAAACTGTGTAGATGTAGATATACAAGGGATTGTAAGAGACTCTTCGCCCAGATTAAAATAACCTCTTGCTATAGTATCCAAATTAAAATCCGATATATTGGGCATCTCTCCTATTGTACTTGCAATGGTAGAAGAATTGGCTTGTACAGTAGATGGTAGAGAAATCATGCTAGAATTGGCTGTTTAAATTTTATAATAATTTTAATTTATTAATATATAATTTTAAAATTTTATATGTATATATTTTTTTTTAATATAAATATGGTACAAGATAATAGTATTATTTGTACACAGTTCAAACAAGATTGTTACAAACCTTTTATATTTTTATTCATGTATGTGGAAAATAACCGAGAATATTTTCCTGTTACTCTTTTGGATAATTTATTCATTTTAGGCGTTACAAAACGCAAATTCAAGTTTCGTTTGTCGTTATTATCTAACGACATAGTGCTATCGATATTAATACGTGATACGAATAAATTCGTTCTCAAATCTGGGGTATGGATCCTCTTGTGCCGCACATATCGCGAAAATAATGATTTATGGGCAACTGTAAAGAATGAATATTGTATTAGTAACTATAACAATATTTCTTATAAATGAAAAATTGCAACACATAATTTTCTAAGTAGTTAACTTACTTTCACTCGGGGTAAGTTGCAATAATCTCTGTAAATCATTTGTTTCGTCAGCGCAATTAGTATTAATTTTGATAAGAGGCGACGGCATGAGAAGCACGCTATTTACAAAAGGTAATACATTTTCTTCAGACATGTAATCCATATTTTCCTTACAAAAGATATTTTGTGTCTCTTGTATAGAATTTTTCATGTTTGTCAAAATAGTATTGAATATATTGTACATGGACTTCATATCATCTACACTTGCTTCTACTTGAAATAGGCATTGCGATAAGTCTACTAATTCATCTTTCCTCAGACATTGATACACTTGATACAGTATCAAAGTGTACAGATGAATAAAATTGTGATATATCAATTGGTTATCATTATATAAATGATAAAGACAGTGCTGAAAAAAAGAAACAAAATTGATATAATACATTATTAGGTTGGTTGTATGTATGTATATGAATATAAATTATGATTGTTGATTGCAGAAAAGAAAGATGCAACTATTTATTTACAATTGGACTTACCTGAATGTCAGGTGGAAATGGTAATTCTGATATCAAAGAGCAATTGATTTTTTCCAACTGTTTGCCATTTAGCATTTTTGCATCACTCAATAGATTCACTATTATGTTACTTATATACTCGCATATTTTCTCCAGATCTTTCAAAATTGCATTCTGTTTTTGTATGTATTGCATGTTTTGATCTAAACTACTTTTCCACACTAAAAGAAAAATTATATATATTTATTAATTTTGCAATAAGATAAATTAACTCTCAAATTCCTCGACACACAAAGTACACAATAAAAATAAATATGTATATATTTAATAATGTAATAAATATTCCTTACTTTGTATAACCTCTGAATCTTCAACATTATTCAAACGTTGTTTTATGAAGGTAGCAACAGGTGCTGTAGTTATGTATTTCGTCACAGACTGTTTCTTGTCAAATAATTCTGTTTTAATTTTAGCCAGTTGTTCTTTCTCTTCTCTAAAGTAAAAAGAAAAACAAACCACTTAAAAAGTTTTTTATACCAGATCATCTTAATAGAATATATATATATATATATATATAAGAAAAAAAAGTATTACGCCAATGCAAAATTCACTGCCTTTTCCATTTGTATGCAATTTCTATGATGGCTCAATGTATTACAAGCTACACTCGCCTTGGACTGTTGTAGGTATGTTCTAATTAAATCACTTGCAGGACCTGGTTTCGGTGCAGATGTAACTTCATGTTCACCTAAAAAAATAATAAGTGATAAATAAATTGAGACTAATAAGCAAAATATATACATATATACATACATCCATATTTATGTATGTATGTATAACAAAAATAATTTTAATTATTTTATAATACAAGAATACTTACCATTACGCACAAGATATCTCTTTAGCGCAAGTTGAGATAATTTCCACATTATAAGCATAAACTTAGTACCGCTTGCATGATGCAGATATGTAGCGAGTATATTTGGAAATCCCATCTCAGGATTCTCCACAGCAATAATATTCAAGTAATCCTTGACATCATTACGATATTTTGCTTCTGTCTTTTTGCACAATACTGGCCATTCAATTAGTTTTCTAAAACGCTCGGCATCACATACCATTAACAGATAATGAGAAACCTGTACAAATCCTGCAATATTTGGCTTATCGAACATTCCCTGTAATATATATATATATTATTTGTTACACTCTCAATAAAAATTGATAAAATCAACATATGTAAAAAGAAACGTAAATGTAAAAAAATATATTTAGAGTAAGAAGAAATCTCCATAAAATAGAAAAAAATTAAATTCTTACCTCGCGAAAAACCTTCTTAAAATCATCACTTGGCGGGACCAATTGATTTAATAAAAGAACATTTTGATGAAAGGACGCGCTAATAGCCATTCTGCGATACTACAACTGTACATATATATATGATAAATATGTTATAAATTTTATAATTAATATTAATATAGTTTTCTCGCTTATGACAAAAATAACTGATCGTACAAAATTTATATTGTAATTATAATTAATATCAATACAATTCGTAATGTGTTAATAAAACGTATATACAACGCGATGCAAATACCTCGATAATCATACAAATAGAGTATTAATCCCATACAATGTAATGCGATTCTTCGATAGTCACGGAAATTCAAGAACAGGAAAAAGGCACGACGAGATGAGAGAATTGTTAAAAAACACATGAAAAAAATATACATACTCAGTTAATAAACATTTGAATTTATCAAAAGCATCAGTTGTATTTCGCTTGAATCGAGATGGGAAACTTTAAGATTATTTTTCCATCTGACACAAGTTTTGACAAATGCACTCTGATTGCTTATTACCAGAAGTTTCTAAAAATTCTCTATCCAAGAGCCAATCAATATATTTGATAAACTTTTTGACACTGATATATAGAATATGCTTTTCAGCAAAAACACATAGCACAAAACATATGATTAGCTGTCAAATAAAAACGTGACTTCTATCTGTGTTTTCTTGCTGAAAAGCTTTATACATACGTGTATGTCGAATGTTGAAAAAAAGAGTGAAAAATCTATGAGTGCAGAAAGTGCAGACAAAGCAGACAAATCTATCGAGTGTACAAAAGTGCAGGTATGAATACACCTATTACGTGCACTAGGGAACATCGTGCGTCGTGCTGCTCCGGCGACCATTTTTGCGATATCGCCGTTCTAGGTCGCTCGGCGAAGACGTTTTGTGCGATTGTAAAAAAACGTGGACGGTAATTTTGCGACGACGAGATCCGAAGGGGAATCTACGTTCGTCGAGATCATCGACAAAATCGCCGGTGAATGTACGCGATTTCCAACATGTCGTCGATGATACGCAGGATCGCACCGCCGCGCGAAGAAGGTTTGACGGAGCAGCGATAACTCATCTCGAATCTGGGAAAGAGAATAACATTCAAAGATTCCCGGCGAGGCCCAAATGCGTGTAATTGCGTTGTGAAAAAGTCGCGAAATCGGAATCTGTTCTCGTCCATTATGGTTCTTTATTATGCGGGAGCTTGATCGAGCCTATTCAGTCTCTTTCTCTCTCTCGCTCTTCATCTATCTCTTTCTCTCGGTGTCCCCCGCAATATATTAATTGATAATTGACGAAGGAAGAAGTTATCGTTTCGCTCTCGGACTCTAATTGGGACTGCAGGATATACGTAACACAATGGCTGCAACCTTCGATCAGTACGACAAGTCGAGGTGAGTGTGAGAGAAAATTCCCATGTTTTGATTCATCCAGCAATCAATGTCATGTATATATATATATATATATATATATATATATATATATATATATATATGCGGTATAATGCCGTTTGAAATTGCGGCTGCAATTTGTGTCGTGTCGACACACTCATTTCACGCCTCTTGCTTAAGTGCCATATAACTGTTGTCTTGATGTGTATTGTCTTTCTGAGCACTGGATAGATCATTCTAAGTCCGTGCGACATGAATTATAATTAATTAACTCTCAAAGTGTCATCTCTTGGACAAAGCATACAAGATTTCCCAATTTTTTACATGTCCTTAAATCAATTAAATTGATCTCATAGATGTTTATGTTTCTCGTGGGACCATTTTCACAAGCAGTTAACTAAGATTCTATTAAGTTTTATGTTCTCATTCTAGAAAAGAAAACTTTTCTTACAGAAGAAATACTTATTAGAATATTTTTTAAAGTTTTTTTATTGATTTTTTATATGCTGCTTAAATGGACATTATCTCATTATCTACATATTTTATTTTTTCAATTTGTCTTTTCTATTTTAATTATTACAATTTTTATAATTATATATATTTCATTCACAATAAATGAATTGTATAATTTTATGCTATTATGCTAAAGAAATTTCTTTTCCTATTTAAATAAATGAATAAATAGATACAATATCAAAGAACCAAAACTTTGTTAGCTAGAATAATATTTATAGAAATATGAAACAAATTTGTTTCACATTTTTTTTTATTTTGAAAACAAAAAATTAAAATATATACACCTATTTGTAAAAGATTTAATTTATACATATTATATTAATGTGATCTGATTTCTTTTTAGCTGGTACTTTGGTGCTATGTCACGGCAGGATGCTTCCGACTTATTAATGGGCGAGAAAGAAGGTGGTGTATTTTTAGTACGAGACAGCACTTCCATACATGGCGATTTTGTATTATGCGTAAGAGAGGACAGTAAAGTTAGCCACTATATCATCAATAAAATTCAACAAGGAGATCAAATTCGTTATCGGATTGGAGATCAGATGTTTCCAGATATTCCTAGTCTTCTAGCTTTTTACAAATTGCACTATTTGGATACCACACCATTAATTAGGCCTGCTCCGAAGAAGACACAGAGGGTAATTGCCAAGTATGATTTTGATGGCAATGATTCCGATGATTTACCCTTTAGGAAAGGTATATCCATTTTCTCAACATCACACATATATAATTTATTTCAATTTGATAAGATTATTTTAATAAAATGATTGTAATAACAGGTGATATACTCACTGTAATATCAAAAGATGAAGAACAGTGGTGGACAGCTAGAAATAGCGTTGGACAAACTGGCTCGATACCAGTTCCATATGTTCAGAAATATGATGAGGATAGTCACATCATAATAGAAAATAATTCGCGGCCTGAGAGCGGGGGTAGTTCCGGCTCGAATTCAAATTCGGGACCTACAACACAAGTATCTCATGCAGAAATGACGGGACAAGCGACCATAACGCGAAGATCGAATATTCAGAGAACATTACCGGCTTTCGCAAAAGTGAAACAGGCAAGGGTGCCGAACGCGTACGACAAAACTGCATTAAAATTGGAAGTAGGTGACATGATAAAAGTGACAAAGACTAATATCAATGGACAATGGGAGGGTGAGTTACACGGCAAAGTCGGACACTTCCCGTTTACGCATGTGGAATTTGTAGATAACGAGACTGGTGAAGACAATCAGGAGATTTAACAGATTCTCCGAGTGCGATGGATCACATGTGTGACAATGGGAAGAGAGATTCCTATATTATCAAAATTTAGATTATTAATAACATCTATTATATGTACCATTGCATAGATGTGCTTATATCCACTCAAGGCTGAACAATTACACTTACATTTGATTGTGCTGCGTGTTATGTGCTATATAAGAAGAAACCCCAGATTTTTGTGCAATATATTGAAACATGAGAAATGTTCAAATTTATATTAATATCTCCACAGTGTGTTAATACTTTAGTCACATGTACATCCATAATCTCTATTAATACATTGCTAATTGTCCAAAGCACAAGCATAATTTTATAAAGTTATTAGATATAGATGTGTAAAATACAACACTCTCTCTCTCTCTCTCTCTCTCTATATATATATATATATATATATATATATATATATATATATATATTATGATATATTAGATATATATATATATATATATATATATATATATATATATATATATATATATATATATATATATTAGAATAAGACTCCATTATTTCATTAAAAGGAAATTAAAACGTTTCAATTAAATAATAAATGATTTTTGTAAAAGATACAATATTTATATGATATATTCTAGTAATTCTTATGTAGGATATGTCCTAATGATTCTAATTTACAGTTATTATATGCAGATAATGAAGCTCATTTCATTTTTTTTCTTGCATAGATGTTAATATAATGCACTAGTTCAGAACATTCACATAAATGTAAAATTTTATTGTTTATTCTAGGAATTTATTAATGTTTCAAAATGAATGATTCAGCACAAGGTTCTTTACTCGCATTCAATGAGTGCCCATCATGAATTTGTTGATTTTATAAAAGATTATGTGTTAATGATAAACATACATGTTATCACTTTTATTTATGAATATTATAATAAGTAATATTCATAAAGCATATTTTTCTTTTGAAAAAGTAATACTATTACAGTAATATTCCTACAAAGTTGGAATGGCATATTTTATACTGAATATATAGTAATATTTTCTAGTCATGCAGTGACTATGATGATAAAAATATATTGTATATACTGCTGCTAATCCTCCTCCATCTGAAATATTGAAAAATAAACGAAAAATACACATGGCTGTTTATAGATTATAAAATCTATCTTTGTCATGGTACATATAATATCTGTTAGCCATATAGAGGTTGTGCCACAATTGGAGCAACTCACATTGTGCTAGAAATTTGTATTTATATATAATGATGTGTGGAAAAGTTATTACATCAAATATATATGTATATTGTACTGTACTACTGATCATATCTACTATTTTATATTTCTACAATATAATTTTAAGAGTTATACTGAGCGTGTATATATATATATATATATATATATATATATATATATATATATATATATATATATATATAATCTCACAACTTGATTTTTTAATTTTCTATATACATTTGACATTTCCATCATTATATTAGTACCAAATTGCATAAGTTCTCCATAATCTTCCTAAAATTATGCAGTATTAAGATAGATAAACTGTGGAAATATTCCATATCAATAAATCTGTCTAGGCAAGTCTCTTCCGTTTAATGTTTAAGAGAAAAATAAAATATAAGATGATTCAATTTATATTTTTTACGTCCGTTTTGATAATCGATGTACGAAACAAGGCAAGCTGGATAACGGGCAGTTTTTTGGGGCAGCATTACCAGATTCGAGCCGCGTATTTGTATAAAATGAGATGACATATGTGAAATGTGCCATTATGTATATTTTGTTTTTAATTATTGATTAATTGCAATGATAAAATGGTGCTTAAATTTTCAGCATATAATTGAATTTAAGACATATCAAGTTGATATCAGCAAAAATGTTAAAATAATTTCAGTAACTTCCGAATATAATAGTTATTTAATCGATATATATATAGATTAAAAAAATTTCTGTAAATTTAATAATCATAGCAATCATGGCAATCAAAATATAATGAGAAAAATTATGATTAATTATACATATAAATTGCTTCCATCATTTCAACATGTTAATCCTCTATACAAAATAACTTAATTTATATCCATAATGTATATGAGATAAATTTAAATACAAGGATATATAATGTATATTTTTCTAAGCATATGCACACACACTTGATTTTTCTGATATGAACCAATTTTATAGATACAATATGATAGAATTAATAACCATTTTTAGAAAAATATATATATTTGTGTTGTAATTTATAATAAATTGTAATAATGTAACATTTAATTATAGCATTTAATAATAAATGATAATATATAGATATTGCGCTGTTTAGTAATTTTTTGTAACATTAAATGCGTTCCATGCGACGTTATTTTTGCTTCAAAGCATAAGATTCTTCGTCCTGATCGATCAGTACAATGCTCCGAAACAAAAATAACTCCGGAGTGCATCCATTGTTAGAAATATATATATATTTCTTTTGTACACAATTATATATTTTTAATTTTTAGATTATAAAATTAATGATTTTAAAAATATATATTAAATTAACTTACAAATTACAGGACAAATCTTACAATTTGTTTTATAGTAGCCTGCATTTATTTCATACTATACACCATTAAAAGCACAAGCAGTAATGGAATTTAATTTTCAAAAAACAGGCATGTTATCGCGCTAATTGTGTAATTAATGCTGCACACATTTCAAAAAATTCCATTGTGTGGTGGCCTGTTGCTTGCGGAGGTGGTAATGTTGGATCTAAAAGAATGTGTGTGTATATATATATATATTTTACATATAAATTATGCTTGTTCTATCTGTGATTCTATATTAAATAATTTACCTCGTCCAATATCATCCTCTTCGGTCGACAAGGACTTGAAATCTAATAAATAGCTCTTATAATCAACTTGATATAACTGTAATGACATCTTGCTATATCTGTCAGTTAAGTTGTTTTTATGTCGTACTCTAACACTGTATGCATTTATAATTTTCCATTCCTGAAAAGAGAGTTTGTATAATGTCATGTGTAAGTGAATAATTGTTGCTATAATACAATTCAGTATAATGAATCTTACAAAGTCAAGTGCTTTCATGGCACGATAAACTTCATTCATAATGTCATTTGGTTTTGACTGTGATCTGATACCTAAATGCCATTTTGCCCTTTTTACAGGTGTACCGCGATTGCCTTGCATCTGTCCGGATGCACTACCTTGCGAACCTTGACGTTCACGGTATGCTATAACATTATTACTTTTCATATTACTTTTCACTCTTTTACAGATTTAGTTGTATACAAGATTGAAGTAATAATAAAATAGTCCAAGATAAATATTTATGATAACATTTTATGCGTTTCAATTTTTGCAATATTATTTAAATTTTATAAAAATTACAAATGATGAACATGAATTAAATGATGAACATGAGTATTTATTAAGAGCTAATAAATCTTATTTTATTCATATGTTTCACATACGTGCAATTCTTTCTGGATGAGGCCTCAAGGGACTGCTGCTCGCATCATTTGGGCTAAACGCTACCGGCGGTGGGCTAGATGCCACATAAAAGTCTTTTAATTCAGCTTTAGCAGCTTCATCCGCGATTCTTTTATTGTCGATGATTAAATGATAAGCGATCGCCAACTGATCATGTGGATCACCGCCCAATAGCGCAGAGTGTACTTCCGGTTCTTTGACGTTAAATTTTTCGCATACTTCGTTCACGGCATCTATGTCGATAACGGATGAATCTTGTTCAACGGGTGACGGAAACAAATACGATGGTAATTCTTTTTGGAACCACTCGTGTTTTCTAAAATTGAAGAATATATTAGATATAACAATAGTTTTATTTTTAATTAAAATAAAATTATCTATTATTTAATGTACTTAATGTCTTCAATAGTTGCTCTTTTCATCGGATCAACTTGTAACATATGGCATAACAGACTAACAACAGTCTTGTTCAAATATTCCGGAATAGGAAAGACACCAGCTAAAATCAAAGGCGAATTATAATTGCAATATCTAAGATGCATTCGAGAAAGTGCCTATTGGCGTACATTCTCTTCGAGAATAAGAATTTACATTTAATTTTGCGGAAGAGCGTAGGAACGTGTTCGTCGTCAAATGGTAAGGTACCGCAAAGTAGCGCGTACAATATAACACCGCACGACCAGATATCTACTTCGGGACCAGCGTACAATTTGCCTGATATTACTTCCGGCGCGGCATAATTCGGAGAACCGCACGAAGTGCGTAAGAATTCACCATCCATCATCATATTTGATAAACCTGCAATTTTTGTTATAGAAAAATGTTAATGCTTATGTATAATAGAATTATCGATGTATAGCAATTGTATTCATGTACCAAAGTCTGCGATCTTCACATGAAGATTGTGATCTAATAGAAGATTTTCCGGTTTTAAATCGCGATGAACTATCATATGTCGATGACAATAATCAACGCCTGATATAATCTGTTGGAAAAATCGTCGCGCTTCGTACTCCTTAAGTTTACCATGCTTAACGATATAATCAAACAGCTCTCCACCTGAGACATATTCCATTATCATGAATATGTCTGTAGGAGTACTTATGACCTGGTATCTGTGCACGTGAAATGTATGTTAAACACTGGACCATAGGAATATTTATCATTGTTTATTTAAAAATTGGCATCTGACAAAAATTTTCAAATAGCAAGAATAATCTTGTTTTCAAATTAAAGAATTTTTGTATTCTCAAAATTTAAATTCTAATATCACAAAATTTACTTTATTTTGCTTCCAAGAGATTAAAGAGTTTTCTCTCTCACTCATATGAAATATATACATATAAATAAATATAATAAAATATCACTAACATTTTTTTAAATGATTAATTAATACTTACAATTTGATGATATGAGGATGCCTGAAGAGTTTAAGATTCTGTATTTCCCTGCGAATTTTGCCTACAACATCTAGGCTTTTGATTTTTTGACGATTCAGAATCTTCACAGCAACTTTGTGTTTTGTTAAAACATGTTCTCCAACTATAAGTAATAATATTGTATAAAAAGGCATACATAATATAAAGTTTTTTTATATCATATAAATCATATATGTATACATACAGATACGTACTTTTTACTTTACCAAATGTTCCGACACCTAAAGTCTGGCCTAACGTATAATGGCCTATCTTAACAATGGGTTGTGGTTGATTGCTTGCAAGTTTTTCAGACATCTTTAACACGTTGCTATATAAAATAAAATTCTTTACATATGTTATATAATAAAATATAAAATTTATTATTGAGCTCAGGATTATATTTAGCATCTTTAGAATAATACTATCTCTCACATACACACACATAACTAAAATCATAAGCTAAAAATCTCTCCATATTAAATATTTTAAGAACATTTGAAACAATTCCAAACATTTGAAAACATTTACACTGTCTTTTTTTATTTCACTTATCTTATGATCTTACAAAACTAATAACATATCAGATGAAAATGTAATTTAAAAATTTTGAATATTTACAATATTATTGTAAAAGGCATGAATTAGAAAATTCTAAGCTTATCAAATACATAAAATATCACGACTAAATTTTGATTAAAATATACATATTATAAATGTCTGTAAACTGATATTTACCCGATCTATCATATTTTAAACAACTGTCTCCATTGTTGACATAGCTATCTATAAACATCGGATTAAAAAAAAAATAACAAGAATTGTCAACAATCGTTATCTTTAATTCAACTAGTTATTATCCTCACAGAATCATTTCGATGAATAGATACTAATAGGTATAAGATCACTCGTCGTATAACAATACACATGTTACTCACCTGTATTTGTACCTGGAGGAGCAAATTTATGCGAGATGAATCTCATCAATTAGATACTGTACAATTGGATGATAACAAAAACATAAAAATTCCGATGACAGAAAAACAGGCAGCCAAAATGACACAGTTTCAATCACCTGATACTATTTACATGCTGGATTTTTCATCACGCGGGTATTGTACAATCAATTTTATCGGATCAATTGTGTCATCGCTCGAATGGTAACATCAGAATAGAACATATTTTACATATACAGCTAATAAATAAAAATGGCACTGGAAAATAATTCTATAAACGATAACAGCTCAAGGTTGTCCACGCGATAAATTTGATAAAATCGTGTCTTATGATTATATTTAAAATATACGTAATTTTTATAATCATCACCAATGAAATATGTACTTAAAAATGGCCAGCTTTATGAAAGTTAGAATTTAATTGAAGAAAAAAACTCGCTGCGCACTACTGTAGGTAAATAAATCTTTGCATTATCGATAATAAAGCAGTGATTTAATATAATAAAAACATTTATTTTATTATTCTTGAGAGTTATATAAAAGATATATATATTTTTGGTAATAACACAATAACTGGGATGGGTTAAAATTTTCACATGATTAAAGTAGATTGTGTAATTAATTATCTCCAAAACATAGTTCTAAAGTCAGCTGTTGTCAAAATAGTCGGTAATGTCATTCTCCTGTAAACAAGACGTGGCAACATTGGCTGCGCGGCAAAAGATGACGCGGTAGCCAATCAATCTCTCGCTCTTATGGAAAAGTTGTAAATTGATTGGCTGTCGCGTCACCTTTTAGCGTTGCCGCGTCTGTGTGCAAGACCATTAAGTGCATATGCACATGCATCTATACATCTATAGTATACGTAACGATTATTCAATCTTCCCCTCCTAGAGAAACATTGGTCAGTCTTTTGTATCCGACTGATGATTCGTTGGAGTAATAAGTGAACGACCGTTCGTTTTCTCTCATAGGTCGATTTATCATACACGATTAAATTCAAGTTACAAACAGCAGATGTGTGAATTGATAACCGTCGCAGAAATCTTAGAAGAAAGTGTGTTTCTATTATATTTCTGCGCATTGATTTTACATTTCTTTTGTGATTGTGAAGATTTTCGTTCCCCTTTTTTTATGTGACACGGTAAATTTAAATTAAAAAAAAGCAGATGCTATTTTAACTGTTAACTGTCATCAAGAGAATCAAAGCATCGTAAGTTTCTATTATTTACATTTTTATTATTCATGTTTAATTTTTTTAAGACGAATTGTTTTATTATTATTTATATGTTTGATAGATGGAATCTTGTGTACCAAAACCAAAACTAATGAAAGCAATTTCTACAATGGATATACATACTAAAAGTATAAATGACAAAACAGTCAAAGAGATAAATAGTATCTCAACATCAAACTCAGTATCAACTGTAAAATCGGCACCAACAAGCTCCCTTTCTACAACAAAATCTACAAAAGAGAATAAACCACCAATTACTTTAGTCCGTGCAAAAACATTATCCACAATTACACGATCGAATATAAATGGTGTAAAAAGATCAGGTACAACTATAACACATGGGGAGCCAAAGAAACCATTTCTCAAACCTGTTACGAAAGTACTAGTGAACAAACCAAATAGTAAAACATTGACAACTAATAATACAGCAAAGAAAACGAATCAAGTATTACAGAATAATACAGATAACAAGTCAACCAAATTAAAAAGATGGGATTTGCGAGGTCGCTTGGCTCAAACGAGTGATAAATTATTAGTTGCAGAACAAAAAAGTAAAGATATAGAATCAAAATATAATGCCCTGCAAGAATTGGTAAATAGTTTAAAAACTAGTGAGGCTGCATGCAGAACCAAAGCAGAAAAATTTGAGGATTCAAACAATACTTTAACTAGTGAAGTTCAAGCTTTAACAAAAGAAATATCTACGATACAAAAACATCAAGAAGATTTGGTAAAACGATTAAAAGAATCAGAAGAATTATGCACAAGCGTTACTTGCATGTTGAATGAATGTAAAGAAAAATGTAAAACACAAGAAGCATTGATTTCAAAACAAACAATACAATTAACAACTTTGACAACTGAGCTGGAATTACAAAAACAGATAAATGAGAATTTAAGTAATGTTAAAGAACAATTAGAAGCATTGGCATATGAAATGGATAAAAAATGTAGAGTGCTACACAATAACATACAAGAATTAAAGGGGAATATCAGAGTATTTTGCAGAGTTCGTCCGAGGACTCCAAAGGAAGTTGAACAGATGAAAGCGTAAGTTGACATCTGTATTTTGCTTTGCAGTTAAGTATATCTTTAACATGATCCATTTACTTGAACAAACTTATTATTTGTAGATTGTGTAGCATAAACTATATAGATGACTGTACTATTGAAATAAGCAAATTGGATGGATCAGATGCAGTAAGTTGTAGTGGAAAACAACGAGGAACAAAGCAAGAATTTTCATTTGATAAAGTTTTTACTCATAAAGCATCACAAGAAGATATATTTGAAGAGTTATCCTTTTTAGTACAGTCTGCTCTTGAAGGATATAATGTTTGTGTATTTGCTTATGGCCAAACTGGTTCTGGCAAAACATATACTATGGAAGGAGAAATGGAGCAATCTGAAGGCATGATACCTAGAACAGTATGTGTATATTCTTATATAATTAGGATATAATATATGTATTATATGGTATATGTATATTAGCTGGAATTATTAGATCTTAATTTATACATATAAATTTACTTTGCAATTGTTTCAAACATAGTTTCTCTTTTAAAAAATCTCTAAATATAGATCAATATTTTTTTTTATATTGTTTAATATAATTTATATTTTTTATAAATACAATTTAAATTTGTGCATAATTTTTCTACGAGAATCGAGCTTATTTATGTATAATTTTAGGTACGTCATATATTCAAAGAAATGAAACAGTTTGAACTTCTTGGTTGGGAGTATCGAGTAAAAGCAAGTTTTTTGGAAATTTACAATGAACATATCGTTGATCTTCTCGATTCGCAATTAAAGACGCACGAGATACGAATGGTGGATAGCAAAGGTCAGGATTTATATGTCAGCAATCTTCGAATAGAAGAAATACACAGTCCAGAAGAATTGCATGAATGTCTTGAAACTGCACAACGCAATCGAGCTGTTGCAGCTACCAAGGCAAATGAGCGGTAAATTATATTTGTAGAACATTTATAGTTCAAATTAGAAAATTACGAAAAACAAAGCAGCTTTTTCTTCTTAAATAAGAATATAATATTAGAAATTATAATTGTTTATGTGCGTAATTTGCTTTTTAGGTCGTCCAGATCACATTCAGTAACGAGAATACAATTGATTGGCACGCACAATAGAAAACAGGAGGTATCGATAGGAAATTTAAATTTAGTCGATTTAGCTGGATCTGAACGTTTGAAGAGTGAAGAAGCTGTCAGAACTACAGAAACGAAGAATATCAATAAATCATTAGCAAATCTTGGTAATGTTATTTTAGCTCTTTTAAAAAAACAGGAACATATTCCATATAGAAATTCTAAATTAACTCATTTGCTTATGCCTTCTTTGGGAGGCAATTCGAAAACTTTAATGTTGTTAAATATATCGCCATTAGATGAATGTTATAACGAGACATTAAATTCGTTAAGATTTGCTAGCAGTGTTAATAACTGCAAGACTGGAAATGTTAAACGAAGTCGAATGCTTTTACAGAATATACCAAACTGAATTTTAAAATATTAGTTTTAGTTAAAGAATAGTTTGATTGCATTTGTTATATAATCTTGATTTACAAATTTTTACTCAATTGATATTTATAATATGATTGATATTTTTTTTTACAATTATTATGATTAATATAAAATAACTTAAGGAAAAAAATAATATATGTGTGTATTCTTATGGAATTAATGGCAAAAAATGACAATAAAAAGCCATCTTTTTATATAACCTAATATAATGTTTTGTATAACATTAATAATGTTATACATAAATAATTAAATAAATGACATTTATATATAAACATTTATATTTATATGTTGGAATGCTATGAATAAACAATTGTCATAGAAATTTGCTATAATCTCTCTTTTTTTTATCTGTGTAATGTTATAATCTATATTTATAGTCTGTATATATATTAGTTATTAGAATATTATACATTTACTCTTGCCATGTAAATATTTTATATAAAGCAAATGTATATGACAAGATACTTTATAATTTTATAAGATATATATTATCAGTAAAATGAATTAGAAGCTCAGATAATTATCAAATTATGATTACCAATTAATGATGATCTTGTTTTCAAAGTTAATAATTAATTAAAGATTAAATCAAAATTCTATTAATGACCAATCGTGTAATCTAGCTTAAAAAGGAAAATTATTATAAAAGGTAAAACAGAGATAATTATAAAATATGGTGACAGATTAGATTTCTGTGAAAGTATCTAGATTTTAGTTATAATAGCTAAATATTTAAATCGTTCCTATAGTTCTGACAACTTCTTTACTATTTTTTTTTTTGTATTATATTTAAAATAAGATATATTTTTGTTATAGAGTTGGAGTAGAATTTTATTTCTAATATTTTCATAAAAATGTTAGGAAAACTGATTCTAAAATTAGCTTTAAATTGCTTTAAATTGCACTATATAAATTTTTAACTGTGCTACGTACTAAGAAATAAATTTCAATCCTGTTTTCTAAAATGGACAAAAACAGGAAGACTTCAATTACCCGCGTGCAAGAACTATCTATTGAACAAAGTAAAATGCTTGCTTTTAAGAAGCTGAATGAGATTAAACTATAGAATTATGTCAACTCACTGATGAATTAACATTCTATGATTTGCAAGTTGAATTCAATTCATGCACTGCATGGAATTTTTTATATCGTTTTATTACTCTCTAATAAAGAAAACATTCAATAAATTAACTTTTTACAATTATGTTTATTGAAATAAAACAAGATACAAAAAATTCCATGCAGTGCATGAATTGAATTTAACTTGAATTTAACTCATGCCTTGCAAATCATAGTGTCAATTCAATCAGAAAACTATTAATCTTTCTTAATTATAAGTTTCTGTTTTATCGATTTTTTTCTTCGAAATCTTATTTTGTTTTGTAAATATTCCACTCTCTTACGTATATTTCACATCTTCTATCTAAAATGAAATGTCTATAAGTAGATTTAACAATAAAAGTCAAAATCTGAATCTTTAAAAGAAGAGAATAAAAAATAACGAGAAAAGAAGAGGAGAGAAAGAGAGAAAATCATCCATTTAAATCCTTTAAAAACAACTAATTCATAAACAAGATTGTTGTGTGTCAATTTGGAATAAATATACGATATGCGTGCAGATCCGAATGATATTTCCGGTGTGCAAGAGATTATATGGTTGCACACATGTTTGCAGTGATATAATGAGTACGTTGCAAATAAATGCAAAGACAGTCGTAAATTATTATTAAGAAGACTTGTATAGATTTGTTTAAAAGAACTAATTTAAAAAAAAAAATTTTTTCTTAAATTGTTAAAATACCCTATCAAAATAAAAAAATAAAAAAATGATATACATGACAGTTTCATCAAAAAAGTCGTCAAATTCTATTTGGACTTTTTTCATAAAAATTTCATGTACGAAAAAACATTATTTTTGTTAAGGAATGTGATTCAGTTTGTATTTCCGTTTGAAATTTTATTAACAAGATAAGTTTTAATGTAACAATTTAATAGAAAAATATCTGTTATAAAAATAACTGTTAATAAGATTACATTTTTGTTAAATATTATGATGACATAGAGATTTTGGAAATATAAATATTATGGAAACATTAGTATCGACAAAAATTTCTACAGAATATTGCAAAGAAGTAAAGAAATATTAAATTTGCTGAATCACTATAAAATACGATATCAAAGTAAGAATCCAGCAAATTATATTCAAAGAGCAAATTAAATGACTGCAAAAACATGCATAAGAAATTAATTGATTAAAAATAGATGTAAAAAGAATTTCAAAGCTGAAGACTTTTAGATCGCTTTACGACAATACAAGTTAGTAAAGAGCTTAACACGTGTTTAATTTAATGCATAATAACGTAAAACATTTCATAAAATAAGTCTATAATTATTTTCTAATTAATTTCAGAATATCTTTAAAAATTTCTTTTAATATAGAAAATAACTAATAACTAAAATTTTAATTGCGTTTTTACTAAACTGCGTATATTTTTATCAAATAATGAATTATGTATCCTTCGAGAAGAGATAAAATTCATGAGCACGTGCACGATTTGTTCTCTCCTTATCCGGTACATTAAATCGTGATCAGACGAATTGATATGAACGTTTAGCATATGTTATACTTTATAAACGTACAGATTTTTACGAACTTTCACGTAACACCACGTCTTATCATTTTCGTAAATCTATCGATTATTTCAAGTAACGTTAGTCACATATAGCGAGTTGCACAACTATTCGTATTAAATTCAGTTGTTCGCTTCAAACAATCGATATCTTTTTTAGGAAAAAAATGTCGTTTAACGCGTATTTTATTTCTAAGAACAAACAATGACAATTCGTTCTTTAAATATATTCTTTAAATATATGCTTGTCATGAAGATTAAACTGAATAGATAAAAAATGGAATAAATATCTATTATGTACTTTATCTAAACTTCATTCTCGATAATTTTGAAATCTAATTGTGTGCCTAAGTTTTCAAGATTAGAAATTGCTACATAAAATGTCTAAGAAGATTAGAAACTGTTACACGAGATAAATTTCTCTTAATTATTTTTATTTTAATTATTTCTTTCACAAGAATAATTTATTCTTTTATTATATAAATTGTTTAAGCGATTTATTTCAAAGTGAAAATCCAATTTTGGAGCAATTCGTGTATATCAATATTATTAACATGATTTATTGATATTATATTGGAATTTTTACACAATCGATCGATTTTAATTTATATATCTTTGTGTCGTGTATCAGTGATATAATTACACGAGTCGATTAAATAATATTTGATATAATAATATATAATAATATTTGTATCTAAGTAAAAAAATCGACGAAGGCATTCTCAAGGATTGATAGAAAAAAAGAAAATCATAAATCGATTTGGCATTAGTCAGAATCGCCATTTCTGTTCTCGTATTGTTCCCTTCGTGGGAGTTTTCCAATAAAAAACACAACATCACGATTGGCTATCAAATAGGACAATTTTTAGAATTCAAAAAATTCTCTATATACATAACCAATTGCATGACGTTTTCCTATCTGTATTTTCCTGTCGGAAAACTTTATATTTCCTACGTACTTTATGGCCGTTAAGTCGGCCGAGCGCCGTCCGATGGCGCTCCGAGTGAGTTCGATGACGTACATACGAGTTTGACCGTCATGTGTCGGTGGCAGTTGCTGTCGAGACGGCGGTGCAAGTAGTCATTGTTCGGTCGTGAGACGTCATCGGTTGGAAAGAATTGCGCGCGAGTGTATACGGGATTTGTCGTGGTGTTTTCGCGGCGATGATCATTTCGTGATCGACGTTACGTTATCGTATTCAGCGGAAAGTCGAGTCGTCGAAGGGTTAAGTGCCGCGGTATCCAGTGACAGCTTGTACTCGTAGAGGGAAACGAATTCCGGGCGTGACACATCCTGCAGTCAAGTGTGATATCGCCGCGCGCGATGCACAGGACTAGTTTAACGGTCGCGAGTCGTCGTCGGACTTTGACAGGTGCGGTCGCGATGATATACGACGGCGGTGTACTATGGCCCCTGCTGCTGCTACTGTTGACCTTGTCAAGTCTAGCGAGTCCGGTGAGTAATCGTATCACTTATACATCTACGCGAACGAGATTATATGGCTGAATATTATTGTACGCCGCGTCCTTTTTGCGACGCTTTGTGTGCATGTGTGCCGCGCGTGCGTCAAATTCTCTCTCCCCTCCCTCGCTCCCGTCTCACGTTGCATCTTGTCTTTCCCTCTCGTCTTTCATTACACGCATACACGTATACATAATATACGCGCGCATATATGCACGTGAATGTGTGCGCGCTACGTATTTACATTGTCCACACCCTGGCATTAGAAGACTTGAGCGCGCGAGCGCGCTTGTGACGTCACATCGACTGATCGCCGAGAAAGCCAGTCGTCGTCCTGTTATGTACATATGTCCGTGGGATTTATTAAATTTAATTATGCTATTTTCGCGCGCGCGGCGGATTCTCGTCCGCGAGAGATTCGCTCAATGACACACACCGATTATTTATTAGGTCAAGGTCAGCGGAAAACAATAGATATATATATATATATTTTTTTTATCGACTCGCCGTTAATCTTTGTCATATCGGCGATGACTCGATTATGAGACATCACCAAGTGTCGCGTCCTCGGCATCTGAATTCTTGCCTTGGGGCGACGCGGAAAATACGTAATTCTGGAATACCTTGGTCCAATTATTACGTCGCAGCCTCATTTTAACATGCGTGCGTTTGTCCTGTTCTCTTTCCTTTTTCGATCCATACTAATATACATATATATATATATATATATATATATATATATATATATATATATATATGTAATCGTAACTTGAATAAAAGAGCAAGATTGAATCAGCCGCGTGATTAAGCGCTAAACGACGTGAGCGATGATTAATCATTTGATATCAAGCAAAGAATGCGGTTTCGTGCGACACAAAACGCCGCTTATTCAATGACTTTAATCTTTTTAGCTGCAAGTTGTTTACATTTTCGATAATATAAAACAAATATGTATATATACATAAATATTTTGATAAATTAATAAAAGAAAAATTTTTATAATTAATGTGGATAAAAAGAATAGATATACTGAGCTTGTATATATAAATTTTTTTAATTTTTTTTTTTTTCCAAGAAAATGTGAGAGCTTTGATCTCTTAAGGAAATATACTTTGCGTTTCATTTAAAATATACTTTTTTCTTTTTAACTCAAAAATATTCCTAATTGCATAATAAAATATATTTCTAAATATATATCTTTTATGAACGATCGATGAAATCAGAGAATTCCATGAATGAATTTATTTTAAAAGTTATATGTATCTTAGAAATTTAATTCTCTTTCTTTCTTTAGGAATAATATATACGAACATTTATCAATGTATAAAAATAACGAGTAAATATGATTGAACATGTAAACAATTTTTATGTACTATAAGTATATTTTATATCTTTATATATCATATGTCTTATGTATCATATATCATGTGAGTCTATCATGAAATATTTATCTCGTGTTGGCTTGTTATTCAGCTGATTTCATTGAACGATTATTTCCGGTTGCGAAAGAAAGAAAGGAAAACAAAGGAGCATGGAATAAAAAAAGCTATTATTATCAACAATATGTATTATACTGGGCACTTTGTTTTTATATGAACATATATCATCCATTAAGATTTATTCAAACGAATTTTTACGATCATACAAAATGCATATGAATTTGATAAATGATTAGTAAACTTTTCTACGTATACGCATTATGTGCAGTGATGTAAGTCAAATTATTCGATACAAAAAAAGGGAATTCCAGGCAATAAATTTTTTTCTCGTTTCGAATCGTTAAAATTGATAAGATTGTGATTTATGTATTTTTTTTTGTACATATCATCATGTACGAACGATCCGAAATTGTTTATAAAGACATTTAACAACACTTTCTCATGTTCGTGCCGAATATAATACAATAGTATAACGCCCATTGCGTGACTTATATGATTCCTTATAAACGTATGACTCATACGAAACTGATATGGCGCGTCGTCGTTTTATCATGTTTAATACAAAAAAAACAAGAGCGTTTTTTTATAAATTAATTATTACTTATATAAAAGCGTTATATGAGAAATGTTATAAAATTATTAAATTTTGCTCCGAAATTAAGATAACCGGCTTTTTAAATTTTCAAATACGCGTATATTTTCTTCTCAATTAATAATTATTTTTCTAAATTATTAAAAAAAAAAATATTTGCAAAATATTTAAAAAATTTAGTTTTTTTTTATGTCTGATAAATGTAACAAATTTTATTAAATATATATTTATTTTACTATATAAACATATAAATAATGTATTTATTTTTTATCTTCTTTTTGAGAAAACAAAAAAATACATACATTATTTAAAATATATTTCTTTTTTTTAACTTTTGTTTCTTCATTAATTAACATTTATTGTAAATAATATTAAAAGAAAGAGATATTATTTCAATTATATTGTTTCAATTATTAAGAAATTGATTAAATATACTAACTTATATAATTTAAAATAAAGCACTATTTTAATATTAATGTTATATAAGATAATCTCACCTCACAAATATTTTTTAAACAATTTGCGAGATAATCATTACTATTTAGTGTATAGGAATATCTTGTAAAAAACAAATGTTTCCTTTTTATAGAGTTCTCTCTCAGGCAATGCTCTGCTTTAAATTAAGTGAATTAAATCATTAATTCAGCTCATTGCCTCAAATAAATCTCATATCAAGCTTTAATACACAGGTCATGAAGAACTCAATTAGGAAATGTTTCATGTAATATTCTATATCTTTATATACGCCTTGTGTGAACGCGGCCAGCAAATTTTATCGCACATCAAGTATAATATTAATATTTAATAATAAACATTTTATATTTATGCATGTAATTGGAAAGAAATGTCTTTTTAAAGTTAATTTTAGAGTTATTTCTCTAATATATGCGAAAAAGTAAATTACATAAAATGAAAGTTTAAAGATATTTTTTATTATTTCTAAACAGGTTGCTAGTGATGAGAATGGTCACTGTATATGGTATGGAGAATGTTATATGGATCTATCTATGCACAAAAAATATTGTGTTTACGATGGGCCAGCGAAACCATTGAATTCCGAGGGACAGAAATTGTTGGCTAAAAATTGTCCACACTTATTGGTAGATAATGGCAAAGGAATTAATACCTGCTGCGACATGAATCAACTTATTACGATGGATGCAAATCTCAAGCTTGCATCCAACTTTTTGAAAAGATGCCCTAGTTGCTTAGATAATTTAGCAAAGCACTTTTGCGATTATACATGTGCTGCTAACCAAAGTAAATTTATCAATATTACGGAGAAAGGCGAGCAGAACGGTAATTATATACATACATTGATATTTTGTTTCATCAATTTTACGTTTGAAATTTAATGTTTTCTCAACATTTTTCGATTTGCGATTTTATGATTTTGAATGCCCTTTTTCAGGTGCACAATACGTTGATGGAATAGATTTATATATAACGAATAAGTATCTTGAAGGAACGTTTAATTCGTGCAATAAGGTATCAGTGCCAAGCACAGGCCAGTTAGCGCTGGATATAATGTGCGGAGAATGGGGTGCAAGTAGATGTACTCCTTTAAAATGGTTTCATTTTATGGGCGATGCGGAGAATAATATCTATGTACCTTTCCAAATTACATATAAAAACACCGATGAACCTATTGGTCCGTTTATACCAGTGGATCCTGCAATCACGCCATGCAATAAGGCGTTAAACGTTAGTATTATTTTCAAAAAAATATACAATATATTTAACATTTAATGGAATACATACATACATATATAGTGCAATTGAACTTGTTAGACTTATTAACACTGTAAAGATCTAAACATACTAATAAGTAAGGTATGCCATCCAGTGAATGCCAATTCACTTACTACATACTTTCCTTTTGAATAGATTTTTTAAATACAGTAGCAAGTTACACACTCTTGTTAATACACGAATTATATAAATAATTATTATATTTTGTGTTATATAAATGCAAGTAAGACAAGCAGTAATTATTGAAATATACATAATATGCCAAAAAAAGGACGAGAATGATTTGATTGCATTTTTTTGTAGCTGAATAGCATTGCAGGTGTATTCACTTTTTTTTGTTATTCGACATTAGCATAATAAGTTTTTAATTGCACATATGTAGGTAAGAAGAAAACAAGCTGATTAATTTCAGCTATTAATTTCATGACATACACTTTTAATGAGATATATGCATGAAAAATATGGATACTGCATTTTTCATAATTCAAATAAGAATACATGAATAATTCTTCTATGAAGAATTGATAGATAATATTGAAAATTTTACAAACACTTTGTAGAATTTGTAAGAGAATTAAATATTATGCAGAAAGAACATTCTCTCAAGATTATTATTTTGGAACTTTTTAATATGTAATTTATAACAAAAATATATCTACATATGATAACCGAGTACATCTAATAATAAGATGTAAAATTATTTTATTTTATTTATAAATATGTATAAGAACACTAAAAATATTCAAATTTTTTTCTGATGGATTATATTTCGTTATTTTGTTAACATCTACATACATTATTTGTGTAAATAAAACGTATAAAGACACTCATGTCTAACTACCACAATGTAAGATATGAATAAAATGCACAAAAGATAGCATAATGAGAAATCTGCATCTAACTTTTTCTTTTGTAGAAAAATACTCCAGCTTGCAGTTGTGTTGATTGTGAACAAAGTTGTCCAATACCACCACCAGTACCTCCACTTCCAAACCCATTTTCAATATTTGGTTACGATGGTTATGAAGTTATAATGACAATTATTTTTGTATGCGGCACCTGCCTTTTCCTTCTGTTACTGATGTGTTTCAGCCATAGGAAACGTATAGGTAAGAAACTCAACCTTGTTTTGTGCATATTGAGAAGGTATATATACATATATATAAAAAAATTTTTACGGATTTTATTGTAGCACAAATTATGTAAATGAAAAATAGAGTGTGCTTTTTTCAATTTTGAAGCTATCTTTTTTTTTGAATTATATTTTGCATATAATTTATCTTTGATAATTTATTGAATATTCTAATGACTAATTGTAGTTAGCTTATTTTATTTTTAGTTATTAATTACATCTCTAAATAAATATATAAAATAAGTGAGGAGATAATAAGAGAGACACATGTGAAATTAATGAGTTCATCGTGTGATTAACTTTTTTGTAATGATTAAATTTGGATATATTCTATTGTTGCTATTTATCTTTTAATTTGTGGGATCTTTCCTCTGCACTTGTTTTACTTCATTTAAATTTCAAGAAAGCATGTATAATATCTCGTTAATTTTTCGTTTTTTTTTCTCTTGCGAACATTAAAAAAAATAAACATTTTTGTAAGAAGCATTAAGAAAATTTAGAATTGTTGTGATTTATACATTTGTAATTATTCAAACAGCATTTATGAGTTATTGTAATAATAACTATTCAGTGCTATATAAAATTTTTGCAGAAGAGATATTATATATCAATTATTTGGAACTAGATTTAAAAAAAATTAATTTTTTACATTCTTATAGCGAATTATTATGAACTTTAACTCATTCAACAGTTGATATGTTTGTAAATCATGATACATGAGAATGTTTCCTAGAAATGATAATATTAACATTTGTACAGACTAACTTTAATTAATTTGTTTACTATTCTCTCAACTAATATATATATTTAATAATTCTTAGATTCTAATAGAAAACTTTCCTCAAATAACTTTTTGTGCGAATGGAATATTTTTTTATATTGATTAATGCGCGTAAATAATACTTATGTATATGAGAAAAATACAGACTATACAAGTTGTGTATGTATGGTGTGCGCATATGTATAGTTGCACGAGGGGAGGAGGTAGGAAGACAGGTGGGTAGACGGCTAGCTGCCGGATTACACCACCCAGGAGATGGTGCTCGTATTGCCCTTGCCGCTGACCAAGAAGACAGCCCACTTCAGTCTAAGCGTTCTAGTAGGTTTTTTCGATTCTAAAAGTATCTTCGATGTTCGCAATTGTAATCGTTATTGCATTCTTGTTTTGTATTTTTTCTTTTGTTTCTTGTTGCTTTTATTGCTTCATTTATTTCTTTGTTTCTTTTGCTTTGTTTATTTTTAGCTCTGCAGATTATTCCTGCCAATGGATGTCAATTATGTATTAGATAATTTTCTTTCAAATCTCTTAGATTTATCAAATTTAGTTTCAGTTATAGTTAAGCTCTTTAGTCCACATATCTTTTTTTATGTCACAATATGCAATACTCATATAATATTGCATACTTACATGCACATGTTATAATGAATTTTTACTAATTAACTGCACGATTGCAATAAAGATTTAAATGCTTAAAAGTAAGACAAATACTTAAACAAGTTTTTGAAGCATGGCAAAAAGCATGCGGAGATTATATTCTAACGATGCTACATTACATTACATAATAATATTTTACTAAAGTCTAAAGTATAAAATTGATGCTTGTTTTTATGAAAATAATTTTTATTAAGAATATTTTTAAACTTGAAAAATAAAAGAAAGAGAGAAAGAGGATGTATATACAATTTTTTAAACACTACTAGAATATTTATATAAATATTTCTTGCTCACAAAAATTATGTTGTGCAAGTGTATTTTGTATATTAAGAATGGTCTATAAAACTTACTATTTTGCATGTTTAATATAATAGTGATAGATGCTGCTTTAAATAATCAATTAGAATTAGAAGATAAGTAAGATGTGCCGTTTTACTAGATGAACTTATAGAAAAATTCTATTATAATTATATATAGAAAAAATTCTATTATAATTATATATAGAAAAATTTCTCCATAACAGTATTAGAAAATGATTTAAAAAAGTGAATTATGAATAAAATAAATAGGAATTTTTTGTTTAATATGCGATGTTTAAATAAAAGATAGTGTCTTTGAAATAATGAAAACTTACAAGTACATTGTACAGAATTGTTTTATTTATTCTGCATTTTTTGCATAATTAAAGTAAAATGCATTTTATCTCTAATGTTGTTAAGGAGATTTCCTCAAATTTTAACATTTAATTGTAATAAAAATTTTATATAAGTTATATTATCTTATATTATTTTGTTAAGAGCTGTTTTATATCATAATTTAATTATTTATTATTATTAGAACTAGATACTAGTTCTAATAATTAAAAAATATTAATTTCTTACATATTTAAGTTAATTTGAATTGAAGAAGTATATTTATCTAAGCAATTTTCTTTTTTTAATAATCTAATATATGTATAATATAATAAAATATTGTTACATATACTATTATTGTTACAGTATTGTTTATTATAATTATATTTAAATCATTTTACTTCTTATTTTATTGTTAACTTTGTATACATTATTTATTTTAATTTATATTTTCCTTTATAGTCTTTGCTGTTTTATATGAAGCTGATTATTTGCAACATTATTGTCTCAGTTATAGATTACCGAATACTAATCATTTGCAGAATACGCTTCTTTGAGAATTTTGAAACTATATAATGATGCTTAATCGAATGTTTATTTGTAAATTGGGATTTGTTATACTTGATATAAATGTTTTTAGGTGTTATATCAACCGACGAGATACCAAGTGGATTTGACCAGGAGCAATCTACTTTCATTGAGAAGCTTGGAGCTGGAACAGATAAATTTTTACAAGAATTCTTCTGCAAATGGGGAACGGGTAAGCAAAATACTGTACATTCTACATTTTATATATAAGCAATGTATTTTAACATCAATATTTTATATAAGCAAAATTTTCATCATGACATTGCATTATATTGACTAATGATTCTGTTGCAGTTTGCGCTTCTCGACCTTGGTTAATACTTTTCCTTGGCTTTCTATTGATCGTTGCTTTAGGACATGGCATTAAATATATGCAAGTTACTACAGATCCTGTAAAATTGTGGGCATCTCCGCATTCCCGATCACGTGTCGAAAGGGAATATTTCGATAAACACTTTGAGCCATTTTATCGAAACGAACAGATTATTATCACTTCCGTCGGCTTACCGAATGTATGTACTGTTGAAATATATTAGGTTGTTATATTTTTGCCTAAAATAATTTATATTGATTTATATTACTATATGTATTTTTCAAATAAATAGAAGTTACTGTATTGCTTATCATAAAACATAGAAATGAATTATATATTGACTTTTATTTGATGTGTTATGTATAATTGTTAATTACAGATTGTGCACAACACATCTAATGGACCAATCGTATTTGGACCTGTGTTTAATGACACTTTCCTAAAAACAGTCTTTGAATTGCAAGAAGGAATCAAGCATATAATTACTCCCAACAATTACACATTAGCAGATATATGTTTTGCTCCTTTAACTGGACCATTTACCGGGCCGACGACAATATCGCAATGTGCTATTCAAAGTATTTGGGGTTATTGGCAAGATAGTTTAAAAAAATTTGAGACTTCGGAAGAAGAAGGCAATTATACAGTCAACTATTTAGACCACTTCAGAGTTTGTTCACAGTAAGTAATGAGTGATAAAAAAGAAGGCTTGTAATAATATTTATTTATTCATTCATATCAAGTGATAAGTGAATAATCCTGCGATAAGCGATGAAATAACAAAAGCACTGGAATAAAATATTACTAGCTTAATAAAATAAACTAAACTTAATAAAATAAACGTCTTAAATTATAGCAAGAAAGAAATACATATATATATATATATATATATATATATATATATATATATATAATAAAGAAGCTAAGTTTTAACTGGGTTAGAAAATGTTTAAATATATATATATAAAGAAAAAATTAGTATTATTATTTCGAAAAATAAGCTATATTATTTAGTTTACGAGATAAATTTTGTCATAAATCGATAATAATAATAAAAGAGTACTATAAAAAAGTTTAGATTAGAATCGCAATAATTTTAAAGAATAAAGCAATTTATGTATTAATGAAGAAGTGTGGGAGTATAATGTTTCTTGTATATTTTGTACATATAACAATGTTGTTTTACATTTATATTATTTTTGTATATCTTTCTTTTAGGAATGCGTATAATCCTGAATGTCTTGCACTTTACGGTGGTCCTGTAGATCCGGCAATCGCAGTAGGCGGATTTTTGCCTCCAGGACATGATCTTCATAATCCACCATATGAAAAAGCAACTGCTATAATCCTTAGTATTGTTGTTAACAATTATCACAATAAAGCCAAATTACTTCCTGCTATGGAATGGGAAGAAAGGTAAATTTTTACATTAGTTTAGTCGCAAAATTCGACTTAATGGGATTGTCGTGTATAAATATCGTCCTTTCAATTTTAGTTTTATTAACTTCATGAAAAATTGGACTGCAACGAGAAAACCGGCATTTATGGACATTGCGTACACGTCCGAGCGATCTATTGAGGATGAACTGAATCGTGAATCACAATCGGATATTGTAACCATTCTGATATCATATGTCATCATGTTTGGATATATCGCGGTATCACTCGGCCAAATTAGATCATGCACTCGTCTCTTGGTGAGGATCTACATCACATGATTGCTTTGTCATTTTTGTTTTTTGTCTCGTATGAAAAACAAATATTTATATATAATTACACTTTTATATATAATCAATATTTGTGTTTCAGCACGATTCCAAGATTACTCTTGGACTTGGAGGCGTGCTTATAGTGCTGGCGTCCGTGATTTGCTCGGTCGGACTGTTTGGTTTTATTGGTATACCAGCTACGCTGATTATCATCGAAGTTATACCGTTCTTAGTACTGGCGGTCGGAGTAGACAATATTTTTATTCTTGTTCAAACTCATCAGAGAGAGGGTAGACGCCCAAATGAATCGATTCCGGAACATATTGGACGCACACTGGGTCAAGTCGGCCCTAGTATGTTACTCACTAGTGTATCAGAAAGCTGTTGTTTCTTCCTAGGTACGAATTGGTACAAAATATAGTGAATCTTATATATAAATTTAAAACTGAGAAAAAGGAATCGTTTTTGTATACGAAAAAGGTTTATTATCATTTTTTTTCTGTTTATATATAGGCGGCCTCTCTGATATGCCAGCTGTAAAGGCGTTTGCTCTTTACGCTGGAATGGCTTTATTGGTGGACTTTATATTGCAAATTACATGTTTCGTCAGTCTCTTAGCGCTTGACACAATTCGGCATGCGGTGTGTATTTAATAAAATGAAAGAAATTTACTTTAAAAATTAAATTTATTTTAACTTTATAAATTTTTATATAATTTATATAATTCATTTTTTTTTATATATATATTTTATAGAATAATAGAATAAAGATAGTAGAATAAAATAGAATAGAATTTAATAGAATAATATTTAATAGAAATTCGTAAGAACTTAATTTTTATTGTCCCGCGTTCTTGTTTGCTTATACATTTATTTAATTATTATGTTTAATGCATAAAGGACATTTTCATAATTTTAGAACAACAGACTGGATGTATGTTGCTTTATTCGCTCCAAACGTGATGATGGAGAAGAAGTGGTAGATGGAATATTATATAAAATTTTCAAAGTTGCATACGTCCCATTATTATTACAAAAATGGGTTCGCGCGGCCGTGATGATTGTGTTTTTCGGTTGGCTCTGCAGCAGTATTGCTGTAATACCGCACATCGAAATTGGCCTAGACCAAGAGCTGTCTATGCCCGAAGACAGTTTTGTGCTTAAATATTTCAAAGTACGTCCAATGATTTAAAATATCAATATTCGTTAAATATGAATCGTCAAAAATACTAAACTTTACACTTCTTTTTACAGTTCTTGAATAATTACTTATCCATTGGACCACCGATGTATTTTGTTGTTAAAGATGGCCTAAATTATTCAGATAATAAAGTGCAAAATCTAGTTTGTGGTGGGCAATATTGTAACAGCGATTCAGTGTCGACTCAAATATTTACAGCGTCCAAACAATCAAATAGGTATAATGCAACATTTGCAAAAGTTTCGAATGAATAATTTATTACATATTTTTTTTTGGATTTTATATCAAAATGCTTCCTCTTTTTTAGAACTTATATAGCTAAGCCTGCTTCGTCTTGGATGGACGATTATATCGATTGGTCTGGATTACCTGGTTGTTGCAAATATTTTCCGGCGAACAATTCATTCTGTCCACATAATGGTACATATTTTTTGTAAAAATGTTTTATTTTGTATAATCGCATATATACTTTATTACTATTATACTATATACTATTTTTGAATCGCAGATCGTGGAAATTGTCTTACTTGCAATATCACTTTGAACAAATACAACAGGCCGGTACCTATGGATTTCGACAAATACGTATCATTCTTCCTGCAAGATAATCCTGATGAAACTTGCGCTAAAGGAGGTCATGCGGCTTACGGACATGGTGTAAATTATATGACTGATCCTAACACGGGGATGTCGACTGTTGGCGCTTCGTATTTTATGGCTTATCACACTATCCTCAAGACTTCAGCTGATTATTATGAATCGATGAGAGCAGCCAGAGTTGTAGCAGCTAACATTACAGATATGCTGAACTGTAACTTGAAACGTCTCAGTAGAAATACCACTGTGGAAGTTTTTCCGTATAGTGTTTTCTACGTATTTTACGAGCAGTACCTGACCATGTGGCCTGACACGTTGCAAAGTATAGGAATCTCATTGCTTGCTATATTTGTGGTTACTTTCTTGCTAATGGGTTTGGATATTTTCTCATCACTAGTTGTTCTAATTACGATAACAATGATTGTTGTCAATATTGGCGGTTTGATGTATTGGTGGCATATAACTCTGAACGCAGTGTCTTTAGTAAATCTTGTCATGGTAAGTTAATTATTATAAGTAGATATCTTTGTAATGTTATTGTATGAATTAATGTCTGAGCATTTCTCATAGTTTTGCATTTTACAATGAGAATTTTAAAGTAATAAACAGAACAATGATGTAATTTATCATAGATCAATTAATAATTTTTCTGCCTTTTATTTTTAATTATTTATTGTCACATTTCTATAATAAATATTTTGCTTTTATTAGTATTTATATCGAATAACGAAAAATATGAATATAAATTATCTATCATGAATTTTTCTTCTTTTTGTCATTTATTGAGAATTGGTAAGAAAAGTTAATGAAAAATGAATTGATGTTTGTTGCTGCAGGCAGTTGGTATAGCTGTCGAGTTTTGCAGTCATCTAGTGCATTCTTTCTCGGTGTCGGTCCAAGCAACTAGAGTGGACAGAGTCGCAGATGCATTGACGAATATGGGAAGCTCGGTATTTAGCGGTATCACATTGACGAAGTTTGGTGGTATTATAGTCCTAGGCTTTGCAAAGAGTCAAATTTTCCAGGTTTGTTTTTTGTTTCATCATAACTAGGACGTTAATTGGCCTATTGAAATTGTGCCAAATTTTTATTATCAAAAAAATACGCGTTTGGAATGAATGATTAAGTAGTTTGTTTATTTTTCATATTCACTCAATTTATTTCGAATAATTTCTTCAGTTTTTGCTTATCAATCGCAAATTAATCATAAATTAAATAATTGGCGAGCGCGTTTTGATTGCGCGTTATTTTAATTGCATAAAATTACAGTATTACTCAACCAAGAAATATTTGCAGGTCTTTTACTTCAGAATGTATCTGGGTATTGTACTATTTGGAGCAGCGCATGGTCTCATCTTTTTGCCAGTATTACTTAGTTATATAGGTGAGGAAACACTGTCATATATATAATTATGACAGCTTTTTTACATATAATTATATATATATTGTGTATATATATATATATATATATATATATATATATATATATATATATACAGGAAAATCTTGGATTATGTCTCCAATAATCCAAAGTTTTTTTCTGATTTTTTATTTCTGCTTTTATCTTATCTTAACTTGTAGCTTTCTGTGTGTGATAATTGGGAAAGATCACAATGCAATAAAAGCTACATGAAACATTATTTCAGCTCTTTGACTTACACATTTTAAATTATTTTATATTAAAATTTGTGTTGTTTATAAAATGTATTATTGTTTACACATTGTATGAAACATATCTTATGCAAATTTAGAATTTATCACTGAATACTGACACACTTGATAGCAGAATGACTGTACTCTTGCAGATTTGTTGCAAGCATGTCAATGCTTGGGAGAAAGATAACAAATAATTTTTGTTTTTGTTTATGGGCACACCAGTGTTACGTTAAAATCCTATTTTCATATCCCTATATGCATAATGTGAATGTGTAGAAGAATCTTTTCCTTGCATTTGAGCAGCTTTGCGAATTCGGCAGAGATTGTACAGCGACTAGGAAACCGAGAGATTTTTACGCCAAATATTTTTTTTAAATGCCTGTCCTCAGTCTTTTTTACTAAGAAAAATCAGTTCTTTAAATCTGAGTAACATGATGTAATTCTGAATAATATCGACTGGTGTCATGGCTCCTGGTGGTTCTAGGCTCACCCATGAATAGGGAGAAGTTGGCCAATCACAAAAGAGCGATGCATGGGAACCTGGACAACGTGCAAGAGACATCCCTCAATCATCGTGTAAGCAAACACAATTCTCCTCCTACACCCACTACAATCACACCTACGTTCAAAGTGCTCGAATGAGAGAGATAGGTATGCAGAATTGGATATCTGAGTTATAAAATCTGAGTTAAAAAGAAAATAAAGGAAAGAACATCTGCACTGTGATAATAAAGTCTCCTGTATGGCGATTCTGTAACTTTTAACGACGATGTCACTATTGTTACATGTCGTTGCGCATATTTTATTACGTTGAAATACGTGCGCAATAATCAACGTGACACACAACGGTAGTGACATCGTCGTTAAAAGTTACAGAATCATAGTATTGGTAATTCTATTCTATTTCCAAAATGTGTCGCACATGTGTTCCCCATATATTGCTTATTCCACACAACGCAGAATTATTTGTGAGATATTATTCAATATTGTTAATCCACTTTATTATATTTTTAATTAAATCCAAGAGATATCCAAGAGATGCAATTTCCTATATAATAGAAGATTTTTTACATTTTTTAACTTTAACTTTTTTTTTTGTTTAAATTTGATATAGGTCGGAATAGAGAAAGTAAACGTTATCTAATTTCTTTTAGCTTATATTTTAAGTTTACATAATTGTATATATTTTTTTTAATATGTTTACATACAATATTATTTATTTCCAAATAGTAAAAAACTCGCAAGCACATTATTTGTTATTTTTCTACAATTATCAAATGATATATGCTAAAGTACTATTATTTAATACATTCTTCTTTCTCCCTTTTATGCTCTTCTATCTCTATAAAAAAGACAATTATATAATTTTTTAATTTAACAGATTAAAATTTGAAGTTTAAAATCGTAGTATATAAGATTGATTAAAGAAACTTTGCATTGGTGCATATCTGGACAAAATAATGGATAATATCTTTTATGATAGAAAATTATATGTATGTAATATGTATGTAAATTGTGGATGCTAACACACAATCTGAACAGTTATAATACAAGATGTTTTAAATTTCAATTAATAATTAAGAAATTATAAAAAAATGTGTAAATAATTGATTTTAATGATACACATTTAACAATGCACGATACTATTTGTATATTTTATATATATATATATATATATATATATATATATATATATATAAATTTTTTAGTAATTGCAATAAAATTACCTAAAGTTATATTTACTATCTTTTTGATCATTTTGATGAATTATTAAGATGGAAAAAGGTTTTTAGAAATATATTTGTACTTTAATTTTCTTTACTTTATATGTAATGTATATTATTTCTTTTTGTATGTTATTTATATATAATTTATATATTATTTCTATTTGTTTGTGCTTTTGTAAATCGCATTTTTTTATACGTTTTTGCCACTAACTGATAGATATGTTGCATTATATCTAACACGTTCCATAGCATGTAGTATACATATATTTTTTGTATATTGCAAGATATAAAACATTCTCCAGATAATGTATGTTTGATGATCAAACAGCTCTTTGTCGAATCCTTTGATTAAATTTCTAGGTTGATTATATGCTGCTATAAAATCGTTTATTGTAATGCAGGGATATGGAAATGCATAGAAGTTATCACTGGTGAAGAGAAATAGATAGATCATTTCATGTGGTGTTCACATTGCATTTATTTTTTGTATTTTATTATAATATTACATGCAAGATTTTTTTAAAATGAACACTGAACTTTTCGAAATATTTCTCTTTAGAATTTTAAGATAATTATGATGATTTTTTAAAACTTTGTTATCAACATATTAGTTGTTTAAGTTAATTTGAGTTTAATTTGAACATGTAGTATTTGCCAATATATGCATCTATCATAATATCATAATATTTAAAAAATAAGAAATCAGAGTAATATGATATAAATGATAAATTTTTTCTTAGATTTTTAATAAAGTTTACAATACAAATAAATTAAATAAGTTATCACATCAATTCATATAACATTTAATATAATTGTTTTATTTTTTTCACAATATAAAGGTGAATAAGTCTATCTTTTTTTATGTGCAAATGTTATAATGGACGATAATATGTAGAAAACTTATTTTATAATTAAATTTAAAAAAAAATTTTTGTGACAGATATATTATTATGCATAATCCATTGTATATTGGCAAATGAAATGTATATCTTAATTATAAATTAAAATAAGGTCATGTAAGTCACATTGCATCACCGCTTTTAATGCTTAAAGAAAATTTTGAAAATGTAGTCTTTTTTTATATGATGATGGACTACTTAGCATTGCATGAAAATTATATTTAATTTGGCTTATAAATTGCTTTTCATGTATAGAAACAAATGCTACACACACAAGAAAAATTAATGTACGCAAGGAGTAATAGTTTATTATGCGATGCGATAAAAGAATTTAGAATACTTAATTCATGTCTTTTTGTTTGTATTTTTTTTTAGGCGTGATGTCGCGCCGGGGGCGTAGAAAAAATCGCGACTTCACGAGCAAAAGTGAAGTTAGACGTGACCAGCCAGACTCTCCCCTACTCCAAAACGACAACCATCAATGCGCGACCACTTCCTACGCCAGTATGAACCTCGCCGATGTGACTGATCACCATGTAACGTTCTAACATTTAAATCAATCCTCGTCGATTTAATCGAATATAATTTTTGTACTTAAGGGACATAACATAAAGAAAGTAATCCACTTAGTGGATTCACTAGGTAAGTGTCAATAATGTCCTTTAATTTGACCCGACTTGTGAGCCGAGAAAGAAAGACAGAGTCGCACGAGCCCTTCTTTTCTACGAATTATAGAAAATTTAATGCGAATCATCCTCAACGAAATTCTCCGTAACTGGTGAATGTCCATCTATGTTCATATCTGGCACTCTTAGCGACAAAGAAATTTGTATAGTTCTAGATTTTTGTCATTTTTAGCATATTTATTATTTTGGGCAAGACTCTTTTTTAATTTAATACATTACATCGTCACAAACTGTATTCTAAATTTAAAAAGAAATATATTGCAATTGCGAATGATCGGTCGTACGATCGATTTTAGGTAAAATAATTTATCCAGAAGAGAATTTGTTTCTTTACTATACATTCATCGTTAAATAAATTTAGTGAGAATAATAATAATAAATGTGACGGATACAAAATGCATTTTCCTCTTTTTAAAGCAAATGCATTTCTCAATTGTGAGGTGAATCCTTTTTTCTCTGATATTGATATCCAATTATTACTTTATATTAAAAAAAAGTTAAAATATGGATAGTTAAGAGTATCGAAATATTGTTAACCTCTATAACATGTAAATTATTTAAGAAATTAATTATTATAAATATATATACATATATAAAAGAATATTTTTTTCTCAGCAATACAGTCGATTTTGTTAATTTTTTAAAGTTATCGGGAGCGTTTCCTCTTCTCTTTCTCACTATTCTCTCAGTTTTTTAAATATATAGAATAAAAATATCACTTTTGTCATTTTATTACATATGTGGTAAATGGTAAATCAAAAGAAAAATTCTATTTTACAAAAACAGCTGAGTCGAAAAATTTGGAATAGAGGAACGCTAAAAGGAAAAACATTGACAGTAATGTAAAAAACAGTATTGCAGTTATATTTTAAGATTTCACGCATGAATACGCATTTAGAATTCGTGCAACTAAATATAATTGTTTTTACTTAAGCCGTCCACATTTGAGATATAATAAAAAAAAAATATATATATATGATGTATATGAAACACATAAAATCGATAATGATTATCTAAATGAATTAAATGACGATTAAAATTGATATATTTGCGCAAGTAAAAAATGATATCTATATCAGGATTCAAGTTTTCGAATTACTCACACACACGTTAATCCGTAAGATTCATGGTGTGGAATCGTATACGCGATCTTCTAACTGTTCTAAATATTACTAGATATATTGTTATCCATTTTTTTTTTAATATACTTTGCTTTATAGATGCATCTAAAATTGCTTTAGACTTTTTATACAATTAACTTTGGATGCAAAAATAATGTAGGAATTTCGTTAATGAATGTTTGATAATCAGAAATTGGAACTTGTTATAATATTGATTAATTTTGGCAGGGTCAATATGTATTTCTACCCATGGTATTTCACCATGATTCTTAAATATCAAGTTTCCGTCGTGAAATGTAGAAAAAAAGATATCAGTATTGTATCGATTATAGATGTGTATGCTTCGTCTATTTTTTAAGTAAACTCCGTTTTACAAGTTACGAATTTATATTTTCCATCTTATAATTAATTAATCAAGGCCACACAACACACACATACATGTACACACACAAACAAAGTAATGATTTGTTTTCTTGTCGTTAGCTTACTATGGATCAACGAGGAATGCTACATATATGAGATTTAAGTATTTTTTATTATTTTTTTTTATAACATGGCTGTCGAGACTATTTTTTTAATATAAAAAAGATAAAATCTAGAAAATAAAAGTGATTTACATGTATATTCATTTTTGATGACGAGATAATTTTTTTGCAGAAACGAATCGCGAGATAAATTATTACAATTATTATTGGGAGTTGTTTCAAATCGAGCACAAATATATTACCGGTGTTGAGACGTTACTTTAAATTAAAGTAAGCATATGTATTGTTCTCCACTTTTACCATAACAGTTGAGTTTTTCGACGAGAATTATAAGGATAAATATGACTTTGAATCTCATAAAAATGATCCAAACGAAATAGTTTAGAGAATATCCATACATATACATTAACGTGTACTATACATGCTCATTTTATAACAGATTAGAAGTAAAAATCAATTATTTTATTTTTATAGATTAAATATTATTTGCACATTCTACGTTTAAATTAACACGTGCCAGAAATGATGGCTGCGATCCTTAGTAAGCGAAAAACTTCGAAGGAAGACGGAGTCTTCTTTGTCAAGCTCTAACAATTAATCAGTTCAAGGAATACTTATATTAGATTCGAATAGTTAAAATCGAATCACAAGAGACTACAAATTTCAATACACTTTTTCTTGAAATGGAAAACTTTGCAGTCTCGCGCGTAGGATTCAAATAAATATGTGTATCCGCTATATGATAATCAAGACCTTTCGTCATTGGTTGAGTATTATTCACGCGTGAATTTCTTACGATCTGGCCGAAAATATTTAAATAAGATCACTTGGGGTAGTTTATATTTTATTTTATTTTATTATTAGGTTCTTTTAGTGTGGTAGATTCATCAATTTTATTTTACTCGTGCGCTTTGTCGATGTGAGAGTTCTCTGTGAAAAGTACGACGCTTTAGCTGTATGTACGTGTGTAACAAAACAAATTTAGAATTGTCTTTAATCCTTTGTTCTCATGTACGATACAAAGAAACTAATACGTGAATTAATTTGTAATAACATCACGTTTTTCTATGCGCTTGATGCTTATTTCCCGATTTAGAGGAATTTGTTTGTCAATAGATTTGAATTAAATGTGTTTTCTATGTGAGGAGTATAACTTTTTTATACAATTGTCAAAAACGATACGCGGAGATAACGAAAAGAGAGAAACTCCGCTAAAGTTGTTGATATTCCTCGAATTGTTACTCCGCGATGTACTTGTGTGCAGATGAATATTTAGAAATGAAGAGAAATGACTGCGTTAAAATGTTATAAACTGTATAAAAGTATATCGTGTAAAATGTATAAGTTCCTGTGTGTATGTGTATATATATATATATATATATATATATATATATATATATATATATATATATATGTACATATACAGCTGGCGGAAATGTGTGTATGTATGTGCACGTATGAAGTACGCGATATTTTCTGTTAAATTTAATAACATGTACTGTATTGGTCCATTTGAAGGGTAATAATAGTGATTGATCTTCGATTTATACTGCACCGTGTATATGGCAAATTTATTGCATATCAATACAAGCTTCGGATATAAATATGAAGTGAAATGAAAAAGTGTAAGCACGAAATTATAAGTCAGTGTAATAATGGATAAATGAAAAAAAAGAGGTAATTCAAAGAAGCATCCGAAATAACGTGCAAAGCGTACTGTGTTGTCACGTAAATACAAATAAATTTTCTCCTATTTGTACTGTACAATAGCATCTCGTATATTGTTTCATTTAATTATATTTTCAAAAGTTGATAATAGTATGTATATGTAAATTTGCATATTTATATCATATATTTATATGTTACGCTTTACGTTATTTAAAAATTTATATAATCTATATATATCTGATATTTCTATAATTAATAGAAATATATTCAGTTATTGAAGAATTTAAAAAAAGAAAAAAATTTAGTTTGTGAAAAGATAATTTGAATATTTTATTTATAATCATTATATAATTTTTTAAGAATTATTGAGATCTTTAAATTGGAACATTTATAAATCTACTGGAATTTTACTTAAAAACATTTTTTTAGAGATATTTTTTTATTTGTGACTTGAAATTTTGCTTTATTTTATGACAATCTGTCATTGTCTCGTATACAAAATAGAACCAAGAGATAATGCGAATATCCCTGAATATCCAACGCATTTATTAAGTTCCATTAAAAGTTTAGCAAGTATATTATAAATAAGCGCTTCTAAATGTAAAAGTATGTACGTAAGATGAGCTTTTTTTCTCGTGTTGGACAAAAAAAAAGATACCCAAAGTGATACCAGATGTCACTATCTCCTTTGGATCGCACTTGAAGTGTCACAGCTCCTTCTATAGAATTTAATGTTCATGACATTATTGGCTCGTGCGCATACAGGACACGGAAACGCGCGATAAGAAACAACGCAATCTTCATCCTTATCCTTTGGATTTCCTTTCTTTATGGGATGCAGGTATCACGTTTTCCCTCAATTATTCTTTTCTAAGATCGCGACGCGATTAATCGCCTTGCCGCTTTCCCGTAATCGCGAAAAGTCGATTAACTGTCACGTCGCTTTTTCCCGCGCGTTTTCCAGTGCGCATCTCGTCTGCGCATGAGCCATATCTCTCGGTCTCTCGGCTCGTCGGTGCTAGTTTCAAATCGTGCGTATAAAATTTAAAATTTGACCGATTGTCTCGTCATTTGATATAATTGTTTGGAAGATTACATTAAGATTTGGAAATTTTTGCAAGATAAATATAGAAAACCCCCATTGCCTGGAATACATCTCACGAAACGACGAAATATTGTGTGTTTCTGAAAGTATTTTCTTCTGTGGCCTCAGGTATATGTAACCGATTTTTTTTTTATTAACCTTTATTTTGTATATTCTTTGTAACGTTAAATATGATATCAAAATAGCCGCACGATCTTAGTTTTTGTGGCGATACACGTTTCCTCAAATAAGCTTCTATATTAAATATTTTTCGTCACGTTTGTCAATTTAAATGTAATTCCGCAATTATTTTACAGAGATTAAAAAATATACTAATATATTTAAAAAAATAATAATATATACACGAACTGCAGGTTTGTGTGGTTAAAATTTAATGTGAAAAAAACCATGACGTATCTAAAAATTCTTTTATTAGAAATCAATTCTTTCGAAATTTAAATATATACATAGAATATTTTATATAAATTTATTTTGTAACGCTACGTTGTTTTATAACGTTAAATATTTTGCGATATCAAAATATCAACATAGCCACAAAAACTTGGTTTTTTGCGACGAACAATAACAATGTTATGTTTACATGCCGCGAGTCTTAGCTCATTTACGCCGCGATACGCGAGTGAGACAGTTGTAACGCGGGACGCTCCATCCTATTATCTCTCAAAACGCGATTATTTTGTAAAATTATTACGATTAGTGAATATCAATTTGAGTGACTATTTAAATTTTACATTCTCGCAGAAAGATAGCATCGTATGAATTCGATCGTGCAACTTTTCAATGCGATTCGTGTTTACTTTCGTGTAATCGTGATTTTTGCATTCTTCGGTCGTAATGTAAAATAAAAAGCACGTTATATGCGATTAATTGTGTCGATTAATACGCGTGTTGTCGTAATTAATTGTGTTTTTGCGTAGTGTTTTCGCGAGTGAGTTCCACAAAAGGAGCGACAGAAAACGAGCAGAAGAGAAGGAACATCATAACATACAAGTGAGTTTTTAATTATTTTGTATTTTAACCTCTCTTTTGCGATAATAAATTTGCGAATATATCAGATATTTAGTGTGCGCTTATAAATTCAAATTTTCATGCAACAATATATATATATATATATATATATATATATATATATATATATATATATATAATATAGTGATCGCGCACTTTAAACTTTTACTACTGTTAGGCAAAAAATTGTATTTTTCACATGACATGAATATTGATTACAAATTAATATTATTAAATAACAACGAATAAAATAAATGTAGGTCATTAAAATCATTTTTAAAAGATTGCAGAAAAATATTCAAATTATAATTTATGTGCTAATGGATATAATAATAACACTATATAATTCAAATAGTTAAATTTAATCGTACATATATTAAATTTCATCAGATCTAATCACGATTTTTTAAAATAATATATATATATATATATATATATATATATATATATATATATATTTTGATCTATTCTAATTTATTAATTTATTTTTTTTAACTAAAGAAAATTTGCGAACTATTTTTTTACTGACATTATTAAAAGTTATAAATTTTTATATTTATATATTTTTTTATAATACTTTAATCTAGAATATAATACGTGGACGAATTATTAATGAATTATTAGCGAATTTTCATAATAATACGTTTTAAATACTATTGATACAAATGTCGAATAATGATTAAAGTTCAAAATAAAAATATCATAATAATTTATAATTATTTCACATTGAAGGTGTGAAGCTTTAATGTCATATTGGAATATTAAAATATGTAAAAATTTTCTGTTGCTTATGATAAAATAATTTATTACAATAATTTTTCACAGAGTTTCTAGAATTAACATAGGCCTTAAATATATTTTGTGCAAGTGTGTCTTTTGTACATATAATTAAGTATCTGAGTATTTATATATCTCTCCGAAAAATGGCGCGACAGGTTACGATTCTTGCTCTATCGGTCCAAAGAGATAGATCGCCGGGCAGTTATCGTCGGGATTACCGAGAAATTGAGCATATAATTCCTGATAACGTGATAAAGTCAATCCGCCGCGTCTTCTGTCATCATCCTGTCAACGTGACAGTTAAAGTAATTATTTTTGGCGCGTGATGTTTAACATAATTATTTTCTTTTGAATAAACTTGAAATATTTTGCTAAATTTTTTAAATAGTTGCAATGAAATACAATAAAGTTACATTACACGAAATAACAATTGATTTAATTGACTTTGTAAAATTAAATTAAATTGCTTAACTTACGTTCAGAAGACTCTGATAAGCTTTATCGAGAATATCTATGTTATCCACTGCGATCCTTGAAACACAATCATATCGAAATTCTTCGGCACCAATTACGCCATCCTCTGAAAGAGGATTACAAAATTCAATAACTGATTTTATTATTCGAAATCAATAACTAATTTTATTATTCGAAATCATATAATTAGAGTACATGATATCTCTTCTACTGGATTATGTAGCATTATATAAATATATGATTTTTTTCAAAATTATATTGATTCAATAAAATAATTACATTTATATTCTTTTAGTAATTAGAAATTATTTATTATTCAAAATATTTTATTTTGCGCGCAATAGATTTGTTACATGAAAATTTTCTGAAATATTACTTAAAATTTTTTTTAAGGATTTTTTTAAAAAGCCATCTATTAAATGTCTTTATTATCAAAATGCCAATAATAAATTTGGAGAAACCGTTTTATGCATCTAATATATTTTGCAGTTATTTCTTATCGCCAAAATTAAAGTTGAAAGTAAAAAACGTGTTTTGATGACATTCAACAAATTATGATTTTTTAAAGCTATTTTTAAAAAAGACTACAATTATTTAATATGTTTAAAATAAATATATAAAAAAAATAAGTTAATATTTAATTAATAGATAAATCGTAAATATATATAGAAAAAAAAATTCAATAATTGTATAATGAATTATTTATTTTGAATGAGGAACCATGTATTATTTCAGAAAATACAAAAAAATATAATGTCCAATTTTGCAATTTTTTAAAATTGATTTTACCTTTGCGGGAATAAATTATAATTTATTTGTCACTCTTCGCAATATGTTTGTTGTTTCGTATGTTTATAAATGTTATACGATACCATTCATGTCAAGTATCTTGAAATGGCTATCGATGAACATCTTCATGGCTTGCGGGAAATCATTATAAGAACGACCAACGCAGCTATTCTGCACGGCTTTTTTAAATTCTTCTATCGTTACAACACCATCCTAGAAAAAAAAATAAAAGATTACACAAACGCTTATTATTTTATTGACACACATATATATATATATATATATATATATATATATATATATATATATATATATATATGTATATGTATATTTTTATAATTTTATTTAATATAAAAAAATCTGAGAAAAATTTGCAAATAATAAATGATTATTCTAAATTGATAAAACAATCTTTTCAATATGATTTTGAAATTCGTGTTTTTAATCATAAAATTTGTATAGATTATTAGGCCAACAATTTTCTTGTTATAAATTTACCTTCTTATATTTTAAGAATGCAGATTTATTTCTTGATTTAACATAAAAAAATTATTTTTGATTTTAACTTTGAGATTTTTAATGATATATTTGTTTAAAAGTTTCAGTATAAAATATATCTTTTAGAAATTATGATTAATGTTTTATTGTATGTGTATATAAAATAACATATAAAATAATAAAATTTTTGAAATTGTCCTGTGTTACGCATACAATAACTTTATTATTGAAAGCATTAATTTTGTTGATTTAAGCTCGTATTAAGAAGAATTGTTTCATTAATGTAGAATTATTAATTACAAGGTTTTCTTAGATATTGTTTCTCTTAAGAATTCTCATATTAAAATAAATTCATTAAATCAATAATAGGATGGGAAATCAATATGTAAAATTAAATCAAATTTATTATTTATTAATACATTTAGATATTAACATAAAACATTTCCAGTTCAATTATTTTTAATTTTAACAAAAATTGAAATTAATTATTTAATTAACATTAAACAATAAATATAAATTTATTAAATATAAATATATATTTGTAGAGGAAATGCTCGTCTAAAAATCGGGAATAATATTTCGTATTGTCGAAAAAAGATATAACAGATCGCTATACATAATTATTTTAAAATCCATGAGAAAAATTGCATCAAAAATACATACATACATGCTGATCTCGAATTACATTCTCGAGAACTAAAGTATTTGAAGATTTTGAAGCCCCATTTGATGCAAGAAAGAGAGATCTAAATCATGCCAGGAGAAATGGCCATCTGTCATGAAACAATATCTCGTGAGCATATCAAAATTACCTTATCAAAATCTGCCAGATCAGCTATCTCTTCCCACAAGGAGAGCATGATATGGAGATTTTCTTGATACCGATTGTAATTAAATTCGCCCTTGCCTTCGATCAGCGTCATTCTCAATGCCATGCATTCGAAATCGTGTTTGTCCAAATATCCATTGTTATCTATATCTGCAGTTATACAGGACGTTCTTCACTTAAGTGCACTTCTTTTTGAATTGTAGAGTATTTGAGTAATTTTGAGTAGAGTTTTTCTTTACGAGATTGTCGAGGCACCAATAACTTTTGAATCTTAAGCGATAAAAAAAAGAATTTTTTTTTTGAAAGAAAAAAATAGATAATAAATAATTAAATAGAAGATAAGAGAAATATATATAGTGTATATATTTTTATATATATATATGTATGTATGTATGCATATAGATAATTGTGCTATTCAATTTATTTCAGATAGATTTTGCTATAAAAGAAAATTTTAATTTTAATTTTTAATTAATTACAAAGAATCGTGGAAGATGTTATATATATTTTTTATCACTTATTTTAGATGATAATTTAATATGTGTGTATATTAATAATTTCGTATGTGTGTGTGTGAAATAATCTATGTATTATCAAATCGCTACGATATTGTCATACCACATGACGCCCAAATACACACATGAAAAGCACAGAGAAATGCAAGATAATGCAAGCGGATGTGCAGAATGCACATTTGACAGAAGCAAAAAATATTATTTTGAGTAATAAATTAAAAAGAAAATATTCTGCGTGCGCGTTTTATAAAACTATATGGAATAATATATTATGAATGCTATATATAGAAATTTTATAATCTGCTTTTGTGTCACAAAATCAAAAAAAGTCGATTTATTTTACACTCTTTTGATTTATATCTACATGAAAAATCATTTATTTTCCAATTTTTGTTCATCAGCATTACGATTCTGATAAACGCTTGTAAATGTATTATCATTCACAATCGTCTTTCTAATTGTCTTCCTCTGTCATAAGTTTGTATCAACTCTTGCAATATCTTTCGCATCTACTAACCATATAGAAATTTCACTATAAAATTAACGCGGTTATCCCAGCTATATGCCATCGCGATTGTATTTTCCCTCTGTTTTTTTTCCTTTCTCTCAAATAATTATTACGCGGAATATCGAAAAGATAAAAATGTTTTCCGGATCGAGCTCTTTTGCTCAGATCGAACCGCGAGGTCCACGCGGAAAAGCACGTCCGGCGTGAAGAAAGTGATTCGAGAGGATGGTGGTTTCGCACTGAACTCGGCCGGATTGTCGCCGGGTCTAAACTTAGGCTATCCCCTCTGAGCGAGGGATACAAAGATCCGTGTGGTGTTGTACCGGGGAAGGAACTCAGGTGATGATGGAGGTGGCGATGGTGACAACATAGCGGTGGAGATGAGCGCGACCGCATCGAACTTATCCCTCTCTTGCCTCCGCGAAACTTTTAAATAATCCCTTCCTTATGAAAGCTTTTCGTTTATCCGAGCATGACTTGGTATTATTGATGTATAGCATTATTCAATAATTCTTTTATTTACAATCTAATATACACAATTCTTGTATAAAACTCTTTTTTTAAAGATTGAAAATCGAGAACCATATGATTATTACAAAAAAAAAATTTCAATAATTTGTATTATTAATTTTCTAATACATTTTTAATATCTGACATATATACATTCATAAAATTTAATGCTTATTTTTCTGTCTGTGTACCATGTATCGTTTATATTTTTATTTTAAAATTTAATAGAAGATTCGCTCGAGGCTATGAACGAAAAAAATTATTACACCGCTATTACTATTATTTATTTCTCCCAACGCGTAATAAAATACGATTATTATTAAATATAAATTTGGAAAGAATCGAAGCATTTTATACGTTAATGGGGTGATGACTTCTGGAAGTAAGTCCCAGTTGCAGTAAACAGGAAATTATCAATTATCTTCTCGCATTCGTACAGAATCGCGCGGGACAGGAGATATTTAGAGTCTCCATTTCCGCCTTTCTAAATCCCGTTGACGGGAACGGATCTAAATTCTAATTGAGCCGGCTTACGTTGAAACGGATCGGAGCAGTCCGAATTTAACTGAGAGGCTGCGCTGAAATCAGACTCTCGACCGAGAACTTTCCTTGTGTCGTGTCTCCGCGCGACGCGTGACGTACTCGGGGAGGTCGAGTTTTCTCGTTTTCTCATTGCTTGGATATTATTTCCGTGAGACAGCCGCGGGCAAGACCCCGCGCGATAAAATATTTTTGAAGGAAAAAAGACGAGCACACGTCCACTAATAGTGAGATCTTTATTTAAAGATAAAAAGAAGTAACATTGAAAAAATTGTATTGCTTTTTAAGTATGAAATCTTGTAGATGGTTTGAATCTAAATCGAAATGATAAGAAGAGTGGACGTCGCGAATATTATATTGCTTTGTATCTTTTATGATTGTCGTGCGAATTCATATAAGAATATACGGGGTGGGCCCAAACCTTGAAATTTTATAGGAAATTTAATTCTGAACAAAAAGTTTTCTATAAACATGAGTCGAAAAAATGCTTCTTTAAAAAGTTAGCGCTTAAAAATCACATTCTGAAATCACTTTGTTATACATTTTTTTACAAATATCAAGAGAAGTATGCGTTTTTCATCAAAAAATATTGAAACAGATGAAATTATAGAGAAATTAAATTATTTTTTATATTTTGTTTAAGTCCACCCTATATAAAATTTTGAGAAGAAATCGTTATTTAATATTATTATATAGAATTTAATATTATTATAATTCTTCATAAATAGAGCACGAATAAAATACGTATACGATGAAGTCTTTATTAAGCATAATCGAACATCTACAACTTTACACAAATTTCGCCTTATTCAGAAGCATATTTTTTTTACTTGAATACATAATTTCCTTATTAATTCATTTGTTGCGAAAATATGTCCCATCATATGCCGGCATATTCTTCTCTTCACAGCATTATTCTAATTTAAACGGAGGTCACGTTCGAAGCAACGACTATGCCTCCCGCGGCTATCTCGATTTATCTTCTTGCTCCGCGTAAATGTATTTTCGTACATGGTCTCTGTCCTCGGTGGACCGTCACGGGACACGCGTGATCACGCTCTTTGTTGCCGATGCCGATTTGAAGTGGACATGGACTCGCGCCGTCGTTAATAAATTATAAGTATGTTTGTCTACTTTGATGACATTTTCAAAAGCATCTTCAATCCGCAGCAGGGAACACATCGCGTAGATCATAAATATCTATATTCGTTACCGAAACCGAAACAGATGACAAGGATTGGTAAATGAAAATTGTGCGAATCGGATTTTAAATCACGAAAATTCAGGTAATGATGGTGTTCAATTTAACATACATTCTTTTTTTTTAATATACATATTTATAAAGGAGATTCCACAATTGTTTGTTTCGAATGTTCTCTCCTTTCAAATTTTACTGTTGTTTGGATTTTGTATTATACATACATATACATGCGAATACATTCTGATCTGATATTTCCTGAAACATTCAAGAATGATTGACGGCACGCTCGCGTAATAGCTAGAAAAGCAAAGTAATCTTTGGCAAGGAAACAAGTATCTACAATGAAAATGTGTTGTCTCATTCTTGTATGTCACTTTATATTATTATATTATACGACACACACACACACGGGAAAAGAATAGGAAACATATTTTATAGTTTTCAACTTATATGCTAAAAAGGATACTTGATGTAATTAATTCAAGTCATTTTTTTCCTCAATGAAAATTTAATTAGAAAATATTTAATTTTTTATATTTTTAATTTTTTATAATATTTTATCACTCAACATTTTATCATTCACATAAGCAACTAAACTCGAACTAAAATTTTTTCGAGTAGCTTTATTTTTTATTATAAAGTATATTTGACAAAAGTAATATAATATAATAAAAATAATTTAATATAAAAATAATATTAAAATATAATATTAAAAATAATATAAAAAAATAAATAATGTTTTAAGTTATCATCTATAAAAAGTTTGATTCTCGAAATATGTATAAAACTCAAAAAATATTAGTATCATGAAATTTTTGTCTCTAAATATGTCTCCTCTAAATTAATGAATAAAAATTGTATTATTTGCTTATCTGAAATTTAATTTTACAAAATTTTTTAATGCTCAATAATTAAGGAAATTTGTCTTAACATAAAACTTTCATCAAACGAAAATTGACTTTTTTTTATTCAAGAGAACACTTACAATTTTGTCGCAATTATTAAATTCTTTGATGAGAGAAAGAGAGAGAGAGAGAGAGAGAAATAGATTCACTTACTTTCATAGCCGTGATGAACATCGAGATAATTCATCAGAAAGGTGTCTCTGAAAATTAGCGGTACATCGTGATTATCTCGCGCGGCAAATTAAGACTAGCCACCAAATCGGACGTCATCATGATAGATTCTTTGCGATTATACACAAGCTTACAGTTATTTGGCGAATCTCCCAACCGGTAATAATCGCTGCGAGATCGTACGGGTTTGTCTCCAACTGTGTAAACGGCGGGAATGATGGATGCGCGATTCATCTCACAGAGAGATAATTAATTAGCGCGAGTAAATCGTCGCCTTTCGCGAAGACGTCACGCGATTCGACGTAATTTAAACTTTTTACATTCAAAATTCGGATAAAAAGTATAAAAAATTCCTCTTTATAAGAGAATGTCGAACAGAGTCGACAGATTACAATCTTGGTTACTATCCATCATTTAAATCAAAACTATTATTGTTTGCACGTCTTTGCCTGACACTTTTACGAGTCTAGGAGCTAACAATCGTCCAAAAATAATGTTTAGCTTGTTTCGCTGGGATATATTATATGTTTTTAACATTATTTATCTTTAGAATTAATTGTAAGTTTGAGATTATAAAAATTGCTACAAAAGTCTAAAATTTATTAAAAATTTTTATTATTTTATTTATTTAGTATTTGAGCCTCTAAAGTTTATTAAAAAAAAATTTTATATCTCTTGTTTATAATTTTTAATTTACGAAAGTCTTTGGAAAATTTTTATAATTTTTATAATTTTCTAAAAAAGGAAAATTTATTAAAATTGACTAAGGAATTTGTTTAAAGAATTCAAAGGAAGTATATTTTAGTAAAAGACTCGTCATTTTTAAATTAATTAATGAGACAATAGACTTTATGTATGAGAGGAATCTCTTTTTAATAATTTATTAATTCTCAATTAACGAATTACTAAAGATGTTGTAAATTTATAGCCAAATAAAAATTAAGTTTAACAAACAATATATTTTTGCAATTTTCTCATTAATTATTTGTGATCAGTATACATAGTTGTTATATTAATATCATCATAATTTCAAATGAAAGAGAAGCTAATTTTGATGCTTTATAGATACATCATTCAATGAATGCAAAAATGTTTTTTTTGATCAAAAACAAAAAATTCAGATATCGATATAATTTTTAAGTATAATTAGCGACTAAAAATAAAAATAAAAATTTCCTTATTAAAAAAAAATTTTAATGGTGCAAATAAATGTAACAAAGCCATACTTAAATAATAATTGCAGACACATTTCGTAATTATAAAGATATATCGAAGAATGGCAAATCGCAAGAAACGATGACCCGCACGATGACCTTCTTCGTCAAAAGGAAAAATCGATCCTAAATTGGCCAAGGAGTGTACCGTGAAGCGGTATTCGAAGTATACCGATATTGCAATCACCGGAGACGAGTGAAATAGTTGGCTTGGTAGAGATCCGTACGATTAAGCGCAGTGTACTCGTCATATAAGGCGTGCTTTCGTAAGGGGCCGTCAGTTTGAAAGTGCGAGCTGTTGCGCGTGGAACCCGCGTAAAAGATCCGCGCGCGCGAAGGATCGACATGAGATCGAGAATCCGTTTCGTGCTTATCGCATTGCTTGCCGTTTCCGGTGAGTTCGCAATTAGCAAAGTACTCGCGACTGCCCGAGTCATCTTCCTTTATTCTAACAATAAATCAATCTTTATTTTTTAAGGGCGATTAGATCTCGGAAAGCATTGAATTTAAGATCCGGTTAAGATCCTTTCCTTTCTTTTTTTAGCATTTTTTACGATTCTGTCTGTAAATAAATGATATAAATATGAAAATTTATATATTTTCCCTCCGCCCTCTTTCATTAATTTCTCATATACATCTTATATCATTTAATAATTGATGGATCGCCTTCTTTTTATTCCATACGACTCAATAGTTTGAAAGTACATAATTAGAAAATATATTATAAATTTAGTACATAATTATTGCATTTTTGCATTAGTAAATTTCTATCTATTCTATTTCTATTTCTAATAAAAAAATGAGAAGAGATATTTTTATTTAGAGTGTCTTTAAATAAATAAGATTATTAAATAAATGTAATTTACAATATAAGTAAATTAAATTAAATTTTCTTCTACCATTTCATGTTAAGACAAGCAAAATAAATATTATAAAGTAAATTTTTGTATGGTGAAAAAATTTCATAATGAAAAGTTTTCTGACACAACAATAATTTTTATAATAATTTACTATTATATATATTATATCAGACAAACTTATCGTGGTTGAAAAATACGGATATAATTAATAAAATTTCAATATAATCAATGGAACAAAGGACAAAAATATTAAATTTAAAACTAAGTAAAAAATTCATTCATTTAATTATTTGCCTTGTGTTAAAAAAAAAAGTTATATCTTCCTCTTCTCTACTTTTAGCATCAAAAATTGTGATTTCTTTTTACAAAATTATATCGGCTTCCGCCTTTATCAATTTTATAAAATAAAATATATAGATATAGTGAAAAAAATAAAAATTGATTCTGAAAGATTTGGTTTGTGTGAATGAATGAGACATGATGCGCGCCGGAGGTTTCACTTCCGTTTTTGCATTCGGGTGAAAACGATGGCGCTAATCGCACTGAGATTTCTCTTCGAATGTATACGTCGCACGCTACAGATATCCGTTTCCGAACCGGAACGTGAAAGTATCGCGCATTTGAAGATAACTTTATAGCCTTGAGAGATCGAAATAGTTCCAATTAATATTTATTTTATTAAAGAACGTCTTCACTTTAAAATAATTTTTTATTATATATCTTAAAATGTCTTTCTCTCTTTTTCTTTTATATATCACATCTTTCTTAATCACAAATTCTTTATTATACTTTTTTTACTCCAGATTAAAAAATTTGGATTTTAGTTTTTTTTAAATAATAATAAAAAATTGATACTTAATTAATAATATTTAAAAAATTGATATTGATTTATTTTAAAAAATATTACTTAAATACTACTAACATAAAAAAATATTCTGAAGCATGAATAATATAAAAGAAATGATAGCGCGTCTTAAAATTTTGTCTGACAGAAACACATTAAAGAATTTTATGAATGTATGAAAAAGCCACAGATCACAAATAAATAAAAGATATTCTTATATCAAAGAGTTGTTGTTGCACATATTAATTTTGCAATAAAAGATCAAAGCTTCTTTGGTTGCATCATCAATTACTAAACATCCTGTGCATACAGGATACGCACAAGAAAAATTAATAAAATTAATCACAAAATATAGGAAAATATCACGGATGTTTTAACGCATATTTTGCTTTGTTTTATTATTATTAATTTGTAAAAAGAAATTGTTATTGGTATTTAAATATCAAAACGTAAAAAATGTGGGTCGGATAACTGATATCTCCGCATCGTGATGTTTTTTTCAGCAAATACCGCGGCGGAGAAAGGAAAATCTGGAGAAGCCCCTTGCATAGACGACAACAAATTCTATCGAAATCCTAACACACCGTCCCATAACGTCTGGTCGCCAACAGAATGTGCCAAATATTTTCTCTGTTTAGGTAATTATAAATTATATGAAAAGGAAACAAATTGAAATTTATTTAAAGATTGATCATTCATGAACTTTAATCGTTCTTTCCTGTCAGTAAAACATAATATAAATATATATATAACAATAATATAAATAATAGTACATATACTTGTGTCAACTAATAATAAAATGTTTACAATATTATGTGATTAATTATATCTTACAAAGAACATTAATTTTTAAAAGTGAATATTTTAATTAGAAGTTTTATCATATTGTTTGGTTTGACGTAAAATCTAAAGATCATGATACACATATTAATTGAAAATTATATGCTTTTAATCATCATATTTCAGATAATGAAGTATTCGAATTCAAGTGCTCGCAAGGACTTCTTTTCGATGTCTCCAGGCAAATTTGCGATTTTAAGGCAAATGTCGATAATTGCGATATAACTTCAGGTATGACATATATATATATATATATATATATATATATATATATATATATATATATATAAACGGAATAGAAGCACCGACGAATTTTATGTCGATTTCTACTCTCACGTAAGAAAACGATCGAATATTATACACGTAACTATTACTTTCACTCGAAAAATCATGTACAGCGCCACGATGAGTTAATCTCATTTCTTTCTTTAACCGTTAAATCTCTTATCGGTGATTCCAATTATCATTAGTGATAAGTTTTAACTTTAATTTTTGATTTTAAGCAAAACAATAATTGTTGTCTTCTTTATTATCTATTTAGTATAATTGAATCTTTTCGAGAACAAAGATCCATAAAACTTCTATAAAGATACATATATGTGGCTTAAAGAAGTATTATTATAACGAATGGTGATGTGAAATTTTAAAAGCTTCTCGTAGATGTCCAACCAGCGAAGCCTTTGCTTAAGAATGGCGAGTGTGACGAGAAAAATCTGGCTTGCGGAGACGGCACGTGCCTTCCGGCTCTGTACTTCTGCGATGGGAGTGTCGATTGTCCTGACGGTTCCGACGAAGGATGGTGCGGTATGTAAATGATGAGCAAATATATTTTATATCAAAATCATCGATCATATTTTTATAGATATGTGCGTAAAGTATTCTTCATCTTTTAAATTGTGCATAATTTTATCGCGATAAATCTATGTTTACCAATATTTATTATATAGATATGCAACATGATACAAATGCTGCACCGGCATGCGACACGCAGAAATGCCGACTACCAAACTGTTGGTGTTCCAAGGATGGGACTCGAATTCCAGGAAATCTCACCACACTCGCTGTTCCACAAATGATAACAATTACTTTCAATGACGCTGTGAATGCTGACAACTTTGAACTCTATTCAAGTAATTGTTTTTATATAATAATAATTTTTTTTTCTTGTGATAATATGGAGCTTTTTTTGAAGAAAAAAATAAGAATATATAAAAAAAAAAGAATAATAACATAAAAAACAATTATTTACAGAAATATTTACGGATGACAGGAAAAATCCTAACGGCTGTGCCATAAGAGGTACTTTTTACATCAGTCATCAATATACGAATTACAGAGATGTGCAGTATTTGTGGAACATCGGCCACGAAATAGCGGCACATTCCGTTACGTGAGTATTTTGAAGATATTGAAGTGAGATATTGAAAAAGAAAAGCAATTGAGATATGAATCATAGAGAACCATTTGATTTAATATGCAAAACAAATCGAGGATCATTATTTAGGCATCGCGGACCAGAGGAGTGGTGGTCGAAGAACGCGACGCTCGAAGACTGGTTCGATGAGATGGTCGGAGTAGCGAACATTATCAAGAAATATGCAGCAGTTCGTATCGGCGATATCAAAGGTAAGAATTTCATTCCCAGATAACATACAATATTTATAAAATATATACAAAATATTTATAATAATTATTTAAATATTTATAAAAATTTTTATGATTTTAGATTTAAGATTTATCATAAATGTCATAAAAATATTGAGAAATATTTACAAAATATTACTATAAATATTTATTTGTTACTTACCATAATTAATAATTAGTCTATTTTTAATCTATCTTTAACAATATATCGATTAAAATTTTTAAGATTTCTTCTTTTAATGCATATACTAATATAAATATACTAATATACTAATACAAAATATGTATGAAATATTTATATTAGTATTTCAAAAATAAATAGTAAAAAATATTTATAAATATTTATCATAAATATTGTGTGTTGTTTGGGTTATCAGTTTGATGTAATTTTACGATTAAACTGAAAAATAACTCGCTCAACGATAATTATTAAAAGAAGTCTTACACATAAATATTGCATTTATATTTATTGTATATTTAAATATATAAACTTAAATTACAATCCAGTTATACATTAATTTAAAACAAATACTGCGTATCTTTTGATCGTTTCTTCTCGAGAGACGAGACGAGATGACGAGTGTTCATGGGACAATAATGTCGGTAGGGATAAGGGCCCCTTTTCTGCAGGTCGGATGGAATCGTCAGTTTCTGATGATGTCCGAATTTGGCTTCGCTTACGATTCCTCGATCGTCGCACCGTTCTCTGATCTACCTTTATGGCCGTATACACTCGATTATAGACTACCACATCCATGCGTCCATGCGAGACAACTTTGTCCAACTCGTTCCTATCCGAATATCTGGGAGCTACCTCTAAATCAACTTTTGGCAAATGTAAGTAAATATGCTATACACGCAACAGAATGTTTCTCAATTGTTGTAGTATAAATATCGAGTAAAGATGAAAAGCTGAAGCCGTATAACTTTTAATATAAGATTATAAATTGAAATTTCAAAATTTATATATTTTTATAAAAAGCACGAATCTTTCTTAGAGTCATGATTTATCGACAATTTATCGAAATATATAAATAAAATAGAAAAAAACTTTTCAATTTTCATTAAATGAAAAAGCTTTTCGATAAATACATATAAATATATGTACATATAAATATATAGATATCAAAGCACTTGTTTATATTTTAAAATTGATATAAGTATATATATAGTAAAACTTTTGTATTTTTAATATATCAGACTCGAAGGAATTTAGAATAGAATTATTAAAAGTATATAAACCAACTCAAATCAAGTAAATATGCAGATAAGATTTTTGAAATATGAAGAGACTCGATGTTTAAAAATTGACACTTTTTATAGTTTATTATCTTTTATTTTATTTTAGTATTTATCAAGTATATATCAATTTTAATCTTTTTTTTTTTAATGGCGACCTAACGATAAAAAATCAGAATAATTTCATCATAAAAATACTTATTATATTTAATTGTTTATGCATCTTATTGAAAAACAATATTGACTGAGTTTGTATTTAGGAATATACTTGTACTACTGTGGATTCATGCCCTTTCAATTTATCCGGCGAAGAAGTTTATAAGATACTTATGTTAAACTTTAAAAGGCATTATCTCACCAATCGAGCGCCTTTTGGTTTACATTTTCATGCATCATGGTTCCAAAATCCAACATATTTTTATGCATTTAATGTAAGTAAAATTTTAAAAGAAATTATTTTTGTACAAGTAAATCAATGATATATATTTATCTGTATGTTGATTATCATATTATTTTTTTAATTAATTTGTTTATTCTAGAAAAATATTTATTAGCTATCTACAATCTAAAAAATAATTTGGTATATTCAAAATTTTTATAATTGTTATGTAAAAATTATCAAATTTCCTTCTATCATTATATAACTATCATTGTATAATTTGACAAAGTTCTTATTATTTCTATTTAATTAACCAATAATATTTTCTCATATTATTAGAAATTCATAGATGATGTACTTCGGCTAAATGATGTGTTTTTTGTCACGAGTCATCAAGTTGTGGAATGGATGCGCAGGCCAACATCTCTGAATGAAATCGGAAAGTTCGCACCATGGCAATGTACAAAACGGCATTTTGAATCATTTGAAGTCGTCTGTGACTTGCCAAACAGTTGTAAATTACTCAGCACAGTGCTCAAGTCGTACAGGTATTTACACACATGTTTTGAATGTCCACAGCAATATCCGTGGTTAAGAAATGAATTCGGAATCGAATGAAAATGCAGTAGAAGCAATGTAAGACTTATTCTCCTATGTTGCTTGTACATCATCAGAAGTTCACGCATAGTACCTTATTTAGATATAATTGTATTATTTATTGTAAGCATAGATATAAAACTATCTTTTTTTAAGAAAATTGCATTTATTTCCTAGATATATATGTAAGCTTCTTCGATTCTCAATATGATGCAAAATAAATTATATTTCCTTCATCATTAAAAAAATGGAAATGATTTAAGATACTAAGATAATTTTCTTTCTCTTCAAGATAAAACATATAATATAGGTTGTATATAGATAAATGTGTCCTGTTTATCCTTCCTGTTGTATGAATGGATTCTGAATAGACTCCATACCATCTACGGGACAAATAAGCACTACAGATGTTCCTCTACATACTACCAATCCCAACATGCGAGTATCCTGATTTAATTTGTATGGATCATCTGGATCTGTATAATTAAGAGAATTGTTTATATTTCAGATAACATTTAAGATACTGAGTAAATATAAAATAGAGAATATATCTATAGAGCTATATCGCATTTATAAGTTTGTTACATTATCAATGATGTACCTCTAAGATACTCCTTTGTGTTGTCGAGTACTAGATTGAGTAAGGGATCGTAACCCTTGAGTATACCTTCAGCTTCTCTGCCTCCGGCAAACTTTACTCTTATGTTTTTCTCAAGGTATTTGGATAAATCAAGAATACTCTCTTTTCTCTTCTTTTCTTTGTGTTCGACATTCTGCTGCTATAAAAATGCAAATGATATGCTCAGTTTCAGTGATCAATTCAGTTACTATACATGTGATGCATTACCTGTTTTGGTGCCTGTAAGAAGAATGGTGAGGTTAACTTGAGGGTAAACCTTAACCTAGATTATGGAAAAATGAGAAATGTATATACATAGTTTTATATACTTACAGACATCCTTACGAAAAAAAGATTTAATTGCAAATGGATTTTTTTATGAATCAACAGAAACAATTTCAAGTAAAGCCTCACGTGTAGATTACTCTAAAAATTATGTTTGCAGTCTGATCGAATCAACAAGTCAAGTATCGATTTCTCCCGCGTTTTTAGAATCGATTATTTTGAATCGAGATTACGAAAATGCTCTCCATATTTTCGTAGAAAAATTTAAATTTCGCACTATTTGTATTGAACAATCATTGTAATATTGAGCATTTTTGCAAAATATATTTCATTTTGTAAATGATTAAATCTTTTTTCATCTTGTTGTAATGCTCAATGTATGTGTTTATTTTTTTAAACTCAATTATGAAAAAATTTCTTGGAAAGAGTGAAAGGAATACATAATAAGAGCCAATGTAAATATAAAATGAGACATTTTTATTTTTACAAAGTATGAGAAATAATAACAAACAAACAAAAATAAAAATAAAATGTCTTTTAGATTTTTTTATGAAAGACATCTTATTGACATCTTGTTATCGTTCTATATAAATTTGACAGACATATATAGTAAAATGAATAGAAAAAAGAACACATCAAGTAAAAGCTTGATTTTATTTATCTGACTTTATAAAAAAATACATGTCAATGGCATGATGTGTACGTGAACAATGTATGTAATATGATTGAAGTATATATATATGACTGCTTTTATATATCTTAGAATTAAAATTATTATATTATATTAAGAATATTTTTCAACAACTTCTATATACGATTATTAGTATTTTGTATGTGTACAGAATCTTACTTTTAGGGAATAATTATAGTTTACAGAGCGCACATATCGGGTATTCTTATCATGTTTCTCTCTTAAAATAAAGCAAAGCGTATAATGATATATCTTAACAAAAACCGAGCAGAGACAAAAAGAAAGTGACATTGCTATTTTCACAATTTGCGTTGTAATTAAATTAATACATGAACAAACAATTAATTGAGCGACAAATCGCCATTACAAAAGTATAAATAGAGCTCAAATTTTTCAATTAATTAAAATCTTGGCAATATTTATTTATATATTGTACATATATTAAATATATTTATATCCATGCGTACACACATGTAAATAACATTTTTTTTTTGACGTACAGATATCAGGTTGCGAAAAACAAATCATAAGACATATTAAGGATTCAGAATATCCGGAAATAGTAATTGTGCGCGATAGCATAGTACGTAGAGCTCTCTCCCAAGCAGACAGAAAATCATAATAATATTAAAATAACATCAAATGACTATCAAAAGTCATTATGAAGTCATTTTGATAATATTGTTATTTTTTGTTCTGCTTGGGCTATATGATATGAAATATAAATTTAATTAATTGCAAATTGTCACGTAAATTATATTTCAGTCCAGTATTTTTCTTACTGCTACTAAGGTTTGCATGTGATATTTTGTTATCCCGATATTATCTCTCGCATGAATCTTTAAAATTAAAAATGCTTATAAATTAAATTAAAATTATATAATAAGTACATAAATTTGTATCATATATATGTGTATATATATATATATATATATATATATATATATATATATATATATACTATAAATTTATATGTTTATGTACTAGTCTAGTCTCTGTAACGGAGCTTGTTAATTGTTGACGGAATTTGCATTGTACATTGGCTCGTGTGTCCCATATGTTCAACCGTCGCTTACAGTATTTCTACGCTATTACGCGATATTGTCCGAACTTTTTCTCTTCTGATCTGATTTATTTGGATGGATAATTTTTTACGTATTATTGTATCGATAAAACTTATAAGTATACGATAATAAAATTCGTGTTCTTATATTAACCAGACGGTTGTCAAAACTTTCGTAATCTATTCCATTCATGAATAAATTTCGATGTATCGAATGCGTAATTTGACATCTTACAGATAACGATTAAAATTATTATTCGTTTAACTTATAGTTTCGTAAAGCGCGAAACGTTCTTTTTTGGCTGCCATTGTACTGTTCTGACGCAAATCAGCTTGTATTGTTTCGCTTCTAATTTACGCGTCATGAACTAATACAATCGTGGAGAAACAATAACTCTTCCATCCTTCCGTCCTGATATAATTGGACAACAATTCATTTTAAGCAGAACAGAAAATCACAATACATTAAATAATATCAAAATGACATCAAAATAACTTGAAAATGATTTCAAAATAACATCATAATGACTTTTAGTAAACTTTATGATATCATTTTAACATTATTGTGATTTTCTGTTCTGCTTGGGTTGTTTCGCGTAGAAAATGTGATATCGCTCGTAATACAATTACGAATTCGAGATGTTTATTGAAAGAAAATCAAGCTGGAGATTTCAAAGCTAAAAGGAGAGTCTTAAGATTCGTCTCTTTTACATCCTTCAGAAGAGCAAACAGCATTTTCGTTTGTATTCTATTTTTATATCTAAGATTATAAATGATCGTAATTCCAGAATCTCGAATTCTAAAACTGCGCTTGCGGATAAGGCCTTAACTCATTTTGCCAAAACGGCTCTAAAATACCTGCAAATTTTTTGAGGATTTTGGTTTGAAAAAGTAGGCGGCACATTAGTGACAATACTATAGATCTCGTCTATTTTAGAAATGCCGAGCTATTTCTCTATTTTTTTTTTTTCAATATCCATTCTTTTCTATGACACGCAGAAGAAAAACATCATTGTGTATTTTGTCTTTTGCTTTCTAACTCTATATATGATTACATAGTCGTGCGACAAACGTGTACAGCACAAAAAGAGAATTAGAAAATAGTTTAAAAAGGATAATTGTTTGAAAATAAAAAGAATAGATAATTTCTAGAATAGATGAGATCTATATTAGTATCTTATCATATTTTATAATATGCGTCATGTATGCTTTATCACATAAATTAGATACATTCGGGATATATTCAAAATGTATATATATTGTGTTCAGATATTTGTGCATCATGATTTACAACTATGTCTGAATAGTATTTTATTTCAAAATATATATTATACAAAAATTAGGCGCACAAGATTAAAAAATAAATAATCTCAGTTATACGATACTAAATTAACAAAACAACAATATAATTCAAGTTTTTTAAATGATAGTCATCATGCGCGAATATCTAGATATACATCTGGAGTGTAACTCTATGATAAAGTATACATGACAAGTTTTAATATAGGAGCCATATTAAAAAATATTTAGATCATGTATGTGTGTATGTGTGCATACCGACTCTTGCGTTAGATCCTGGCAATGTCGATCGTTAGTGGCACGAATAATTTAGACCACGTGTCATGTTGCCTGTTGATTCTCTTCTTGTTCAGTGAGTAGAGGGACGCCCGATGAAGACTGATCCGCGTTATTGTTCTCGTTCTCGTCTTGCTCATAAAGCAGCGGCACCGCCTGTTGGTTGTTGTTGTCGGTCTCCGAAGGCCTCCTACTTTGTCCCGGCAAGAAGGACATTGGTATCGTTCCCGAGGGCGTCGTCGGCGCGGAGCGCGACAACCATCGCTTAGTTTTGCTTCGCGAACTCGGCAATCCCAACGGCATATACAGCTTGCCACGGGTTCTCCTTACTTTATACGAACCGACGTCGTTGGGACTTAGAGGCCGTTGTTGCGTAGTACCATCGCTGTTGGTTACATATAAGATCGGGGTCTGGCAATTTTGCTGGCAATGCACGGCGGTAGCATGTCCGTTAGATAAATGAGGAAGTTGCTGTATCTTGTCCAACAATTCTCGCAACTGGAAGACGATAATGCAAAGGATAATGCGTTATGAGAATAAAGATATTCCCATAGCAAAGAAGACAAGAAAGAGAAAACTTTATTTGAATTTAATCTTTTACAAGTCTCTGAAATACTTATTTTATAAAAAAAATGACAATTAACATTAGAATATCCTTTCTGCAAGAATATAAGAAATATTTTATACATATTTTTTTATTATAAGACCTCCATCCAATATTATTATCAAAAATATTTTCATGATTAGATAAGAGAATTGTGATAATTTTGTATATATTTGGTAGTCTTCAAATTAATTTATAAATTAATTTATTGCAGTGTAGTAGCGTACCTCTATTGTTGGACTGGTAGCCCTCGGCGGAGAACAAGGCGATTGAGCAGCTAGGCTTGATATGTCAGAAGTTGTTCTATGATTTGTCAGTGAGACGATCGAGCCAACGTCTCCGGTTTCTCTTCTCTCGCATTCCACCGCTGATAATTCGTCGACGCTGTTGTTGCAGGAGTACGGCGGTGGAATAATAGTGTTTGCTTCGTTCACCATATTACACATAAAACTGGAACTCAATGAATCCAACGTGCTCGCATGAGACAGCGATCTGAAATAGCGCATCACAAAACCGGAAGTTCCTTTGCCTGAGGTGTCATCGTAACCGATCACCAATGGATAAAGGTCTGGTTTTGCGGTCACCTAGACACAAAATTGTATAATGAAATAGATAATGATAATTATAATTATAATTTATATTATTATTTAATATAGTATCTATTTAGCAAAGCAAAATAGCATAAAAATATATATATATATATACTTATTTATATATATATATATATATATATACATATATATATATATATATATATATATATATATATATATATATAGAAAGAAAATTTTGTTATTGTTTCATGTAATTTATAGAGAAAACGAGTGAAAGACAGAAGATGTGATTCTAAATCGACATTTTTTGCAGTTACCTCGTTGTATGGCGGTGGTAATGCTTGAACGAAAGAACTACATCGGCTGTAATGAGGAGGTGGATACCACGGTCCTGAGGAGGTCCTTTCCGAGGATACGGAATCTTCCAATAGCGCCGCGCGACGACGTTTCCATAGCCAGAAACCGCATATTGCGGCTATGGCTAAGGCTGCGAGCACTGCTGCCCTGTAAGTAAAATACAATACTTTATTATTATATTTTATTCATATAATAACGAACGTCATGCATAAGACTATTATGCATAAAATGGAATCATGTTAAAAAATTATGCTGCAAAGCTGATCGATTAATCTTCAAAATAAGTGACAAGTAAAAAAGATAAAAAATTATTTTCTTTTCATTTTACATCGATGTTTGATAAGAAATCAATGGATATACTAACCACAAATACCAATAAGTCCAAATCAAGAAATTGAACATCTCTGAAACGTGAGGATGTACCGGTGTGAAGACACTATAACAACAGCCATGAGTACAGCACTCTTTTGGAGGAGAGCAGCTGAAAAATAACAAATTCGCATTTTTCTATCTATCGTTTCGTTTTGCATATCTCATCTCGTTACATGGAGTTCATTATTTTTACTATTTAGTTGTAAAATAAAGAACTTACACATGCCCTCCATTGCACAGCCTAGAAGATACCTTAAAAGGTAAACAAAAAATAAAATATAGTTGTATAATTATATATCCCTCGTGTTAAAATATTTTTTTTTTATAATAGACAACAAACGTAATATTATTTATAATGAATATTTATTGAGTTGGGGAAAGGAAGGAGATCGTTAATCGTTTTTATTGAAAATTATAAAAAAAAATGAATAAAAATATTTCTATTAATGATAAACTGCATTTTTCATTTCAGATAATTATGAGAATAGTTTATGACAATAATAGAATGCCGTTTAAACAAAAACGGCGAGTGCGACAGTGATATTTGATCGACGAGAATTGCGAAACGATGGACGACTGCCCGCGATGGACAGTTAATCCATTAAAGGTCAGTGTTATGCAATATGAAACATTTTAATCATATATGTATATATAAATCAGTATTATATTTTTTAAAGATTTCTAAAATACTCTGTTATTAAATATTCTATCATTAAATAATCTCTATTGATTTTGACTTAAAAAGATTGCGTTCTATCTTTGGATGATTGACTGTTACGTAAAATTAATTGAAGTCAGGGAATGGAAGAAAAATAGAATAAAGCATTTATCTTTGCAAACTCCTTTGATTTACTATTTTTTTGAAAAAACAAATCCCCCGTATATTCGTGGAAATTATAGGAATTTGAAAGACGATTAATTTATTAATAAAATTTCATTGCAAAATATATCAATTATTATCAATTTGAATATGAGATATGGCTTTGAATATATCTTGTTTTACAGAAGAAGTGGAAATTGCGTTGGCCTTTAATGAGTTAAAAGGAGCATGGAAAAGACTTACGCATGGAAAAGACTTACGCATGAATGACAAGCACAGCGACACACGGACTTGTATTGATCGAGAGCGCAAGGAGCCGAAAGCGAATAGGGGTTGTAGGAACGAGGGTGCAAAACGCATGTGTTACCTTCTCTTTTTCCCTTCGCGCGAAATTACATTATTATTCTAGAGGACAGGAAGCAACATGGATGAGCTATCGGATGCGCTCTTGTGCGCCGTTCTTACTTGATCGACGAGCGACAACAGCGTCAATGTCAGCGTGGCTGTCACGAGCGGTGCATCGAATACGTGACTTCTCGCAGCGGTTTGCACCATAATTCTACTATGGAACGGGTCGTGTACACGTGTGTGCACGTTGTTACGCGTTTACAGCAGCAGCTACGCGTGCACTACCTCCTCCCGTGCGTGTGACACTGCACGCACGTCTAGCAGTCGACGGCACTTGCCGCGTGCTCAGGAACCCCTGGCCCCTGCCTTCTGCATCCATGCGCATCGCGTGGCAAAGCAATTGCCGTCAGTCCGGCGCAGACGCGTGACGTATTCCTTGTTACAAACGTACGTGTATGTGTGCGTGGAGCTAGTGCTCCAATACTTTCCCAAAATTGTTACGTTTGATGACAATGAAATTTTTTTTATTTTTATTGGAATTAATCTAAGAAAAGGTGTTTGATTTCGGTATCGATTGTATGACAAAATGTCAACAGATATATCTGAAGACGAGCTAGTAGCAGAAATCGCAGAATTGCGCGCATTGTTGCATGCGAAAGAGGTTAAACTGGCACGTTTGCGACGTGAGAAACAAATCACACAAGAGTATGGTTTGAACAATGATGAAATTTGCAGATACAGTCGACAATTATTTTTGACAGAGATTGGAGTGCAAGGTATACTCTAAGATTTTCCTTGTAGTATGCATAAAGAAAAGTTTTATTTCAATTCAAATTCTTTTGTACACTATGCTGTAATACAAAATCTTGTAATTCATATACATATAAAGATTATTTATGAAAAAAAATGACATATGTAATCTCTTATTATGATTTTCAGGTCAGAAGAAGATAAAAGATGGCTCTGTACTCATTGTAGGAGCTGGCGGTCTCGGTTGTCCAGCTGCATTGTATTTAGCTTGTGCTGGCATTGGTCATATTGGCATAGTTGACTATGATAATGTCGAGATAAATAATCTTCATAGGCAATTATTGTACACAGAAACAGATGTTGGTACTGCTAAAGTAGTTGCAGCAACAGAAAGCATTAATCGGTATGATGATATTAAGAGTTAAAATTGGATTATATTAATTGAAAAGAGATTTATCTCTATTTATTTATTTTTATTTTCTTTATTTTCTCAGATTAAATAGTTATGTAAAAGTCACTCCATATTATATCCAGCTGAATAGTAAAAATGCTTTGAATATCATAAAAAATTATGACATTGTGATAGATGGTACAGATAATGTAGCAACTCGTTATTTATTGAATGATGCTTGCGTATTGAGTGGGAAACCATTAGTGTCTGGATCAGCATTGAAGTTTGAAGGTCACTTGTCAGTATTTAATTACAATAATGGCCCTTGCTATAGATGCGTCTTTCCTGAACCACCACCACCGGGAACTGTAACAAACTGTGGAGATGGAGGTGTCCTTGGTGCAGGTGAAGCTCTTGTAATAACAATTTTTCATACATTTCACAAATTAGATTTTGATTTCATCTTTTCTTCTTTTTTCTATATTTTTTTATTATTAACAGCTGTAGGAGCAATTGGTGTATTGCAAGCGCTAGAAACATTAAAAATAATACTTAACATGCCCGATATAATTTCTGGGCGGCTTTTGTTATTTGATGGTACAGAAACAAAATTCCGCAATGTACGCTTGCGTCCAAAGAATGCGGATTGCGCAATTTGCGGACAACATCCAGTTATACAAGAATTAATAGATTATGAGGAATTTTGTGGTGCAAAAGCAAATGACAAGGATCCTAATTTAAATTTATTAAAAAAAGAGGAGAGAATATCGGCTGAAGAATATAACGAGATGGCAAAAGTCGATTCAAAATCTCATATACTGATCGATGTACGTTCACCTGAAGAATATGAAATTTGTCATTTACAAGATTCCATTAACATTCCTTTTACTCAACTTAGCAAGGATCATAACTTAAATCTAATAAGAAATAATGTAGAAAAAGCTCAAGAAGAACACTGTCCAGTACATAGTAAGATCTATTAATATTTATAATATTGTATTATTTTTTCTTTTTTTTTTTTGAGAGGTAGATCATCTTTAATATGATTGATTAACTTTGTTTACTCTTTCAGTATATATTCTGTGTAGACGCGGTAATGATTCACAAAAGGCTGTGCAATACCTGAAAAAATTATTTACCAATGATACTTTACGAATAAGGGACATAATTGGAGGTATTCATGCTTGGAGCAATAAAATTGATCCAAAGCTTCCTAAATATTAAGTTTGTAAAAAGAACGACAAAAGTACATAATGTTTCTATGAAAGATGTATTTTTTTATTCAATAATATATCTTGAACAAAATAATGCAATTATTTATATTATATTTGTACCCAATTTTTTACTTATACATTATCAGTAATATACATTTTATATATTATATATATATTTATTATATATTTATTTCGAGTATGTTTCTATTTCTTCAAGAGTTAGACTAGTTTCTGGACGTTTATAGTGAGAATCTGGTAGGTTCCTTAATTTTTCTGCTGCTTGTTCCGGCGTTAAATCTCTTTGTGCTTGAGCTAAGAGTTCATAGCCTACTATGTGTTTCTTTATTGTGGCAGATCGTAATAGAGGTGGTAGATATATCCCATGAAAGGTCCAATATGGATAATCATGATTAAGATATGGACCCGTTGGGGCTCCTTTAATTGCAAATCGACAAATCAATAACATATAAATAATGAAAATAATATGTAATAATAATTTTTTACCATGCCATCCCATTGAATATGGAAAAGAACATTGGAAGAGATTATCATATTTAGTACATAATCTTTTCATGATAACAGATAGAGATTCTTGTTGACTGTCTGATAAATCTTGCATTCTAGTAATTTGCTTTTTTGGTAATACCATAGTTTCATATGGCCAAACTGCCCAAAACGGTACTACAACAATCCAATCACGATTCTCGATTACAATGCGATCCTGCAAATAATAATAATTCAGGTAATATTAATAGTACATAAAATAATGCTGAATGCAATTTAATTTATTACTATTAGATTTTTCACGTCATTGTGAAATATATATATATATATATATATATATATATATATATATATATATATATATCATTTATAATAATTTTAACCTTCTTTAGGACTTCCTTTTGCATGTAATCGATGAGAAGAGGTTTCTTGTTACGCTCATAATAATCGCTGAGATATCTGTCTTTTATTCTAGCTTCGTTTGGTAAAAAGGAACTGGCCCATATTTGACAATGAGGATGTGCATTGCTGCAGCCCATCAGAGCGCCTCTATTTTCAAACACTTGAACCCAAGTCCATTTTTCGCCCAATTCGAGCATCTCAATGATCCACCTGTAATATTCTACAATGTTTATTTCTCTAAAGTAACGAATATTCTAGTGCATACCTATTGAGCATTATTCATACCGTTTGACCACTTCCTTGATCTCATGAATCTTCATCAAAGCTATTGTTACATTGGATTTTGGATGAAAGCACATTACTTTACAGGTACCTTTGGCAGATCCCATTTGGAACAATTCATCTTCCATTTTTGGTGGATCTGGTACTGATTCCAGTAAAGCCGGAAAATCATTCACGAATGAAAATGTGTTTTGATACATTGGAGTTATCTACAAAAAATAACATCCTAAATTATCTAATAACAGAAAGAAAACTATTAATTTATACTGAACACAAATTATAAAGGACAAAGAATTTTATCACGAAATTGATGAGCTTTTCACTATTATATTAGATTGTTAAATTTGAAATCATACTTTTCATTTTATATCATAAAAATTTCTCGAATGAATAGTAGATTGACATAAATAAAAATAGAGATAATAGCATGATATTAAAATATGGATATTCTTCTATCAAAGTTAGAATTTTAGAAAAAATCGTGATATTTCAGTTAAGAAATCATATAAAGCAGCAAAAAGATACATTATTTGTACATTGTACAAAACAAAAGCAATTAACTGACTTCTCCATTAGCTCTAATATTTCCTGGACAAAGTGGATTTTTTGGATCATAATCTGGAAGATCTTCATCTATACTAGGTTCTATCTGTCCTCCCCAAGGTCGCTTCATACGATGTGGAGACACAAGTACCCATTCTCCTCTTAATGGATTATATCGTATATGCTGATGTTCTGCAAAGTGATTAAACCTTAATAAATCCCTATAAAAATTTAAAAATGTTGCTATAAATAAATAAATAAATATATATATATATATATATATATATATATATATATATATATATATATCTAACCAGTTGGATTAAATGCTGATGTATCTTCTGGACATATATTTTGTGTTCCATGTTTGGATTTATCCAATGACCCATCACCTATTATAAATTTATAAATTTAGGTAATATATTTTTTTCAGAATATTATTTCTAACATTATCACACATACAGAATAAACTTGCAAAAGAAATGTAACATTTATATATATCAGTTTGTATTGAAAATGCGAAATTATATAACAAATTATAGAATATTTTTATCATTTTGATCTGATTACATATTACATAATTCATTCTCTGTGCATTTTATAATATTGTATATATCTTAGATTATATAAGAAATAATATAAAGTTTTGTTTATGTTTACAATTTCGCGTTATCTAAAACTGGTTGCTTATTAATATAAAATATATTTGTGCCTTTCTTTACAGCAAAGTACATAGAGTAATTTGAATCAAATTTATCCTTTGTATAATGTATCTCATATCATGCAGTTGAATGTGCATTGAAAAGTAAATGCAATAGTAATATTAAACATTTATAGTATAATTATTGCGTTTACCTTTGACCGACATTTATGCAGGAAAATCTTAAACGGTTATATTTTAATAATGCACCGCACAAGTTCAGTGATTGATAAACGTTTGTCCACTCCGTTCCTTCATCGCGTTTGTAATATGAGCTCGCTGAGTCGCATCTTCATGCAGATAATGAGTATACGAGATCTAACCTTCAGTTTTGCCGCTTGCGTTGCAATTGATAAAAAAATAAAATTTGATTCAAATTATGTAAGTTTGTATTTGTATGCGCGCGCGCACACACACAAATATGATACATACAAGATAATGTTCGAGCGAGAAAGTGATTATATTTATTATTATAACATTGTATATTTCCATGTGTAAAAAATGTGATATGATAATCCAAATCGTAATGATTTGTTAAAAGTTAAATTTATCGATATATTGATCGAATAAATAAATAATAAAATAATATCTTTCGCTTGTAACATATATAATCCAATATATAATATTTAATAATTATGCAGAATATATATTTGTATTTAATTTATGTATAAAATAATTCAGTGATTATATATTTTTTTTATTAGCAAATTCAATTATATTTATCATTTTTATTTTATTCATTATATATTATATATTGCAAATTGCAATTGAAGCGAACATGACGGTTGTTATTGATCCATAAACACATTTGGATTAATTACAATTTATAGGCTCATATTAAAATTTCATAATAAAGTAAATAGAAAAAAATCAAATATTGTATTTTGATGATGCTCTATTAAACAAACAATTTTATCAGCAGTATCGAAAAATGGATTTGGCTACGAACTTCTAAAGTTGATGATGAATGTAGATGACGGTATTGTAAGAAAATAAGATGCATCTGTACACCATTTTCAAGAAAACGTAGTAGTGATGGTAGTTGACCAAACAGCCAGAGATCAACAATAATTTGTGAACGGAAATCCAAGAAAAAGAAAGTATAATTCGCATAATAATTTATACAAAATGTAAGTGTCTTTTTTTATATCTATTTTACAATACCATTTGAATTCTAATTCATTCTTGGCGTTATGGTTTATGGCATTGAATATAACCTTAATCACTGTGCACATTTGTATATATATAAATATGAATTTAGTGTGTATTTACTTTTTTTCTTATTTATTTTTATGAATTTAGTGTTTATTTGTATATATAATTTAAGCATATTTAGACAAATGGCACTTTTCAATATTATTATTGATTCAGCAATATAATTGTTTTGTAACAGGTCTTCTCTAACCAAGCCAAAATCTGAAATGACGCCAGAGGAATTGGCAAAGAGAGAAGAAGAGGAATTTAACACCGGACCTCTCTCTGTTTTAACACAATCCGTCAAGAACAATACCCAAGTATTGATAAACTGCAGAAATAATAAGAAGTTATTGGGACGAGTAAAGGCATTTGATAGACATTGCAATATGGTTTTGGAAAATGTAAAGGAAATGTGGACGGAACTCCCACGTACAGGAAAAGGCAAAAAAAAGGTATGTCTAATGATGATAAATGCATTTGTGGATAACTAAAATTTGACAAAACTAATTTTGTTATTGAGCAATTTAATACTTTTATAGAAATTTATTTATTCAATAATTAACAGTATATTGGATAATTATCAATTATACCTATGTATATTTATTTTATATGATTATATTTTAAGTGAAATTTTTTTCATTAGCTTGATATTTAATTCTATAAATGAATTTTTAAATTCTAAAGAGAAAGTAATTGAAATTTTGACACTTAAGAATATTATAAATAGATCTATTTAGAAAGATTTTATTTAATAAATTAAAAATAAAATATTTAAACCAAAAAATTGACTGCCACATAGATATAATTAAACTCATTAATTTTTTTAATAAAAGATTAAAATTTTTCAATATTATATAAAAATATTAAAATTATTTGTTATTAAATATAATGTAGTGATTTTTTGTATTTACATTAGCTGTTCATTAGCGAGACCTTACATTTTGTATTACACTAAATAATAATGTTGGTATCTAGTACCAATGTAATATTACTTGCAGTGTTTGCTTAGAGTAATGATATTAATGGAATGATAGAAAAGTAATGTTATTAATGGAAATATCTATAAACAGGCTAAACCAGTAAACAAAGACAGATTTATCCCAAAAATGTTTCTACGTGGAGATTCTGTCATCTTAGTTCTAAGAAATCCATTGGCAACTGCAGCAGGAAAGTAATACATTAAGGACAATTTTAACATTATAAACTAAGATTAATATTGTAATAAATAAAATAAAATTTGATACAAACGTAAAGGCGGATTATTTACTAATGCGTTTGACACAATATGACATTTCTTTGCACAAATCCTTAATATATCTCATTCGTAATTTATTAAACATTAAGTAGAAAAAAATATGCGATAAGCAGGACACTGTTTTATTTCTTACGAATTGTATACAAGATTATCAATCCTTTTCAGCAATTGCAGTTAAATGTTTATCAATCTCTTGCTCAGTCAGCACACTGTAACAACAGTTTATTAATTATGACACAGAAAGAATATATAAAATACTTAAAAACCAAAATTATGTATTAATTACCGGAATTTGGGATTATCTTTTGATACAATTCCCACTTCAATTTCAGTTGGCTTAAAATCTACAGATAAAACAGTAGATAAACAAGTAATAGCTAGTTGTATAGTCTCATCATAATCATAATTCTGTTTCTTCTTCAGTTTCTTCTCAAGATAAGAATTAGCTTCAGTTTGTTTCGACCCTACAGAGATAGCTCTGTAACCACAGAAATAACCTGCTGGATCAGCTTTGTAGATGCATGGACCCTTTTCCTTGTCATACGCTATGAGCATCATGGAACATCCAAGAGGCCGCATCTCCGCATTCTGTGTATACACTTGACTGATGTCGGCGACGCGTTGACACAAGACGTCCACAGGTACCTCATAGCCGTATTTATATTTAAAATGAGCTGCTTCGTATCGAGCACGTTGTACTTGAGACTTGCTATCGGCTATAGAACAAGAATCGAAGAATGACACAAAATTGAGATATAACTATAAACCATCAAAACTCACCTATCATACCCGTCATGACACAACCGATATTCTCGGTCAGTTGGAATACATGAGTGACGCTAGAGGCATCAAGTAACTTATCCTACACAAAGAAAGAGGCACAATAAATATTATTGTAAATGTATATTCCTAAATTTAGGTGATTGTTGCTAACGAAATTTCGAGTTGAAGCATATCCGACAATCGAAAGTGTCAGCTGCAAAGAGATTCTGACGAAGTTTTAAGCAGAGTCTCTTGAAGGTTATCTTACAGGCACTTTCTTCTGTGTCGCGAATACGGCAGAGTCAACTCCTTTGACAGCCACGGATGTCAGGCCACCTTGATTAATGGCTTTGAAGGCGTATTCTGCGAAAATTTAAGGAAAAAAGAACGTTTATGAATACAAAAATGCAGATCACGCCAAGTCATCGGCGTACACAAAAATGCGAAACAAACAGACGCTCTACACGATGTTGATGATAAATATAATAAAGTGTGACATATAATGTATTTCTCTGATTCTTACCTACTTGGTAAAGCCGACCTTCCGGCGAAAAGATCGTTATGTGCCTGTCAAATCCAGCACTGCTTCCGCGCGCCATGTTCGCTGATATAGGAATCGATGATTATTCTGATCGCGACCGCTTTGATACGAAAACGTCAAATCATGTAAGCGAGCCAAATCTGTTCATTTTAAATGCATCTCTGTATTTCAGATCGGCAATTATCATGGGAAACTTTTGAAACCATCTGTCTGAAAATTCTCTATTCAACAGCCAATCGGTACATCCGACCAATTTGTACATATGACAAATGAAAGATCGCTTTAAATTAACAAAGTGTTAAGCGGGGAGCACACACTTTTGCATAAGCGCATAACAATAAACATAAGGAAATTGATTGGTTCATTTTCTTATGCATACATTTGTGGACCAATCAATTTCTTTATGTTATGGTTATGCGCTTATGCAAAAGTGTGTGCTCCCCGCTTTACCCTTAGCTTCCTGGAGACACATTGGTCAATCTTTTGTATCCGACATACGATTCGTCGGAGTAATAAGTGACGCTTGTTCGGCTTCTCTTATTGGTCGATTTATCAAATACGGTTAAATTCAAAAAAAGCATATGCTGTTAATTGTTAACGGTCGAAACTTTAGAAGATCAAAGTGTGCTTCTATTACATGTTTCTTGACACGCATTTTACATTTCTTTTGTGATTGTGAAAATTTTTGTCTTTCTTTTTTTACGATATGGTTAAATTTAACTTAAAAAAAAATTGATGTTAGCTATTAACCGTTAAGAGGATCAAAGCATCGTAAGTTTCTATTATCCATATTTATATTATTTGGTTTTATTTATTTAATACTTAAACTGTTTTATTATATGTTTGATAGATGGAATCTCGTTTACCAAGACCAAAATTTGTATTAAAGAAAGCAATTTCTGCAGTGGATATACATACTAAAAGTACAAATGACAAAACGGTGGCTAATGAGGTAAATAGTATCTCAACATCAAAATCAGTATCAACTGTAAAATCAGAACCAACAAAATCTGTTACTACCACAAAATCTATAAAAGAGAATAAACCACCAGTTACTCTAGTTCGTGCAAAAACATTATCCACAATCACAAATAATATAAATGCTGTAAAAAGAGCAGGTACGACCATAACACATGGGGAATCAAAGAAACCATTTCTCAAACCTGTTACAAAAGCAATAGCAAATAAACCAAATAACAAAACATTGATGACTAATAATACAGCAAATAAAACGAGCAAGGTATTACAAAACAATACAGATAACAAATTAAAAAGATGGGATCTGCGAGGTCGCTTGGCACAAACGAGTGATAAATTATCAGTTGCAGAACAAAAAAGTAAGGATATAGAATCAAAGTATAATGCCCTGCAAGAATTGGTAAATAGTTTAAAAACTAGTGAGGCTGCATGCAAAACTAAAGCAGAAAAACTTGAGGATTCGAACAATATTTTAACTAGTGAAGTTCAAACTTTAACAATAGAAAAATCTATGATGCAAAAACATCAAGAAGATTTAGTAAAACGATTAAAAGAGTCAGAAGAATCGTGCACAAGCATTACTTGCATGTTGAATGAATGTAAAGAGAAATGTAAAACACAAGAGGCACTGATTTCAAAACAAACAACACAATTGACAACTTTGACAACTGAGTTGGAATTACAAAAACAGGTAAATGAATATCTGTGTAATTTCAAAGAACAATTACAAGCATTAACATATGAAATGGACAAAAAATGTAGAGTGCTACACAATAATATACAAGAATTAAAGGGGAATATTAGAGTATTCTGCAGAGTTCGTCCAAGGACTTCAAGGGAAGTTGAACAGATGAAAGCGTAAGTATACTTCTATAAATGTATTTGCTACAGTTAAGCATCTCTAACATGATCCATTTATTTAACCAAACCTATTGTTTGTAGATTGTGTAGCATCAATTATATAGATGACTGTACTATTGAAGTAGGCAAATTAGATAGATCAGATGCAATAAGTTGTAGTGGAAAACAAAGAGGAACAAAGCAAGAGTTTTCATTTGATAAAGTGTTCACTCATAAAGCGTCGCAAGAAGATATATTTGAAGAGTTATCCCTTTTAGTACAATCGGCTCTTGAGGGATATAATGTTTGTGTATTTGCTTATGGCCAGACTGGTTCTGGCAAAACATACACTATGGAAGGAGAAATGCAAGGTGAAGAGGAAATTAAAGAGTCTGAAGGCATGATACCTAGAACAGTATGTGTATATTCTTATATATTTATGATATAGTAAATGCTAGTTAAAATTTATTAGATCATATCTTAATTTATATATACAAATTTATCACTTGCAATTGTTTCAAACATAATTTCTTTTTCTTTAGTTTTTCAAAAAGAAATCCAAATATAAATATAATATCTTTTATATAAATGTAATTATATTATTTAATATAATTTATATTTTTTATAAATACAATTTAAATTTGTGCATTAATAATTTTTTCTATGAGAATTGAGCTTATTTATATATAATTTTAGGTACGTCATATATTCAAAGAAATGAAACAGTTTGAACTTCTTGGTTGGAAGTATCAAGTAAAAGCAAGTTTTTTGGAAATTTACAATGAACATATCATTGATCTTCTTGATTCACAACTAAAAACGCACGAGATACGAATGGTGGATAGCAAAGGTCAGGATTTATATGTCAGTAATCTTCGGATAGAAGAAATATACAGTCCAGAAGAATTGCATGAATGTCTTAAAACTGCACAACGCAATCGAGCTGTTGCCGCTACTAAGGCAAATGAGCGGTAAAGTGTATTTGTAGGACATTTATAGTTCAAATTACAGTATAAAATTACAAAAAACAAAGCACAGCTTTTTCCTGTCTTAAATAAGAATATAATATCAGAAAGTATAATGTTTAATTATGTGTAATTTGCTTTTTAGATCATCCAGGTCACATTCAGTAACGAGAATACAATTGATTGGTACACACAGTAAAAAACAGCAGGTATCGATAGGAAATTTAAATTTAGTTGACTTAGCTGGATCTGAACGTTTGAAAAGCGAGGAAGTTGCCAGAACTACAGAAACGAAAAATATCAATAGATCATTAGCAAATCTTGGTAATGTTATTTTAGCTCTTTTAAAAAAACAAGAACATATTCCATATAGAAATTCTAAATTGACCCATTTGCTTATGCCTTCTTTGGGAGGCAATTCAAAAACTTTAATGTTGTTAAATATATCGCCATTAGATGAATGTTATAACGAGACATTAAATTCGTTGAGATTTGCTAGCAATGTCAATAATTGCAAGACTGGAAATATTAAACGAAGCCGAATGCTTTTACAGAATATATCAAACTGAATTTTAAAACGTTAGTTTTGGTTAAAGAATAGTTTAGTTGTGCATTTTTTATTTTCAATTTAAATTTTTACATAATTGACATCTATAACTATGATTGACATTTTTTCTTACTATTACAATTATTATGATTAATGTAAAATAATTTAAGGAAAAAATATATATGTATGCATTCTTCTATGAAAGAAATTAGTGGCAAAATGACAATAAAATGCCAATAAAATGCCATCTTATATAAAACACAATGTATAACAATAATTAAATAAATGACATTTATATATAACTAAACATTTATAAATTGTATATTGAAACTGTTTGAATAAACAAATGTTATAGAAATTTGCTGCAATTTTTTGGCTTTTGCACTCAAGATGCTTGCCGCACTGCAAAATGCAACGTAACGGCGCTAATCAACAGTTACAACTTTTTGATTGGCTACCATATCGCTTCTTGTTGCGCAGCAAACATTTACTGCGTCCTGTGTGCAGGAACCATCTTTCTTTTTTATTTATATTATATCATAATTGATACTTATTGTCTATATTAGGATAATAATTCATATTTCCCTAATATCTAATAACATTATACAATAATCTAGTATCTTGTTATATATACTTGCTTTATACAAAATCTTTATATAACTATAAAACTATGTATATAGTATATTAATATAGACTATAATATAATACAGGTAAAAAAAGAAAGATTATAGGAAATTTCTGAAAATTTTTTATTTAGAGTTTCAACATTTAATATACAAATGTTTAGTTATATACAAATATGTGTCATTTAACTAATTATAAAAATTTATTTAATTTTTAATTTAGATATTTTTGCTGCTATACCATAAAGTAAAATTTTTATATTTCTTTTATACCATGATACATTATAATTGAAATGAGACTGCCAATTTTTATCTAGAAACTGTTTATAAAATACTGACATATCATCTGCCGTTATTTCTGTCTTCCCTTGTGCTCTTAACAACTCTTGAAATCGTTTACATTCCTGAAATCTCATTTAATGATATTAAGTCTAATATATTGTAGAAAAGAGCTGTTCGAGTCACATACCTGACTGAAATTAGTATTATGTTTAAGCCAGAATTCTTGATTCCATTGTTGAGTGTTTTCCCTGAGATCTATATATCTCTTTTCGAAATAACTTTCTTTTGCTGAATGAGCAAATTTAATAGGTCTCAGGTTTGAAACAGGATCAGGTGGACCGATTAGATCGTGAATTTGTTGATTGTTTTTCAATTTATCTGTTTTCTAAATATGTAGAATATAAATTTCATTGACTTTCTATTATTTTAGTTGAGAACGAGAATCATAATATTAAGATCGTTATTCACACGACTATGTACATATATCTATATATATACAATATTTTTTATTATTCACGAAAAGCGAATGATTTTTTAAAAGTGACAAGTTCTATTATTAGGAAATTTGTCAGGAAGACCAAATAAGTGCAATAACATAAAGTAAAAAATAATATAAATTTTTCCAATCTTGTTTTATATATAGAGACTAGTCAAATTTCGTCGAAATTAGTAATGAATGAGTCAAACTAAACATTTACACTACAATTATACGTAAATATATAAAAGTTCATCGAAATTCATGAAGAGATCTGTATGTATTTATCGAAACATTTACCGTACTATATAATCGGCATAATTCTGGAAAATATTTTACACGACAGTTGTAACATCGCGATATAATGTTTAACATTTTTACAGAATTTTATCACAGTACAATATTGAAAAAAGGTTATCTACGGATTTTTGGTCATGATTGAAATTCAATTCATATATATGTGTGTGTCATGTGTGTTGTGTGACTTCACATAAGTACGTTCGAAAATCTCTCATTCAGAAACATCGCCCGTGTGCACACGAGTGTCGTTCTATCTTTATTCAACTTTTGATACATAACAAAGATAACTCAACGATTCTCATGTGCACAGCTGATGTTCTAGATCGCACTTTAATCTGCCCTTAATCTGCACAAAAAATAGTGTTATTTTAAATAATTGAAAATAAAAAGTTTTAACCAAATATTATAAAAAAACTTTAACCAAAAGAAATTCTATGATAGAAAATAATTGTTTTAATTTCCTATAAATAAATATCTAGCAAAAATAACGATATAACGATATACAATCAATTATACAGTCAGAGGAAAAAACGTTAATACGGTCACGGCTCAAAAAATTGTATTGGTACGGAAAATACCATGTTTAATTAGTTTACAAAACAAAATTTTACAAATATAAAATAATAATTTAGGTGTCTTTAGACATAAAAATAATAATTTTAAATTATACGAAGCTTAGTTTTAATATAAAAACGTTCTATATCATAAAATATATTTTTGAAGTTTTAGCTTTTACAATCTTATTAAATTGTAATATAAAAATAATTCCTCACTTGTCATATAATTTCTGCCAGAGTAATTTCTCATATTTTGAAATTAATATTAATATGATAATAAAATAATTGTCGTATATAATAATAATTTTATACAAGTTATTATTATTATAATTATTATTATTATATTTATTAAATTATTATTATTATTAGTAATATTTTGCAGGTGAACGATTTAGCATTCTGCAAGCTAAAATGGGATTATTAATATTGTGCAAAATTACAAAATCGATATTTGCGAAAAAACACAAAAAATATACAGTGCCGAATTATTTGTTCAGCAGCTACAAAATATGTATCTGAAAGTGGTTAAAATCAATTAAAATCCTATACTTATAATAATAATATTTTTCTTCATAATAAAAATACAATAATAATATTTCTATATTTCTATATTTATATTTATAATAATAATATAAATATATATATATATATATATTTTAATAGCCGTTATCGAGATGAATATCAAATAATGTATAATGCAAGATCATTTATTTAAACTTGAAAGATTATAAATATATCAGTAATTTTTCAATTTTTAAAGTTATTTTTCTCGAAAACAAAATCTTGTATGTGAAAAAATATTTTTCTATGTATATTCGACTTATTTTTATACAAAAGATCACTTCTTTTTCACTTATATTACAATTTATAATACATTTAGTATAAATAATTATATAAATTTAATTTTCTCTCTTTTCCTCTTTAATAATAATGATAACACATAATTATATAACACAACAAAAAATCTTAACATTTTAAATATTAAAATCAATATTGCATAAAATATCGCGATTTTTCATATAACGTTTCCAAAAAGTGTGATAGTATACTTTCTGTAATTATTTACATAATTATTAATATATTTAATGTAAATAATTACCATACTTTCTGCCGATTATATGAACAATCAATTAACATTGCTAATAATTAAAAGTCTTTAGAAATCGAAAAAACGGGATTAAAACTGTAGGAAAATAATTATATAAAATCATGAAAGATTTGTTCGGAAAGAATTAAATCATAAAGTTATTATTTAATAGTTAACCACATTTATTTATAGTTTTATAATTAATATACATATATTTTTCGATAAATTTTCCGGTATTATACAATCTAATAAGAATATAAATTTGTATTGTTTATTTTTTTAATCAAATAAGATTTGTACCTCGATAGCAGATCTAAGATAAACTTGATTGATTTAAATTTTATCATACCTATTCAATAGAATACATATTTTATAATCTTCAATATAATCAAATGCATGTAAAAATGTAGGATAATACAATGTAGGATAATACTAAATCTGTCCTTCTCTCTTGTTTGACATAATCGATTACATAATTGATATGGAACTATTATAGTTTTCTATTGTAAAAGAAATTGTTACAACAATAAGTTATTTAACACAACTTATTATAAGAAATTATTTTTTTCATATATATTAAGACTAGAGTTTTTATATCAGGTAGAAACATTCCTTCAGAAGACTGTCCGATATTTCTAATATAAAAATTACATTTTTCATGCAAATATGAGAATTAGATAACTGTTCTAAGTTTTAAATGTACAATGAGAATACAAATCTATATCTTTGCATGTAAATTGCTGTCACTTAATTGTCACAAAAGATTAATTATCGTTTTTTTCTTAGAATGAAGGATGAATAATAATCAAATTTAAATAATTTTCGCATAAAAATGTTCCTCCACAAATTATGCTATTTTAATACATTTGCAGATTTGTATAAAATAGATCGTTTACTTAATTCAAAGGCTTCAAATATGCTGCATCAAATGTATCGAGTTCGTTTATTAAAAAGTTGGCCTCATTTCGAAGATGCTTTGCCTTGAATGCTGCTTTCTCTAATATTGCCAAAGTATTTGCTATGGTTTTAAGTTCATTATCCATATCAGATGTTGCTTGATCTATTAAATGACAGAGTCGCGCAAATGTACTGGAGAGCTCCCTATAAAATATATAATTTTTATAATATACCAGATATATTATAGAAAAGAAATATATATATATATACAATTATAAAAATATAATTATATAGAAAGACTATATAGAAAGGCTATATAGAAAGATTATTTCATAATAAATATACAAAATTTTAACAATTAGTTGAGAGGACTATTTTGAAAAAAAAAAAAAAAGTTTCATCTATATAATTACATATAAATATCATAATAATATATCACATATTGTTCATAATAAACTTACTGTTGCACTTGGTGACTGCAATTTGCAGAAGTAAGATCTACAATCAATCGAAGCTTCTTGGTAGCATGCGCGACATATTGTCGTTTAAATTCGCGTTCTTTCGCATTATTAGTCCACGTTAGACGTTCATACAGATATAAAGCACCATATATTGCACCAGTTATTGCAATTAACCTCCAACCTATCGTTTTTAACATCTAAGGAAAAGATTTATTTTTGTAACTTTTCTTGTGTATAAAAAAATCCATAAATTTTAGATAATGTTATACATACAAAACCAGCAACAATAAGACCACCCATTGTACCCTGTGACGTTACAGATGCAATTGCTATACGACTAACTAGAGGCCAATCTTCAGTTCTTGGTGGGAAGTTTGGTGTATTTGAAATAAATTTTAAGGAATCAGTACTTTCTGCGGGTGATGCAATACATGGTGGAATCTGTAAGGAAGATAATTATTTTTATGCTTCTTTTATAAAATATGACATAAAGAATTATTTCTATCAATTGCAACAATATATTTATGCTAATAGCTCTCACTAAGTAAATTTTCTTTAATTTATAAATTTTTGACCAAATTTGAGATAATTTTTCCTTGATCATATTGTCGAAATATTATCACAATTTTCCAATTTTATACAGGGTGAATCATTAAAGATGTTACAGGCTAAACTTTCTGAAACTGAATGAGATATGAAATTTTCATTTTCCAGCGACTATTTGGTATCGAAGCGAGCATTCGACGTAAAAATGGAACTTTCCACTGTAGTTAACATGCGAAATTAATGTTTGTCTAGACAGATTTCATATCTCATTCAGTTTTAAAAATATTAGTCTGTAACATCTTTAATGATACTTGTATATATCGTCTTTATAGTTAAATTTATATATGTATTATTACAATAAAGATTTTTTTTTATCTTAAAATTCTATCAAAATAAAATTTACTTTAAATTAATTAAAGATTTTTATCTATTCGTTTCTTCGAAGTTTAATGTTTTCGTTTTATAAGTATCTATAATATTATGCCTTCCTCATAAATAAATTCAATTCAATCAAAAAATCCAATTTAAAAAAATTTTAGATATATAGGAGAGATACTTTATATATTATACTTATATATTATACTTATATATATTATACTTATAGTTCATTTTTATATATATCCTATATATATTGAATTATTATATCCTACCTCTTGCGGATAATTAGCAATAGCTAATCTGTGACTTTGTTTCCCTGCAAATCTATTAATTATTGCCGTTAAACCCCAAGAAAAACGAAATTCTAGATCCTCGTGGAAATCCGCGCATAAATTATCACAATTTAATCGATATAGTATTTCAAATGGTTCTCGTCGTGGTGAAATGTTAAGCGACATTTGTCTTTTGTCTTCTGGCAATAAACTTGCCATTCTTTCGGTCATTTCTCGTTGCGAATTTTCTATATTCAATGCTAAAGCAGTGCTAAGTCGAGCTCGTAAATTCGATCCTAAAATATAAAGCATTTTTTTTTTAATCATTAAAGAGAAAGATTACATTCTTATATCATATTATCGAATGAATATATGACTAAAAATTACCCAAGCCATTTTCTACATGTGCGTGAAGTTCCCGTTTAAATACATTTAAAACAAGTGGTTCAGGATGAAATGGAACACTAAATTCATCCACTAGAACAGCTAATCGTCGAATTTCTTCATTTAAAGCTTTAGAAACTCTTTGTTCTACATCTTCTACTATATGATGAATTTTGTCTTTCATTTCTTGAGTTAACAACATCAATTGTTGTTCAGTGAAATTCAACTTGTCATGAACTTCTTTTTTAATATTCAATTGTTCACTTCGCATCTTTTGTATTCGATCCAATATCTCATCTAATGCTTGACGTATTTCGCTGCAATAAATAGAGACAAATCAATTTATGTTTTCAGTAAATGCCTACAGAGGCATTGACTGAATTAAAATGATTACAGAGTTATAAAAAGATTATGTAAAATAATATTTTCTTACGTTGCAATATGTTTACCACGTTGAGAGTGCTGTTCAAATTTGGTCTTTACTGCAGACTTTGAAATACATTCTTCAAATTTTCTTTCAAAATCTTGAAATTCAAAATATCGATTTTGGAAACCTTCTGCCAATGCACCATCTATAAATATAAATTTACATCTGAATTTCAAAAATGGTTTTCAAACTTAAGAATATATATATGTATATATATATATGTATATATGATATATATATGTATATATGTATATATATAAAACAAAGAACACATTACTGTGAGCAGGTTGACCACGTTGTTCTTGCATACGGGCTTGAAGAGTTTCTTTCGCAGAAATAAAAAAAACTCGTTCTTCAGCATCCTTTGGGCTGTAAACTTTTAACTCCTTTGATAAAAAGTCAATAGCCCGTTCCTGATGTTGTGCTCTTACCTACGCATAAGGAATATATAAATATAAATGGACTTTTTAAATAAATATCATATAAATCATTGTACAATCAATCATGATTATGATTGATTGTTGTAACATGATCAATCATGATTATGATTGATTGTTGTAACATGATCAATCATGATTATGATTGATTGTTGTAACATGATAATTCAATCATGATAAGCATATTGATAAAACTGTGCAATTGTATAATTTAGTGCATAACATTTGTATTTGATGCAATAAAAATATCACAGTTATTATAGAAATTTAATATATCTAATATACTGAATATAGAAAGGCATGTATTTTTTCTACTTTTTCATTATAAAGCTTATAAAGCTTCTCTAAAGTTGAGTTTTGATATCCTGCATATAAACAAGAAAGACAAAGATAAAAATAATTATTGTGTTTTTATTTATGAGGAAATAATAAATTTGTAATGTGATTTTAATATGCAGAATGTTCTCCATTTTTAGCACATTTTTTAATGACAAATTCTTTGAGCCATTCAATTTTTTTATTGTAATCCGAAAATTGTTGATGCCCCGATATTTTTGCTAAGAAAAATTAATTGGAATTTGATCAAAGAACGCATCATTAAAAAATAATATGCAAAAAGTGAGATATCTTAAAAATGTAGTACACATAAGCATCATTTTCGGATAAGCAACAATTCCTCTGAATAAACTTACCTCCTTTTGTTCTTTGACCAGCTAAAGGATAGAGAAAAATTCAAATTGTTGTTGATACTAACATGTACCAAATTATTCAATGTGCATTCTATACATTTAAGTCAAATATATTGTACATTCTTTAAATTTATATAAAAAAATTAATATACAAATCTGTTTGTTTTATATTTCATAATTCATTATTAATAGTAGTCTATTTTATAGTAACTTTGATAAAATTTTGATATAGCATTTACTGTATTTCATATACATGTATTTCTAACATATGATATAATTTATATATTTTTCACTCTTAATTGCAATAAAAAAGATTTAAGGAATATTTGATATAAAACTTATTTATTAAATATGAAGTATCAATAGTAAAAATTTTACAATTTAAATTGAATTGTTATTAAAAGTAAATTTATCTACTTAATATTTAAAATACGAAAATTATATATATATATATATATATATATATATATATATATATATATATATATATTAATTAGCATATCTTTAAGAATTTTGTTATGTCAAATGAACATTAAGAAACTATGTATTAAGTATTATAGTTATTATAACTTTTTTATTTTTTATAATTAATGTTTGTAATTAGTTTTAATAAATATACATACCTGATCAAAAAATTCTGGTTCAGAAGCAGAGGCATCCCATCGATTATTTAAAATAAATATATTCGGTTTTGATAATTTGGTCGAAACTTTATGAAAGAAATTTTTTTCCTAGGAAAAAGAAAAAGATAATTAAATCTGAGATTCATCATAAAGTATATGCATCGATTATTAACCGACAATAAATTTGCTTGATATACAAATGAAAAAAGGTATCTATCTATACCTGTTTAAAAAATTACGAATTTCTAAGAAAATTTTTCCCAAAATAATTTTTCTTTTTTGTTTTACAGGCATTACACTTACTGTGACCATCAAAGTAGATTCAGCATTTGCTACTAAGACAAAAACATCGGCATCTAAACAATGTTTATCGATCCATTCATCAAGATTTGGAGTTACATCTACTCCTGGACTATCGACAAATACTACATCATCTCGCAGCAATAAACATTTCTCCTTTGGCCAAAATATTCTCACTAAATGACTTTCGCATAATTTCTCTTTACAAAGAGCATGACCCAACTGCCCGACAGATTGAACTGGCTGTTTTTCCGTTGATCCTTCCGTAATAAGGTACGATTCTCCATTATCTGAACCTTCAACTTGCAGGAAACAGTTTGTGGTGTGTCCTATACCACTTGGTAAAATTTTATCGCGCAGCATAGCATTAATAACTGTACTTTTTCCATTACTTGTTCTGCAATATGCATATGAATATATACATATAAATTATATCCTCCATTTATATAGATATTGGATTGATTTACAGAGAAAAAAGATTTGTTTAGTTTTTATAAGAATAATATTTTATATTTTATATAAGCTAAACAATCAATCAACAATCAAACAAAGACATCAATTACAATGAGATATTGTTTAATATAATTGCTTACCTGCCAAAAAAGGCAACTTTCATATGATCCCTTCTAAGGACATCTTTTATTCCACGCACTTTATCAACGTAATTTTTGACCATTACAGCCTCTTCCACTGTTACAATATTTCGGTCATTTTGTAATGCTATAAAAAATTAATAATAATTAGATGAATGATTATATTATTAGACATAATCTCTTGTTTCTCAATTTTCTGTTTACTTACATGTCATAAATTCTACAGTTTCTTCCACATATTTTTCTATATCCACAAATACATCATTTATTCTTTTCTTCGCCTTCACAAAAATCTGTAGAGGAGAATTATCAGTTCTAATATCTGATGATCGAAGTTGGCTGTCCCCTCCAATCATGGACGATTGTACAATTGTTCGATTGATATAGGCAGCCATTGTTTATATTTCTATTATAAACGTGGTGTATTTGGCAAAAATAATAAAAAAAGTACGGTGCAGTTTGTGGATAGGCAGTACGTTGATACACAGTGCACAGCATGCAGGATCAACTGAAATCATAAAAAGCAGGAATTAAACATTTTCTAATAATCAATTTAAAGTCTACAATATTTGATGTATACTGACAAAATTAAAAGGTAAAATGATAAGGAATGATAATTATTGATAAATGCAGGATATATCTCTTACTAACTATATATTTTTCTCTAATGGCTATATAAATGATATTCTTCTTAAAAAATTTCTCTAAAAAAAAATGTTCTAAAATGGAATATAATAAAAAAATATAGTTGATTATACTTTCAGAAAAATATTCTTTGTGTGTATATAGCATTTAATACAACAGTGCAAAACTAACTGTGATAATAAAATATCAAAAGAAGATAAAAAATAAAATCAATAAGACAAGACACAGTAAAGATGTAATAACAAAAATATTGTTTTAAAAAACATTAAATTTTATATATAATATACATTTGCTTTATATATATATAACAGATGTGTACATATATTACAAGCATTAACCTTTTAAATAAAGCGTATATATTTTTCAAATTTCTTCTCTATATAATTCTTTTGCGATATAACCAGCAAATATGAAAAAAGTTCTATCTCTTTTCTATCTTCTTTACACATGTAGGATGTATCACAGCAATTACGAATTGTGTCATTTATAATTATAGAATTATGATAAAACAAGCCAGAATAAAGATCTTTTTTTTACATTAAATATTTTTATACTAATAATTTATATCAAGGTTAAATGTCATCGATATAATTGTAGTTATTCCAATTTAACAATTCTCTAATTAAAAATTACAATAAATTATATCCTGAAAGAAATAAATTTTTTGTATCAAATTAAATCATTTAATAAAAAAAACTTTTCATGCAAATTAAAGAAAAATCATAATCGCAATAATTTTCAATTGTTTAGCAACATCCCACATGTTTTTATTAAATAAACATGTGCAACAAGCAAAACATATAATAGAAAAATAATGCAACCTTTTTATCTTTAGTCATTGATGAATCCTTAAAGTGAATCTATGATATAATTATTTGAATGTTGTCCTGTGTCCAAAATTGCTAAAACAATTTATATATGTTTATTATTAGCGTAAGAATTTCTTATTACAAATTATAAGTTTATTCACACTATTTTTTTTTTTCATTCAGAAATACAAATTACTTTGGACACAGATCTTTTTTTTTATTATTAAAATTTATTCGAGTTCTCAATTTAAATTATATGCATTGGAATTTTACAATACAAAAACACGTGATATATAAATTGATGAAGCAAATTTATATCTTTGAAAAAACGTGCATATAATAATGATTTTATATTAAATCATATATATTCGAATTAGAAATCGTCCTTCTTTTAATATAAAAAAATCGCATATTTTTAATAATTGAATATTCGGAATAGATAATATTGCGTATCTAAAAATTGTATTATATCGTCTAACCTCTACCGAGATATGGCAAAATGTCCTCACACAAAAATAGCATTATACAATAGCAATATACAAATTTTTATCAAAACATTAACATACGTTTATATAGTGGCGAATTTGTCATACCGTGAAAACAATTGTGCATAAAATGACGAATAATAATTCATGATTATAGATGAAAATGTCTGTAATCGGTAGATATACTTGACTACAATTAAATACCTTCAGGTTGCGTTCCGTTTCATGTATAGAGTGCACAGATCGTTTGGAAACTATGGATGCATTCCGTTTCACGCGTTAAGCGCATAGGTCGCCTGAAAATCTATAGTTCATATGTGTAGCAGTTCATATATGTAACATATATTGTAGATTTCCAAGCGATCTATGCGCTCTCTGCGTAAAATGGAACGCATCCTCATCATCCCTATATATATATATATATATATACACGATATGCACATCTCGCAAAATAGAGAAGTGTAAAAGCTATATTGCATGCAACAAAATTTCATCAGCCAATCGGTGCGTCCGACAGAGAAATCGTCGTGCAATAAACAAATGCAACATCGCCCTAAGAAACGAAAGCATTTGGAACGTCCGAAAACGTCAAGCGGAATAATATCCGTGGATATTGCTTCCTGGCTCGCTTTGGAGTTTGCTCCTGTTTTTGCTTCTAGTACTTCAGCACGAAGAAATATAATACTGTTGAAGCGTTCGAGTTTGAATGCATAAAGCGCGAAAGATAAACGCGCGTACTCTTGAATCGTGAAAGGATTATCGGAATTTCGGACGACATGCCAAGCACCATCAAAGTGTTCGATGGCACCGTCGTTCATACATTGGAAGTTTCTCAGGAAGATGCTGCAAAGGCTAATCAAGGTGTGCATCTAAAATTGCTCTGTGACTTACACAATCCATATACTTTTGTGATTTTTTTTTAAGGATGAATTTCTCTGATACAGCTCTTATCTTTTTCAGATTCGCTATTCGCGTCGCAACTTATGCATAATTATGAAGCGATAATTGTGCACAGTCCTGATCAACCAATTGCTGAAGAAACAGGTGATTATTATGATGTGAAATATTTTATTATAATAATACTGATTATGTATATAAATGATGTACATAGATGTATATCTAATCTATATCTATAATTTCTTAAATCACATCTCTTCATATATATTGTTATTGGTAGAATCTTCTGGCAATGATCCAGTGTCCCATACTGCGGTGCAAGAATTTTCTCAAGATTTTTCCCAAGATTCTTCTCTAGAAAAGGGTATGATATTTTATTATTCTTTTTTTGCTCTTCTTTTATTGTTTTTAGAACAGAAATTATTTTTTAGGAAAATTGAAGGAGTCTGAAAGTAAATAAATAACATGAAGAGGTTTGAAAGTAAAAATAACATGTTGATAAATAATATGTTACTTTACAGATGGTTTTCGTTGGCCACACGAAGCGATTCTTTTACTTCTCACAGTATATAAAGATCAGGAACATCAAATTATATCTGGAACAATGACAATGAAAAAGTTTTGGTCTATAATTGCTTCTCAATTAATTAAAAAAGGTTACAATGTTAATGCTTCTCAGTGTAAAAGTAAAATGGCAGGTTTGAAAAATACTTACAAAAGTGTGAAAGATCATAAAGGTAGAAGTAAATACAACAAATATCGAACATGGCGATACTATGATGTAAGTGTAAAATGAATATTTATATGATATAGAGTAATACTATTTCTTTCATCAATATAAAATATATTAAAATATTAATTAATTATATCTTTTGATGCTTTACAGATTATGGATGAAATATTCAAGAGAAGACCATGGGTGACTAAGGTTCTTACATCAGATAGTCCAACTTCATCTGCTGAATATAATGTTGATAATAAGAAAAGAAGTCAATCGCCATGTAAAAATGAATTATCTTCCAAACGTAAGCATCCGAGCAAGCTATCAATATAATATTATTAAATTCTTGTTTTATTTATAGGCATAATGGATACTATATGCATATAATAACTAATAATTATACTGTAATATATGCAATTGTCAAGAATATTGAGTTCTCAGGGACAATATTGAAATATTGTCGACATTATCATATTCTGAAATTTTGAAATTACAGGCTTAAAACAGTTTGACATGTTGGAGAATATAATTGCTGTCACAGAAGAAAATACCTCTATACGAAGGAAGATGCATGAAGAAGCAATGATTCGTCAGGATAAATTACTTGATATCTTAGGGAAGATACCCAGTAGCAATTCAAACTCATCATCTCTTGAAAACAATGTTGATAATGAAAGAAGCAGATCCTGCAAAACAGAATTGTCTTCCAGATGTAAGTATATCACAGTTAATCTTTCTATAATACATCATTAATTATATTACATCAAATCAATATATTCTTGTTTTATTTATAAATGTAATATAATATATGAGTTTTAATAATATTAAGTTTAGAGATAGAAATACTTTATCACACCAATACCATTATTGCTTGATGTAATACACATTGAAATTACAGATGTGAAACAGTATGCCTTGTTGGAAAGAATAATTACCGTTATGGAGGAAAGTACAACTGAACGGAAAAGGATGCATGAAGAAGCCATGGCTCGCCAGGACAAATTACTTGATATTCTGGAAAAAATACTTAACAAATAGCAGCATTACTCATGTATAGTCTGATTGATTCATGCATAGAAAATTTTGTGATATTATTTTGTACTAAAGATGGTAATTTTTTTTCTTTATTCTATATTAAAAGTTTGTCATTTTTTCGTGTATAGATATTGATAGACAGATAGACAGAAAAGTTTTATTGATAATATAATAGTATAATTTATGTATTTTATTAAAAAATCGCATTTTATTTTCATAAAATGTGAGAAATGAATAAATTATATATAAATATCTATAATATTCTATATATGAACAGCTTGATAATTTATCAATAATGCATTTCTTATGTATAAATTATAGCATCTTATAGCAATATATGTAGCAATATATATCTTTTTTTTTTACATTAATATTTCTATTATACTCCATTTTTCTTCTCACAGTTCTGCTTTTTTTATGTCTAGAACAATGATTTGACTTTGCAATTGTGATTTAAGTAAACAAATATGTACATAATATATGTGTGATTAGGTAAAATCTATTATTTATTAGTTATAAATTTATAGGATTCGTAGAACTGTAGCAATAATTTCAAAATAAAAGTTTCATTGTAATTTCAATATTTATCCATAAAAATCTGAAATTACAAAATGCTATAAAATGCTTATCTGCAAGTATTATTTTGTTTTCATTAGTGGTACAAATAAATTTTTCTCAAATTACATAAAATAAATTCAAATATTGAAAGTAGCAAATTTCAAATTTTTATTCTTGTCATTAATCTTTATATATATATATATATATATATATATATATATATATATATATATATATATATATAAAGGCGCTAAAATGCGAGCCGAGCAAAATAAATTCATTAGATATTCTTGTTTTCTCTCACTCTCTCTCTCTCTCATTCTCTTTCATTCTTGTTAATGACATTCGTGGTTTCGTTGAACGATCAGCTGATTATACACTTAGCGGTTTTGTGGTTATCTCTACTGGCCCAATTTTTCCTTAATTAAAGAAAGGTGAAAAATTCGACTTATGTTTTTTCTTTCTCTTTACATTATATTCTATGATGGAATCATACTGAATATTATTGATTGACTATTTTTCTCAGCTCGTCAGTATGTTGCACATCCGGTGCACATTACAGATTGTATAAAAGTTCAATGAGTAAATCGCATAGCGAATAAAATCATCATGGAAGATAGTAATAATGCACAACCGGAATGTATCGATTGTTTTAAAAATAACGAGTGGTGCGGAAAATGTATGAAGGAGCTATCAAAGGAAGAAGTACTATCATTAGTAGTAAAATGCGCCAATTTTGCCGCGGAGAAACATCGGAATCAAAGAAGGAAGGATGTCAATCAAACTCCATACATAAACCATCCTTTAGGTTCAGTTCAAGCGGCTAAAACAATTTGATTTGAATGATATATGTGTGTCCCAAGAATCACGTATTCTTTTTGTGTTATACAAATAATAATAATAGTATTAACTATCACAAATTTTGTTTTAATGATTTCTATTTTGATTATTCATGATAAAATAGGAGCAATTTTGAAATTGTTTATCTTGAAAGTTAAAGAATTATAAGTTTTAAAAACACAAATTAATAGTAAAAAATTGAATTTTTTCTTTTATTAGAAGAGAAATGTGAAAGTTACAAAATCACAAAAACTGCCAGTCTAATTTAAATTAAAGTGAGAAAACTTATTTCTCAAATTTATTAAAAGGATCTAGTTGGAAAAAAGTGTGACTCTTGTGGAACACTATATGGTAGATACATACATTTGATTCAATTTGTTTTTAATTATTGATTTATTTTTTTTAGGTGTTGCAAACATTTTAATTCAAGAGGGCAACATTTTTGAACCAGTAGTAATTTTAGCAGCAATCTTACACGATACAGTAGAAGATACAGATACTACATTTGCAGAAATTGAGAAAGAATTTGGACATAGAGTTTGCCAGGTAGTTCGTGAAGTGACTGACGATAAAACGTTACCAAAAGATGAACGTAAACGGTTACAGATAAAGCGCACTCCTAATATATCTCGCGAAGCAAAACTAGTAAAGCTAGCTGATAAATTATACAATTTGAGAGATATTGAAAAGAGTGCGCCTGTTAATTGGACAAGGGAAAATGTAAAGGACTATTTTAAGGTAAAGCATTCTTGTTAAAGATGGGTTAAAGATAGTAAAAGTTGTAAAGAAGAATTGCATCATTATTAAATCTCAAAATTTTAATTTATTTTAGTGGTCGAAAGCTGTTATAGATGGATGTCGTCAAACTAATCCTCCTTTAGAAAAAGAATTAGATATTTTGTTTGCAAATCATTGCGATATTTCTGAAGAAAATTGCTAGTTCTGAGAATGCAAATGGTTAAATTTTAAGTATGATGGTAAGAACAAAAATAACATCAAAACATATTGCATATTAAAATTTGTATATAAAAGTTATATATGATACAAATGTATATTTACACGAATAACATTTTCGATAGTTCTTTTCTAAAAAACTGTATATCTATATTATTTTTTTAAAACATTTAGTTATTTTTTTCAGACTATTTGCAATGTTTATTATGGAACCATTTCATGTAATCAGCCAATGATTCCGCCTCTTCTTCTGTAACTGCGTTATATAAAGATGCGCGTATTCCACCTACCGACCTGTAAAAGGAAATCAGCTATTTGAATATCAATTGAATATTCTATGAAACAAAATTATTCTGTTATTATTATAAAATTTTTGAAGATTGTCATAATGAATGTGTAAACAAAATCATAATTTCACTGTAGTTAAATTTATTATTTCATTAAATTTATTATTATTTTTGACAGATATTTTTTGCTGACCTGTGACCTTTTAGCTGCAACATCCCGCGAGCTGCGGCACCATAAAGAAACTCCTTTTCGAGCTTCTCATCACCATTACCTATTCTGAATGGAATATTCATTCTACTACGCGCATCTCGCTTGATAGGACATGTATAGAAACCTCCTGAATTGTCAATCACATCGTATATTTTGCTGCTCTTCTTCTTTGCAAAATTCTGCATACTTTCGACGCCACCATTCCGTTTGATCCATTCGAACACCAATCCCACTACATATATTTGGAAAACAGGTGGGGTATTGTGCAGAGAATTATCATTCGCCATAATGGTAAAATTCAATACTGTTGGGCACACATCCATGGGATGACCAAGTAGATCATCCCGTACGATTACCAAAGTTACACCTGCAGGTCCAATATTCTTTTGCGCACCCGCAAAAATTAACGCGAACTAAAAGAAAACATATATAATATTAGTTCTAAATAGATAAGAAATTTTTGACGGAAGTTGTCGCAAACAGTATATCAATTCGGAATTGCTCTATTATAAATTATTTAGAAAGTGATGAAATAATGTGAATTCACATGCTGTGTGATTTACAAACAAAATTCATTAAATCACATAATAATCACATAAATCACGCTTTCAATCAAGATACTCGTACCTTGGATACATCAAAAGGTTTCGATAGTATATTGGACGACATATCAGCGACAAGTGGCACTCCGTTTGTCTCCGGAATATAGCCGAATTCAATTCCTGAAAGCAATGATTTCGACATGTATTTCGCTTATAGTGGTGTGAAACAGTATAAGAAGAAAACAGTTTGAAGCATTTTGTTTACCATGCACAGTCTCATTGTCACAATAGTAAACATATGAAGCATTTGGATCTAGATTCCAAGTGGAAGGATCCGGAATTTCTGTGTACTTTGGTGTTTTAGGTAACACCATATTCACTTTTCCATATTTGGTCGCCTCTTTCGCCGCTTTTGCCGACCATGAGCCTGAATGAAAAAAAAATTTATTTCGTTATTTTGTTTAAAAAATTTAAAAACTGTTGCATCTTTTATTTCTCACTCTTACCAGTTACTAGATAATCCGCAGTTCCAGTTTTCAATATGTTCAGAGGAATTGCTGCAAAAAGTCCAGTGCCACCTCCTTGCATGAATAAAATGCGATAATTTTCGGGGACGTTTCTTTAGAAAAAAAACAGATCTTATTAAAATCAGAATTACAAGACAATTGCGAAGAAACTCGAATATAATTCACGTCACAATGGCGAGTATTATATTATGACAGAATAATGAACTCTAGAGGATAAAAAAGAATTATAAATTCAATTTTGATTGTTCTATATTATCTGAACATTTCAATTAATTGAGAAAAAGTCGATGATAACTGTTTAAAAATATTAACATTAAGATTCAGATTCTTTTTTATTAAAAATTAATTTTTATTAATTTTTAAATTAATAAAAGCATTTAAATTAATTTATATCACTTTCAAAATAAGCTGATCATTTGTCAAATAATTTGAATGTGATTTTGATTCTAGACTCACAGGATATCCCGTAATGTGGATTGGGCATTATTAATGACATTGTTAAAATCGTTCGACCGATGACTTAATTCGAGGATGCTGATTTGTGTGTTCCCATATGCAAGCAATTCCTTTTGCACGTCTTTCAGAACCTGTAAATAATGGAGCAATCTCGATTAACCGACATATGCAAGTTAGTTCAATGAACGCGATTGACCCGCATTCTTTTTTTTGTTTTCTCCTCTTGTAGTCCAGTATCAATTAATATAAAGACAACATAATCGTAAAGAATTTCATCTATTCAGGTATTTATCTCTACGCTCTTATCATTCAAGCAAATCAAGGAACTCATTACTAATTATGATAATAATGACGTGCACAAAAAAGAAGGTCGTTTAATCGTATCGATATGACAGAATTGAAAATCACGAATCTTTCTTGTGTAAGTTTCGAAAATTAAAGCAGCATTTTGTAATATTCATTGTACTATTGCATACATAAATATCTTCTATAAACTTTTTTTTTTAAATCACTATCGATACACGTGATGCGTACGCATTCGAATTATCATTGCATGCGTTGCAAAACAGTTGAATGTTTGATTAATACGCGATATTAATCAAACATTTGCGTGCGTAACTTTTGCTCGAAAATAGGTAGAATTATTTTTTAAACATAAATATTAGAAAATTACGAAACAGATATAGAACAAGATATAAAAGGAATTTAGAAAGGTTAACGAAAAAAGATTTAGACAAATGTAATTACATTTGACATTTTATAATTACATTAGAATTTATGCAAAAAAAATAGTTTCTGTATATAGAATAATATTTCGAAATTATATAAACTTTTTTAATTTTAAAGTTATACGAATGAATGAATAATTTGTTTATTTTCTATTAGTTTTTTATTCTTTTCTTTTGTAATTTTGGAGAGAAACAATTGTTATTGAAATCAGATAATTTTATGCGCATCAAATATTCGAAAACTTTTAACAAAACATAAATGTGGAAGCTATCTGCTGACAGTTGTTTTGTCGGCCGTATCTCAGAAAAATAATAACGTGTCTTTATTATAGCTGCTAATTATAGATGAAACCTATTCGGAGTTTTGTGCTACTATACAAAAGCAATAATCATTAAATTTTTTTTCATATACATACACGCTGTATTCGTGTATCTGTGTTTATATAATTATGTATAATCAATAGAATATAAAAATATTCACACCCAGTATATTAATAAATTCGAAATAGATTAATATAATTATATACAATTTTTTTCCTTTTATATCCTTACAATTATATATATTTCGTAAAATATATATTTTATATTTAATAAATATTATATTCTATAGATTTTTTCATTCCTGTATTTTTTAAAATTATGTGCGTATTTCAGCGATTTTTTAAAAATATATTATAAAGTAGTAAAACTTATTTTTAGATTCAATTATTCATCTCTTCGAGAAATAATCTGTTAATTTTCTAATTTCTATTAAAATTCAAATACAAAAAAAGAATGTAGGAAGAATATTATATTGTAAAATATACCTCATGCGGCAGTTTAGCTGGGCCGGCGCCGAAATTGATCACTTTATTTTGATCGGTCATTATGCTTACAGACGATCCGGACGTACGTGGCAGAGAACGTAAAGCAAGCTGAGCAACTGGATGAAAGACACAAACAAGTGGCTACTAGAGAGACAACACTTAGCAGTCGTTATCGCAATATCCTCGCTCAGTTGGGGGGCTCTTATCGCTTCAATAATCAATTTAACGTTTTTTATCTTAGTTTCCTACGTAATTATAGATATTTTTGTGAGAATCTTTTCAAGATAAGTGCGACAATTCCCCTTCAGATGCGAAGCGTCTGCTGTTGTGAGCGGTTTATTTGCATCAATTTTGTTAAGCGAATGGCATACAGAGTGTCTCAAAATCACTTTCGTCCAAGCTTCCATGATCAACATATAAGTATACAGTGCTTTCCAAAACCTCTCATGGTTTTATATGAACATCACGTGATTGTAACATTTGTTGGATCTATCGCAACTTATTCGAGGACATCAGGTAAAATTCATTAAAATTAACTATCATAAAAGAATTGATATATATTTTTTTAATTCATTAACTGTATATTAAGTGGATTGAATTATTACAATAAGCAAAAATTTGAAATAATGTGATTATATTATAATATTAAACTCAATATATATATATATATATATATATATATATATATATATATATATTAAAATCGTATGCGCACATATTTTAAATATATATAGAAAAAAAATGTATATATATATATATATATATATATATATATATAGTATATAAAATTATATAAATAAATAATTCAAATTTCTAGTTTACATTGAATGTAAAATTATTATTAATTCGCCACATTAACTTTTAATTTTAAAATTTCATTTTAAAACTGCGCGTGCGCGCGCACACATACATACGCATATATACAACGACGCCATGTGGCATATAAATAGTATGACACATATATATATTAACAGTATTATACTCGCAGCAGCGCTCTCAATAGCTTGTGCTGTTTATCAGATTTTATTTAATGTTTACATATATATGCTAGATATAAAATATTCTAATTTAAAACATATTACAATAATATTATTCTACATAGAACAATACAAGAATAAAATGTAAACACACACAAATTTGCTGGGATATAATTTTTTTAATAATCTTGTGATTTTTTAATATTTTGCCAAGTTTTAATGAGAAATTTAATTAATATAGGATTTATTTTTGTAATTATTTTTTTTTATTTTCAATATTGATAAATTTTCTCAAAAAATTTGATTAATATATTTTACATATTAATGTTGTTTTAAAAGATTTTTATAAATAAAATATAATGTTTGCTCCTTTTGCACAATTAAACAAATTATTATTTGAATATAATATTAAAATATTTTAATTTGATTCTAGATTCGATATAAAAAAGAGATTTTATACATAAGAGATATTCGTTTTGCATAAATCACATGGTCGATAAATCTGCTTGAAGGAGAGTTTCTGCGATCTAACGCCAGTGGACAGCATCGTACAGGCCACACAATTTCAAGATGGATAACATTTCAGTGTCATCAAATCGTAAAATGTGTTCAGGTAAATTTGTTTGTCTATATTAATAGATCTTGTATGAGAAGTGCACATTAATTATTTATATAAAATTAATTATCTTTTTTACAAAAATAATTGAAGCAAAATTTTTCTTCAAATATTTATCTTCTAGAAAACTACATAGTATATTATAATTGTATAGAGAGATAAATAATAAAACGTGTCAGAATTTTCCAAAAGATTTTCATCGGGGTATGAATTTCATTCAGTATCATAGCGATTATATTCGTAAATTTACCGCAAAATTTTTGTCTATTGTAACATTTTATCTGTATCATTGTAATTAATATTATTCTTTAAGATATACATACATATTTATATAAACGTACTTGAATGAGAAATACTGACAATATGTTATATAGTTGTTTTATTGATATACGTAGGTCACGGGTAGATAACAAGCTGACACGAGTTTTATAAAAAATGAATCACGCCACTGTTAGGCTATACGCTTCAATTAAAAGACTTTCTAAAATTCTTATTTGGATCCTCAAGTAACTGTTTGTAAACTGCAAATGTAGACACACGTCCTTTAAATATTTTTTTAGAAGAGACAACGTACACGAAAAATTTTTATATCTATCCATCAGTTAATGAGAGAAATCTTTTTAAATTGACATTTTAAATTGGCAATTGCTTATTTACAATTGCAAATCGGTTAAATCATCAATAAAATATGTAGTTATTGCTTCAAGTGACACTATATCAACAACTCTCTTATCCATGAGTATCACTTTACATTTCATCACACTTTACGCAATAGAAATCGTGATTCAGATCAATGATGATTCATTTGAAGCCCGTTATTAATTTTCCCATTTATAATACATCATATATATTAAAATTCGACGATATCTCGAGATTTATTTAAGCTTTTCCTCGAAACGTATGTTTAAATTAAATTACTTTTTACATTTATAATCTTATCGTTAGATGCAGAACATATAAATAAAATTCAAGCGTATATATACATATCTCAGACTTTTAATATTAACAAATATTATAATATAGAATATAGGATATTTGCTGTTATTTTTATCGCTATTTTCTAAATATTTATATCTATTGATTTTCCATGATTTTCTAAATATTTTATATTTTATATTTGGCGCTCCAGGTGATATGCTGACGTCATACTTGTCAAAATGGGGATTCTCGATCAATCCGGCCAACGAATCCCTCGCCTCAACCAGGACATTTTTGACCGCCGGCAGAAATGTTCTCTATCAAACCGCCGGCAGGTAGGAATGCTATCACGTGATGAAAATCAGCCGATAGTTGATGTTAAACTTGCCCGCTCAGAACGCATGATCAAAGGGGAGTGGTGACCTTTCGCGTCCTTAAGACGACAGTCTATCACAAATCGCTGGGAAGTTCGCCTCGTTGCCAGCCGCCTACCATAGCTGTTGACGTCTGTCACGAAACTGCTGTTGATCCTCCTGCTTTTATCAGACAAACGAGACAAAGGTAATCGTCCGTCCGTCTTTGGTAATTTTTCATCGGTATTGATTTTCTTCCTCGCGAATAGACTGCCTCTTTTCCGGAACGGCCGGATTTTCGATGAGCGAGTCGCTCAAGGTCTTCGAATTTTTCGAAGAGGGACTTAATGGGCAACGTTTTAAGAACGTAGGTCTGAAGGGACAGCCTCGCGATTCATGACGCTTGTCCCTTCGCGTGGAATAATGTCGATATATTTCTCTGTTATAATAGCAATCTTGATTTTCAGATTATAAGGTATGTATATTGTGTAGGTAGAGCATAAGTTAGTAAATGAAAAGATTATTAAATTAAAAAATTTAGATCGCTTCTTTCTTTTATTTAGGATTATAATATTCTGATACATTTTGGAGATTGAAAGAATGATAAGAAATTTCTTTATATATTCCTATAATTTTCTTATCATATAATCCTTTAAGGATATTGATTTATCATAGTTTTATTTTCGTCTACATTTAATCAGATTATATTACACAAATACTCTACAAAGATATAGCCATTAGTCATTATATAATATTTATAATATAATTAGTCATTATATGCTACATATGTAACTTTTAAGGAAGATAAGAATTGGATTGCAATAACGACTGGATAGGCATAAATTGAAAAAGTCGAGCTGAAGATTGATCTCTTAATTTTGTCTGTAAAAGAAATAATCTTGATTAAAATTCATATATATAAAACGAGTCCAGTAAATCGTATGTGACACAACCAGTTAAGATCTCTCTTCTGAAAAAAGTAAATAATTTTTTCGAAAAAAGATTGTTTCTTGACATGTTGCGTCACGTATAACTCAAGATTCTAGAATTTAGGGTCTCATAGTGAACATTTGGAGATCGGAAATGATGTACGATGTACGATGTAACTCTCTAACCCTGTTTCGATACACACTTATTATTTCGTTACACGGGAAAAAGGTCGGAGAAGAGAGAATGAAAATATTATCAGTTCAAAAAGAAAGAAAAGACGAATAATAACGACAATATTGAGACTGATAGATATTATATATGCAAATAAGTAATCTATGCAATATATAAATAAATTTCTGATAAGTTTCAATTCATTTTTTAGAAATTAATTTTTCATCACTTGTGAGAAGTATTTTATAAATAAAATAAAATATCGCTCTTTTTCGTACATATATTATGTCACGCGTCGTGACGACTGATACAGTGTATATAGATATACATTTTTATTTTACATAGTGAATGAAGTCATGCGTAGAAGGTCAAGCTCGAATCTGCGCTGTTACGCGCTATCAGCTGATTACTTGCTTGGGCACGTGCTCACGCATGCTCTGAGCGGAATCAAGGAGTGAAATTAACAGAATGCCGTATGAGCGTTCGTCGGCTATCAATCGTGTAAATGTTGTAAGATGTGTATTACCAGTTATTTAAAAATATTTTAAATAACTAGCAATATACATTGATTAAAAACATTTCCGATATTGTTTTTTTTTCACGGAGGACAGAGAAAAATTAATTAATTAATCTGATATTCTTCACCGCTCTTCGAAAAATCATTTAAATAATTAATTTCTAAATGACATAAGAGCATATGCATCTAAATACTTATATGTCATGCATCCGGAATAATTCTTACAACTGTTCAGGAGTCTTGTAATTAAAAGACGGCGATTGTGTGCAATAGTATACGCGCATATGTGATAGAAGTTCGTAAAGCAAACAAAAGATGCTTTAGAATTTGAAATACAATTTCTTTGCCCAAACAATATTTATAAAATATTTACTTAAAATATTTATAATAATTATTTGAATATTTTATAAATATTTATCAAAATATTCTAAATATTTTTGTGATCTTAGATATAATAGATCATAAAAATTTATCATAAATATTTTTAAAAAATTGAGAAATATTTATAAAATATTTATTTTTCACTTATCATAAATATTATATAAAATATTTAGTCTATATTTTAATAACATATCGAATATACTTTTTATGCTTTTATTCTTAAAGTATATAAAATATGTATAAAATGTTTATGTATTTCAAAAAATAAATAGTAAGTAAAAAATATTTATCATAAATATTGTGTCTGGGCAAGAAGTTCTTCAAGTTGGTGTATTTACACCACGATGAAAACACACACGTCTTCATCGAGGCACCACTTATTTACATTACGTACCTTCCAAGAGAAATCCATCCGATCTGAATATAAATCCGAAACAATTTCACGCCATTTTTCGCCGATCGATCTCCCTATTCCCGGTCCACGAGGAGTTTATTTCAAAAAGACGCGATCCTGTCCATCCAGCGGATGTGATCCTATTTTCGGATTCCGAAAAGAGCGCCGTTTCGCGCGAGCCGTTTCTCGCATATGCACTAACATCGTCACCCATCACCCGATGCGTCGTATCCTCGGTTTCCCACTCCGTTGGCATCTCCGGTCGTCGTCGACGATGCCGTTTACCTCGTCGCGCATCGTCGGCGATGCCGGGCAGCCACATTCGCGCGCGATCATCACAGTCGGATGGAGTTTTCGCGATATTGTTATTACAAACGCATCGTCACTAATTACGTTCTCTCGTTTTCTCTTTGCGCAGCCCGCCAAAATGGTCTGGATCACCGTCGACGATCAGGTATTATTGTCTCGTCGATCTCGCGACTGATCTCTTCACTTTGGCTGAAGAGTGTAATTCGCAAGCAATGATACTTCATTGGCAGAAACCAATGTAATCTCGGTGAACACTAGGCCAATATGTTCTAAATATCTGTTGGAAAAACGACGATGACAATCGTACTATGTATTTGCCGTAACAGCGAACGCGATGCGTCTAATTCACCGAAATTACAATGGTTTTGATTATGTGTTTTTTTCTTTTGTTTTTGGAGATTGCTTGAAGGTTTTGTTTTTCGTATGCGCATGCACACACGCTACATGTACGGATCTGCAAAAATCTGCTCGCGTTTTTGAACATTATTTTTTGCTCAAAACGCAACGTGGATAATATAAGAAAATTATAATATAATATAAATTATTAATATAAAAAAGGTACGAGTCGCGCGGGACCTACATTGTGTCTCTTCATCATTGTTGTATTTTATTAGATCTTTGATTTTAAATATAAATACGCGTACTAAGCATAATAATTTTATACGCCGGAATTAATCGGCGACATTGATTTTTAAATTAATTTTTTTTATTTTAGTATAAGATTAGCGTTCGAAGCGCGGAAGTGTTATTATGAATTTTCTAACTTTTCTGTGTTATTTTGTGTGCGATAACCTCGAGTTTTATATTGAAAACACAAGCTGTCCGTTTCTCTTTCCTTTCTTCTGCCTTTTATAATATTGTTAATTTCTTAATTTCGTTAAAAGATCGTTTAATTATATTCTGTGAAGAAGTTCCTAAAATATCTGTGTCTTTATATAGAGAAGGTAAGATTAGTCGGGATTGGTTGTACGAGACACGTCGCTTTAGTCCTGCTGACAAAGATTTATCTCGAGTGATTTACAGATTTACTTCTCTTTTACAGAATTTCTTGCTTATAGATGTCTAATAATTTTTATTTCGGTGTGTAAAAGGTATAGATTTATTTTTATTTTGGTGCGAAAGATAGACACATATATGTAGAATGTGCTTTTATTGATAGAAAAATACTTTTTGATGTAATATATTTAATATAATATTATATAAACTGTACACTCTATCATTCTATTGCAACTCTCAAAAATCACACGATCTTATCTTGTAATATTTTTTACTTTTATATTTTTTGGCGATTATGATATTATTATTTTTGCAATATTATATTTGCATTTCCCTTATTGTTTTGTTAAATATACTACTGTGATACTGATATTGTGATCTCGTGGTATGTTAAATAATTGAAATATTTACTTGGACGTGATATTTTTTTCTGACACATAAGGTTTGCCAGATGTAACGTTATATGACGACATTTGTGACGACATTATATGAGTCAGAGTTTTGTATTGCAATCGTAATTAAAGTCGTTTACAATGCAAGACTTCGCACATTCTAATATACATTCGCGTGATATTAGAAATCATTCGAATACAGCAAACGCGACGTAGAATTGTGTCACCTTGCTAACAATAAACGCCTGTTCGGTGTAAATACGATAAAAAATGAATAGAGAATATATGTACACACACACACATATATATATATAAATTTGCGGTTTTTTACGTTTTTTTTTTTTTATTTGTTCGTTGATGCTTCGAGTTTTTTTAAATAAATTAGATGAAAATGCGTCATTCGCATTCTTTATATGATAGAGACGTTTATAATGTAACATGATGCCATTCTTTGTGATAATCAGTCAACAGATTGAATTCATCCACCTTTTATCTTAAACGCGATAGCAAAGCTCACTTTCTAAAACTTTACAGATATTAATCCTTGATGTAACAATTTTTATGTCTTCAAGACTACATATTCATTTTAGACAAACGAAAAATATTTATTGTCATGTCAATGTATTTATTATCATGTCAAAAAATATTAAACGTTTGCATTTGACGTAAAGTAAAATTATGTTTACAAAATATGGATGTTGCAACTCTCGTGTAAAATATCTTACAGTACATTCCATTATTTCATCTCTACGCGAAATACTTCTATTTTTGTCGATGCAATTCTACCTTCGCGCAGTCAGAAACAGCGGCACTTATATTGAGAAATATATTTTTGCTGTACATTGTATATCCGATTTCGTGGAATGGAATAATCAAGAATTAACGCGATGATCACAAGAACATTTTAAAAAATTAACATTTTGAAATATTTTGTTTTGTTTTGTTGACAGTAAATTTTTCTTATGCATGCGAAATTTATATAATTGATTACTCTAAAATTGTTTATATATTGTTTCTCTTTATCTTAATATATGAATGTGTAAATTTAATTTATAATCTCTAATTTAGTCGTCTATTCACAATCTACTATATATAATTCGTATGTGAATAATGCATACTTATTAGTATGTATCTAGATCAAAACCTTGTAACTGAAATCTAACTGATTAATTGTCTAATTTATTATTTGCAATTCAAGAGCTTTTTCTGATCTCCTTAAATTTTCGCAGATGGCCAAGCTGAGTCAAACGATATACGCTCAAAGTCTACTGGATCACATGTGCGCTCTGGACATCGAGAGCCAAGTTCCCTTTGTCCGTTTATCCGGTATTATCTGCACGATCGGTCCCGCATCCCGATCCGTGGAGACCTTGGAGAATATGATCGAGACGGGAATGAATATCACCCGATTGAATTTCTCTCACGGAACCCACGAATATCACGCGGAAACTATCGTCAATATTCGCCAGGCGATAAAGAATCTAAGCGCCCGTGCCGGCATCACTATCCCCGTTGCTATCGCCCTTGATACGAAGGGTCCCGAAATCCGTACCGGTCTCCTTGAAGACGTACGTGATTGATTATGTGATCAATTATATAAAACAGGAATTTAAGTAACGAAAGTATAGCATTTTTAACTTACTGTCTCGATAGGGCGACTCAGCTGAAGTGGAATTAGTCAAGGGTCAAACGTTTAAACTTTCCACCGACAAGGCGTTCATGGAGAAGGGAAACGCACAAGTTGTTTATGTTGATTACGAAAATATCTCGAAAGTGTTGAAAGTAGGGAATCGCGTGTTTGTGGATGACGGCTTGATCTCTCTCATCGTCACTGCCGTTAGTAAGTTTCAAAAATTATTGCAATTTTATTTATCTTTTTTGGGAATGGCACATTTTTTAAATATCTAATTTAATAATTAGATCAAAATTTAATTTAAAATATCTAAAACAGTAGCTTTATAGAGCTACAAATGATATTTCGCGATTTGAATATTAAAAATTTTGTATTTAATTGAATTGCTATTTATCTATGAATTTTTAATGTTTAAAATCTTTTAATTTTTAATTATAATTTTGAAAGTACTATTTTTATATAGTATATTGTGCCAATAAATATTAATGAAATTTGGAAAGACATTAAAAAGAATACCATGTAATTTCTTTTGTTTTTTAGGTCCCAATTTAATCTCAACCACCGTTGAAAATGGTGGTATGTTGGGTTCTCGTAAAGGTGTGAATTTGCCAGGAGTACCGGTGGATCTTCCGGCGATATCGGAGAAGGATAAATCTGATCTTCAATTCGGTGTTGAACAGCAAGTCGACATGATATTTGCTTCCTTCATTCGAAATGCCGCCGCGTTAACCGAGATCCGTAAGATCCTCGGCGAGAAAGGCAAAAACATCAAGATCATATCGAAGATTGAGAATCAACAGGGTATGACGAATCTTGACGAGATTATCGAAGTATCTGACGGTATAATGGTGGCGCGCGGTGATCTCGGAATAGAAATACCCCCGCAGAAGGTATTTCTAGCGCAGAAATCTATAATCAGCAAATGCAACAAGGTCGGGAAGCCGGTGATTTGCGCCACGCAGATGCTGGAATCCATGATAAAAAAGCCACGTGCCACGAGAGCCGAAACGTCAGATGTTGCCAATGCTATCCTCGACGGTGCTGATTGCGTTATGTTATCCGGTAATTCAATTTGATATGTCGATATTGTAAAATTTAGGAGACTAATATAAAATAATATAAAACAAAGAATGAAAAGAGAAATATTTTTAATGTTATTTATATCTCTTTCTTGTATTTTACTACATTTCACAGCCTTTATCTCTAATAATTTCCATCTCTAAAGATAATGCTTTCAAATCTTTCGATTATATTTTTAGGCGAAACCGCAAAAGGAGATTATCCCTTGGAGTGTGTTAACACAATGGCTAACATTTGTAAAGAAGCGGAAGCCGCGATTTGGCATACACAAATCTTTCACGATTTGGCGAGCAAAGCTGTACCACCTATTGACGCCACCCATGCTGTTGCTATTGCTTCTGTGGAAGCATCCGTTAAATGTTTGGCTACTGCCATCATCGTTATCACGACATCCGGTCGATCAGCATTTCTGATCTCCAAGTATAGACCTCGATGCCCCATCATTGCAGTTACTAGATTCCACCAGGTTGCTCGACAATCGCATTTGTACCGCGGAATATTACCATTGTTCTATGAAGGTATAGTATCTCAATATTTTATTTTATGGAAAAACAGAGAATTGTTTTATTTTATTATTATTAGAAGATTTAGTACTTTATTATGTGAATACATTATATAAATTTTATGTTATATAGAACCGCGATTGGCCGATTGGATAAAAGACGTGGATGTACGTGTACAATTTGGATTAAACTTTGGCAAAAGTCGTGGTTTCGTAAAAACTGGGGATGCGGTAATAGTTGTGACGGGATGGCGAAAGGGCTCTGGCTACACGAATACGCTTCGCATCGTGTATGTAGAACGAGAATTCATTAGAGAAGATCCTTTATGTGCGATTTATAGTGATAGCGATTCCTATGATGAACTCTTTTGAATGTTGAATAAGAAAATCTTATCTTATCTCTCTTTTTATTATTCTTCTTTAATTTGTTCTGAATAGTAAATATACAGAGAATGTATTTGTCAAACATTAATATTGCAGATTATGTAGAAGCGTATATATAATGCAATTATATACAAGATTTCCCTGTTTAAGCTATAACAAATATGTTTTATACTTAGTAAAAAAAAAAAAATATATATATATATATATATATATATATATATATACAATTATATATATTGCATAAAATATATTGATTTATAAGCATATTTATTTATGAGAATCAAAAAGATTCTAATATTGTCTATGTTCCAGCGTATTCTCTTCTCAAATACTTAATTTGCAAAATCAAGATTCAAGTAAAGTTATCCCACTTAATAATCCTTTTTAATATTCCTTTTTAATATTCATATTTTTGGCGATGATTAATTGATGTTAATTAATCTTTCTTTTATTTTTAGGACTGTCGACTAAACTCACACTATTGAACTGGCATAGGAAGCATGATCTTTATGGAGATGTAGATGTAATACACAATACACTAAAGATTATCGCGAACATGTATGTAATTATATATCATCCTGTCACGAGTTCCAGTAAATACAGTTATATGAGACTAATTTCATTAGTATAAACCCAGTATTATTTTATTGTTGAGAAAAATACAAATGCACATAGAGAAACAAAAGGTGCATAAATTATTGTATACAGATGCTGTTATGTAAGCGAAACAATGATCTACATCATAATATAAAAAATAGATAAATAACTCTTGGATTATTAAAACAACTTGTCGAGTGTTAAATCTTCGTGTTCCTGTATAGAAACAAATAAAGACATTTACTTTGCAGTAATGGATGTCAATTGTAAGTCGTAATATAAATCATACGAGTTAATGTTCGAACATACATTATTTAAGATTAGAGTGAATAAAACCTTTAAAATTTCAAATACCCATTTATCCAAATATGAAATATGATTTTCCAGTGAATGAACAGCATCCACAAGATGTCTCGAATAGTGTGTACTGGTGATAACAATAAACTGAATTTAAACATATATTTGCAATATTAATGTCATCTATTTCAATTTTCATATAATTCTTCTTTTGCAATATATAATAATTATAGAAACACAATAGCTTTCAATAAGGCATAATTGACAGTACTCGGTTTATACATTATTAATATTACATTTTAATGGCCAGACTAAAGGATTATTTTTTGCATATATCAATTACAACTATTTAAAATATTCGCTTGGAATGATTCTTTGTACATTTTATGTGTAATAAAAAATTGTATAATAATAGATGCATGCATATATATATGAAAAAAATATTGCTCAAATAAATTTTTATATTTGAAATGTGATAACAGAACAAAACTAAATGTCAATATATACTGAGTAAATACTTATTCAAACATTATTTTTAACTATATGTGTACATATAAGAAGAAAAATTCATAGTTCTTAAAAAATAGTTATATAATAAAATATATTAATTATTTTTTTCTTAATGTTGCGCATTACTTTTTCTTTTGTCATTCATTGTTTCGGTTTTTGCTACATTATCATTTATCTTTACATATATAAAGGAAAATATAGGGAAAGTAATAAATCTAATAAGATATCTTTGCCTTGTCGTATCTTTGTGAACAGGTGATAATGCTTGATAGTATTATATGATGTCAACATTATTATATGATAAGTGTAAAACACAGTGCTCAAATATATTGCATTAGATAGAGAAGTGATATGGAGTCACTGCGCTCTATTTATAAAGAGACTAAAAATGGTATGTATATTATAAATTCAAAACGATCAAGATTCTCGGTATTACGATGAATTGTCGAATAAAAAAAATGTAAGCTAAAATATTTTGTGACGTGTTACAACCAGCATATAACACAGAGATTAATTTTTAAATTAGTTTTAATTAAATTTAAGTAATATATTGTTTAAATACTAACAAATTTACGATTGTAATAAATAAAATACAATCAATTCTTAACTTTCACAATTATAAAAATTTAAATTATAATTATATATATATATATATATATATATATATATATATAAATTATAATTTAAATTTTTCTCTGCATCATTTAGCTTCTTTCACGAACCAGTTATGGAATATTTATCTTAATTTTAATAATAGAGAACTCTATTTAATGAGACTATTTAATAAGAGATAGAATTAATAATATTTTTTATGTTACAGCATGATTATTGCAGCACAGAAATTATTGGTAATGCAGAAATTAGTAACATCGTAAAACAGCATTCGATCCAATCTGGAAACATCAAATTGCATCTGATTGCGCCCCATACCCGCCCCATACCCGCCCCATACCCGCCTCATACCGCGCTTCATACCGCGCCCCATATATATATAAGTAGTGTGCATATTTATTGTATAATAATAAAAATGACTATATGGTATGCATGTGCATGTGTGTGTAAAAATCTGTACAGCGAAAGCGATTGCGTCCGATATGCGAAATATGTAATATATTATGTAATAAAATGCCTGTATGTATTATTGTATAATAATAAGAATGACTGTGCGTGAGCGTCTATATGTGTGTGTGCGTGCGTATGTACAGTGTATATAAATGCAGTGTAAGCGAAAGCGATTTTGCGTCCGATATTCGATATATGTGTATATATATATGTAATAACAAAAGCGAAAACGATTGCGTCTGATATCCGATATATATATATATATATATATATATATATATATATATATATATATATACGTTATAAAATGCCAATGTATATTATAATAATAAAAATGACTTGTATGCGCGCGCGTGTGTGTGTATGTGTGTGTGTGTGTGTGTGTGCATGTACAAAAAATAATGTAACAAAATAATGTAACGAAAGCGATTATTGCGTCCAATATCCGAAATATGCATATGCATATATATTATGTAATAAAATTGCTAATGTATTATTGTAATTTTTAAAAATCTAATAAACTATTATAATACAAAACGCATATGTCTTCTGAATCAACCTACCCATCCATTCCTACATATCTTTGTTAATTATATATTTTCCTGATACGTTTTTATCAATTTTTCATTCTTGGAATTTTTGAAACTGCATTTTTCGGTATCAAGTATCAGGAGAACATATAAGCAAAGAGGTGACACAAATTAAAATTTTAAAAAGCGCAAAAATTTAAGTTTCTAAATCCGCAAAAGTATCAGGAGAACATAATCATAAAAGAGGTGGCGTATTAGGAGAATATAATAAGCAAAGAGATGATACAAATTAAAATTTTAAAAAGCTCGAAAATTTAAAGTTTCTAAATCCGCAAAAGTATCAGGAGAACATGATCATAAAAGAGGTGGCGTATCAGGAGAATATAACTAGCAAAGAGGTGGCACAAACCAAAATTTTAAAAAGCGCGGAAATTTAAAGCTTCTAAATCCGCAAAAGTATCAGGAGAACATGATCATAAAAGAGGTGGCGTATCAGGAGAATATAACTAGCAAAGAGGTGGCACAAACCAAAATTTTAAAAAGAGCGGAAATTTAAAGCTTCTAAATCCGCAAAAGTATCAGGAGAACATGATTATAAAAGAGGTGGCGTATCAGGAGAATATAACTAGCAAAGAGGTGGCACAAACCAAAATTTTAAAAAGCGCGGAAATTTAAAGTTTCTAAATCCGCAAAAGTATCAGGAGAACATGATCATAAAAGAGGTGGCGTATCAGGAGAATATAACTAGCAAGGAGGTGGCACAAACCAAAATTTTAAAAAGCGCGGAAATTTAAAGTTTCTAAATCCGCAAAAGTATCAGGAGAACATGATCATAAAAGAGGTGGCGTATCAGGAGAATATAACTAGCAAGGAGGTGGCACAAACCAAAATTTTAAAAAGCGCGGAAATTTAAAGTTTCTAAATCCGCAAAAGTATCAGGAGAACATGATCATAAAAGAGGTGGCGTATCAGGAGAATATAACTAGCAAGGAGGTGGCACAAACCAAAATTTTAAAAAGCGCGGAAATTTGAAGTTTCAAAATTCGCAATAGTATCAGGAGAACATAATCAGCAAAGAGGTGTTACAGATTAAAATTTTAAAAGCGCGAAAACTCAAAACTTCAAAATTCGCAAAGTATTAAGATTTTTTTTTTTTTTTTGTTTTGCGAAGGAAGAGAAAAATGCATTATGCATTCCCACCGGCCGATCCGGTGGGATATGCGGGACTCGCACCCGCTAAAAAACTCTCCCAGTAGAATCAATTTTTGATTTTCTGCTGATACTTACAAGAATTTAAATTTTGATATCGGGAATATAATAAGCAAGAAAGATAATTTCAAATAAAAATTAAAAAATTAAAATTTTAAATATTCTTTATTATCTTTTATTTTCTTTATTATCATTTACAATATAGTGAAAATTATTTTCTAAAAATTAATTGTTGATCATTGACGTACAATACATTTGCTTATCGCTCAAGCGAGTGGAACGCATTATTTAATTATGATAATAATGCCGCGTAAAATACACATGTTTATTTGTCGGTGTGATAAAACTGAAAATCACGAGTTGCTCTTATGTAAGCCTTGACGATGTATTTGCCAGCACGCATGATCAGAACCGCTATGGAGTGGATAACCTTCTGCGTTCTGAAAACGCCAGTTTATCTCAGATGCCCAGCGAGTTTGCCTCTTTATCAGTCGTCTGCGAGTGCTGTTGATTTTCTGTTCACTGAATTGCCGTTGATTTTCTTGCTTTTACTAGGCAAACGAAACAAAGGTAATGATCATTTATTTTTATAATACCTTCTCATCAGTATCGATTTTTTTCTACGCGATTCTCTCTATTTTAAAACAGAATTTTTGATAAGCGAGAGCTTATTTTAATTTTTGATAAGCAAAAATTCAAGATTGACGATTTTTCGGGGATATATTGGACGATATTTTGCTATGCAGCTTGTATGGAATATTATCGATATGTTTTTCTCTTAACAATCTTGAACTTTAGATTATAATGTACGTCATATGTAAGTTTAATAAATTAATAAAGAATTTAGATTACTTTATATTTAGAATTATAATATTCCTTGATACATTTTGAAGATTAAAATAATGTTTCTTTGTATATTATTCCTATAATTTTTTTGTCATCTTTATAATGTATATATTAAGGGTATCAAAAAAGATTTATCTCTCTCTTTTTCTTCTCAAAGTTTTTATTTTATACACTTTATGTTATACAATATAATTCTATTAGCCATTTTACATAATATTAATCTATATCACATGTAACAATTTAAAAAAAGTACTGATTGTAAGTATTACATACATGTAAATGATGATTAAAAATTCTCTTTGGCTTTATTGGTAGTCAACAAGATAATAGCTGATAGATATACATTGAAATAATTAAATCAAAAATTGTGACACATATCAGCTGATTATTTGCATAGGCCATATGCTCACACGCATGCTCTGAATGGAATTAAAGTGAATAGAATGATCGACTCACAATCGACAATAAATAAATATTATAAAATATATTATCGATTATTCAAGATGTCTTATATAACTAACAATACATTGATTAAAGATTGTCCAATATTATTTGTCTTATCGGAGGACAGAGAAAAATTAATTAATTTGATATCGTCTCAGCTATCGATTGGAATAGTTCTCCGTTTTCTTTTTTGCGCAGCCTGCCAACATGGTCTGGATCATCGATCATCATCGACGATCAGGTATATCGTCTCATCGTGCAATCGCGACTGATTTTTTCTCTTTTCTCGGCATGAAAATGCATTCCAATATACGTCTATAACATTAAGACATTTATTTATATATTTTTATTATATATCATATTTATTTTATTTATACATTTTTTATATCCGCAAGCACGATGCATTTAATCAAAATTATAATAATTTCGAAATCTGATTTTTTTTTCGTTTTTTATTTACAATGGATTTAATTATTTTATCGTCACAAAATGTTTCCTTTTTTCTTGATGCAGTTTTACATTTGTGTAGCGTGTGTATTTAATGAGAAATATATTTTTGCTGTATTGTATATTTAATTCGTGAGACGGAATGATTAAAAATAATTAACGCTATATTTGTTTTATTTTGTTGGCAGCGAATTTTTGTTGTGCGTGTAAAATTTATAATTAACACTTTAAAATTATTAATATATGTTATTTCTATTTATTTTAACGCGAAAGTAAATTTATACGCTCTAATTTATATAGTTGCACATTTATTCGCAATCTACGATTCCCGTGTAGATGATTCATACTTTTGTTATTGTTAGTATCTAAATATATCTAAGCCCAAAGTCTTGTAATTAAAGTCTAATGGATTAATCAAATCTATCTTCTTTAATTTGAGAGCTTTTAATTTTTTTAATTTTCGCAGATGGCCGGCAAGCCGAATACTCAGGCTTTATACGCCCAAAGCCAACTGGATCACATGTGCGCTCTGGACATCAACAGTCAAGTGCCATTCATCCGTTTATCCGGCATCATCTGCACGATCGGTCCCGCGTCTCGATCCGTGGAAATCCTGGAGAAGATGATCGAGACGGGAATGAATATCGTTCGATTAAACTTCTCTCACGGATCTCACGAATATCATGCAAAGACCATCGCCAATGTTCGTCAAGCGCAAAAGAATCTGACAGCCCGTGCCGGTATCTACATCCCCGTCGCCATCGCCATCGATACAACGGGTTCCGAAATCCGTACCGGTCTCCTTGAGGGTGTAAGTGATTGATTATGCTTGCATTAAAAAATAGGAATTTAATTAAATGACGCGAAAATAATATTTTAAAAATCTTACTGTCACCGATAGGACGACTCGGTCGAAGTGGAATTAGTGAAGGGTCAGACTTTTAAATTCTCCACTGACGAAGCGTATATGAAGAAAGGAAATGCACAAATGGTTTACATTAGTTACAAGAATATTTCTAAGGTGTTGAAAGTAGGAACACGTATATTTGTGGACGATGGCTTGATCTCTCTAATCGTCTCTGCTGTCAGTAAGTTTCAAAAATCATGGCAATTTTCTTGTTTTTTTTTTTTTTCTTTTAATTGTATATTTATTTAAGTTTTAAATTCTAATCTAAAAATTGTAGTTTTATGGAACGACAAATAATATTTCGCGATTCGAAAAGTACATAGTTTGTATTTAAACATGTGAGTTATTTTTATTACCAAATTAATATATTTTAATGCACAAATTTAGAATATTAAAATTTAGATAAATACTTTGAATAAAAAAATTAATATAATATACATTTTAACAAAGTTTGGAAATTATTATATCATTTAGAGATATAAAATATTTCAGTGCTTTTTATTAATGTATTTTTAAAGCACAAAATAAATCAATATTTTTTTAGTTTCAAACTACACATAGTTTCTAATTTGCTATTTTTTACACATAATAAATATTAATGCAATCTCGAAAGATATTACACCAAGAATATCCGCGTAATTTTTTTTTTTGCTCCTTAGGTCCCAATCTAATCACAACCATCGTTGAATACGGTGGTATGTTGGGTTCTCGCAAAGGTGTAAATTTACCGGGAGTACCGGTGGATCTTCCAACAGTGTCAGAAAAGGACAAATCCGATTTACAATTCGGTCTCGAGCAAGATGTCGACATGATATTCGTCTCCTTCACTCGAAACGCCGCCACGATAACCGAGGTCCGTAATATCCTCGGCGAGAAGGGCAAAAACATCAAGATAATATCGAAGATCGAGAATCAAGAGGGTAGAATGAATCTCGACGAGATCATCGACGTTTCTGACGGTATAATGGTGGAGCGTGGTGATCTGGGGGTGGAAATACCCTCGGAGAAGGTATTTCTAGCGCAGAAGTCTATGATCAGTAGATGCAACAAGGTCGGGAAGCCGGTGATTTGCGCCACGCAGATGCTGGAATCCATGATAAAAAAGCCACGTGCCACGAGAGCCGAAACGTCAGATATTGCCAATGCTATCCTCGACGGTGCTGATTGCGTTATGTTATCCGGTAATTCAATTTGATATGTCGATGTTGTAAAATTTAGGAGATTAATATAAAACATCAGACTAATATAAAATAATATAAAACAAAGAATGAAAAGAGAAATATTTTTAATTTTTATTTATATCTCTTTCTAGTATTTTATTATATATTTCATAATCTTTATCTCTATCGTTTCCATCTCTAAAGATAATGTTTATAAATATTGCGATTGAATATTTAGGTGAAACCGCGAAGGGAGACTATCCCTTGGAGTGTGTTAGCACAATGGCAAACATTTGTAAAGAAGCGGAAGCCGCGATTTGGCAAACTCAAATCTTTCACGATCTATTGAGCAATGTTATGCCGCCTATCGACGCCACTCACGCAATCGCTATCGCCTCTGTAAAAGCGGCCGTTAAATGTTTGGCTAGTGCCATCATCGTTATCACGACATCCGGTCGATCGGCACATCTGATCTCGAAGTATAGACCTCACTGTCCCATTATTGCGGTTACCAGGTTCCCTCAGATCGCTCGACAAATGCATTTATACCGCGGAATATTGCCATTATACTATGAAGGTATAATATCGATAACAAAATAATTATTAAATGTTTGTTTGGCATAAAGGATTATATGGAAGAAAATACTTATATATATTTCTTAATATTTATATATGCGTTAAAAAGATAATTTTATTTTATGCCGAGAAAAAGTGTCAGTTTATTTTATTGTTATTTTTTTATTATAATGCAGTAGGTTTTTACTTGTGTGTGACTATATTATATAAATTTTTGTTATGCAGGAACGTCATTAACAGACTGGGTGAAAGACGTTGACGTGCGTGAACAATACGGTTTGAATTTTGGCAAAACTCGTGGTTTCGTGAAAACTGGCGATTCGGTAATAATCGTGACGGGATGGCAGCAGGGCTCGGGCTTCACGAATACACTTCGTGTCTTGTACGTAGAACGAGAATCGTGATTTTTCTCCAATCAATCGCACATGCAGGATCTTCTCTGATCCTGTATGTGCGATTTACAGCGATACCGATTTCTACAAAAATCTCTTTTCAATGTTGCAAGAGAGACTCTCATCTTACTCTTTCTTTTATTACTTTTGATTTGTTCCGAATAATATAATAATAATTCCGAATAATATAATAATATAATAATAATATAATAATAATTAACGGAATATATTTGTCAAGCACTAACATTGCAGATCCATATATTTACAATAATAATAAACAAATTACTTGAAATTAATTTATTGCAATTATATGCAAGATTACTGTATATGCTACAATATATTTTATACAAAATAGATATGGATTATATTTGATTTAATATAATATTTTGAATTTTAAATATGCACATCTCTTTTTAAGAATCGAGATGGTTCTAATATTATTTTCTATGTTTTAACATAAATATTTAATTTGTGAAACCAAGATTTAAGTATATTCCTGATAATATTGCGATTATATTTTTGGCGATAAAATAATCAATTATTTGTTAATAAATTTTTCTTTTATTTCTAGACCTGTCGACTAAACTCGCATTATCTGATTGGAGACATGATCTTTGTGGAGATACAAATATCATGTGAAAAAACCATGAATATGTACGTAATTGTATATTATCCTGTCACTTTTTATATCAGTAAATACAGTTATATGAGACTATTTTTATTAGTATAAACCCAGTATTATTTTATTGTTAAAAAATACACAAATGCATATTGAGAAACAAAAGATGCATACATAAAGATGTATACAAATGCTGTTACGTAAATGACACAATAATCTATCTCATAATATAAAGAAGAGACAAATAATTCTATTATCAAATTAAACAAGTGTTAAATCTTCATGATTCTATGTAGAAATAAATAAAGACATTTATTTTATAATTATACTGTTAATTATAAGTCGTAATATCAATCGTAATATCAATTATATAGTTTTATAGAGTTTTGTCCATGTCTTTATCCAACATAGTGAATAAAATTTTTAAAATTAATAGGAAAACATTTTTCCAAGTGTCAAATATTTTATCAGACTGTGGTAAATTAGTGAAATATAAAATATGATCTTTTTTTCTGGTGGAGATCGTAATCATTATATATATTAGCGAATAATCAAATAATAATCAAATAAACTGGTGAACTTGGAACATATATTTGCAATAACTTGTTATTAATACTTATTCGATTATATTATCATTGACCATCATGTGCCCGTATACAAAAAAAAAAAAATCATAGTTCTTGTGTTTTAAAAAATAGATGTATAACAAAATACATTAATTACAATTTTTTCTGTAATGTTGCGCATTATTTTTTATCATTCGTTCAGGCTTTTACAGCATTATCGTTAATAAAAAAAAAATGCAGAAAAAATAATAAATACAATATGATTTTTTTCTTTAACATCGCCTTTTCTTTAACGCTAACAAGTGATATCATGGATATTATTATGACGGGCGCAAACATGGTGCGCTCAAACATATCGTACAAGTGGCATGCAATCACTGTGCTATATTTGTGAAGAGACTGGAAATAGGGTGTATATAGATTCAAAACATTCAACGCAAGGTAATGGATTGGAGCAGCAAAGATATAACCCGGAATATTCCGTAGTAAAACTAGTACAGATATATAATACAGGAATATATAATTGATCTATAAAATTTTCACTATTTTACTTTAATAATTCCAATTAAATTTAAGTATAATCTTTTTAATTTTAATTTTAATTTTAATTGCTAACTTTTGATTGTAATAAATAAAATCGATCATTCTCAGCTTTCATGATTATATACATTTAATATACAAGTAATATATTATTAAATTATATTGTGTTGATAAGTTTAACAATATTACCTAATATGCAAATTTTTATCAGCAGATTGAAATGCTGTAACTTAAATTTAAAAGCTTAATTAATGCAAAAATCTTTTTATTTTAAATTGTTTGAAATTTATAAGTTAATGTTATTTGAACTTTGATAATAAAAGATCGAAATTTGTTTTTTATATGCATATATTAAAAAAATCGATTAACATACACCCATACATATATAAATTTTGTATGTGTCATTTTTTAAATGTGACTGCTTCGAATGAAAGGGAAAGGGGGATAAATCACAAACGCTAAAACTGTGAGCGAAGATTCGTAATAAATATCATGGCATTGCCATGATCAACAAATGCCAAGGTAAGATGAGGCTTACGTCAAAGTAGCTTTGAATCTCGAGCATGATTTTGTCATCGCGAATTACGCAAACGATGCCAAAATTCTTCGTTCTGTGAAATGTCATGCGAATCAGTAACAAGATGCGGTCTCCACAATCGCAATACGCGCCCTTGACGAAACGTACGTCCTTTGTAACGCGATTTATCCGTCACAAAGCCTCCGTAAATCCTACATCCCGCGAAAGCCTTCGTGCTGGTGAGATTTCGAAAATTTTGATAAAATCCTGAAAATCGCCCACAATATCACATGATGTAATATAAAACGAAATGTGGGAAGAGGAAAAATATAATAAAACTATCACACTATTTTTTTTAAATCTCGGTTTTCTGCTCCATCAAAAATAATTGATATAACTCGATAATTCGATAATTTAATTATATTAAGAACCGTGTATTTTTTTTATTTTTTGGATACTTTTTTGGACATTTTTTATTTTTTTTTTTTATTTTTTAAGTAACGAAATGAGGATACATTAATGTTATATGCACACAAGTTTAGATAAATCCAATTTTTCTGCATGTCAATGATAACTCTATTATCTATATACATTCAAAGAATTTTTTTTTCTAAAGATTGGAAAAAGTTTTAACAATAAGATTAATTCTGAAAAAAATAAAAATTTTGAAAATATAAAATTAGAGCTAATAATTGGAAATAAAAAAAAACTTTGAATAAAACTTTGTATAATTTTAATTTTAACTTTATATGATTACATCGTAATTATAACACCGAGTATTAGTCTGGCAATTTCTATGATAATTGAAATCGCCCGTTAGGGCAGAAAGGGAGTCTATCTTACATAACGTAGAGAGATTCTATCTTATACAACACAGTTTAATAGAAAAAAAAGAGAAAAAAATAATCACTTAATGTAGCTTTTTAAATTTACAATACAATTTTAAATGTAAAAATATTCTACCATGTTAGAATTTAAAAAAATTAAATATTAGAGTTGTAAAAAGAATTATTTTAATTAACTGTACATGATAAAACGCGATATTAATTTTATTTCGTCAAAAAAATTAAATATATTGTTAAAACTTTTTTTCAATTCTTCCTAAAAAGAATTTGTCACAAAGATTAATCTCCGAGCATAAAATCAATTCACCTACGCGAGTATATTCGATTATATTCGAATATACGTTTTCGCGGAGAACTACGATAGGTAGATTGTCAGGCCAAGCACTCGATATGTTGGAAGAGTCTTTCATCAACGAATGTAAACGTGCTAACGCACGTATCGAGGGGACATTTACAGTCGCATACGTATATACGACATAAGGCGGAAGAGACACGGAGACCATTCTGTCCATTGTCGCGGTGTGTTTTATCACTCAGTGATTAGGCGGTGTATACGTGGGAAAAGTTTGCAGAATGCGCGATAAAGTCGATCACGCGTAAAGAGAACGCGATTCCCGCCCTCGATTCATCGGCCCGCGCGTTATCAGCGCGCCGTCTCTCACCCCTTTCGACGAATCGACCCTTTCGACGTGAAATTTCGCTCTCTCTCTCTCTCTCTCTCTCTCTCTCTCTCTCTCTCTCTTTCTTTCTCTCTCTCTCCTTTAGCTTTTTCGCATCTCGCGGTTTCTAACAACCCTCACTCCGACCGACGCATGAACGAGCAATTTCGTGAACGAGCGAGACTCGTCCCACGTGACCTTTCGCACAAGTGAAATTCCACGATACGGTGCGAACGAGCATCGACGCGAAACAATAGATTTGCAGTCACCACCAGGGAAACGGCTAAAAATTCCGCGATATTTCGAAGCATCAAAATTTCCTAATCAGTTTCACAATCAGTTCTAAACATAAAATATCCAGTATATAATTTCATAAATAATATTTAATTAAAATAAAATATTATTTATCAAACAAATGTAACTTTATAATATGAATTTATCATCTTTTATTTATTTATTATTTTTCACAAGCATGCGGTCAATTTTTGGCAAGCAAAATGTATAAAAATTCATTTTTTTAGAACCATAAATTTTCACAAATAATAGCAATGACAACAAAAATTCTTCTTCTTTATTTTGCGTGATTTCTTCTTCGAACTTATACTTTCAACTAAACAGAAACTATCATAGAAATAAAACGCAATAAAGTATGTATAAAGAAAAAAAATATTAAATGTTTAAAAGATGATTTGAATATTTTAATAGATTTCTTTCGCGTAATTTGAGATGAAAAAGATGACGATAGCTCGCCACTCCATCTATTCCGGGCACTTTCGATATCATACGTGAGATCAATTAATGTCCCCATTAGCGGTAGATATGTTTGTTTAGACATTAGCGGCGGAGGCGTTCGAGTGCATAGTGACGCCTGATCTATATATCTATATATATATATAAGTAATTATTCTCGTATAGTAGTAATGTCAATTATACGTATTTTTCGTCTCTTAGTTCCACCCACTCTCGCATTCAAATAATCCCGAGATCAAAATGCATTCGAGATTTTAATTAGCAAAAATAATTAATAAAATTAAACAGTAAGTTTAATTTGTAAAGCAGTGCGATATATAAATGTTCATGCAATAAATTCGAGATGCTTAGAGATATGTCGGCCGTAACAAGCTTTTCGCATTTACTGCATAGATATTTCAGCAGTAAATTTGAACGATTTGATAAACGAGCTTTTTCGGGCGAGAAAAAAGGATCGTATTTTTTTTTAACGAAAAATAATATTTTAATAATTATTTAAATATTTTGTGTGATATATAAATGACCTGGAGTCATATAACAATTTTTTAAAATTGCTTTAAAAATCTGAACGATTAATTTGTTATGAAATCCTTGATGACGATTAAAATTCCAGAGAGAGAGAGAGAGAGAGAGAGAGGAAAAAACTCGACGAAGAAACGTAACTCTATACTACTTACAACGAATTGACGGTAATCAAATGTATGAATTTTTATATTCACGCCTCTGCGTGTCTTATTTAAATTGCATAGGGTTGGACGGATAAATATTTGATTAAGTCAAAGTTGAACCAACTATTCCTGTAGCAAATTCACGAGGCTATTGCGACGGACGGGAATGAAGAAAGTTCTTGGCGCGGCTTGGATGCACTTTAAACAGTTTAAGAGGTAGTTGAATATTGTCAGAAGGCCGAGTGATATTTGCATTTTCGCATTACGATCGTTCGCCACAACGAATGCGAGAGCACTCTCTTTCTCTCTCTTTCCCTTTTTCCTGATTTAAGTTCGCGATAAAATTCAAGATAGAATTCTATCTATAATTTTATGCGTCGCATGTCTTCTAATGTGTGTGTCTGTGATATAAATCCTATATACGATGTGTATTCTGTTTTTTCAAATATTCTTTCATGATGTGTGATTTGATAAATAAAATTTTATCGCCAACAATAGATTGTCTTAAAACGAGCTTTGTACGAAATCTTAATTTTTTTTATAAAGCAATTTGTGCGCGAAAATAAATACCGAGATTGTTATCGAAGAATTAGAGCTCTGGCGATTAGTCTGTATTTTTTAGCTCCGACAAACTATAAATTTCTGATAAACTATAAACGCGTTCTGACACGCACACGTTCTTTGAAGAGATTTTATCATAGTTTGCCATCGCGATTTATCCTAGATTTACCTCCTATATTCTTCATATTGTTTATTTTGACAGATTACATTCTGTCGTGTTATGACTTCTTATGAATTGTTGTGATGTATGTATACATCTCCTTGTTTCATGGATATTTACCGAGATACTGTATGCACTTGTTACATTTACGCATAGGAAATAATGGCAGACAACGTAAAAATGAGGGAAATTTTTAACAATTTTATATTTCCCTCGCTTTCAAATTTTGTTCGCAACTTCCGTTTTATATTCCAATATTGATCATCGCAATCATTTTTACTTCTTTAGATCTCATTCTCAGTTCTTTTTCAGCTCGTCAAAAATATTTATTTTACTTCGAGATACTAGAACTTAATCAAATTTCAATTTTGCGGAATCTATTCCGATAAAATTTTATTAATATCATTATTTTTCCTTTTCAATATCTGATCGAGTCTTTCGTATGAATGCAAATATCTGCACTCGAGACTGATGATAATGGCATAGCAGTGATTAGCGTGCCACGATTGATTCGTTAAATCATTGTAATGCCCTACCCGCAGAAACTATTGTCGGACACTATTTGCCTCTCCACGGGGCGCATTATTAATTAATGTCACCGTTATGCGGTATAATAGATGCTACCGGTAGGATTCCGATGGAAGATTTCATTGCATGTAATAAGTGAATGAAATATCGCGAACAAAACTATACTATAATTGCTGCTTCAGCAGTACAATTTGCTTTGTCGAGCATTTTTCTTATTTTATTTATTCCGGCAAAACTATTATAATGTAAAATTATTTGACAGAACGCGTATTTATTTTATATATGTATATATATATATATATATATATATATATATATATATATATCGTGACATACTTAATAATATAAAATTAATTCGGTGACTGCAACATAATAATGAGGGAATGATTATTCCAAAATTATTGTAGATTTGATTGTACGTTATTAATTATATACAATTAATAGAATTGTTTCTCATCATTGATAACGTAATGGAGAAACATTTTCTCTTCGTAACGAGCGGTTTCAACCATGAACTTTATTGCAAACGCAGCTCGCCGACGATCTCTAGCGACATATAAATATATAATATTTTCAGATTAACATTAAATGTACATATATACAAAGTAAAAAAAAATTTATTTGTGAAATTACTGGGACGTCATGCAAAAAGAATCCTGCATACCCGCATTTACGTTTGCTTGAATCCCTTACGATGCATCGTACTATTCAAAATGTTAATCGCTGCTAATGCGGATATTTGAAAAGAATTTCATGTCATTATTTCAATGTGATGTATGTGTGTATATGTGTGTGTTTAATTGCATTTTAATATTTACGCCACTTTTGAATATTCTTCGCATTATTTCATGTTTCAGACTGCATGTTTATAGATTATAAAAAAAAATAATAAAATTACAAATAACATTACAATTAAAATTACAAATAAAATTCTCAAACATGTCTTACACACTTATTAAAGTTAAATTAAGTTAAATTTTTACGATCGATCGATTGAGTGTGTGGATGTGTGTGTGTGTGTGTGTTTTTCGTTTTCTGACAAGATCAATCAACTTAGTTGGTGACATACAAATAAACGCTAAAATATTCGTTTAATAATTTGCTTGAAAATTATTGTAATTATCAAGAATTATTAAATTATTTGATATAAATTAATTAAATTAATTAAATTACAATTATTAATTCTTGATAATTCAAACATACTGTGCTACATTTAGCCGATGATAAAACAATTATCTTCTCGATTGATCGTATATTATTTATCTATATTACTAATGTCGTCTTGAAAAAAAAGCCACTCTCTCTCGAAGAATCAAATTTCGCGATGCTCACAATTCTCTCGCGTAAATTTTGCCCGATAAATTAATTAACTAGACATTAATTATTCTCATTAATTTTCAGCCACCACAACGTAATAATATATTAATTTCGAGCGTACGTCAGTTCGCGTATCCGATAAAGCAATACTCATTTCGACGTCGACTTTGCTTTGGTCTAGAGTGTTACTCGAAAGGAAGGGAAGAAAGGGGGAGGGAGTGTGCTTAAAGAGGTGGTGAGCTTGAAGAGAAGTTTTTTTATGAGTGATTCGCGTCGACCGCGACCTACGTCGCGGCGAATTAAATTCGTATGACTAAACCAGTCACTTTTACGAGTCAAGTCCAAGTCATTTGCATTCTAAATCGCGCGCGTGTTATTTTTCGATGCACGTCGCTCCCGTCGTTGCTGAACATTCACCTGTGTGTGATATACACACACATACACATATGTAATTCAATATTTAAAATGTCAAATTATTTTTATGAGATATGGAGAGTGAGACGCGTGGAATGGCGTTTCGTCGTCCTATCATTCCGGCAACGTCACGCGATACGTGAAGTCGATTTTAATCCGTACGCTATGTTTCAAATAACGCGCGTGGAAAAACATTCTCTCCCTTTCCTCTTTCGTGCAATTTATTTTTCAAACAAATAAAAAAGAATTAGCTTGGATCATTTATTCTTTTCCTGAAAAAGGAAGCACGATATAAATTTTTGTTTTAATACACCTTTCTCGTTTGAAATACTTTATCACAAATTGTTTCTAATATCAAACGTGAGACGAGACAATTCACGTATGTTTTATTTAATCGTCTTCTAGTAAATCATTACAAATTAACGAGAGTAAAAAGTTAAGCTTCATGTTGATGAGGATAATGAGATTGTGGCGCACGCGATGCGTCTTGGTTTACGAAGGAGATAAGGTAAACCGTAGAGAGGAAGAGTGTCGGATCGATTTTAAAGCGTTCTCCTGCGCGCTGATTTATCGCGCGTCTTTCATCCGACATTGATTTTTCTTCCTCTACTTCCGGATTAAAAAAAGCGACACACATATTTTTCACTGTACCCTTCTAATTTTATTTTACACAACAACAAGACAATATTCCAATCGCATCGTTTCTTAGCTTCCTCGAACGCTTTCTCGTTACGATCAATTTCACAATTTTTCCAAGTGATTAATTAAATAAATTGAACGAGTCCCGCCGTGCTACATGTGTATAAAAACGAGAAAACACGTGGCGCGTGTTCTAAATCTTGCGTGTAATTAATATAACGTGACACACAAAATATACGAGAACGCACATGACGTCTCCTTCGCGTCCGATGTTCTAATTATTTTTCGAATTTCTCGCATCAGAAAATCGAGCTCCCTCTTCTCATTTCCAATCGAAAAGGAAAAAGAAAAAATATCGGACAGGTGTTGCTTGGACAGAACGTGACGGGAATCGTTATTAAAATTTCAGAAAGATCATTTCTCCGCACATATGAAAAAGCAAAAAAAAAAAAAAAATTAATATTGAATTAATGAGTTTCTCGGAAAATGCTTGATTTATTGCAAAAAAAACCGAACCCGCTCGTGTCTCTCGTTGTTAAATTTATCACGCGAACGCAAGCTATATATATGAAACATCGAATAGTTTGATGATGTCAAGACAAGAATTCCAAAAGATTTATTTTAAAAGTTATTAACAGGCTTACGTGAGGATTTTTTTAATGTTGATCGATTTAACTATTCCCACTACGAAAGTAATTTAACTATTTTATAGCAGATTATTACTTTGATCATAAACGTGACTAAAGGCAAACACTATCTATCTTCGTTCTTAAGAATTTGTTTATCAGCTCTCAATAATTCCTCGATCTGAGTAAATATATTTTTCGAAAAAGACAAATAGATAAATAAATTACTAACATAAATAATATGTATCGGAAAAATAAATTTAAAATATTAAAAAATTGAACTTTACACTCGCGTAATATAAATTTCCTTTATAAACTTTATATCGACGCGAATACGCTTAATGCGTTTTGTATAAATCTTCTTGTAAAAAACGGGAATCGACGAAACCGTTTTTTTATTTAACGTATACATACACACATACACACACATATTTTTCTCTTTTTATTTACATTAGATACATATAAAATACTTGTTTACTGATTTATGTCCATCTCGCAAATATACGAGATAAATTTAAAGTACAAATAAACATCTTTTATACAGCTTCGCTGAGTGATGATTAAGGCAATGATGATAAAAATACAAGTTAGTATTTTCTTTATCGTGATATTTTTTTTATTACTAATTTCTCTAATAAAATGCACCGTAGGCTGCTTTCGTTGGGCCAGTTGGACTTACCTTTCGTTGATCCTGGCCATATTTATTCTGGCTACATTTAGCCAGAGATGTAGCTTCGACTCCTATCAGGGGTCGATGAAGGAAAAAAAAATCCTTGCTGGCTAATTATTGTCGCCGGTACATGAGTGTAATTTTATGTTCGTTTATGACATGACAGTTTGTCATGCATCGTTTTAATATTACTTTAATCAATCTAATACCAAGTTATCAATCAAATTTTGAAGTTAAAAGAAGAATAATAAATTTAATATTTTAATATAGGAAAGATTATATAAAATGCCAAGAAAATTGCTTTTAAATGTTAATAAAAATCACAGATATATATTTCAAGACTATAAAAATCCTTAATTAAAAAAATACATTTGTTTTTCAAACTAAATATACATTGAAGAGATTGAACATTTTATATTGACATTGCTTCATTTTATTTTTGTCGACTATTGTTCTTTCTCAGTTGCAGGATATATTTTTAATCTCAATATTGGATCTTTATATAAATTTTAAATAATATACTGTTAATAATTATAAATGTGTATCTATTAATAATTAAACTATATATATTAATGGCAATTATATACTTTATTCGCACTGCAGTTACTGTGATGTAATGTTTCTCGTTAAGTTATTATTATAAGATTTTTTAATGAAACGTTACTTTTCATAATCAATAATTTCAATATATTTTTAATATTTCAAGATATTACGCCTACCAATTTTTACGGAGGTCAACAGAATATCTAAGATTTATGATTTGCATCCTAATAGAAAAAAATCTTAAAATTTTTTTATTAATAATAAAAAAAAAATCTACAAAAAGATTATTCAATAAAATATATCGTTGTACGCATAGAGATTTATTAATTATATGATTTCAAAATTATATCGTCGATTACCGTCTGTCCGTTCTCTGCAGACACAGAGTAAAATTTTCAAAGGCGGGATAATGAAAAGGATTAATCTCGTTTCAAAGACTAAATAAGAAGTAGTTGGTTGCTCGCTCAGTTTGATGAACGAATAATAATTATCAAATTCACGCGCGCATTCCCATTGTTATTACAGAATAGCTCTAAAAAGGTATAAATTAATAGTAGGAGGATATTCTCTAATGAATCTCAAAATGATTCTTCTTATAGAAAATCTCGAGTAAAGCGTAATTTATTGAATTATTTAACTGAAACATAATTTAAAAAATTCATTAAAGAATTAAATTTAATTTCACAAAGAATGAGATACACAACACAATTTTAAATAATACTTAAATAAACTTAAATAATTGAAAATGGACTTAATTTTAATGAAAAGTTATGTAATTATCTAAAATGAGAAATTTTGATATAATTCCTGTAAAGTTATAATAAGAGTAATCTATAATAAAAATTCTGTCGCAAATAAGCCAACTAAAACTAAATTAACTTTATGTAGAAGATAATCGATTTTCAATAAAGATTAGCGTTTTTATGTAAATCGAAAATGATTAACAATGAAAAGGATTTTGTACATTTTTATTACGATATCAGTTTTTATTAAATAAAATATCTATTTCAATAGAACGATATAAAATGCTATATAACTGCGATCATTAAAGCAATGGCAAATCGTGATTCAGTTTCGCGAAATATTATTTATATTGCATATGTATTGTAAAAATATCGAGAGAGGCTAAAGATTTTCATCTCTCGGTGATTTAACAAGCGAATTTTCCGCGTGAAAGAATGTATAAAAATACAGTAGAATTTTTCAATGGAGATTTTCAATTTAGATGTCTGTAGGAGTAAGCGAAACGCACATGGAAGAAAGGATAAAATCACCGATTGTGAATTGTGCATTGAAATAAATAACAATTTTTGCCCAGTTCCATGTCATACGCGCTCGAGATTTCGACGAAATCACGAAATACTTAAAAAAGAACTTTATTCCATATTTGTGTACGTATAAAAATAATAAATCCGACTAATTTTCAATTTTTTTTTTTTTATGTAGAAATGCTTTTAACGAATGGAGATCTGGAAATTTTCTGAATATAAGTTTCAGCGGGATAAATACAAACGTCAGAATCAGCTGATTCTAAGTTCATAACTTTATTTTCGCGCGATTTTCATTTAAGACTCGATTATAAAGATGTTCAACGTCGAAAGAGAACAAATAGCAGTCTTTCTAGATTATTATTTATAATCTTTCGTGATTACAGTCTCGCTAAAAAAAACTACCCAAATGTTTTGAAGCGTCCCTGTTTTTCTGCATACGATGAAAATATTCACTACAATGCTGTCTGACTCATTAACGAAGTGGACAGATTAATGGAGCGTGTAAAATTTAAAAACTCGCGTATAAAAAAAATCTTTCGCGGAGGCGTCTTTCGCTTTGTCTCGTTTGCCAATCTTCGTTCCAAAAGCGCGAGAATCTTTTCTTATCTTTTGACAGAGAAAGGATATGCCTTCGTCTAGTAAGATTCGTACGTGAAATTGAAAAGGGAAACGTCGCGGACGATCTCGTTAGGATAAAAACCATCGTGCGTATATATATATATATATATATATATATATATATATATATATATATATATATAGAGAGAGAGAGAGAGAGAGAGTCTTTAATAAAGATGGTCCTCTATTCTGCGAAAATTGTGCATAATAAAACAATCTGCGGCTTCAGCGTCCCGCTTTCCATTGTGATAATATTTTTTAAAACGCTCAGATTTTTACAATAATTCGTACGCTCTCGCCTACGTAAGCAACATAATTAATAAAGAGATTTATATAAATAGTGGTCTTTTGGTATTTTCATTTATAAAAATTGAAAAGTAGCCCCGGTTCTCTTTCCACGCGTGATTTAGAATATTTAAATGTGAAGTAAATTCTGGTATAAAAAGGATAATAAAAATCAATATTAATATATAAAAAAAAGAAAATACATAGCTAATTCGACTACGATACCATTATAGAAAGACAAAACATAAGAAACAATTTTACAAAGAACGTAAGGGGGATTCTTTCTATTATCTTTTCTATTATTTCTAGAAACAATTCTATTCCTAGATAAAATTAAATATAAAAAATAAATATTTTTTGTATAATTATGCCTTTTACATCACCGAATATATATGTGTAAATAAAAGTACGCACATAAATATACAAAATATTTTAACTGTAAAAAAATATCCTTTGTATATATTTTAATTATACAAATTATTTGTACGAGAATGACATTTTTCTGACAGAAAAATGGACATGCACGTCTCAAAAAATATGTACGATTGCACAAGACTCAAAACAAAAAGACAATATTTATAAAAATATATTATATTAATTGTTTCTGTATATAAATTTATTAATATAAATGTTTTTATTTATAAAATAAAATGTATTAATTTTGTATAAATTTAGAAATGTATAATTACAAATTATATAATAATATTTTAATTTTTTTTTAAATCAATAATCTTGACAACCTTAGTGTTTTGGCATTGTCTTGATAACTAATTAAAAATGTTCTCCTGATCTTGTCTCAAATTTTGAGACAAGATAAGATAATATCACGATCTTACGATATCTCGTGTAATCCTAAATGAATCTGTCACAGTGAGATTAAAGAAAATCTTTAAAACATTGATAGATCTTCCTGTTATCATGTCACACATTTCTAAATTTCTTCTCGCTCTTTCACGTATCCTTCCAAACGCGTTTCTTATTCCTTATAAAACATCGAATGGTCAATCTACGAAGCTATCCTGCGTCGAAATCGATCTTACGTCATAGACATCGGCTCGATATGGAAAAGATTTCTTAATGAAGACTACTGGAGTATAATCGCGACCAAAAAGATCCTTCCATCTCCCGTCATTCCGACGCGCGAGAGGGTGGCAAAGAGATAGAGGGATGAACGGGGGCAGGGCAAGAAGAGGACGCTTGCGCTCCATGACCGCGTGGCCGCTTTCGCGCGGCCACCTGTGCGCTTACCCTCTCTCTCTCTTTCCCTCATCATCTTTCTCTCTTTCATCCCCCATCGAAGGCACAGCGGCTTCCCATATATATATAAAGGGTCCCTCGGTATCGCCACACTTCGCATCATTACCACCGTAACGTGCGAGCCACTCAATCACCGCTCGTCATCTGAGACTATAGTTCAAGAATTCGAACGCGGTGAGTTCGACGATTTGTTTCGCCCTTCCCTATTCTTTCCCGTAGTTTTATCTCTTTTTTCAAAACAGATATCTGTATGCGCTCCTGCTGCTCTTGAATCTACATCCTGTGCGTTTAAGAAATACAAATATTTTGTGTGATTGAAATATGTTTTTTTATATTTATAAAATAATGTACGTACATGCGTTTCAGATACATGTTCTTTTTTTGTGAAAAAGCTAAAGAGTTATGATATGTGTGTCGCGATAATGAACGTGAAAACACATTGAATTATATTATTTTTTTACGTGACTTAATGATGGCGCGTAATCATTGCAAAATTAATAAGTTTTAAGTTGAATTTAACTTTTCAATATTGAAACGATTCTGTACATTTCAGAAAATTTTGTATCTTATTATATAATATAAAAATAAAAAAAAAAAAATTTTTAATATTTAAAATTTTCACAGATATATATAACACTCGACTGATATTAATAAGATAGACATTTAATTTAAGAGCGCGTTTGGGGAGAATTTTATCTAGTTTATTTTTGATAATTAATAATTATTGGCATAATTATTAAAAATATTTAGATTGAAAATAAAAGTTATATCTTTACTTAGTTGACGCCATTTTTTCTCTCTCTTTATCTGTTAAAAAATCTGCTACTAAAATCTAGATTAAAAGCAGCAAAGTAGCGCGTAAAACTATTGCCCAGATACGTCTGATCGATAGCAATTTAAACAAAAAAAGCTTTTCTACTCGCTATAAAAATTGAGTATGCTGTCTTTATGATTATGATACGTAATCCATTGAAAATGTATCGATCACGCAGTCATCATCCTTTTTTTATCGCAACGTAATGGGTGATAAATTATTAACGTAGGTCAAAGGTATAAAACAGAGGACAAAGAAAGATTGATATCCTATAGTTGGATTATTACAGGCTACGCGATTGGCTGGATATTTGCAAATTGCAAAATGATTTGATTAAATCTGTGTAATTATTTTCAATACACACACACACACACACACACACACACACACACACACACACACACACACATATATATATATATATATACACGCTATCGTACGTTATCGTAGATTACATGTTTAATGTGATATAAACCGTTATTACTGATTTAAATTTTAGCATTATTATGACATTATTGTCATACATATAATAATATAACAATTTCAATTGTCAATATTTTCCAATAGTTCATTTATTTGATGCAATCCTTTGTAAACTCAAAACAAAATTTCAAATAGAAATGTTTAGGGCTATACGAATATAATACATGAAACAACAAACTTGAATAAAAGCAATTAATTATAAGAACTTTGGATGAACGGATATTTGTTTTTGCAGTCCTTTCAAATGTCATAAATTTTGAAAAAATTCGAAGATAATTTTAAATAAAAAATTTTAAAATTTGACATCTATATATATTATTATTTCTTTATGATTATATTGCATTTTTTAAACAAAATATTAATTTCAATTCTTTATTTTTTATATCTTATCATTTTTTTTTTCACTATTATGCTAATATGCAAATCGCGAATTATATTCTAAAAGTAATTAAATATTTTAACAGTAAATTCTTAAATAACATTTAATTTTTAAATAAATTTTATATAAAATGCGTGTAAGCTCTCTTTTTTTCTCTCTCTCTCTCTCTCTTTTCCTCTTGAATATTTATTCTCACAAATAACAAGAGTCGCAAAAATTTACAAATCCGCTTTTCGTATGCTTAAAAAGTAATTTCTGTTATACGTTCATGTTTTATCAAACTTCTCGACCGAAAAATGCGTGTGTGGGAACACACTGCGTGAGTGTTAAATACCAATGCCATTGTACGACTAAAATTCATTTAACTTACACGTCACCTCCGGCGCGTATACGTCGTGGACACATGAGAGAATCAAAGTCACCTGGTGTAAGCGACTAGCTCGAAAATTTAACGGGACAGTAAGTAATTTTAAGAAGCTGAAATATCAGTATCTCTTCGTAGATATATACGAAGTATTCATTGCACGAGTAAAAAATTTCTCGAGACGCCCGAGAGAAAAGCTTTTAAAATTCAATTTCGCCATGTCCTCCGAAATCGATAACCCGATAAAATCGATTTATCTCGTTGTTGCGCAACAAGTTATGCTTCTTGCCTTCTTATTATGCGCTTTATTAAGATGTTTGACTAATGATTAATTAACGCAGGGGACAATTATCGCGATCGTCACGCGGAGACCGGACTACGAGAGTGATAAAATAATCGTTTTTTGTTTTTTTTTTTGTTATCGCGATGCGCTTTTCTTGCTTGGTTATCGATACTGATTATACAACAAAAATTTAATTACCTCTTCCTCGAACGCTGGCAAGTAAATATATTAAAAGACTTGTAAATGGTGTTACGCACGTATAAGGTATCTTCACAAGCAAAGGATAGTCGGCGAAGCAAAAATATCATTGCGCTATCTTGGACAGTATCTTGTAAATTATTTACGTTCTTTAAAAGCCCGCGGCCTATCTCGAGTAGGATGGGCAATTACTGCAATTATTATTCTAGAGAGCGCAGCAAGCAAATTGCTCTTAATCAAGATTGAGGAATGTTGAATGTTTCTCTAAGCTCGTATTATTTGTCAAAAATCAAATTCACGATTTAATTTATTTTTCATGAAATTTTGCTCGTTAACAATAATAAGAAGAGAGTTTCCAATATGCAAATATTTTTTGGTATTTAAAAGTTGTGTTAAATTATTTTTATTTAAATCATATATTTAAAAGGTACACAGTTCTAGGAAGTTTTTAAAATATTCAATAATTTCGAAGAGAGATTTACAATTCTTATCTATTTTTTCTTTCATTTACTATAAAAACTTGGCCTTTTAAAAATTATATTGTTTTGATGGGAGCTTAATTAAAATGGTTATTGAGATTACATTCAATGGATACTCATTCAAATTTGAAATTAAATGTGCAAGAAAATGACACGTTATTAAATTTTCAATAATTTTCAATAAAGACAAACTGTCTTCAAATTTATCGCAATATGTGCGGAGATTTAAAATCTTATGAAATAACCTGTGTATATGAAATCATTAGCTGAGAAATGCATTCACGTGTTATAAATCAATTATGCATAAGTGTATTATATCTGTCTGATATATGTGTACAGATATGTGTACATACGTTCAAGATCGTATATCAGAAGCGATTTACCTCGATAAATGCAGTGTGAGTAATCAACATGTCATATGCTATAACGCGCCCAATTCATTGGCAATGAATGGAGATCGACAACTTGAGATCCATCATATATCGCAACAGTTAGAACTGCAGATATGCAAATAGTCGTATAAAATTTTAAAAAATATCAATTTGCCGAAAATACTTGAAATAAAAAAATATGCCGAATGACACTGAATATGCATTGAATCTCAAATACTGTAAACAAAGTATTTTGAATTTTTATGTCGTTTATTTAAAAGTATAGAGATTTGATTTTGCGTAAATAAATTTATAATAAATGATTTAAAAATTCAGAAATGCAACAAGAGTTTTCTACAAATGCACAAAATATAAAACAAATATCATATCAATAATATTTACAAATATCACACACTATTTTCGTTATTTTTCTTTTGTGCGGTTCTCTCGTTTGTGGAAAAGAAATTGCATAATTTATTCATAATGTAATCTGTATTCTTGAATAGAAAAACTCGTAATCTTCTCTTTAGATGATATAATATTATTTGAATGTTAATAGTCTTTACATTAATAATCTGAGAATTTGTAATAAAACTTCAGAGAGCGACAAGAGAATGAAAGTCATATTTACATTAATGTAATTTTTATCTTAAGAAAATAAAATGTAATATTCATTCATTTCTCGTTGCGATTCAAGATAAGAATAAAGGAAAAAAAAGAAAAAGATACTTTAGAGCAACGTCATATTGTCGATGACGAAACGAGGGATAAATCATTAGGTTTGGGACAGTTTATTTATGCAAATATGCAGAGGTTGCGGAATTTCATATCTCGTTATCTTATGCATAAATTTCACGGCCGAAAGCGCAAATTGCATGTGGCATCGGCACAGGTGTTACATATGGGTGAGGCTCTCTTGTTCCGCGGTCACGCATTAACGGAGGTGTATGTATCTCTGGATTGCGCACACCGTAATATAGATCCGCGACCTCTGTATATGTATATATGTAATATATCCTCGCTCTGAGTCACGTTATAATTTTATTGCGGTGCACGAAATGTCCGGAAATAATTTCCATGTCGGGGATGTCGTGTACGTTCCACGCGACAAATGTGTCATCCAATCTAATGTCGCGGTAAGGAAAAGTTAACAGACATATTTGCACTTAATTCCACAGTCGCGTAAGCCGTTCACGTCGTTTCATGATAGACGCGACTAGCCCCTAAGAAGGATCATAATTATAATTCGATGAATTATTCAGGAAGCGCGGGATCGATGGGGTTGATGGTTTTTCTTTTCTTTTTTTTTCTACTGTTCACCTGTCACATTCGAGCTATTACACGATATAAATATTATAGTAAGATAGCTGATTAGATATACCGGGCACATAGAAATATGTGTGGGTCGTTAATATTTTACCTTTGATGACACCGATAACGTGACCCTTGTGAATCGAGGGCGTGGGTGCAGTTTTTAACCCATATTTTAAAATGAATTGAAAGATTTTCTCAATAAAATTTACGCTCTTGATGTATTATTTCTTATCTGTTAGTAAAAAAACTGTCAACATTCATCCCATGCTAGAAATTCATTAATGACATCATGTAGGTTGACAATGAAAAATTGTTCTAAATTTTTGATAAAAATTTAAAAAATTATGAGATAATAGTACACACTATATCAGCTTTGAAAATTTTAGAAAATCTTTCGATAAACGATGTAATTTACAGTTATGTATTTCTGCAAGCTTCGAATAATTTTTCAATCTTTCGAGACTGAATATCAATTTTAATAAGAAATATAAAAAATCATTATACACATACAGTGTATAAATTGCTTTCTTGATAAATATACAATTTTTTAAAAGTATTTACAGATTAATGTTCCATTATAGCGTGCAATTTTTACATTGATCATTAACTTTTATTTTCTCTCGTCATTAATTTAATATTTTTTTTCAAAATAAAAATACAAAATGTAGCATCTTTTTTCAAAAAAACGCAAAAGATGAAAGAGCCATGATTGATAAAATAGTTATGTAAATATATTTTTATACATCATCATATTTTTCTTCTTATAATTTTCGATAAATAGTCTCATTCAGAAACAAGTGATTCAATTGTAAGAACTTATATAAAAAAATTATTTTAAGTTGAAATAAGCACGATAAAATAAGTTCAAGTTTATAATAATTACATAATGTTGATTTGTGTGCATATTAATAAAAGAGGCGAGTTAATCAAATGACTCTAGAATGAGCATTACATTCCAGTGGCTCTTTACGATAGACAGAAAGATGATTTAGCGGGATGTTCTTCGCGATAAAATTATTACAACGGCACACTTGGGGATTTTGCGCTTCTAAAGGCAATGTTTCTTGTACCGGCGATGTTATTCAACGGCAAAGTCCGTCGAATATTATCATAAGCGGTCTTGAATTTATCTTTCCTCAAACGTTCGCAATATTATTATGTCAAGAAGGATTGTATAATTTTTGGAGGCGCAAAGTACAAGAAGATCTCCCTATAGAATGAAACGAAATTATATGCGTTGCATTTTATCGCGTTGCGTTTGAATTATGAAGAGATATTCGATCTTTTATTCTGACAGCGTAGAAAATCGTTCATTGCGCGATTAGATAACACGGTTGATACATGCGCGCACCCTCGATACATTAAAAAGCTCGTTAGATTAGGCGAAATCAACTGTAGAGAATAAATGGGAATTCGCTTTGCTTGATTGCAGAGAATATATAAGCGCCATGTACGCTAAACGCTGCGCCGCCCTCGTTCTTCTCGTCGTGACAGTCGGCCTCGTAAACGCCATTGAAAATTACATGGATTACGGAGGTGAGTATTATCCGTTTCCCGAATAAAATTTAAAAATTTTTGACATTTTCTAAGTGGAAATTTTCATTTCTAATCGATAGAATTGTCGCATAATCGCCAGAATTTTTCTTCTTCAATTAATATTGATTGCTAATTATAATTAATTAAAAGTCAATTATTTTTTAAAATCCTATTTTTTAATTTCTGTATACTCTTTCTCCCTTCTAATAATTAATTTTAAATTTAATTCGCCGGTGCAAAAAAGAAAATAGAATCAAATTCATCGAGTTATTGCTAGTACAAAACTTTGCATTTTTTAAATCGATCTTGGTAAAACTGATACGATGCGTTGGGTAATTTTAATCGTATTATACATCTAAGTATTAAGGACTAGGACTATGTACTTATGGATTATAATGTCATTTTTGAAATAAGCTTCTTATATCTTTGTTGAAACTTGTTTGAAACATCGCGTCTGACAAATCCGCGACACTGCTTATAATATTTTTATAATATCTTATAATATTTAAATAATCTTAATATAATAATAATTATTTTATAATATTTAAATAATCTTATAATATTTAAATAGTTTATAATATTCTTATAATAGCTTATAATATCTTATAATATTTCTCGCTTTACCGATAACTAACTCCATGTTCTTCTGAGCTATTTCTACGCTGTAAGTCCCATTAAAGTTTTACTTTCACTTGGCATGATAACGCATTTTGTATTCCATTACCCCGGTAATGCCCCATATCAACGCGAGAACGTCGCCAACGTCGTTCACCACTACAATAATTAATGATCGCAGAGGCCGACTTATTAAGAGCCACCGGCTTCTAGAGATGATTATAGAAAAATATAAGTCTAATTAAATCTTCCGTCATATTTCACTCGCAGATAGATCTCGTTATATTTACATGAAATTATCTTTTTATCTTCACGTATATCTGTAGATTAATTTACTCAGTAATTTGTATATTATAATTCTCACATTATAATGCGTAGAGTGTCTCACAATTTGCGAGCATAGTTTTAAATATTTACCGATCCATATAAAGTAAATTGTAAAATAAAGTATTAAGAGATATCAATAGAGAGAGAGAGAGCGATTGTCATATGTAAGCGATTAAAGATAAAAAATATTTAGCGAGAGATAAAATTTCATCAAAATAATGCGAGACTTTAATGACAGATTAATATGCAAAATTGAATATCAAATAATAAGTGAAAAATATATGCAATCAAATTTAAAGAATTAAAAAGTTTTACACAGAGACATATTCCGGAAAAAAAAAATAAAAACTTGGATAATCTTGATTAAATTTAAAAGAAAGGAAAATATTTATAAAAAAAAAAAAAAATAAAATATTTAAATTATAATAAAATATTTATAATAAATATTTATAATATAATATTTATAATAAAATATTTTAAATAAAATATTTAAATTGATAGAGATAATTCTAATTTTCAACTCGCCCATTATTAATTTCGATACTCAATGCGAATCGAACATTGAACATGGCCACCGGAATGTAATCCCTCACTCGAAGGCATTTACTTTTATTGATAGAAACGAGGTTGCGATCCACTGAATGATTAGAGATTGAATATTATTCGCGTCGCGCGAATACAAAAGATAGACCTTGTTATAGTCCGACATCGATCGCCCCCATGTGTCACTCTGCCCCAAATTCCGCTCATGATCAGTCAAATCTTTCCATTCAATAAAATCCGCTCATAAGAAAGTCGTGTTTCTGTCGCGCAACTACCTCTCTCCCGTCACGACATCGCCGTTTTTTAGACCCAATTATTTGTCCGGATCTTTTTGTCGTACATAGGCATTTATGATCGATACGTTTCAATCGTGTGACGGACTCATGCATGAACGAATCTAAATGCGCGGTTTATTTTCCCGGTAAAAACGCTCGATCGAGCGGCACAAACTTCGATATTAGTTCGGCTCCGTTGTATATAGTTTAATATATACATATTTCGATTAATCATTTTTTTTTCAATATTCAAAAAAGAAAAGCGTCAGTTTTTTTTCTCCTCGAAGCGATATATTTCGTAGTTTCAATGTATTATTTATCGGAAACGCGTTAGAGAAGCTATTATACGGCCGAGCAAGAGCAGGCTATTTAATGTCAAGAAGATAGTAAAGTTTTACGTAACACGATCATGCGCATTATATATGCAGAAAAGGCAATGATAACGATAGTCAACAGGTGTGTTGAATAGCCCTACCTACATTTAAACTCGCGCGTGCTATCGATTTTGTTTTTCTTAATTAATTTTGGTTTTCTTATTAATTCGCAAAACGTAATTTTGCGAATAGATTTTTCTCCCGTATTTTCTTTTTTTTTTTTTTTGTTTTGCGATTTGTTTCGCGAGAAATTACTGTGTCAATTGTGTGCACGAGCGTTGCGGTTTTCGATGAAAAACCACATATGTTTTACATCGCGCTCTCCAATTTTTATCACGCAAGTTTTTCACAAAGTTCAAAAGTGCCTATCCAATTGGAAAATGGTTATCTATTTGCCTTTGTGGGATATCGAAACGTGAGCGGGAAAATTCCATCGTCTGTACTCTTGCAAGGTCGACGCGTACTCCATTAATATACTCGTCGCTTTTTATCTTCGTTTTTAGCTTTTATCGAAACGTTATCCGAAAATAACTGGAAATATATGTATACTTCCATCTCTTTGTAACATAAAAATACGTAGTTTCAAAATTCGCACCTCTCGGTATTTTAATAAAATAAAATGGCAAATAAAAATTAACGAAGCGTTTTAAATTTCAAACCCGTGTTCTTTTAAAATTTACGAGAAATTATTCCGTTTTTATACAGTCTCTATAGAGATCACTTTTTAAAAAGTGAGATTGATACCTTATAATAAAAGCATCAATAATACACGTTTATGATAAATGATACGTCGAGTAATGTTAACATCGTCGATAAAACATTTTTTGTTTTTTTTTTTCATAAGACGATCTATGCGAACTAATAAAAGTAAATAATCGTTATAACGATGGTGTACGCATTATATACGACAGTATAGCTGTATAAACGCCCAGCAATTCGTATGACTATACGCTCTTATACGGAGAACGCTACTTATCGTAAAGCGTTTTAATGTCGCATAAAACGGACGTATACTTGTAAAAAGCATCATATTTTCTCTCCATTTTTCGCATAAAAAATGAATACGCGCACACTTGATTTACATTTATCTAAAAGAAGACGCGACACCAGCACATCGTGTGAAAAGATCGCATGGTAGCATTCCAGAGATCAAGCTTCATCGACGATAAACATTTTTTTATTTTCAAAATTGTTAAATAGATCGTAATCGTGTATAAATATTGATCAAGAAAGTCTGTTAACATCTTTAAAACGAGCCGTTAATTTTCAAGACATTTAATTTAATTAAGGGAGTTATATCCATTTGAACTCTCTCGAAAAATGAGTACATTTTCTAAATTTTTTTCAGGGCAATGACTTGATAAAAGATTTTTATTTTTTTACAATATTAATACAATATTATTATGCACTTAAATAAAAATTTTTAGCTCAAGATATTTTTTCTATAGTTATGTAAATATTTGCAGATTTATATTTCCATGCACTAACAAAGCCCTTTTTTAATCCGATCCATTTTTTTTTATTATATAAACAAAAAAAAGAGATGAAATTTAAAAAAAGGAAACAAAACTTTTTTCAACATGCTGTCTTATTTTTATAAATTTTAAAGAAACACTTGGCTAGCAGATCGTTATTAATACGTTTAATAAAAAAAAAACTTGTATTTTTTATTTCAGATGTAATAAACAAACATTTTCATGCACACCGTGCATGAAAATATAAATTTGCAAATATTCGCATAATTTAAAAAAAAAAATTAAACTGAAATTATTAATTTAAGTATTTAATAATATCGTAAAAAAAATAAAAAGTTTTTATCAAGTCTTTGCGCTGCAAAAAAATCTAGAAAATTTTTCGAAAGTTCAAACGAGAATGCCTCCCTTTTAAAGTTTGACAATAAAAGACGATTTGATTGATCTCTCGACAACAGAAAAAAAATCGATAACGAATGTCGTTGAAGATTCGATCGCAGTAGAATTTGTCAATTGCAATCGGAATATGATACAAACGATACGATAGCCGATATCACTCATGCGTATCGATGTGGATTTAAATCTTATCAACGTGTGACAAAAAGGATTCGCGCATGCATTATATTGACATTGTTCACGATATCGCGAGGAAAAAATAGGGCACATTACCTCGTCATTCATCTCGTCGCATGGAAAATTGGCGATTGACGACGGTTGTATATACGTTGCAGAAGAGATGGCGGAGAAAACACCCGCGGACAACATCCACGAGTTCTACAGGCTTCTGCTGCAACGCAACGCACTGGATAACGCTGGTTTCGGCAGCATCCCGTTGGAGCACCTGATGATCCGCAAGTCGCAGCGATCCCCGTCGCTGCGTCTTCGATTCGGTCGTTCCGGACCGCACATTTCCGTAAGTTCTTATCATGTCGTTTTTTCATGTCGAGATACCCACGATGTTGCATAAGTTTATTATATTATTATATATAATATAATATTATATATATATATAAGATGCACTTCTTTTAAATATCACTGACTCAAACAATCACTATCACTAATCACAATCATTATCACTTCTTTCAAGCTTTCACTCTGTTTTACAGTGCTGTAATTATTTCTAAAAAAAAAATACTGTGAAGCTTTTTCATCTTTAAAAAGATATTTTAATTATTCTTTTTTTTTTATTTTCAAAATTATTTGAGCTTAATTTTGAAATTGATGCGATGAAAATAAATAAACACGTCTTGAAATCTCAATTGTGTAATTCCTGTGAATTGTTTGTTCGTTTCTATCTCTGATATATATTTTATAACACGATATACGAGCTCTAAGAAAAATTGAAACACTATATATGTTTTGTATTGTATAAACAAGAAAAGCTATCACAGGTCTTGACCTTAATTAAACTTGGTAACTCTGGATTATTATACGTTCTGTAAGATACCCTTCTATTTTATTAACCGGTTTTATAATTTTTCATTTACATTTAAATTATGATATTAAATCTTTCAAATTTGCACACGTTATATTTACGTTAGTTTTTATACGACGGAATTAAATATTAAATATTACAATTGTAGATTCATGGAGAATATTAACGTGCGTGACTTCACTGTGCTTTAATAACTTGCTTGAATTTATACGAAGATATTTATACACTGTCCAAATCATTAAATTGATTAAATATACCTCAGGTTAGGATTAACTTTATATATATATATATATATATATATATATATATATATATATTTATATATGTACGAGACACTGCACGGCACTTCCAATCGCGAAACAATCACACGAGATACTCAATTTATTATAGTAAGACAAAGCAACACACGAAAAGTACGATTGTGGCGAATTATATTTTAGTACTTGTCGCGATCGCGTCTAAGAAAGGACTATTCAAGTGTTGCCGTACGAATAACAACGCCGAAAGATATAAACAATAGCATAAAGGCATAAATATATTCTTCCGAGGAATGTTGTTTACGCCGCCAAGGCCGAATACCCGAATGTTATTGAAAATACGCAGCCGAAAGTATTTTGTGAATTATGACGTATACATATATCCAAACGGGATATTATTATTTATTACACTCTTTGTTAAATAACACTCTCGCTAGTTTGAAAAATATGAATTTTTATTTTATTTGCGCGCACATTTTGAAATTATAATTTTATTCGAACAAGTATTATGAATAAAAAAAAAAAAATAAAATAAAACAAAATTTGACAACAATGATACGAAACATAATACGAGCGCAAAGAAAGGCTAATATAAAAAAAAATTGGACACATTTTTTTTTTTTTCGTAATTTAATGATGCGCATTGACAGCAACGAATATTTTCTTCGCCATACGCTTATTATGTCCATGAATTGCAGGATTATTTCTCTCTCCAGAGTATGCGCAGTTTAATTCGTAATGCTTTTCGCAAATACCTTTGCATACTAATCTTAATGTGGCCTGTATTCCCTGGGAGATTAATTTTCTCGTAATTAACGAGAGTGAAGCAACTCTTGCGAACCAAAGTATAGTCGCGATGTGCATGCAGGTTGTCTCGCAGGACACCATAACAAAGATTATAACACGGTAATTAGAAAAAATAAGGAAATGGAACCTATCCTTCTCGGAACGGTTATTTCGATATTTCATTTAAAAATAATATCAGCCGGAATTTTATTATATTTTATTTTTATTCGGATAGAACATAATAGTTGGCCTGATATCGCGCACATTTTTTCGCACTTTTCTTTGTTTGAAAAATAAATTAATTTAAAGTCGATTGTTTGTCGGCAAAACTTTCATTTGGTATCGTCTTTTTAACAATGCTATTTTTATGTTATCTTGATATTATTTATTACATATTTTTATCACATGTAATATCTTAAAAGACTGTTAAAATACAAACAAATCTATCTACATTTTTTTAAGATAAATTTTGTAAAATTCTCTTGATTCTATATTCGTGAAAGCATAGAGCTGGTCTCTGCTTAAAATATCTCAACACCAGTCAAACAACTTGCCTTTTAGCATTCGTTAATATTCATCATTTGCGTAAGGATACTCTAGATTTATTAAATATATGTGTATCTCAAAGAAATGATACATGAAAAAAAATTGCAGAAAAAACTCACTCTCTCCGAGAAAAATTTTTATATATACACATATTAATTCATATATATCTAACGTTTCACTTTCAATAAAACGCCAAGATAAATATTCAACGAGGTAAATTCCTTTCCTTTTAATATGCATGCATTTTTTTGCTTTTAATATAGAAAAATGAGCGAATTGCATTTTATGTCATGTATGATGCATATATATCGCAAAAAAAATAGGTGCGTTTTGCTTATCTTTATCATACGCGTATGTGCTCAATTTGAGAGGAATGCAATTTGACCTCGAATCTACACACGCGCGACTCGAGGGAGAATACATTTTAATAAACCAATTTTATTCATCCTTTTTATTACAACTGAATTTTATTTTATTACGTTTATGAAACGTACGCGTGATATATAAATATGTATTATATAGAAGTATATGCGCCTCAGAATTTGTACGTCGCTTTTGAAAAGCCAACGATATATCGGGCAAAGAGCAGATACGGAATTTTCGTATCTTCAAAAGCCCAACATTACGGAATAACGTTACGTCGCCTTGTGCTCGACCAAGCGCGCGACCTTTTTTCTAACAAAGGTACATTGTCACGTCTGTACGTGGAAGAGAAAGTTTTTCACGCGGCCGGTATGGTATAGATAGTATGTGTCAAAAAAAAAGTACTAGATTTTTGATCGCGCAGCGGAAAAGCCATGGAAAGAGCCGATGTCTCATCTTTTCCGTAAACAAGGACAATATAAAAATATTAACATCGATTTCTCATATTCAAAGTTACGTCGCAGAAAAATTAATTTATATTCTTCTTATATTTTTATAATTCCTCAACTATTTATTTTCGATATTTATTTATAGAGAAAATAATCGCGTGCATTTCTTTTTAATTAATTTTAAAATAAATTATAAAAAAGCGATCTTTTACTTTTTTATCAAATTCTCTCTCTCTCTCTTTCGATGCGTTATTTATATTATACTTATATAAGACAATATTTCGCTTCTGCGACTCGCATTAAAAAAAAATATGACGACCAGCGATGAAGAATCACGAGAGATGTTCAAGCATCTCGAAATTACAAACGATCGTAATAATATAAAAAAAAGAGCTTAAATTTTCCAATAAAGAGAGACGAGCGATTGGATTTCCTTTCAGGGATAGAGTTCACGTGATTTGGATGTGTTAGGGGGAGAACTCCTCTCGATCCAGTGAACTTGGCAATTATCTCCTGTTTCGCAAAAAGTCCCCCACCGAAGTATGTAGAGACGATACCGCGAACTTAGTATTGTCGGTAATCACGACGACGATGGCGTGACAAGTACAAATTTTCAAGAATGACGTAACGCATTACTGAAATTCTGTATCAGCAAACCGTCAGCAATAACTATTTGTCAGTGATTCCGCACGCAAGAGATGCGTTTTTTTTTCCTTTCTTGTAATATATACTTGTAATATACTAATATTTATATTATTAATGAAATGACACTCTTTTGAGTCTTTGGAATCAGTGTGCCATCACATTGATAAGCAGTGATTTCAATTATAATTGTAGCACTGAAAACAGAAATTTTATGGAGAAGAGAATGAGTTAATGATAGCGGCTTGTTGAAATCTTATTCTGCTGCTTTAATCAATGACATTTTCATTGATTCAATTTAAAAGAGCATGATTCATAATAATATTCTGACGATGATACGCGCGACGACATAAAGATGCTCATTCGCATACATACGCAAAGTTAAATAACTTATTCATATTATTATATTAAAGGGATATAATTCTGACAAATTATTGAAAATGTATATTACGTAAATTATATAATGACAAGGGAAGATATTTCGTTGAGACGAAAATTAGATTCCATTTTCCTATTCAATCACGCCGCACAATTTCTTCCCTCTAATAAGATCGTATTAAGTGTCATTTACATTAAGGGGAGAGTTCTTCTATATTCTTTGCAAGCTTCTCTATCACGTCTTTTCAAATTGCGAATCTTTTGTTAATTAACCGCGTATATATTATATATTTGACCGATAGAATTTCTCGTTCTGTCTTCCTCGTTTTATGTACATCATTAAACCGATGTCTTGATCATGCGGTTATTTTATATTTTATTCCTTGCATTTTATTTTTATATTCCATAGCGCTTTTCTCTCTCTCTCTCTCTCTCTCTCTCTCTCTCTCAAATTTTTCATACAAAAATGACAGACGCCTTTAAAGAATACCTTTCGTGTACAGCTTGAATATTCTCTTCGGCTTCGCCCGGCATTAAACTCGGGCCAAGTGAATCGCGACAGCGCACAATTAACTGGATTTTCACGAGCAATTAAGTAATTAGTGTCGTCACGGTGTGTTTTAGGCGAGGGACCTGGCGAGACCCATGGGCGCGGCGGCGGGATACAACGACAACAATTAATCGGCGGAGCTGATCCAGGGACACCTTTTCAATTCGTTCTTGATGGAAACGCGACTACCCTCTCTTGTATAAATTATGTACAACTCGTGTCTCGTGTGTGTGTATGTGTGTGTGTGAGTGTGCGTGCGTGTGTATGTGTGCGTATACTTTGTTCGCTGACCGGGCTTCCCTCTCTCGCGTCTCTTGAAAACTCTTTAAAAGGTGCAAAGCATACGGCGAATGCTAATTTGCGCGCAATCACGATTGTGCACAATCCGAAAGATTAATTAAAAGTAAAGAAGAAAAAAATTGTGTCTTTTATTTATGTTATTTGCGCCTTTTATTTCCGCGCGTGTTTTAATTAAATTTAACACAACGGAACTGACGTAATTGTCTCTGTTTCGCCTTGTACGAGATTTTACGAGACGGTTGCTTTATCTCAAGGGACGTGTTCCACGCATTTAAAGATATTGTATATTTGTTTCGTATAATTGCGGGCATTCCTCAAATGATACCGATTTCAACCTTGTCATTTTCGTTAATTAGTGGCAGCGCTGTAAAAGGAAACTTGGCCTAAGTTCTTCGTTCGATGGGGATAACAATCTGAGTTGCTTTGAATCGTTTACGAAAGCAATTGTTTCTTCGTTTAATTACGCGCACATCGGCACAGAAACGTAGAAATAATTTGCGCGATGATATACATGTCCCAGACGTTCCAAGCGATTTACCGATGATGTACATTTCATGTCGATTTCTTTCAAAATTAATATTAAAATACAATCTTTAAATATTAAACAAAAACAAAAAAAAAGATTTATACGTTAAATATTTAATTTATAAAAATTTATATGTCATTTTTTTTCATTATCAACATCTTATATTTTGATTAGCAAGTTTTCTCAAATTAAATTTTTATTAAAACACTTGAGGCATAGCATTTTATTGTCCATTTAGAAATCCATTAAGAGCTTTTATTGGTCCATAACGTATCATTTTGTATCGATCTTCTGAATATTATTCTAAAGAAAGATGATAAATTTTTTTATGCGCGTGTAAAATCTGAACTCTAAAGCATCATTCGGTACTTCTGGGACATTAAAATTTTCAACAGCTGGCCTGTTGGTCTATCGATCGATTAATAGGCGTAGTCTTTCGATAAATGTGCCAAATAATATGATCGTTGTATCATGATGAAAAATAATATCTACTCTGTCTATAAAACATATACACAGAGCAGATTATAAAACTGTTACGACAATTTAAAAATACATACGCGTATTATGGGAGCCGATCGCAAAATCATTAATGATGCATGTAGATTGGCGATTGAAATATATATGTGTAAAAAGAATAAAAAAAAGAAAAAAATACAAACTAGTTATTTGCCGCAACAAGAGGGTCGCGTCTCAAATGTGTGAATATGTCAATTTGCAAAATTAAAAATAAATTATTATGTAACACTGTGTCACATTTATTCCTCTGCAGCAAATGTGTTCTACAAGATTCTTCATTTCCCACAAATCCCTCGACGGAATCCGCCTTCATGCGAATATAATGCATCGTGTCGATGCATTTTTATAACACAACGATGCACAATTGCCTTGTGAGGTAATAACAGTTAGACTTTTATATACGATTAAGCTTAATGATAATCTAAATGAATGAAATCTAAACAAAAAAAAATCCCGAGAAAACACTTAATTCGTTTTTAACACGTCATTAAAACAATTCTTTTCTCCTTTGTAGATTAAAAAGCCTGTAAACTTCATTTAAGAACTGAACATCGTTTTAAAGCCAGAATTAAAAACTTTCGGTGGCGAGAACGATTTGTGCGAGTTTTTTTGTAAGATAAAATTGCATGATCGTATTTTTTAAAGTACATTATGCAAAGTGAAAAAACATAGGCTACCGTACCGCGGTATAAATTTTCAAAAGTTAAAGTCACGCCAGAAAGAAAAGTTTGCCTAAAAAACTTCGATATACGATATCGATGTATCAATAGAAATGCATTATATATATTAAAAATATTATTAAACAAATATAATATCATTTGGTTATAGAATTAAAACAAACCTTTTAAATAGATATAGCAGAAGAAAGAAATATATTACCTAAAGTTAAATGTATGTAAACCACTTATTTGAAACGTGCTGACCTGACCAACGAGCAGAGTCTTTTGATAGATTGCACCACTTCTTTATCCTCATAACTGAGCTCTCCAACATTCTTCAATTCTGGTCTTAAGAGAATTTGACTTCGTGCACGTTCCAAGGTAACCGACAAAGGCATCGTTAATATCTTCGACCAATTCGTTGCTTCGTAATTAATCAGAAACTGAAATACATAAGAGTGATTATTTGTAATATGATTTTATAGAATTCTAAAGAATTTTGGAAATTTATATATTTATCGTATAATGCTCTCTAAGTAAATTTTAACAATATTTGAAAATACAACATGAGACATTTAGCTATTATAGATTCTCTTTTTTTACGTTTCATGATCAATGAATAAAATGTATGAGCAATTTATTGAATTTAAAGCAATTAATTATCATTTCGATTTATTTATCATCATGTCTTTATTATAAATAAAAAAAATTATTTACAACATTATATATATATATATATATATATATAATGTAAATAATTTTTATTTATAATAATTTCGTTTATAATTAATATATATATATATATATATATATATATATATAATGTAAATAATTTTTTATTTATAATAATTTTGTTTATAATTAATATATATATATATATATATATATATATATATATATTAATTATAAACGAAACAAATTTGCTCTAATATCAAAATAGTATCAAAATCTTATAATTGATGATTAGAGAAAATTTGATTACTAACCTGATCAAAGCATGTGTCCTCGATATGAAACATCGTATGTGTAAGAGGTTTCATGATTGGCGAGCCTTCCGGCAGATTTATCAAATCCGTCTGTCTATTCTTCTCGTCACAACGTAGATTATTTAACACCCAGTCAGACGCCCGGACTAGATATTCGTATACAATCTAACACGTAAAATTAATTATTTATGAATATCGATTTATTCATTTCCTACTGCGGTAAATATATGAGCATCCCCAGTGATCGTTTTACTCACTTTTAATGATCGTCGTCCAGTATTCGTGAACAACAATTCATCTGTGTAAGTCTCAATGACGCAAGTCATGTTCTGTAATTCATCATTCCTCGAAGTTTGATCTTCTCTTCCGAGGCTGTAATGAAGTTTTTGCTCAAATAAAATGAAACAAAAATATATTTCAATTAACATTAAATTAAAAAAGTTATAAATGAGTTATTAAAGTAACTTAAGTCGTTACGTCAATTTTTAAATCAAATTTTGCAAGTTCCATTCCATTTTACGCTAATTTAGCGCTAATGCCATTTAAATGCAAGTGTAAATATAATATATAATATATATTTTATATTTTACTAACTCAGATATATTTATTGCTTGATTAAAATTTGCAAGTATTTAAATAAATAATTTTTTAAACAAAAAAAATCTTTTGAGAGATTTGATACATTTTTTTTCAATATAATTTTTAAAGAAAGGCCGTACCTGTCCTTTACGAGAAGCAAGAAAGAATCTATTTGCGCCGTATGCTTGTTATCTTCGTCGATGCTGCAAATCGCCTCGGCGAGCGCCGTCGCGGCGGTCGACCTATCGTAAGGATTGAAGGGGCTTAGCTCGCAGTTCGTGTCCTCGGAGGAACTCGGTGTACCATGGATATCTTTCCTTTCACTCTTCGCGGACACGTCCAGGAGACCGGAGTATAGGGCTGCGCACAATATTTGAAGCAAGACGTTACCGCCGATCGGTCGACAATGAGCGGGAATGTTATCATTGAGCGCAAAGGCCGCGCGCAAAACGGAGGTCGAGGCCGTTACGTATAACTCGGTGAAGCAACCAATCGCCAATGACATGGCTTGATATATACTGGCACCTGTCTAAAAGATAATTTTCAAAATTTACACAATGTATTTTTGAATAAATGTTCATTCTCTCAACGAGCGCGCGCGTATCGGATCCCACAATTTTATATTTCTTTTATGGCTCCAATTTTGTCTAGAAACAAATTACTAAAAGCATATTTTTGCAAAAAATTAAATTAAATTAAAAATAATTTTATAAAAAAAAAATTTTTGGATACGTGCGTCTCGCACATCGTATGTGATGAATTGCAATTACTTTCGCAGCTTCCAGAAGCACCTCGACCACCGGTTGCATCATGATCTTCAAAGGTTTTATTAATGCGTTAAGCCAGGATGGTCTCGACTGATTCCAGACCTTTAAAATAAGTGAATTATAATTAGCAAATTGATGCATTATTGTTAAAAAATGTATGCAATAAAATTAGGAATATTATTTTCTGAAATTATGTTTATCAAATTGTACGCGAGAAATCCAAGGAATATTTTTTTCTATTATATTTTCTATTATATTTGCTCCATATAAATAAATAAATGGTGTGTAAAATTAACCCATGTGTAAAATTTCAATTTTTAACATTAAAATCATTTATTTTATATATTTTACATTTCTCCGTATTTATTAAAGTATGATTTTAAATTTACACGATATTAAATCAGACCAATATTTTATTATCACACAATTTTATTATTATTAATCCAAATATTTTAATGAGAATTTATATAAATTTACACGATTAAATCTTCCAACGATATTTCATAAAATAAAAGCATACAGACCTGCTGTCTGTCTAGATAATTGGACCAGTTCGGATCCTGCTTCAATGCGGGTATAATTACGCTTTCCGGTTCGTTAACGGTTATCACTAATACGTGAGATAAACTGTATAATGCTAAAGCCGAAGTTATTTTTAGCGATTTATCGCACGCTGATCCATTACATAAAAAACCACCGCAACTCTCTTTGTCCTTCTTCGATTTATCAAGTGTGTCGCACTCGTCCACGGACGTAAAACCCACGTTTTGACGTATTAAAGTCTTTAGCAGCATCTTTCCCACGACGTAATCATTCATTGATATCACCTGCGAATAAAAAAAAGTTTGATGATAAGATGTGAGATCGAAAAATAAAAAGAGCTTTGAAATTATAATATATTAGTAATTACTTTCATCAGTTGAGGCCAGCTAGGTTGAGGCTGATGCCTCAAGACATTCAATTCAAGAATAACAGTTCTGTCCTCGGATAATGTTGTAATATCAGCTAGAGAATCAGTCACGTCTAATCCTAATAAATTTGGAGCGCATATTAATAGCCATGGAGCCGGACTGTGTCGCGGTCGCAGTATCGCTAAATTTTCTAATCCGTGTCGGAAAACCTGAATAACATAATTAGTTACTGTTTAACAATAAAATATTTTTCTTCATCAGGCTAAATATATATATTTTTCAATTTCGCGCAAATTCCGAGTTTAATAGATGAGTAACATTTTTTTTTCTTTCTATGCGTTCTCTGTGTAATTTTGATACACATTGTATATTTTAATTTATGTAATTACATTTAATAAAATTAATGTGTTTTTTCTTTTGTGTATAATTAATTTGTTGAAAAATATTTTAAAAGCCTGACACCAGAGACCATATTTGATACAATACTTTGAGTACAATTATTTGAGTGCTCTATATAAGTCTAATATATATTAGTACATATTTTAATTACTTAATTGATTTATTTAATAAAAATAATGCATTCTTGTTATACATTCAACTTGTCAGTAAATGATTTAAAAGCCTGACACTCTGGAGATCGTACCTGATACAATTCTTTAAGAGGAGTGCCTCTAAGTAGCAAGCAGATTAATAATTCATTACATTTTGTATGTATATCTCTTATCGCTGTTGGTAAATTACTCGGTCGTGCACCTAACATTCCGTCGCCATCGACACATGCGCCTAAAGCTAGATATCCTGTACAGCAGAGCACATTAAAGGCGTCCGACCAAAATTGTTCGGATCGCGCCATTGTCGGTCGACCCTGTTACAATGTTATTATTTGCGTCTTTAATTTATTCCATCTTACTTAATCACACACAAATGCCCAGACAGCATACAATATTTATAAAATATATACAAAATATTTATAATAATTACTTGAATATTTTATAAATATTTTTGCGATGATAGTAGATTAACACATCATAAAGATTTATCATAAATACCATAAAAATATTGAGAAATATTTATAAAATATTATTATAAACATTTATTTTCTTTTACCATAAATGTTATATAAAATATTTAGTTTCTATATTTTAATAATATATCAAATAAAGTTTTTATGATTTCTTCTCTTAATGTATACAAAGTATGTATAACATTTATTTAAATGATATTTTAAAAAATAAAAAGTAAAAAGTATCATGAATATTTATCATAAATATTGTGCTGTTTGAGTGACACTCCGAACGTTACACTTTAATAAATTACAGACAAACGCATAATGCATGCAAATGATAAGAAAAAAGTTCGATCAATAAACCAATTTCATTCGAATGAGTTTCATTTGCGTGATTCATGGTAACAATAAAGCATTCTACACAGATAAATAAAAGAATAGAATAAATTGAAAGATTAATCGGAACTAGTTGTGATATATCGCGGCCTTACATGAATGAATCGCGTTACTATGATAGATAGGGACTCGTTTAGCATTTCTGAAAATACACGCTGTGCCATCTTAGGCGAGACTGTGTTCCATAAATCCGCCTTAGTACCTGAAAATATTAGCATATTCATTCTTTGCAAATGTTATATTGAAGCGTTATAAATCTGTCTCTGTAAAATACCTACTGAAATTATAGTACTCGGAGAAAACCGAGTATTAGTTTTACCTTGCATATACAGCCACCACATCTGAATAACGTAGGAGCATCGTTCTCTTTCAAAGAATGGTTTATTGCTGTGCCAGCTGAGAGAGTCCGCTTCGTTAAGGATGTACAAGGAAATTAATCTACAGTGCAGATCGAGCAACCTCTCTGCCACGGCTTCGGCCATCTCGTGAAATGCTTTGTGAGATTTATTAATTTTCTCACTATCAAGAGAGAAAAAGTAATATAAGATTCAAAAGATTATATAAGTTATGTGACTTTAAATACAAGAAAAAGAGACCAAAAAATGTTTCTTATTTATGTTATGTTTTTAATTAAAAAGAAGAATAAATAAAAATCCTCTATTTATATATTGTATCATTATTTAATTATAATGCGCCTTAGGTAAAATCATTCTTTCTTTTTTAGCTATCATAACTCAAAATTCTATTTTATATTTAAAAAAGGATGATAGATAAAAAATCAAGTGGATTATTAAGATTTTTGTGTGATTAAAATAAAAAACTATTTAAAATCTATTCTGCGGATATTCTGCTGCTCTTTAAAAAAATTACAGCATATGATTTAAAAATAAAAAAAATTACAACTAATTAAACACTGGAATTTTCATGATGTGAAGCACCTCGATTGAGAAGAGATCGTTCCTTTGGCATGCTGATTGTAACACCATAAGCAATTTCGTATCAGTGCTGCTGCGCCCAAAGTGGCGGTGAGCACGGTAAGATCGGCATGATCCAAGGATTCTTGAATCAACATGTGCAGATGTTCTGAAAATGGAAAAATAAGAAAAACATCGTTTCATCTCTCGATACTCTTTGTAAATATTTCTAAGTTTGTAAGTTTCTAGAAAATCGTGCCATTATCAAACAATTATCCAAGTCAAACACAGCTTTCTTGCTAAGATAGATATACAAAGTAAATTAAAAGAGAACAAGAGTCAACAGAGCAGAAATGTATTATTTAATTAAAATCGATTTTCTTAAGCAGAAATTTAATCCAAGATCTAATTACGGTTTTATTTCATGAATTCGAAAGGAATCTTTTAGAGCGAATTAAATCTCTTCAATACATGTCTTCAATATTACTTTGTATACATATATATTTTCTTACGTCATTTATATAATAATCTTCAAAAATAAAAATAATATGTATTAATAATTATTATTTATTAGGATATTGATCAAAATGTTGGAAATTTAAAGGTTTAACACACGTGATGACCAGAACAGCTGCATTTATATAATAAATTAATATAAAAAAATACATATAAAAATAATAGACTCTTCATAAATATTTATGAAAAGTCTATTATTTTTATATTATCTTTTTATATCAATAACTCTTTTTAAAAATTTTCCTTTATTACTTCTATTAATCGATTTATATTTTTATGCCGATAATATTTCAAATATAAATATCAAATTTCATTTCTCGTTACCGAAATAAAATGTACCTAACAATTGTTCAGCGGTGTCGACAACAAGCAGAATAAAATCGGACGGCTGGATCCGCTTAATGACACTGTCCTCGCTGTCGACGCTGGACGCACCTCCGTTTTCGGAGGAGCTTAAACCAGAAGCGCGTTTAAAAGCGGCTACAAAATCCGCTTCCCACCATGTGACGATCTTTATCGCGGCGAACGAAGCATGTCGTGGAAAATCGAGTTTTCCGCCGCTGATGCGTAGGCATAACGGTTCCCTCAAAACAGTTTGCATTTCCTACATCGCAAATTATAATGTTACACATAGTGTATAAAATGGGTATTAACTACGGCGTATTAAAATAATATCATGAATCAATACAAATCACAAAGCTTACATTTCACTAAAATATCTATTACATTCGTTATCAAATTAATATTCACGGATAGTATATCTATTACAAAATAATGACACATAATCATGATAAATAATGGGATTGTTCGATTCGCGTATACCAAATTTGAGATTGCTGTCTATAATAAATCAAATTTTTTGCAATCAAACATATCATACATAATAAATTCGAAACAAAGCGCTTTCGATATTATACATCTTTTTGAAAACAGATATAAAATACAAACTATATTAATTTAGCAGATAATTTATGGCTAATTGATACCTGATAATATTGCATATCTCGTTGTAATAAGATCCTTACACGATCGACCAAATTCCCATCTTCCATAATCTCCATTTTTGTTCTCTATCGAATAATATAGGGAAAATAATTACACGCGAATGGTATGATTTAATCGTCTCATTATATATAATTTTGCATGTGCATAAGCAAATTCTAAGTGAAATGTAATTGAAATTAAAAATGCACTTTTTTTAAATCTAATATGTATATATGAAATTTTGATGAATGTGATTTTAGCAAAATAATTTTGTTCAATTATCTAGTAATTTAACAAAAAAAACTCTGTAATTGTGTGTTATACATACATATATATAATTTTTCAACAGATTTTAGAATTTTAAATTAATTTCATATATATATATATATATATATATATATATATATATATATATATATATATGCCTGGTTATATAATTAAATTATATTACATATTATAGTTATATGTATATATGTATGTGTGTTTGTAACTAATTTAAATTCTTAAAAAAAATATAAAAATATTTACAATATTACATAGTAAATATGTCATGTATATCCTTTTTAAGATAACTTGCATGTTTCAACATTCCTTATGTATATGCTGCAATCTACAGTATAAATAAGTAACAATAGTGTATAAGTGCCAATATAAAAAGTCTATTTGCAATACAATACGTGATTACTTGATATATTAAAATTACTCACATAAAAATTTTACACTGTAGTATCTATACATATATATACATATATTGTTGAGAAATTTCTTTCACTTATTTTAAATTAGTTTTATATACAATTTTTTCATAAATCTAATTTTTAGTACCTTCCACATATAATTATATAAAGACAATTATAGTAGATCATAATTAAATCTCTATTATGTCTCAATAAGAAGAAAAATCATCAATCACATATCTTGTTTTTCTTTACCACTAAAAGAACATTTATCAAAGCATGCTTTATTTTTCACAATCGCTGGTATCTCATTATTTAATAATTCATGTAATGTTTTGCCATCATGTTTGTATATCCATTGACCATTTATAAAATCATAACGTTTTGGCCCTGATTTTGGAGAAGAGAGCCAAATCTGTTTGTTTGGTGTTTGGCGATTTATAACATAAGTACCATATGGCTCACCAAACATTACAGTCAGTACACCATCCTGCAGCAAAAATATTGCAAATATTATTACATGCACACACAATAGCAATTATAGATTCTTTAACTAATATTCGCATACTCCATAAGATACATCGGCGTCTGGTAAATGTGCCGCTGCTTCGATTAATTCCTCAAAGTACTCACTTAATGAGTCTAAAGTTTCATCACAGATCTTCTCATATTGCACAGAGCTAAGTGAGCTAATAAAATTACATAAATAATGAATTTTGATGTTTCAACAGCATGTACAAATATTATAAATAGTATTAATTAAAAAAAAAAGAATTAATGTAAAAATACTCACTATTCTGTTGAATATTCGGTATCTGCACTAAAATTTTTTAGAGGCAATTGTAATAAAGTTTGAGAATTTTTCTTCGAAAAATGTACTGAATTAAGATTAACATAACCTCGAACATAGCTTTTACATCTATTCACTTGTATGATACGTTTTTTAATCGAAGTCTTATTTAACAAACTACAAGATATCCTCGAAATTATGTTATATCTCGTTACGATAGGCAACATGATAAACAGTCTCTTTGAAGTTTTATTGATTAAACAAACTCTCCGATTAATACAACGAAATTTTCTGACACATGTTTACATTACGTCAATACATAGTATATCCCGCGTACCGCGTGCAAGATGTTACTTATTGCACAAGCTCAACAGTAGATTTATAAACAATAATAATAACAATAAATTTCTTTGAAATTTTACTTAAAAACAAGATTAGCATTTATCAAAACAAACTGCTGGATTTTGCTGAAAAGGAAAATAATAATTTCTGATATTTAATATTTTAAGCTACGGTCGCACGGAGTTCACTTGACAGAACCGTCACATATTAAAATGTATGACAATTCCATTAAATGAACTCCACGCGACCGTAGCTATAAGCATTTTGTCAAATATTATAATAAAATTACTTAGAAAGAAAAGAGACAAATTTAATTTTTAAGAATAGATATTATTAACAGAATATGTATAAGTGTGTATAAATAATATGCGAAATGCCAAAGATCGATAGTATCAAGTGACCGTCGTTTTATATAATATAAATTATATTTGTTTATAATTTATCTTTTTCATAAAATTTTTTTTCTCACAGCTGCGTATGACAATATTAATTAATATTCGAAAATGACTAATAGAGCAATCTGGGGCTTTTAAATGATTTCACAATTTCTTAATACGGGAACCGTCGAGGGAATCCCTGGGACAAACAGTGAGGCAGAATTTACACGACTACGATGAATAAAAAAAAGTAAGAAGAGCCAGGCAAGGAGACACATGATAACATGTTCTCTAGCAGCAGTATAAGCGAATCATTCAATACACGATACGAGCGTGCATGTATCAGTCTTTCTCTGAATGGCACGCGAATCTGACGTTCAATAAATATCGTGGCTTCAACGAGAATCGATAATCATAAACATGTTTTCCTGCAAAACTGATCTACCGATACTTCGGCTAACGTTTGCATTAGCATGTATATTCGCGAAACCGGTGTTTCCTTACGTGCTACCAGATCCGACCTTCGAAGTACTAAAGCCGCAAGGCCTTCGAGTTTCTATACCTGGTAAGTTTGATATCGAGATTTATAAAGCTTTCTTTAGGAAAATAAAGAAATGTAACAATATTAAGTATTAAACTTTCCAAAAAAAACATTTTTTGAAAAGATTAAATAGAAAAAAGTTTCTTACAAGTTCAAATTACAGAGCATCATGTTTAGTTTGTTGCTTGAAAAATTACATTGTAAAAAGATAATTGTTTTTAATTACATCATTAAAGGCGTCTAATTAAATTGAAAAAAAAATAATTATTACATGTATTTATTCTCAAATTATTATGATGATTTTGTAATGCGATCATGTAAAAGCAATATGAATTTAATAATGAAAATAATGGTGGGAAAAAAAAATTATCATTATAAAAATATTGGATAATTCGTTTAACTGCTGCGAATTTATAAAAAGTGCATTTTATTAGAGAATTATATTGTGCCGCACATGACTCAATTACGATGATTTATATAATACGAATGCACGCTTACACATACATCGCAATCATCGTCAGTGTATATTATCAAAAGCACTAGGGTCGTGTCAAGTTGAATATTTATCTCAAGTATTAAATCTATATGTGTTTTAGAAGCATAATATATAGATGTATATTCTATGATTGTTTGCGCGTTTAAGCAATATTGATGTTTATTGAAATTATTTAATTTATTAACGTTATCAATTATTAACGTACTAGTATATGGTTCCGCAATTCAATCATCCACTTGGGGATTCCCTGGGATAACCAAGACTAATTGTTAATGTAAGAAGCGTGTGATATTAAACGCTTTTTCTTGGAGTGCTGACGTATCTTATTTTAATACTGTTTTTATATATACTATTCAACAACTGATTATATTATGATTATATATATAATTTTTAAAGAAGTTTTATATCATAAGAGTTAACTCCTTTAATTATAATGTTGCATTTAATTTTTATATTTTAAACTTTGACACATATGTCTTTATAATAAAATAAATTGTGCAACATAATAAAGAATAAAAGAATAAATAATAATTAGATAATGAAAAATAGTAAGAATACATACTTATATTGTAAACCACGAATTCTAATGTGGCTTATTTATAAGATATTTATACGCTATTTTATTTGATTAATAGATGCACCAGGCTTAAGAATATTTGGTTTCCACGCTAACGTAAATAAGGCAATTCGCGCCAATGAAAACGGCGAAATTGCCGGTGATGTTTATTTAGCGACAAACGGCCGTTGGATTTTCGAGGATCCGGAAGTGGCTGTAAAAAAAAGAGATGTACTTCATTATTGGATTTATGCGCAAGTGAATGGAGCTCATTATAAAAACAATGTCCAAACGTGGAGACATTCCTGTAAGATTATTTACGTAAACACACAACAATTTATGATTCACGATGATGATTCAGTAAAAGTAACAGTATTTTTACGGTAATGATAACGTATTTCTTGGATTGATAGCAGTGGGAAGTCAAGAAATTGGCAGCCAAGAAACTACGCAGCGCTCTACTACATCAAGGTATGAAACTCCGACCACAAGTCGACTATTGCTCGAGGATAATTTCGATTCCTTCAATGCGTCATTATGGAAACGCGAAATAAAAATGCCTTTAAGACCGGTGAGTATTGTGAGGCCAGAAGTCATTTCAGAATCGCTAAAAAAATACAATAAAGCAAAGATGAGACAGTAATGTGTACGATGAAAGATTAGCACAACGCTTGATGCACGTTATATTCTCTTTTTTTCATTAAATAAATATAAAATAAAATCTTGTTGAAATTAGGACTATGAGTTCTGCGTATATCACAATGACAATCATCAACAGCTTGTGCAAATTGATGATGGTCAATTACTCATAAAGCCGATTATATTAGAGGATTTGTACGGCGAGAACGCGACTGCGTATGGAAGATTACAACTCAATAAGTAAATATATTACACATTATAGGATCGACATAAGATCTCTCTTTAATGAAAATTCTCACTGCTCTCTCTTTTATTTTTAATTTATTCTTTTTTTTAGGTGTACTAGTACGATCTCTGAGGAATGTTCGCGGCAAGCATTATCATATAGTATTCTCCCACCTATTATATCTGCGCGACTTACCACGAAGGAACGTTTCGTTTTGCGATACGGAAAAATCGAAATACGTGCGAGGTTTCCTCAAGGCGACTGGCTATATCCAGGTAATTATAAATAATCTGAGATTTTTTTTTGCACAACATAATTGAAAAAAATCCATACAATATAGAATAAAGCGATATTTCGTCGGATATATAGAATGTCAGAAAATTTCCTATTTACCACTTTTGTCAATCTGTCATTTTTGCAACAAGTTTCAATCAATTTCTTTTAATTTATATATTTTTTGCTAATCGTAAATATTAGAAAGTATTGTAAGTTAATAGCATTTGAAATTCTTATTTCCTGGGAGGAAATTTTGTGAATCTTTGTTGTTCTTGATCTGTGAGATAGTTTTTTTTTTCTCTAGATAGATCTTCTATAAATAAAGTTATCAAGGAATTCTTGAGAGAATCTAATCATAACATTGCATAATCTAACTCTTACAACAAAGATTAATAGTATTCATTAATTTATAATGTGTATCTTATTAAAAGAAAGTAAAAGAAATAAAAAAATCTATATCGTTCTATCTTATAATTTTATCAGAAATGTGGCTCGAGCCGAAATATTCTACGTACGGTGCAAATTATGCCAGTGGCCGTGTTCTTCTGGGTATGTCGCGGGGCAACGAAAATCTAGTGAATGCCACGGATGTTTCGAAAATTTACGATGCCCGAAGATTGGATTTTGGCGTGAGAGTATTAGGCGCGAATACTCTGTATGGATATTCTCCCAATATTCGAGAAATACTCGTATCTAAGATACATGAATTCGGACCGCGATGGACAAAGGATTTTCATGTATACACGACCATCTGGACCAGTGACGGTTTCACCTTTTTGGTCGATGGCGACGAAATCGGCCAAGTGAGACCTGACGAAGAAGGATGGATGACTGGCCCTAACGTAGGCAGGAGAAATGCTCCATTCGATCAAGAGGTAACATCATCTTGGCTTATGCTGCACTGGCGCATATAGTATTCCTGTAAAACAAATGTTATTATGTAAAAAAGTTCCAGAAAAAAAAAATTTTATACATAATCAAATATAAATTTATATAATTATATTCTATATATATATATATATATATATATATATATATATATATATATTCATAAAAAATTAGATGTTTATAATTTTTTTCTTATGATAGTTCTATATTACTCTCGGTGTCGGTGTGGGTGGAGTGCGTGTGTTTCCGGATAACACGACCAGTTCTGGATCGCCAAAACCTTGGAGGAATCTAGGTGCTAAGGTATGAATCCTTTAATATTCTCAATATTAGATATAGTTTCTGTTCTAAAAATATTCTCTTAAAATAAGATATATTTATTTTTAAAATAGCTATATAAAGAATATATACAATATATTTAATCAATTATAGGCAATGTTGAATTTCTGGAACTCTCGAAACGAATGGCTGTCAACCTGGAGAAAAGACGGTGGCGAAAAGACTGCTTTTGCGATAGATTACATTAAAGTGTGGTCTCATTGAATTAATGCGTTCACATCCATATACTCATTTCTTATTATTCATATATCATTTCTCTTATCATTCGTATTTTTTATAGCAATATATCTCTCAGATTTTTGTCAAATGACGTATGTACAAGTAGTTATTCGATACTGCTGCTAAGCATCAATAAAAATTGGCAACTCAATTATCTTTTGATTCAACGATGACGAAAAATTACAATGTTGCCAGTGATATTATATTCTAATATTCGAGATAAAGTCCTCACCGCGAGATGTATGTAAAGTCCTTTTTACGTATAACGCAATCCAGGAATTTTATAATTGTAGTGCATTGTTTCTCTGTAAAAACGATACTATCCGCGAAATTGGAAAGAAATTCAGGGTCGCCCGGAGCTGGTTCTACCTTTAATGCTCCTTCTATTAACCGCTCAGACGATCATCCTCTGATAATATTTCTACGTGAACATAAACATTTTTTTAAACGATGTTTATGAAGGACATGTTTTCCACGTTTAGCACAGTAGATTTTCCGAAGCGATATCATTATTCATAGATATATTCGCTAATTATAACTTTCCCTACATGACATTTTGTTCTCTCAGTAATGTATCTTATCTTCTGTCTTTCTTAACATATATATATCCTTATGTATTATATTCTTATATAAAAATAAAAAAGTGTATCTATTATATATTTTCGTTTAAATCTTACATAGAAAAAAAATATTTAAAAAAATGGATTTATAATGGAGTTATCATATTTCGTTTACATCATTACATCATTGTATGGAATAACGTATAGGTATCCCGCAGAGTTAAAAAACCGAGATAGTACTAGATTTGATATATTGTGGCAACTGACTATCAAGGTCATCTTGTACAAAATCAGACTTGATTTTATTCCGAAGTTTTACTTTTCTGTCGAACGTCATTTCAAACATATATGAGAAATTCAATTCTAAAATTGTTCGCAAAGTCTCGTGCTTTGATGTTGACATAAATATTTTTTTAAACAGCATATAAGGAAACCAGACATAGTAAAAAAGAATAATTCAAACGCAATGTGCCGACTTTCGACCTGGTCCATCTTCCAAACCGGTTTACCTCGGAAACAAGAAAAAAGGAGCACCGTGCGGTCTTTCTTCCGTCTGCTTCGCAGTGTTGTACTTGATACGCTCTGTCGGAGAGCCAATTAATTTAACATCTACTAGTACGCACGTGTACTTTTACATTATCATAGCACATAAGATCTCATCAAAGTCGAACGATCTCATCTTCGGCTTCGACGTCTTGTCCGGTTTCGTTCCCTCTTCTACGGCGACGAAACTTTTTCTATGCGAGCAGTCGATCGATAGCTCTCGCGGTAGCTACCACGATTTCCTCTCGTAGAATCGGCAGATCAAATTCAAACTGTGTTTAATTCTTCGTAAAACTTTAATGAATGTTAACTTAGTTCATCACATTTAACCGGTTAATCCACATCCACTTGTCAAGATTTCATGATAGATGATGATGCTAAAAAAGGTGGCTGTTATTTTAATAGTTTTCATTTGGGCCCGTGATTCTTTGGCAAATTATCATCATCGCGCAAGACGCTCAAGTAAGTTTCAAAAGCAAGTAAATATTATAATTATTTACTATTCGAAATATAAAATATAAAATTATGATACTGCCGGATTTGTTTAAATTTTTTAAGTAAATTTAAAATTAATAAATATTTTGTTCATTTTTTATTACATATTATGGTGTGTATATATGTATATTTCAGAAAAATTTATATAATATATTTTCCAAATAAAATTTATCCAAAAATGATCACATAAGAGGCGAAAATAATCAAAATAGTTTAAAAATTTTTTTTACGCATCTTCCAGATATATTGCTTAGCTAATATTTATATGTACATATCTAATGATTTATTACCTTTACTGAATACAAATTTTCATAAAATCATTTACATACATACACAGCAAAGATGTCATTGAGAATATCGGATGTTTAAATATAATTTATTGTCGTTACCTACATCATATCAGTTTCTGCATCTCTCAATGCATGCAGAATAATTGTAAAACGTGATTAAATGAACGTATCGGATTGATTTATTAAAACCGGTTCTATATATATAATTATATAAGAATTAGATAATTAAAAATTTATATGAGAATTTCATTGCAGACAACGAATATATACTGCACAGATGTACAGCTACTGCGGAATTAATTAGGAAACACAGGAACGGGGAAAGTGTTAATTCGCGCAAAGCCGAGGATGATTCGTCCTCTAAGTTGCAAATACAACAGAAAGATCCTGAGCTTTTCGTAGCAACATCTCTAACTGATGTTTCCCGACCTGAAACTTCGAGCGGTGTTTATCGACGTATGACTCATATGAAAAGGCGCGGTAGTGGACACGCACGTCGAATCACAGGCACGCATTTGGCAGATACACCCCTCAAAACCCTCAATATAAATGTATCTCAAGACAGACCAACGGCCTTCAAAAGAAAAAACCCGTTACCGGAACTTGCGCATGATGTATCGAGCAGAAAAATTGATTCGTCACCGCGTGTAGTAATCATAAAACCTAACATATAATCATAAATCGTAACTTAACATTCTTCCAATGACGCTTTACTTACGCAAAGTTTGAATTTATTGTACAGATTGGCGTAACCATTGTTACAATTATTTGTAATAATTTAAATAAAACCGCGATGCACTTTAGATTGCAATCATTTATCCAAATAATTGTCACAGCTTTTTATGCTATTATTATTGATAATTTTTAAGAGATTATTTTTAACTCGATTAAATATTGAAATATTGTATTATATACATTTCAAACATATTTTCTTTGTAATTTATATCAGGAAATTATCTACAATACAGGGATATAACATAAATAATTGTTCATAGTTATACTTTACACATTTCAGCTATACTCTCTGGCAACTTTTGTAGTTCAACCTGCAAACAGAAATTTTCAAATAAATAAAATGCAAAAATAATACATAAGAAAAAATTGAAACATAAAAAAAATATTAGATCTTTTTAAATTATAAAACTTTAACCTTGGTCACTTTCATTGCTACTCCTTCTGGTAAATTTCTCTGAAGGTATTCTATAAAAGTATCTGCTGTTGACCCGGTTAATTTCAAAAAATCCAAATAACGGTAATAAGTTCTGATTTCGTACTGAACTCGATGCTTTTTATGAACGTGAGCAGATTTCAATACCGTCCACCGTTCATGGATAGCTTTACGTGGCGCTGTGCTATAATTATACAAAAGTATATTTTAATACATCATCTATATAATTAGCCAAATGTTAACGAAAATCAAATAATCAATGAACTTACTTTCTGCATACATTGATATTCAAATAATTTGCAGCCATCACTGCAAATTCTCCATAGCTCTTTAATACCGCAGGATCATTTCCTCTAACTTCAATCTCGATCTTTTTGTATAACTTATCTGGTGTGCCCTAAAAGAAGAGTAACCCTATTTTTATACAACTCAAACAAATTGTTAGAAAAATGACAAGATTTTTCATAAAATTTACCGTATTCGTCGAAAGTGAGGACGCCTGTTCCCTTGTCGAATCTTGCTGCTGTTCATTCTGTTGTATTGATGTTGAATATTTCACAAAGGACGTGTCTCGTAGAAATTTATGCACGAGAACACTGGCGTGTTTTGATTCACATTGAACAACACCAGTGAGAGTATTCTTGAGCAAAAACGGTATCTATCAAAAATGTTAAATAATATAGGTTAGGTTACGTTTAATTTACAATCGATTCAAATTAATCACGTTGGTTTTCATTAAAGTACCTTTGTCAGGAACATTTTTCGTCGTTATCGGTTCTTCCAAGGTACACAAACTCCATCTTGAAAAGGCGAAGGTTAGCTTCAGCGCCGCTCATCCTCGGACTTTCATATGAGTGAACTAAAATCGGTCACGTGTCAAGAGATGAGGAGTAAATTGAAAACTATAGGGCTTACATATGTATATTCTTATTTCAGCAATATAATTAATATAAAAATGAGCCAGATGTTATAAATCACAATTATATTTGATGTTATATAGTGTATAAATATATAAACTGTATTTATTTATAAATAGAAATTTTATGTGAAAAGAAATTAATTTTATCATATTTATATATTCATATTTTATACCAAAGTACTATAAGTTGTGTGTGTGTATGAGCATAAATTTTTCATTTGTTTTAATTTTAAAATATTTATGATAGAAAACATTAGTACATAAACATTAGCATTATATATATTTTTGTATGCTTAATTATTAATACACAATATTTGACAGGAGCAATTTAATTTTGCTACAACTATTATATGTAATTTAGATTATTATATATTTAGATTATATATATAATAGGCACATACTATATTCTATATTTTAGAATTTTATATATAACACATGAATTCCAATGCAATTTATTTTCAGAAATACTTCAGTGGAAGATACATTCGGCTGTTATTACATACATATAGATATATCAACTTTGTTTATGCAAAATGATATATGTACAATGCTTATAAGAAGCATACAGCCTTTTGTGTCTTTAAAAGTAATACAATCGATTGTTACCCATAGAAAAGGAATACAATCAAACAAAAAATTATCAATAAAATAATTTGTTAGCAATAAATTGTTTCACTATAATGAATATCACTTAAAGAAAAAGTAGAAATACAGAAGAGCACTGTTGTCATTTTCACAATACCACAATGCAACTCTCAATTAAACAGAGAAAATTATTCTAACACATATATATATATATATATATATATATATATATATATATATATATATATATATAATTTGCAATTACATAATTCTATTTAATTCATCAAGACATATTTGTTACTGTAAGAAACTGTAAATTAAACTGTAGATCCAAAAAAAAACCTTGTTTTTTAGTGTCATAATCTGAAACGTTCTCGAGCTAGCAAAAGTGAAATCTAAATCATTATTAACTCGACAACTCGTAACATCAAAATATCTAATTTAACGTCGATCCTTAAACGAATTGGTCATAAAGGGCCGCTGCGATTGTGACGGAAAATTATAGTTCGATGGCTGCCACGCTGCAACATTGTTACCTCCCTGCCAATTGTTCGATAATGGTACTTTCTTAGTCACATCGTTCAAAGGTAACCAGCGCGATTCATTTATGCTCAAATTACCGCTGTTTTGACATGATTGTTTTGCCGGAAAAGCTTGCGATTTATTTTGCCAATTGTCTTTAGACTTTGTCCACGGATCCCCTTTGTCAGCCTCTCTCGACCAACTAGACGACGAGGCGCCCTGATTATCGAGATTCACCCATCTCTCCTTCAATCCAAGATTACTTTCGTCCCCCCAGGGATCTCGTGCATCTTCCGGCAGATCGTTCCAATCGTCCTTGTCTCCTTGATTCCAGGAGTCGTTAGATTGTTCCCATGATGATCGCGATTTGTCCGCATTCATCCAAGGCTCCTTGCCGCGGCCACCCAAACTTTCCTTGCGATTCCAATTTTCGCCGCTAATTCCTGACCTGGAGGGACCAGACCATCTATTGTCCGAAGTCTGCCATGGTTCCTTCATACCAGGTTTCGCGAGCGATTGCTTAGAGCCCCACGAATTTCCATGAAACGAGGAATCTCTGGTGTTCCAAGCCTTCTCTTGGTTAGCCAGTTTGCGATATCTATCATTGTCGGACAAAGGTTGCCAGTTTCCGCTTGTTGTCGGTTGTCTCTCGTTACGCCAAACATTCTCAGGTCTATCGTTAATGGATCGTTGCCAGGTGCTACTCTGTTCGATAGCGCCGCGGCTCGGTATGTCCCATTCGTCCGCGAACCTATTTGGTGGCGGACTCTGATGCCTCGGCGGGGATTGCTGTCGCCTCGAAGGCGATGACGTGAGACCAGGCATTTGATGGGACGAGAAGCGTCTCATGCTGGGCGAATGATGCCTTGGTGGAAGGATCATGTCTCTTGATCTTGGCGGCGACATCATTCTACCGACCGGCGATACGGGTCTCATGTCTGTAGACATTTGATGGTCTATAGGCGATATCGGTCGTCTGATGGGAGTTATTGGTCTCCTCATGGGGGGAGACATCTCTCTTGCAGACGAATCATATATTCCTATCGGCGACACTTGTCGTCTCGGTGGCGATAATTGTAGTCTAGTCGGCGACATATGACGTCGTATCGGTGACATCGGTCGACCGGTCATTGATCTTGGCGGTCTTGGCGGTCTTGGCGGTGTCACTGGCCGTCTCGGCGGAGACATAGCTCGGTTAAGTGGTGAGAACGGACGTGGTGTTACTTGAAATCTACCACCGGATGGTGCTACGTGCCTTAACGGCGATGCTGGCCGTCTCGGAGGAGAATATTCACGGTGCGAAGGAGAATCGCGGGTTTCATATGGCCTATCCGGAGGGAGATGCCTCCTAGGCGGCGAACACTGGCGTCTCGGTGGTGACAATAATGGACGCTTCGGTGAAAATTTATTCGGTGATGTTCGATGTCTAAATGATAAATCCTGTCTCTTCATCGGGAAAGCTACCGGCTTTCTCATAGGCCCCTCATTCCAGCGATTTTTATCGAAATTTTTATTCTTATTCCAAGAATTATCTTGATTTTGTTGTCTACCTCTATTGTCAGATGATTTTACTGATATCGGCATCACTATATCTGGTTCCAGTGGTGCCAAATTATGATATTTCTTGAATTTCGGTTTAACATCCTCGGTCTCTAAATATTCCTTGTTTGCCGCCGTGATAACGATATCCTGAGCACGAGTTTCTTGTACAAATCGACCTTTCAATAGCGGATCATCATCAAGATCCTTCTTTATCTGAACCTGATCGGTCTCAGGCGGTGCAATGCGATCCCACACTGAACGTGGTAATTGATTCTGAAGCTTATTGGTCTGATCGAGAACCAAACTTAAGACATTTTTTATTTCTTTAGCGGTCGTTGGGTCAACTGTAGGAGATGGACCGCTTAATTGCTCTTTCGCTGCTTCGAGAATTTCTCGGCTTTGATTCACTTTTTGTATTAAGTCTGCATCAATACGATTATTCGACAATTTTTTCCTTAAATCGATTTGTTCTTTATTCTCTTTTGTCTTTTTTTCGAATAACGGATTAATGCGAAGTGCCGGGTTTTCATAGAGCCAATTCTTTTTCTTAGCAGTAACATCTGATTAATAAAAAAAAAAGTATATATTACAGAGATGTATATAATAATCTCGTATAATGTTTAATTAGATTTATATTATCAAACTTACCCTGTTGCCATGATTTAAATCCAGGTTTTTCGAATTTCTTCGACACTTTTTTAGATATTTCTATTATCTCGGGCGAATGGTCTCGTTTCAATTTTATTTTACCTTTTACCGGTGAACTTGAACCGCTTTTCGTGAAAGTTGTCTTTTTTGCGGGTAAGAGTTTAGATTTCTTTGCAAGTTCAGCTTTCGCTAATGGATTCTTTCTTAATTGTACATCAGAACTTTCAGTTCCATCATTATTAATTATTCTCTCCAATTCCTTAGTGTTATTCAATGATTTACTTTCCTCATCCAACATTTTGAGGAACCACGGCTGTGTGAGTCTATGCATGTATCTACGTTCCATTAGAATAACTGCATCGAAATGGGGCCCGTTGGGCAATGTGTCGACAACGCATGCACGAATTGGCATGAATGGATGACCAAGATCACCTTCTATAGGCCGTGCAAGTTCTAATATTGCTCGGACCGATTGTTTTGTCAATGGGGTCACCATTACGATACGTCGTAGAGACGTGATTTTTCGTAAAGCTGTCATTACTTCAATGGCTAAAAGATATCATAACTTTAGAGTTTTATTATTGAAGAATAAATTATGACCGGAACTCGCGCTAAATTTGAATCGTTATTGATTGATCGCCAATAATATTAAAATATTAAAATATTAAAAAGGAAAAAAAAAGAACAAATCAAATTAAATCGGGTTTGCATACCTCTACCCATGTTGGTGTTTGCGTTGATTATGCTGTAAGTCACGCGATTTTTATTGTGTAAGTCACGCGCAGCATTTATCTTATTCACGACTTCAAACGGAGATCCCATTATAAAAGATACATTATATATTTTGTTCAAATTGCAAGTCATTTCAGCTTCTTCTACCTCCGAAGGTGAATCAACTCCTATCACTTCACGACATTTCTGTTATAATGCAATGATAATACATTAATTGTTCTGTTAATTTAGTTTAATGTTGCGCGTTTATATAGATATGTGATACTTTGACGTTAAAATAATACGTCATACTGTGTCATTTGATTTGCTTAATAATGCGTTCGCATTATATGCATATCTTGTCACAAATTGCACGTGTACTTACAGATGCTATTGTAAGTCCAATCACACCAATTCCACAACCGACTTCAAGTATGGTTGTTCTTGGCGTCGGCTTAAGCATATCAGCAACTGTTTTAGCTACATTCCATGCACCAGCAGCGTTAGACCAAAAATTTGTCTTTGGCGTAAGCCGTAACTTTAAATCACCCACGACTTCATCTAGAGCTTCTGCTCCCACTAAGAATGTAGTAACAGCTTTATCATCATATCTGAAACGAAGTGAAATATGCAGATTTCCGCTGCTTTAGAAGCTGAGCTTTTTCATTTCGTCAGATTCTTACTTGTTTATCGATTTGCAATAAAGGGATTTGACATTACAATCCTTTCCCGAACTAGATTCATATATCTGCTTCAAACGATCCATGGTGTTGCGATTAATATTCTTTCCAGTTGCAAAGAGCATGAGCTCATCCTTGCTATTGCAACGTACTAATAACCATGACCACTGTTGTTTTTTATCCTGCACTGGATCTTTCTTTACATTAATGTCCACAGATGTATCATCTGATGGATTCTCATTAAAAGTTATTGCATCTTGACTTGATATAGTTGTTTGAAGAAAATCTTCAAATATCTGTATATCAATAACTTTTGATTTATCAATCACAATCATTATTATGTAAATTTAATTATATCTAACTGATTTTGTTATTGCACACATTCAGGTTTATATATATATAAACTATAAACCATATATTAAAATGATCATATTGCAAAATATCAATTATTATAATTATTTTTATGTTACATGCAGCAATAAATTATTATTATATATTGCACTTTAATCACTTTTTTATCAGTTTATTTTACAAATTTATTTTATAAATTGATAAACTCATATTTATATGTCTATATACAAATTTAATTTCCGATTGAATATATGATTTGTACAACAGATAATTTAAAAATATATGAACTCATTCTATTTCCATTGCTTTATATAATTAAACTCATGTATATATGCATTATGTTCACTGCTCATGTCTCATATCATTAATAGAGTCTCACATTTAAATTGTAACGTTGTTGAAGTTGCATATATGGTCAATTATCTATATCATAAAATTATTGGAAACAAACATTGTTCTTATTATAAAGTTTCCTTTCAGTTAAAATTTTTATTTCAATTATATATGCAGAATATAAATATTGCTGCATACTGTCTTTCACTTGTTTTCTCATTCTAGAGGTATTTGTAATTATGTGTAAGCATTGTGATAAATATAATTAGTCACAAAGCAGCACTTATTGGCATTTGATTCATAAAATAGACAATAATGCAACCAATGTCATCATGATACAAGCTTTCACTTGTATATTTTTTGTAAATATCTATATACTCAATTGAATATTCAAGTATCAAACATTACTTGCATCATGATATAAATAATTCTGTATATTAATATGTGCAGTACGCATATCGGTTATTGTCATTTTTCTTTCTCTTTTCTTTCAAAAAATCGTTCATGTTTGAAATGTAAATGTCTAGTATCGTATCGTATATAAATCGGAAGACATGCGATATTCAATATTATCCTTTGTAACAATGATAATGCTGTGTATTATATTGCACACATAGATGCACAATACAATACACTTTTTCTGTTTAGATATTTGTAATTTTCGTATATAATTTCCTTTGTGTGAAGAGAATGTTGTATATCTTCAGTGATGAAAATTTCTATCAAGTTTATTCATTACATAGTATCACAGTTTAAAAATTATATTGTTTATATGTGTTGCACGTTATGTACATATGTATATAATTAATTATATACATATTTTTCACTTTTATTTTTTTCTTTTAATTCTTATTTCTGTTATCAATTCTATTGCGATATTAGCAATATCTTGATTTTGAATGCAATCATTTTATTATATATGCAATATCATATGGCAACTTCCAGGAGAGACTTCCATGAGACACTTTCTTACTTTAGTAATATGTATATATATATAATTTATTTGCATCACATAGCATTAATCTCCATAGGATTAATCTTGCAGTATATTATTTTAGAAATATATTTTATTATAAATCCGTTTTTATGTTTTTTTATAAATATTTGATTTGCCTACTTTTTTATAAGACACTATCCTTTTCTTTTATTACAATTGAATATATGTTAAATGTATATTAAATATAAAAATACTTTTTATATTTTGCAAAAATTTGCATATATTTGCATGTATCAGCAAGATATATATATATATATATATATATATATATATATATATATATCTTGAGAATTAAAAATTTTATGTACTAAACTGCATCGATGAATCAGAAATATAAATTGATGAAAAAGTTCGTTTATTTTTTATCAATATAAAAACTATATATTATATATATATATATATATATATATATATATATATATATATATATATAACCAACTCTTTCTAATAAATTTACCTTGACAGCATTTAATACAAAAGATGGAAATTCCGCCAAATTATCAGTATTAACACCTCCTGCTCCCATTGGTTCAAGATGCCAGACTACTTTGAAACATTTTTGATTAGAAGAACCTGGATTATTCTCTTCTTTTATAGGTATCGGTATATGTTTCTTACTACCTGAACATACCATCCACATATATACACATATATACATTATACACTATTTATTACTATTTGTGTAATGAGTTATGCTAAATAAAGATGTAATTATTTTTTTATTTTTCTTAAATATTATTCTTACTTCTACATAATATTAATTACATCTGCATAATAATATTATTATTACTTCTACATAAAATATGTGAAAACTTTCTTTCTCTCTTTCTTAATTGCGCATGAAAGGTTTAATAAACAAATATGAAATCAACACTAAATTGAAGCAAAATTTCTAAAAATGTACTAAACAGTTTTAAGAAGAAATATTTCTTTTTCAAACTACACATACATATACACAGTATATCAAATTTCTATTAAAATCCATGATTGTATTTGAGATAAAAAACTATAAGCAGAAAAGAAAATGCTATCTCTCTTTCTACAGCTATAAATCTCTCATAATTAAAAAAATAATAAGGAGCAGATAGATATACTTTATTAGACAAATAAAAAATTTTATTTATTATTATTATTATTGTCTCTAAAAAGCTTTATTATAATATTCCCCCAATAAAAAAGTAAATATATTATTAATGTTAATTATGTAAGCCACAAATTTTTAAATTTAAGAAAAAAGTATATGTAATATATATTGAAAAAAACTAATTAAATGACTATTGGTAAATACCCAAAAAGTTTGATATTTATGCTGTACATGTTGTAATATAAATGAAATAAAATATATTAAGTTTTTTAAAATATTAACTTTTCCATACTCACATAGAAACTTCCAACGATTAGTGTGCGGATTAATTAGTGAACAACGTCGAGGAGGAACTATCTTACATATAGGAGATCCCTCTATCCTCTCTATCCTTTCCAGCCATTTCTCATAATGAGGATAAGAAACTGATAACACTCGTGCTAATTTCGACAATCTCTCTTTCAGAAGTGCAGCTTTCTCTGCAATCTAAAAAATTTAATTTTAATATAACTTAGAACATCTTTTTATACAATTTTTAACTGTTTCGATTAAAAAAAAATACTAGATTATACACAATATTACCTTTTCTTCATACCACTTTTGTTCCGTAGGTTCATCATCAATCACTGTTATTTCTTCTTTTTCTTGCTCCTGCTCGTCTCTTTCTATTGCAAGAGAAGATTGAGAAACTTCCTTCATAGACTGGTCTATGCCAAAGGTTTCAGGATCCAATTCAATATTTTCTATTACATCTAGATGATGCATCACATCTTCATCTGTCACTTCCTTTTGCGTATCCAGCTGATCTAAGCTGATATCAGCAGTAAAATCAATATCATTGTTTAATCTCTGATCACATTCTACCTCCATCGGAATTGGTTTATCCATGTTGTTATTGCAAGAATTTGTACTATCTGCAACAGAATAATTCAATAATAATTTTATAATATAAGCAAGAAATATTATTAGTTAATATTGATGTCACAAATATTGTTTGACAATTAGTTTTCTTCCAATAAAATATAAGCGATCAATTATTATAAAACATTTCTTAAAACTGTTACGCAATACTCAAACTACAAATGACAATAATGTAATATATTCATATGCTTGATATAAAATCATCTATTATCAAAAAAATTATCAAAAAAATTTTATACACAAGACTTTAATTGCATATCGTACCAGTATTAATTTTAGAATCTTGTTGTTGCGTGGTACTGTCTGACTTTGGACAGGTCTTCTCAGTATCCTCTACTTGAACATTTTCGGCTGTTTCAGACGTCTTCTCTCCTTTGCATTCGTCTATTATCTCGTAGTGCTCGTCTTTGTTCATGACTATCCCAATAAGTCGTCTGTAAAATCAAACTACATGTATACAACAGAGTACAAAGCGATTATATCATCGAAATAAACCTCAATCGATAAGCATTTCTCGAATAATCCTTATCAGGTTAAAATCCGCGCATTTGCCTATTATATTAAAAGCCTCAATGAATGATGAACGGATATGATTTGCGGACTTGCTAAGATAAAAGATGTCCAAAATAAGACATTCGAGTAAATCTCTTATCGCCTTGTGGTATCAACAACTATGTTACATGACGTAATGCAATAATTGGCGATGGGATAATCGCCGTCGTAATGTATCAATTATTATTAGTGATAGTGAGGTCAGCGTACGATCGTGCGATTTCGGTTGTTACGAGACCAACGTGCTTCGATTCTTACCGTACATAAATTGCCTTTGTCTACGAAAACGAACGTCAAAGTAAGATCGCCTTCACACTGCGATCTTGCTTCTTCCTAATTGCTCGCTTTCGCCTCGTATCCATAGACGCAAAATATATGATATATAGACTCATAGACTGCTCGTGAGATAGAGACATAGCAACGCAACAAAAGGGACAGCGATATTAGCGAGCCAATCAGATGTCTTTCTCCTTTTTCTTCTCTAGAAAAGGATAGCATATCGAGTAAATAACTAATAATTCGTATATCCTAAAAGAGAACAAATAATACGAGATATGAATGAACATGAATGATTCTAAACCACTCGATGCGTTTTTACAATTGTCATTTGAGATCATTTTAATGGGGAATTAATTTCAAGTCAAATTAATTTGAGTTAATTAAGTTGCATGTGAGTATGTCAAATGTTGCCGAAATTTACAAGCTTCCAACAAAATTATTAAGTTGATATTTCATCTATTGTAAGAGCTTGTCAAACGTATCGATTGGCTACTGGATAGGGAATTTCTAGTGTCCTTTGTAATCAATCAGTCTGACAAAATTCTTGTACATATACGCGAAATTCAAATCCATCTTCAAAGTTTTGTTTCTTCTCTTTCAATCCTGACAAAAAAGAAATGACTTTTTTTAAAGAAATATTTATTTTTTTAAATAAATTTCAATTTTTTATATTATGTAACAATTGTAATATTTTATAATAGCTATTTTTATTATAATATTATTTCTCTCTCTCTCTCTCTCTCTTTCGAATAATAATAATTTTGATAAAATATTCAAATTGACAGATAAAATTTATGACATCTCATTAATCGTATAATAATGATATGTATACATAGACACACACATATATGGATCTGCTATTTTTTAAATTCCTAACCAAGGATAATGCGGACGTATCAACCTGTATCTTCATACTACCCTCTTCTGCGATATAATCAGAGCCCTATGTAAGGGATAGTTTGGCTGAAGGGCGGTTATATTCATGAGCGGCGCGAGAGCAGAGCACGAGGGCGCAGACGCGCGTCTTATGGATTTTGCCCCCCTCCCCTCCCTCCCTCGCGCATCGGGGGTGTATAGCGAGTAAGGGTCCTGGTGGTGACCTGGTGGATACCTGAGGGGAATAGAGGGAGGAACGCGGCCGCGAAAGAAAGAAGGAGCGATGCGCGGAATCAGCCCGCGGAGGGAGGAAGTGGCGATGGAGGAGAAAGAGAGAGAGAGAGAGAGACAGAGAGAGAGAGAGAGGGAGAAGAAGGAAGAGGAGAGGACAGGAGGACCCACCACCGAAACGGCAGAAGCGACGGGTTGGGCCGGCCGTCTACAACAACGCGTGACCTGGTATCGCGGGGATGAACAAGTCCGCGCATCCCCTCGCATACGACTTGGCCGAAGGGCTTTGACATGTGACCGAAGACGAGTGTATCATCTGGGTGTATCCGTCCGAGTCGGCGTCTGCGAATTTTTACGAGAACTTCGCGATCAACCACGTGGCGATTTGGTGAGTGATTTTTTTTTCTTTTTTTTTTTTCAAAGAGACCTTTTTAAAGGGATCCTATGTGTCAACGAGGGTGCCTAGATAGACACGAGGGTATCTTTATAATCTTCTATCTTTATAATATTCCTCGGATGTTAGATGAATAGAGAGAGAAAGAGAGACGATTCTCTATGCGTGACCGATTGCGGCGTCTACGTATACTTTTATCAGTATCATATTTTACATTGTATATTCGGTAAAATTTTATTTATGAAGATTTTTTTGAGAATACGTGACACGTTACATGCGTGTCTTTATCAAAATGTGAGTAGTAATAAATGTTTCTTTCAGGTCGATCTCTTTTTCAGGAAAATTTAGAGAAAGAGTCGATTGCGAAGTTAAGGATTATTGAAAATTAGTTAAAGAGAACTTATCAAACACATTTGATCGATCATGCTGTGACTAGATAAATCTTTCAATCACTTTCAATTTAATGTTAACATGGCAAAATTTCATATGAATTTGCGACATATGAATATTTTGGACCTTATTTGAAATGTGCTTTCTGTCGCTTGTGCTGTTTATATTGATTAATTTTATGCGTCGAAAATATGTAATGAAAAAAATGAAAACGTAATAAAGTCTTGTATACAAATACTATAACGTCTATCAAAAAACTGTAAACATCACGTTACAGTATTTCAGCGCAATGTGTTGTGGAATTTGGAATATATAGATAAAAGGTCAAATAAATTTGATTTATATATAGAGAAAGTCGATAGAAGCTTCCTTTTGTATCTAAATAATTTGTAACAATCGAATCATTACATGTACGATTACATTACATAACGATTTTATTAAATTCAGTTACGACGAAATTGTTAGATTGTATAATAATTCGTTGTAGCTGAATTCAATTTTGACTTCAATTTTCGCTAACAAAAATTGGGAGGTACAAAATATTTTATTGCTCGGATAAATAATATTCTTCGATCTAAAAAAAAAAAAATAATAAAATAAATTGATCATCGCTATGTCTATAAATCTCTAATTAATTATTTCAGTTTATTAAAACAGATAAATTTAAATTTTATTTAATAATTCAATTTTCATTAACAAGAACTGGGAGGTACAAATATTTTATTGCGCGGATAAATAATATTCTTTAATATAAAAAAAAAACAATAAAATATAAATTGATCGTTGCTACGTCTATATGCCTCTTTGTAATTAATTATTTAATAATTTAATTTTTATTAATAAAAACTGGGAGGAATAAAATATTTTATTGCTCGGATAAATAATATTCTTCGATATAAATAAAAAAAAAAAAAAATAAATTGATCATCGCTATGTTTATAAGCCTCTTCGTAATTAATTATTTCAGTTAATTAAAACGGATAAGTTAAAATTTCATCCAATTTTATAACACGTTCTCACACAGAATCCTTTCCATTCGAAAAACAATTTTGTGAATTTTCGACACAGGTAGCTCATTTCGCGGTAGTTTCAAGCGTCGCGAATTTGTCACTGATGGTCTCGTCGCATAGTTAAGGAAATAGTTCCGCTTATATTTCGCAGCCCTCTTTATGTTGTCGTAAAGTTTTTCTCGATCGTGCTTATACCCTCGAACACTTCTTTATTTCGCAACTCGACGCGTTGTCACGAAGCCTCGAAGACCATAACATTGTCATGAACTTTCTCAATGCGTATGCATCGAGCTGCATTTCTAGAATCGCAAAATATATCAACATTTTATTAGAGTATTATATTTTCAATAGATTGGAAAATAGCAGCGAGAAATGGATCAATGGAAACGCAAGTGAATTGGAAACGCAAAAGCGATATAAGCGAAAAGAGTTCGATTTATCGATTAATATTGTTAACCGAGATACAAAATTTCATGTGAATTAAAAAAAAAAAAAAAAACTTATGAACATATTATATTTGCTGATATTGGAAAAAAGTAATATGAAATATAAGAAAAAAAATATATAATGAATAAGTGAAAAATGTTTCTTGACACTTACATCTTTCTGCATTTTCAGCATCGAAGGCACAAACCTAAAATCAAAATTTGATTATAAATTTATGCGTTTTAAAAAATTGAAATAAATATATTATATGAGAAAATGTAAGAGATAAGGAAGAGATAGGAGTGGAAAAAAATAATATTTTTTGTTAACGTAACGAATGTAATTACGTGGCCAGCTTAATCTGCATCTATGCGCATCTCGATCGAGGGGTGAGTGAGACACGCGATGAGGCTACCAGAAAAAACATTGACGTTTCGCTGCGAGAAGTTCAATGCTTACGATCGCGTGCCGTAGACCGAATACTTATATATCAGAGTATATATATGTTGATTCGACTCGAATATACTTTGGCGCGTTTGTCGTGGTGATCCGATACGGAAGGCGGTAAGGCCTGGCGTGGTTGCTACACCGTGGAAGTATATAATACAGAGGGGAGAGAATTGGGGGTGTGTGGGCGTGAAGGTTGATTCATGCTGGTATAGTCCACTTTGTGACTGTACCTCGATAAAGGCGATGGTAGCACCGGTACAATTTATTCGCAAATTTTCAAGCAACCTCGTCGTCGTTGCTATACGAAAGCAGCTATTTTCTCAGAAAGCCAAAGGGAATATAAGATAAAGTCTCGTGCGGAGCATTATGTAGACACAATGTTTTATCGGCAACCATATTGTTCGCATAAATTCAGAGAGAGAGAGAGAGAGAGAGAGAGAGAGAGTGTCACGTTCTTTTAAAATATTTTTAAGAAACATAAGAAGGGCAAGAAAAAAAATCTCTACCCGATCCTCCCGATTTCGTAATTTTTAATTTAATTTTTCAAACTACACTAATTTTCATCAATCTGCTATTCATAGAATTATTCATTTTACAGATATGAACGATATATCTTTATTAAATTATTCCGATATTTTGTCTGCTAATTTTTGTTAATCAAATTTTTTCCGCTAATGATGAATAATTATTTTGAAATATATTTGCAAGACGTTCGCATATTTTTGTTTATAAAATTATTGAGTTTTATTAATTTATTAAATTTTTATTAATTTATTAATAATAATTAAATTATGAAAAACGTAAGTAATATAAAATATCGCTATATATTTTTTTATTTCATAATGTTCGTGTCAAAACAACGTTTGGCAACGAACACCGCCGAATCGGTGAACAATTTGCAAACGCAAATGGCACACAAAACTCACTTAAATCATCAGACAGGTCGGTCAAAGGTTAATTCTAAAGCACAAGGGGAGAAGAGATTGAGGAGCAAATTTGAGGTAAACCAGAGTATTCCCAAATTGTGCGGCAATCACTGAGCAATTCCGATCGGATATATACTATAATACCCGCTTCCAATTATTTCGAATATTTCCCACAAGTATTCTAAATTAATTTGCGCGTAATTTAATTTGTGCCGATTTTCGCGTAATGAATTGATCGGTTTATATCAATATGCACAAGCGCGTGGCTATGCAAAATAGAATCAGCACAATGAACGTTCTTTCCATTCTTATAACGGATACGAAGTATTTCACGTCTGTGAATATTTAATATTTTATTTTTATATGCAGATATAATGTATATTTATATTTTTAGATATTAGATAAAAAGAACATATACATCGTTTTTTTCCAATTTGTTATGTACTTATTTATTGTTTCTAATTTTTAATACAATAAAAAATTAATCAATAATGTTGGTCATATTATTATTTTTTTTTTTTGACAATTTGCGATATCGAATTAATTGTATACATTTAACATGTCCTATTTATAGCATAACTTTAAATCGTACATTTATTTAAATGTAGATTTAATATCGTATCCAAATCTATTTAGAATAATATTTAAAAACTACAGATGACTTATCTATTAAAAAAATTCACTTTTCATAATATATATAAAGATTATCCGATATATATATATATATATATATATATATATATATATATATATATATATATCAAGATTATATATCAAGAAGATCCGATAATATATTATCATATATAAGTCAATATCAACGTTTATTCAATTTTATTGTACATTTGTCGTTACCCAAAATTTATTAATTTAGTACACGAGTTTCTCTTGGTAATTTTTTAATTTTATAAATATATAAATAAAATTTTTCACCATTCAAACAATGTACGTTTTATCCATTTCAGCAATACATATATGAATAAAATATCGTTATTAGTGAATTTAGAGTGCTCTGGCCACTAAAAATTATTTGGTAGAGGTCGTGTGTGACAAATGGCTTGGTATTTTAATTGGAGCTTGTTAGTCTCTATTATATACAACAATTTAACCGATACCATTTTCGCTCTTTATATAATTTCAAACAAAGACAAATTTTAAAAATATGTCCCTAGATACATAAAAATATATTATTTTGAAAATATTTAGTTTAAAAAAATTAAATATATATCTTAGATTCTACTTTTAGAACCGGTTTTTTTAACGTTACAAATATGCTTAATTAATCTTTTTTATTAAGCGAATAAATTTATTTTTAGTTTAGCAAATATAATACTATTTAACAAAAATGCAATCTATTCCTTGTTGCATGAAAGAGTTCATACATTCAATCATAACACATTGTTATGCATAATTAAAATTTTCTAGAGAAATTATCGCGAAATTATGTAGATATTATTTTGATTAAGGAAAAATCGCGTCATTATTACCAAATCTGTAAAGAATCACGATTGATTGCAATCGAAAATTATTTCAAGAGAATCGATCAATGATTGCTGATCAATGGCTTTTTCAATAGCTTGCAAAAATTTTGAACAGATCACGGAACTTATTGTTAGTACATTAATCCGTTCCTATTATACAATTTTTGACATAGTTTCTTTCCCTCTTCCTCGCCTTTAGTATCTCTCTTTTTCTCTCTCTTTCCCTCTCTTCTCTTTCTCTCTCTTTCTTCCTTTGTTTCTCACATCTTCAAGAGGTAGCCTAGGAATAGATTCTGGTTTCTAGAACGTTAATTGTATACTCAAAATAAAGCCACATCAGATATAAAGCTACATCACATTCAAACATATTCGTAATCATTGAGAATTACACTTTGAGCTACGTAAGTAGAAAAGGAAAGAACTTGACCAGATTTAGAGATTTAGAATTAAAAAAAATTAACATATATGTGTTCTTAAGCTTGAGCAATTTTTGATCTTATATCGTACATTATTAAAATTGGGAAATTTTCGCGCGACAGCGGGAATAATATATAATTCAGAAAGTGCAGCAGTGTGTTTAGCAATATGAGATTTAAATTATTTTGAAAAAAAAAATTATACGTGAAATATAGAAAGCATTTTTATTTTTTCAATAAAATACTTTTTTTTTTTAAAGACAAATATAATTTTAAGCCGCTATTGAATTTGAAGACGTATAATTTATAAAAGTCACTCGAGTTTAAATAATGCTATATTAATGTTCTCTAATTCTTGAAGTCGTTTTTCTCGAAGATGAAAATTTGTGTACAAATTTATCGATTTTTCATACAGAATCATTTCCTTTTACCAATAATGAATCATTCTATTTATTTTACCTATTTATCATGGCTTTATGTCTGATCGTGAAAAAAGTGTCGATTCTCAATGTAAAAAAACTGCGAGAAGAATATACGTATTTTATACGTACTAAAGATAGTGAAAATCTCTAAAGAGTTGGAATTAAGTTCGCTGATTAATCAGATCGAGTCATCGTGTAAAAAAAAAAAAAAGGGAAAAAAAATATCTCGGCTTCCTTTATCTAAGTGCCGAATCTCTTTGTAGCGGTCATCCGGAAATGATTCAGAATTCTCTACGGTCGCTGATCTGGGTTATCTCATGATCACAATTATTATAATAATAATGACGCGGTTGAACTATTCGAAATATTTTCAAATTATTCGATATAAAATAAAAATTGTATTGCTTAAAATGAACGTCACATGAAAGGAAAAACTATTAGAATAGACATAAGCGCACAACGAGCATAGTCATAAATGCACAATTAAACGCAATGTAAAAAAAGAACGATAAATTATCCTAATATGCAAATACGATAATAACAGAAGAGACGATTTTTAAATCGCCGAATTTAAATCGCGAGATTTACGATATTACAATCTGTAAACTTGCACATGTCATCGTTAACAAATGTAATAAAACGATTCCGAGGCGATTTAAATAACTATATGTCAGTACTTATCTGCGTTGACAGCCGCCATATATACATGTGTGTATGTGTGTGTGTGTGTGTGTGTGTATTGCGATTACCGTAGATTTATTACCCGCATGTACATTATACGGGATAACGATAATAATAAAGCTGACGAGACTTATTATTTCTAATTTCTATTAATGTTTAATTAATCGTTCCCGTCGCGAGCAACAATTCTTATTGTTAGAGCAGAGACAAAAGAAAATTAGATGAGTAAAATGAATATCCGAACTCTTCGTCATCGATTCGAAATAAGTTTGGCGTTTAATTCACGACACAGTGTAGAAGTATGTCAATGCGATTACGTGATGCCGGACAGTTATTTTATTATGCGTGAATTTTCATCGGATGCGGATGACAATGTACGCGCGTGGGGCGTGACGAGTAGAGAGCAACTTTTTGCGTTTTCACGAAACTAACGGCCGGAACAAAGTAAAGGAACAATATTTATTTACGTTTACATATAACAATCCCGCATATTTTTCCTCCTTTTTTTGTTTATATAAATTATACAAGACTACAAGGAAAAAATATTTTTTTTTTACGCGACACGCTGGCTACTGCTTTTTTTACGGCAGTGGCAAGACTTTATGGAGCAATCTTTATCTTCCATTCGATAGTTCCTTATGAGATAACGTTATTATGTTATTGTATTACGCGAGCATTCGACTTTGTCCACTAGCTGTGTCAGCTGTGATTTATGTAAATAAATTTTCAAATAAATTGAAATGATTTTATCACAGTCTTTGATAATAATTATGATGACATATAATTCTGCAAAATAAATAAGATCATTTTAATCAATATTTCTTTATCTGGAAAAATATTTTTTATTATCTAATTTATTTGATTGTTAATTCTGTTTCAAAGTTAAAAATCATCTGCGTGCGCAATCTTTTAAAACATTATACTCGTGCGCATATGTATATATATATATATATATATATATATATATATATATATATATATGTGTGATAAGAACTGCTTTGCCACGTAATATAAATAGGCACACACTGATAAATAAGCATAGCTCTTCCGAAAGATAAATTACTTGCTATGAATAGACTTAGCTTTTTATCGCTTTTTGTTGGAAACGAAACAAGCAACCGTTTGATGAAACTAGAAAATAGCAAAATTTCTCATGCGAGCGCATGTCCAACGAACGATTTCGCGACCATTCGTGTTATCGTTATCGGCCCGCATCCTCATTTAAGGCGCTTTCGACGACACTTAGAGACGAGTCACATTTACTGACAGCTCATACTACTGATTCATTCTTCTTCTTCGACCATGTACGTGCATAAGTGTAAGTCGAAGTTCGTGTTGTTTACGATGTTATCGGAATCGCAATGAAAGCATGTATAAAATAAAAGGAAGTGATGTACGGGATCGTCATTCAAATTTGTGAGATGAAAAATGTTCGATAAAAACTCGTCTATATGTTGAATCGATTTGCGAGAGATGCGTTTGATCACAGATCAACACACAATATTATACTTAATGAGCTTATCTTTTATTCATTTTTGTATAGAGGAAGCATGACAGTTACATTGAGAACAATGCAAAATTGCAAAAGAATGTTATAAGAGGAAGAAGACTCAATAAGCAGTCAATATGAATGGAAATAAACGATCAATATAGAGGAAATAACATGTAGAGACTATTTTTAGTAAAAAATGGGATAAAAAAATTCCCAATAATTATTTATATTCATACATTAAATATTATTTTATGGCGTTAAATTTTCCTAATATATACATTGAATAATAAGTATGCAAACTGCTTATATTAAAAAATTATGCATGCGGTAATTAATAATAATTAAAAATTAATAATTTAAATAAGATAAATTTCGTTTTATGTAGTTACTAACTATGTAATTTTTAAATAATATGGACGAAGGAGGAAAAAGAATACTTTCGTTAATCGAAACTTCGTTTGTCTATTAATACAATTTTAATAAATCATATAATTGTCACGTAGGATTTATCTGATAAGGCAATTGCATCCGTACACGGTAAAGTACGGATTATAAAAATATTGTGTTATAAAAATTTGCCGATTAAATTTTTTCGCAGAGATTTTCTTCTATAAAAAAATCTTTATGAAATAACGCTCGATCGCTCTCGATCTCTTTACATTGAACCGATCCATGCTGAAGTAATGAGAAGCAAAAGCGCTCACGTTTCATTAGATCTTAAAAGTCGAAGACTTTATTGCCATCATCAAAAATACGCCAAAGCTTTATGTCAAGTTGGACCCGTGTTACAATGTAAAATTTTATTTTGAAGTTTTATTACTAGAATTTATTATCGTATGTTATTATTACATGTGCAAAAAAAAAATAGTTTTATCACATAATGATTTTTGTATATTTAAGCAATACATATATAATTATAATGTTACAGCTATTATAGTGTTACGTCGCGTCGTTGAGCAATATCAGCATTGCCCTTCCGGGCATGTAAATAAAATAACCGAGTTAATCTCACACAGAATCAGATTGCAGGGTAAATTTGTCGTGTATGTATATTCGATATGGATCGATCGATTTTACATGACATGCGACAATCAAAAATTCTGAGTTTTATTCCGCACAGAAATAACTCGATGGTCGATGCTAAATATAAACGGAATAAATAAATGAAAGAACGCTTATCGCCAACCTTGATTTATGTCGATCCGCTACGAACTGACACTTTAGCGTTACATTAACATCTAATAATCCCCTTTTGCGGAAGCAGTATGGTGCGAGATATAAAGTAAAATCGCTCGTGTCAACGAGCGTGCCCGCACGCGACATCTGATCTCGAGTATCAATTTATCACGATCATATGGAATAATATGAAAATCGTCGAGAATTGTCGATGTATTGCGTCGTTTAATTATGAGATGTATAATTATCAATATCGTTGCCACGCCGAGGATCCCATTTCGACGCAATCGTCGAGATTGGCCTCGCAGAGAACGCACCCGTTGCTTGTCTAATCATCAAAGTGTGAGTATATATGATAGCGATATATATTTTGAAATGTCGATCTATCGTGGATGGAGTGTTCATCCTGCATGATGCATATTAGTTTGTCCGATCGATCCATTCGCGAATCACCATTCTATCGATTACTGTCCAAAAGGGTATTAGAATATTCGCGATAAGAACTTCAAAATTTCATATCGAATTAATTAATAAAGATTAATGGAAATTTCGATTGATCGAACCGACAAATGTATGTGTTTAAAAAATTATTACACGCGTTTCGCGCGCATATATAACGCGTTTCTTCGTCGCGACATCGACAGTTTCGAGGGTATTATGAAAAAGAAAGATAGTGACATGCAAAATTTAGAAAACAACGCGCGAGATAGAGATAGTAAAACAAAATTGATATCTTTACTTAAGTGGCTTGTTTGTGGACTTTATGTCTCGGTCTCGAAAGGCGCGATCTTAATCTTTAAAAAGAAAATGTGATAAATACAATATATTAAAGATAATATTAATTTAGAATTAAGAAAAGTATTGATTATCTTTAATATAAACTATTAGAAATTAAAAATTAACTTATAAAAATTAAATTATTAAAAATTAAAAATTAACTTATATGGAATATGTACATTGTTAAAGATTAGTGATAAGATAGTGATATAACAAGCTCGATAGCTCGCCGAGTGGACAGTAATACTCGACCCGTTCGTTCGTGCACAGGTTTTGCGACGATATTAGCGCGGGTAAGCACAGGATTTAACACCAGTGTGTGAAAAGAACGTAACCGGAAAAATCCAGATATCTGTGAATACGCGGAATCTTTTTGCGCGAACAGACGACACTTTACTTTAAATAATATATATATATATCGTTATACGCAAAGTTTGACGTGGAAAATTGAACGATCACGCCAACTGAGGAAAGATTCCGTAAGAAAAAGTCGCCGTTTGAAAAACTTTGCAGACGAAATTCTTTAAATAATTCTCGAAATGCACAGTAAACAGATTTTCGAATATGCGCGGTGCAACGTGGATCAATTCTTGGTTTGAGTGCGACTTTAATATTGGAAGACTAAATTGCGGACGCAATTTAGTCGGTGGAGAGCGAGTTTAATGTGATAAAATATAGTTCCCGATGGAACGAAAAGAGTGTAAAAATTCGCATTATTTACGTTTTCAATTTAGTGGAGTCGAATTCTCATTCAATCAACCACTCATCTCTTGTTGTATATTAGCGTTTTATTAATATTATTTTAATTAATATTAATCATATTTTTGTTACGAGGATCATATAAATATTGATTTATTATAAAATAATACGAATGTTATCTCAAATTATTTCTCCTCTATCTTGTTAAATCATTTCTATGTTAAATCATTTTGAAAAAAAAAAAAAAAAATAATCCTTCTTAAAGAATTGTAAAAAATTTAGGGAATCGAAAAATAAAGTTTTTTTTATTTTGTGAAAAAAAAAAAGATATATGTGTACGTGTGTTGGCACAAAGAAAAGTAGCGATGAAATTGTTGGGAAGATAAAGTATCAGAGGATATTAAAATAATGAATAAAATTTTTAACGCATGTATAATGTACGAGAGACTATATATACGGTATATTGCAAAGTGGATAGAACTTTTCACTCACTTGTGGGTGAAACTTTTCACTCACACGAGTAACGCTCGCTGGTGAACTTTATCGCGGTGTTCAAAGATAGAGCTATGAAAGCGTGTCGCAACGCGAACGGCGAATCGTCCATCGTTCACCTTTTCGCGAGCAGCCGGCAGGACGATTCGTTCACCATCGAGCGAACGGAGTTGTGGGCGAGAGGAGTTCGCGAGGAACATTTCCTAGGATGTTTCATTTTCCGAAACATTTCGCGTCTCGCGCAAACACGTACGCGAATGTAAGTGTATATATCGCTTTGCGAAACCGTATATATATATATATATATACTGTGTTTAGGTGAATACACGCGATACATACCGGATGCTGTAACCTTTGACATTCGCGCTAACGGACGTTGCCCTCGTAAATTTGGATGGACGTAGAAGACTAGTCGTGCAAAAAAAGAAGGCTACACGGTATCGCTGTGAATCGAATCATCGAGCTATGTTTTCCTTATCGTGTCATCCAAAAGATCAGACTAAAATCAAAGAAAATAAGAAATAAGAAATAATTATAAAATAAGAAAGAGTTATATGTGAAAAATGATGACTAAACTGTCAATCGTAACGTGCATCATTCACAAGATTGTAATGTATATTATACGAGAGAGAGAGAGAGATATGATACTTCCAAGAGACAGTTAAAGATAATTTCCTCGTAAGTAAATAATATTTGCAAACATAGCTCTCTCTGATGATACCTGATTCATAAATATAACATCATAAATATTTTGATGTAATAAATATACATCCGAAGAATAATATATGCTTTTAATGACAGTGGGCGTTAGGCCAAATCATGTTTCATTAAGATAAAGTGTTTGTAGAGAAAAAAAGATATCTGCTAAAATTCCTATTCATGTATTATACAAATTGAGCTTAGTGAAAACTATATATAATAATCTATATATAATAAACTATATATAATAAAGTAATTTGTAATCTGTAAAATTCTCAAATAATGTCTAATAATTGACGTACGTAATTTTAATTAATCAACTCTCTCATGCAAAACTGTTTAATAAATGTCAGATTATTCGCGCGCAAATATTTTATTCAAACGTACATATATATATATATATATATATATATATATATATATATATATTTTATATGATTTAAATGTAAACCGATGCTTGCATGTCGCATTGATTATTTATGATATAATCAAGGATACAGTTAGAACGGTATCTCGCGATGTAATTAATTTAATGATATCGAGCTTGGAGTAAAGAATTTTTTTTTTTCACGTAACGAATGAATATGACGAGAGGAAATTATATCGATAGATCGCAAGAACGTTTCCGCGTCGCGTGCAATTCACGGATCGTGTCTCTCGCGATATCTTTTCAATTCTGAAACCATCCAATTAAATGTAATGAAATCACTATATTTTTTATAACTCAATATATCCGCTGATATTTAAACATTAATTCAAAATAAGAATTCTAACGTTATAATTGCGAAGTTATAATGTTTCATTTCTTATTTCTTCTAATGATCAGAGTCAAAACGAGATTAAAAGCTTGTTTAAGGACAATGGAGTAATGAATTATCAAAGAATAATTTAATAATGAGTCATTTCAGCGTAAAAGGCTTTAAAAGTGATAATTATTACGTTGCGTAATTATGCGGAAATATTCAGAAGGCGGTGATTCCGGAAATTAACAAGGTTAGGCAATCTTATCAAATTCTCTGCCAGTGCTTTTGGATAACGTATCACGCGTACAAATGTATCTCAATGTACAGTGTTATATGTGTGTGTACATAAATAAACAGTGTTATACGTTCCGTTAAAAAAATGAATCAATTATTGACAATTCAAAATTGATCATTTTTGCTTTAATATAAATTACCCCGTTTTATTATATATATATATATATATATATATATATATATATATATGTTTATTAATAAATATATGATCTTCTAAAACCTAATAACCTTTTTAAAGTCTATAATTGCTCTCATAACACGACATGCTCTCATAATCGATAAATTTAGATAAAATATTGCATAATTATATTATATGTTGTAAAATAGTTATATTTAACTTTTTTGATATATATGCGCTTTATTTAGATAAATTTCTTTAAAGTTAAATTATACGTGCCATATTTTTTTTTGCAAAAAGTAAATGATATGAGATAATAGCGTAATTCAGAATTTATACTGCAAGAAATATATATAGGATGAATACATTCCCATGAAATTGCAATAAATTATAATATTCGAAAATAATATTCAAAAAAATGATAAAATAAAATAAAATGATATATAAATGCTATCCTTTTATACTAGTATTATACATTTATGCGTATTATACGTTATACTTTTGTTTCAAATAAATATATTTAAATGCATTAATCGATGTTTTTTCATGCTTTCTTGCACATAAAAAATTAAAATGTTCAACAGAAAAAAATATAAATGTATATTTTTTTTATATTAAACACACACATATATAAAATTTATTATTTAATAATATACATTAATAAATATATTAATTTCAGAGATATGTTTTTGAATTTTTTACGTTTGCGCAAAGCATCATTCACATGTTTCTCTTTCTCGTCTTACGCTTGCTTTCCAGCATTCATCAGTGTCTGTGTCAATCAGTCTCTCATTCATTCTTTATTAACTCTCGTTATAGCGTTGCCGAATGTCACGAAGCAAAGTGGCGCATGGCTAGATAAGGATCTCGTCGAGCTAGGGAAACCGGGCGGCATGGGTCTGCCGCGTTTCTCCCTCAAGAGATACTTTTTCTACGTGCTATGTCTGACGGGTACGCTGCTTGTCTTACTGAATTTACTGCAGAACGAGATATGGCACAGCGTACGACCACATCCTCCTGGTCAGTCCGCCGTTCGAACTGCCGGCGACGGGCCCAAGGTACGTTCTATTATGTGTAATTAATTAATAAAGTATAATTATTCAATTAAAAAGTTATAAAGAAAAAGGCCACGCAATGTATAATTAATTAATTAAGCACACTCGGCTCTATTATGCGAGAAGAATCATTTCATTATCTGACCGTATATTTCCCCGACCCAAGAGGGATGTATGTATATTATTCTGCGCTCCTTTATCATGTTTATCTGCAGCGGTGATTATAAATGTATATTGATTATATTAGATACAATATAATAATTGAGTCATCAATTGGATCAGATTGATATTACTTCGGAATAGAGATGATAAGCCAAGCATAAATTAATATTATCTAAAATAAGAATAAATATTATCTAAACAGTTAAGCCACTTCGATCAAATTCCGATTAATTTAATCGTTGATTAACTTACAAAGCGATCAATAATAAAATTTCTGACGATATAAGTCTCGTACATAATATAATACAAATTTGAAAATTCTTCGCCTTAGAAATTAATCAACGATTAAATTAATTGGAGTTTGATTGAAGTGGCCGATAATTGTTTGATATTGATTAAAAAATTGCAAAAATATCATCATAAAATACATATATACATATAAAATACATATATATATATATATATTTTTTTTTCCTTTATCCCGATACTCGTTGTTATAAAAGTGAGTGAACTTTTCTTAAGATTAAATCTCTGTAATCTTATTAGGCTCAGCTAAATTAGATCGTGCGCGCGCGATAAAAGAAGATACGTATAAGCGTCATCAGTGGCTATGCACACAAATTAAATCACAGATAAAGAAATAAAAAGGAATTTCGCTCGCAGATGAAACCCGATTGGCCTTTGAAATCGAAGAAGCCGACGATGCGAGTATTACGCACTCGGGAGCGAGTGAAGAAAAGACTTCCGTTCGAGGTACAGTCATTAAGTTGTAGCGCGTTAATTAATCCCAAAACGACAAGTGCACGGAAAAATATTTCAAAAAAATGAGACGTTACAAATTTATCGTATTCCATGAACATGTATCAATCTAAAAGAAATTTCCAAAGAGATAAAAAAGTATTTAAATAATGTAAATGTATTTAGATCTATATAAAAATATTCTATTATATATTAGATAGCTTTTGAAATCTTGCTTATCACTTTTTCCGTGTGTCGTCTCGTTTGTTCTAGCGTCTTTTATATAGTGCGTACGTTTTCTTTACAAACTTGTGGCTTCCTCTTTTTCGTCTGGCCATCCATAGCGCTAATATTATTATTTATCATAATTTATTGCCAAATGTACATTAAGAAGAACTGTAATGTTCCAAATCAAATATAAATAATCTTTTTATAAAGTTCAGTAAATAAATTAAATGGAAAAGTGTTATTTCAACATTAAAAAATTGCATATTTTAATTTATTTAAAGTATATTTTAATTTATTTTAATTTATTTAAAGTAATTTAATATATATATATATATAATATTAATATATTTAATTAATAATATTTTCATATTATTTGAAACATCCCAATAATTTATTTGAAGCTTAGTTTGTTAAGTAATCTAAGAAAAGTAATCTAAGAAAAGTTGTGTCAATAAAACTCATAAAATAATTATAATCGAAACATCAAATGAAAATTAAATTCATATTATATATGCGTTAGTATTGCTTAATAGTTTAGATGCTTGCAATCGTATATAAATCTAATTTTTAATCATGCATAAATATCGAGTGCGGAAATGTCAACACTTTTATGTCACTTTTATGTCACTTTCTGCAGCATTTTGTAAAAATATACATATGTCAAAATGAAAGATGCTTTTGTCTTTACGTCCATTACATCATACTTCGAGATAATCATCGTTTAATTGAATGCATGAATTTTTATGTTTGCTGATGGAAGTAATATAAGAAATGTACATTTAAAACTTATCCGAATGATTTAAATTACAAAACTATAGAGCGTGACAAAAATATAGAGCGTGTATAAAAGAGCTACATAAATATTCATTTCAATTAAGCCACAGACGATTATTTAAATTTTGTGGATAGCAAGAAAGTGTAATGTAAATATAAATCAAGTCATTCTAAATCAATTATATGCAAATCTATCATTAATATCACTATAAAATTTTTGAATGCTATATTGTTGCTAAAATTCTCCAGTTTAAGAACATAAAAATGATAGCGCGTCGCTCAGTAGCAATTTCTTTAGTAGCAGCAGAGAATAATACAGGTATGCGATTATCTTTTTTAATATTTATATGTACATTTTCATTTTCAAAGGCATTGATTATAAACGGAACCAGTTTGGGCGAAAACTCGATAGACCTGGATCCAACGCGAAGACCTTGGTACCTGAAAGGAGGAACCAGAAGACCTTTTCCAGCGAGGAGAGCTCGCAATACTGGCCGAAGATTGGCTCAATTGTGGCCAGAGGAAAACGCTTACGATGATCGCGTGACGAATCAGGTAATCATTGTAATTAAAAATTAAGAATGTAAATATAAGGGATTTACTTATCTCTGTCAAATTGAAAGATATCAAAAGATATATATATATATATATATATATATATATATATATATATATATATATAACAAAATTTAAATGGTTCTCTGAAATATGAAAATGATCAATATTTCTTTTCTCAATGTCATTAATATTTTTAGATGCTATATATGCTTTCATTCTTTGCATATTATAATCGATATCAAGAGTTTAATTATAACATGACATTGAAATCTTTATTTAAATCTTGTTGCATATTTTATCTCGTCAAATTATTCAACAGAGATATTCAAATGTTCTATTTCGTGTGATTTTCTGTGATTCCACCTGCATATAAAGATTTACTTTTTCAATATCTTAAGAATTTTCCTAAATCTAAATATAAAAGTACGTACTCGATATATCTCAAATGATTCCGTGCCTATATTAACGGCGTAAATATTAATTTACAGTTAATGTTCGTGCCGCCCGATTACAACAGAACAAGCGGCGAGCATCCGCTCAAGAAGATAATGATTCCTCACGGAATGGCCGAGGCAAAAGTCGGTCCTGACATTTTCTTCCAGCAACGATGCCCGGTGAATACCTGCACGATCGTCCGCGACAATCCGGACAGCGCCGATCTCATTCTATTTAAGGATTACATCACGCACGTGGGACGAAGATCTAACAGTCAGGTATCCGCGATGAAATATCGATATTCTTGTTACTCGGAAAGAAATCACGTCGCTTTCGCTCCGTCGTTATCGATCCGCCGTAAAGTCGCATTAACTTAAATCACACGCGCATAAAGAATCTACTCTTTTTTTTTCCCTCAAATGAAAATTATGCAATTTTTTTTTTTTTTTTTTGACAGGTGTGGATGCTGTATTTTTTAGAGTGCCCTTATCACACGCAAAGCGTCAAGAATGCTCTCATCAATTGGACCGCCACATATCGGCGTGACAGCGATATAGTGGCACCTTACGAGAGGTGGCAATATTATGATTCCAGTATCACACAGATTCCACAAACGTTTAATTATGCGGCAAACAAAACGAAAAAGGTAAGACAATTAATTGGGAGGATCTCGATAAGAGAGGATCTCTATACAATTTAATAATTTGCGAATCAAGACAACGAATGAAGACAATTAATTGAGAGGATCTCGATAAGAGAGGATCTCTATACAATTTAATAATTTGTGAATCAAAGTGATTCCTAAGCAAATTTGTATTTTTGTAGAATAAACGTATACTAACAAACAATGAGAATCACTTTTGCCGCTTATACTTTTACAATCATATAATAAATAATTTATGAACTATATCTCTTTAGAAACGGATATCGAAAAACGCGCGTAGTTTTCGTTTTATTTAATTATGAATGAAAGCGAGATCATCCATTTTATCAAAGGAAAAGTACCAAAATTGACATATTTTATTTTTGCCCTTCAACCCTCTAAAAATTGAAAAATTTATACTAATATTTATTAAAAATATATCTAGTCTTTCTATTAAATTATATCTCAGTTTTAATAATATTATTTCACTTTCTTTTTTTGGGGACCAGGGAAGGAGGGAAATATTTCTTTTTCTCAAATAAATGAAAATTCAGATTCGAATCAGATTTATCGTTTTCCAAAACCGATAAAACGCTCTATCAATTCTCGGCTAAAAATAGAAATGTAGTCTCAGTTTTAAATAGACATGAAATTAAAATTCTCTTGACAAGTGAAAGAAGCGGCAAAGCAATGGTCGGGATCATCTCTTCGCTATTTTCTGTACTCTACTTTCTCGACACGTAATCGTGTATGCGTTATTTCCGTTCTCGCGTGGTAAACAGTATCGCACGTGATGTATGCACTCGTCCTTTTCTACTACTGACTGTTTAATCAGGTCGCCTGGTTCGTTTCCAACTGCCATCCCCGAAATCAGCGCATGAATTATGCCAGGGAACTCTCGAAATACATCCAGGTGGACATTTACGGTGCGTGTGGCAGTCTACGCTGTCCGCGATCGCAGTCGCAAACCTGCTTCGACATGCTCGACGAGGACTACAAATTCTATCTCGCGTTCGAGAACTCCAACTGCAAGGACTACATCACGGAAAAGTTCTTCGTCAACGGACTCGGGTATGTGCGGCGGTATTTGTTGCCCTCTTTCTCTCTCTCTCTCTCTCTGTTTTTCGATAAATAGAAGCGCGAGGTATTTCCACGAGAACCGTAAATGCAACTCGGTCGACCAAATGCTCCATCATTTCACCCAGACGTCGGCAATCTTTGCCAACTTCTGCGGCGTCGCGTGTTTCTCGAATAAGGTGGTTGCGTGCCAAGTCGCGTTACCTAGTCTCCCCTACTCGCTATAATGGACAGAAATGCCTGCGACTTTGGTGCGGTTTTAATTAAGATCCCCAGTGAGAGAGCGAGCCCGAGAGGAGGCTGGAGACGTTACGCGTCGAGTCACGTAAGGTCTTCTTTTGCGAAGAAAATACTCCCTGAAATTATTATTTCTTTCACAAGCCTATTTTTTCTTCCTTCGCAGACACAACGTGCTACCCATCGTGATGGGTGCCCATCCGACGGATTACGCGCGCAGCGCGCCGTATCGTTCCTACATCCACGTGGACGAGTTCGAGTCGCCCAAGGAGCTCGCCGAGTACCTGCATCGATTGGATCGCGACGACGATCTCTACAACTCGTACTTTCGCTGGAAGGGCACCGGCGAGTTCATCAACACGTACTTCTGGTGCCGGGTGTGCGCCATGTTACACGACGACCGTCCGCCCAAGTATTACAAGGACGTGAACGACTGGTGGCGGGGCGAGGGTGTTTGCACGACCAGCTCGTGGCGCGAGCACGACCTCACGCGTTCGCAGAGTCAGCGAAACACCTGAGGAGGAAGTGGCGCGAGGACGCGATCGAGAGGCTCTTCCGGCGGTGCTACCCGGCGAGTTCCCGTGCGTCTTGTCCGCCCGACACGTTGCTCAATATTCTACAAACGATTCCGATTCTTCCAAAATAGAACGACGCCGAGAAGAAGTTGAGCGATATCCAAGAGCGCGTGCCGCGTCTAACGACAGCGAATTGCTTCCGTCGTACACGACAGAGTGTTGGACACAATTACACACACAGTTCTAAGACGGGACCTCGGCGATGCGTGACCTCGCGCGTCCCCGTTTCTCGCGAATACTCTAGCCATCCTCCCCAAGGAAGGTATTAATAAGATCCTTCGTTGGCGAGATATATTACGCAATCTTTTTCCAGTTGGCTATTTTTCAGGGTGTTTGATAAAGAAGAAGAAGGTGTGCGATAAAGAAGAAAATTTCTTTTTTTAAATGAGTAAGTAGACTTTCCGTTTCAAAGAGAGCAGTTTACATGCCTAATCGTCGAATCTTCCAAAATAATGTTTCTATATGGCTTTTTTTTTCGAACTGTAAGCTGAAACGGAAATCACGAAAGATAATTTGAAGATGGCCATGAGAGACTGCTGAGGTCGTTTTATATCATGATAACATTTGCACGGGGATAGGAATTGTGACGCTCGTAAAAATTTGAAGAGCCCGTTAAAGCGTAGTGGAAACATATTAGATGACATGTATTGCAAGAATAAAGCGCAATATACATTTGTTCTCTAGAAGGACTCGATTTCCGCCGCACATTTAATATTGAATGCAACTGTCCGAAATAATACTTCTCAGAATTAGAATCACGCTATTAAATATACGATGAGGATATACGAATTAGTGTATGTATACAGAATTACATAGAGTTACATCGCGGATGATCTCCCAACTATGTATGCATTAGAGGACCAACTAACAAGAAACAGATTGGTTATTTAAATCGATAATTTCGATATTAATCGCTATCAAAAAAGAATTCTAAAAAACTAAGAAATAAAGCCTCCTATATATATATATATATATATATATATATATATATATAAATTAATTCTAATTAGATTTTATCTCAATAAAAGTTTAATTATATGAATATTTGACGTCGGAAAATTTAAACATTTGCGAATTTTTCACAAAACTTTTACAAAATGGAAATTGATAGCAAATTTACCATAAAAGCTGTAGTTGGGAGAACAATTGATTGACCTAAAACGTTATACGAAGAATTGCAATTCGATAATTGAGAGAGAATAAGCAACTGCGTGATTAGTGTGTGATTTAAGGAACAGCGGCGATTACATTCGTATGTGAATCATGTGTTTTGATGGGTTTCGTAAAATATTAAAAAGTAATTCGCGCGAGCTTTTAACGCGCGAGGATGGAAAGCTCGTAGTCGCTTTTCGTAGAGAGCGACGATTACTGTTCAGTATTTAATATTTATTGTTCCCTCTTGCATGAATTTTGCGAAAGAACTTTATCGTTGTATGTTGTGTAGGTGGCAGGAAAAATTCATGTGCATTCAAGTTGCATCACGTTTCTAGCGAAAAATTCTAGCGCGAGAACCTTACTTTTCCGACAATAATCATATATATTTCCTGCATATATGCTCACGTTTGTGTAGACGATTGCGAATTGTAAGAGAGAAATTCATGAAGATCGAACGGATACAATTTTTGAATGCAACTAGAACGTTAATTAGCATACAATCGATAATTGCATTTATAGTTTTATCTCGAAAGAGTGTATGTTATTTATTTCGCGAAACAGGATGCATTTGCTTCTAAACAGTGTAGCATTTGTCGAAAATAGCATTGCTCACAATAATAAGCTCATGGGATATTTAAGAGCTTTTCCCGCAAATTCTCGAGTGTACAAGAATTTTATTATTTAACATGTCATTTCATCGAAACTTTCTCAAAGTTCACGGAGAATCTAGTCAGGAAGAAGCTCACTTGAGGAGTATTTTCGAATAATTTATAATAATAGTATTATACGCAGAGCGAGAGTACCTGTTTGAATAATTCCTATACTATATTTTTCATTAAATTGAATTAATCTTGAATTTAATTAATTAGACTTTACATCGTCGAATAAAGTAATCGTATTCACTCCGTGGCTAGTGTCAATTCGAAAAACAACGACTTCCGCTTTGAACACTAGTCTAGCTCAAATGTAGTTCAAAAAACTTGAACCGCACCTTGGTCCAGAGAAAAGACAGAGGCACTCAAAAGACAAAACGCGGAGCGAAATATGTATATATATATGGAAAAAAAAAAAAACGCACGTAATGTACATGTAAAAATCACAATTGAGTCGCCACAAGGCAGGTTTAACCATCGCACTCGAACGGTTCCTACATTATAAATTATTCACAGTGCGCACAAGCAGCAATTAGGTATTTAGACAATTAACTTTAATTAAATAATTAATTAGTTAAATAATTAGTCGAATGACCGTACAATTTAACACCGAGAAGATGCGCATATCTTGAATAACATCTCGAATCTTGGTTTCTTCCTTTCATCATGCCTTAATAATATAGATTCATATTTTCCATTTTTTATATTACTTTAGGCGAGAATGATTAATTTTCACACCAATCGATACTTTATGTAATACAAGTTATTTAAATCAATTAAAATTTTTAATCGCTTTATATAAAGGATTCGCACGAAGAAGCATGTACATCTGATATTATAGTATTAGATCGACAATTTATTTATATTATTTATGAACTTAAATTTTTTTTTATAAATTCAAGATTGATGTTAATTTAATGATATTAATTTATATAATAATGGATGGTTTCAACGATGTTTTTAATCGCAATTGTTAAGTTTATTAACGATTGGTGCTGCTTGTAACGATTGGTGCTGCTGTACGACGTATATAAATAATATATATACGCCGACAACGACAAACTCTTGATTTTGAACGGCCAGCATAGTATCGAATAAGTATAGATACGTAGGCAAGTGAAAAAGGGCGCGGAAAAATAATGCTCGATGTCGAGATATATATATATATATATATATATATATATATATTATATCTGTGGCGAAATATGTGATAATTAATGTCTTTGAACATACCGTAATATTATAGAGTCTCTCGATGTGTGTGCGTGTATTTAATTACGTACGACATCTATTTTTAAACGACCTCGATCGATATTTTTTTGTCCGCCCTAAATTCAGTAATAAATATGAGATGTGTCATCACTTATTCTCTCGATAATTGCCCGTTGTCAATCTAGATAGCACGATGATTTGTAAATAATAGCATGTACGAGAACATTATGATACCCCTGTATGTAAAGAAGAAAGAAAAATGTCACCGCATGCAACGTTGAATATGTCGATCGTGATAGATAACAAGGATATGCGACACAGTATTTGCTCCGATACGTAAGGTCGATTCAAGTAATCGTTATATCGGGACAACAGATTTCGAATTCGGCAGAAAAAAGGCGCATAATAATATGTTAAACAAAAAGGAACAATCATTTTTTACAATCAGTTTTTCTGATGTTTATGATATGATTATCTCAGAATATCACACATTATAGTTTTGGAAAATTTGAAGTTTAAATAGTAAAAAAGTGTTCTTTTAACTTTAACGTATGTATATTTTATTTTTAAATTATGTCATATAAAAAAGTTTTTTGTTCCGTAAAATTAAATATTAGAAAATTAGAATATTAGAATTTTCTAGAAAAAAATTTCTACAGATTAAGATTAATAAAATTTTTTCAAAAATTTTATTAAACCAACTATGTATATCGCGAGAAGATTATAATTAATTCTAAGGTTATAGAATTGCAATTTTTTTAAATTTTACCATCATATATTAATTTTTTAATTTTGAATTTGTTAATTTTGACATTAGATTTGTACTTAGCGATATAAAAAGAAATAATATTTATATTTGAATAAATGTAAAATATTAAAAAATATTTGATAGACTATCTGTGATCCTTAATGATTTAATTAACAATTCTCTCACAATAGACGTGCAATATGTTTAATTAAAATAATTTTATAATCTTAAAAATAAAAACTTATTAATTTTAACGTTTACATGTTATTTTTGAAAGTCGAGCATTTTGTGATGCAATATATTAATTTTAGATAGAATAAAATGTTTATAATACATATTAGTGCTGCGCAGTTATAACATAATAAAGCACTTTAAAGTAGCCATTTTTTTTTACACAACTTTATCCTAAAATTATTTAATATTATGATATAACAGAGTTATTTTGTTAGCCGAAATTGTATTCAAAATAAAAAACTACAAGATTTTTAATCACTCTCTATCTTGGGTTTAGAGAAAAAAAAAAGTTAATTTTTGTCAAACCGTGTAATATCGTTCCATGTAACTCATTTCGAAATCAGAGTCATTACTCGGCTCATGATATCGGGAAGTTCAATATTGAATACAGAGTGTACATTCAGAGTATATATACAGTGCACATGTTTAATGTATATATTGACACGACTTTATATACCGATTTCGAAATCATAGTTTTAGCGTGCTGAATCCACATACTAATTTCGAAATCAGTTGTTTCGATGTAATGATTGCTCGGATCGATTTCACGTCTCGTTTTCCGAATCAAATACTACTTCGCACATCCTTAGTAGATAATGCATTCAAATCAATAATAAAAATTTGTAGATAAAAACGCGACGGAGAAAAAAAAAAACGTGGCTCGTTCGGGCGGAAGCGCGCTTATTATTTTTTTTATCGAGCGTAGCCTGCACTTAACGAGTTACGATTAGTGCCATAATGTCGTGAGAATCGTGAAGATTAATCAAAAAACGTGTCAAGTCGTTTCAACCATTCCAAGTCCACGCGCACGACACTTTCAATTATTCTAATAATTTTAGATGCGCATTCGCGCATAAAAGTTAATTATAAAATAACAAAATTATTCAAGTACTCAAGTTCAAGTATAATAATTGTGTTCGTAATTTCGTTGTTGAAAAAAGAAAATGTGAGTTTTCATCAAGATATTTTTTTATATTTTTATATTTATGCAATAAATCGCGACGACTGAGATTCGACGAGTAGCTCGTTTGTTTTCTTTTTTTCTTCTTTAATAATTTAATAAAATGTTACATGGATTCCGCGATTTCCATGCGTTTCGAATTTTATGATGTTCTATTGAGTATAGCAGTAATTAAATTCCATGTGTTCGTATCATACAATTGTATCAATGTTTATGCGCGTTCCTGACCTAAAGAATAAAAACGAACGCTATTCTTAACTCCACTCTATTTTTTTTATTTTCCGACCTTTCCTTTCAGATGCAAAGATTATCACATAGAAGAGAAATGATTAATTTCTTTTCTTATTTTAAGATCGCGATATAAAATCTATTTATAATATTATGTAGATTTTCTAAAAAGATGCGTGAGAGTCTATTAAAATTTTTACTCATAATAAAAGATAGTTAAATACGTAGAATTGGAAAAATATAAAAAAATATAGAAATTGTATCAATATTTTACATAATAATATGAAAAATTTGTCAGAGAAAATAGTGATCGTTAGTATAACGTTATATATAATATTGATTATTAAGATATAAACGCTAAAAAAAAATAACAATATAATAGATAAACAGAAAAATAAATAAATCTTTCTCCTCTTTGCCAAAGAATTTATCTATAAATATAAAAATATTTTAACCGCGAATCGAGAAATAATTTTTATCACGGTGAGAAATTCAATAAGATTCCTAAGTAGATAACTCTGTGTATGGAATATTAAAGTAGAGTATCTTTACGAATTAATACTAATATGCAGGGATATATGTATGTACATATATATATGTAACATGCCGATTCCCTGAATACTATCTTATGTGCAGGCAGATATAAACTTCAACAAACTCACACACACACACACACACACATGCATTTCGCGTGTATGTATATAGGGCACACGTCGAAGGCAAGTAAATATAATTAAATTTCACTTTCGAAATAATTCACGTTAAATAGATTTCTCCTGCAGAAAATTGCCTTTTTTGAAATTTATTTCTTCAGATATTTAACAGCGAAATATGTAATATGTAAATATGTATATATCAAAGCATTTGATAAATATTGTACAGATTTATAGAAAGTGTCCTGATTGTGACAAAATAAATATCGACTCTATAAACATCCTGTGTCATATATATCACATGGGTAAATACATATGTTTATCTATCACTATATAGGTCAGAACAGGTCGCCGGATTTTGGAGCTATTCGCAAGAGGATCTCTCTAAGTCTTTCCGCTGTAAAGACTCCTCTTTGATTATTTACTACGATGCGATGGAGAAATCCATTACACGTGAACTATCTCGAATGTAAAGATATAGAAATAACCGTTGGGGTCAAATTAATAGAATCACGAGCGAGTAAAATTTACGAAATTTTTTTCCTTCACTAAATTAATCGCACGAATATTCAATTTCATTTAACTGCCAAAATTAAGTGTATTTAGCGTAATGTTATTTTGCCCGTGAGTAGATTTATCGGAATGCAAATGTAGAAAAGATAAGTGTGCGAGTTAACGCACTAAAGTACGCAAATATATTACAGACCATTTATGTCTGAAAGAGAAAAAGAAGATAGAGTAATGCTATGCGTTATTCTAGCAACCGGAAAAGTGTTCGGCCACGCGTTCATACATAGCTGCATTCGTATGTATGCAGAAGAGCACATATTCCGCTGCTAATGGGGGCTCGATTAAACTTCCTCGACGTTTGCTTTAATTTTTCACCGTGCCGTTTTTTTTCTTATACAACTGCCCAGCAACCTCTCTGGTCAAACTTACAAAGAAAAATTGTAACGCGGTAGAGGCATTTTATGGAGGCTGATATAATATTTGACGTAACAAGAATTTTACAAAAGATAAATTTCACTTTCTTGAATTAAAAAAAAATTTCTCGTTTAATCACACAAAATTGCATAATATATTTGTATATTATTTTTATTATGTAATAATTAAATTTTGATACTATCATTTTTTTTTATCCTCATTTTATATATTTAACGTATAAATATCTAATCATATACATATATAATTATATATTTAATAATAAATTATAGAAAAATTTTCGATTACATAAATTATATATTTTTTTATTAATATAATTATACGTTAAAATAAAATTTATTATTATTATTAATTATTCTTTTCACACTTAATTCTAATTTCAAAGAAGCAATAACTAATAAATAAAATTTAATCTGAAATAATTCAGTTATGTTTAGCGCAAACGTAATTAGCAAAATAAAAGAGCGAATAAATGTCAATTTGCGCATCGATATCTATATCAAAGCAATAACATCTGTTTATACACAATCATTTACATAACCGATGCCATTAGAGGAGCAATAATTTAATGAATGACAAAATTAATATGCGAATAAAGCGATAAATTACATGCAATTATAACGATATCAGATTTTACGTGTCATAAATTTATTGAAACTCAACTGTTCGAGTTCTAATATTAACAATAAGATTGATAACATTATCAGTGGAAATTTTTTCAAGATTATATTTTGACCGACTATATTTCTCTGTTCCTCTCTTTCTCTATTCATTTAAAATTACGAAAAGACAGACTAGAAGTTGAAATTGAAATAAAGTTGAAATTGTTAGCCGCAAAGTATGGCATGTAACGAAACGAAAACGCGACCAAAAACGTCAAAGTTTTGAGAAAAAAATCGACCAGTCTTTTGGGAACTTTTAATGAAACATTGGGGAATCGAATCGGAAGGGAAACTTCAGCAGTTCTGCGCTGTCGTGGAGGAAAGTCGAGGACAATTACGATGCTTTCTCGGGAATAGAGTTCAATTTCTACCAATTGGTAACGATAGATGACGGATTTACAATGTTCCCAAGGATCATAAGATCGATTTTTGTCCGGATTATAAAACGGAGAGTGATTCCCTCCATTTCTCGCGCGAGCGAATCTCGAGCCCTGTGCCGAAAGCTAAAAAAGATAATCGATTTCATAAAATGTCACTCCATCTCGCTCGCTTTTTTATTCTTGTATCCGTCTCGCTCTCGGCGAAACGGGGAAGCAAGTTAAATAAGTATTTAAAGTTAGTAAAAACTTAAAGAAACTTAAATAAAACTTCATTCTAAAATCTTGAAATTCCGTTTCCCAGATTTTTTTTTTTTCGCGAGCAATATATATATATATATATATATATATATACATTTTATATAATATTTGTCACATATCTAACTCCCAACAGATCGTAAAAAAAACCTGATAAAGTTTCGCGCTCGGGGACGAAAATATGAGAAAACAAAAAGTTCTGATGACAAGCATCTGCGGCAAATTAGGCGGCGTTGTCAGAAGCGCGGGCTATCAAATCTCTTCAAAGGAGAAACTCTCATTAAGAAGAGAGTAGTTGACACTCGCATAAGGATTAATGTCAATTTAATACATATGTTCTCGGCCACGACGAAAGTGTGACCGAGCGGGCTATTCTTTTTCTTTTTTTTTTTTTTTTTTCTCTTCATTCGATTTATCGCGGCCGAGTTGTTCCTCGTCGTTGTTGTTGTCCGATGGTCTCGATGGTCGCGTACGGTGATCGCGCACGCGGAGCAAGGGGGTTGCTCTCTATCTAATAATAAATAAATAATGCGCCACGCGCTATCCGGGACGCGGCAAATCGGATCAACGAACGGCCGGATGACTCCCTTTTTCGTGGCGAAACCGATAATAAAAGGCTACGATGGGCAAATAGAGGCAAAAGAGGGCAGATGATCACGCTTTTTTTTCCTCACTCCTCCTCTTCCCTCTTTTTTTTTTTCATTAGAGGGAAAAACATTTTATAAAAAATGTTGCCAGAGAAGAGGAAGCGCGCACGGTCCAGGATCCCTAAAGAGGCCTCTTCACAGAAGCGTTTTCACGCCCGGCGAGTTCACCCGCCGCCGGGCTTCATCCTGCGGATCGATCCGCGATGTAACGCTCGATCGCGTCTCTACGGCAAGTCGAGCGACGACGAGTGGCGCTTCTCCGAGCCGAGCTCTTGTTTACACCCTACCTCCCTTTGGACTCCCACGAATGTGTAAAAAAAGGTATGACCGTATACCACCATGAGCCGCGGATGCGCTTTAAAGATAAAATTATCTCTCCCGTATTGCGCCGCAGCTCGACTCCGACCTAGCGAAATAAACATGGATATTATTTTCGAGATATTTTTATCGCGGAGGAGAGGATGGGGGGAAGCGTCTTTATAAAAAAAAAAAAAAAACCTGCGTATAAATGCGTGTTTCAATTGTAAAAAGAAAAACTTCATTTCTAGTGAAATAAAATATATTTAAAGTCGCAAGCAAATCTACCTGCAATCATATTTCGCGATCATTTTTTGTACGTGTACGTTTCAAATATGTTACAGTAAAAGTAATAAGTCAATCTCCATTGAATTTTTGTGGAAAAGACATAAAAAAAATATGCAAAGAGAAATATTGTAGAGATTAATTATCATATACTTTGCCCCTTTTTTTTTTTCTACGTAATAAACTTCCACGTTATATCACACACGCGGTTAATCGATCCGTCCATCCATCCATTTAATCGCGCTCTAAAAACGCATCGCACTCTCCTTTCCGTCTTTGTCCAACCCGTTTTTTCTCTAGATTCTCTCTCTTCCTCAGTTATTCCGTTAAAACTTTCCTTCTTTTACGTTCGCAACAATCCTCGATCAGATCAAGCTGGAAAATGCAGGTACTCGACTGCATTTCACGTACCGTTTCTCCTCTCCCTCCCCCCCTCCCCCCTCCCCCTCTTCCACACTTTTGCCTTCTCGTATGTCGGACTCGAAATTAGCAGTCGTAAGAATTACATCTAATGTACATTGCAGTTCACGACTTTCAATAAATCCGATAAAGTAACCGCCGCTGATTAAAGGAGTTTATTGGGGCAACGAGAAATACGGCTCCGATGCCGCCTCGGGTTTCCTCATTCTCGACTTCTTCCATTTACTTTTCACTTTACACCCCTCCATTGTTCGTTCGCTGACACGAAAAAGTTCCTCGGCTTTCTTCTTTTATCCGTGCTTTCGCAAGCAGCTTCCCAAAACGTCCGTCACGAATCATTCCCCCATTTTGATATCAGTGCTTTCAACGGACCTTTCTTTCTCTTTTTACGCACGTTCATATCATCTTTTCCCCTGATTTTTCCTCCATTTTTGTCCCATCATCGTGGTTTATTCACTATCTAACTCTTCTTTTCCATCTTTCATTAGAGCGAGAAAGAATTTCTCCTCTTCTCGAAAACACATACATTTTTTTCTAGTTTTCTGCGTCCATGGTGACCTAAATTAAAGTCCCATAAGGCGCGTTAAATCATTTCGGCCAGCCCCTGCTTTGACCTTTGTTCCAATATCAATCCGCAGTGATATTAAAGTGCTTTTCATATTTTAGAGATTTATTTATATTTCATGTTCATATCTCCTGTATATACGCTTTGTTGTCACCAAATATAATAAAGGATATTCAAAAGTGTGAATATTTTAATAAAAAAAATTTTTCGCATCATATTTTATTGCAAAATAAGTTTCTTATCAATATTTTATATTAAATATATTGCTGGAAGTTTTGAAGAAAATCACTAAGTAGAAGAAACGTTTTTTAATGAAAAAGAGAGTTTTCTGCGCTTGTCAAAATAAAAAGAAAGAGCGCAATATCGTGTATTTTTCTCTCAATCCATAAAGATAAAATTATTTATCTTTTTTAACAAAGGCAATAAAAAAAAAAATAAATTTGTGAAATAAATAAATAAACGTCAAAAAATTTATTTTACTTGCTTAATTGCAAAAATTAATTGCTGATTTTGAAAATTAAAAACTGATTTCACTATAAATAATTATCAATTAAATAAATAATTATCAATTTTTAAATAATTTAATTTTATTGTAACTTTTTTCTTTTGTCTGTCTTATATTGTTTACACACGCTAGCTGTACATCATCGACACATTTCTCTATCATCGCGTAGATTCTGACGGAATTGTAAAGGCAGATAACAGCTTCCATTAGTCGATTTATCGGTGCATTATCCGCGCGCTGAACCGTAGGAGTATCGAACATACATATATAGGGGTTTTCGAGAATCCAATGGTGAACCTCGGGGAAATCGAAGGGTTCACGCTGCGTATCGAAAGGCGCGATAATAGAGGCGAACAGAGATATTTACTTTCCTCGTGCTGTGTCTCTAAACCTCCTTTCATCGGTTTTTGTAGCAAGTCCCGAGATCCCAATCAATCAACGGACAGAGGATCAAACATGGGACCGTATACTTTCTTTTCGAAAGAAAGCGAATCAACAGACAAACAAAAACTTCTTCTGTGTGTTTCGACAATTTGTAAGCCGTTGTAACTAAAGATTCTATCCGCACCTTGTGCAACTGTCAAAATAATAAATTATTTTAGTTTTAATTTTATTTTAAATTAAATTAAATTAAAAATATTTATTAAATATTTTAGTAGTAAGTTACTTTAATTAAGTTTTATGGATAGAAAAAAATATTTTCAAATATTTTTCGCATATAAAATACTTCGTATAAATAAATAATGTGACAATATTTTATCACAATATTAATAATCGGGTCAAGATATTTTCTTAATTGCGATGTTATGTATACTCACATATGCGAGAAATTCATACATAAATCTAATTATCAACTGCCTAATTGATTATTAATATGCGTATTTCAATGACTGAAGTGACTTATTGACATTATGAGCATTAGCAATTAATGTGGCTTAATCGATAGGTGAAGGGAAGCATGTGATTAATCGGTCAGGAGAGTTGCAGTTCTCTCATCCAATTGCATTAATAAGGACAGCGCACTTAGCTACGAGGGCCCACTTGACCTACATAAATAGTGTTAATATGATAATTATTCTCACGTTTCCCATGACATCGGGAAGAAAACACAAAGCTATTTGGAAAGTCGCAATTCGGTGAAATTGAAAGTATTAAGTCGTAAAAATTCTTACGATTTAACTGCAACATTTATCCACATAAATGTAGGATTTCTAAGTTTAAAGATGCAATAAAGGTATCTTTATGAAAGTACGCGAACGAAAGTTGACACGTTAATTTTTGGGCAGAATTTATACAAAGCCGGGCTAAGCTGAGTTTGATTCTGAGTTATGATTCTTTCGCCTGAGAGAAGTGTGTCAGAGGGAACTTCGAGATTATTTATTACAATTGTCGTATCGATTTGATATGAAACGATTCTATGAATGTGATTCTCTATGAAAAATCGCTATTTAAGAGCAATAAAAACGAGATATCGAAATAGCGAGAAACACTTAGATTTTTTTATCGGTTTTTCTTTATATCGCGAAAGAAAATTTGCGAAAGAATATTTTCCACGCTTTGCCGTGCGTAATACACAGCAATTTCCAAACGTCTAATAATAATGTCCATATAATTACTCTTCGAGCGACTAATCAGAGCGAGCTGGAGATGTGGCGTACAATCTATTAAAAGTAAAATAATGTCCCACTCGGGACGGAGAAGCGAATAACCGTAAAATATCAATAAATTAAAAAGGTAACTCGGATCTGTCCTTTCTTTCCATTTATAGGGAGCAAAAACAAAAGGGAGAGAGGCTTTTACATGCAAGGCGACTCATAATCACGCAAAGACAAAACTCGCTCGGCTAAACCTAAACGCAGACTATTCTCATAGCCAGCTGTTTGTTAATTCATGCGAGGATATACTACGTCGCAACTCTTATTTGCTCCGCTCAGTAGATTGCTAAGCGAATTATTCACGCCGCCGTTGATAAAAGAGAGGCGAACGCGACGGCGCGTTCGATCAGTGCTTAGCCGACCTTATCTAAGTTCCCCTCTTGCCTTCAGGTGTCTTTACACCTCACACTCCATTTTCTCGGATCAGCCACGGACACACGTGGCCTCATGCTATATTCTCTCTCTCTCTTTCTTTCTCCCCCTTTTCCTCCCTCCTCCTTTCCTTCCTTTTGCTTAAACGAGATTCTATAACCACGCTCTCGCGAGTCCTTTGCCATCTCGAGCGTTTCTTATGGCTACGATATTTACGGAGAATTTAACCCGCGCGAGAACTATTCGCGTTAATATGCGTGGGAGGGTGTTCGTTACGCGGGGAGTGTCTCTTTGACCTACGAATATATTGGACACCGGAGGCGAGCACCTTCGTCGTGATTTCGCGTTAAATGTATGCGCGCTTTGAAAAATGAAAAAGCGTATTCGTGAAATAAATCACGTGGTAAAATGTAAATTAAGCGTACACAATGCAAAAACTATTTCACTTGGGGAGCGCGCGCGCGCGCTCCCCGGGGGCCCCAGTTTCTTTATACACTCCTTGACGCTCCACTTTAACTCCTCCATTATGCCCCAAGTAGAATCGACCTCATTTTATTCCATCGTCCTATTCAGCCACCCGATGGTGCGGCCGATGCTTCGTGTTTTTCAGGGTAAATAGCACAAACGGATCCGAATCGTCGCCGCTTTCCTCGAGGAGATTTATTCGCTCCCGTCGAACGCGGCGCTCTCTGATAACCGAGCAGAGCGATATCGATGGAAATTCAGACGGCTAATTAAGTAACGCTTCGGGGGCACCTTCCCCATTTTAACCCACGTAATTGAGACCCGCTCGAGGCCGGAGGTAATGTTTCAAGCGATCATCTTGACCGAGCACACAATTCGTTCGGTTATCTCCGGCCCCCCCCCCACCTCCCCTCTCCCACTCTTTCAATTTGCAATTAATTAAAATCGGAGGTTTGCCTTCCGTCCGTCGCGGAAACCATCACGAGCGCGGTTATACGGTTTTACGTTTCGCGCGCCATCCCGCCCCCCGTGAAATACCGGGATGTGTGTGTGTGTGTGTGTGTGTGTGTGTGTGTTGTAACCCTTCGAGGACTTCTCTCGGATATCGAACTTTTTAATCCCACGAGAAAAGCAGAGAACCGGAGCTTGTGCTGAGCGCAGCATCCGAGAGCCGGCTATCGTTCTCGTCACGTATGAACGTGACATTCCGTTCGTGTCACGCTCGCTTTTCCCTCTATGTTTCGCCACACATACACACGCATATATATATATATATATATATATATATATATATATATATATACGGTTTTCCGGGAGAACGTCCGGTTCCCGACATTCATTTTCGTGCGGAAGAGCGAACGAAATATATTCCGCGTTTATACGTTCCAACTGATACCGGCTGCTGCGCGTCAAATTTCCTATCAAGTACGAGATATTTATAACAATTTATAATAATGAGATATTTATAATAATAATTTATGTAATAATAAAAAAATATGTATGATAATCCTCATGATTATTTTTCTTTAGAACTGTTGAAAAATGAAATCATTGTCAGACTGTATGATTTTTCGTGAAATAAAGAGAGCTAATGAATATTTTTCCTTTCGTGTAATAATTATTTCCTTTCTTCGACAGAAAAGTATATATATCCATATAATCATAAACATATAATAGCTTTGGCTGTGTCGAACTTTCGATCGTGCATTCAAAAGACTCGTCTAGTAAAAGAATTAATTATTTCGATCATTTCAGAGCACTTGAAGCAATATGAATTATTAATCTCCGATGAATGAATTATTAATGCTATTCACTTTAACGAAGAATAAACTTGTGTAGATAATTCACTTTTATATTATTGGCTCTTCATAGCGGAATTTTTGAAAAAAAATTTGAACTGCAATTATAAATAGAAACTGTGCAAAAGAAAAAAATTAATAAATACTTTAATATCATCATCTTGTGTAAGCTCAACAATAATTGTGCGACTCAAGTTATATAATTATACTTATATCACGTTCGAATAATATAAAAATAAATCTTTTATCAGGAACCTGGGAACACTGAATACAGGAAAAAAAAAAAAAAAAAAATAGCCGAATAATAGAAATATCTAACTTACTTTCTTAAAGTTATGAGAAATTTCCGTTCCAATATATGTTTAAGAAAAAAAAAAAACTTTTTTCATTTTTCTCATATCTACGTCTCTCTAAATAAAATTACGTAATTTATCCGAAAATAAACTGACTTCCCAATTTTATCTCTTAACTTAATTCTACGGTCTTACTCCCTAATTTTCCTCGCCGCGTTACGTTCTCGCCCACTCACGCAACTAATAATGTATTTATTACAACATCTCAAAGGGAATATAATACGTCATGCGTCGAGAGAAAAATAATAAATCCTTTTTGAGATATATTTCTCCCTTTATCATGCTACATTATCTTGATAAGCAAGTTTATATAAAAATAGTTTAATACTCTATTCAACTTGAAAAGCGAACGTTCAAGTTACATCATCATCTGAAAGATTTATACAAATCAATTTGGCCATTAAAATTTCCGGAAACCGAAGTCTCTGGCAAAGTAAATAATAACATAATTTATGGAGGATCGCACTTGAGTTAGGTTTTTCGCGTTTTTTTGCGTAATCGTATCATGGCTGTTGTCTCGCGAGTGTTACGTGCATGTAGGATATACCGAGATATAGGATAAACGCCGAGGAAATGAGGCGGAAAGAAAAATGAGCGCGACGAAAAACACTACAATAGACAGAGAACGACGAGAGAGTAGGATAAAGACAATGCGACAAACACAGAGGCAGGGAAGAAGGAGGGGGGGCACACATGGGGAGTGACGGAGGGCACGGAGGATGTGAGCAGCGAGGCACGAGGGTGTTAACTGTCCTTTGAGCCTCGTCGGCTGAAACATCTCACCCGTGCTACGTCTCACTCTCGGTCCATGGGGCTGGTGTGTAAGTGTGTATATGTGTGTGTGTGTGTATGGTCGAGTTGCGATGGCGAGGCAGATACATGGTCGGGTGCCTCGTAAAAAGGCATTTTCGCAGCTCCACTTGCGCCCAAAATAACATCGGCTCCGGGTGCCGTGTAAGCATCGTGTAACGACATACCTGATTACCCATAGTGACCAGTGAGCCGAGGGTGTCCATCTCCGCCGCCACCCTCTCCCACCCCTATAGCTTCGATATGCTTCGGTAAATCGTTAAGAACGCACCTCGTTGAGCTCCAGCCTTCGTATCGCGTTATGGAAGATTATCCAGTCTTCCATGACATATAATCGCTCGTATTATTAGCGATTTAGTCCTTGTATAAACCTCGCGCAAAGTATGTAAATACCATCGCCAAGTAGATTGAAAATATACCCTCGACATTAAAAACATTATATTATGCTGTCACGCTGTAGGAAAGTACAATAATTGCCGCACGTAAGCTTAAGATTTGACGAAATCGATTTCATCGACGTGTGTTAATCTCTTTTTTTTTCTTTCTATTCATATCTATATGACTTAGAAATAGATCGAATCAATCGCGAGATTAATTAATATTATATATACTATTATATATTTTTTATTTATTATATATTATTTATTATATATACTATTATATATTTTTTATTTAAAATTAATTTATGATATATAATATTATATATCATAAATTAATTTTAAATAAAAAAATATATATATGCGCACACACGTTTATTCGTATTTAATATTAATTTTTAATCAACTTCAACTAGTTTGAATTATTTTTTATAAATCATAGACATTATGATAAAATAGAAAAATCAAAGAATATATATATATATAAGATAACATTTTCATTTTGGATCGGTTAAAGTTCCTACTTAAATGGCTTTTAATAATTGCATGAAAAAATAATATTTAAACTCAATTCTGCTTTGTTTTTATGCAGGCTCTTACATTAGTCATATAATGCATAATAACGCAGAATGTTGCGACATTATTTTCACTTTGTTTGCAATATTATTTTTGTAACGTACTTGTACATTATTGATAATATGCCCAAATTATTGTAATGACGCATTTACACACGACATATCAATATTGTGAGTGCACGTATGCGCTTATACGTAGTATAAGCATTCTAATAAATTTTATAAATACAAAATGCAAATTTTCAATATATCGTTATACAAATATGCTTATGAGATTGTATAAGCAATATTTGCACGGGACATCAATATTTCCAATGTGTATTTACGTTTTGCATTATAATTTCATGGCAAAATGACATTTCGGAACATGCTTTCCATCTGTTAAAATTATTAAACAAAACAGAGAACCGCATCCAATCAATATTAATGCGAAAAAAAGTGAGTTTATCAGGCGAAACTTTCGATCGACATCGTACAGCTCCAAGTTAAATTTCATCCTGTTATACCGGAAACGCGGATAAGACGATATCGCAGATCCAGCCGCGCAACAACTAAACTTCGAGATCGCGTATTCACGTCACTTTCAACCGAAAATCGTATCGTAGCCGAGGCCGGCATCCGTATCGACGACACGCTTGGTGCACTTAATTAATGCGACGTTTGACGCCGCGACGTTCGACGTCGTCGACGTAATAACTCGCGCACGTGGCTTCCGGCCGGCATTCGGGCGCTACCTCGGCCCGTAGCTGCGATGTGTCATAAAGTTCTAGGCATGCAGAGCCGTCTGCATTGTCTCCTGTCTCGATTCATCTCCCGATTTCCATTACCGGCGACATTCGAGACATTCCTGGAAACGTTTCCAACGATTTATCGTCGCCCTCTATTCGCCTCCCACCGGACAGGCCCTGTAGCCAAAGATAATCCCCGATGCAAACCCTGTACAAACATAGTGTGTAGCCGCATTTCGAAACTACGCCGGAACGGCCCAAGCCCTCCATGTTAGCACGGTAAACTGAACGGTGCTGAAAACTGCCGCAACCGTGTTTGTCTGCGTTGAGATTTCGATGTCTATAAAAAAAAAAATCTATCTATGACCGATAAGTCTTTTCAATTCGTAAAATGGCAGAGACGTTAACGCCAAATTTTCGAATATCGATAGATCGATCGATTTTCTATAATCATTCTTTTTCAAGAACTCATGTTCTATTCGATTGAACAAAGAAAGTGAAAGTCTACTGAAATTGTAAAAATGCCACGGCAATGATATTGATAGATAATTTATACGTAGCTTTGTGTCATGACATAGGGCGAGTGAACTGAGAAGATGTTTGGAACTCAAGTGCGTACATATAGAGTTAAAGGGAGTGATTAATAACTACACACAGATTAGAGAGAAGTTTCGCCAATTAAATGCATACCTTGCCGATGTAAGTATCCACACATATAAAGGGAATGATATATGATTATATATTTCTATCATTAATTTAATTTCGATTTTATTTTTATATATCATTTCTAAGACGATTCAATTTCTAATCGATAATATAAGTTATGTAATTACGTAAATATGGAACTCTTTCGCGACAAAGAGAATTTTCAATTTTAATCATGTATTTAAAAAATTCACATATATATGTATGTGTGTGTATAAATATTATACACTACTATTTGATCTTAATTTTCAACGTAACATTTACTTCGATATTTTAAAGCAGTCAAATAACTCTATTTTAAAACTATTTCATCTATCTATTTAAGATACAAATTAAAGTTCCATTGCTATAAAAATCCTTTAAAACCGATAAAAAATAAACTCGTGAAAAAATTGAAATTGAAAATAGATATATAATTTTAATTTGGGTTTGCAATATTTTACTTTCAAACTTCTGGAAAAAAAAAACGCGAATAAAACAAGGTATTGCAAAATGTCAAGCATTCTGCTGGATTATAAATGATTGTTTCCTTAATTGAAATTTTTCGAAAAATATTTTTGAATGCTGACAATGTCATTTCAGAAATCTCCCGAGTTCTCATAATTTTATCCTAGCAACTGGAAGATAGCATGATTTTCCAAAAACACTTTGTTGATAGATATCGCAAAAAGAGATTACGTATCTTCAATGGGGATTCGTATTCCTTAATCTAGGAAAAATATCTGGAATTTCAATTCGTCAAATATCGACCGCAAAAGGACGCCGAGTCCCATATCGCCAAGTTTCATCTCGTCGATGACACACAATTTGTGATTCTTCTCTTTCCAATCTCTTTACATTATTCGTACGTAAGTATCCTTCACCACGATTTCACGTGACGTCTCCTTATAAAAACGCAGAGCTTCCTGGAAAACTGAATGACCTTACCAGTCCGCAATATTCCATCTCGCGTAACACGTGTTGTGCGAATATATCGGGAATACAAATTGAATACAATGACGAACAACCTATATTCGCGCCACCCATCCTATTTCCATGCATCCATCCATTTATTTTACAAATATCGAATATGTGTACTGAATCATAGATTTATAGTTAAAATAATAATTAAAAAAATGAGAGAAAGAATGTGCTATAAAGAAAGACAACTCCAAAATTTCTTAAAATTTTATGTTAATATTTCCGCGGATTTTTTATTATCAGAATTCTTATCCAGAATGTCTCATTTTATAATCGATGTACTTAGGTATCTTCGAAAGAATATTAATTATTCAAAAAATGTTTCAGATTAAATTTCAACAAGGACATTCTGTGATCTACACATTTTTTTCCAAGTGCTTTCGAGACTTCAACGTCATTTTTGTTTTTCAAGTGAAAGTACGCGGTCAGATGGACCGCGTTGAACGTTATCAGAGTGGATCGTCAGTTGATAAGCATTAGCATAACGGCGGATATTTTCGAAGCGCGGTATCTTTACGCCATAACTCTCACTCCAGTAATAAAAAGCGAAGCTTTTTCCGGCATTTCGCGGCTGCTCGGAAGAGATCCGCGAGAGGAAGAAAGTAGAAAATAAATGAGAGTAAAAAGACTGGCAAGGCACGGATATAGGTCGCGCATGAAAATAAGTAGGATCCACGATTTCCGGTGAACATTAGCGCCTTTGCATTTTCACGGAAGCACGAGAAATGCGACTCCGCGATATTAAAGAAGAAACACACAAATGGATAAGCTGCTTCTCTCTCTCTCTCTCTCTTTCTTTCCCGAGCTTCGTGAGATATTACGTTGCTCCAAGCTATGAATAATTTCCGCGGCTGACGACAGTATCTGTTGCTTACATTGCACGGGAAGAGTACATACTCTCCTCACTGCAATTTTACGATAACTCCCCGAAAAGTGCATCTGCGGTAGTCGCGGCACTCACATATTAATCAATGATAGCAAATATGTATATTGCTTCTCTTGTATGCGATCTTATCTTTGAGAAAGCGCGATAAATATACATATATCTGGCGTAAGTTTTATCTCGCATCTAGAGTTCACTCTCATTGTGTTCTTTCAGTAAGTGTCCGTGAATTAGTAACAGCAAGCTCTCTAGTATAAGAATTTCCAAGATTTCTCAATATATTAAAATACTGTGAGAAAAAATCTTGAATCATATTAATTCAAACTCAATTTAAATTCAAATTTATAATTTATAATTTTTATAATTAATTCAATAACTTTATTGCTTTATTTTTAACCTACCCCAACAATAGATGATTTATATCCGAATTAATTAAAATGACAAGTAAAGTAAGTGTCAAGTAAAATTTAGAAAAAAAATATGACGTTTATTTTTTAATAATATTATTACGTTTACTCAAAAAAGACATCCGGTAAAAATATTTTATATTAAACTGCTAATGAACGATAATTAATAATTTTATATAAAAAAAATTTGATTTCTTTTCAACACAAATTTTTAGCAATTACAAGTATATCGAGAATAATATTGGAAAGAGATAGATATATACATATATATGGCTGTTTAAGCTCATTATATTTTCCACGTGTTTCAATTTCGCAGCTCTCATCGACTTGGCGAAGAAAAGATCAAGTTTATAAGCAGTTCGTAATACGAACGCGCGAGTTCGACATCGAACTTCTGCATTTTCAAGTGGCACGCCGAGAAACGAGGTCTTACCGATTGTCTTGTTTAAATAGCGTTCGATGACTCCCCCGATTGCGAAACTTTCGGATCGTTCAACTTTTTCGCAAAAGTAAATATAATAGAAACAAAGTTTCACACTCCCTTATGCTTAATGGATTTTTTTAATTTAACGGTCCGTAATTTTTTACATCAAGAAATTCTTCGCGATATATCCATTGTCGACTTCAGCAATTTTTCTCAAAATAATGTGCATATAAAATTCTCGAAAAAATAAAAGAGATTATTTAATTAACATATTATTTTGAGTTTTATTTTTAAATAAAAAATAAACTATAAATATAAATATATTAAATAAAATGTTTAAGAAACACTTTTTAGCGTTTTAAACAAACATTTTTTGTAATTTATATTCTCTCGTTCTTGAAATAGTCTGCGAAAGGAAAGACATATCTGTATCTGGCAAAGCATTCAGGATGCATGAATAGTTTGCTTAATAACTAGAGCAGAAAGCAAAGCTGCTGCATTATTTATCGTCACTTTGGTCTCCCTTTTCTCCCGTTTTCGTTTATATCGATTCCTTATTCGGCTCATCTTCAAAGAGCAATCCAGAGAGCGACATTTCAAACATTCCCTTACATTCTGACAAGCCTTTTAATATGCAATTAAAAAAATGCTCTATGAAAACATACACGACTGAATGAATAATTAAATGCCCTAGCAATGCATAGCGAAGCTGTCATAAATCACTCTTAAATAAACCGATCCTCCAACAATTATAATAATTATTATAGACAAATATATCGATATAAAAGGAAAATTAATTTTCTGTATTTATCGCGTTCTTGATATTTTTTAAAATCTTATTCTTAGATGACTTAAACAGCAGGATCCTTGATCTGCAGAAAAAAAAAAAAAGAAAAACACTTATAAAGTCTATTTGCATTCATTAACGAATAAAAAGACAGCTTCCGAATTTTTCAAAAGTTGCATTTTTCTTGAGTGGGAAAATTTATTGGCGTATCAATAAGAGGGTAAATCTCTCGTAAGTACTTTTCGCGAAGTGGCGTGCGAGTTGCCGTGATAACGAGTACGAGCGAAATGGCACAACATCGAGTTGAATCTGCGGTAACGAAGCGCTATAACGGGGTAGATCGATACCGAGAGAGCGAGCCCTTTCATTTATCCGACGTGTTTCGTCGCACCCTGTACGACTCTAGCGGAAAGTTTCCAGAAAAGCGTCCCGTTTATAGAACGCGTAACGCGGTCGCGTATTTCGCGACGACAAAATCGCTCCACGGAGATCAAAACTGCGAGCGGCTGTCCTCCCTCGGGAGATACAGATGTAGAGTATAAGGCGCACAGCGGAAACCGAAGGGAAGTAACAATAAAGATTTGCAGAGACGGGAATGGGAGCACGAATGTATACTGTAAAAAAAAAAAAGAAAAAAAAAACTGACGGAAACTTCAGATAAAGTGTCTGCAGCTTTTGTGCAGACACACTTCAATTTTCAGACAAACTCCTTCTGAACTTTCAGAAAAACGACAATTTATTTTCGCGTCAATTAGTAGAATTTATAAAGAAATGACAACGTTTATTGTTAGTAATATTATTACATTTACTGAATAAAAAAAAACGTCCATTAAAAATATTTTATCGAAATTGCTAATAGACAATAAACCGCATAACAATTTTATATATAAAAAAAAACTTGATTAAATTTTTTTAAGTGAAAATTTTTAGTCATTATAATTATATCAAAAATAATATCTGAAAAGGGTAAATATGTAATTCTGATAATCAAGATCAAGATCAAATTTTCTTTCAAACATCTCTTCAGATCTGAAAATTCATTTAAAAATGTGTCTGAATTTTTAGAAAATTTTTTTAAAGTGTACACATACGCTTATTACACAATGACGGAACAATTCTCGTCGATGATCACTCCATTATTAACGCGGAGTGCAATTCTGAGTGTAGAGGCGAAAAACGCGTTGGTGGAAAAAGACGAGACGTGCGATTCCATAGAGATTCGCTACGAAATTATATAGGTCACGTCTTGTAACATCAACAAGTTCACGGCATATTGCTTAACTCTGGCATTATAAGCTGCATCGATCAACAATCGCAATCGACAGTGCTTTATTGTAATAAATGACTTTCTTCGTATTATTATTGACATTATGTCGATAGATATTGCTCTTATGCCGTTTCCTCTTCCTCCAATCGAGGGAAGATATGACAAGCAAATTAATTTGTCTCATGCAATATTCTGATTATAAGATTCTATTTATATAATGGTGTAAAAAAAATCTCTTCTTTCGCTTATTGATTAGAGAGTAACTCTAAAATTAAGCGTCCTTGCGGAGACGATTTTAACGCCGAGTTTCTCAGACGAAATTGCGATAGGAAAACGACAACAAATGATACCGACGGAAAGAAACTTTTCGAGTGCCGGTGTATTGAAAAGGAATTTTCACGCGGTGAGAATTTCTTTCTCTCGATACGCGAAAGGAAATTTTGCCAATTCCCGTGTCGCCCGATGCGAGCAGAAAATTGTCAATTGATACGAACCGATCGATAGATAGATAGCTTATTAGAACTGCCCGGTAATCGCATAACTTTAAATGTAATCACGATTAACGATATATTATTTAGTTCGCCGTGTTGCAAATCTAAAGAAAATTATTTTTGACAATTAATATTCCTTGTGTGTATATACACATGACAAACACCCACTAGAACTTGCATATTAAAGCGATAACTTTTATTCCAACAAAAATCAAATGTCACTTTGGCTATTATATGAATAGCACAATATATTTCGAATATAAAACTGTCAAAAACATCGTATGTAAAAAATGCAGAATACATAAATATTCTCTTCTATCTATGTGTTCGCGCGCTTTAAAAAAATAGAATACAAAATAATATTGCATATAAACAATAAAGTTTAAAATAAAATCTAATATTAGACCAAGTTTAGTTTAAAGCCGATCAAAAAATATTTATAAATTAGTATATTAATTAAATGTCATTTTCGTGTAAAAATCTAGATGAAGTGCACAACAATATTTGCACGCACACATATACTTACTTTATATATTTACATTTAATATACAATTGTACTTTATTGTATAAATCTTATAAATATGCTTGTAAATTTCTTTTCAACAATTTATTAATTTGTGTTAATAAAACAGAAATATAATAAACTTCCTCGGCAAGAATTAAGATTTTATTTAATTATTACGTTGAAAATATTTTATGGAATAAAATATCCGCGCATTTTTTTCCATCTCTGTATATGTACAAAGAAAGAGTTTCGCGTGGAAGTTCATTTTCCAATTTTGATACAAAGAGGTGTTTGATCCTATTTATATGTGTTTATGTGTACGAATGTCGTCCGAAATAATAAACCACAGTGTCCAAAACCACAGTGACAAGCCGAAACAATCGTGATGACACATGAAAAGCGTTTTTGGGTCAAGGTTCGTATAGTCAACTATATTGAAGTGCAGGGACAACGGATCGAGAGATTGCAAAGGCGAAAGTTTCGTGCGATACGTTTACAATCGCGCAACAGATGCCGCAACAACCCTCTATCATGGACAGAATAACTGCGAATGTGCAAACTCCCTTTCTCTCGCGGATGCACCGATAAAGAACTTTTCATCGACCAACGATCGTTTAACGTGCATGAGTGTTTTGTTAAAATTTCCGATAAGATAATTCATTCACGTAAATCAATGACTTTATAATTCCTGTTTTTATAGAAAAAGTTTGATAGTGCAATAAGAGCAAAAGCTCTTATTAAATAGAAAATATTTTATTTAAATATTTTATTTACGTGACTTTATTCAATTTAAAATAACAAAAATATTATGTAAAAATGTCTAAAAATTTTACGAAATTTGATTTAAAATCTATTAATCATTAATCAATAAATTTCTTAAAATTTTGAAGAGAGAATAATGTATACAAAAGGTTTTATATAATTATTATGCATTATTATATTTTTAGATGTATTTTTGAATGCACCGATAAAATATTTAGATTAATATTTCAAATAAATATTAAAATGACTTATGATTCAAAGAACATGTTCCTTTTCTTCCTACCTTTCAAAATTAAAAAAAAAAAATCTTTCCGGAATTATTATATACTAAAACATAAATTTTTTAAAACATAATCAGTAACAATTATAATACATTTGTTAAAGCATATTAACTAAGAATAAAGTAGTTTTGAAAAATCTTTGTCATGATATTTAGGCCACACTTATTAAATTCCTATGCTCTGCTTATATTTTTGACGTATGTAATATCGGCTTTTTTCAAAACAATCGCACTCCAAAATGTACGTGTCGTAAATCTTATCGGTCCAGACGTATCGATCTACGTTCCTTCGACGACGCGCGAAAATGGGAAATGCCAGAGATCGGTCACGCTTACTCCGTATGGAAACTCGGCGCGATAACCCGTGTGCGACGTGTTGTTACTCAGGAGAGAGGAAATCGAGTTTCAAGATTTATTCGTGATATCCCGGTGGGCCGATAAGGTTTATTATTTGTGCGACCCCGTAGAGATCAGCTGTGGAGTATGATAAACATTTTCGTCGCTGCGCTCAAAGCAGATTACTTCCGCGTTATTCCTTCCGATCGATTTGCGGCTTCGGGAACTTGTGATTTCACGACCAAGGGCATCTCTTTCGTCCAGAAGAATCTAATACGCGAATCCCACGATAAAATAAATCTAACGTGCGTTTATATTTGCTTTGAAATATGTTATTAAAATTAGAAATAATTATGTATTATGGTGACAATAATGGCTTCTTAAGTCATTCCCCATAAGTAGTCTCAACTCATACGACAAACTAAATTGTTGAATAAAATAGAATATCGTTTATATTATTTATATGTTTATATATTATTTATATTATTTTTTATTTATATTATTGTATTATTTTATTTATATTATTTTATAATTTATTTATATTATTTAAACGCTAATAATAAATAATAATGCCCTTTTTCTGTAAAGCAAGCTATTTTATAAAATTCTTGATTTAAAACACTGCGGTACTATTTTATGGTTTTACATAAAAAAATCTAGATTTTATGCTAAAATAATTATGCGCGAAATATATTAAATATACATGAAAAAAAAATGTATTCTTTTAATTTATATTTACTACGTAAAAGAAGCTTTCTTTTCTTTAATTACACGCAATATCATATATAATTATCATAATAATTATAATAAATTAAATAAATTGATTTCTTTCATAGGATTAAAATTATCTTACATTAAAACTTCAAAAAATCACACTGTAATCGATCGACGATAATCGTCAACACGTGTGTACTAAAAAGAACTAAATGTTACGCGTCGGTTTTATTATGCTCAGCAGTATGCCCTTTTTACGTCATTCTTTATTAATATTTTTCGTTTTCTCTTTTTATTCTGTTCGCGCGATGTGGTGAATATGTGAATGATGTTGAAGCTAGAATAAGCAAAAACCCGTGATATTTTACAAAGTAAGCTCTTTTAAAGTAGCCACACATTTTACGGTCTTGTGAACCACTTCGATTAACTTTACTATGTAAAAATTCCGAATAAATTGAATCTTTTATTACGTTAATCTTTTTATAGTACGTAACAAGACTTTTAGATTTTAAATGTTATACTAGTTATGCAAAATTGATATATAATTATACTAAAAAAGATATATAATTAACAGATGGATCTATAAATATCCGTTTTAAGCTCAATTAATATTTCATCAAAATAAAAATTGCAGAGCATATTTTAAAGTGCAAACACACAATCATCGCTTCCTATATTTAATAAAAATTATGAATTATACACATTTTCAAATGCCACAATATTAAAAAAACTTCTTTATAGTTAAGTATAAAAATAAATAAGTGGAAAATCAAATAACACGCGTGAATGCGCGTAAAATAACAAAGCAACTGGGATGTGAGTTCTGCGCGAGAAGCTCACACTGTGAGCTCGACTGTGCCGAGGATACCTTAAAATATGCCCTTGTTGCTCGGCGAGGATCCTTAAAATATATACTCTCGTCGTCCCAGAGTGAACATCCTTAAAATATGCTAGGAATTTTCAGGACGTCGTTCCCCTAACACGGGTCGCGTGAAGCCGAACGAGTCGCATTGGTTATTCTAAGAGCTTCTTTAATAAGCCAGTCATGCAATTAAAATCCGGTCATCCGGCAAAAATGCAATCCTCGGCGGGGAGGAAGGAAGGGTTGACGGGGCGCGCGTTTATCTCGGGCGGTGTGCTCGCGAGCGTAACTTCAACTGCACGCGATTACTTCCGCGGCGAGGCACAGAAGGGTGAAAGAGGGGTTGGGATGTGAGGATGAAAGGAAGGAGGCACAAGCGAGAAGGGCAAGGCGCGCTCGCGACAGAAACGAGTCTTCCGCGTGGAGCCGTTTGAGCGTGAACGGAAGTAGCCATCGATGTGCACCGGAAGCGCGCCGTTGCACTCGTGTCGCGCGTTGAAAACATCTCGGGGAGCCACCACGGATACCCGGAGGGTCTCGCGCGCGCGGCCACCACGTTGGGAGAAAAAGAAGAACGAGGATGATCGAGGAGAACGAAGAGGGAGCGACGAGACGGCCGCGATGAGGATGCCGGGGGAGTTAAAGGGTGGTCGTCGCGGCGGACAGACGAGGGCGGCTGGAGGACGAAAGATAAAAGGATAGGAAGAAGAGACGGCCAGCAGTACCGCCGAGGGGGAGAGGACGCGTACACCCTCTCGGGGGTAGTGGTGCGGCACCGACGCCGACGTCGAGGGGTGGACGCACCGTACAGGAGAGGGGCGCCATTATATTTGCGCAGGGCCGTCCAATAGGGCGCAGTATCGTCCCGACCGTCGTCGCGTGCACATGTCGCTTGTTGTGCCCGGACTTGTAAAACGCGCGTAAAATCACCACCGTCGCCGTCGTCCCCCCCCCACCCCGAATTTACAACACACCGTCCCGGTGCCTTCTCGCGAGGGTGAGATCCACGCGAGACGCGTTTCCCATCCTCTTCTCCTTCTGCCTCCTTCGTATTCTCTATCTTCTCTCTTTTTCTTCTCTCTCCCTTTCCGCCTCCATCTGTCTCTTTAAATCCCGTATTCTTCAACCCCCTTCGCGCGCGTCACCGTACTCTATATATTCGCACGGCAGATATATAAACAACAGAGACAGAGACAGAGAGCGCGAGTCCGACCACGCACGAGGATCGTGGAAAGTGTTGCGCTGCGAGACCAAAGTGAGTAGACAAAGTGGTTGTTTAATGTGAAGAGAGAGACAAGGGGGAGAAAATATAGACGGGGGAGGGAGCATCTCGAAAGCTCTCACCCGTCTTTTCCTCTCTCCCTCTTTCTCTCATTTCCGTTTGCACTGCAACGGGATCGTGTGGTCCTGCCCCGCGCAACCTTTTCATCCCCTGTCATAAACGTGGCTAGTCAGTGTTTCCCTTTCGCACAACGCGATACATCTCGGCGCCGTCGTCGGGGGCGTCGTGGGAATTTTTGCTCCATTAATTTCAATTCCGTGTGAAAACACGCGAAAGACTCGACGATATGGAAGGCAGCTTCGGAGATTTAAACGCTACATAGTGCGTGTCTAGCAATTTTCGTTTAAGTCTAGAGAATTAACGCTGAATAAATTGTAGTAAAATTTTAACCATGATAGATACGTGATAATACGAGAAAAATAATAATCTTTATTATATTTTTCGATCAAAGATTGCATTAATCCATTTCACTATCTCTACACAATTGATACTTTTTTAAAAACCTCCTATATGTTTGACTATTAATCTGGCGCGATTGATCCGCTGTTCATTATTGAAAAAAAAAAAAAATGCTTTAATAATAGATTATTTATTACGAATTTAGCGTCTATTTTTTTTTAACAAAAATGTCAAAAAATCAATTAATATTAATAATTCAATTTTTGAACGATTAAAGCTCGTGTCAAGTTGTTAAGATAAAATTTGGGTGAAATTAAATTCTGAAACGAGGATGTTATTATAAGATCGTTCGGCTTACATTTTGGAAACTTAATTTGCTTAAGCACTTTAAAGCTAATATTTCTATAATTAAGCCTCCAAATATATATATAAAAGGACTATCGCGCGCTTATAATAGTTATTATAATTTATCCTATATATATTATAACTAATAAAAATAAATAAAAAAAAAAATATTTTTGATAAAAATCAATCTTCTATTTTATAAATAAGCTATAATGTACTATATTATTTTTATTATTTCTTATTCTTTAGCATCAAAGTCGCATTCATTCGTAAATATCTTACTTCAACATGTACATTCTTAACTTAAGATTAAATCTCTGAAATGTCAAAGTTTGAAATCTTTGTTTCATGCTGTAATCGTTCATATCAATCAAATTATTAAAATAGCATGAAATCTCGGACGCCGAAATATGCTTAAGCTCATCCGGTAATCGTTGAAGATGAGAGAGAAAATGCGACGAAGATGTGTGAGTAAATGTTAAGATCTTTACTAAGCGTGTCACGATAATCTGAGTCGACATTTTCGCGTGAAAGTCGTGGGACTAGAGTGAGAGCATTTCTAATGGATCTTTCGAGAGAAGATGTGGTTGACGTGAGGTAGGTAACGAATATGCATTTCCACTCTCATCATGACATAAATTCGAAAGATCTTCGTTCAGTATAATGAATCTTAAGTACCTTGGACCTTTAGAATTAAAAATAAAATGGAAATCCCATTGCGCATGTTCATTATCGGAATTGTCTTGAAATTTCGCAGATGCTTTAGTTTCAGTAGTGATAAATAATGTATATATTACACACTTTATAATTACAATTTCTAATATCTATGCGAGTGAAGACACATTTATATTTTTAAATCAAATGTGTGAAATTTGTTAATGCAATTCAAATAAAAATAAAAATTAGAGAGACTTGTGTTTTTGTAATAAATTATTTTCTACATCATATTGGTATTGATCCAATTAATTTTCGCGCGCGAAAACATTTCAATAAAAAATTTTAAAAAGATATTAGAAAACAAACCACTTGTAATACTTATTATTCTCTCTTTGTAATAATTAATTTCATAACAAAAATATAATTAAAAAGTAGAAAATAAATAAAAACATTCCATCAAAAAATATCAAACAATTAATAATATAAATATTGTCAAGCATATCAAAATATCTTTTCAATCAATTAGTACTCTTTTCGGCTACAAGTACAGTTCTTTAATTAGCCAAAATAAATTTCCATTTCGCTTATTTACCCACATTTCTACATAATTTAATTACATAAATTACATTTAAAAAATAAAGCCGGCTTTTCTGACGAATTTTTGCTGTATTTTAGTTTGCTCGTATTTTTCACGCGCACGAATATTCATGGTATTTTCGTGAAATTTACTGTTAGCGTTACACCTACACTCTAATGAAATTATGCGTTCGTTACTTTGCGCATAATTGACAAAATAGACATCGTTACCATTAGTACCAGATTTACAATAATGTCTCTTTATAATAATATTTTTGCTCATTTCAAAACGCATTTCACAAAATACATTGACAATCGTCGTCGTAATTTGAACTTAATTAATAAAGCGTTGCTTCATCATTCATATCAAATGAAGGAATTGTATGAAAACTGTTTGTGAAAATTATGGATATAACGGGAATATTCCTTGTATACATATTTCAAAAATATGAGAATCAGATTTATTCATATTTTACTTTCATTAAAAGTGCAGCCTCGTAACGAGAATGCCAGCACCAATTTATGGAAGCTTATTCAGGTCAACTTAATGCCGCCTTTTCAACTAATAACGATCAGTAATGTTAATAACGCGTTATGCTTTCGCATGTGCAGGTTGTAGTTGTAGCGTTCCCGCACATTATTACATAAGAGCCCGTGCCTGTAGGAACTTCTATTCTAAGTTAATTAAAAAATGAAGCTTTTCTTTCGAGCGCACGACCGCGTTATCTTTTGGCGCACGCATGCGATCTAGTTAGTGATTCTGATAACATCCATCGTCGAGGAAAAAGAAATATATATGGCACAGTATCACGCAGGGTATTGCTTTTACAACTTATGGCGTAAAACATACGTGTTCTCTTTAAATATGCTACGAGAAATTTTTTTTTTTTTTTATTGCAGAAAATTTCAATTTCTTAATTTCCTGTATATAATTTCACGAAAATTAAAAAAAAATGCGACTAAATTTTATATTATACATGCATGGGATGACCCTCAGATCTTGCATATTTTAAAAACACATTTCTGTTTGAATTAAATATAATCTCTATATTTGTATAATAACTCTCTTTACATCTGTAATAAAAAATGTAATTATAGCAGAAAAAAATCTATCCGTAATTATAATTCGTAACTAGAAGTCGTCGAATTGCGATTGAAATTTTTTTCATACAATTAATAATAGATTATTGAAATTAAAATTTGATAAAAATAGATAATTAAACATAGATAAGTAAGTATTTTCAAAATAATATAACATTATTGAAACCGTTGATTAGCTTCTTATGTACTTTATGAAAAAGTTTCGGGGAAATTTATTTCTCGCATTGCACGAGCTGCTTTGAAAGGACACGCGATAAAAGAATTTGCGCCGATGCGACGGATACATCGTAGTCGCAACGATCTAGCAAATTGAATATATTAATTTTTTATTGAAACCCTCTTTGTGTGTGTGTGTGTGCGTGCGCGCGCCCCGTGCTCTAGACACATTTATGGAAATTGATATTGCAGGGAGAAAATACTTTCAGGTATGCTCGCTCACGAGCTCCTATTACGATGAAGTCGCTGTACGTGTGTGCGTGTGGAATACATAATTCTTTTTATTAAACTTCTTCACGAACTCGTCCACCAAATTTCGAACTTTACGAGGTCGCGACACTTTCGTCCGCAAAGTTCGTTTCGCGGTCGACTGCACGAATTCGAATTTAAATCCAAATCTTTTATCCATTTGTCACGAGGGTAAACGATCAACGTGTGTACACATCGATAGGTCAAAACTCCGCGTGCGTTGTGCGAGAGCAGCGCGCGATCCGTAAAAAAAAAAAGAAAATAAAATAAAAAATAAAAAAAAAGAGAAAAAGCGCGCAATCTTTCTCTCGAACCCGTTGCTGTAATTGCATTGGTCCCGGTCAAAATTAAACTCCTCTGTTTTTATTGGAATTCCTGCGGAAAAATTTAATGTTCGGTTCTGGTGCATATACAATAAAATACGGGCAGCTATACGATTTTCGTGTTTTAATGCATTTTTCTTTTTTGTAATTCATTCGATGGCTAGCGTAATGTGCGCGGTAATGTGAAACCAGTAGCATTGTAGAATTGTGTGTAAGCAAATCTTGGTCGGATTGTTGCATTTTTTCCATTGCAGATTACTGACAAAGATTAGTAATTATAGATGTAATTAGAGATTCTCTCGCGCGGTTACAAATTCTCAAAAACTATTATTCAAATTAGATGCTCTTTCCAACTCTGGTTTAAAGTTTTATTCAAAATTGACTTCCTTTTCGACAAACAAGCGTCTGTAATTTATTTGTATATCGACAAATATAATTAATAGCTTATATACGCTTGCTATCACAGATTAAACATGTGAGGAATCATTTTGCAAATTCTTAAAATTTTATTATTAGATATTAGATATTGAGATGATATATATGTAAGCCTTTTTATAAAGCACCGAATTTTTGTGATATATACAACGTTTTATAAGAAGCTTAAACTTCTCTTAAAAAGGCTAAAAACATGTGTGTATGTGTGTGTGTGTGCGTGTGTGTGAGTCAACGTTATCATAAAATATTTTTCAAAATTTAAATATATACACAAAATTATTATGCAAAAGATGGCCAGAGGGAGAACAATAATATCTCTGACGTCAATATATTTAAATAAAAATTAAATAAATTTTTCAACTGTAATAATATATGCATTAGACTTCATTGAATTCAATTGAAATATTCAACATGCATTTTTGTAAATTAAAGCAATGTAAAAATAATTTTAGCATAATTTTATAAAAATCATTTTATCTTAAGGATTTAATAATCGTTCTCTTTTTTTTATATCCTTGCAATTTATAGGAAAAAATGAAACAGTGAAACCAGTATTTCATATATGTGGATTAATCGTACCGATCAGTCAATTCGACGGAAAATTCTATTTTCGATTTGGCTCGAGCATCCAAGTAAGACATAATTTATTTTCCCGTATTGTTTGAGACGGTCATAAGGAGAAACGATATATATATCGAATATAAGTAAATACGTTCGAGAGACGAAGATACTCGATGTATTCACGTGGAACGCGAAGGTAATCTTGTAATTGCTAAGCAGTAAGGGAAGGTAAATTGGTAATTGCAGTGCATCAAGAGAAGCTAAATTGCTAATTGCTATGCGAAATATAAAGCAGACAGAGCTAAGTTTACACGGATATAACATGATGTGACAGATTCGAGCGACATTCACCATCGACGTAATTCTTCAAATTCTTTAATTTTTCCAATAAAAAATAATAAATATTTTTAATCTGATTATTTATAATATTCGCTACTAAAAATTTCGATTTATTACCCATCAGTTTGAAAGAGAAAAAAAAAAAAATCAACAGAATTATATTCATTTATTTTTTGCCAAATCTGTGAAAAAAAATTATTTTATATCTTCTATAACAAAAATTAAAAATTATTACTAGCCTAAATTCGTTCAATAGACGCAACATTTTGACTGCAAAGTCCACTAGAATAATTTATATATCGTATGGAATGCAAGCTTAAAGCAAAGTCGAAACGAATATTCATTCACGAGCGTGTTTGGTTTTATAAATAAATAATATCGCGCGACACGCGACACTGACAACGAATATGAACATTTGACATTTTCCGGATGTTAGGGGTTTCGATTTTGATATGAGATGACACATGTAACTACGAAGAGCGCGTAGACGACATGCGAGGAGCGCCCGCGCGCGGTTACGTGCCCGCAATCACTAAATAGGCGGGTGTGCTCAATAAATCAATACAAATGACCCCAAAGACCAGATTGGAATCGAATAATGCAACGATTATTACGCGCACAAAGAGTGCTCGTAACCGATGCACCGTACGCACGAGTATTCCGCACCCAAGAGCACCGCACACGCCAGCACGTTACGAGGAGAGTAGCAGCCGTTCGCGGATATATCACGAAATTTAGGACACCGCTCAGGGGTCCTTCGTGTATAGGTATTGCTCGGTGGAGGTAGATTGCTTTTCGCCAAAACGAATCGATAGACCGAACTTTGGATGCTGTGGGCACAGCCGGCAATGCGAATTAAATACGATTACTTTTCTAGAGATAGCAGGAAAAAGACGGTCGCATTGAAAAAAAAAAGCCCGAGTGTTCTCACAACTAAAATAGTTTTCTTAATATTTTTTTTTTTTTTACTCTATTTATTCTTAATATAGTTTTCTTAATATTTTCTAAATATCGTAATTTGAGGAATAAAATTCATTTTATATAACGTTATTAACTTTAAATGTACTAATGCCTAAAATATAATTGAAAAATTATAAAATTTAAATTAAAATAAAATTATAAATAATTATAAAATTCATTTTATATAACGTTATTAATTTTAAATGTACTAATGTCTAATGTACTTTCTAAATATCGCACTTTGAGGAATAAAATTCATCTTATATACGTTAAAAATTTAAATTGATAAACTTTTTTTGTACTAAGTGTGTGCAACTACATATACATTATCTGAACCATTTTGTTTCGTAAAATCAATCGATTGCTAAATCAATTAGTTCCTAATGGCTAAATACAAGCGAAAAACAGCTCGTAAGTTCCTTTTACAAAACAAAAAATGGACTTGCTTGGCTTGTTAAAATGCGTCTCCAATCCTTTCGGTTTCCTTTAAATATTTAAGCTCGCCACATGAGAACCTCCAATTTGCATGGATAATGGTATAATTTAATATTTCGTTACATCCGACAGAGATGTATGAGAGAGAGGCAGATCTCATCTGAGATATGCCATATTCTCTCGTTTGAAGTTGCGGCGAGACGCGAGATAAAATATTTATAGTTCACCGTTTCTCTCTTCCCTCTCTCTCTCTCTCTCTCTCTCTCTCTCTCTCTGTCCTTCGATGGGCGCTTTCGCTCACCGGAGGGACATGGTGTACCATGAATATTTAGAAAATTAAATCGGCCAACTGAGCGCGAGGGGTGCATGTAAGCGCTGGAATGCCTCAGAAGTTTTCTCGATAGGATCCCGGGCGAAGAAACCGAAGCTATCAATAATACCGTTCGATGCCGCGGCGTGGACCGGAGCTCGTTCGCGGACGCGACTTGCATTCGTAATCGTATCGGTAATCGCGACCTGGATGTAATCGGAAAAATATCTGCGATAGAGACGCGCGCTCCCTTAATGGAAGAATTCGTATTGGAAGAAACGTATTTTCCCCGCGATGATTCAAAGCTTCGAATTCCTACCGAGGAAAAGAGTTTAAAAACAATTGTATTAGACGGATAATCTCTCGCGCATATAGGTCTCAAATTATTTCTCTCATTGTGCATTCTAAATAGGAGAATGTGATGATCTTGTCGACAGAATTTCGTCAGGGGAATTAATTAATCGAGCTTTCAGCGATATTGTACGGAAAATAATAATTACCGTTTGCGATTGAATGCATTCGTTATTATTTGTGTCCGATTGGAAAATCGATTGGGATTTCCGTTAGCAATGTGTTGAAGTTTATGAAAGTAAAATAGAAATATTTTTCAGAAATATTTTTTAAAAATAGGATATTCCGCCATTTCGTTGAATTTTTAAAAAGGACAATAACACTATGCATCGACCGGATATATAGCACATGAATCTTTATACAGATGAAACAAGTTTTTTAACAAACATTTTCTGATAACAGTATAAAAGGTGAAAAATATTCAAAGTTTTCGCAAGAATAATATTTTAAAAAATATCAAAGACAATCTTTTCTCTATCAGAGTGCTTGGGAAAAATCCCATCTCGGCACTTCTACTAGTAAAATTTCACTGAGAAATTAAAAATTGAAAGTATATATCAAATGATATCAATGTTCTCTTTATCTCTATCTCTCCAAAAGACAGATATATATATATATATATATATATATATATATATATATATATATATCGTCAGAAATCTCGTCAGAAAAAAAAGAAAGAAAATGAAGAAGAAGAAAGAATATATCGAATTTAATATATAAACGCACGTATATCCGTGTATTGAGTCGCATAAACTCTGACCTTTTGTCACGTGTGTTGTTTTATTCCCTTTAGTATATAATATTCCCTTTAGTATATTTATTCTCCTCAGTATAATCGCACACATTGTTATTGTTATTAAGCTTATTGCGAAACTCAGAGAGGAGAGAAAATAATCGAGATCGCCATTGTGTAAAACAAAGGACCCCGCGGCATTTTCCCTTAGGTTCGTTCGCGGCTGAGAGCTCACAAGTGACTTACTTAAGCTATTAAGTTAAGCCGTTGATCAGCAGCCGCGCTTATGTGTAATCTGTACGAATATCGTCCGAGTAAATGTATAAAAATGTATGCACGAAAATCGCTGTTTTAGAAAAACAATCCCCCTCTGTTATGGGATAAAAGCGACGCAATTCGGCGTCACGGTTTCGTATATAACGCAAATTAATATTTTCCCGAACAAACCATCGCGAGTCGTACAAGTGTTTATTGCATCTATAAACGAAATTTGCAACTACTTGTTGCACCAATGAAATCATGACTATTGATCATAGCGTCTCTCTTTCTCCGTCTCTCTTCCTCGTTCTCTCCAATAGAAGTCAATACTCGCATGATAAAACCCGCCGTTAAATGCACCCGATGAATTATATTTTTCATCAATTATCCAACATATCTCTTTCCTTTATTAAGTTAATAAAACTCATCAGCTGTGGAGAACTGTTTTATAAGGCAAACAAATCTTTTTATTCAAAGCAATTTAATATTTTTATTATTTAATGATTATTAATGATTAAATCTATATGTTAAATAAATACAACTGCATGTATGTGTGTATTATAACATTTTCATCGATTAATTAAATTTATTTCGTAATATAGTGATTAATAATTATTATGTATAATAATTATTTGTAGAATAATAGAGAATAATATGTCTAATATACATACATTATATATAATATTTATTTTTATTAGAAAAAAAAAGAGACAAAGCGACAAAGAGCATAAAGAGATAAAATAATCAAAAAAGATGAAATTATTATTAAAATTAGAATAAAAATTATTTTTTTTAAATCGTTTATTTTACGCGCATATATTCCATTGCTGAAGTTTATCAAAGGAAATTGCTAATTGTTTCGGGCAATCGAATAAATGCAAACACGAAGAGTGAAACAAATCGGTATGCTTCTCGTGCTCGCAAATTCGACGAGCGATAAAAAGGGGGTGTAGCTTTTTGTGTTAAAAAAAAAAAAAAGAAAAAACCAAGAAAATTTGCTCGCGTGCCGCACGGCAGCTGATTTTGCTTTAAAAGTTTTCCCGGGGAACCGGACCGATCACCGGGCAACTTTCCTTAATTTTCCACAAAAGTTCCACGTCGACGCAACGGTTACACGCTACCCCGTCAGTCGTAAATAAAACACGCTCGCAACCCCCAGAACCGTCGACACTTACGGGGAACGCTAAACCTTCGTCAACGATAAATGAGAAAAGCGTCGTACAACACGGTGATATCGAGGCAAAAGTTTCCCGCGTACAATTCGACGAAGGAATCACCGTTGTTGTCGCGTCATCAAACATTTAAGGGAATACTTGCGCTTGAGAAAGCGAAACTAAGCATGTCTCCCGAACGAGTTCGCGAGCAGAAAATGAAAAAGTCCTTATTTTCGCGTGGAAAATAAAATCGATTTTCTTGGTCACAATCTATAGACTATATTCTTCTTTGTCGTATTTGAGATGTAAATTTTTCCTCGACGAAAATCTGGAGACATTATTAATTTCAAATATAAAATATCTTGGTACAATAAATTCTGTTCATGCACGATCATTAGTTGGAAGTCGCTCTTTTATCAAAGACTTCTTCACCTTTTATATAAGAGCGGCTCTACAAATCTCGCCAGCGACTCATCTCGAGAGCAAAAGTGAAATGAGAGTAGGAGCGAGATTTGTTATTATTGGTCATTCGATAAAGATAGATCTAAAGTGTACATTATATAAGCGAAACCGATACGCATGTGATACGACTCGATTTAATAGTTATGTAATATAATTATGTAATTTCATAATTATATAAGAATTTTATTAAATAACTTTTAATTATATAAAATCATTTTTATTAAGATAACATAAAAAATAAAATAAACTTCTCCATTTTTCGTTACTGATACGAATGACTCATTCGTATATATAGTTTATCGCCATATCGATATATCGGCTTTCGATATCAGATAAAGAGCTCGAGGTTCACTAGCTCGCAAAGAGAAGATGATTGACTGTCTTATAACCGGATCAGAAATATATTTTACAACCGGAAATCATCGTAATATATTCACTATAATATTTATTGACTATAATATTAAATGTTGGTAAAAATTTCATCATCCCTTGATGCAAATTCTTTGCTGTCAAATCTTATTCTTTTTTTCTTTTTTTTTTTATTATGCACGAATGTAATTTCCGATAGGATTTTAGTAGCAAAGTAATTAACTCTTCACCTCATAATTCCCTCGCCACGTAGTTTATCGCTCCTATATGTTTCGAGCTCGGGGTGTCAAGGGCGACGCGAATGATCATCGTCGTGCGAGGTGTGCACAAGGGAGCGAATGCGATTTCGCAAATCGCAAATGTATGCAGAGGGCAAATCCAGATCTCACGCGACTTGAGACACGATCGATCGATCGATCGAACCGAAGTGACTTGGAGCAGGTGAACTCTGACGTTTCGAGGAAATATGTTTTGGGAGGTCGCGAGGAAAACGGGGTGGGCAGGAGGCGGGAGGGGTGCGAGGAGAGTGATGAGGCCGAAGCGAGATAAAGGGCGGGAAAACAGAGCGGAGACGAGACGACGAGAGAAGGTGAAACGAACCGTGTCGAGGAATGTGACGTGCCAGAAATAAGAAGAAAAGAAGGAAAAAGCTTGCGTGGATAAAGACTGGGTAGCGGAGTGCGAGAGGAAGAAATTCGCGAAGCAAAAGCGGTAAACGACTTTGATAAACAGACAGATGAGAAGGCAGAAAGAGAAAAATGCGAGAGAGAAGGGAAGGATAACATCAAGGCAGTTTCTCTAGTGTTCTTGTGATTTTTTTTTTTTTTTTATATATATAGACACACGTGGGATAATGAAGAATACTTTAGCATATATTCTGCCCTATTGTACTCTAATTAAAAAATATATCTGTTAATTAGAAAGTGTAATATATTCAGCTATTCAAATGAAGGAGCTGCTGCCTTCAGTTCTTGTAAAATTATATACGCGATAACAATATTCACAATCAGATACGTTAAGAATTATTTTTATACGAAAAACAGGCCATTTATTTATATATTAGATGTGTGTAGTCCAGTTTTTTTGCGAGGCTAACCAAAATCTCACGATATTAAGTGCGATAAACCGCGATTAAAAGGATAAAGCATCGAGAAACGAAAAGACCATTTGAGCTGTGGGAGGGTTGGAAGATCCATTCTTTAGGATAAACGCTAACTGACATCAACGGATCGATATTCCAGGATGAGATTCGAAAAGCGAAAATTGGAGCACACCGATGTGCACATATATATATATATATATATATATATATATATATATATATATATATATACACACGATATACGAGATATACATATATGTGACCGTGGATACATCAAGAGATCTCCGCTGTCCTATCGAGTCGGGATCTTTTTACCGTCGAACGACAGAGACTGCCGGCGGTAGTACGATCGAATTGTATTAGCACCGATAACTCGTTTTCGTTTCGGATTGAGTTAGTCCGGCATTAAACGCCCGGGGCTATTTCGTGGCGGGAAAGTTGCGTCTCCTCATCGTCTTCGTGGTCCTTCCTTCCTTCCTCCCTCCCTCCCTCCCTCTTGGCGAAATCGAAACGTCGGAAAAAAACTTGGGCGTGTGCAAAAATATCGGCGCAATGTCAGAAAGTTTCGCGCGGAGCGCGCATTTATCCCCCCTCCCCCCTCGATGCTCGACAATGTCATCAAACGGAATTTGCGATCGAAATCTCGTATCAGGAGCCTGACCAATCGATCTGTCGCGTGACTCGTTAAACTTCACCTCGCTTTCCAATCGCAGGCAATTTTGCCCTCGCAAACTTTGCCTGTAAACTTGCCATTCTCTCGTATCTTCGAAGTGCCAAGAACCATTTTGCATAAGAGAGCTTCTTATCTGTCACCTTTATCTTTAAATTTTTTTATTTTTTTTTACCCAAGATAAATTATATAAATGATATAATTATCAATTCGCATCAAATTGTTTTTTTTTTTTTTGTATGTATAAAATATTAAATACATCATAAATTAGAGAATAACTCAATGATGAAAAAGATGAAAAATTATCTTTCTCAAATTAAGAAAAAAAAAATTCATTAATCTGCTGCCCTTTTTATGCAAAATATAATTTTAATTCTCTCAGAATACTACATCTCATATCATAATATTAAGAAATTTAAAATTAAAATAGTAAAGAAAGATTATTTTAATGTTATAATGATGATATGTTAAAAGAGTTTTATTCGATAAAAAATTAAGAGCATTGTTATTTGCAGTCTTTAAAAAAAATTTATTGCAAAAATAATAAGATTTTCATATCATAATATTGAGTATATTGCAGAAAAGTATAAATTGAAGATTTACAGACGATCTACATATCAAACATTTTTTCAATTATTCATTTAAACTTATGGATTTTTTAATTCGCTATACAAAAATCTGATATTAAAAAATAACGAAATTAATATATATATATATATATATATATATATATATATATATATATATATAGCTGATATTAAAATTAAAAAATTGTCAAATTTTTCAATAAATTTATAAAGAGAGATGTTTCAGATTACTAATTTAAATATATAAATTGATAAAAATAATACGATCAATCCAACGTCCTAAAATACAATTTTTTTAAACACAATATTTAATCAAAAAAAATTAATCTTAAGCTTTACAAATTTCTTTTGAAAAAATTAAAAATATTGTAAAAACTCTTAAAATCATATTAAATGTAAAAAGAAAAACTATACAAAATAATTATTCTTTTTTATTTTTATTTATTGAATTGTGTTATATAAATATTTTCTTTTAATAACATAAAATATCTCAAATTGTAAGTTTCTTGTGCATGAAACGTCGTATAATCTAATATTTTTAAAATGTAATATTCTTCAAATGTTTCCTTTTATGGCATCGCTTTTAACAGAATAAAAAAAAATATAAAAGAATTTATTTCTGCTCCGTTGTGTTATTCAGAAACCAATTCTTTATATATGCAAGAAAATTTCAATTTACAAAAAATACTTTCCTAAAAAATGAATTGTATTTTACGCGCAAGAGATCAATACATTTTAATATATTTACACGTGAGGATGCGGAGCTCTCGTACAAAAATCGGAATATCTAAAGCCGACGGCGATATTAAAATCGTCCCATTTTTAACCACATGCGCTATCGATATCGATTTATGGCGGTGTATGATGTATAATCTGCAATAGAATTGAGCGCGCGAGAGTAAGCCACATTCTTGGCAACGATATCAAATTAAAAAAGAAATCTCCATCCCACGAGACGCTATATCGGACAGGAAACTTGTAGCGGGAAAACTCCATTAATCCATGTTTCGCAGATTTCTGCGTTAAGATATATTATATTCACTGAATTATATTACTTACGTAAATTTACATAGTCGTTAAATTTTTCTTGTTTTATATAAAAGAAACATTCTCCCATTATGTCTATATATTTTTTATATCTTCCGATCTCTGAGTTTCAGATAAAGTTAAGAATTATGCTTCAAATGCGCACAATAAACTAATAATAATTTTTACTCACGTACTGTAAAAACTATGGAATAATTTTCTTTAAGATAAATAAAATACAATTAGCCTGAAAATGGAATATTTAAGATGTTAGAGTTAGTAATAGTTTAAAATATCAGAAAATTAATCAAGTAAAAAAATATCACAATAAAAATTGTCTACTCTATCCCTTCGATTTGAACGAAAATATTATAAAAATGTTATTAGATATATTAAAATTAAAAACATATATATGAATTACGTCGCGAGCGTTGCTTAATCCTGACGTTTGCACAAACTTGTGATTGCTTTATATTTCGCACAACAATTAACAATTTTACTTTTTTGGATGCGAAATTATAAATTTATTCGCCCGATTAATATCAATTACAAAAAATTATTATTTTCGCGTTCCGCGTAGATGTGTCAGCATCTTCCGATGTCTTTCGAAAAGTATTTGAGACATCATATATCATCTTTAATACAAGGTCATCTTTAATATATATACAAACTAGTTTTCTTGATAGATTTTATAAACAGAGTTTTATAAACCTGAAGAAAGTTTCAACTGCAAGTTCTTAATACTCGATAGTAAATAAAAAGATCATAGCAATTAAAAGTTTGTAAAAATAAAGCACTTGAATTTTAATTAACAATAAAGTTTCGTTATTTCTTTACCGTCCAAAGGTTTGTTTCGCATTTCCAATCGCGTCCAATTGCTGATAACTCGAAAAATTTCAATGACACTTTGACATTTAAGCTAAAGAAAAATCGAGCCCGGATTGCTCAAAGAATCTGTCATTAAAATTCCATTCCAGGACATCCTGTATAAAGACCGGAATGGGAAAGGTGGCAAACTTAGTTAAAGACATTGTTAACTTTGATTGCAACTATTCCTGCCGACGGAAGATTAATTTGCACGTGGGATACTATAAGCCATCTTAGAGGAATTTTCAAAACAATTCATTATTATATTATATGCTATTATAATAGATCGAACCTAATCGATTATTTTTACATTTGAAACACGAGATAGGCAATATATATGAATTTTATCAGAGATCGCTTATAGATGAAAAATTAAATTATGGAAAAGAAGGAAAGAGAAGAGACAAACGGGAGCAAGAAAGAAAGAAAGTCACGTTTAAATCAGCGACGCTGTAAACTTGGAAGCGGCGGAAACTAAGACTACTCTTTCCGGATTCTTTGACTTTAAAAACAAGAAGAATCGCAAGAGAAATCGCGCGCCAGCGAGTCATAAAAACTGGAAAAAAAAGTTCACTATCCCCGCGGAATTTTAATTACTAACAGTTTCCCGTTCGAGTCTACCTTTTTTTCGCAAGTTACTCGGCCGCGTTGCTAGTGTCAAAATTTACGAGCGACCGAGATTTCCATTCGCGGTGTCGTAAATTCAATTCGCCCAAGTTCTCTCTACGTTAATGGCGCCCGCGGTGGATGTGTAAAGAGATGGATGTCTGGTCCGTCGTTGTTCGCGACACGCGTTACATCTAAGATGGAAAAGGGGAAAAAAAAATGCTCGCCGCAATAAATTCCGTTTAATAGACTACAAAGCGAATGGCCAATCTGTTGCGCGATTGATCTCCGTTCGAATGAATACAGATGACTTTTCCTCTTCTTTCTTTTTTTCTATATCTCTCACTCTGTTCTAGCCGCTATTATCATTAACCGACGCATTGTATGTACTGATGGATAAAGTGGCCTGTACAAATCATCGCGTCGTTATTGTTGCTAATTCGATAGGAACGCGACGGTTATACCAATTACATGCACGTGCTTGCTATTGATTTCTGTACGAACGTATAGGAAGGAAGAGAGAGAGAGAGAGAGAGAGAGAGGGAGGGGGAGGGGGAGAGGGAGAGGGAGGGAAAGCATGGCTGCAGTTTGGATTGTGAAGGGGATGCGAATGCAAAGTCATCCGGTCGAGATTATTAAGCTCTCGCTCCGGCGCTTTATTACTCGGATTTCTTTCTCTTCCGTTTATTAATCCGTCCAGTCTTCTCTTCCATCCGGGTTTCCAACCAGTTTGACGCATTAGAATAAATCATTCGCAAAAGCAAATATTTTTTATCGCAATTTGCATTAATTCACCATTATATCCATTTCTATTATTAATCTACTTTCTTCATTCATGTCCAATCTTAATCTGCGCATCGATCTGATAAAAGCTATCATTCACTTGTCGAGAATATATGGTTTCAATGGCGTGTATAATCTAACTAATTATGAAAATCAAATCGTAACTGCACGAAAGACTGTCATTCTTTATTTAATGTCACGACAATCATTATGACGCCAGTCACAGAGAATTATACTGTCACTTAAAAAATGCCTTTTTTCTCTCTCTCTCTCTCTCTCTCTTTCTCTTTCATTGAAGTCATTTATTATAATTTTTATTTATTATTTATCTAATCTATTTATTATTAAACATATCTCTTTTCGATGGACGTATCAGATTTCAACTTTTTTGCTTTTATCTCTACATAACTCATAACTTTATTTATGCGATTCATCTTAGTTTCTGAGTTTTCTTGGAAAGATAAATGTATTATTGAAATATTCAATGCAAGTTCTATCAATACAATAATTATTTCTGAAAAGATATATAACTTTTGACGTGATCTAATGTTACCAAAAAACTTGCTATCGACCGATTAAGTTATCTTCAAATTTAATAAAAAATACTTGAAAATTGTCAAAAATTTAAAAATTCCAATCTCTTCGATATAAAGTTATCGATTATAAAAAGAATTATTAAATATAAATATATTCATTAATAATTTTGTTTGTCGAGATACAAAACTTTCCTCAAGGGAAGTTTTTTTGATAATACATTTACATTTTCCTTCTTTTATATCAAATCATCAAGTGGCGCAATCTTCATGATTCAATCTTTGAAATTAAACCATTAAGCTTATGCGTTAAAATAAAATGTGCAAATTTAAAAATAGCAGTACATTTCAAATTTGAAAAAAAAAAAAATGTATTTCATAGCATTGGCACAAGTAGATTTCATAACGAAAGAAATGTTCCAGCAGATCTGGAACACTCTATATGCCAAAGATATTCTCCTCTAGTGTTCTATCTATCAGGCCTTGCCATCGCGCGCGATGCTATCTTATCATTGGTTTGCAAATGCGCGGCGTATGTTGCTCTTAGATAAAGTTTCTCTCGGCACGGTTACCGGGAAATCGTCCCTGAAGTGAAATAATCCTCTCTCTCGAAAGCGTGTGCGCTTTCCGACTCAACGCGAGAAAATTTTTCAAATTCGATCGCGGCCAGTCGCAATTTCCAATGAGCACACACGTCTCTCGAAAATATAGCCCACGTAGCGCAGATAAGTAGGGTAAGTGCCATAAAGAGGGAGAACGAACGTTAGTAAAAATAACTCTTGTCACCCTTTTCTCCATCTCTGTCTCTTTCCCGCTCCCGCAATAAAAAGAGATAATAAAACAAGAGGATGAAAGGATGAAATAAATCATGGCTTGTTACCTCGCACAGCTCGTTCTAAGAGAAAGTCGAACTATAGAAAGTGCAAGGGATATAAAGTGACATTTCGTAAGTATATCCGTTCTACTTTTTTAACACTAACATAGACGGAGCCTTAAGAGAGTAGTCATACTTGAAACTACCGTTGAGGAATAGAAAGGAGAAATATGTACACACGAAAAAATTGACAGATACAAAATGTGAAAAAATAAAGAAAACTTTGGTGAATCACAATCGGTGGAAAACGAACGCCAAGGGCGAAAAGAAAATCAATGCAGAAACACTCTTCAAAGAATCTCCCGCGATAAAGAAAACAAGCGGATAACCAAAAGGAATGTCAACGATATACCAGGTCGTCACATTATATAAATATATATATATCTAATTTAAGCGGAGTTTATTCAATACCGGCGATACTCTCTATATGATACCGGCTTAGAAGGGGAGAGGAGTACTCTTGTACGTGTAAGAAGTGAGTTTCACCACCGATGGCGATATTACTTTTCCTCGAGCGACGAGAAAGGGAACGATAAAGGGCGAAGGAAAAAGGACGGAAGCGCAAAAGAGAGCGACACTATAAGCCGCGGCGAATAATTCGCGAGGACTTTACCATTACGCGCAAAAATTCCCGATCGAGCACGTGAGATGCGCGATAACGTCGGATCGATATTAAAATATTAAAAGTCGTTACGAGCTCCTCTCGTTCTTTCCTTCCTTATTTTTTTCTCTTCCGCACTTATCGTCCCTCGGGCTAAATTATTTCAATATTCATTTTAATTAATTTCGAAGCGCGATGGATGGAGGGTACGAGCTTGAGAGCAGCGCTACTTTACGCAGAGATAATTCTTCAGCGTATCATCGAAAATCCATCTCTCGCTGGAGCGAGTATCGTAAGAATAATAATTGAATATAACACTCGACAAACTCGACGCAAATTTGCGGATGAAGTCGTAACGTGTTATCATGTCGGAGATCGTGGTTATTCGAAATTTGGCAAAATTTGCCGCTAGACCGAGCGAAGTGACGGGGAGAATACCTTACACGGGTGATAATTTCCGGATTTATATATAAGTCTATGTAGATACACGAGATATCGCTTCAATTAAACGAGCATTTGCGACATGAATATCAATATTAATCCACATACATGCGGGAAAAGCGAGTGTCACTGACATTAATAAAAAAAAAAAAGAGGAAAAATGTGATAAAGAACGACGTTTGAGTTTTGAAATCGTATACATGCGTTCTGTAAACCTCACGTTAGTGAAAATAATATTTTTTTTTTATATTTGAAGAAAGGAAAAGGAAAGAGAGAGATAAGCGAGAAGTTCAGGCAGAATGAAGGAGAGCAAACGAAATGGAGAACCGTGTAGTTATCCAAAAGTTGACTGTAATTACAAAGGATGGGAGACAAGGGCCGAGAGCTCTACAGAATCTCTTGAGAGGCACATATATGTAATATTTCAAGTGTGCATAGCGCCAGCTTAAGTCAATATTCTCGAAATCGCGAATGTGGAACGGGATATATATATATATATATATATATATATATATATATATATACACATATATATGACCGATATTATAATATTTTCAGTGAAATATAGGCGGACGTGGATAGGTATGGAGACTTTTGTGTGAATGCGGAAACTGCCTTCAAAGTGGAACAATTCAAACATTTCCAATCCTACATTGTCCTACATTATCGAAGGATCGCGTGAAATGTCGGTGCTTCAAATTACCGGTTCATTCGAATTCGACTGAAATTTAAATCTACGATAATTCGGTAACTTTGACAAATTACAAAATTGTAAAAATATGTGTAGATATGCGTATGGGAGAATTATTTTACAGATCAATGAAACGAGGTAACGTAGCTAATTTCTTTTGACATGATATAAAAGTTTAATAAAAATGATATATATCTTTTAGAAAAATGTATAACATTTAATTCGCAAGTACAGCATGACATTTTCTTCAATTTGCAGAAATAATCAAATTTCTACAAATTTGAATAGAATAGTAGTTGATTCGAGATGTAAAAATCATTTACTTTTTTCGAGATTATATCGAATTGCCATGTGATCCCGTTTTATGACTTTCTTTCTACGCTTACATACATACATTATCTTTCAATTTAAAAGATAAAAATACTAGATTTTTAGAGAGAGAATAAAGTTATTCTGTCGTCGTCTTATCATTTTTACCTTCATCGTCATTTCATCGCATAAGATTGATGTATAATAATCGGTAATATAATTAGTTAAAAAATCGCATGAATCGACTTAATGTGCCCCGGATTATATTTAACTAATTAGAATTGCATAATCTAAGATAATCGAAGGATTATAAATGCTAACCAAGTGAGAGTTCAAGTCGCTGAAAGATATAATTACACAGCGGAAGCTTGTATTGAAAGAAAATTAAATTGAGTCTTCAGGTAATCAGCTTGCTCATTGATTTATTTAGCAAGATATTTCCGTGAGCGTAGCTTGAATCAAAAAATCGAAAAAAGTAATAAAAAAAAAAAAAAACTGTCAGAAACCAGGAATTAAAGCAACAAGTTCTGAAACGGCTGACGATTAATTTCGCGACGATCTGCGATTTAAATATCACCTAAGATCGCGTTACACAAATGATGCTGTTCTTTCGAGAGAAGAAGGAAAACTGGAACGTGTCTTACGCGACGGCAGACGTAATCCTCGTGAGTTTACGCGAACCAGCGCGTTTTTAATTAAGTCACCAATTTCGACATCCACGGTGAAATTTATGCGCGACCGCATTTTAATAACGTAACCAAGTTTTGATTGCTTCATTCTATGTCGGCAGTATTCACCCATTTCACTGGGATGCGCATCTAGCATTGCAAGTTGCAAGGCAAATCCGCGATATCGTCTCCTGCGAATGGCTGCGAAAGTAACGCGCAGATCCTTCCAAAACGTATACACATTCGCACATATATTCCGAGTTAGAGAAAACTAATCGCAAGAAGGGATGAACTTGCCGACCGGGATGGGTTTCATGATGGCATTACGCGTGCTTATCGCGACTGATTAAGATATTGAATATTCGAGAAGATGGGAGAAAGATGCCGGGAAACTTACTCCTTCGCTAATTCGCGCGAGAGAATTATCCTTCCGAGCCGCGTGGAAACGAGATTCGCGAGAAATTATCATGGATTACGTAGCTTCTTTATTCAAAATGCGAAAAATTATAGCCCAGTCGCGATATAACGCAATTTCCCGCGTAATTCTCGCAGATGATCTAGAATCTAGAAGATCCCAGCAAGATTCAGCGCGATTATCTCCTGGCTTAGCGCCCCGCCGGTAATTTCCACGTCGTTAGTATCACTGCGCGAGTTAAGGGACCTCCCTGCGTGACACACATATACATACGTGTAAGGGAAGTCTCCGGTGAAATCGATTAATGTAAGTGTTCCGAAAAGACAGTCGTTCCAGGTCGCAGATATCGCGCCAAGTATCGTGCCACTTCGAGTATTACCCTAGAGCGTTTACTAAAAACATAGGTTTCTCTCTCTCTCTCTCTCTCTCTCTCTTTTTCCGATACAAGGTAATCGCGCGACGAAGTAGCAATGAGTATCGAGTATCGGGAAAACTCGAGGAAACTTTTCCAATACGATGAAGCAATTATTTCACCTCCGAGTATCGAAGTTCGCTGTTGATCGACGTGCCGATTGCATGGATTTCCCAATCGAGAACTAAGCCAGCGAAATTGCATAGATCTTCTACTTGGATGCTTGATTTGTATACACTCTTAATTACAGCGGCAGGATTACGCCTGCAGAATCGCGCCTGTTATGGGAATTAATTTAATGGAACAAACGCCACCGCGCGCGCGCGCGCGCGCACCCTGTTTGTAAATAAATGTATGCGATGATTATAATTAAAAACGTCCGCCGCTCGTTATATCGCGCGGACGTGAATTATTCCCAGTCGCAGAGAGCAAACTCACTAATGATCACTGACCGCAATGTAATATCACCCCATTCCCACTTCCTGCTCGCAACAATAGATCGTAATAATAAACGCGTAGACCCATTTCCTTTGAAATCACCCGTTATTCACGGCGGAAAGAAGAAAGCGAGTAATCGCGATACACGGATCCGCAAACTTGCTCGGGTAATAGACGTTGTTAGCCGTCAATTTATTATTCTTATGCAAATAACCGGGGCGAAGATTAAAGTTCAGCTAGCTGTAGTTAGGCGCATTAATCGAAACTTGGCGCAAGTCACTTGCAACAAGGTGCAACGCGGTGCTAGACCATGTTAGCCTATCAAGTGGTTGTTGGCTGGCAGGGCCAAAAGTTACCTGCCGATGTACCTAGGATGTAAGGGGAGCTATCCGTAACTCCCTATCCGGCTACGCAAACTTGGAGATTTCATGATAATCGCGAAAATATTTCCTCGTTAACATTCTTAATGCCTTTCTTACTTTATGTCAAAAAGATTTCGCGCGTAATTAATTTGTAGATGCAATTAAATACACACAAAAATATTCACGCACAAAAGAAGAACATTCTTTTCTCCTATTAATAAAAATTTATGCATTTATTCAAGAATAATCGAATTAATAATTTCAAAAAAATTAGCCTTCAATGTAAATTAATATTTTTAATAGTAGAAAAAAAATCTATTTTTTTATAAACTAAATATAAATTCCGCAAAATTCATTTCAATAATGATAGATGGAAGAAATGTTATTTAACGATATAATATCGATAAAATATATTTTTATACATGTTTGTTTATATTCGCAATGAATGTATTAAAATCCTTTACAATTTATCTATTAAGAATTTTATTAATTGCAGAAAAATTTTGATGTAATTGCCCTACGTAGCGGGACATATTTATGCAACATAATTTCGACCGTGAAATGCGAAGAACTTGGGTATAGCATGTGAGCCGGGAACAATTTAATTAGCAGTTCGTAAGATGATTAACTTCATTGTCACGAGTGTTTAAAATGAGATTACAACTTAATTGCACTTTAATGACTATGCGATATGCAACTAATATTCCGAGTTGAACTTTTTCTCCTGCTTTCAATTTTAATTTTTAATTTATTTTGACACTTTAATTTATTGACACTTCAATCAAATTATCTTTTGAAGCTATTTAATTTTGCCAAAAGCTCTCCTTAAACTCCTGTTAATTTATAATTTATTTGCCTATTATAATTTACTTGAGATGCAAAATAGGAACTCAATTCTTATATAAGTTAAACCTTGAGATCAATTTCTATATAATTAAACCTCGAAATTAAACCTCTTTTTAGACTATATAAACATGAGAGAAAATTAAGATTGAAAATAGAAGCAAAATTTCGAGTCGAGATAACTTGGATATTGAATAATAATACGGTTAATGGTTAATAATTAACGGCTTAATCGATAGGTTTGGTAACCTAATTGTAGCACAAACTTTCACAATAATTTATACGATCGCACAATGAGTGTTTATATCTTGAAAAATTATTAAACATGCAAATCACGAGTAACTTATACATTGCGAATAAACGACACGACCGACAGTTACATTCGAAATGAAAAAAGACAATAGACGCAACACGTGTTTGGTGTCGACGATACGTCTTCGATATATTCGCGTACCACGTGTGGAACAGCACTCGATTGGAATGTCACTATACAACGAGAGAAAGAAAGCAAGTTTATCTTATTTACCGGCTATAGTATAGGAGAATGTCTTGATTTTACAAAAGTGTCTCGCCTAAAGTTCCACAGACGCACTCGACATGTCAATCCAGAGATAAAATACTTCTCTTATTTTCGATCTCAATTTCTAATGTAATATCTACTTTAATATTGCAAACAATCAGATTAGCTCCTTTGTAAATTATTTAACTTGTGCAACTCCTACATAGAATCGCGAAATTCTACTCGAGTCAGAATTAATTTTGCTCCTCTACTATAATTTTTATATAATTTCATATTTATAATAATTTTAAAAATTTATATATATATATATTTATTTCTAATATTTATTTATTTATAATAAATAATTTCTTTTTTTTATAAATGCTGCATTTGCGCGTGAACATCAAAGAATTCTCATATTAATTGCAATAGAGTTAAAAAAAAAATAACAGAGTTCTGAATAAAATGATATTAAAAAAGATTGAGGAAACTTTAAGGAATATTAAAGTAGGAACAAAATTTTAACTCAAATAGAATTTCGCCGTCCTGTGAACAGTACAAGTTAGAAGTTAAATAGTTTCAAAAGGAGATAATCTGACTTGCTTAAAAATAAATATTAAATAGGAAACTGAGATCGAAAGTAGAAGAAGAATTTCATCTCGGATTGAATTTTATTACGTACTTTATTACGCACAAAAATAAAACGAGTTATCCTATCTCTCGTACATCTCCCTTACATCCCCTCGCAAATTCCGAAGAGTTTCCAGACATTTGCTCCAAAAGCGATCGTGTATCATGAAATAATTATTCATACTCGCGGAGAAGTGGAAGGGTCTCTCTCTCTCTAGAGTTCTCAATATATAAGCCTCTCCTAAATCTTCTAACCGACTTGACTTTACGATGAAGTTCGCGACTTGTTAAGCTGCAATTCAATACTTTCTCTTCTGTGCGCAACTACGTTGGTCTCGCGAGGGCGTACGAGGTTTAACCATGATCCGTCATAAAATCAACACGTTGCCCATAAAGATCTGTACGGCAGGAACAATTCAGAAAAGAAGATTTAGAATAACAAATGTACGCAGCAACCAGCAAGAACAACGTGTTGCATATAGAAATATCGAAATTCTTTCGATGAACTTTTTTCCGATGGACGTTTCTTTATTTACGCGACATATAGATGCGACATAAATATTGATTTATTACTGGTTTATTTTTTCAGACGAATGGGCCAGAGATCGATTGTCGGAGAAAACCATATCGCACTTTAAAGGAAACTGCATATCCTCGTGGTACGTAAAAAATTATATATGTTTGAATGATTTATTAATATAATAATATCAGTTATTGTGAAAAAAATATAAAAAAGAGACAAATGACATAAGTAAAAATAAATTTTCAAGCCATATAAAAAAATTTCCAACATTACCACGTGTATATAATATAGCTTATCGAATTTTAAAAAACAGAAATTAAAATTAACTTTAGATATTTAAAAAAAATTAAATTTTTACAAAATTTTAGATTTTAAGTATCTTTTCTAGCTAACTGATTCATTTATAATGTCATACTGTATTTTTTTCAACTACATATAGTGCAAGCTAAAATAAAATATACAACATATGTATTAATTCTCGAATAATTAAGAATTTATTTAACATTTAAAAAATATTTAAAGAAATAATTAAAGAAATTTTAAATACGCATTGAAATTTTGAGAATGACAAAAGCAATCTTATTTTACAGTCAATAAAATGTAGTTTAGCAAGAATGATACTTTGCTGTCATATTTTCCATGTTTTATTACGTCAAAGAAATCATTATTCTGATATCGTTGAATAATGACGGTAATAAGTAAAGAATTAAGTGTACATAACTCCTTTAGTATCTCTTGCATATTCAAATCTAGAAATGCCAACTCGTAGATAATTATCACCGTTATAGTCATGCCTGTAATATCTCAAGTAACCGCAGTTTGTTATCTCGCGAAGATACATCTGCGCATTGCCGTGCACAGCACGCGCTTTGTTTATGATAGCGAATCCGTGCAAAAATACTGCGAAACGCGGGGAATACACCTTTGGGAAAACATCGGGACGGTACCAGTTATCTCCGTTTCGTTCGTGACGTAACGAAAGAAGAACATCCCCCTTGGAAGATGAAATAGCTGCGTAAAAGGCCACCTCTCGTTTTTATTCCCCCACAATCTCGCGGTAATTACATCAAACGACGGTACAATCGTTCGTCGTCGTCGTCGTCAATGTCCTACCCCGTTTATCGAAGAACGAATTGCTCGAACGAAATAACGAAGTTAAGCGTGCTCAAGCAGCTACTTTATTAACTTTAATGCAAAACGAGTGAGTTCGGGTGGCAAAGGCCGCAAAGGATCTCGAAGGGTAGGGCAGATAAAATCCCGCGAGATCGAGAAAAGCGATCGACGAGAGAAGACAGGTTGTCCCAAGCGGAAGGAACACACGCGTGAGTTTGCATAGCAAGTGGTTAGATGCACGAAAGAAATATCGATTCCTTCTCTCGCATGGAATTCGAACGAATCTCTCGCGAGCGCGACCGCCGGCCCCGCAGGGTGTAATAAATTTTTCCCCGCTTCTTAATCCTCCCGCAGGATACCTACATATTTACCGGCGCCCCGGGATCATTTCGCGCCGTCTTGATTATTGTCGCAATACAAGCGACCGGTTGCCGACGAAGTTATTTTTTTATTCAAACGAGATTAAAAAAAAAAAGAAACGCGATCTTTTCCGAAAATTCGGGACCGTCCCCTCGGCGTGTTTCGTGCAAAAATATTCGAAGAATCGGATCTTGCGATCGTCAAAAAAAGCAAGAATTTGATTAGTCGAGAATGTCTATATTCTTATTTTTATATCATTATTTTTATAATATAAAATTTCTTTTAAAGATTCGTTATGTTGCGCTGTCCTTTAATAATAATATAATTTCATTATATAAAATTAATTTTATAAATAAATTCTTTTTTTTTTATAGTAAAAGATATTTCCTAAATATATTATTATATTTATATTCCTTACGACGATTGCTTGAAATGTGTAAGTGCGTATGCGGACTTCGCATACGCGCTTACACATTTCGCACAATTTCAATATTAAAATAAAAAATGATTAATCACTCACAGATACGACGCGGAGCGGCGGAGTTGTAGCCTGTAACGTTGATCTGTAAAATAAAAATATACATATTCAAATTAATATAATTTAAAATAATTAATATTTTAAAAATATAGAGAAGATAAAGATATTTAATAAATAAAACTACATCCTCATTGCGAAACAAAAATTTTAATTTAGCTTTTAATAAGCTTCTATCAAAAAAATTATAAATAAATTATAAATAAAAATCCAGTTTTTATATAAATAATCTAGATAATTAGATTTTGATAATTAAAGTAATAGAAATTATTTTAAGATATTTTAATGAAATATATATGTGTATATATATATATATATATATATATATATATATATATAAATTATTATACAAATATTTTGTACAAATTTCAAATAATATTCTTTAAAACAAAAAAGAGAATGTCTTGATCTTATCTTGATCATATCTTATATCACATAATTATGTAAAAAAGATCATTACTACTAGGAAAAAAAAAATCTAATTTTATTATACAAATAATAAATTAATTAAGTGATAAATAGCTTACCTCATGCTTGTTCCGCCGTTGCCAGATGCCACCCTGGGCCTCCTCTTTTCCTTTGTTCACTCTTTGCTGCTCTTTTATAACACTCACTCTTTTATAACACTCATTTGCGGAAACATAATTAATTACGATCGCGCGTGCATTAATTATCCAACGAAAATACAAGGAACACTTTGCATAGTAATCGCGACGCGTTAATCACACGCGACACTCACTTTATTATATCGCGACGTGAATAGAACGACGCAAAATTCGCGATTGCACGAATTTACGATTTAATCAAATGCGCACAGATGGATTATCATTAGAATTATCATCAATAGTAACTGTGAAAAATAATCGCGTTTCGAGAGATAATTCGGAAACGTATACGGAGAACGGCACGGGATGTTGCTTGTTCGAGCTTCACTGACAATGAGCGAATGATAACAAGGTGATTACAATAATAACGCTACAATTCGGCGTTCATATTGTGCGTAGCGCGCTAATGTTTACGTACGATAACTTTGTTGTTATTACAGCGAGACTCGGATTGTTTATTATACGTAGATGAAAAATAATCGCGTTTCATGATATAAAGATATACGTATTATTAATAAACGATCGATGTATCATGCCTTTTCGTTAGTTAAATCATCGCCATCATTTTCCGTCGAGGTCATTGTTCATAGTGTAATCAATTAAATAATTATCCATCCGTGACATATTTTCCAATGCAACAAATAATCGTTAGAAAATAATATTTGCAAAAATATTTAGAAAGATATGTGCTCATATCTTTAATCAATCACAACAAATAATTTTTGGCATCTCGTAATACGCGTTAATTACGTCTCGGAAATTAAATATATACTATAAAAAAACAATTATGTTCGAGAGATATTAATGCGAAAATGTAGACGAAGAGCGGAGCGCGATGTTACTTGTTCGAGGTTTACTACGCGAGTGATAGCAAGGTGATCACGTACGATAATAACGTCACAATTCGACGCTCGTATTGTGCGTAGCGCGCTAATGTTTATACAAAAACTTTGTTGTTATTACTCGGATCGTTATACTATACGATAGTAAAAATAATCCGCAAAATATCAAATTGTAATGTTATTATTGTAATACGTCATTGTTGTTACTATTGTAATACGTTAATGTTATTATCGTAACACATGATCACCCTGCTATCAGTCGCGTAATGGAATTCGGACAGGTAACATCGCGCGTTGCTCTTCGTATATCGTTTTCGTATTATACATCGGTCAAGCGTAATTATTTTTCACTGTATATACTTTTTTTTTATCCTCCGAGACGTAATCAACTCGTACTACGAGATGCAAAAATACAATTATTTGCTTTGTTGCGTTTAACGATTATTTGCACATATTTTTTTAGTTCACAAATATCGTTTACAAACGATTATTTGTTGGATTAAGAAATATGTGTTATAATAATCGTTAATAACAACAATTACGAATTAAAATAATCGTATTTTTGCACCTTGTAGTACTTGTCACGATTATGTCTCATAGATTAAATATATACTGTGAAAAATAATTACGTTCGAGTCATATATAATACGACAATGTAAACGAAAAACAGCGCGCGATGTTACCTGTTCGAGTTTCACTGCGTAATTGATAGTAGAGTGATGACGTATTACGATAATAATGTTACAATTTCGGCGCTGGTATTTTGCGACGTATTAGCGCGTTAATGTTTACGTGCGGTGACCTTGTTATTTACGCGGCGAAACTCGAGCCGATAAGAATGCCGGGCTGCTCTCCGTATATGTCTTCGTATTATATATATCTCTAGAAACATAATTATTTTTTTAACACATGTTTAATCTGCAAAAGGTGATCGAAAAGTACTACGAGATGTAAAAATACGATTATTTGCTGTAATCGTCGCGATTAACAATTAAAGGTGCAATATTTTTTTAATTTACAAATATTGATTGTTAATGATTATTTGTTGGACTGAAAAATATGCAAATCACTTACATAAATGCCTCTGCCACAAATGAATAATTAATTTCGCAATATAATTATATTATAAACAATTAATGAGAAGTATGTTGGCGATGGTTCTTTTTTGTTAATTGAATTAATTCAATTAACGAAAAGGCATGATACATCTATTGTTTATTAATATATATTCTGCGGGATTTATGTTCAAAATTTATTCTATTCGCGTAATATTGCGCGGCATCAGAATAATGTCGATGTAATTTTCGATTACTAACAAAACATCTCAGGTACAAAATACAGATTGAGTCTATTGTGCGAGAAATTTCGCGTACTTGTAATATAATAAAATCATCGCGTGCATCGCGTTAATTAATGATGTCGAGAGTACGGCGTAAAATATCGCGAAGTGATTGTCCTATTTTGTTAATTAATGCATGTCGCAATCGTAATGAATCGCGAGTGAATTCCATGAAGAAGCAGCAAAAGACAAACAGGAAAAGAGGTGGAAAGGATCCGGGATCGAGTAACGACGAAGCAATCGTGAGGTGAGCTATTTACATAAATATAAGAATCTTTTTCTTAGATTATTTTATCTTATATATTTTATATATTTCAAGATGTGAAAAATTTAGTAAAAAAATTATCACTTTTGTTTTGTTCATAATTAAAAAATAAATGTTATATCCCAAAATCCTTTATATTAAATTTATAATAAACTTTATTAATTTAACTTTCCTATATTAATTTAAGCAATTTTTAAATTACTTTGCTTAAATAAAAATTGTGAGATTAGATTTCTCCTCTCTCTTTATAAAATTTTATAATATTTAAAATTAATAAGTTTTTTAAAGAATTTAAAAAAAATAAATTTATTTTTAATATTATGTTTAAATTAATTTTTTTAAACAATTAAAAAAAAATTATTTTTAATATATGTTTTATATTGAGCAAAGTAAATTTTATATAAACATTAAAGTGTAATTACATACAAATATTATATATATATATATAATTTTTAATAAATCTTTTTCAAAAAATAAAAAAAGTTAATTTGAAAAATAACCGTTATATTTAAATGTTGTTATTTTTAAAAATATCATATTAACAAAATTTTTGTAATCTCGATATTAAATTTGCAATACAAATTTCAAATGGAGAAATTGTTCAATATTTTAGTCTATCAAATAATATTTAATTAATTAATAATTTAATTAATAAAAATCTCATGATTTGAATTTAGATTGATACAAGCAAAATCAAAAATTCTATTTATAATAATAATAATAATAAAATATTAATATAATTAGCAATGTATGTGTGCGTGCGCACGCATACATACGCGCGCTTTGAATTGCAATTACACGAGGTCAACACAAAATAATCACACCGATTTATTATATTTGCGCATAATACGACAGCTTGACATTTCTTGCGGTATTTCTAAATAACCATATGCTTGCTCAAAAAAGATATTTATCTTAATTTCTCAATAATTTTTCATTAATACTCACTTTAAAAATGATGCTATCGAAGCTATGTTCACGCAGAGACCTTTGACGAAACCGTTACGTGTTCCCCCGATGCGAAATAACTGTATTAAAAGTATAATATTATATAACGATCGCCCGATACTTTCTTTCAGCACTCCCGATATTACACGCTTATTTGCCGGCAATATTTTTTTTATATACGATCTACAATGCCGTAACTCGAATACGATTCGACGAGATAAACGATCCTCGCGACTAGTATCGCGGAATATTACAACCGTAGTATCGTAACGCGATATAATCGTGACAATAGCGTTCACGCAGCATTAATTACAACGATCACCGATTCCGTTTCTTCGATATTCACGGCACTCGAGCACGATATTATAAACTACAATAGAAACAATCGCGATACAATACACAATACACTGTAAACGCGCACGCGGCGACATCTTGACTCCCGATTTCGGTTCGCGCTAGGTCCGATTCCGCCAGATTGGTTCCGCGATGACGTCACGACAGCCATATTGCATTCGCGCGTCGCACACCCGGAATGTCGGAATTGGACTACAATGCCCGATTTAGTAATGTATGTATCGCGCGCGGTTATTTCTGGCATAAAATGTGTACGTGCATGTGATACAGATTAAATCTCGATCAATCAAATGAGTGCCGAAGCGGAATCAGCCCATTGCTGTAATTAATGCTATCATCGCTAGCAGTCATAATCATAATTATACATATACGGTATTACATAATTGAAAGCATGAAATTTTTTTTTTTTTTATTATGTCCGAATGTTACAATTTTAAATTATCGATAATAAATTATTGATAATTATTGATAATTATTTGCAAGCATGTATTATCGAAAGTACCGAAAAGTGTCAAAAAATTGACGTATTATATGCAAATACATATCGCGTTTTTATATAATAAAAACTAATTGACTGATTGGCAAGTTGAGCGCGATTTTAAATGCTAATAATTAATAAAAGTTTATATCAAAGTAAATTTTTTTCAGAAATTATATAATTTTATTTATTAAATATTTGTTTAAAAAATTAATAAAAAAATTTTATTACCCGTAATGATTATTTCGTGAAATATTAATTATTTTAAACTTAGCTTTCTCTCTCTCTCTCTCTCTCTCTCTCTCTCTCCTCCTCCTCCTCCTCCTCTCTCTCTAATTTAAATATATTTGTATTTTACAGATCTACGTTGTATATTACACTCCGTCGTTGCACATCGTATCGGTGAGTGATGAATTATTTTTGTTTCAAGATAATGTGGATTGAGACGATAAAAAATAATTTACTGAGAATTAAAGGGCCTGAAAGAACTCGCTGTAATCAGTGTAATCCGAAATTTTCGTTTGTGTGCATGCAAATACGTAAATTAAAAATTCTTTGCGGTCTTCCACAATAAACAAACACACTTCCCTACACACGCGCGGTTCTCTCATATTCTAAATAATCCTCATATTCTAAATAATCCTCATATTCTAAATATGACAATATGAAATATTCTTTTATTTGTATAATGTTTTTCACGGAATAAGTATTAATTCTAAATATAAATATTAATTCTACATTATAATAATACAAGAAATAGTTTATCGATAAGATAAGTAAAAAAAATAAATAATTTTTCTGCTACAAGATATCATCGTTCATGTTTTTTTTTCCGTTTATTATTTTACTTGAAAATCGTAGATACTAAATAAATTTAATCTCGATTTAAAATCAGATTTATGAATTTGAACAACACTTGAAAATGTTTCAATCCATATTTATCTATATTATATATATATATATATATATATATATATATATATATATCGATTTTCATATTCTAGAAATAAAATAAAAAAGAAAATATATTTATTTTGTAGACATATATATATGCTTAAAATATTGTTATATATGGAAGAGAAAATATTTACTTGCTTAAAACAAACTTTTGTATATAGATATTTATTAATTTCATAATAATATGATTAAAAATATAGCCATTGATACAATTATATATCGGGGATAAAGCTCCCCAAGCTATGTACAATGAATTAGAGACAGCGACGCAAAAAATTAGAGCGCAAGCAAAAAGGAAATAGAACGAGTACGCTGCGCCAATTTATCGATAAAAGCAACATCCAGGAGCAGTCGCCATCGATTTTTTTTTTTGCTAGTTTTCCAAATAATTTTAATGAAATATTGGAGAAACTGGTTGCGGTTCGGTCGAGACTGCTCTTTTCTCTTCTATTCTCGCGCTCGCATCAGCTAGTTTTGTATCTCTTTTACACACTGTCTGGAATTTCATTAGTTCGAAGCAGCTTTGTTGTTCGATCGATTGTCGCGGACATTTACATGATTGGGAAAAAATGAAAAAAAAAAAAGATTCTGATCTTAATACCGCCATTTTTGGTTTAATTAGTTAGAAACTGATAAAGAATAATTAATCTAAGAAATGATATAGCTGTCAAGAACTAATAAAATTATCATATATTTCATGACAAACATGTTAATTAAAATTAACAAGATTATTCCGCGTTTTGTAAAAGTCGTTTATTTACGATTAACTACGTTGCTTGGCAATACTTGAAGTAGCTCATTAATTATTTATTTACATAAACATAATTGAGTTCCCGCTTTTTACGCAAAGAAAAACTTCTAAATTATTTCCAATGATTATTAAAGTTTTATTTTATAGAGAAAATAAAAATTATTTTCTCTATGAAAAAAAAAAATATATAAGTTATTGAACTCTAATCATGAAAATATTTCTCAAATTTACTAAAACACCGGAAAATCTTATTTCTCGTATGATGAAAGCATATTAATTATAAAATATTGCGCGTTATTTATTTCACGCGAATAATTCCTCGTTACATTATGTCAAACGGCTTGACTTGAAATGAAGCTGGAAAATTTCAAAGAGATGTCAAAAATGTCAGATTGAAATATTTTATTTTAATTAACGATAAAAACATGTATACGACACGAATGATAACAACGGAATAAATGCAAAAGTAATTACGAAAATTTTTAGAATTCTAGTGAGAGAATTTGTTGCAATTTGTAAACAAATAACGCAAAATTTAAAAATATTACAATATAATTAACAAATGTACACATTAATTATACAGATACACTGTAATTCTGTATTGCATGGAAACATGGGTGTTAAGATTAATACATTTGAAGTGCTTTTCACCTTTAAATAAGATATTACACGCTTCTTTTTCAGTGAAGTTTATATCATTAAGTAAAATGTATATACGTAATTTATTAAATATATTAAATTATATTTAAACAAGCGTCTCAAATGTACTAATTAATCTCGCTATTTCTCTTACAGTTTTCAAGAAAAATTAATTTTAGAGATAAATTTTAATATAATGTAATATAAAACTCTAAACATTCGTGAAAAGAAAAGTCGATGAATAACAATGAATTTCATACGGCAACGAGCGGATTCATAATGTTTACTTCTCCCTCGATAAATTTGCGGCATTTGCCGTCCATCCATCCGCATATTGTACGCTACGTTTCCCCACATAAATCTCGCCGTTCGTAACTTAATCACGTTGGATTTATCACACGGCGCGCGCATCCGTAGATACGACTTGTTTGCGAACGATAAATCGTCCGAATTGCCTTATCAATAGACTATAAAAATGATGGTATTATTAAGCATTATATTTGTGTTATTAAGGATATGTAGAGTCTAATTTTACGACTATTAAGTACAATTGAAGAGAATATCCGTCAGCTATGCTTGCTCCTATTTAGAGAGACGTTTTGATCAATTTAATTCATCTTTCTCTTTCGCGATTTTTTAACATTTAACGATTCTAAATAGTTTTTTACATGACTCTGTAATCGTCAAAATTAAATTCTGTTAGAGTCGTTTTAAAATTACATGATGAATAAGATCTTGTTCTCATTTCGCGCACGTATGAGAGAGACAGAAACTTTTTCTGACTTTTATTACTCACAAATGAAACACTATTACTACTTTAACAACTGTTTTAAAGAAGATAGTGTTTTTCCAAATTAATTAATGAAAATTCTATAAATATAATAAAGAGGGATACCATTAAAAAAAAAAACCTATCCTCTCTCTCTCTCTTGCTTTGTAGCATAAAATAATTTTATTAATTCGTCTGTGAATAATTTATATAATGCTTGTTAAAGTGCATTTGTTGAGAATGAAGAAGAGACGATTTTCTCCATTATAGACGATGGGGAAAGATTAATGAAATGCCGCTGTGCTAAAAGCACTGGAGACGTAGCAATGTAATCTGACAATGAGTGACAACCACGATGGCAATCATGTCGGACGTCGAGTAGAATAGGTCCCGTTGTGGCAGCCTTCTAGCTAGGTAACGCCAACTACAACGGGACTGAAGATTATGTAACTTCCGTAACAAGCTGACACAAGCGCACGAGACATAACATAAGCGCGACAAGTCGATTTAAAGGCTAGCATTACTATTAAAGATTTACGAAAATTCGTTCAATCTTTTTTCTTATAAAAAATCGCTTTGTAACTCATAAATATGTACTGCACAAAAAAAATACCGCGTCGCATATACTATATATTATACGTTATATAAAACTCAGTTTAATTTTATCAGTATAAATCCACTCGCTTTTTCACAATAGCCGCTTTCGTCTCGATTCTTTATTCTCGGCGCAGTAATGTCTTAAAAAAAGCCGCCTCCCTTTTTTTTTTCAATTCTTAGCTAGCATCTGCTGTATTCATTCATCTTTATCGTCTTTCGGTGTTTATTCGAGTTCCCCGACCCGACTGTTTATAAAGTTTTAGCGACGAGCTCTCCCGTCCTCGCGATCGCCATCCCGTCACAGGAGGTTACAGACACTCATCCCGCTTACTACTTTCCCGACTTTCATCGCATTTCCCGCACGTTTTATTCTCCCTTATTCGAATCCAAAGAAGCGAAGTTTGATTCTTTGGCGCGCGACAGCGTCGAAAATATCGTCATTCCAGTGAAGAAACTCGATTCAAGTCGAGTTCATTCCGCTCAACTTCTCAACGACACATGCATTTTAGTTGTATTAAAATAAAACAGATCTCCTATATGAAGGACAATGTAATATTATCAAAATTGTTGGGAAAATAGGAATATATCGATTTACGAGATCTTACGATCGATTATTGTATCTGTCTCTGATAAGAAATTTATCCGCCGCGAATAGTTATTCATAAATTTCAAGTTTATTTTATCTCGTCTGTCAAACTCGCTCTCGGATCGGTGCGCGAAAATCGCGATACGGAATCGCGCCGATTTTATCATCGTGTCACACGCCTTTGTGTACAAAAGCCGCGAGATAACACAACGGATAGGTGGGATGGTCTCTTTCTCTTTCTCCGATTGGACACGTGTATGTAACACGCGACGGTGAGTGAAATCTTACGGACGTGACGGGCTTGCCAAGAACGATATAAGAGATAAACGCGATGCGATGCGATGTGATGCAGTGCAGGGCAATGTGACTTTACACAACGCCCACGCGAGCCCACACCGTGAGGCTTCCGCGTGGGTGGTTGTTTATGCACATGAAGATGTAGGACCGGGAAAACCACCCACACGACCTACAGTTTTATCGCGACCGCACACGACGAAATTGTCGATTTATCCGATCGATCAGCGGGCGCCGACTTCTGCCCATGATCGATGATAAAACCCGACACGTAAATTCTCTCATGCACGCATTATGTATATGTTTTCGAGAGAAGATGCACGTGCACGCGCAATAGTTGTTTTGCGCTTTGCTCGATGACCTGAATATCGTTCTCATTATTTAACATTGAAAGGAGAATATATTTTCGGTTACTTAATCATGCGCTCTCGTTTGAGAAAGTCAAGCCACGTACTTTTGTTCTCTCTCTCTCTCTCTCTCTCTCTCTCTCTCTCTCTCCTTGCCTTCTTTAGTTTTTAAATTTAAAATATTCCTTTTATAGCTCTTTTGATTTGTAGCATCTTCAATGGCGCACGATCCATATTTATTTCATTCCGAGAAATTCGGAACGACGCAAGATATTCGTTTTAACGCGCAGTTGACGAGTTTAGCGCGAGATTACTTTGCCACGTAGATGTTTACTAAATTGGAAACAGTTTGCAATTGAAGCTCGCAATTAAAACTCACTAGCGGAAGCGGTTAACCTTTCGCAAAGAAGAAACTTGAGATGCGCGGGACGCGAAACGTTCTGAAACACTCGGCTCAAAGCTGCTTCCACAATGGGCGCCCCGGCTAAAATGACTTCAAAGGCTATCGTCTGCATATTTTAACATAGCAAATGGATCCGCATTTGTGCTGCGCATTTCGCGCGACGAAAGCTGTACGAGCAGCTGTACGCGAAAACATCTCGTGAAAAGAGTTTCCGTGTTTAATTTTACAAAATTTTGTCAAGGGGAGGCGGGGGGGGGAGGGGAGGGGAGAGAGAGAGGGAGGCAAAGGATTTCGAAACATCCGCGCGCATTTGATAACAATTCTTTCCCTTGAAGCTCTGTGAGTTGACTATCAGATGAGCCGATTGGGAAATTAATGACCGTGCGAAAATAAATTTTGAAATTCGAGCCAAAAAATTTATTTTTTATGACACGCGTAAATTATTCTTGTTATATATTAAGTACTTATTTTATTTCTTATTTTATTATATTATACTTTTTTTATTATATTATTATATTTTATTTCTTAATGCAAAAGAAACGCGCAATAAGATAGAGTCAGAATAACATCTAATAATTAATAATTCGAGCTGAAACAGTCTATTAAATTAATTGAAAAATAAAATCAATTAATCAATTATATCGTCTTTAAACTATTTAAATAAAACACCCACATATATAATTTCATTAAATTATTACCAATGAAACATAGATGTCTATAATAAATAACAACAGTAAATCGCTCAGAGAGAGAGAGAGAGAGTTCATCTTTCTTAAGCTTTGTATTATCTTTTTCCTCAATTCTCTAATTATGTGATATAAGATTTCGAGAGTAAACAGAAAATGAGAAAAAGAAAGATGCGATACATATGCATATTTTACGTTCAGATATATATAATTTTCTAATCAACCTGATAAAAATATCGATATGATACCATAACAAGACAATAATAACAAAAAGCACTTATACGTATATCTATTAGGTCATTAAACAAGACAATAATAACAGTAAGAGCATTAATCTCTTTCTCATTTTGTCTCGTTGAGAGCGGAGAATCGAGGGGAGAAGCGCGCGATTGAAGAATCGTGAGCTTAAAATCCCCTCTGAAAGGATGCTCGGTCTTGCGTTAAGATCTCCGGAAGTCGGAGGCAAGTACATTTTCCCGTTGCAATCCGCGCACGTTCCGTCTAATAAGTATATAAGTATCGGCTTTTCCCCATAAGATGCCGTTGAATCCCGAGTAAGGAAGACACGAACGACGAGACTTAGCTCACGCTAAGTAATCGCGGAATCGCGGTGACAGCGTCGCTCGAGGGGAGCTTTGACGATTCGCTGGCTTGTTCGTCCTTGTTTCGCGGATTCCCGGAGGGGCATTATATATACACCTGTCCGTTAAATTCCCACTGTTGGTAGTAAAAGCGACCGTAAACTCATGGAAGACGGATCTCTCGTGGGGGATGGGCGGTTAAAGTCAAAATACGTCGCGAAACATGCTCCTCGCGATCTTGAGATACACCCTCACACGCACAAAGATTTACCCGAAACAATATATGTACTCGAGATGAAGGAAGGAAAGGTTTAGTGTGAAAAAAGAAAAAAAAATATTGCAAAATTGCACGAGCAATAAGTATAATTTTACATACATTTTCCACAGCGTAATAGCGTTTAATAAAAAAAGCTCGATTATTTTTCAAGTTAATTGAAAAAGATTTCGCAGGAATCGACGGGATTGCTTCAGGATTTTTCTTCGTTGTAGTAAAAGGGATTTTAAAATGTGTATTTTCGAAGAAATAAAACAGACACTGCGAATAGCTAAATATTGAAACTAAAGCTGAGGTTTAAAACATTTTTAGACATTACTTACATAGAATTCTTTTTCCATTCTATTGCGGAGTTGATTCTATTTGTGCTAATTTTACATAAAGTTTTGGAATATCGGACGAAAATATAAATCAGTTTGCATTTAATTTCTTCTGGCATTTAATATCTAGTGTGCACATACTATCTGTAATATCTCGTTTTGAAAAATCAGTGTAACAATAAATCAAGAATAATAATAATAATATAATTATATTTTTGATCCTTAATTGTTGAAACGTTTATCGATAACAATATATCATAATTTTGTTGAAGATACTTAAAATTTTTATATGTATAAATTTTATATATTATTATAATTGCTATAAATTATAATTAATAAAAAAATTGCAAAAGGCAGAGAATATTTTCAAAAATATTTTTAAAAATCTTGAAAAATCATAAATTAAAATCGTTATATGTATAAATATTTTATAATTGCTATAAACTATAATTATCGAAAAAATTGCAAAAGGTAAAGGATATTTTAAGAAATCTTGAAAAATTATAAATTAAAATTTTTATATATGTAAATATTATATATTATTATAATTGCTGTAAACTATTATTTTCAAAAATGCAAAAAGCAGAGAATATTTAGAGAAAAATCTTAAAAAACCGTGCACATGTAAATCTGAAATTTTCGCAGTGGTGATACTGCAACTATAGCACGAATTTAAACCTGTACCTGTAACAGGGTTTCGTCGGGCAGGAATATTAGTAGCATTGCATCAGCGCGTGGTTGAACGTACAAGGATCTATGTGGGTCATAAATAAGAGAATCAACTGATATAAGAGATGCCTGCGAGTATTTCGCATATCGACGATACACGGTGTCTTAAAAACGCTCGTGTATTCCGAAACGCAATTTTGAGAGAGAAATTTTTTCGCTAAACTTTCGGATAAAAATATATTTATATAAGATACACGCGTTTGTAGACATTGTTAAAATTTTCGACATGCCAGACCTTTAATCCTTGAAACTTTGCATCTGGTACATATTAAAAGTTACTTGAACTTGTATCTTAATATGACGCAAAAGTTTACAAAAGAGATATGTATGTAAGAATAACGGTTTTTCTCTTATTTCCCAGTACCCTTGTATAATATTAATATTTCATATCGTAAAAAAATTAATATCTATTAAATGAATTGTTTATATTTATTAAAGAAAAAAAAAATTTTATTACTAAATCAATTACTAAAATACCTAAGCGACTAGAAAATCGTATTAAATTAAGAAAAATATCGCACTTTTACGTTTCGATTTCCATTTTTTATACATCCATCTCTCTTTAAGAGCATATGCACCTGTCCCTCTTTATAGATACATTATTCGTTGCATGTCAGATCCACAAATCGAGGCACGTATCCCAAGCGAAGAAAATTTATAGCGCGATGTGTTCTTATAATAAATTTATAGAAATTATAGCGCCCATTGTGGCAAGCAAAGTTGTCGGAAAGTTAGCAGAATTTTCATATATATCGAGTTGAAAGAGAGAAATTTGAATATATATGTACAAGAGCTCTCACGAAATTGCTGTTCTATTAATAACGTGTTAGATTGACAAGCTTGAAGTAGAGAAGATTTATTCGTCCTTACGCTAGCTTATCGGAGAGGATCATTATCGATTATGTCGGATAATAAGGATAAGGATAAAGCGTCGCGCGGTTACGTAATAGGTGCAACGATCTGGCAATAATAGATAGAATGAGATCAAGGGACGTGATTATCCGTTTCTATTCCGTTCAATCTACATCGATAATTTAGCAGTAACTAATATCACCGTATTTCCGATACGATACTCTTACTAACAATTCATCGAAATACATACAATAAGCCTATTACACATTTAATGTATGTATCTAATTTGCCTCGCGGCAGAAATTTATCAAAATTTATCAAAATTTTCTACACAAGATGGGATATATAATTAAATAATGCAATTATCGTAATATATGTATAACCACGAGAATAATTAATTATTAATTAGTCGATTATTATGCGGGCGATTTAGGCAGTTTAGGGATAATAAATATTATATTGGGTGAAAATTGTGGATTAAAATAATCATTTTAAAAAAGATGGAGAAAATACAATTGAACATTTTTTATGTGTGCATTATGTATGTCGTAAAGACGAGATTCTCTTGCATAATTCTTCTTACGTATTCATTTACAAGCAGTTGTTTCGATACCGTCTTTCCTACGTAGCTTGTCATGTCTTGGAATATTACGTCTTGGACTGTAAAAAATGACTGTAAGAGATGACAGCTCTACATGCGACATCTCGATTTAATTTACGGTGTACTCGGCGCGACATTTAATTAATGATATTTAATTAATAATGTGAAAACCAGAATGGAATAGCGAATTAGTTAAGATAAAATAATGCGCGTGTTCCCTTTTTTTTTTTCAACGTGACAATTATTTCAACATGACGAAATTATTCCGACGGAATATAAAATTTCGGACTTTTTTTCAATTTTTACACGAACCGCCGAGAAAAGCAGTGCTGCGATACAACAGCTGAATTTCGCATCAGATACATTCTCGCAAATTCTTTTATTCCACCAAAATGGAAAGAATATGACTTATGTCGCTATTCTGTTCGTGCATGAATAACGAATTAGATTCTACCGTAAAATTCTGTCCACTCGGAAGTTAACGTGAATCACACGAAATGTAGCTTTATATATGGGAAAAAAAGGGCACGGAGAGATAGAGATGAAAGAGGACAGTGGACAAACTTAAACCAACGCGCTACGAAGAAGATAAAAGCTGCGGGAAAGAGGCGAATGAAAAGTTTCCTTGCGCCTGCCTGACGTTTCTCCTTCCGTGGAATGAACTTTTTCGATTCTGCGTATCCGGGAGGAGATAATGCGACGCGTTATCGGGATGCGAGCGAACGTATCATAAAGGCAAATAATCTAAATGCCGGCTAAATTTGACTCTTCGCTGAATAACGGAACGCTGAAAAACGGGGAGGAGGAAAAATAAAAAAGAGATTCGAATAGATTCAGGTCCGGCAATAAGGTCATTCCGCTTCGGTTCATACCGATTGCTCCTCTATTCATTCCGATATTAACTGCCCGAACCCATTTCTGTTTTTCCCTCCGTCCCTCGCCTGTGCGCGTCTCTACCCCTCCCGCCCCTCTTTCATCCTCACCCGCGCGATTCTCGTAACCTTTCATTCTTTCCTTTCATCTCGCCTCTCTCCGCGCCTCTCCCGTCGACATGCTGTCTATTCAAATTCATCTTCTACGCGGCACGTTTCGTCCGTTAACGTGAGAATGCGCGGCAGCAATTTAAGGAATCAATTAAAGTCGTTCTTGCCTAGTGGCCTCGGGACAATATGTCCCGCCGCTCTCTTCATTCCCCGCGAGATGAATGTACTAATGTCTAATAACAAGAAGACATTTTTTTCCTAACGCAATTTCGCGATCTTCAATCTATAATCGTGTAAATCGTCGCGAATTAAAATTTGTTGTACATATATATGTAATATACGCGAAAACTGTGTATTGCATATTCAAATAAATCGCCGCACGTGACTTGGCGCGAGGCGCGAAATCGTGTCTTGATAAGCGAAAAATATTATTATATTTTATTTCGATTATATAAACTTAGAGTATTAATAATTATAAAAATAATGATATTAATAATTATATTTAATATACATAAAGATATTTAATTTCGATTAGATAAAAATATTCGGAACGTTTACATCGCGCGTCTGTTTTATTCGAGATCAGGAAAAGAGAAGCCAACGTAAAAATTCGTTAACGAATCCAAGGCGAAGAAAGCACGATCAATCCTTGTTGAGTTTTCCGAGATAAATCGGCGCGATAACAGATAACGCGACAGGAGGATTTCTATAGTGACGTCACGAGGGACTTTAAGATGAACAGAAAAGAGAGCTTACCAAGGATATTTCAAGTCCGACCCATTTATACCGCCGAAAGCTAATGAGGAGAGGATTCTGAGAGATTTCAAGGGCTGCTCTTTTGCCACAACGCAAAGTCAAAACGTGAAAAGAGCGGACTGTAAGCGATCCTCGGTTTCCGATCTCTCACTCATCCAGAGTAGCTTTTTCTCGCTCTCTTTGGTCCATTTGCAACGTCTATTTGCAAGCCAAGTAATTAACTAAAATTTAGAGGCTTTCGGAGCTAAGCTACCGTCCAAGCAAAGCGCGTCAAAATTTTTTCTTTCTTATTTATTTAAAAATTTGCAGACACTCTTCTCTTAAAAGAGATATTCATGAAAAAAATATTTATACTTTAGAATGAATTTGAATCACACTTTCTTCAATAAATATGTTTAAATATGAAAGCTTCTCAGTAATGTATGCATTATGTATGATACAATACTTGGAAAAATATAAAAAAAAAAAATGTAACGAGAAAAGTATATCTCTTTATATGATAACAAGCAACCACAAAGATAACAATTTAATAGCAAGTGTAGTTTGACTCTTATTACCAATTGAACGGCAGATTCAATCGAAGTAGAATCGTGAAAAATTGATTAAGGCGCAGTATTTTATTTCAGACATTATTATACTTTTCGCAGAAGCTAGCACGCTTAGAGCGGTGGAAATGTCAATCTTGTTAGCCACTCTGATACAGCTCGTTTCTTCAAGATTGCTTTAATGAAGAGAACAATAGAACGACATTTTACTTTGAGATAATAAAGTCTTTCTAGAAAATAAAATACGTATAAATATATACATATGAAATATAGCATAAATGCATGATAAAACTTAAGAACAAATCATAATACAAATAATAAGTGTAAGAAAAGAATAGAAATAATTATATTATTAATAGAAATTGATTTTTGAAACACTGTTCTTTCGAAATTATTTCATAATATTGAGATAGCAATTTCTACAAAAACGCTTCAAGTATGAATGAAAATTTTCCGATGTTTTATTTTTACAAAAAAAAAATTTGCAGAAAATAACATAGAAATATATAATTAAGGATAAACAAATGATATCACTTTGATTTCGAGAAATAATATTCACGATTATGTTTTATCGCAAATGTCTATGATTAATCATCACAAAATTCGACGAATAAAAAATTTTTCTCCAATTTAAAAATTCGTAATCACAGATCATGACATATCATGCAGGCAGTTTAACTGAAATAATTTAAATAAATAAACGCAAAGATTTGATCAACTTTATGGTATCTTTAAAGACACTGAATATATACTGAAATTGCGTTCTGCAAAAATGTGAGCAAAGATTCGTAAAAAATACATCACAAGAGTTCTCACTCCGCCATTTAAAAATATTGTATATTTCGTGCGCTAAATTAAAAGTAAATAGTAAAAGATTAATAAATAATAAAGAGTCTAATATATGTTAGTAAGAAAATTAATTGTCTCTTTTAGAAATCGACTTTTTGCCCTCAGAAATTCGAGACTAACTTTTCTCACATGATGCAATTAATTAAAAACGCAACGATAATAAAATAGCCATCATAAAACAGCGACAAATATATTCTTGAATATTTCTTATGCATTAAAAGAGTACAAAGCTCAGCCTTATATATCTCTCAAGATATGCAAGTTTCTTTCTTTCTCTCGATACATTTGCGGACGTGTGAGTTATTTCAATATTTGTGTGAAGAGTTAAAAGAGGCATTCATTAATATAATATAATGAAGGTGTTAAAACGATACTTGCATAGCAAGTATATGGCACAGCTTTTCGCGCCATGCGGATGCAATTATAAAATCGTTGATTAACGAAGATCGTTAATTATCGGAATTTAATTACGGTTTGTTCCCACCATTATGAAGTTTCCCGCAGCTTTTAGTTAACACAAAATCGTTTCACAGTCTCGGCAAACGCGTTGTATTAGGAGAAAATCGATCAATAATGCTTTGGATTTCAGCAATGTTGCCCGTGATTGCTAAAAATTGTTCTTATGATTTAACACAACATAATGAAAAAAAAAAAAATATACAAAAGTCATAAAAAATTCATAATATAATATTCTTAAGAAAGAGAAGAAAGAGAGAGAGAATAATCTTTTGTGCAAAATTTTACATTCGCAACAAACAGAAGAAAAGAGAGATGTTACTTCAATGTTATCATTAATCGTGATATATTAACGTGATATATTAACGTAGAGATTAAATAAAAACAAATATATAAAAAATAAAAATAAATACAAATATTCTAGATATAAATGAAAAGAAATATTATCGAAGAAGACTCGTAACACTTTAAAAGTATATAATTTTCAGCAAAATTATGATACGATGATCTCGAGATTTTAGAGCTTTTCTATTTCTATACAAAAAAATATAATATTTTATCAATATATTCTCTCGCGCGTCTTCAAAATTATTTATCTTGCCTGGAGAAAAGGAGTACGAGTTGCGTTGCAAAAGTCAACAAAAATTGGATTTTACTAAGCATTAAGTATTCAAAAGGGGAGTCCACGCATCGGTCTAACGCTGCTCCGTGCAAATATATAACACACATATATATATCACAGAACAGTTACGGCCCGACCGAGTGCCCTCGAGATCTCCAGTAGTACAGCTCGGGCATCGATCGGACCGTCGCAGCGCTCGTGTATCCACTATTTTCGTGCTTTCGATGCGATGGTTGGTCAATGGAGGGACCACCCCCTGATGGAGCCTCGCTGGGCATTTGAATATTTTATAACGTAAACGTAACGGCTCGACAACGCATTTCGTTCGCTTAACAAATTTCTATGCGCTTCAGTCCGCTTTATCATCGTTATTAAATTATTGTAATTCGCGATACAGTTGAAACATGGCACAACACACGAGGCCACACACTTCATCACGCGATTAGATTAGATGTATTGGCTCAATCGATATTACCGTCCCCATACAAGGTTCTCGATCAAATATTTTAACGTTTTATTTTACGAGAAAAAATTTTGCTTAGTATTAATAAAAATACCTTTGCGATGTAAATAAGCGATCAATCGTGACTATTAAAAAAAATAATTTATATTATGTAAGAAAGTGCATCATTAATTATGAATAATGTTATTTTAAAAACCCATACAATAAATACATGCTATATAATGTACGTTTAAAAATGTTCTCAATGTTAAATAGATTTTGCATCAGAATTTAATACAACAGTTTACATGAATTTGGCATCGATGGTATCTTGTCAAATGGATTCGCGATGCATATCACGCATTTCAAACAACTCCTCTCGATATCGCTAAATTCTTTCCATTCAATTTAATATTCAGCTTATATAATAAAATGTCTTCACGTGTATAATAAAATGTCATTATGTGAAAAAGCTTGTTCGACTCATGTTCATGAAAATTGTATGTACAGTAAATAAAAACGTAAAACGACAAATAAAAAAAAGCAATTTTATATGCATAGGTATATGTATAGCTTTATATTCGCGATTGAGTGCGTTTGTAGAAAAGAACATTCATACAAAGGTCGAATTGGTCGAATTGAATTAGGAGAATCAAACTACGCAAATGCAGAGAAGAGCATCTATCGGTTTACAGACCATACATAATAATTTCGCTTCGAATTTGCGATTTATAGTTGAATTTTAGCGAATTCACATCGCGACCACAATACGTCAAATGCACTTTCAAAAACTATTGGGATTCAGCTGTGTGGAATATATGTGTATATATGTATGAGCTAACAATTTTATATTTTTCTTCTAATAATATTATTCATATGGTTGGAAAATATTATTTTTTTCATTATTTATTATCCAATCACTTTATATTTTTTATATATTTTCCTTATTCATTTCATTATATCATGTAAGATATTTTTCGAAGCCAAATGAATGACAAATTTACATTCTTCAGCTAATTTTAAATGTGGATATGCTTTAAAAGAATTTTAATTTCAATTTTAATTTTTAAAACTTAAATACAGATATATGACATCAAACCTGGAACTCTATAAAACTCGATAAATAATGACTTCTTCTTAAAATTCCGCTAAGCAAAAATCGATTTTAAAATCATTAAAGTTATTAAAAAATAATGCGTAACAAATGGATTATCCTTCATATATTTTAATTAACACACTGCAAATTTGTCATCACTACATTTAATATTTGATATATTTTATATCTTTTTATACGTTTTTTTCGGACTAAAATAAGATATCGAAAGATAGATATAGAAATTGGACGGCATATAAATCATTATCAGATATAAAGTGATATCAACTTAAAAGTCTGAAAATTAAAAGTTTACAAATTTAATTTAAATGTGAAAGAAAATGTATTTCGAAAGTGTGAAAAAAAGATCGAAACCAAATCTCTTTGAAAGCTGATATTGGGATATATCGATAAATATATCTCTTATATCTTTAGAGTTTCAATTTCTCTCCTTGGAATTCTCAACTTTACTACATTCCTTCGTGTCTATATCGCTCTATAGCTTTCGATTTCCCGCGTTTTACAAATTCTCCATGGATTTTCCGATTTCTATAGCTTGAAACTTTCTATTTTTTTTTTGCGTTGATCAAATCATTTATTGAGTTTTCCATGCTTTTCAAGAGAAAAAAAACATTTTTCAAAAATATAAAATCGTTAAATAAAATTTTATCAGTCATTCATCAAATATTTTCTCATATTACATATTCTTATTTTCTATAGATCTTAATCAGAACTTGCACACACATTTGTAAATAATTTTTATTTTTATAATATAAAAATAATTCATCACCTCCTTTTCAGATTTTTCAGTTTATATTATTTTTATTCCAGGGAAAGAATTAATGAATATGCGTATAATTTTTAAATATATTTACAATACAATATATTATAATATAATGTAATATATATAATATTTAAATATTGTAATACAATATTTAAGACTTATACACGATGGAGAGAAAGAAAAAAGCTTCTACATTTTATTTGTATGCGCATTTTAACTCACTAGCTACATTTCCACAACACTTATGTACACATATCAAAGTAGTTTGGAAAGCTTCGAGTGTCAAAGAATTGTCCCAAGCATTTGTCCGTTGCAAATTGTCGAGTGAAACACACAACTGGTATACTTTATGAACGACAATGTGGTAACACATATTTCAAAGGGTGTCTGTTTCAACGCGGAGGTGGAGAAGCGTCCGCGCAGCCATTTGCGTAGCATTTCGATTTCGAATGAAATGCGAAAGCGTGCGGTTACTTCCTTTTGTGTCGCTCGCAGATGTGTTCATATAGGCGGTTCGTTTGCACAACGCGAATGTTGCAGCGACGAATGTTGCAGCGACCGAGAGAGATTTCGGATAATCCTCCTTAGAGATATAGCGCCGACTAATTTAAACGACATTTCCGCTGGTGTATCATAAATTTCATCTTATCTCCGGATCGATTATCTTTTTCCGTTCCGTCACTATACAATGGGTGTTCGCCCCTCGTTTCGCGCCTCGTTATTTTTAACGATTTATGTTTCACCCCCGAGATCCCAAAACTCGTACGAATGGAAAGTACGATGGAAAACAGGCGCTATGGCGTTGTATAATGTTTTGCGAGATGATGTATCTAATTGGAGATACATGATACTGTAACTATGGCTGGAAAGCTGGAATTTTGGGTGATGCATTCTATATTCGGATACAAGGATAAACATGCAATGATTAAAATTGCAATATTTCGCTAGAATGATCGTCCGTCCGTGATAATTTTCATTTTGAGATTTATATTAGCGTTCATCATCGTATTAGCGTACATGAACATCTCTTCAGCGCTTGTTATATTTATCCGTTGATGGATGACAGATGCGAGAACTTTCCGATATCTCTACCAGCCTGATAAATAATTTACGAATGACAAATATTTATTTATTATGATTAATTCATTGTTGCAATGCCGCAGACGAATATTTAAAATAGAAAGAATATTCTTCTTTATTCATTTGTGCGGCGGAGAGCTCGTGGCGAGTATTTTTTTTCTAATTTTGCCCGTGGAAATGAACACGCTCGATCGAAGTCGCACTGATGAAACAGCCGCAGACCGTAATAGCAGTTTCAATTTCATATCAATGCGCGCCTGGATCGACGCGTCGGTCGCGTACATTTGCGTCAGCTTCGAGTATCGACGATGTACGATACAATAGTATCGCGGAGACGAGGAGGAATATCGGGCCGTCCGAGAGCCGGAAATTAATGATCTGCGCCGTAATTCCTTTAGTATTTCCGGAATACCATAATGAATCCTTTTGTGGCTGCGGCTTGCCCCGGGCCAGTAACGAGTACTCGTTGACAGTTCGAGTAAATGAGTAATCATCCTTCCAATTTTAATCGCCTCTTCTCCCCCTCCCGCTCTACATCGAAGTAATAAATTGTATTAAAATGAATCACGAATAGCGTGGAAAAAAAAAATCGTAAATAATCGCGCGATAGAAATATTATTAATTAATATCATTAAAGTGAATAATATAATAACATTAATTAATTAGGTTTTTAAAATATATAAAATGTTTGAATTTTGTATATCATTTTTTTTTTTTTATATTATTTATATATCGTTGTGTGTATGAACACCGTTAATACGATTTGTATATCAGGGTGGAGGCTTTCCTCGACTCTCGCTGCCATTTCGGACCCTTAACGCGGTGTCCCGCAGGAATGTCGCGACGAAAAGGGGAGGTTCGATGAAAAATTACTCACGACGTCCGTAAATTTCATAAGGTCGACGAGCGGTTGGCAAAGAGATGCCCCGTCAACGAATGGATTTATTCCGTTAATCTGACGAGGAGAGAAATAAACGGTCGGACATGGGATGAATTGTCACGTAGGTTATTAATTTCCGACCGTCGTTTTGAACTTTCTGATTAATATCCGGCTTATTACGTGGATTATAATACCGGAGGTAGATGTTTACGAGGAAAGCATACCTGTCGCAGTGAAAAAGGCAGCGCGACGCGCGTTTTGAAGTTGTAATACCCGGATTATCGTCAATACTCTTTCTCTCTCTCTTTCTCCCCGGAGGAGTTGTAGAAAATGCTGTAGATAAATGTTAAAAGCATAATCTGATTTCTCACGATTCTCCATTTGTGTTAGTTACGAGCGCGAGCTTGTAAAAGCTTCACCCAACCGCAGCGAGCCAATTAACTATGTTAAAGACAATTTATGCAAATTGCTATTCTCCTTTTAACGAGAAATGGTTGAATCAAATAATAATTTCTTTATTCTGTATTTCTCTGTCTCTCTATATCCATATAGATGTAAAAGAAAACTATCAAATTTTATTGGCATCATCTCTCGGAGAGAGATTAAAAAAAAAAAAAATTTTATAAGGAATACCAAAGAAACGAGATATGAGATGATTAAAACGACTTCTTTAGACAAGCCAATGTGTGTGGATGAATTCTCGTACAATAATTTATTGTGCCCCTACGCACAGCAGATTGAAGAAAAATTCTGATAAGGTGCAACGTGCATTATTGAAGACACGTTGACTTTTCGAACTTTGAAAATAAAATGAACGACTGGTTCCTTTTGTCCTGCAGCGACTGTCTTCCGGTGATCCATCTTCGGTCGCATTCTCAAGCGCTCGAACAACTTTTTCTCCAAAACAGTTATCGGGTTTTACACGAGTAAGGAAGCGCGAGAAAAACGACACCGCGTGAAAAATTTCTACGAAGACATTCTTCTCGGTTGGCGAGGCGTGCGGACTCGGAATTTTCGTCCACAACTCGTTCAGAAATATTCGACATTTATGCTCACATGATTGTATAAATTTTCTGTGCGCACGCGATATTGGATATTCTTCCCCTGGAAATTTACCGTATTAAAGAAACGATTCTTCTTTCTTTCTTTTTTCTCTCGACAAAAATAATAGTACATATCGATAGTGCATACATCGTTCCGCTCTTTCCAAATTGCATCGTTATATGAAAATTTTATTTTCTATTTTCTATCGCGTACTTTTCCACCGCGGGAGCGAAAAATTATGTAAAGGCAAACGATATTCATTGATAACCCCGCGAAACGCTTTTATGGTAGCGAATAGAATTATCGACCGGCATAAGTGGTGCTGGGGTCGAAAAGCTATTATACGATGATACGTTCCGAGAAAGAGGTCAGCGAAGCAACAAATTAAGTCGTAACAAAGGCCCGTTGTAATGGTAACATGGTACATTCCGCGTTAAGGGAAATAACACAATTACAAATAAGCAAAAAGTAGCGGAAATATGCAGCGGTATTCAGTTATACTCGTATTTGCTCGTATAGGAAATTGGAGATTTTTCCGCTATGATTGTAAACACGAAAACGATAACAAGATTAAAAGGATAAATTGTCGCTTTAAACTAATTTTCGATAAAAGAATGCGAGAAGAAAATTTTTCTTTCTCGCTGCTTATATGCAGCGGTTGAAAAAATTTATTATTTAATCCAGTTCGCTCGACTCGTTTTATCGCAGTTTCTTGCATATAACTTCACATAATAATTGTAATTTAAAATAAAAAGCGATAAACAAGAAAACTTGTGTCTCTATGTTACAAAAAAGAATATTATAAAAAAAACTGTCTTCAGTATTATTTTATATACATTATAAATAATTAGCTGTCAGCTTTAGTACAAAAAGCATTTTCCAAAATATTTTTAAAACTGTGGCACTTGTAATTATATTTTTATGTCAAATCTTAATCTTTAGTTTAAAATAAAGACAATCAAAATTTAATAGTTATTTAAATGTAGGATGTAAAAATAGGAATAAAAGGATATAAAAACGAGAATAAAAGGATCACGATTTGATTCAAGCATTTTTCGATTTTGGCAAAATACTACAAATGTGAAGTTGATTCTTAAACAGTATTAATAATATTGAAACATACATTGAGGTGGCCATATCATTTTGCAAAAATCAATTTTAAAAAATAAAAGATTTTTATTAATGCGCCAAGTATCTGCTACTAAAGAACTTATTAAACGAAAAGAAACATTAGCATACATTCTTCTAAAAAATATGTATATCCTGACACGTTGATCGATCACTCGGATAACGCAAACTCACGAGAAATAATCGCCCGTGAACAAGAAATCATCGAAAAATATTCGAAACAAAATAACGTATTCTCCTCTTTTTCCGCTTTTCTCTCCACCGCAAAAGATTATCGATGAGGGCACACGATCGATCGCGCCATCGTCCCTTCTAATATAACAGGCAAATAAAAAAAAAATAATAAAAATAAATAAATGTAAATGTATACAAATATACCTATACCTATAGCCCGTATCTCTCCGATCCGTAAAAAAATAAAAAAAGATATTCTGGATACATTCGTAATCTCGACATTTCTCATTTTCTCTCGTCGAAGCCTTTCCGATTTGCAGATAGATGAAACAATGAATTGAGAATGTTCTCTCTGACGATTAAATTCTGCCGATCTGCGGGCGCGCAGTTTTATCATGCAATCGAAATAAAATATTATTTCCGGCAATCATTACACACACACACACACACACACACGAGATATATCGCACGTTAATGGGCGCTGATGGAAATCAAACTTGATGCGGTGCACACACGGTCGAAATCACTGATAAGCAAATCAAGCATCCTAATGGAATCAGTGCCTAATCGCTCGCATTCGATATATTCCCTACTGATCATCCGTGAAATTCGTATTGTTTTCAGTAGATTCGAGAGTCGATGAAACATTTTCTTTAGAAACGATCTCACGTCGCCCGGTCATATATCCCGTATTATTTCGCGATTGCCCGATTCTTTCTCTGGATCATTTATTCACCAAGAATAAAGCACGATTTCAACCCTCTTCTAAAGCGGATCGCATTTACCGAATGTCAATCACACAAGCTTCTTCCATTTAGTTACGTGCGTGTCGAGAAAAGACGGCAGTAGGTTCGGTTTTTTTTTTTTTTGCGAAGATATCAAATAAATATCAAAATAAGTGTCAATTTGTTTCTCTAGAATTCTTTGTCTGTATGCTTTAGGAGAGTACTGATATATAATAATTTTTTAACGTGGTACCAACCACGTAACATAGATAAACAAAATAAAATATATAAAGTTATAAGATTTTATTTTTTATTTATAATTAAATATGTTTTATTAAAAGACGAATATAATTTTACTAAAGTCGTAAACGACACACAAGATATTAAATAAGTGGAAAAGAGAAAATAAATGTGTAAATATAAAATCTATTTTACATATCTATGAAATTGTATGTGTATCTTATAGATTTTTATAGAATGAAAAGAAAAGATTTTATCCACTTTAATTTTAAAGTTTTATATATTTGACTTTAAAGAAGCGAGTTCACGTTAAAAAATTATTATATATCGTTACTACAAATTTATAAATATATATATATATATATATATATCTAAGTAATTACTTACAACATAAATGTTTTTATTCGCTTATGACTTTTCTAGCAAGTAACCTTCACAACAAGAAAATAACTATAATCATAAAAGAGATTTAATTAAAGGTTTCCCTCTTCCGAAGGAAGTGGATCTGTTCATAAAACGAAAAGATTAAGTTGCTTCAAGTTAGGTTTCCGGCAACGCTGAGATAGAAAGTATCTTATTTCTGTAGTGTTGTCACGTTAAGTTTGTGAAATTCTAGAACGTTGGATTTCTGAAATCCAAGTGCATTGAATTTGTCGCAAGAAATTAAATAATATTAAATAATATTAATAAAAATAAAAATAATAGAATTAAATCAAATTAAATCAAGCACCCCAAGTACGCTTGTATCCCTGGTTAAAAACTAAGGAAGCAATTAATTGTAACGACGTTACATTATCGACTATTAAGAAATAATATTTATTGCGGAATAATTATATTGAAATATATTTGATGCGTTTAATTTTACGATTTTATCGATTCGCATGAAAATTCCTTCATAAGATCTCGAGAAGCGGAATCGGTCCCCTTCCCCCCTCCTCCCTCCCCCTCCCCCGCGCAAGGCTCTCAACGTCCCGGATATCAATTTTCGCAAAACGCGAAAGCGTGTTCTCGAAACGTTCGAAAGCGGATCCGAGGGAATATCCGGAATAATAGATTCCAATAGTGTAGAGTAGAAGAAGAGGAAGAAGAAGTAGCGTATAAAATTTAACGTCAGACGGAATATCGCGACTGTAGCAGGTGTAGCCTGCTGGTACCCGAAGTGTACCGGGGATAAAATAAATCTGTATTGTATCTTGGCGAGGGAGTACTAACAAGAAGACGCGCGAAGCACACAGGCAAAAAGTAATACCTATTGTAGTGTCCCGAGATACGATAGAGAGTGAATTATCCAGCAATACTATCGAGCAACTTCCAATTGTATCTCACTTACAAGTTCATTTTTAGAAAGGTTTTTAAAGTAAAAGATTACCTCTCTCTCTCTCTCTCTCTCTCTCTCTCTCTCTCTTTCTCTCTCTCTCTTTGTTTATATCCAGTTACATCAATACTGTAGGATATTTTAATTTCTATCTATTATCAAAAAGTAAAGTTACGAAAATGTATCACGCAGAGATTGTTTCGAAATTGTTGCGTTTTTTTCAGTTTATTATAAAAAATTTGCTAATGGATTTCAATTAAATAGAATTTCATAATATTTTGAAGAGATTATATGATATATATATATATATATATATATATATATATAAATTATTTTATGTTATTAAATTGTTTTACAATAATTTTGCGTTGCTTGAAAACACGATTGATGAAAATTCAAGATTATCTGATCAAAAACTTGAATAATATAAAAAACGTGAAATTAATAAATTAAATAATAAATAAGTTTTTTTCTTGATTTTTCCAAATTAGGTGAAAAAATACATATCCTCATCTCTCGTGCATAAAAAAAGGAAGAGATATGTTATGCTTGCAACACGTTGTATATCGCTGCTGAAGCAGAGCAGATGCTTTTAATCCGCGATAAAAACAGATTGATCCTCCATGTGCATGCACCTGGTTATTTTAAAAAGCCTCCTGCTCTTGTTAAACCGTCAATACAACTGCATTTATCGATGCTGTAAAAACAGCAGAATGATAAAGTCATGTTAAAAATGAGAATAACATTGAAGTAGTGGTGGTGTCGTTTGTCTATAAGTCTAATTATCCAGTCGCAATTATATTTGGAATTTTTATTGATTCTTAACTTCTCTCTTTCTCTTTCTTTCTTATTAATAAAAATCTATTATTTAAAAAAAAAAATTTATATCAACAATTTATAATAAAAAATATGAGAATAATATTTAATATGTGAATCACAGCGTTATAAATTATAATATTAAGTTAAAAGAGGGAAGGAGAGATAGAGGCAAATAAATCATATTTTTATTTAAAAACCAAATCACATTTTGTGATATTAAAATTCATGCAATTAATAGCTAACTACATACAATATTATGCCGGACCTCGATATCCATAATGTGTGTGTGTGTGTGTGTGTGTGTGCATGTGTGAAGCATATTATTACTCGTTACATATATTTCAACGTATTTTCTATACATTCATTTTATCATATTCCTTTCACGATAAAACTATACGTACATTGCATATTAAAATATTACGAAACGCAATAAAAATGAAAATTTAATGGATTGACATGCATCATTCATGAGATTGCACGTGTGCGTATTTTTCTCTCGTTGATTATTAATTAATATTGTTCCTACTCCATTATGGCGAATCGATTACAGCGAGAATCAATTTTCTCTCATAATGCTACCATGATGGAGAGGGAAAGTTTGGGGCGCACGTAAAAGCTAAACGAGAATCAATGTTGATAAATAAATCTGTAAACTTTTCATTTAATATTGGAACCATTAGAACACGTTGCTTTTATTTTAATTTACTCCTCGAGTAATATTACAAAAAAGATTATGAGTCTAAATAAGTGTTTCAAGACTTTGATGCAACATTTTTAATTCAACATTTCAATCTTCATATATCCAGTGGGAACATTGAATATTCTCTCTTAGAATAGCCTTCCAAAATCTCCATACATTTCGAGATAAAAGAGATACGAAGAACATCATATTGCCCGCGATAGTATTTTGAGAGAGGGCTCTCGACTGTGTTTTCGATAGCTTTTATGATGTACAGAGGAGAAGGAAAATCATTTTAAAAGCGAGAGAGGGCTGACATTCGGCCTGAAGTATTCGCGGGGTATATAACGATTCGAACGATTTTGCGCTCCGCGAATTCGTTCCCGTTGCGTATTTTGTGCGAATCCATAATCCACCGAGTGCTTTACGACGATATTCAAATTTCTCTGATACCCGAAATCTATGGATCCCGCGGCATTCGCGATGCGAAAATTTTAAATACGGCGTATCGAATCGTATTTCTGCGATTAGTCGGCGTAATTATTCTTTGGATAGGAAGTGTTATCAACGCGGGGCCACCTTAACTATTCCCGACGACGATGTCGCGATCTCGGATAATTCGTCCCAAAACGTTACGATAAATCACGAAGAATGTTATGCGAAACTTACTCCGTCCAATTAATTTCTTAATTTCACTTTGATGTATTTACCGTGAGCTCCGATAAGTAGCTCTCCGTGTGTCACTTCCAATTATTGCGTCATACAATTTTGCCGGAATAAATTTTTCCGTCAAAAAAGATCTACATATTTATATCGCGAGAAGCAGGCGAGCCCTCCTCGAAGTTTCCCCAAATATTCCAATAGTTACTTGGCAACGTAAAAAATGCGTGTTTCCACGCACCAACTTTTCTCGTTACAAACTAATTTCGAATAATACGCTTTTTAAAAATTTTCACATCTCCCTCATGACAATATATCTATCTGAATTACAAAATTTCTCAAGTAGAACGAAATTAACTGTGTCACTTATAACATCTCGATTACCGATCCACGCACACTCGTACCTGCAATATTGGGCGATAAGAAAAAAAAACGCGTCATGCGATATTTCGCGGCATAATAACGTTGACATCGGCGGTGAAGGGTAAATTTTCGCATCAGCCGGTGAGAATAAAATCGTGACGGACGAGTACGCTTTATCTAAATACAGTAACCGCGTGTTGGCGCGTGCAAGCCGTAAATAATGCTACAAAAGAGGGTGCTAGCAGGAGATGGAAGGAGGTAGAAGGGGGTGGTGGCCTTAAGCACGGTATTACGTGCAGTAAATACACGGTGCGCGCCCGGCGTGGCACGGTATGGCATCTGGTATAGTACGTGACACACGCGCGTTCACACGTGTAGGACCACACAAGGCGCACAGGATACAAGGCACGTGGTAACACACTTTCTAGGTCACCGTCTCCATTATCAAAGAATCCCGGATCCGCCGTGATATACGCAAAATGAACGTAAACTAGCACCTAAAGGGGCTAAAGAATTTAGCTTTCGACGACGCCGGCTTTTATAGCTTCATAAATAATTAAAAATGCACGCTCGCGTCACTTTTAACAAGAAAAGCAGCCAATCCGGGGCGATCGTGCGGAACTGAAGGAGAGGCTACCGGAAAGTCGCCGATCCGATGGTAGGAAATAAATTATGAAAATCTCGAATAATGAGATTTTTGTTCTTGCAAAGTAACACGATACCTCGATCATTCGTTTGATTAATATTATTATCGAGTCGAATGTGAAAATAGCTGTGTAATAGCTGTTAAATAATTTTTTTCCCCCCAATAATCGTAAAATAGAATTATTTTCCGATCGTAAAACGCAGTTGCCGAGCGCTTTATCGAATTAAATTTCGATTAATTGTTGAGCCTCTTTCTCTCTCTGGTATCGTTTCTTTCCCGGGCTTATTTGCGAAAATTGATCGCGCTAACCGAAATATTAAACAAAGGTGCGAAAAGAAAAAAACAAATGGAACTCCCTTGACTCCCGTACATCTCGTCAAATCGCGAATTGTGATATGGAACACGTCGAAGCGAAGCGAAGTCAAACGATTTCGTTTCGGCATACTTTTAAAGCTCTCCGTGTTCTAAAGAGTACACTCTATTTTTCTTCTTATATAAAAGATTACCGGGGCGAGAAAAGGGTCGAGATTGTCGAGTCGACTTAACCGCAATCTTTCTCAAACTGATCGCGAAGGGCGCGCATTCTCCTGTGGGAGGCCCCGCGATGGCCCCGCGAAGAAAATGAAATGCAGAGAATAGAGTGATGGCTGCCCTTTATATTTTTCGCATTTATCTTGGCGCGAAGGGAAGCGAAAAGAAGCTGCATTGGCGCGTTTGCCTCGACATTCTGTATATGTGAATAATTTAATGTTGACATAAAGGATGAAAAAAAAAAGGATTACGCATTCGTAGGTAAATTTTTTCTCGATCATAAATTTTTTCACGAGTGTGGAATCGAGCTTCGACAAATATTAGATTAATACACGTTAAATGGTATTCAGATTTCTCGTATCAAAGCTTAGGTATACAAAAGAATTTTTTAATTACATTTTAGAAACTCAGCTCACCAAAATCTTAGATTCAATTTTCAACCTCATATCTTTCTACAATCAGTAATGACTGGATTAGATTAAAAATATTATTACGAGTCCCAAGATGCTTTTCGTTATTAATTCAATCGCGCTTTAATCCACTAATTTGATTTATATCTGTAGCATGTATATATATATATATATATATATATACGCTTTTGTCATGTTTCAACATTAAAATAAAAAGCTAATTATTAAGGCTTGCCAAAAACAATTAGAAATGAAGAGAGAAGAATAGATTAAAATTGTGTTACATTTTTAAAAATTAACTTGTCTGTAAATAATATGACAATCGATAGATACATGGATGCTGCTACTTAAATTTTGCTCTACGAGAATATATCTTTGTATCCGTCTTCGTTAATCAATCAATGTCCAACAGAATAAATCATTAACAATAAAAATGACAAATGCATGTTGGTGCATTGCGTTGTTTATAAACACACGCTACAATTTTTCACTTCCTTAAGCAACACGCGAAAAAATAATAATGCTTAAAATCAACAAAGTCGATCAACGGTAAATGTGAAATATTAATTAATAAATATCATCATGAACAAACAAGTGCTTTATCATCTCGAAAATTATCTGCACAACGTATCTCAAATAAAAAAATATTTACGCAACATACTAAAAGTTTTTCTCCTGTCCACATATCCTACACACATGCATTGTTTGCTTATAATTTATAAATATAATTCCGATCCATTCCATTAGAACTCATGAGTAAAGAAAAATAAATAAAACGAGAAATTAATTAAACTTTGGCTTATCTCACAGTAATATAATATTACTTGTGTATATAAAATATTATATATGCATATACATTTTCACACACACACACACACACACACACACACACACACACTACATACATAATATCATCACACATCACTATCATATATATATATATATATATGTGATATATACATTAGTCGTATTAATGCATTTATGCAAAAATTTGCAAAATTGATATTTCGCATAGTCTGTAGCCCCGTGATCTGCCGTCCGATCCGGGACGGATGCACTTTTGATGCTGCCTCAAATATGTACGTTACAAAGGCAACATTCATGCGCGCGTCCCTATTATCGATTTCTCCGATATTAACCACCATCTTTTTCGAGACACCGTCATCAACAGCGCCTCGCAGACTCCGCTATATGCATCACGATCCTTCGTGCAATGTAATTACATCAACGTGAAAGTAATATCGATACGATCAAATGTCCAGCGGAAATTCTAAGGATACATACACGCCTCTTAAATCGTATCAGTAGAAAAATGTAATATTTCTTCATCTTTAAAAAAGAAGTAAAAATTTACACATGTGAGTGGGAGTATATATGCATATGTATATATATATATAGAAGAAAATTACACGTAAATAATATACCAACAGTACTATTGTGTAATGTCGTTACATTCCCTCTCCGAGGTTTTGTCTCGATTCTCTCCTTTCTTCTGCAGTTCGATATACGGTGGCTTTAGTCGCGGATTCGCGTTATCGATTTTCCGCCTCCAGCTTCTTTCCGAGCAGCAACGAACGCGCATTTATGTGTTTGGTCTCATAAGTAATTTAACCCCTCCGAGATTTCTGCGCGTCTCAATATCGGCTCGTACTCTTTTGAGAGATAACGCTAGGGTAGGCTAGATACCCGTACATAACGCCCAAGTGTAAGGAGCGGCTTATTAATTAAAATCGGATTATGCTGCAGACACGAATTTCGTATCGGTGGATTAAGTATGAACGCATGCTTTCGTAACATTTCGGCGCAGCTTCCTATTCGAGAGAAGCACGTGCTACGTATATCGTCATGGGGGTATAGATTTTGTCTCTCTCTCTCTCTCTCTCTCTCTCTCTCTCTCTCTCTCTCTCTCTCTCTCTCTCTTTCCCATCCCATATTATTGTATCTTGTTTCCATAAACAAGGCACACCATTTCCATAAATGTAATCACATCGCACACATACATTAAAAGGTAATTTCTGAATTAATTACGTAGAGTTCACGTGTAAAGTTTAATAAAATTTTACTTCAAAATTACGTTACGTAAGATCATGCACCGACTGGAAACTTGAAAAACTGTGATGAATATCTTATCTGTAGATTGAATTTAAATTATCAGAGAGTGTCTTGTCATTAAAAGTCATTCTGGGATATCTTGTTCCGGCGGTAAAGAATACGTCGCGAAGAATATAACAATAGCAAACGATCGTATCGCGTGACGCGAAGTTAAATTGTGGAAAAAGTGGATCGTGTGTATTTGCGGTTATGATTTTCGGTTGCCTCTCCTCTCGTGCGTGTCCATTTGATATAAGAGGCGCTTTAATGAAGCGCATTGCGCGACTCTCTCTCTCTCTCTCTCTCTCTCCGCGACCCTAATGTATCTCGAATTATTGTGGACGATTATTCACAGCACTGACATATTACAAGCTTTCAAGCAAATTACGCCTACATACATATTTTACACCCGTTCCACATACCTGGATACGTATTTATCACCTGTATATATTTTCTGCCATATATATATATATATATATATATATATATATACGTGACTAAAAAATTTAAAACCCTACATTTCCGCTACAAATTTTCACAAATTTTTGCAATGATTCGGAACTCATTGCTTCTCACAGCTTTAATACGAATATTTTATTTTTTACATTTACAACGCGTAATCTTTCATGCTCGTCTATCGAGCGCGAAATTTTTGTAACTCTATCCTCGTTCGAAACTTTCGCCGACGTATTACTTTTTTAAATTGAGTAAAACGCACTCGTTTCAGCATCAAAAACATTAAAATGTTTTCATTTGAAAATAAGGCTAAAAGAGTGCATAAACGATCTGCGAGCGGGAGAAAGAAAAAAGAAAGATAACGTCCGAATGGAAAAGATAAAAAAGTGCAAGAAAAAACTTCCGTATTATTTTACTATGCACGCGTAAACGTGACTGTATTGTTAACTATTCTCTCTCTCTCTCTCCATCATTTTTATTCTGAAAATATTATCGTAGAGCATCGCAGACATTAATCAATACAGATTCGATAATATACTCATATATACTCAATTGTATACATACGGTAACGTAAATGCAATTCCCATTGCGTTTTGTAAATTATCAACAAATTATTAATCAATAAAATAATTAATAATTAATAATAGAAATATAATAGCATTAAACATTAATTTTAATAAAACTTAGAAAATTACTATAAACAATTTTAATTGGTGAAAACGAGAATTTTGCGATTAAATAAAATAATTAAATTAATTATATACATACATATATATATATATATATATATATATATATATATATATATAATAACATAAAATTATAATTATTATTTGTATTATTATCTTTTGTTCTTCAGTTAATTATTGTCATCTAAAAACTCAGGCTGTTAAAGCACCTGCTTGCAATAATTTGACACTTTATAGTATGTTGATAATATCGTAACAAGACACAACAAGAAATATGAATAGTACGAAATCGATAACGACCTGGCTTACTGCCAATTGGACCCTGTTCACAGTACAATATCTTATTTATGTCGGATATAGTGCATGACATATGTATTTTCGTATATCGATAAATCTATGTGACATGAATTTTTTATTCGATTTATTTTCCGCGATAATTAAATACGCGAGGCATCAACCTACCTAACATATAATATATACACAAGAGAGTCTGTTAAATTGATTTATTTGTCAGCTATTTGACTTGGCGTGCACATATACGTGACAAGTTATATGTAATTTCCTTTCACGTTTGAAGAGACAAAATTTTTTTGATTCAATACAAAATTCTACTGGCTCTACCGTAGCAACTTTTTACTGATACGGAGAAAACTTGAAAGTCGATGTCATATATGAAAATAGACATGCATAGAAATTGTATTATGCTTGAATTTTATTTTTGCTGACTTGTACCGTTACTCTCCACCAAGTATACGTTGCAAATATAAGTTTGAAAAACTTCTCTGCGAACATAATACAAACTTTAATATTCTAAAATATCGTGGATTTTATTATAAAGATATCTTCCTGTTTCGTATGCAGTATAAATATTATCAATATTCTAATAATGTAATAAACGCAATTATTTTACAATTTAATTTTAACAATAACATGTCACGTACAAGTACAACATATCGTCTGCTGCTTGTTGTAAGCGACAAAACTTCAACCGCGAAGAAATATTGCATAATATCGGTAATGCAAAATTAAATCGTACAATACATATTTTTCACGCACACGTTGTTATCATTTTTTTTTTTTTTTTTAAATAGGTTAAATAGATTAATAAATTTGCCAGCGTTTAGAGTAACGTATTTTCTGTTGGAAGGAGAATATTTACGAAAAATTTAGTGCGCAATCATTTTCCTTGATCCCTGAGCGGCGTTCACTTGTCAAAAAATCAATCTATTTGCAAATGCAGAAAACTGAAAACAGCCAATCGCCATTTTATCGGCAACGTATTTTCCTCAATTTTTTCGTCGACCAATCCTTACTTTAATATCGTATCGCGATATTACAGTAAATATACAGTAAAAGTGATAACTGATTCAGAGTAAATATTTTATATACGCGCGCGGGAATTTATAATTAAATATTATTGATGCGTTTAAAAATACGATGTTTCCATTTGACATTATCATGCTTAAGGAACATCCTATATCCTTAGCTCTACGATTGATTTACTAAATATAACGCGGATGCATTCGGGTCGCTCGGTCGACTAGGGAAGGACGCTTTTCAGTGGTAAATTCGGATTTCGAAGGTAACGCGATATTCCGCGGCGATAAAAGGAGCCCGCCGTCGTCTGTGGAAAGAAGAGATTCCGCAATAAAACAGAAAACTCGCGAGTATAGCGCAATAAATTCCGTGTCTTAGCACGAAATTGTCCAGTCTCTCGAGGGAAACAGAATGGGAGCACGTAGAGGCGTAAAGAGAAAGAAAGAGAGAGAGTGTGTGTGTGTTTGAGGTTTTCCTTTCTTCTCTTTTTTTCCTTTAAAACGTTCCAGTTTCCGTGTAATATTTATAGCGATATATAAAGCAGCGCCGCGTACAAGTTTTGGAGCCAAATCGAGCACGAACTCGATTCTCAAACTGCTTCTTATCCAACCGTAACTTTTGCTTGCGAACCGACTGTCCTTCTATGTGTAACCCTCCGTCCTATTTTTCTCATCCTTATTCCATGTTTCTTCTTTCTCTTGTCTCTTCAACGAATCTTATGATAAAGAAAAAAACAGGTGCTTGACTGAACTTCTTAAATGCCATGTAAAAAAGCGATTTTGATATAATCGGTCTCTTAAACTATCTTTAGTAATTTTTATGCAATTGCCACGTTTTTGTTTTTTTTTTTTTTCGGCAGAAAGGTGTCAAGTTTAAAACACAATCCGTATACGGAGTAGTAAACTAGAGTTGGAGCAAGAAGGGTAAATCTTATTTCTTCGCAAGCACTTGATTTATCCGAGCAGGCTGGATAAAAATAAATGTCGCATTACTTCCCGCGGGAACAGATGTTGAGAATAATTTCACCCCTGGCCGATTTTCTCGTTTCGGCAACCGCCCGTTCTTCTTATTCGCATCGGCGAAAATACAGTAGGCGGCATGTCAAATAGACATTAAGCAAGGGAAACTTTAGAGTAAAGTTTTTCGTGCCGTGAAAATTCGCGTACACGTGTTCTCTGTAATTTCTTTGCAGACATTCTATCTACATTAAAGCTAAGATCCTTTTTAATATTTTTTATTGCGCCAAGAAAATAATAAAATAAATAAAACATTTCGGGTGAAAGATCGCATTAAACCGAGACGAGCAACTAAGAACCTAATCCGTGATGGAATTTAAAAATCGTCCAATCGACAAATGTCATTCCCGTCGCGTCGGATTGTCAAATAGCCGCGTTATTTTTCGCAAGTCAAAACGACGGGCGCATGAATAGAAATCGTTTTTCGGCACATTTACCATATCTCTTCTAGTGTTTGTGCTTTTGAGCAGTCTCTCGTGATGACACGAAAAGAGAAAACGTAGCTGCTGTCAGCCGCATCAATAAACTCGTAAAATACGATCACAAATTGGGATCCACTAAATCAAGAAGTTTTTACGGTGAGGATAGTCTGGTCGACCCACTTATTTTTTACTTAAACCATCCTTACGCAATGACCTTTTAGCAAATGTCAGAAACGCCATTTTAGCTTGCTGTCATTCATATGACGAAGACCCTAAATATATCTTGGAGTTAAATTTATTTTTCCAAAGAATTATAACTTATTCGATGTACTTTATCTTGTTAATAATTAAGTTGCGCTATATATAATCAAGTGAATTAACTATTCACATTTTTTTGTTACAGTATAATGCCTATCTGGGTGAAGTTTATCGATATCAAGCAACGCGAGCATCTTCAATGGACTCAATCGTAAAACTTAGGTAAGTATCTTACTTTTTTATTTGAGGCATACTAATTGTCAAGTATCAAGTCAATAATGCCTGTAGAATATCGTAAAAATAATTTGGAGAAGGATTTTAAAAATTCTACCGAAACAATAACAGAATTTTTTATATTAATCATATGCTTGTGTTATAAATATAAATTGATGGTTTCGAGAGAGCACGACGAGATATTTATTGTTCTACTGATTGTAAGTGAAACAGATTTATCATCATATTTCTGCAATTATCATCTACGACCTTTTCATTGATGAATTTTTCGATTTTTCTCGATTCTTTGAATTTATCGAAACATCAATAATTCGGATTTGATTGTTGGCTCGTTAAAAGTTTACAGCACAGTATAAAAAATGTAATATTCGAAGAATATAAGAAAATATATCACAAGATTCGTAAATAAAAGAGTCATTTTCAATCAAAACGTTCTTTTATATAAATTAAAAATAAAACAATTTGTGAATTAATTTTCTAAGATATAACTAAATTTTATTTAATTTCTTAAAATGTAAAAAGAATGTTTGATATTAAATATCAAAAATATTAACAAGAAATAACGTTCATAAAAATTATTGCTGTAAAAATCGATTCTAAAAAAAAATCTCTCATTAAAATTAAAAAACTCTAGATCTTTTTAAAAATAATTTTTCTTCATAAATTGATAAAATTAAATATCTGTCCGTACACAAACGTCATAAAAGCGGAGAGAAATATCAAAATACACCTTTAACTTTGTTAGTCATGCGCTGTTTGCGGATTCATTGCCATCTCCTTTTCGCGATATCTGTGCCAGCGACGCTATCAATTCACTCGGTAAAGCAAACGAAAATGTGATTTTGATATTCGACCACGACCGGCGGTAAATCACGTATCGTGATTGCCGATGTGCTACCTCATGCTCCTGACTAATCTAATCTATCATGTTTGCTCGATATTCACACACGCACACGTGCCCTCCTCTCTCGTCACATTTCCGACCATTATTTCCTCTCGTGTTTTTCGTCGCGAGAAAATTGCGCGAAGAAATCTTTGAAGCTGGCAATATCATTCCTTGGCCTATATACGTATATGTATACGTGTTTATTGTTACTTTGCGAACCGACTACACTCTGTATTTTTCGTCTTTCGCGAAAGGAAGTGTTCGTAAAAGGAAATCTTTGTAGTCTCTCACTACCGTGCTCTTCGCACGAACTGGAACACGAAGGTTGCACTAGACTAGACTCAACATCATTTCTCCACATCGGACTTCTTTTTATTCCTTCACTGACATTTCACCGGCTGGTTGTGCGACAAGTGTCGCGTGTGTTATCGAGTCGCGTAACAGCTTCTAAAAAAACCGAAGAGAAATTCTTAAGGCGAGAGATACCTTCGCCACCCTCGTACTCGACGTGTCGGTCGCTGGTAATTTTTACGAATCCCTTTCGCAAAAAAGCTTAACTTTAACAAGTTTAATTAGCGATTTGTGTGTAACACTCGCGATACAGAACGGGGTGACGCGACGAATCAACGGAGCCACAATAGATCTTTCGAGAGGCAAATGAGAGGGGGCGGGCGGGTTAATGCCTGACAACGGACCTAAATTCGATTATTGTTGCTCCCTCTTTCTCGTCCTTTTCACCGCAAAAGGAAGGATGAGACTGCTTTTGCCCTCTTATGAATTTTTCAAATGGCACGGTAAAATACACGAGAGAGAGAGAGAGAGAGAGAGAGGGCACAAGGTAAAATTTAAATCACGACACGAGCGGAGATACTCAAGATGTAAAATACAAGTTTTCGCGCTAGGCTCGCTTCTAGTCATTAGTAGAGAGAAGAGAAGAATTACGCGCGAAATAAATGTTACCAAATAAAAAGCTTCCGTTGCATTCGTTGAGATAGTGAAAGAAGTACTAATAAAGAGAGATAAATATCTGGAGACAAACGCAATCGTAAAATAGTGAGGAAAAACTAATTACAAGTAAGCATGAACGTGCGTAAGATTCAACCGCTCAGAGCATAAACGAACTTTGTTCAAGCTACGTGATTCATTAGAATAAGTATGCATTTAATTAGCATAATTTAAGTTAATGCGGCACGTGTATGTCGTAATCCACAAATGAGAGTAAAAATCATTATTAGTCCTCTGTCAGACAGAAAATTAGAACATTCCTCTATATAAATGAAATAGAATAAATACGAATGAGAATTTTTATATGCAAAGAGCAACGCATATCGAAACTCTTTTTCAATTTTTATTTAATGAAAAAAAAAAAAAAAACTTTCAAAATTATTTTTTGTTATTTTCATAAGAGAATTTAATGTTCATGTATAAAAGATTTTTTTATTTAAGAAAATTAAATTTTCTTAAATAATTATTCAATAATTTGTCAATTATTCAATATTTATGAATCTCGTAATATATTTCTCATTCTTTGTATATATATTCTTAATGCTAATGCGGTAGAATAAATGACAAATATCACTTTACTTTATTTCGACAATGATTTTCCAATTTATAGAGAGTTAATTTGCTGCTTGCACGTTCTAGCTTTTCCTCTAATTACTGCAAACAAATCCGAATTACCTTAAATAACTGCAAATACTAATTCAAAGTTGGAGCGCGCACGTTAAGATGCTTGAAAAGTTTAATTGCATTTGTCACAGTAAGAAAATACGAAATAGGTTTGCGTAAAGACGAACAAGGCAGAAGTCTATCATTACTCTCTAGAATGTTACACAGTAACAGTCTATTGTACTTACACTCCTTGCATATACTATTCCCTATATTGTAAATACGTTAATTCATCACAAGCTGGCCCTAATTTTATGCAAATTGTTTCCAACATCGTAACTTTCCTCGTGACTTACCAATGATTTTGTTTAATAAAAATATAATAACTCGCGCGTTTCGTTTATTCTTCAAACAGTCGCGATTCGCATTATCGAATCGATTCGTAAATCGGCGTCAGTCGATTGAAAGACTCGGGCATGATATCCCGGCTTGACTAATGCCGCGCATTTCTCAATCGAAAACGAAATTGTAACGAAAGGGTGCACAATCATACGGTTACCGGAATGAGAAATCGAGGGTCACAATTTATTACATCATTCACTTGACCGATGCTCCAAGTACTCGTGATATACTTGCCATCAATTTGGATTATTTTTCCAATAACGTGACACAAAAGATATTTTTACACTTCACATTCATATATATATTAATATATAAGATTAATTATTTAGTTAAAATATTTTTTTTTATGTATGCCAAACTAATTCTTCTAAAAAAAAAATCAATGATAATCATAATTATGGAATCAGTTAAATTACTTGATTTTTTTAAATATTAATAAAATATCGTGAACTTTATTTGATATTTTAGATAAATTGCGTATCAACAAAGTGATATATTCAGTTTCGAATTTAACTGCCAAGATCATAGAAATCCTATTCATCCATTAAGTCGCACTTGAAGAGAAATCGATTTGAAAATTATCAAAAAATTTATGACCGATGGAACATATGGTAAATCTAGGTCATTCCGTATATCGTTTAATCGTATAGGAGAAACGCCTCGACGACTTTCAGTCCCAGCTCTTTAAATGCTATTAAATCCGCTAAAGGCAATCTTAATAGCAGCAGATATTAAACGTGCAGGATTGATGATTTAAATGATCTTTGCTAATGAAAGCGCGTTACAGCTTTGCATTCTCAATTTTGCATTCCGTAATATACGAGTAATTGCGGGATATAACGAGAGCTTTATTTTCCTCTGCAAGAATTAATAGTACGCGTGCGATTTGTGTCGGAAGATCTTTTAGAGGGATCTTCCTTGCAATCAAGTGTAATTAATACAAATGTTCAGGTGATATTTACGATCCGATGGGAGTGGAAAAAGGTCGGCAGACAGACGCCGATACAGTAGTATTAGCAGTATTTAGAGCGCCAGTCACACACAAACACACGCGCATTCCTTTCTAGTTTTTACACACGATGCAACGCATCGTTTATTGTGTGGCTTGTTCAAATGCCGCGAGGGAGAAAGTTAGCTTACAATAGGATCGGACATCGAGTTCCCTAAATACGAGCACGCGAGCATCGTACTGCGGTCTAATTGACACGCACAAAACCCATCTAATAAACGCTCGGAATGTCAGGATTAATAATATGAATGACATATCCACGTATTTGCTGCCCTTAAGCATTATCCTAATTAAATTGTCAAATTATAAAGTTTAACGAAAAAATGGCGTTTTTATAAATTTACGAAAGAACATAATCATTCTCCTTTTGAGATTGACACATGCTCTATTACGTCAAAGTTTTAAGAAACTTAAGATTAAAATTATAAAAAAGATCAGCTTGAAAAGTCAAAGAAATTTTTGTACTCGTGGAATATTAACCTGATGTTAAAGTAAAAAATATAAAAAAGATTAGCTTGAAAGAATTTTTTTCTAGCTATTGAATACTAATGATGTTAAAATGAAGTGGCGAAATTATTTACTTCAATTACTTTTTTAAAATTATTAAATATATAAATATTAAAATTAACATTAGGTGTAATATAAACTATTTAATCTTATTTTTGAATTTCTTTTGAAGATTAAAAAAAAAATTCTAGAAATATACTTAGTATTGCCAGGAATAAAATTGTTAGGAATTCTTTTCCTTGGATTTCTTTTTTCTCAAATTTATTTCACAGATTCTTTCCTGTGAAACTGAAAAATAGGCCAATTTGCCCGCCGCTAAAAAAAAGAAAAATTTAGACAGCGTATCAGAAAGAGCTTTTTACCGGTTGCTGCATACATGCAAATGCGTTTACAACGTTGTCAAAGCCGAAGTACTTCGTCGCGACTGCCTGTTTATTCGAGTTTTGATTACGCATCTGGGAAACGTGAGAAAAATTCCATTGCAATGAAACTCGGGAATCTTCACTCCATCCTGTATTTATGCATTGCGGGCATTAAAGACGATGGATCGCGCCTTTTTTCTATTTTTTTTTCAAGAATCTCGAGAATATTCTCTCATCTTGTTATTATTCGATACGCGGCAGATGCATTAAAAATTTCTAACGACATTACGGGTCGGGGTCAAACGCGAGCTTGGCCGATGTTCGCGTGGGTACACACACGTGACATCGATCTGAAGACTTCCTGGCCTGGGCGTGGTCCTATGAAACGGGAATAAAGGACTGCGGATCGTTTGTCTGACGGCGTTTAACGCGGACGTCACAGAACGAGAGCTATCATTTTTAAGCGCTACGGTAAATCAGTCTTTACGAGTGAGCTTTATAACTGACGTTCGCAAGCATGGCAAGTGTGATTAGTATTTGATCTCAACATCTAATATTTATAAATTGCTGCGTGCGCTACAAGTTGTTTAAGTTATAAAGATTACTTACAATTACCATAATTAATATCTGTTAAATGTATAAATGAATATATAAATTAATATTATGCTAAAAAGTAGATAACCAAAAATATTAAAACATAAGAAGATATAATATATTAAAATTTATTATTCTGTATTATTAATTTGTAAATATATTGAGCAACTTCTATCTTAATTAATATTATATTCAAATTATATACATACTCAGCATTTATAATATTGTAAGATTTTAAAATTAGAACAATCAATAAAATATAATTTAATATAATCCACAAATTAATTGAATTATACACGTAACTGTAAATATATATTTATTACGATATTTTACAAATTAACAGAGCTTTTTTAATTTTACAAATTAATAAATTTTAATTATTAGTTTTAAAATTTTGTTCAATATTCCGTTGCTTACAACAAAAAATTGTGTACACCATGAGCACCACAATAGATCATAATTAAAACTAACATTTTTTTGTTGAAAAACTCGATTGTTAAAATATAATCTTTAAACTCAAATACATATATCTGTGTGTGTATATAGGATTCCAAAAAATCGTAATGCAATTGGTAAAGCAATGATTTATCGTGAAAATCAAAGCCTCGTATGAAAAAATATATATATATATATATATATATATATATATATATTTGTGCGCATGTGAAATCATCCCTTTCTTGATTGTGCTACGATTCCAGACACATTCTGTATTTTTCCGTGCAACGTGCATCAAAGCTGACGCGATAAATGTTCGTTCGCGAGGCGACTCATTCATTCGAAGCGAAAGTTCTCGCTCGAGCGTTTTTATTTTTGTTTCACTTGATTTTCGCTCGTACAATTTTTCAATTCCGGCGAAATCAGTCGACGGATATCGATCTCTAGTAAAATATCCGCTTCCGAAACGGAACAGCCCGCTATATTTACCCCGCAGATCCCGAGAGTCATTCGCTTATTTCGCTGACAAACGACCTCTCGTCGCGCGCGGAGGAAATTAAACTTTTCCTTCCGTAACCAATTTTCCGTTAGGCTTGCGCCGCGGAATATTTTCGACGCCCGATTATGGCCGCAGAGATATATTAGTAGACGTTCCCTCCCTCCCCCCCTCTCTCTTTGCCACCCTCGCCGCCGATACGTTAATTATCCCGCATAAGGTTCGCCGCGAAAGTTTGCCACATGTGTTTTACATAAAGCGTACAAAGTTAACAACACTAAAATATCGCCTACAAATATTCGCTGTCTACTCGTCGGCGGAGGGAAAGCGAATTTATCGTACCGCACGTGTATAAGTTGACACATATAATAGGCAAATTAAGTTAACAATTTACGATGCTCCTGTAGGATTCAAACGAAACTTGTAGTTCTAGGAAACTAGTTTCACCACCACCAGCTGAATACTTATTGTCGATATCAATTTGGCTTCTGCGTATAATGAGTCTCGGTGTAATAAATTATTGGCAAACTATAATGCCTACGAAAACTCACGCAAACTAGCTTTATCGATTACAATAAGCGTAATTCAGCATCTGTCTGTGAATCCGCAGTTCCCATAGGTGATAGACCTCTTACCGAGGTTTTGCGCGAGGAAAAATGGGTTTTAGTAAATTGTCGTTTATATGCACCGTTAAACAAGTCTTTTGCAGGTAATTTATCTAGACAGCCAATGCGAGCGGAAGCAATTTTCACGATGAAGTGTAACTTCAGCTTATGGAACATCTCGTTTATGATAAATTCTCTCACAGATAAGAAACGATGTGTTTCTAAACTATATATGGATCGCGCTAAAAAGTTATAATTCCTAACTAAATTTTAAATTTTAAATATAGCAGTATTAAATCGCGCGAATCGTACGGAGCATTTAGTGATAAAAAAATGCTTTTTTATTCTTACATAACGTGGCGAAATTAGTATCTTATCATACAATTAATGAGCCATATATAATAAAATAATGTGAACAATAAACGACTCTCTTGTATTAAAGCATCCCGGTTAAAACGGTTCTACTATCGTTTAATCAATTTTCATGTAGCATCGCCGAAGCTCGATCCGTACTTAATTAAGCCATCTAAGCGACGCCGCGTAACACCAGGCGCATTTCAATGAGCATTTATATAAGTAGCTTAGAAGCGTCAAATTCGATCCGTTATGTAACCTGATAGATTAGATATTGATTTTACATGTAATATATCAACGCGTATAATATCATGTCATCGATCTCAAGTATAACGATAGATTGTTTAACTACTTTTAGAATTAATCTTCCCTTAAGTAAAATATCGGGGCGAAGAAATCGATAAAGCCAACAGCTTTAATTCGGAAGGTACACTAATTATTTTAATTGTCAAAATAATTATCTGTAAAATCAGTTGTATAATTATTTGATGAATTAATTATATAATTATTTTGAATCATAAACAATTGTATTTATAAACATTAATAAATTGTAAACTACATACTTTGCAATGTAAAATATGTATATTACAAAAAATTGCAATATGACTTTGTCATCGCGACAAATAATAATTTCTTCGAGATGGTCTTTAAAAGAATAGGATATTTAACTTCATGAAAAAGTTCGCCTTCAAAATTTTGATCGAAGATTAAAAAAATATTTACTGTGTAAAAGATCAGGATATTTTATCCCAAATATCGGCTACGCCGATCGTCCATCTTCATTAATAAAGACGGTTTAAAGCGAAATTCTGAAAATAATGAAAAATTGCTTACCGTTTTTCACAGTGAAGGCTGCGTGTTGTATCTCAATACAGTCCTATCTTGGATTTTAAAGCTCCTCGAGAAATTTCTTTATACGGTAACAAAAACCTTGACCTTCCGACTTTAGCGCGTCTCTTTCCTTTCCGTCTACATCCTATGTCTCAGAAGATGCTGTGCTAATGGCGAGGCCGAGTATCTGCAAGCAGAGCGTTTAAACGTGTTCATTAAGCGCGACCGTCAGCGAGACACGTGGAAAATGTAAATTATCGCATGCACTATATATGATTTGTTAGCTTCTGACAGATTGGATTTGAAATCGATTTCTTTGTCCAAAAATTGAGTTTATTCAATTCTGAATTAATGCAATTATACTTAAGTGTTAAAATACAAAAAATTACGGGAAAATTGAGTTTGGTCCGTATAAATACAATCTCCTTTTTTTTATTTCCTAATGTCGAATAGAATCCGTAACAAAAATTTTAATTGAAATATTATTCGATCGAATTGTTAAGAGATATTTAAAACAATATAAAAATTCAGTGAACAACGAATTTTTTATCAAACTTTCTCGCCAAAAGAAAATCGGTTATAATTTTTCGAAAAATTTCTTAACAATATTTTACGCGACATTTTAAATAAACAATGCGTTTTATTTCAAAACTTAAAATCTATCGATAATATAAAATCAATAATATTAGTATTAATATATAATATTATTTAAAGTACAAAAATAATTATATATTCAATTTGAAATTCAACTATTGCATTATTTAATTTATATTACGCTCCCAAAACAAAATATTTCATCTTCGCTAAATTATTACGTATCAAACGAACTAACTGAAAATATCTTTCATCGATTGTTATCAAAGCTGTGGCAAATAGCCTCTGTTACGTGCAACAAAGCTATAAAAATTTCACTTAATAACGAAATGAACTGAAATGCAGGCAACATTACTACTCCCCGTTACACATACATATTTCCTCGAATGTATGCGCCAGATATCGGACGAATGAGTGGATGGCTTAATGGAGTTTGACCGTTGATAATGACGATGGGGGAGTTGCGATGCGAGTAATAACGTTGATAACGCGTTCGTCGCCGAAAAGCTACGCATCCATACATGCATATACTGTTACCACTTTACATATTGTGTTTATTCGTCGCACTCTTGCTCCGTTCATGCATTTGCATATAGCGAGACAGCTTACACATATCTATCCGTACTGAGCATCAGCACGAATATACGCATAATATAAATATATTACAATATACTTTATACAGATATAAGCATTGATTTTCAAAGGAAACAAGACTTTTGGCCATCCCATAATTATTTTTAGAGTCTGTTTGCTCTTCCGCCTAGTCATCACTTAAGTCCAATATCATATAAAAAGCTTCGAGCGAACAGTAAAATTTTTCTTATGGAAATGTTATCTGACAATCAGATTATTAAAAAGATATATAATATATATATATCAATATATATAAATTAGAATTTTTTTATGAAGATCCTATGTAACGGAATAAGTTTATTGCAGACGTCTTTCAATTTTTAAAGAAATTTTTTTAATAGCTTTCAAATTTCTAATAATTTTTTCATTTGATTCCCTATAATTGTTTCGTCATTTATTAATTTCGCGAGTAAGTGTAAATAAAACGGGAACAAAGCACTGTACATTTGACATACTTATTCTATCTTCTCTGTAGCGATATGAAACTTTAGGAACAAGATATTTGTTTTTCACATTGACTGTTGCGGAGAAGAAAGTGTGGTCAGTCTTGTATCTACGAGATTTGGCGAAATTATAAATCCCCCTTCTCATCCTCCAAGAATTTAAACTTTCTTAAAGTACAATTTTTCTCGTGCGCACGAACTCTTGAGAACAAACTCGCGAGGAAAAAAATCGGGCGGAGCGGAGTTCGCGCTTTATATCATCCGCGAGAGAGAGAGCGCAGTTTCTAGAGGATTTAGGCAAGATTCAGGTCTTTCACGAATGCATCGATCGCGTAAGTAGAGCAAGCACCATTCGTGCGTTAAAAACGCATTTTGTACTCCGCTCTTTTTTTTTTCCAACCTTCCCTTTTTCGAGGCGTACCGTTGCGTGTACGCTTAAGCATACCGGATACACGAACCCCCCTGGTATCAGCGGCACGTATAGTCGCTATTCTATCGACCGCCCCACATATTACACCTCCACATTCTTCCTCCTACCCTATTCTCCTCCTTCCTCATCCCCTGTGTCAAACTGCAGCCAATTGGACCCCTCGCGTAGTCAAAGACGCGCGCGCATTTCTCGCGATTTTTCTTCAGGCCGCCAGAACAAACAGTCGTGAATTTATTTAAGAGCATAAGTCAGCTCGTTAAATTAATTTTCTGAAAATTGCCGAAGTTTCTTTACTCTAAAATTATTATTTTTTTTTTTTTTTTTTTTTTCATCTATACATTAATATACTCGATTGAATCTGTCCTCTCTATGTGCCTTACTTCCGTTTAAAATGTTTATAGAATAGTCTTGTTTTTACAAGTTGCTTTATATAATTTTTGAATCTTTAATTCTATTTGAACAATTTTAAATTTAAATTAAAATATATATAAATATCGTAAAAGTCGGTGAATATCTATTCATGTACACACGGATCGATCGATCGTTGCCGACGTATATCCATCTGTACATTGTTTGTGCAAACAATACGAACATTTTCAAAAATTATTTGCAGAGCAATTATTTAGATTCATAGATTTAAATCAATTTTAACATCTTTATGAAAAAAATCTGTTTAAAAAAAAAACACACGCAGCTTTTATGATAATTAAAGTTACAACACCTTTTCACGCAAAACAGTTAATCATCTGCTCGCAGTCTCTTTGACATTTTTTTGTGAATTTTAGATTTGCAATTCAAAATATTTGTTAATAATTTTTTCCATCTCATTACTATTAATAATCCCTATTGTTATCTTTTTATAATTTGTCCAACGTTTTTCTTGATTTGTCTGTATAATACCGACACAAAAGAACGAATGAATAATGATTTTCCCCGAGAGCCACCTGGCTTTGTAATAACGTAATGAAATATGCAAGCGCAAACAGCTATCTATACATTAGAATGGCTTCTATTATCTTCAACGGCAATAATAAGGCACACATGTTACAAGCAACGAATATCATATCGCAGAAAACAATAACCGCTTGCCGCTCACTCTTTGCGATAAAATATACAGATCGAATGAGATAGTAAATTTTGTTGTCCACAAAATTGATAGCTACATTTAATTTTAATTAAGCTCATTATTTATTATCGTGCTTAGCATCCCGCTCAGAAATGTTTTATTGACTATAATCGATAAAGAATGCCAGTTCGCTATATATATTGTACGAATAATAAATCTGATAGAAGGGTTAGCCGGATGATACGTAAAAAAAAAAGGAATAATGCCATACACGTTCACGTTATACGATATACGTCCACGTTCGATCAATCGCCTTTCTGATTGAAATATTGCTTATCGAAATACGTTATTCCCATGATTTTTCTTCGCGCGCTTGTTATTGATTCGATCCTTTTGTCTCTCTGTCATTTTTTCAAAGGAATTGCAGATATATTACTACACACACAAAGTTATAGAACTTTATTTTATTCCTAAGAAAATAATTCTGTTATTTTTTTATAAATTTTTTAAAAATTAAAAGTTCTAATGTCTCGTACTTCATTTAGTATGCATGAAAATATTTATGTCATTTATAGCTCATTTGTAACGAAACAATAATATTTTATCCTTTGTCGAAGACAATACCATCGTATAATGCAATCGCAGTGTAATTTAAACAGAACGGATCAAAGTTGATTAAGATTCTTTCTAGCAAACACATAATTTTCCGATTAGTAATAAATAACACGCTGCTCATTTGTTAAAATTCTCAAAGATTCATTCTGATTTATTTACTTCATTCCAAAATGTGTTTTTTCTTCGCTGTCCGTCCAATCCCAAATAAAAAAATATTTTTTTATTTTTATCGTTGTATTTTTTTTGAAAAACATGGAAGAGTGTTTTTTTCCTATAAAAAAACATTTTTCATATATATACTCCAAGAATCTAGAGATGAATCTCTCTAATAAAGATATTAGATAAAGACGAATCACGACAAATATTTAACTTTCCCCGAAATTTATAATCGCATAATATGTTCTTGTTAAATTTTTAAGATAAACTAATCTTCTTTAAAAAAAAAACTTGTAAATGGCAAAAGTTATCTTTTCGGCTACAAGAACTATCCATCGTCGAAAATCAACTTAACGACAATGGAATGACGTTGTAATAGTTGAATGAAACCAACTTTGTACAAACAACACGACTATTTTCTCAGTGAATATTTTTCTCGCCTTTACTTCCACGTCAATGCATCGAACATTTTCTCATAAGTGGAGGAAAAAAGCACTCTGATGAGATTCAACCGCGATTTTATAAGAGCTTTCATTTCTGGCAAGCGTGAAGAGAGTGACTCTAGCAACGCGATATATTTTATGCAAAGTAACAAATGCTTGAAACAAGCCGCAACAATGTTTTTAAAACGTCGTCGACAATCACAAGAAATCGTTTCTTCATTAAAAAAGTGACTTCTGAGTGAAGAAAATGGGAAGGAAATGAGAGATGTAATGATAAATTTTACTCTAAACTCTTATTTTGAATTTCACTAAATTTTATTTTCAAATATAATAATTAAATTTTTGCAATATTATAAAGTCTCAACACACAAATGCACATAAAATTTAAAATGTATCCTATTTCTCAATAATATTGCAAACATAATAATTGTACTAATTGAATCCTACAAGTATATAATGTCCGAATATAGTATGTTCGTTCGTGCAAAAAAAAAAAAATGGGAAAATATCGAGCTGTCGCAAAAATAACATTCTAATTACTCACGAAAAGTTCGCCCTAATAACAATACGAGTGCTACCGCCCAAGTCTAATAAAGCTCGAAAGTTTCTGAACGTTCTTCAGGTTCGCCTGAACTTTCGTTCGTAACGCGGTTTCATAAAATCTGACGCAGAAAAATAGAACGATGTACAACGCCCAACGCAAACGAGATAAACTTCTTCTAGCGCGAAACGAGCTTAAGCAAGCTGCTGTAAATTTTATCCCCGCCTCTCCGTACAAAATAACGAATTTTCGCGCACACGCATATGTCACCGGTGCCCCCAAAATTACCATTCTTTAATTAAAATTCACAGAAATTTTATTTTGGCGCGTTGGACTTATGTTTTAAAATATTTCGATACCCGTAACATCGATGTAATTGTTTCTTTTTTTTTTTTACCAATTTTCTTTATTTATACCTTTAGTATTATTTATTATTTATTGTAATCATTTTTATAAAAAAATATTCTATATATAATATATATATATTCTTAATTTGTTTTCAGAGTAAAATTCAAATTGAATAGAAATGTCAGATGTTAAGTTATAGTTATTTTTTACATTAATAGAAAAAAGTAAAAGATTTCGAAAAATCAAACTTAATTAAACAAAGCAAACCTGATTCTTCAGTTAATATGGGGATAATAATCTTTGTGATATTTTACATTTTAATATATATTTACATTTAACTCCAATTTTAAATCAAAATTTTAGGAAAAAGGAATTTCACGCAAATTAACCGAAGAATCAAATTTCCTTTGTTGAATTAAGTTTGATTTTGTGATTATATATATGCAGAATATTTCGTATATTAATCGCAAAAATGTAATTTGATTAAAAATATTATGGTTTAATAGTGACTGTAATTTTGCCTAATAGATTGAGAAAGGAAAGACGAATAGACTGTCAAATATAGCACACATTAAAATGTGTTACAGCCTACGTTCTATCGTGCCTGAACTTTTACCCCCAACGCTGTTAAATGTTACAATAATATATTTTAAGTGTGTTCCGAGTATCTCTCTTTTTTTTATATCGTTGCAGAAATAAAATACATAGCCCGCATATGCGCGTGGAAAGTGAATTATTCCCACGCAAGCTTACCGCTTTTCCATATATATATATCACAGGTGCAACAACAGAAACTGTAAATCATTAAATTGTGATGCATTTTAAAATAACATTTCATTGTTCAATGTTTTACATTTGCAATCGTAATTACATATAACAAAGAGAAATAAATATTTTGAAAATTATAAGAAAATACAGACGCGCGTAGCTGCACTAAATAGAGAAATAAATTTCTATATAAATTTATCGAACAGATTGATAACAAAATTGCATCTATATGAGAAACTTATTAATTTTTTAATACTTATATTTAAAACAAGATTGTTAAACAAATATAATCTAAAAATTCTCTAATCTTTTCTAGTTATGTTAATTAGCAAAATTTGTTAATTTTTTTCGCTCTGATTTAAGACTAACTAAAATTAGCTATTATCATATTGTTTTTCAAAAACAGTGGAAGATAAATAATTATTAAGTAGATTGCTGTAAAAAAATAATTCTATAAGCATGTCTTAATAATTTAATAATAATAATAATTATCACGAAATAATTGAAACGCATTATAGACTTTTTTCAGATATTTTCTCATTTTTCTCGAATTTTACAATTTCCCCAATTATTTCATAAGAGATCGTTATTTTGATAATTGTGTCTCAGCTATGAGATTTATACGCGACTAAACATCCTCGATAAAAAAATTTCGCGAAACTAGTGGTAGACATTATTCATTACGCTACGCTATAAGCGTAATAGAACATTGCTACCTAGTCGAATCAATGTACAATCTCCGTGATTCATTCGACCAAATTGATCTAAGAAACTGTTCTCGATAACGAAATCGGCAGTCGAACTTTACCTCAGCCTGCGACTCGAGCGCATCCATTGTCGATCATTAAACGCAGCTAATAAAGTATTCCTTGCCATGCGCTGAGTTTCCAAAGAGCCAACTCCTCACGAATAATAGCGTTGCTGTGCACGATCTCTTCACTGCTACGAAGTGTATAACTTTCTATAGTAATACGTACTACGCCATTTGAGAGAACAACGTGCGAGAGTTAAATATGCAATTGTAAATAAACAATAACAAAAAAGAAATAAATTATTATAAATAATTTTAAGCTTCAATATAAATTTGATTTGGAAAATAATTAGTTACGATTTCACATTAAAATTGTAAAAAAAAAAAGTCATCAATTAATCTTAAGGTAATTTAACATGTTATCTACATTTAACAAAATTTTTATTATGTTCGTTAAAAATTGATATATTCTACTGGAATTTTCAAAAGAATTGTGAAGAGATTAAGCACTGCAATTAATCCAATATTTAATCACAAAAGTTTTATTAATTACAATTTTTCTAAAAAATTCTTTTCAAAAATTAAAAGCTCTGTCAATATATTTAATTTTTAAAAGAAAAAAATTTTTTCAATACGTTATATGCCATAATGTGATTTCCATATGATATGATATAGTAGCCGATATAATACAATGTTATATTAAAATAAATTAAAATAGCTTTTCTCTACAATTTTAACTTCAAATTTCTCAAAACTGCGATGAAATTTTATAAGACGGGATATCCAAATCATATTTAGCATTAATAAAAATTGCGAATAACGATTACTATTCCTTGAGTTTAAGAGAAAATTATCTTTTGTTAAATTGTAGCTAATAATTGCAAATTATAGCTTTATACAGACTTCTCGTGAAATGCGAGAGAAGTATTTTATCGGCAGCGGGAGAGAATCAAGCTTGAAAAGTTACAAACTAAATATATATCACCTTTCCACTCTCTCTTATAGAGAGCTTTTCCACTTATATTTCCGAAGCGTATTATCGTTCCGAACTTATCGAATAATTTACATCGATCTTTCGCTCGATCGGCTCGATGTAGACCAGGATGAGCATTGCGAGATGAAGCCGTCGAATGTGACTGCTCGAGAACTCTATCGCCCATCGTCGAATCGAAGTTTAAAGGTGAAAGACGCGGGCGCATTCTGCCAGCGACAGCTTGCAGCTGCAGCTTGTGAAACCGCGCCGCTTTATGGATTAACGAGGGTCCGCACTTTCGCCAAGTTTCACGTAACACAGTGGCAAAGTGCCGGCGAATTCGCGATGCCGGAAGTTTCTAGTGCGAATGTGGGCACTCGCAAGACGAATTTCTAATTAATTGCTACCGTAACGAATAACGAATGCGCTATATATACTCGGCTTGAGACTTATTTATCGATCGAATAATATAATCTCTTTTTGTTTTCGGAACGCAAAGTTTGTTTCTCTGTCTATGAAATTCGCGAATGGAATTCGGGAAATGAGTATATCCATTAAACTGAAGTACACATCGCGACCTTTAGTTATATCATCCATCATTTCGATGAACTCGTTACAGTGTGAAACTACAACTACAAATAAAGATGATATTCGTGTGGAATAATCAACAGATGAAACAATTCTGAAATTAAAACTTGTATTGAGGCGACTTTGTGAAACGTTTTGATTTCTATCCAGAGATAAAAGAAGGAGGAACAATTGCATGCAATTTCTTCATCTCTTTAGATCTACCTTTATTTAGATCGTTTTTAATGTAAGTCACAATATTCTTATTTTATTTATATAATGTCAAATATATATCAAAAAATTCGAAATCGATCAAATCGTGCATTAATCGACTGCAATTAAGGCAGTCGTGAATGCACTTTTATTTCGATAACAGCGTATGCGAATCTGTATTGCTTTGCACGATACAAATTTAGGCTTGAAGCCAGCTAGCTTATTTTAACGGGAAATAGGGACCATTTCTACTCATTCTCTTTTTGTTCTTCAGACTTTTCTTTAGTGACAGATATTCTCTGTTTTCTATAGAGCAAAGCGTTTTTCTTCCAACGCGATCTGCCGATCTTTTGTTGCTTAACGAACAACGAGAAAAAAGAAATGCTATTTTGAATCAGAGACAATCATTATAGTAACCATCAATTTTGAAGAATAATTAAAAAATATTTAATACTATCTCTATTATATATAATTTATATTTTTATCACATAAAGAATATGTCTTTGACAAGGAGTACTTCCTTCAAACCGATTCACCGGTAAGATTTCGCTCGAGCTTTCGTGAACGGAAACTTAAGGAAGGGCGCTCTATATTTTTGTGATTATTTTTATTATTTGTATTGTTTTTATTATTTTATTATTTTTTATTATTCTTATTATTTTTAATAACACTCAGATTTCTTCAAACGTATTATGTATGAAAAAAATAAGTACATATAAATAATAATAATAATTTCTAAATTTCGGTGACTTTTATCTCTAATACTTTTTGCCAGTTATATTATACAAGTGTAACGAGATAACAGAATAAGAGAAAATCTCAGCAATATTTCATAGAAATCCTATCTACATTTCTTTCGTAGAAATTTTCGTTTCCCAAGTGTGCTATTCCAATAGTATTTCCAACTGCGATGCATATTAAACTCGAGAACCCCGACAAGCGAGTTCATTGACCGACGCGTTTCCTAAAAATCTCCGTGATAAATCTGCCCTTTTTCCATAAGAAAAAAAGAGATTTCGCTCTTGAGAACATGCAGAAAGACGAGACGCGGACCGCTCGAGTGAATTTCAACCATAAATCGTTCGCTCTCTCGATACCCTCACTAGAGTCTCTTTCCTCTCTCTCCTCTCTCTCTCTCTCTCTCTCTCTCTCTCTCTCTCTCTCTCTCTTTCGATAATAAATCCAAAACTTCGAGTTTCATTTTTATTTCTTCCTTCTTTCTCAGATTACGATCGATGCGTCGCCAGATTTGAGGACAACGCCGTGACAAGGGAGAGAGAAGCCCGACGAGGGAGGGCTTAAAAGGGGGGCTTCGATCGGCTCGGATACCGATGGAGCCGTCCTGATGTAAACCGCCAAACTACGCGGGGATTACCCGGCCCGTTCGTCGGACTAATTTCCACGGCAGACCTCGGCGATTTCACGGAGCAGCGTTGCTACGCCGCTCTCTCATCTTCCTCAACGGCGCGACAGACCCAGCCACTTCCACTTCCTCCACCCCACGTGGCCGCACCATCACCTGATAAGGTAAGCTGCTCTTTTGATCGAAGCTATCGCGTTATTATCGCACATGCTGAGGGATTGGTATGCGGTACACGTTAAAGATGACAGATCGCTTCGAGATGATAATTTATTCGATTCTTGCATCTCATTTCGGGATGTATATTGTTGATAAGAATCTTCAATATTATCCTAAATTAAATATGTTGCGTAAAATGTTATGTCTTTTTATTCTTTAATAAATGTAAACTATACAGGATATGCTCGGAAATAATCTTGATTAACGAAATTTTGTGTAGATTATAAATTCTGTCAATTTAAAAGCAGCTGAGATTGCTAAAAATCTTCTTCAAAAACATTGCATTTTTATATATCAATTCGCTCTATCAATTCATATTTAAGATACAGGAATATTATTAGTCAAGATCAATTTCTGACATAGACGGAATCAAAATTGAAAAATAGAAAAATTGCCGGCAAGAGAGATCGGCAATAACTGATAAAAAAATATATATTATAAATTGTTTTTTATCTATCATATTTCTCCACAATATCATAATACGCGTAATAGAGAGAGATTGATTTGATTGAATTCAAAGCTTCGCAAACATGGTTCTATCTGTACATGATAATGCAATAGCCATTTATGTTCTTGATCCGATATGTTGATTAATCTCTTCATCGGATTATCGTACACACTACTATCTGATAAGGTTCGCCAATTGACCGCGTACGTAGCGTCGAAGCACGCCACGCTCCGACTACTCTGTCCACACTCGGTGTGTGTTTGCGCGAGGTCTTAAGATCCTTAGCAGAGCCCAGTTTGCACGAAGACGTTGATGGACGAGCGTGTATACACGCAGATCGGTCCATCTCACGCTATACATCATGCGATAATCGACTTGCATAAGAGCAATGTTCATGGAAACACCGCCCGCCGGTATCGCGGTATCAGCAATTACTCCATTTAAGATGTATGCTCGCCTCAAGCATCATTCGACGAATTGCATTCCACGAGACGGAAATGTCGCGCTCAAACACCGTACTACTTAGCCGTGCAACATGACGTTCTCACGCGATTTAATTACGGAGGTATATCGCAGATATATTGCTAAAAAGAATTCATATTTAATAATTTAATTTCCGGCCAAAAAGAATGATGGATACGCGAATAATAATGATACAAATTTTATTTCCAATAATTCTATAACATTAACCGCTCGCGGATTCAAACTAACAGAATGCAAAATTTGTCTATCTCTTGTTTTATCGATCCTCTTGATCCGCTTGTATTTCAACTTCCGTTGCAACCTCGCCTGAGGCTTGCATCGTACAACAAACAATAATTTTTTATTTCTTTTTTTTTTTTTCAAAGAACCCCGTCTTCCTTTCACATGTATGTAGTTATTTGCTCGAATGACATTTCAAAAAATAACGCGGGAATATACGCTTCTTGTACTACATCGTGCGAATATAAAAGTCATGTGATAGCCTGAAACAATTTTAGAATTCAACAAGACATCGCATAAACGATGATTATTCTTCGTGAAAAAAAAAATAAAATAAAATAACTACCAGCACAACGGCATAAAAATATGCATTTTTACATATTATTCCATTGCTGGAGGCAAGTACGAGGCTCGCAATATTCAAGATTTCTCGAATTATTCTGTGGCACTCTATGAATGTCACTGCGAATGAATGCCCTCGCATAATTCTACGCCGTCTCATAAGCATGCATTATGTCAGTGCGCAATTCTAACGAGACGCAGCATTCTTAATCGTTTTGTGAAATAACTGGGTCAGGTTTAAAATTGTTGGCAACTACACACACATGCTTCAAGTCTCTCTTATTAATATAATTAAAAAAAAAAATTTTTCCTTTTTATTAAAATATTTTATTTGCTTAAGAAAATATCACATTTCCCTCTTTTAAAAGAATAATTTACATATCTAAATCTGATTTCGCAGACGTAATATTTTCTTTTCTTTTTTTTCATTTATATTTTATGTCTTGCAGTTGTTAGATCGTTTCATGCGTACCGGGTGCCAAAATTCAAAATATCATCAACTGAGTTTTTATTTTGGAATATCAACGATGGAGCCTGATACCCGCAGTGCAGAATTATTCATCGGAGGCCTAAAAGAGTGCTTTTATTCGTCGGTCGCGTCGAATTTTGTGCATTCGCTCGCGTCGCGTCGGCGAAAAACTATCATCAAGCTGACCTTTCTGTGCGGTAAATGTTAAACGATAGGCAAAAAGGGAGCGTGTTTCTTTCACAAATTGGCACGCTCGAAACTTCAATCGCTAATTATATATAGCTTCCAGATGCACGGTGTCGCGGAATTAGGTAAAATATCTTCATTAAAATATATATTCATTATTAATAATCTGTAAACTTCACCCCACGTTTTTACATATCGTAATTCTGACAATTTAATAAATATTGCACTAATATTAAATTTAAATGTAATTGAATATGAAAATTACCGCAGTTCATTAGGCGAGATCCGATTACAGGGCGTGTTTTATACATAAATTCTGATGCAAGTAACTGAAAATAATTACGTCGTGTGATATGAATAAAAAAGAAAAAAAAATTTCTACCAAATATTAAAATAATTTCTATCAAACTTTTATAAATATAGCGATCAAATTTAAAACTAGATTTACTCGGAAATGCTTGAAAACTTTAATATGTGGACAGATGAATATGTTATCAATTTTTCAACGACATTGATTGTCCAAAAATAATTGCATCAAGAGATCGATAAATGATCTCTTTCTCTGTCTCTTTTTTCGCTCGTCGACAGTTATTTCGCAAATGACATGTATGTCAAGTTTTTAATGATGATGACTCGATATTATGTTTTTGATAAGAGATAATATAAATATCGTGAAATATCTCACATATAAAAGAATGACTGGTAATATTATTTTAGAAAAATTTATTGTACTATAAATATCTCTCTTCTTTATATTTATACTATATTTAAAAATTTTGACATTATTTCTTATATTCTCGTTTTTTCTTGCACAATTAATTCCTAAAAAAATGTTAAAACTAAACTGTTTAATTCTCTATTCTTTCAACAATTATGCCAACAATTAATGCCATGCTTTGAAGCATCAAAGCAATATTTTCTCGAAAGTTACATATTATATTTTATAATATTCATATTTTAACATATAACCAATATAACAAGATTAAAAATGATGAAAAATAACATTTTATTCTCAATAAAACTTCATTGATTCTTCTCGTATCTTTTTCTCGATATTACATCGTGATGGTGTAAAAAGAGGAGAGAAAGGAGAATAATACAGAGATAAAATGAACATTTCAGAGCTGGAGAAGCGGCCGCAGCCGCAGCCGCCTCGGAGCTCTGAGGAGCTGGAGGATCTGCACAAGCTGTTGCACTTCCCCGAGGAGGTGGCGCTCAGGTTGACGGAAAGCGAGTACCAGCTGTTCTACCAGGTACCGCCGCACGAGTATCTAAGGCACGTGGCGCAGGATCAGACCACGTTGCAGAAACCACCTGCCAGGCCACCCCCGTCGCCGAGTCGCAGCAGCCCCAGCACCATCAACAGCTCGACCCAAACCGAGGATGAATCTTCCTGGCCTGTCGCCACAGTGTATTCGACCGTGCAGACCCTCATCGATCGCTTTAATGAGGTACATTAGCCACTCTCTTCCCTCTCTCCCTCTCCTTTTACGTCCGTATTAATAGCCCTAACTGGCTGCATCTTGAATCTCTCGCTTTGTGAGAAAGGACGGCAAGGAGAAAGTCATCCCGTAAATTCATCCCAAAAATAAGCGAAATATTATTATAACGATGTGAAATAAAAAAAAAAATATATATATATAGTAACGCACTATAAGGGTGGTAATAAAGGCGAATCACAATCGTGAAAGCTCCGCGCTAAGAACCTCCGGGTCTTTAGTCCCGCGGAAACTCTCATCAGCCGCTTTTAATGAGGTATCCACTTCTCCAGTGGCTTTCCGTACGTTTTCGCCCGACACTTTCCACCCACTTACTCCACTCGTATACGCACACGATATCACCTGACCTCGCTTACCCACCCTCCCATCTGCCCCTTTCCCATTCTAAATTCTCGTCCAAGGTTGAAAACGTCGGGTTCTCCATTCCTTTTCTTTCCATGTCTAAATTCTCTTTATCACTCCGCACAAAAGCCTCGTGGATAGAGAGAGGCGCGATGGAAAATTCTGAATGACATACTTCGCCGAAAGCTGTAATGTTCCCCGACTTTCTCGCAGAAACAATAATTTTTATTTGATTTTATGAAATTCGAATAAAATTCAATAAAAAAATCAAGCTGATAGACTAATCAATTTTTTAATATTTTGATCATTGTCATTATTCGCAACGATTTATGTCCCGTATCATTGTAATGCCACTGAAATGATAATTGAATGCAAGTTTTGCGAAGCTCTAAATTTCTATATTTAAACCTGTAACCAATTTTAACAGAACGACTCGCACGTGTTATTTAACACATTTCATAGAAAAAAAAAATCTACAGAAAGAGAGTGAATTATTCATTTATTAAATTACATAAATGCAGGCTGTCAAAAATTTGCAGACGTGCAATATTCAGTTCAATGACATCAAGTTGTAATTATTACGTCGAAAGTAATGATGGTATAAATATATGATCACTGGCAGATGAGATAATCTTTAATTGCACGTTTGTTAATCAGGTAAGCTCATGGGTCACTCACGCGATCACCAGCGGTGCTACGATAGAAGAGCGACAAGCGGTGCTGTCTTGTCTTCTACGCGTTGCGTTAACCTGTTGGAATACCGGAAACTTTAATTCAGCCATGGAGATAATCGCCGGTCTGAAGTAAGTATCTGTAAGGTCTGCTATTAGGGCGAATGTCGGCGTTAAATCCCGCTGGATTAAAAGATCAATCTTTGAACGGTCATCTCCTACTACCCGCAATATTCACTTTATTACGATCCCATATAAGCCTAGCCTTGTGTGCGCCTTCGGCTAAGTACGAAAGTCGTAATACAATTTCTTGTTCTCGCGCCGCATTACGGAAGTCCATCCATCTTCATCCTTGCGTAAGTATCTAACCGCAAGGACAAAGTTGCTGTCAGCGCCGATAGATCATCACGAAAGGCGACCGCAACACGCGTCCCGTCACCCTCCCGAGTTTTGATCGGATTAAAGACTTAGCTCCGCGTTGCCGCGCGTGTATACGCGTAACTATAATTATGCGGTGTCACATTGCAATCGGCTAATTTATTGAATTAACATGCATGGGATTACCGGAGAGAATTGTTAAAGAAATTTATATCGAAAAATTTATATTCGGATATTATAAATATATCAAATTCATGCATGTTTTCGCAAAAAAAATTTTGATTAATAAACGCACCGCGTATAAAATTTTAACGTAATATTTAACCTAGCTAATCGTCCTCGATTTTAATAAATAGAAAATCTGAAATTTTCATCTCGTTATCTAAAGATTTATGTGTAAAAGAAAATTCAAACGGAATATATTTTCATCGCAATGCAATGTCTTTAGATATATTCGCGTTTTAGTAAAAAAAAAAAAATTCATTTGTGACGTTCATTTAAAGACGTAAAAAAGATATGTCTTTTTTTAAAGATATGTGTTATTAAGTAAAACAGAGAGCAGTTTCGAGACGGCAAGTTTCTCAGTTGTTATATAACCAAGTATAATGTTGAATCTCGAACTTTGATCGATAAAAACTTAACGCGTCATCTCCAGAAATCGGATCAAACTGTGCTCGATACGATTACAAGTGAATTTCTTTGCGGGATGAAGTTCGTACTAACGCAGCGCGAGCAGCGATCCAAAAAATATTCCGATCTTTCCGGTAAGCAAATCAAAGATTATTCAACAAGTATCGTTCTCTTGAAATAGACGCTTCGTATTTATACCTCATTGGACGAGATCGAATCCCGACAGAGCTTTAAATCTCTGGAAAATAACGATACTTTAGAATCTTTGATATTTTTGCAGCCATGTATCTGAAATTTGTGACGAACGAGCGATCAAAGATACTTTTGTCCACTCAGGCTTTCAGCCGATCGTAACAGTTATACTATTCCTGGCTGCAGATTTCTTAGGAAGCTGCATCCAGCTCATAAAATGATAATCATTAGGGTCAAGTGACCCTTGGAACGGCTCGATTTAGCAGACTTGGCTTATGAACACTGAGACATACTTGTTCTAATTGCTCTCCCTAGACGCTCTATCTTCGTAAAATTCCGATATTTTGAGCATCGCGTCTCTCTTGCCGCCCGATATCGGATATATTATTTCTCGCTTGGAAATTAAAATCAATAAATGTAGCTTGCTTCATTTATCGTATTTCGTCGAAATCCGAGATCGCCGAAATTGCATCAATTTTAACTATCTTTTTTATATACGTTTTATTATTATTATTTTCAGATTTTTTATTTATTTAAATATTTAAATAAATTATTTAAATATTTAAATATTTTCATCGCCTTATTTAAATATTCTTAAATATGTTAACGCTCTCGATTCATATTTTTATCGAAGGATTAACATCATTACATAACGTTACGTGAATTATGTAACGTGACTGGAGAGCGATAATTACTATACAATTCGCATATACATATTTCAACGGAGCTTGGATTTCAAGCGAGAAACCAGAGAATGTTCGCAGCTTGATTGAAATACTTATACTAGACTCCCTTTACTCCAGGCTGGCACATAAATGTTATGCGATTTGCTCCCGGCTGTTCTCATACTTCCCTAAGCTATCTCGTACGTTTTACATACTTTATCAGAGTAAGTGCATCATTATTAAACCATAAAACAAGAAATATATCACCTGCTAATCGTAGATGCTTTTTAATTTTAATTTAAAATTATTTTTTCTATAACGGTTTAATAATTTGTGGCCAATAATATAAACTAATAAGGAGCAATCTAATAAATAACTGTGGATATAAATTTTTATTTCGTGTTTTAGCTAGAGATTAGAAACTATAAAGAGCAAGACGGTGTCGTTTTTTTAAATAAAATGCTTTGAAACAAAAATGCTAATTATTATTAATAATTATTTATTTATACATGTAATATCTAATTACAAGAAAGTTGCCAAAAAAATTTCTAATCCTTAACTCAAAACGCGAAATAAAAATTTATATTCACAAGTATTTATTAGATTGCTCTCTATTAATTTATATTATTGGCCACAAATTATTAAACTGTTATAAAATAATAATTTTAAATTAAAATTAAAAAATTGACTCAAGAAGTATGCGAAAAAGAAATTCTAAAAAAAAAACTAAACAATATAAATTGAAATATATATTACAACATAAAAAGCAAGATATAAATACGTCAATAATCTTTTTACACGATCGGTTTATCGATAATTGTATTCAATGTATTGTAAAAATATTTACCAAGAATGTGTGTACATCTTTTTTAAACAAATTACTGTTAGAGAGTATAGAAATTTAAAGTATTATTTTATGCCACATATTTTTCTTCATAAGATTTTGTCGCAAAGCGACAAATGATTTATCGTAATAATTTTCGCTTCTTTTATATTGAGAGCATTCCGTAATTTTCTCGAATACTACGATATATACAGTTTACTCTACAAATATTTCTCGACTCGTTGCTCTGCTCATGTCCCGAAACGATTGAACGACGTAATCGCATTATTTCGCGAGGGAGTTCTTTCGAAACTGCGACCTCTTTCAATCCGATGCCTCGTGAGGAGGATGGGATAATCCCCTCTTGTTGAGAAGTAAATTCGAGTAATGAATGTGTGTCATTAATTTTCTAGAGATCAACGAGTGCAAGCAACTCGCGCACTCGACCGTAAAATCGTTCTCCTATCCGTTTAACAATTAATTCTCGCCCGGCGTAAAGGAAGTGCTGAAAAAAAAAAAATACAAAGCGATATCCGCATGCTGAACTTTTAGAGTTTCGATGAACAACTGGCGCGAAGTTTTTGAAAACGTATCGCTGTTTTAAAAAGCGTTCTTCACTGGAGAAATTTGATTAATCGTCGTATTTTATGCTATCGTGTCTAAACGTCAAAGCGCGATTTTTATTGAAGTTTTGCTCGCAAATTCATTTGCGAATGAAACTTTTCTAAAGAGATTGCATTTCGCGTTTTTATTATTTACAATTTCATTTCAACACTCATGACCGCAATATATATGTGATGTATAAAAGTACGCTATCAAAAATACGTGTGTCTATCTGCCCAGAAAATAATCGACACGGATTTAATATTGATTTAACATTGTTATTCGTGTTTACATGAAAGAAAAAAAAAAAATATATATATATATATTCAAAGAAACTCTCGTACAAGAAACGAGCTTTTTATAAACATCTAAAGCAGGATACTTTATTAAAGAGTTTCTTGCCAATTCCAAAACTGTACAAAAAAATATGCTTGGAAATTCTGATCCCGGTGTTCCACGTGCAAATATAAATGAAGGAAACGTCTCTGCGTTGTGAATATCTGAGAAATTTATTTTCACAGAGGGAAGAAAATGCGAAGTAGAAAGGAAGGAGGATCGAACTACATTTCCACTCGAAGAATTAAAGAGAGATTGACTTCCTCAAGCCGTTGATAAATTTTTAACCGACTTTTTTCCCCGGTAATATACAATTGTAATAAAATATACTATGCATCGATATCGGCAGCATTACTGACCCTAACCGAAATACCGTAATAACTATCATTCGTTCGATCGACGACTCGGAAGCTGCGAAGGAAATTGCATCAATGAGCGTAATATCACTGATGAATAGAAATTTTTAAGAGGATGAGAGAGGAACGGATGTTTTATCCGCGCCGGTTTACGACCGCCATTCGGTCATCGCTTTCGTCCCTTTCACGGATAACGATGCTCTCTACGTCGTCGTCATTAAATGTCGCCGCGTCTTTTATACGCGCTCTCTACGAAACGAACGAATTTTACTTTAAGTGGCATAGTGGAAAACCTTTACGTTTGTTACCATCGGGAAAAAAGCGGCGCGGAAATAACGTACTTTTTATTACTCGGGACCCTTGTAAAGCTACATAGCCCTGTGCTCGTCCTGCAAATGAGAAGATAAAAGTTTCGTGCGCGAGTATCGTTTTAGAACGATCGTTGCACACCCCGGCTAACTGTCCTATACTCGGAAACATTTTCAACCGGAGCTAACTAGCCCGCACGCTATGGAGAACGCTTAAAGAGAGAAGATAATTAACGCTATAATAATAAACGTATATCGATTTTCAGCGACCGTTTGTACGCGAAACGGAGGAAACTGTTTGCATTGAGCGCGACATGTTGTTTCTTCCGGATATCGGAGCAACCATCGAGCCGGTTTAATTTTGAATCGTATACGCAAATGTAAATTGTCATTATTATATTTCGCTGTGAATTTACGATGTGCTAAGCTGCAGTTGACAATTGAACATTTTCTCAATAATTTCGCCGCTTCTGAAATATTGATTTAAACTATCATATACATGGAGATTTAAGTAATAAAATTTCTCACTAGAAAATTATTTCTTCTATAAAAAAAATGAATTTTTGGAACTTTAATTCTCGTTTTAATAAAACATAAAATAAAATATATATATATATATATAGTAATAAACATTATTAATTATATTTCGAACTTATAATATGAATTATTTATTATCAGTGTCAAAGAAAAAGTTTTATATTTTCTGAACAGAAAAAAAAAATCTATTTTATTCCAATTTTTCCTTCCAAATTAATTTAGTGTTCACCTAATATTAATGCTTTTAGCGTCGCATTAACTGTTTCTGAAATTTACCTTAGCTGAAATTAAGCTCAGTAATTCTGCGAAGGGTAAACCTCTGCATAATGTCGGTGTATAAGATTGAAGTATTAGGTAGGAATTAACGTGTGTTATTTTAATTAAGTACTACTTAGTTAAAGTATTAAATCTCTCATTTATAAGTATATCCGCTAATCTCTTGACCAATGATTTATTCGCTAAATAGTTTACGTGTTTCGCAATTAAAATAATCGCTCTAAATTTATTTATGAAAAGATATGTATTATATTTGAAATTGTATATATATATATATATATATATATAATTATATGTACAGCGTTGCATTATAATTACTTAAGGGAAAATTACGCAAAAGAAATTTTTATTGTCAGCGATTTACTCTTGTAATTATATGTTTGATGAAATGCCTCTCGTCTAATCACAAACGATCGTGCTGTCTGTGTTTCAGATCCAACAAGCTAAAGCCGTTTTGGCATAGCGTGAACGAGCCTATACCGGTTATGGAATATCTCTCCTCCGCCCTTCTGTCTTCCGAATATGAGCATGCACTCGCTCGCGCTCTCGCGATGCCGGAATGTCCTGTGGTGCCATTCTTCGGAGCCTTCCTGCGCGAGCTACGGGCAGTTATTGCATGCGAAACAAAGGTAAATTCTTATACAAAGACTACCTCGTGTTTTTATTCCATCACGTACTTTGAATGTAAAAAAGGAAGACACTTGCACGAGTAGATGTTCTACGTTACCCTTAAATAGATCCACATCATTTAAATCTGTTCGCGTAAGCACACTGTTAAATTCCTACACATTACAGTCTCCGTATTATTATATTTTTTAAACGCTGAATAATTTATTGAGTAATTTTGCCTGCTATCTATCTACCGATGAAGATCACGTCAACGCAAGATGATTCGGCAAACAAGATTTGCACTCATCGAGCAGAAGATTAATTATTTCGATGTGATGCAACCTAGCTTAGTTTAGTCTTTCATCGAATTGTATCGAGCGAGTGGGACACGAGATGCGAGGAAAAAAAAGGAATAGTGCTAAATCGAGGGGACTGTAATGGAACACTTTCGCAGAAGAATTTTGGCAACCGGCCAGAACAATTCACTGATAAAATTCGACGTATCTTCTCGAGTGCATCACAAGCAAGATTGCAAAGCCGAGAAACTCGAGACGGTCAACGATACGGCAAATTTACTCCGTCCCGTCGCTACTATATATTACGTCAAAAGATAGCAAGAACTTTGTTGTGGTGAATTCATCTGAAGAAAAGGAACTGATAAGGAATCAGGGCAAAATAAGAAAATTTATGACAGAACTTAAAAACACCCGCATATCTAAAGTTTGCGAAATTTTAATTCGGAAAGATAGAAAGACTCTTGAAGTAAAATGGAATTATAAGAATTCAATATTGTTTTATGAAGATTAAATGCAACATAAGTTTTTATTAATTAAACAATTTATTAATGAAGAAACCGAGGCGTGAAAGTCTTAAATCGTGGAGGAATTCGCGCTTCAGGCAAGATTATTTCGAGCGCGATCGCCAAGAGAATCGCGCAAAGAAATTCTTCGACGAAGCTTCTTACGAAGAATAGCACCGAAACGGAAGAGAGCGGAGGTTGTGCCATAAAAACGACAAGGAAAGGGGTTTCTATCGGCCTCCAGCAGCTACGATGGTTGTAGGCCGGCGGAAACTACTTGCTCTTGTCGCTAACGATCATCATCGGGGTACGGAATAGCCGCGTTCTTCCTCGTCTTTTATAGCGTCGCACGCTATTTGATGGTGAGAGCATATCGTGGTGCTCCCGCAACGAAAATCACTGTTTCTAAGAGTAGCTCATGAAACTTAACTTGCGCGACGAGTCCGCGGGGCCGCCGCCGCGCCGGTCGTTGAAAGTTAAAACCAAAGCACGTATTTGGCACCGCGAAATTGTAATTAAACTTTCCATTCACGTAGATTCCAACTGCGTGACAATATGCGAAGTTACAGTGTATAAAGTATTTTTATCAAAAAAATATATCAATTGTTATATGCGAAAATAATAAATACATACTCATTTTTGTAAGATTATTTTGTATAATGCTTCGCAAAATTCACAATATTTTTAAAAATACGCACTGTTAAACATCAATTTTTCAGCGCTTTCCTTAAAATCATGTGATCTTTCAAAGTTTGTATCTTAAAAATGATCAAAAACCTGTTCTTGTCTAGAAATTTTTAATATTTTCGTAATAAAAGTTCACATCTAACGCGTAAAATTGTAATCAAACACGATGAAAATAACACCATAATGTGTTGTGTAATTCTATTCATAGATCAAGGTTTAGGAAAAATGCTTATTTATATCTTTTTCAAAATAAATGATGCACATATATTATACAGATGTATTATAATAATAAAACGGTGAAATTATATATAATAAATATTATGCGTCCTAACGAAGAAATTTAATATTTATTAATACTACAAAATGTGCACGAAATGCACAATTTATGAGATACAAAAATGAGCAGCTTGCAAAGCGATCATTCAAGCTTTGAGCCTTTGCATTTTGCTACGCTAATCGTTAATTACATTCGATTAAACAATCGACATTGTGGGAGCAAAATAAACGACCCGCTTTGTCTTGAGACTATCCAAGATACGGTTTAAATGGATCTCGTTATTATTGTTTCTCTCTCCCCCCCCCCACTCTCTTACTCTCTGTCTCTCTCTTTTTAGAAGATAATCTGTCAACCGAACATATCCATGGCATGAGATGCCGCGGCTCGCAGATAGAATTTCAAATTGACATAAGCGCGGTACTAATAAGATGTATACCAAGCCGATGTGCATCGCTCTGTTATCCCTCCGTGTTGCTGGTCGCCCTCTTTATCGGTCGTAAATGTATACCTTAGGGAAAGAACGCGGGAAAGGAGAACAGAAAAGTTAAGCAATCGACATTGACAGTGACGAGTCATGCTTCGATTATCATTCAACATCACGTCTGTCACGGATAGCCTCAAGCTTTAAATTTTAAAGGAATCAGATATTATATACAGGGTGTTGAATTTTAAACATCAAAGGCCGATAATTAAATGAAATATCGAGATCAGGTTTGATTAGGTTGTTTTGTTTCAAGGCGGACCAATTTTGATAAAAAGAATTGCATTTTGATGGACGTGTCAAAAAAAAAAAAAAAGAAAGAGGACATCGATATTTCATTTAGTGTCTCACTGTTAAAAATATGTATCTCGTTATCATATTATTCACATTATTACTTGTAAATAATGCTAAAAAAATATTATAAACAAATGTACAAACAATGATAAATTGAATATAAAGGTACCTTTATATGAAAAATTCAAATTAAAAATTCCTTTAGATTAAATTATATTATTCTATTAATTTAAAAATTCTATTTTAGAAGCTTAATTAAGTTAGATACACAGCAATTTTTCTTGTTTACGATAATATTGTGTCTTATAAAAGAGCGTGAATATCTATTAACAGGCGATAAAACAATTTGTTTACGAATATTGTTATTTCGTATTTTAAACATATGACAACAGAAAGTTATGTCAATTGAAATTTTTAGTTAATCACATATTTTTCAAATCAGTCATTTTAAATCTAAAAATCTGGATCAGATTACTAAGTCTTTGAGAAGTAATCACAGCAACATAAAACACATCTTGAACATACAAAAAATACTTTGTACATACAAGTTAAATTTTTTTTCACAGCTTAAGAAATATTTGTCCACCTTAAATATAAACTAAAAGAGAATATTTTGTATCTAAGGATAATACATTTTTAAAAAATGTGTTTTATTTTGAAACTCGAGGTGATTCTAAATTAATATCTTCCTTAAAGCAGATTCTTTCTAAAGTAAAATTTTTACCATACGAAATATTCTACGATCCTTCAAACGTCTAATCTCCCCGCAATTTGATTGCCTCCCTTATTTGCCACGGGAGGCAAGTCGATTTTCGATCAAAAGGAGTACCGGCTGTCATCTCATTTCTACGACACGATTCCTTTCCGGGAGCAATTCGAACAAGATGCATTCGGATTATCCTACTTTCAAGCATATTCCCGAGGGCTTGAGCATGTTTGCAATTTGGATCGCGCAACTTATCGACGATGCTGTTCGACGGCAAATCGATCAGCACGGTGCGATAAAGCAAAACAAAGCATCACCTCATGACGCGGTATCCTGGAACAATATACTTAATACTATTAAGTATATTAAGGTTATTGGATAATAATTAATTATAAGTCGCATTAAAGTCCTGTTATCAGCACGCTTCGCACATTATATAAGTCAAACCAGTTTGTAAACAATTATCTACGCGTTAATTCGATTAAAGATCTCACTGAGAAGAATAAATGAAGGGATAACTTTAAAATATTTACGAGTGTGTAGTTAATCGTGAAAAAATTGATTTTATTAATGTAACGTATCATTAAAAATTCATCAATTAATAATTGGAATTAATTAATTTTATTGCACCGTCTATGAAACGCACGGTAGAGAAATTTTAAAAGAGTAGAATGACAGTACACTAGAAATAAGAGCCATTACCAAGTTTCTTAGGTGGCACTCCTTATTACAAGATCGTCAAAGAATTTACACTTGCGAAAGAGCCCTATATATTCGTGTTACCACTCATCGAGATCCAAAGAGCCGTCCAATGCTTCTATTGATGAACACGCGAGATTTCGAGGGTGCATCTCGAGACGAAGCCCTAAACTATCGATTCTCGAAAGTCAAGCTTCCTTTGGATACACAAAGAGAGCTTTGTTAGTCGAATTATCGAATCTGACATCCTTGAAATGAACAATATCTCAAGCTCTTTCAAAGCATCGTTATCGTCTAAAACGGTATAACAACATACACGTAGCAATAATAATCATAATTTAATATTTTTCCAAAATTCTGTAATTCTTATTACAAAACGTTAAATTCCCGGAACCGGTACGAAAGTATTTATACAGTCATACGTATTAGTATTGCTTTTCGTAGTGATATATCATGCATTTTTTTAAATCCATTCTAACATAATGTCATATAATATGTTAATCTCACAGGCATATCGCAATGAATGACTTAATAAATCCGTAATCATTAACGTACATTTCCTTTATTATTAATTTTCTATTTGTACGCATTTGCTTGCGTTACATTGCATCGTGTAAAATTATAAATTAATTTTAATTCTATCCGTTCGAAAGAAAAACATTGTTACAAATTAAAAAATATGTATATATTCAAGTTCAATATTTTCCCGCCCAAGATTTAGCTCCCTCCTAAAAATACAAATTGTTTATTTTACTTTAACAGCGTTCATGTCTATCTTTTTATCAATTTTGATCGCCGCAAATAGCTCGATGCTTTTTTTTTATAATATTGATAAATTTTGCAGGACAAATATTTAACCGAAACTTCTAATGACTTATCGTCCTGGCTCCGTTTCAGCCCCAGTACGAGTTTAGGGATAATCGCGAGACGCCACGTGGTAGCGTTAAGGAAAGCGAACCTCAAGAACACGTGCCTTTGTCTGCGCCGGCCACCAGGATCGCCGTCGAGAGTAATACTGAGACGCCGTCGGGATGGAGTTCGAGGAGCGGATCCTTGAACAAACCGGAGAACCCCATAATACACGACACAAATTCCGTTCTCGACAAAGTCGCCCTCTTTCACAAGGTAAGACGAGTATTCCAACGACAAAGTATAATATATATCATCTCATAAAGATTTCTAACAGACCATCCTATATAATAAACAGACGACGTTACGTCATTCGCTTTATATTATACTCGCATAAATTGAAAAAGAACAAAAGCTCGAATAAATGAAATTTGCTTGCTTCAAATAAATAGTATTACATAAATATAACGCTGGATTTTGCTAGTGCAAAAAATTCCTTTTACTGAATTTATTCAATTAATACATTTATATAAAATATTTATATAAGATATTTATATAAAAGCGCGAAAAACATCGCTTCCTATCATTTATTATAGCGGTTTTTTTTTTTTATACACATGTACTGTTTTAAATTAAAATGTTCAATCTAACGAGAAATTAATTTCTTTTTTATGTAAGCATCGACATGCTCGTGGCAGAGACGCGACCACCGGTTCCCTCCATCACACCCTAAGCGTCCACACGACCGCGATCGAGCAAACGTACATGGCGGAGGAATGCGACGAGAACGATTATCATCTTGATTTGGACTCCTACAAGCCCGTACAGCCGATCAAGATCGATCATGGAGTCTCTTTGTTTCCTGTTGCCGCGCCACACACCGGCATGGATCTTCATCTCCTGCAGGTATATTCCCGCATTCTCTATGAGCATTATCTGCACCGATTTCATATCCGGTATGTAGATATCGCGTATATCATAAAGGAATTTCTCATACGGTCTGCTCGCGAACTACAATTGTATTAAATGATACTTATTCCTATTTTTATTTTCTTTACTCTTTTTTCTTTATTTTATTTTGTATATTTTTATTTCTATTTATTTTTATTTTACAAAATAAATACAAAATTTTGTTTGTCTCTGTAAGATACCGATAAACATTTTATAATCAAATAATTACTCTTAAATTTTACCCAAATAATAAGTCATCGATTAATAGAGTATCCAAAGAAAAAGAAAAAGTTTCGAGATTCAAATTATAATTAAATAATAACAATATTTACTATTACTACAAAAATTTCAAAAAAAAAAATAAAATTTTTCTATTTAATTTATTCGAGATTGTAAAATCAAAAATAGTTTTTTATAAAACGGAACACGCTATAAGTATTCTGTTCATAAAATGTGCGGAAAATTGCCGTGTTGCAGCTTAATGAAATTTGATGTAACTCTCTTAACAGCTACAAAGATTCAACGCAATGTTATTTCCGCTTTAAGATGACGCGCGACATTCGTTCATGCTATGTCGCATCCAGACTACTCATTGAGAACGCACGCACATACACACACACACACACACACACACACACACACACACACACACACACACACACACACATTGTCTGAGATCGTCGTTTTGGAACCGAGAGATATTGCGTTATACAACGAAACTGCCAATTCGTATACGAGACATCGCGATACTGCACGTGGAGTGCATCGCAAATATTGGACTCGCAGGATTTGTTGCACAATGCAACTCGATGTCGGTGACGCTTTTGATCCTGTCGCTCTGTTACGATTGCGGTAGAATCGGATAATGACGTGCAGTAACATTGACGTGGTTTTCCGCGCGATCTATATCGTTTCGTGATGTTTAACAATATGCCATTCGCTACGTAATTAGCAGATTATGCGTCACGCAAAAATCATCAAGCGATAGAAGATCTAGTGTCGATTATGTATCTCAGTAAAGAATATTGTCACGAATTAGCGTTACACAAACTAAAATAGAATATCTTTTATGCAAATAACTCCTTAAACTGTAATTTCCTCCGAGAAATAATGCAAAACAATTATGTACCTAACGCTTTTGGAAAATACTGACGTCAGAGTCGAGAGATTCTCTCAATCTGAAATAAATGATATTGTTCTACTCTAACTCTTGGTAGTTTCGAGATAAATATGAATTTAATATAATATCACAGAAAAAATTCCATATCCGAAAAGCAAAAATTCAAATACTATAAAGTGGAGAACGATATCATATTCAGAGAGAGAATCTTTTATATGTCAAACAGTTCCATTTACTTAAATTGAACATAAAAGGTTATAACATTCTCTGTTATTGTAATCATAAGCGATACAAAATCGAAACGAAATCCGGAAATAAATTTAACACTTTTACATAAGCCACAACATCGCCTTCAGATAAAAATAATAATTCAAAAATTAAAAAAAAAATTTTTTAATATCAAATTTAAAAAACATCTCATCAATTCTGAGCCTAATATTATGCATATAAAAAATACAAATTTATACGTAGAAATTGTAAATTCTGACCGAAGAAAAAATAGAATTATATAATTGGAAACGATCGAAAGATATAATTCACATTTTCTTTTCATTAGAGTACACATGACGCTAGGGAAAAATTCCTGTCATTATTTCGTTACGAAGTTCTAAGGCCACCTTTGGAATTTAAATAAACCCATCTACGCATCTTTTTTCTTTGATATCAATAGTCAACGTAACAGTATAAGATCCCCATATCATATAGTTTTCCGTTTAAGTTTCACAAAAGAATCACAAAAGAAAGTAAAGGCAAAATATTTACTTTTCGTGCCACGTTTGTTGTTCCTCCTTAATACAGTATATATAATCGAAATGAGGGATAAATAACTTGTGTTTATATAAGACTGTATTAAAGTTATAGCGTATACAAATTATCGTTAAAGAATATCAGTACGTGAGAAACCGATATCAGCCACAGCATAAAGATATCTTCTTACTCTTGTGAGTCATTTTGAAATATGTATATTAATGTCATGGGTATGTTGCTTCTATGGCGCTGCGCTGCTGTGATAAGAGATACCGTCAGAACGTAGATTGTCGCACGTCAAAAGGATTTCAAAGGGACCAGCCTTACGCCCATACTCCCGGTATGCCTCGCGGAAATTAGAGAGAAAACAGTGAAATATGCGGGAGAAGGAGGAAACGAGGAAAAAGCAAACTGACGGGACCGATGGAAGAAAAATGTTGTAACGCAGCACGAAAAACCAGGTCATCCTTTTGAATCGTGCCACCAATTGTCAGCGTTAATTGAGTGGCAAGAGGAAAAAAATGGGACACGACGTATTCGCGGAGAAAATGGTTTATAACGAATAAATTCGTTATCCTCCCTTATCATGAAATTTCAGGACAATCGATAATTCTGAGTTTCTCTCTGTTAAAGTGTTATAGAGTTGTTTTTTTTTTTTCGCTAGATACGTAACGTGTGATCCGTTGATTACATCGAGTGAGATATATATACCTATTATATTTAGGAAAAAAGATACGCGCAATTTCCTCTGATCCGATCCCTCTATGAATAATGGTATCTCGTAAAGATAATTGATTTAGGACCAATAAGTGTCGGAGAAATGTAAACATATAGCCGGATGAGTTATACCCACGGTTATAGCGGCTTTATGTGATATACATAATAATCGTGATAATGTTAACAATAAATATTGAATGTCAGTCTAACAAACTCGCGATTATCTATGAACTTTCATCTATGAACTTTTTCATTTTTAATTTATGTCGATCTTTCTTTAAACAAAAATTTGATTTAAAAAATAAATATCCTTTTTATTTTTAACATATATACATATATATTTCGCAATTCAACTTCAAAGTAAATTAATAAACTAAAGCATATATTCTTGAAATATTTAATTTTATTGTTTTAAAAGTTAGACAAATGTCAAGCTTTGAAATAAAATTTATATTCAAATCAGCATGTTATAATAAACTATCATAAAAATATTTTGATATTTAAACAAAAACATTTTGCAATAAAAAAATATTTCAGCCAAATACAAAAAATCGAAAAAATGATTTGATGTGATTACGAAAATAAAAGTGAACAAAGACGGTGCAATAGCATTAAGATATAAATTAAATAAATGAACTGATTAAATATATATTTTTCTCTATTCACATCGATACCTATGAAAAATTAAAATTCATTAAAAAAGTGGTATGACTATTGAGTTTCGGTAAGCATATAAATAAAACATAAATAACATATAAATAAACATAAATAAAACTTAGGTTTTATTTATATATTTATTTATATGTTATTTATATGTTATTTATGTTTTATTTATATTAACAGAACATGTAAATTCTGTATTACGACAATAAAAATGCGATAATTGTACGTAAAATACATTTTGCCATGTAACATTAAACTCGTCAAAATTTCAATACCTGATGCCAATCTGTTATATTAATATTTTTTGTTCAATACTATTTAAAACATAATATTCATTGTGTATTACATATCGGAGTATATTATAAATTCAAGCAATTATCTATCAACAAAAATACAATTTTATATATATATGCTGCAAGTGTACATGCGTGTAATAAGTATCTGCATTGCACTGGAAGAAAGAGAAAGAAGAGAAAAGAGAGACGACCGCATAAACGCCGTTATAAATGCATTACAAGTCCCATTAGTGTTTTAAATGCATTCACAATGTCTCTAGTATATATTTTAAGGCAAGAGCTCGGCGTAACAAAATTGCGAAAACGACCTCGTAGTAGCGAAATGCCTTGCGCGCTGAAATTAATATATTTATATTTTCCGCATATGCCCTATTTTTGAAAATAATATCATTACAACAGTGAAATCTAATTACATAAAGATCGTCGGAGCAACGATTTCGAGCGAAATCACAAATATAAATCGATATTATAAATATATATATATTTTATGAAAAATATTTCTATCGATAAAACGATAAAAACATTATTTTGCCTTCTCTTTACATAAGTTTAAAGGAAAGTTGGTTTTTTTGAACAATGCTATTTAAAAATCTGTGATAATCGAATATGATGTGACGTATAAAATATATTTCAGCGATCAAATATAAATACTGCGATATCTATATTATTTACTAGTATTAGATTTATATTTCATATATCCATATTTATATTTTTTATATATATTTTCTATACAAAATCTTTCTCCATTTCAGATACTACACCATGGCACGACTTTAGTGCACTGGGACTGCGAGGGTGGTACTTCGAGAACGGCGTTGGTGTTCGCACGCGTCGATCGCGCCTGCGGCACCTTCGTCTGGGAAAAACCACCCTGGAGTCCCCTGAAAACGGCGCAAGTCGGCGGTACCGCTGTCACAGAATTTTCACTGACCTCGAACCCGGAGGACACGGTACCGGTGGGCCTAGTCAGCAGGTACGCGCAGCAGCCAGCTGATTGCGCATCTGTCACGCTAGAAGAGGGATATCTCGATCTGGGATCGGTGAAGGAGGTGATGATCGGCTGCTGCGATCGCGACCGAGAGGCTGATCTCAGGAGCATCTGCAAGAGATACGGCCTACCGGGCTCCGACTCCTGTATCGGCCTCATGTATGGATCGAATCTTCCGGACAATCGACTGATCTTCCTACTCTGCCCCCCCGCCCTTAGCAAGTATGTATAATTTTTTTAAATAGAATACAAGAAGTATTAATTTAAGTCATTTTAGTGTTCTATTGTTTTATTTTAATATAGAAAGAGAAGATAATTTAAAATTTGTTGCATTTTATTTTATATTTTATGAAGTGTACTTTTTTTTAATAATTTTAATTTTTCACGTGACAAAAATCCTCCTCCTAATATATATTAGAATTGCATAAATTAATTAAGCCATATATATAAATATGATTTCAGAATATGGTATATGGGATTATGCTGGATACTGCGAGGCCTCAAACGACAACAGCAATTAACAGATCGTAGATCACGTTGGTTGAAAGAAAAATATCTCCAATTGTATTTTTCCTACTTCGAACAATCGATGGAAGGCTTAGAACAGCCGACGACAGCCGACGCTATACGCGTTTTCGGCGGTCGCGACTGGTCCATGACAGAAAGTGTTGGTACACTATCTCCAACGAGCAGTAGCACTCTACGTAGACGAAACGTTAAAGGCAAAAAGACGAAATCGATTGGCAATATTCATGCTTTAACCAAGGTTTGTATCGATTTATTTTGCATTTCATATATACGAAATGCAAATCGTGTATACATATACATATAACCGTATATATTCATCGAATTAAACAATTTTGGCTTGATACAGGATTTGAGTTTTAAACAATATGATATGTCCTCGACCTCGGATGGGGGTGTATTGACTACATCTCTTCGTCACATTACGGGGAGTAGAGAATCCCTAACAAGGATCCTACCAGCATCACCAAGAGCTAGTCGAGACAGAATTCCACCGCGTAGCCCGCCCGCTTCCGCTGATCGTATCGTCGCTTCCTTGCCTTACTCCACTTTCCACAAGTACGTTGTTTTTTTTTTTAATATATATTTTTTTTTACATATATGTCATTTACTAAAGTTTTTTTATTTGTCAATTTTGAGCCAAAAATTTTTATAGTCCAGAATATACAGAATAAAACTTGTTCAGGCCAGAAATGTAAAAAAAAAAAAAAAAATTGTGCATCACAAATACTTCAAATATTTCAATATAAATTTTTATAAATTTTTTATTAAAAAATATATAAAAATAAAATTATATATATATATATATATATATATATATATATTATTCGAATTATGAGCAACACATGTGAATAACGCGCGCGTAGTCTGTTATGTGTTGCCAGAGAAAAGGACAAGAACGGATCAGGTGGTATACCTGGTGGCTCAGAGGCTCCATGGCAGGTGAAAGCGCGCACCACTTCGATCATGTACGAAACGCAATTGAACTTTGTGGAGTTCGTCGCGCTTTTCCGATCGTTCAGCTTACGAGCTAGGAAAGATTTGCGAGATTTATTCGGCCAATTAGCGATCACGTGTCGTAGTCAAAGTGACGGATCATTAAGGGACTTTAGCATGCGTCCAGCGGTGCTCAGACAAGCCAGCGACGCCACTCCGCAAAGAATCGGTAAGCCTCGAAAAAAATTTAATTAACATATAATTTCAGTGAAATTAAATTTTAGTATAAACACATACAAAGATGATTCCTATGCTCGTTCCAACGAAATACAATAATCAACTTTTTAAATATATAAATTAATTCATTAAATAATAATTTCAAATAAATCGGATATATAAATGTTTCTTTTAAAATTTTGCTATAATACTATAATGTATATTAATTTATATATAAAAATCAATTATTCGGAAAACGAAACTCGTTATTGGTTTTAACTTCAGTTTAAAAATGATTTATAAATATTTAATATCAATAATAAATATTAATATTTATTTATTAAATTATCATAAATAATTTAATATTTAATATTAAATATTTAAATATTATATTATCTAGAGATGAGAAATAAATATTTAAATGTGCCAGGTTTGCTGACAAGGAACAACTCTATTGACTGTCATGAATATAAGACAAGTAGCAACCTGCAGAAGAAGCAGATCTTTGATGCAGTCGCGGCGGCAAGCATAGTTAATAATTGCTCCGGCGTGGACACATCGAAATCTCAAGTAATCACTCTGGCGACGTTTACGAAATTCCTTGAGTCTCGGCAACAGGAAAAATTGAACGATGACGAAATCAAGGCACTTATTAAGGTAAATATTTACTGAATTTCAAGATTTTTGCATCGAAAAAAAAAAAATATTTAACAATCTTATTTCTCCGACATTTTTATTCGCAGAAATTAATATGCGAAAAATATGCGAAATTAATATCCTGACATATCCTTGAACACGTGTCTGTATCCAATTTCGCGAAAAAAAAAATTGTTAAACTTTCATTTTTGCGAACAGTTATAATGGATTCTCTGACTGATTTCGAAACATTCTTGATCTCAATTTGCATTGCCCGACAAATAAAGGATGTCAATTTCGTTTACACGACCGCCATCACATTTTTTATATATTTGCGAAACGTTCAAAGAGCGCGAAAGGCTCTTTTCACATAGCGAGCAGAAGCGCTGTAATCACTCAAGGATCGAGCAAGAACCGTTCGCGCGTTTGTATCGATCCCTCGAGCCGAGAGGACATACTTGTTAGCGTGCTTCCCGCCACTTTTTCTATTTGTAATCGTTAAAATAAATCCTCATTATAAAGAGGTCTGAAGATTCTTTGTTTGATGACCAGCGCCTACACTACAACATTGCAATACGTTCGTTCATGTGACCTAATACAATAAAATCTATTTGTTCTCATTTCAGAGACACGAGCCGGATCCGGCACTTCGCACACAATGGTGTTTGTCTTTCGAGGGTTTTGCGCGATATATGATGGACAAGGACAATTACGCCTTTCCGAACGAGTACGCGACACCGTCCGAAACTGAAATGCAGCAGCCCCTGTCGCACTATTACATCGCCAGTTCCCATAATACTTATTTAACCGGGCATCAACTCAAAGGAGAATCCTCTGTGCAATTATATTCACAGGTAAATTGCTATTTTCAAAATTCGTGTAATAAATAAATTTTGCAGAATCAGAAAAAAACGCGTAAAATATTTTTCCTTTGATATCATTAAAGTTTACTTTCATTTCAATTCAAGAATTCGATAACAAATAGCATCTCAGAAATTCTGCGAGTATAGAAGATTTTTCTGAGAAATGCGAAAATTTATATTACTTTCGAGAATTGTCTCTGTCCCAAAAAAATAATTAATTTTGATTAAAACAAATGCAAAAAATATATTACTTTAGAGAATTGTTTCTGTCCCAAAAAAAAATAATTAATTTTTAAAACAAATTATAATTAGCAGAAAGGAAATTTAATGATTAATAAAAATAGGTGCTCTTAACCGGATGTCGCTGCGTGGAGCTCGATTGTTGGGATGGTGACGATGGGTCCCCGCTGATTTATCACGGTCACACATTCACTACCAAAATACCATTTCGATCGGTCGTGGAAGCAATCGATCGAAGCGCCTTTATCACTTCCCCTTATCCCGTGATCCTCTCCATCGAGAACCATTGTTCGCCAAGTCAACAAGCTCGCATGGCTCAGATATTTCAGGTACATCTTTTAATTGCTCGATAAATGTTATTGATTATCGTCGTAAGCGCGATGAAATTTTAATAAAAAAATATGTCGTTTCAGTCCGTTTTCGGCGAGAAATTGGTGACAAAATTTCTCTTCGAATCCGACTTCGGTGATGATCCGCAATTGCCTTCACCTTCGCAGCTTCGTTACCGAATTTTGATAAAAAATAAGAAATTGGTGATCGATCCTACCGGACCGTTGTCGCATACGCCTCTTAGTCATCGTGGAAAAATGCTCATGTCGGATCGTGCATCCTCTATGAAGCAAATGCGAACTGACGTGAGCAGCACGTCGGTGGTCGAGTATTTTAGCGAGGATGAGGACGACGAAGAGGACGATGATGAGGACGATAATATCGATGGTAAAAATATTAAACAATATATTATCAATAATAAAATTTGCTTGGAAAAATTTTACGACGTCGAGTAAACTTTCTTTCTGGATTTTAATCCTCGACAACATGCTACTGTATTCTACTTAAATGCCGATTATCTCCAAACTCGCATCACAAAATTTATTGCATTTCCCCCAATTGCGTTCAAGAATTATAGCAATTATCGCAATTATAAAAAATTTATCGCGTACCGTTCGATGTGTAATTTACAGATAACTCGATATCGAGCTACGAAAGGTACCTAGGCAGCCAAGTACCGCACAGTCGTTTAAAATCGGATCCGGCGGTGGATGACAAATCGCAAAAACAGAGCAGTCAGATAGCCAAGGAGTTGTCGGATCTGGTGATTTATCTGCAGGCGATTAAATTTCGCGGATTGAACACCGCGCCCGGGACGGCGGGGCCGGGAAAAATACGACATCAGTCGCATACGGGGCCGGTTCAGAGGCACAGTATCGCCGGTATAGGACCCAGTAGCATAGCATCCTCTTCAGGATCGCCGCAATCTCTGTCGACGTCCGCCTCAATCGCCAGCGGTGGTAGCAACATCGAGAATATCTTCAGGTTAATTTCTTACATAAAGCCAAGAATATCTCTTATATATTTTCAAATTTTTTGCATACTCTTCTTTCCTTGATAATATGTGAATAAATTTTATTCTACTTATTTTTTAAAGTGCTTTCTCTTTTCAATTTTACATCAGGGATTTTTCATTTTTTTAAATTTAAACAGAATATATTATTCTTGCATATATTATTTTATATTTCCATTATTTTACAAATCGTATTTCGGCAATATACATTGTTCAATAAGAATACTGATTTTAGATACAAAAGAATAAAATACGTTTGTTATTTTTGTGTTATTAGATCGACTCGCGGAATGCCAGCCTGCTTCCAATGCTCGTCCTTGAACGAGAGCACAGCAAAAAAGATTTGCAGGAAGCAGCCGTTAGGCGTAGTCGCCCACGCAGAAACTCAATTGATCCGAACGTATCCTGCAGGAATGCGTATCGATTCCACGAATTTCAACCCTGTAATATTCTGGGCTTTCGGAATTCAAATGGTCGCGTTGAACTATCAAACTGATGACGCAGGACTGAATCTGAACACAGCCATGTTTGAGCAAAATGGTCAATGCGGATATGTTAGAAAGCCCTCGGTAATGTGGGACAAAGGACACATGATGTACAGGTAAATTCATATCACAATCTATCTTGTTTCTCTTACGATAAAGATCAATTTTGATAATTATTTGGAAATTGATTAACAATTACAATATATTATAATTTTATATTTACTTATAAATAAAAAAAAAATCATCAAATTATAATCTTCTAAATTAGAAATAAATCATTCTTGCTAATTAATTTTTCAATTAATGATTCTATCAATTTAAACAGTATAAATTCCTAAAAAAGGGAGAATAAAATCTAAAATATTCTATATTTAAGTTATAATCAATAATTTATATATTAAAAAATAATATAAAATAATATAAATTTATATTAAATTACAATTTAATAATTTTATATCTTTAAATTTTTTGAAACATATATGACATTTAACAATTTTAAAATTGTAAAATTTACTAAACTATTTTTTATGTTATTCAATTGATACATTATAATTATAGCAACTTCTATATATACATATAAAGTATGTTATATTAATAAATTTTATTTTAATATATATAATAAAAATTGATCTTTATAATAAGAAAAAATTCTTTTATATCAAAAATGACTTTAATAATTAAATAGAATTATTTCCGGTCGACTGTATATGTGTCTAGCTATTATCTCGACAAATTTTCTATAACAATTACAAATGTCTTGACAGACGGTTCAATCCTTGGGACAAGGAGTTTGACGGCCTGCACTCTGCACACTTGAGTCTGTCGATAATCTCAGGACAATACGTCTCACCTACGAACCTCGTCACCAGCACGTACGTCGAGATCGAGTTGGTCGGTATACCGATCGATTGCGCGAAGCACAAGACAAAGGTCATTCAGAACAATACATTGAATCCCATCTGGAATGAGAAGTTCTGCTTCCAAGTAATGTTCAAGGACCTCGCGTTTCTACGTTTCGGCGTGGTCGAGGCCAGTTCCCATCATCTGATCGCGCAACGCGTAATACCGCTCAAGTGTTTACGACCAGGTTATCGACACGTACGATTACGATCTTGCAAGAATAAGCCGCTCGCCCTGTCCACGCTTTTCATTTATTCTCGGTTGGAGGAGGAGAGTTTGGATTATAACACATGCTGCCGCGATCACAAGGAGTCGTCTAAGCGTCTCTCGTCGGGAAAAGAACCTGAAAAACTAAGTACGGTCGATCCCGGCCTAGGTGGTGTCACCCTGAAGAGACGAATGTTCTTTTTGATGGTTTACCATGTGATACCGGATGAGCCGTACACTATTCTGAAAGTGACTCAGGAGAGTACCACGCAAGAAGTAATGCTGCAGGCGTTACAGAAAGCCGGGATATCGCCCGATCATGTAGACGAATACATCTTAGTGGAGGAAGTGTCTCGCGGGTGGGAGAAAAGAGACAGAGAGGAATTGCCGACTCAACGCGTACTGGATCCTACCGAACGTCCTCTTCAGGCACAGGCCCTGTGGAAGGGTCAAGGTCGCTTCCTTCTGAAGCGAGTGGGCGACGATCCGAGCAGCAGAGCTTGGCTCGCCTCCATCAGGAGCACGGCTGGCCATTCGAAGCTCAACGATTCCAACTCGAGGGACCAATCCACTCACATATGGGACGAGGCGGACACCTTCCTCGTCTGCATCTACAACGTCTCGCCAGAGATCCCTTACGCGATTCTACGTGTGCCGGTGAGCAGCTCGGCGCAGGATGTATTGGCGCAAGCTCTGATAAAGGCTAGAAGAATGGAAAACCCGTCCAAGTTCGCCCTGGTCGAGGAGCTGGAATGGGGCGGCGCCGGTGCTGTCGGCAGCGGAAATCGTCAGCTCAGAGTGTTGAACGACGACGAGAACGTTTACAGCACGCAAGCGTTCTGGAAGACCCTCGGCAGATTCATCCTCAGGGAAAGAGAGCAAGCTATTCCGAGACGGCACTTATTCCCCGCTACCCTCGATAGAATCAGCAAAGGATTTTCCGTCGGTAGATCGGTATCCCTGCCGGGATCGAGCAAGGAGAAGGTACCAGTTTCGGAAGCACTGTCGGATCCGACTTCGAGAGGCCTGAGACATCGACTGCTTATATCAGGACGTAGACGAGAAGTTCATTCCGACGGGGAGGACACGCGCGAATTCGATATACCGAACGCCGTTCTTCACTTGAAAAAGGTCTCGTTAAGGAAATTGAGAGTTTGGAAATCATAGTGGCAGTCTAGGGCGACGTCGATATCATCGATCTTCGCCGCTCGGAGAAATCAATTATAAGCTTATAATCCAATTAATATGATCGGAAGCTAATCTCGACCTTGACGAAACGATTCATGCTGCCGAGGAATAATCTCAAACGGAAGTAAGAACTTGAGGAAATCGAAGGATCTTACATTGTCGAGAATCTTCGCGATACAAGTATCACGAACGAAGAAATTACAATCAGTAAGTCTTTAAGTCAAATGATGATAGGATCAGAATATTTAAATATCATCGCGTTACTAAAAAAAATATCAGACAGCGCATTTTTATCATGCGGCGATATTATACAAGAAAAAATAAAACTCTGAGAATTAGCAAATACAAAAAGTAAAAGAAAAAAATATTTGTCTCTTCGAAAAATATCAATGAAAATAACACGAGATATTCTTAGTTATTCGATTACGGGCAATTATCTTCGCGCTATGATACTTGATAAAGATATCAGATTAATAAAGTCATTGTCGCTGTAAAGTCAACGTTGATAAATCAGATTTTCTTAAGAAAAATGGGCGATACCGAGAAGAAGACTAATTATGTCGCCGTTTTTAAAAATTTTTTAAGAATCTTAATATACACACATATATATATATATATATATATATATATATATATATATATATTATATATAGAATGTCTGATCTCTCTGCAGCAACGATCGCACAATCATTAAGTGGCAAAGCGACGACTCTTGGGTCCCCTTGATTTTTCTGACAAGCATTAGCCGAGCATTAATACGGACATATTAATTTTGTGTTGCGTGTGGCAGTAAAAAGTCGTCAGACGCGAGTTGGCGTGTAAACTGCCGCGTCTAATCGACGCGCTGGCGTGTCGAGAGAAAAGATTAGTGCCACGTCGCGTCTGAATTTATTATTTTTGTACAACGAATAAAAAGAGAGCGAGATCGCGCCGCGCGATCCCTTAAACATTTTGCCAAACGACGTATGATTCTAAGTAGATCAGTAACATCGCGACAATTCGTATGTTAAGACATATTGGAAGTGCTTCCTGTTTGAATGTGTTTCCGTTTGAAACATATCGGACAGATCCTCTGTCTGTCTTGATCGATACCAATCATATCCACAAAGAAGTCCGCAGTTCTTTACGCGACTTCTCATCATTTATAAGCGCATCGTCTTTATCATTTACGTTGTACCTGAAATGTTTTACATTGATACAAGTTGCGCTTTCACGAGAGGGAGTAAAAAAATTAAATATATCGCTGTTATCGCATTTTATTTGATCGCTCTATTAATGTTGATAACCATTTTTTTGCATCTAGTCAATCATGTGATAAGGAATTTGAGTAAAATCCGATAAGAGCATCGTAATGTATAATGGAAGTTGCTACTTAAAAGAGAAAGAGGGGAAAAAAATAGAGAGAGAGAGAGAGAGAGAGATCGTATTTACTATATATTGTTAATGCTAGAGGGTAGATCGATGTTGCATTCTCGATTACCGTCCCTCTCTCCTAACTGTCTTAGTGAGCGTATATATACGTAGATTGTAAATAAACGAGACCAAGGAGTGTCGATGAAAATTCGCGTTCGAGTGTGCTATCTACTTCTATTAAATTATTTTTTTCACGCAAAAAAAACATTCGGATGCGTATCGTCGTACACTCGAAACCGTCAGCCTAATTTTCTCGAAAATAATTTTGCTAACGTTAATTACCTAATGAGAAACACAATACGGAATCTGACGTCACAAATCAGTGAGGTCGCGAACAGACTCTTGCCCCGTGTCTTCCACACGAGTCCTCCGAATCGTTTCAGATATTTTATATTATATTCCCGAGACGCTCCTACAGATTGAGATTTCTTTCAATATGAAAAAAAAAAGCTGGATCTTTTTAGGACCGCTTAAGAAATATATATTCGATACTACCCCTGTACACCCTTTCCCCCCAAAATGATTCGCGACTTCACTGAAGATTATATTTTTGGATACTACTTCCTTCTCCTTACCTCATCTTTTCGAAAAATACATATAATCACATATCCACGAGAGACCAAACGCAGGAAAAACAAACAAATGGAATAAAAAAAAAAAAACAACAAGAGACGCAAGCACGCAGGCCAATTATATTTGTATATACATATATCTCTTCGAGTAGATAAAAAATAATAGAGAAACGTCGTTCGATAAAGTAATATCTTTAGAGGTTGTATATCTTTAGAGATTGGTACAGTTTGATGAACGCGATCGTCGCTAGCCACGAGAAAAAACTATCTAATTGGTCCGATACAACTTGTAAATCATATCATTGAAGAGAAGCGAGACATGGGCCGATTATATTTATACGCGTAGATGCCGTTAAATTACAATTGTCGTACCACAAAATCATTTTCGCAGACACGTAGATCAAACTATAATTAGTATCTAATTTATATGATAATTTATATCATATATCTATCAGTGTACTTGACAATATCACGAGTGACGAGTAATAAATCCCCCACAATTTCTTAAAAATATTTTTCACTTTTCCCGCTTAATTCTTAAAAAAAGATAATATTTTCATATCTGGATAAATTTCAATTGGTTTTTTGCCGACGTATTTTATATATATACTCTCTTTCTTTTTCGTCAAAAAAAAATATTTTTCTTCTCGTACGGTTTAATAAATTTATATAAATTTTATTACACACACATATCCATACACAAACACATTGCGAAAAAAATTTCCCAAATGTCAACGGCAAAAGACTAACATTTATAAATTGCAAAAGTGCAACAACTTGGCAAGTGCAACAAATATCACGTTATGTACATAGTAACGAACAATGGCTACTAATAACGTTAATTACTCTAATTAATGTTCGACGCTCCTTGGACCTCCGGCTAAACCCCCGCATCGACAGAATCATCGAGTATAAACAGACAGTGTTTATCAAACGTTACATCTCGGTTGCAAACGTTGTAAACATTTGTTGTGCCGCCGTAGGATGTTGCAACGAGTTGCACGTAATTGCCAATTTCGCCTCCGAAAGCATGGGCATCGTTCAACAGAAAATTAATACCTGTAAAATCATAATCGAGTTTTTTTAGCCATTTTAACTTTGACTTCAATTTAACATTTTAACTATTACGTGAACATTTTGATCTTTCATAATATTATAAATTTTAGAAGATTATAGAAGGGTGATATATAATATATAAAGTTATGTGAATTATCTTTACTTTATTAAATAAAGATAAGATTAATGATAATGTTATTTATCCATGATAAAAACATGTATAAATGATTCAAATATAAACTTATGAATTCAAGAATTTATTTTGAAAAAAATTAGTTTTAATCGCGATAGAGTTAATAGCATTGCAATTTGAACAAAATGTATTTAATATTATTTTATTATCGCTTATATATTATATACCATATAATACAAAATTAAATACCAAAGAGAAGAAACCATTTTGTAATTTCTATTTTAATGATTTAGTGTGTGGACTGGATATATTACTTAGCATTTGCATTAGTAAAAAAAAAATATATTCTTTAAAAAAAAAAAAAAATATGTATAATATAATATGAGAAATAACGAAATTTTAATACATCATAATTACAGAAATAATTTATTTAAAAACACATTTTTTCCTTTTTATATTATTATTTATTATCTATTTTTAGATAAAATTTGGTCTTTCAAGTAAAGACAAAAAATAAAAAATTTATACGTTCTTTCTTTCTTATCTTATAACGATATTCAACGGCACCCATGCTCGATTTCAACGATTTCAAACCCTTTGTCCGCTATCCCTTCTCTCTTCGAGGCCGACTTGAAAAGACTCATTGAACGTTAAAAGCGGCGTGCGCACGAAACGGTTACTTCTTAATATTTTTGGGACCATTCTGATTAAGGACACTATCGAACAAGTTTCCAGGAGCTGCGTAAACAATTCAGTATTAATTCTCCTTGTTTGTTCGCTGGTCGAAAATACGATCCGCACGAAGAAAGGAGGAGAAAGACAAAGCGCGAAAGACGAAAAACGGACAAGAACAAAAACCGAAACAGAAAGATCATCCTCGAGAAGATCGAGCAAAAAACCAAATGATGCTAACGTGTCGGCCGGGCATATCCCTAATTGTACATATCCGTGATTCTTCGATAGCTGTTACGTTGATATAAAAAAAAAAAACGCGCGCATATACATATACATATATATATATATATATATATATATATATATATATATATTATCGTACATATATACATACGTATTATTCTCGAAAGGCCATCGAGCCACGCGCTGCATTTTTGTACGTGGCGTATTTCGGAGCCAAAGAAAAAAAAATGTCTTTAATCGAGACGAAAAATGCGATAGATAGTAAATGAGGCGGAGCGATTAAAAAAAAGAAAAAAAAAAGGAAAAAAAGAACAGGAAAGAAAAATTGATTAATTAATGCACACAAGCGATGCATGTTGTCGCAATCGGGCTGGCCCGACTATGCGCGGTGCGTCGATCTCTAATCGAGATATAAATACGATACGAGATGTCTCTTTTTTCATAAGTGTAAACTTTATCACATACGTAACGCATTTATCTTGTAAGCGATTGCTGCCCCCCGCTCTCTCGTCGACGGTTTTCTCCGGCTCATCGAAACATGATGTACATCACTACGACCGTTGGCAAAAATTATATATGCGAGTTAACGAACTGTGCAGTAATTAGTTAAATCGCCGAATAATAATAATTATATAATTATCTCAAAAAGGGCTTGTCTTCGAATCACCAGATCAGTTATTGTCGTTTCTTGCCTACTTCCAAAGCGTTCATCTTGTTCAATGATTTAGCCTACTCTTCGATTCAAATTAATCTACTATGTTAAAAAGTAATGTTGTAAAAAAATACGGAAAAGAGCACCGCTGTTCTATTCGCAATTCTTTCAAGAAACATATATTTTTATAATCAGTAATATTTGAATTCGATTTAAATAATTTTGACATCGTGTTGACATAATGTTGACATTTGTGTGTGTGATATCTTTTATTCTATTTCTAATTAAATATAAATCTTCGACAATGTTATCGTTGTGTGTGTATATGCACGAAAGATCACACTTTTTGTAAAATTCAAACATGAGTTTGATTAATATAAAAGAGAAAAGAAATTCTTCTTTGTAATATATTTTCGATCTATGAGATAGATATTATTAAACAATGCGCCACTACATATTCAGGTATTATAGTCACCGTGGAGTCACGTATGATATTCGAAGACGCAAAAGTGGACGCAAGAGGTTGTAAGGCAAAAAAAAATATTATTGCTAAACAAAAAAAAACTTTTTCCCTAGTACGCATACAATATGCCGTAGCATTTCTCTCGTCACATTTAAGTGGCAATTATTGCAAAATAAAAAAGGACATTATACGAGTAGCAGCTAACATTAAATAGAATTCTCTTTGGCGTTATTACATAAACATTCGAGTAGCCTCCGTTCTCGTTTCGATAAACAAAGAAAAGCATGTAATACCCGTTAAACAAATAAAATGAAGCATGCGACCATCTTGGAACTTATAGCGAATTTACTATTACAATAATATATTAATACTATTGACATTGTTGAGGAAAAGGATCTACATGTAAATAAACATAAAAAGCATTTTTATAAATAATTAGAGCCGTCGAATTAATTAAAAAGGAAATTTCCTCTTTCCCCTTCCATCTCTTTACATTTATATAAATAAAAAAAAAATATATATATATATAATTTTCATGTAATTTTCTTAGAAGAATTAAGTTATGAAAACTTTTAAAACTTACTATAATTAAATTTAATAAAAATCTTTTAAATCACGTATAATTTCCGTTTAAAAACCGTTATAATTTGTTTAATTTGTTTTTAAGAAATTAATAATTTGCGAGAATAAGAAATTTGTCGAAGAAAGTGCATGATTGGCGTTTAAAACCAGTAATGTTATTATCATTGTTTGAATTATCTGTATATCTCATATATATTTTATTAATGATTACATTTTATGCAAGTAATAAAATGCGAAAGATATAAATGTTTTAAATTATGCACTTGTCGTGATGTTAGATGACAAATAAGACAAACGCCTATCTTATCAGAACTTGGCAAAGGCAGGAGGAAAAGAGAATGTGTATTTAATTATCAGTCATTTCTTTTCACGCTATTGCGCTTGTTAGGTTCACATTATCGTTACGCCCGTTAACAATGTCCGTAAGTAGACAATATTCACAATATTTATTATACCGTAGACAAATAATCGAATTTATTCGTTTAAATAATCAAAATTTTGCACTCCATTCTGTTCATCATATGCGAATAATTATATGCATCTCAATTTAAATGATATAATGTATAAGTAACATATGATTTTGTTGACAAACGTGATTAACCATAAAGTTAGTTGAACTATTTGTATATATATGTATATATATCGTACAAATATCGACGTTGCAATAAAATCATATGTTCTCAAAATTTTATGTAAATTTTGAATTAACTCACCAGTCAGGCGATGCACCAGTGTGCTGCATCACAGAAGTTCTCAAATTGAAATCGTTGTTCAGTGTAGAATGATTAAAAGAAAAGATATTCTGAAAACATAAAAAAATAAAAATTAATAAAGAATTATAAATATTATCATTAAATATAATATTGAATGTATTTAATTATACAAAAAGATTCTAACAAAACATCTTGTGATGTCCAAATATTAAAGTCCTATATTGTAATCTGTTTTGTAAATTAATTAAATGCTCGTAAAATGTTTTCTTTCTGTGCTGTTTCTGTATATATACTTTTTATTCTTTTGATGAACATGAATAGAATAATTTAAAATAAAATTAACAGTTTAAATTTCACATTTAAATTCTGCAATATATTTTTTGAAAACATCTCTGCCAAATGAAAAACAGAAATTTACTTAAAAAGCTGCAACAATCTTTTTATACTCTGTACAATTTTTATTCTTTAAATAGGAGAAATAAATATGTAGGAAAAAAATTAATGAAATAAATTTATATATACATTAAAGTTATGTCATTCATATAAATAAAAATAAATAAAACAAAGATTATAGAATTTTTTATATTGTGCAGATAATTAAATTTTTAATTACAGCGATTGTCATATACCTACAGAGGTCTCATTGTCCCAGTGTTAACACCTTTTAATAATGATAGGTAATTTATTTATTTCTATAAGTTCTACTAATGTTAAACTGATAATATGATCAATATTTATTCAATAGATCTCTTAATTTGGACATTATACCAAAATATGCAACATATCTGGCAAAAAAGGGAATTAATGGTATACTCGGTAAATGATTTTTATTATTAAAAACTTCTCTCTTTTCTCTATATTTTCTAGTCTATATCCTCTATATCTATATTCAAAGCAACATTTTATACATATTTACTGAATTCTTGTAAAAAAGTTTACTTAAAAATTATTCAAAAAGCAGAGGTAATGACCCTTCTTATTTTAAAACTAAGATATTATTATTGCATAACTAATAAATATCATTTTGCAGTCAATGGTACAAGTGGTGAGGGACCATCAATGTCTGTCACTGAAAGAAAATTCGTTACTGAAGCTTGGGTAAAAGCGACAAAAAGTACAAAGCAACACTTAATGATTCAAATAGGAGGTGCTCCTCTTCCCGATGTTATCGAGCTTGTAAGTATAACATCAATAGATACAAGGTACATAATTAATATATACAAAATAATGTTCAATACAATATTATGCAATCAAATAATAAAATAAAAATAACGTAATTTCACAGGCAAATCATGCAGAGTCTCTGCGTGTAGATTCTATACTCTGTTTACCAGAATTATATTTCAAGCCTACTACTCCTCAACAGCTAATTGAATACTTGGAGAGAATTGGAAAGGCAGCACCAAACACTCCATTATTATACTATCATATTCCTATGTTAACCAATGTTAATAGTGAGTAATGTTTTTTAATACACGCATGATAAAAACTTAATGTAATCAACAATATTGATATTTCTTCAAATGTGTATCATATCATATATAATTTTTTTATAGTACACATGGGACAATTCCTTGAATTAATTGATGATAAAATACCATCATTTGTGGGTATAAAGTTCACTAGTGCCAATTTAGAAGAGGGTGCGCAAGCCTTACATGCCAATAACCAGAAATATGTTATTTTTCTTGGTAACGATAAGGTGAAAATTAAGTCTTCAAATTAAATCCTTAAAAAATCTTACAAAAGCTAGCAAGCTCTACATGTATATGTTAGTTTTAATTCTAGTGTAATAAAGATAAATTTACCTTGGTCTTATCCTAGTTAGTGAACGCTGCATGTGCACTGGGAATGGACTCCTTCATAATGACTAGCCTAAATTTGTTTCCGGAACTTATACTGGATATTCTTGCTGCTAGCAAAAATGGAGATATGTTAAGAGCTAAGAATATGCAGCAGAAACTTTCAAGCACTATTCTTCTTATAACAAAACACGGTAAATATTGTTTTTGCATTTAATAAAGTGCATCGTTACTGAAGGATCATTTACAGGCAATTGGGTGCAGACTATGAAAACAGCAATGAATCTTCTTACTGAGATTAAAGTAGGACCACCTCGTGCACCACTTACATCTATTTCTTCTGATGCTGTAGCAACTATGATAACTGATTTAACAAATCTAGGATATAAGCCAAAAATTTAAGCCTGATGAAAAATATTTTATTACTCTTATACACTTTATGCTGAGTATTTTATTTTTCATAAAAGATTATCTGTAAAATTATTGTGTAAACATAAAAAATAATATAAAAAGATATCTAAAAATTAATAATGCAGCACAAAAGATGCTAATTAACATAAAAATTAAAATAAATGAAAGAAGCAAATTGTATTTTTCTAATATTAATTACATAAAAAAATAAATTTATACAAAATCTAAAAATTATGTACAAAAAAGTTTTTACACATATCATAAAAAAATTCTTACTTCATAAAACATTATACACTGCCAAATACATGTTCAATTTATTCTCATCCTTTCTATTTTCTCATCTTTGATGAACAAAGGTAGCAGAATTCATATTTAAAAAGCATAATATTACGAGATGAAAATAATAATTTACCAATTGTAAGTATAATGAATTATTGCAAGCGAGGGGGGAGAGGGGAAAGAGAACAGTGTTTGAAACAATGATTTGCTATATAAATATATAAATACATACGAATATTTATGCATACAGTAAAGAAAATTGTAATTTCCTATTGGTTTTCGGATATTATAAGTTTTCTCTAACTTATTATAAATTATAATATGTTATATTACCTGTAAAAAATCGCACGACTATTTCGAAGAAGCCAGCGTAATTCAAATCGCGAATACTTCTGAAATGGCGCCAGTTTCACTTCGATCTTGGTTCCTATTTACATGAGTGAAAATGAAAATTGTCTGGACAAATCGTGAGGCTCGACCAATAGCAATCATCCTCATTATCATCCTTAGTAATGAACATAGGCTACGGTCGAAAAGATGCTAAAATGCTTCGAAGCATTTGATTGACCAATCAGGACAAAAAGAGCAAAGATTTCTTTATTCTGATTGGTGATTTCTTTATTCTTTATTCTGATTGGAAGACTGGCGTCTTCCCGATCGCAGCCATATTTTATCGAGATATATATATATATATCTGTTGGGTTAGGTTAGGTCCATTAGCGAAAGGAACAGAAAGCAGGAACTTCCTTTCAAAAAATTAATAAATTCTATTATTATATGTGTAATATTAATAGAATTTCTCGAAAAGTAGCAAGGTGATACAAGATGTTTACACTATCTAATCATGTTTTGTTATGTGTGTGATTTTTCTATGTGATTATGTGTATGATTTTTTACATTTAGGAAATAATAAATATATTGAAAATGACTGTTGACGGTGCAATTAGCAATGAACAAGTGATTTTTGTCACGGGAGGTTATGATCACACTATCAAAATATGGCAGCCACATACAGGCGTCTGTCAACGAACATGTCAACATACAGATTCTGTATCCTTCTGTATTGTAATTTTGAAGCAAATAATATTTTGCATGCTTTAGTGGAGATATATTTGACATGTGTTAGCAATACTTGATACACACGTGTTACCAAATTATGCACATGTGTATATATTTATATAAACAAAATAGGAATAACAATATTATCACTGTAATAATGGAAACGTTATTATAATTTGGGTAACACTCGTCATAAACTTGTACATATTTTAACTGTTAATAAGAATTTTATAGAATTTTCTCTGAGCTTCCTTAACGAGTTTTACAGCAAGTCAATGCTTTGGACATCACACCAGACAAGTATGTTGTAGCTGCTGCTGGATATCAACATATACGAATGTATGATCTAGCTTCAAATAATCCCAATCCAGTCATCAATTATGAAGGAGTATCGAAAAATATCACCAGCTTGGGTTTTCAGGTTTAATATCGATATTTATATTCTATATACTATTTCCTTTTTTAAACATATGCACAAGTTGTTACTTCGACAGTTGATTTAAATCAGAAATATTTTAAACTACATTATTTTCTAATAATTTTATATAATTATCTCTTAATAATATATATATGAACAGGAGGAAGGAAAATGGATGTACACAGGTGGAGAAGACTGCTCTGCAAGAGTATGGGATTTAAGGTAAATTATTTATATGAACAAGAGGATGAATTTTATGTTTTCAATTTAATAATCACTAAATTCATTGACAGATCTAGCAGCTTTCAATGTCAAAGAATATTTCAAGTATCTGCACCTGTAAATTGTGTATGTTTGCATCCTAATCAAGCTGAACTGATAGTCGGCGACCAAAGTGGAGTTATACACTTGTGGGATCTTCGTTCGGATCACAATGAACAACTGGTACTTGTGTTATGCTAATATAATTTTACTGTGTAAAAAATCTATTAAAAATATAAGAAAGAGATTTTGAAATTTCAAATACATCAAATTAATTGTAGTAATTATGCTACTTGTAATAAATATTTCTATTATATTTCAGATTCCTGAGGCTGAATCCTCGATTCAAGATATCGCAATAGATCAAGATGGTTCGTACATGGCGGCCGTAAATAATAAAGGACATTGTTACATCTGGACACTTACAGGAGGTATTGGAGAGGAACCTACAAGACTTAATCCTCGTCATAAACTCCTAGCTCATAAACGTTACGCTCTTCGCTGCAAGTTCAGTCCCGATTCAACGTAAGCATTTATACATTTTATCTTATGATAAGTATTTCAAATATTATATATTTGTTATATATATATTTTCAAATATTATATATATGTGTACATAGTCTTATCATATAAAGCATATTCAAAAGATTATTTTCTTTTCCTTCTTTAGGCTACAAACATAAATCAAATAAAAAAAAATGCTATTTTTTAACTTTTATATAAAATTAAGAGAATAGAAAATAATTCAGATTGTTCACTTTTAATATAATTCCATATGGCTACAGTGAAGAATCAAACTTCTATTATTTTAGATTTTATTAATCACAAATAAAAAATTGCACAATAAGAGTATATTTATATATATATAAATTTATAAGCTATTCTAAAAAATACAATATATATTCTAATAAATAATACAGAGCTTAATATTTTTTTCTTATTTTTTGCGAAATATTGATTTGTATTAAAATTAATCTGTTAAGCTTGTTGGTGACGACGTCAGCAGATCAAACCGCCCGAGTATGGAGAACGACTGACTTTTCTGAAGTACAAGTACTTCAGCATGAAGCAAAGCGTTGGGTTTGGGATGCAGCATTTAGTGCAGATTCCCAATATATATTTACTGGTAAGTACAGCATATTTTTACCCTTTCTTAGTCCATTTCCCTTGCGCAGTAAGCATTTATCAATGCGCGCAATACAGCAACTTTTATATTCTAATGAATATTTATTATAAAAATAAAATCTAATAAAAATAAAAATAAAATTTGCAATCAAAATTTCATGTACTTTGTATGTACTTAATTTGTTCAATATTTATATATATGTAATATATATTTATATATAATATAATATATATTTATATATATTATATTATTTTATATAGCTTCTTCAGATGGAGTCGCGAGATTATGGAACGCACTTACAGGAACAATAGAACGAGAATATCAAGGACATCAAAAGGCCGTTATAGCTCTTGCTTTCCGTGATGAAATTGTTTCTGCGAATTAAGAATAGAAAATGAATATTTAAATAATATTTTTCCTTTTGCTTTCAATCAAAAGCAATTTCTAATTTCAGATATATTGTGTCATTGTTATATGTGCAAATGTCTCAAATAGTAATATTTGTTTTCCAATACTATATTTTACTTACATATTATGTACCTCTATCATTTGTCTCTTCTTCCTCCTTTCAAAGAAAAAAGTTAATAATTGTAAAAATTCAGTGATAGACTTATTCATCAAATATATTCATTACATAATAATTGAATAGTTTAGTTATTAATTAAGATATCATTAAAATGTTTGTGAAATTTTTTGTTTTGTACAGGTCCGGTGATTTCTAGTTTATTCTTGTCTCTTATTTGGTTTATTAAATTCGCAGTCTTAATATAGGTTTACACTTATTAAAGCATATATCACAAAGCAGCATACAACTACGTATGTACGATAGACTCTTAAATATATAAATGAACATATACCAGAATATCGACAGAAAACAAAAATGTCCATAACAATTCATTAAATTATTTTCATTTACATAAATTTAGAAATACATCATTATAGCTTTCCTTTCTTTCTCTCACACATCTTTTATCTATCTTTCTCTCTCTTTTCCACCATCATCTTTTATAATAATTCATGTCAATTATTTCACTAAGATAATAAAACATATTTAATTCCTTTTATTTCAATATTTATTCCATTAATTTAATTTTAGAATGCATGATTCGAGTTCGATGTTTCGCTTTATCATATTTATACTCTATTATAGACTATATATGAATACAATATTTAAAATGATCTATGTATGTATATGTGAGAGAAAGAAAGAAAATATTTTATATATTATTTTGCAGTATAATGAATATCACGAAATGGTACCACATCTCCTCTCTTCCCGATTGCATTTCATTAAACAGGTTTTTTTTTCATTAAACAGTTTTTTTACAACATTCATGCAATAAGATAGCTTTTCTTAGATCCGAGTCGCTAAGAAATATGATTGTTATATAATCGATTTCCTTTATTTTAAGTCAACTGTCTCTCTTTGAATTTCTTACATTGTGAATCCTCTTACACTGCTCTGCTATTATTCATATTTATGAAGTGCTCACATACTAAAATGAGTGAAACACAAAGTACATAATGGCATTTTTATTCTAATATTATAATAAATACCATTATTATAAAAAAACGGACTATTTAGAAATCTTAAAATAGAGGAAAGATTCGACTTCAATGACCTAGAAATAAAAGAAATCGACTAAATCATAAGAACTGTAATTATCCAAATAACATCACTTGCAACTTGTATGATCCCACTTACAATCTGGTCTTATTTCATTGTTTTCAACTATAATAGTTTTGACATGAGAAACTGTTCCCTAAACATCTTTTTGTGTAAGGTTTACACTTTTGGCCTTTTACTTATTTCTTTATTTCTATTTGAAAAAGTGGCCATGTAGAATTATAAAATTATCTTCAAATGAATCTGTTCAGATTGTAATACTTCCACTCAATACTTCCTCTCAATCAATTCAGCCTTTTTTAACGCCAACATTATTTCAACTTTGCTATTTAGTGAAGAATGTGTAGAATGAAAATGTTGTGTTTATCAAAACAACATTTTTATTTTATGCATATGCCATTCGAATAAAGTTGAGATTTAAAAACAAAATAGTTGTCCATCTCTAATGAGTTAAAAATATGATGGTTTCAATTCCGCATTCTAAGATTAAAATGTAAAGAATGTCTAACAATTTGACTGCACATATTCTTGAATAATTGAATCGCGGTAATTGGAATACTTCTTATATTATTCTTGGCTTACCGAAAACGAGTGCAACATTGCATCAAAATCATATCATAGATGCACTGGATCATAGAGGCAATTTATCTACTTCACCCATTTCTGTAAATGTTTCATCGTCCATTGTGTAGCTTAACATAAACTTTAGATATACGGGTTCCTGAAATCATCAATTTTCCATAGAAACAAACATTGTGTGATTACATTGCAAACATTTCTACATTTTTGTAAAATAAATTATTTTTTGCCTAGATAAACGAAATAACTTAAAAGTAAACTCTTCAAACTAATTCCACTAAACGTTTTTAATGTATTACACATTTTATAAAATATGACAAAAGTTTTATATTTTTATCAAGGATAAAATATTGTATTAATAATGATATAATTTTAATGTTTTATTTTAAATAACTGAACTGTTTACTTTTGAGATTTGTTGAAAAGAAATGTAATTATATACCTTGAAAGGATTTGCAATCAGCATAATTTGTGTGATTGCGGATGGTGGAAGGAATGGATTATGTGCTGGCAACTTTGTTCCGGAAGGTGGCTGCAGCCTGCATTTGCATTTCTGCATATACATTTCAAAAAGTTATGAAAATGTTTATTTAACTTTATAAAAAAATATTGTGAAGTTGTTAGATTTATGAATGTTAAATATATAAATGAAATTTATTATTTAATAAGATTGTCTTTCAGGTTTATAATTTTGATCTTTAAAATTTTATATTTTTTTCTAGATTTATGTGCTTAGTAATTCCTAAGAAATTTAAAGTTAGTTTTTAATTATTGGATATGATACACTCCCCAATAAGTTGGAACACTTACCTTGGGCACAACTGCTTGAAATAAATAATTATTAAGTGATTTTGCATTTTTGCTCATTGTAGTAATTACTACTACAGATACATCTGGCCTAGGACTGTCTTGAGTAAAGTGGAGTACCACACTTATACCATTTCTTTCTTCGATTACAGTTAGAGGCGGATTTATACCTACAAAAGATAATTGGTGTTATATGATACATATAAGAAACGCAGAATGAGGAAAAATAAAAATTACATCAAGGAAAAATACGTATTTATATATGTATATATAAAGTTAATAAATTAATATAATTACCTGGCTTAATATCTTCAAGATTGACAGTGATATCAGTCAATGGTTTGATTTCAGGTTCAGCGTCTGCTATGGTTGACGCACCGTTAAGCAACTGCGTCACTTCTGCTTTCTGCTGTATTTCCGTTTCCGCATTTTCTGAATTAATACTTTTGTTGCATGACAGACTAGTGGTCACGTTAATTTTTGACAAATTTGAAGATGTTGAAATGTCAAAATTACTACTTGACTCGCATTTTTTTGTATCTGTTTGTTCTGTCATGTGTTGTGACATATTATTGCTAGATTCATGAGACCAATTTTGTTTCCGGACAGAATCACTGGTACTTTGAGTTTTTACAATATTACTATTGACTTTGCTGTAAAAATATTAAATCTTCTTTTTTAAATTAGTCTAAGAAGTCTTTATATGCTGCATCAAGATCAAAGATGTCTAAACCAAACGATTTTTAGATAATTTTAATAAACCTTTCTATCCTTAGCTTCATTCTCTATACATGTCTTAGTATTTTTGTATTAATGTTTTCTTTTGAATTGTTCTTCATTTTACTAAGAATATTGAGATTTGGCTATTATTCAGTTAATTATTGTCAGTCATTGAATCCATGGAAAATTTTTTAGAATTTAAAATCCATAAATATGCTTACCCTTGTGACGAACGAGCAATTGTACCCGACAAGCTTTGTTTAAGTAAAGTTTCTCCCAATTCATTCAACTCTTCCAATGCTTTCGCTTTACTATCTATCTTTTCCTCGCCAGTGTTGGTAACTTCATCTATTAAATATTATCATTTAAAAAAATAATACAGTGAGTAAACATGTAACAAATAAATTCAAGAAATAATAGCAAAGGTAAATATCGTTTAATTGCAACAATTGCAACAAATTTCTTTAAAAACCAGCAATATTTTTAGTTAAATCTTTTTCTAATCACACTTACTTTTCTTATTCATAGGCGAGATACTGATTGGTTGCATAATGGCATTTGGCATCAAGAAATTTGTGTCCGATTTGATTGGTTTCTCTAATACACTGAAAATATCTCCCAACATGTCTATATCTGACTGATGATTTGTTGACGTTGTGCTCTGTGTCGTGCTTTCACAGGAAACACTCTCAGTGGGAGACGATAAGTCCAAGAGAGATGATCCGTTATTAAAACTTGGTTTAGAAGATTCTGTCGCGTAAGATTTAGGAGATTGCCCGAGAATAATAACGGATGTGTATTTCTCGAAGACTTGATTCAACTCGTCACTTGCAGTTAGCACATCAGCTAAAGTAAAATGCATGGAAAAATAATTAATTTATTGACCATAGATTAATGATGAAGGAAAAAGCTACATGAGCAGAGTAACAAATGTTGATGTGCAGTTCAGTTTATAATGTACTATACATTATTTCACAAAATGATAGAAAATCTAAATCAAAGCGTCTTTTTTTTATTTTTCTTTTTTTTCTTTTAAAAGAGAAACGAGCAATTCTTAATTATTTTTAATTGATTATCTATATTTTAATCATAAGATTCTCCGAATTTTTCAGTAAATAATTATAGTAAATCTACAACTGAAAATCGATGATTGATCTATAATTAAATGTACAACGTACCAAGCATTTCAACATCACCCTGAGTCTCGCTAGCGAGTCGCAACAAAATAGGCTTCAATCGCTCGCACGCTTGATGTAACTCCTTCATCAATTCAAGATCTTCTGTGCTGGTTTCGTTTTGATTATACGAATCCAGCATTTCTGACAAGAGTTTTACGTTGTTATGCACTGATTCTAATTCCATATTCCTTCGCGAGTTTAACTGCAGTCTTTCCTCATCCTAAAAATAGGTAATTTGTAACCAAAGCTTAAGAGAGAAAATTGGAATTTATATTTCAAAAATGTGAAATAGAATTTTAAGAAATGTCAGAAGAAATCATTAAATATTTGAGGGAATCCGAATCCAAGAATTTTATCGTAAATATTCTTTTATGTTTTAAATAATCCTACCTCTTTCACCATAACTTTGATTAATCGGTTTGCAGTTTGTAGATCATAAGGATCTTTGCTATGAAGTAACTTGCGCAAATGCCTTGACATTTCTTCATTTTCAAATATATTATTCTTTATCTTAGATGATTTTTGACTTTCCTCACTGTTAGCCATTATAAATGCTGCATCTTCCTGTAATTTATTTTTATTGCATTTTGATACCTTATTATTAGAACAAAACATGCAGAATATAATAGAATATAATAGAAAGATAATAGAGTGACTATGCATTTTGTTATGCTTCCAAAATTGCAAGATTAAGAAAAGAAATATATTATAAACCTAATTATAAAACTATAATATAAAAAGCTATATATATAAAATAAATAACCTCAATGACTCCTTGTTTCTTAAGCATCTCATAAGCCTCCTTAATTTTCGATTCGCGAGGATATTCTCTGATCCATGTATAAAGTAGTTGCAATACTTTTTGCCGTACGCTTGCTGTGGTGCGAGTGCCTAAATATTTCGGCGAGACGAGTTTTATCATCTCATTGAGAAAGCGAAATTTACCAATTTCAGCATGAAATAACGGGCCGCATCTTTTCATACAAGTATCTAATAACTGAAGAAATATGTAAATCTATTATGAGTTATTTATTTACAAAATTCTATCTATAAATCTAATACTGAAAATCTCTTGCTAATTAAATTTATTTCTTATGTTTTTTATTATGTCATTGAAACTTATATTCCTTTAAAATTTAACTTATACTAGTTTTAAAGTACATATCTTAGCATCACCTTTCAGATAAATCCTTTGAATAACTTAGAAATATCAGTATATATATATATGATTAATATTAAATATATAATCAATTATATAATAATCAATATAAACTGATGTGTAAACAATTAATCTTCAATAATTAAATGTTTTTTTTTTAATTTTAAAAATGTATATATAAGCATTAAAATTTATAAAATATTCAAAAACAACATACTGAAAGTGCTTGAAGTGCTTCTGACTCGTTAAGCGATTGAATATGCGTTGCCAATAACTTTGTGCCTATTTGTATACCTTCTGATTCTTTGGTAAGCATCACGCAGAATGCTTCAATAGCTGCTATGTCTGGCTTCTGATTTTGTGGATTTGTAGCCCTCTCTATATAGCAATATATGTATACATATATTATAAAATATATATGTCAAATTAATAGGCTACTAAAAAAAAACTCTCATACTTAAATAAAAAACAAAATGTTATTAAGTAAATTTAGCTTGTACTCACGTATGAGAGCTTCTAAGCTAGTAGTCACCACATCCATGTTTATAATAGTAATTACTTATCACTGCATATAATTCTTATCGACACTTTTATAGTGATTAAAATGACACCTTTAGCATCTTATGTAAAAAATTTCAATTTTCTGAAATATCACGTAAAATTGTCAGTCATTAGATGGAACTCACGTAAGAATCACTAATTGTTCTCGCAATTATGTCTGAGTTAATAAAGCTCGGTGATCAGTTTACAAATTGTTTATCTACTAATGAGTCTCTCTTAACAGGAAACATTAGTTTTCGTTGTTTTATGCCTAATTTATTATTTACTTGCTTTAAGAGGCTTCTCAGCATAAAACAGCTGTTTCTGCTACAGGAGTCATCCTGGCTCCTGGTCACTCTGTGTTGTTTTCACAGATTTTTATCCTGCTTCACTGTATTATACTATCATCTGACATCACACGATTTGGGTTGGCATCACCGATCATCGACTGTAAGAAGATCAGATGATCAAATGACAAATGACAATTGAGAGGAGCCACGCCACCATCTTCTGTAAATCCTACAGTAACGCCATCACATTTATATTGACAGCTGGAAGTACGAAGCCACAAGATTTTTTAACTGTCGATAAAATCAACATTTAATCCGTCAGAAAAAAGCGTTGCAAAATAGCCAATCAACTTATCAATTTTCTGTAAGAACAAAAGATTGATTGGCTGCACTATAATTTAGTACCTTATGATATCTTGTTAGTGCGTTCGAAAATCCTACTCGAGGTGTAAGGTAACGTTTAATTAACCAATCGGGACAGAAGGAGCAAAGATTTCTTTTTGTTCGATTGATCAATTTAACTGCTCTATCCCACGAGTAGGATTTTTCAACACATCCTTGTGATGTGGATTAATGCATATGTCACAAGGTGTATTCCACGTGCACGTGCTTATTTTCTATTTAGCTGAAAAGTTCAAGCTAATATTACCGGTAAAAATTGAAACTAGAGAAAAATCTTACATCTCTTTGCATTTTACATAAAAGCAAATATTTCTTTTCAGAAATGAGTGACGCTAAGATAAAGAAACGTAAAGTTTCTAAAAAAACGAAGAAATCTTGGCGCAAACATGTCGACATCAATGATGTCGATAAATTTTTAGATAATAAAAGGTTAGAAGAAAGACTGGGTGCCCCTTTCTCGGAGCGTGAGGATTCTCAGTTATTTGTTATCGACAAATCTGAAATCATTACAAATGCTTCTTCCAAACAGGCCGCCAGGCTAGCCTTAAAGAATAAGGAACCGAAATGTTTTGCTTCTCTAAAGCCACATACGCAAGTTCCTGATCCGATTTCTAAAAGGAATCATGTAAGACTCAGGAAAAAGAAAGAAGTTTTAAAGGATAGAAAGCTCACAAAAACTGCTACAAATTACATTAAGAAGAAAGAAAAAGGCGATATATGGAATGTCACAAATGTATTGTCAGAAAAGATATGGCCAGAAATAATCACCGAATGGATGTCTTCAGACAGTATTAGACATACAATCAAACATTTAGGAGTGCAAAAAAGAAAATTACCTTCATCGTTACAAAAAAAGCCATCTGTTTTACCAATAGTAGAAGTGCCACATCCAGGTACATCATATAATCCTTCGTATGCTGATCACCAAGACTTGCTTCACCAAATTGCTCAAAAAGAATTAGAAATTATAAAACAAGAGAAGCACCTTGATCGAGTTACTACTCAAATGTTTAAAAAGGCAAGTCATCAAATTCTTGAATAATTACATATAATCTTCCTAATTCTATAATATTCTAGTAAAAATTTGACATGAATGTAATATTATCTGATTATTTTTTAATATATTATTTTTAATGTTAGTTTTATATAATATAATGTTGTTTATTATTCTTATTTGTAACCTGTATAATTTGTTACATATATATACATATATACGTTTCTTAGATATAAATTTTTAATATTAAATTTACATTTTAAGATTCCATTAAACAAAAGGGAGGAATATTTAATGAAAGAAATGTCTGAGGGTTTGCCAAAGCAAATAACAGAAAATACAAAATTTACTGAAGAAGATGATAATGAGGAAGATTCGTCTATCACAATGACAAGTAATAAACTTGTGAAAAATGCCAAAAAAACTCTTGTGCAGAGAAGAAAACAACGAGAACAGAAACAAGCAGCTAATGAACGTATATTGATCAAAATTGATAAAAAGAAAATTTCTGATATCTACAAATTGAAAAATTTGCAACAACAAATAGAGGTCAAAGAAAAGAAGCAAGAACTTTTGCGACAAAAACGAATGATGAAACGTGGAAGAGAGTCTGTATTGCCGAAGACTCTAAGTAAAACTAAATTTGAGCCCTTAGATCCTGATTTCCTGCTTCCAGAAGAATTGACTGGCAATTTGAGAAATTGTAAATCCTCCACAAATTTACTAAAAGATCGGTACAAATCGCTTCAACAGAGAAGTATTGTTGCACCAGCTGTCATAAAATTGTAAGTAACACAAAAAAGTAGATATGTAAAATATAATAATCTATAATACCAGTAAAATACATAGGTTTAGAAGAATTTGATAAAAGAAAAAATTTTAAAATAAAAGTGTATGTAATAAAAAAAAAAATTATATAATGAAAATTATTGATTAGTTTTTAAGAATTTTAAAAAATTAATTAACAAATTATTTCTTCAAGGATTTTACATATTGCTTTTTTTTTTAGGAAACGTGACAAAGCAAAGATGAAGAAATTTGTGAAACCAGATCATAAAATAAACGTGAATGCTGTTAAGTTACGACTTCACAAAGTTTGATGCTCTTATTAATATATTTGAGATATCACATATACTACGTTTATCTAATAAAAGCTAATATCTGTAATCCAATCTATTATTGGAGAAATATATAAAAATGAGGGAAAGGGAAATAAATATATTTCCAATATCTATCTTAAGTTAGCCCTTTTATAAAATAAAGTGGCATTTATCAATCTTTGCTTTTATTTCTACAAATAAGGTATTCCTTTACATTCATTCAAGTTTATTTTTGGAGCTTCGTTTTTTATGTTTATTGAATTTTATTTTTTCATTTACAATTGCACATTTTTTTAATTTTAAGCTTTGCTAGTACATATTTAACATCACAGAGCATCTGCAAATGTGTTTGCAATTGATCAGATACCCACTGCTCCTGATATTTAGCAATAGTAAGTTTCTCTTCCTCGCGATAAAGTAAAACTTCCAATTCTTTTACAGTTGCCTCATGATTTTGCGCTTTGATCATGGCATTGTCTGTGTTCACCACATATTGCTCTTCTGGAAGATGATCGAATTTGACTAGTTCGGATAATTTAATATTTGTTTTATAGCACAAGTCAGATAACATATCACTCGAGGTTTTTGCTAGTTTGGTAATTATTATGGATTGCTTTGTATTCAAACGCGCATTGTTCATTTTACTTTTATATTTTTCTTTTTCTTTACTGTGAAGTAATAAATATAATAATATTAATTTACAGAAATATAAAGTCAAATTAAGAGCTAATAAATTTAGAAATATACTAAAATCAATTGGCTTACTTATATAAGATGCAATCTTGTTTTTTAGGAGTCATGTCTTCAACAAACATTAATAATTGATTGCTTATAGCTATATTTTCTGACAATAACTTGGATATTGAACGTGGCATATGTTGCTCTACTTGAAAAACATTAGACAGATCCAAGAGACAATTATATAAACTTTTTTTGAGTCTATATAAACCACAATTTTACAATTTTAATTCTTTCTCGAATAAGAAAACAAAATTTATTTGTTATATATTTATATACTTTTCTCTGTCAATCTTGAATTTGTATTCAATTTGACGCAAATTCTCTGCCATCTGTTCTTTTTCAACAATTAAATATTGATTTTTCATATTTAATTTCTTTTCCAGAATAGGTTGCATTGACTTGTAATCTTCCAAAACATTAGTTTTAGCGCCTTTTAACAATGTGTTTAAAAAATTTTAATAATAACTAAAAAAGCTGAATTATGTGAAAAAATTCTACAAAATTAATCTTTAAGAGGGAAAAATTTATATATGATAAACTTTGTTTATAAAATTTTAATATATTTAAGCTCTGTTTACTGAATTCTTGAGTTACACAAATTTAAATAGATAATTAAATAGATCATACAATAAAATTTCTACAAATTAAAAATATATATATAAAGAGCACAAATTTGATTAAATGAAATATTAAGCAGCAATTACTCAAAAGCTTGTTTTGTGAAAGGAGCATGAGTCGTGTGTTGTTATATTTTTCATCAATATTTTTAGTTTTTTCAATATGAGTGAATTTATCATTAATCCTTGCTTTTTCAATAACAGCTAATTGATTCTTATGTGCTTCTGTCCTGATTGTATAAGAATTTATCTGTGAACTTAAATTAGATATTTCTTTCCCTTTCTCTGCTTGCAAAATTTTAATGGAATTATTTGTATTTTCTAAAGTATTCTCTAATTCCTTATTCCGATCTTCTAATCTATTTAAAAAATTGTTTTTGTTATTATATAAAATACTCGAAATCATACACTTTTTTTAAGCACAACAAAGTTTTTTTTTATATACATAAAATATAATAAACACCCTTAATTCCAAAATTAATTTTAAATTAACGCAAGTCCAAAACACTAAAAACATTTTTTTAAATAATTACCTTTGAATTCTTTTATTTGATTCTGCAATTTTTAAATCATACAAACATTTTTGCGTGTTAATAATGGTACCTTTAGTCTTGGTTTCCTTAAAATCGAGCGTTTGAAGACGCGGTGGTAAACTTACATTGCCCTTGTCTTTTCCATACAGATCCATATTTATTATCCCGATTTTTAGTATCAATATTTCGACTAACAGCTTATTTTTAATGTTTAGAAAATATACTAAAAATGCATTGTTTTCTGCAGATTTTTATAAATCTATTAAACAGTCAGGTGACATTTGTAACATATTGCGCGTTTTATTTGAAAAAGACACTCATTATTATAGGATTATTTTTTCGATTTCACGATACATAGGATATATTACTATTTGTCATGAAGAATTTATAAAACATGAATCGATTAGCTATCGGTTAGAGAATTTCTAGAATTTCAAATGTTTTTTCTAATAACAGCCAATCAGACAAATCTTCACACCATAATAAAATATTACCAAAGTCATATTATTGGAGAATTTATTTTTTAATGTTGGCACATCTGAATATTCGGAATATTTCATTTTACTAAACTTAGGTTAGGTTAATCAAAATGGACGCACAGCGGTGCCGTTTGCAATAATGTGCAATGATATATGTATATTCCTACAGATGATTTTCTTATGTGTATTGCGCCAAATGTGGATAGACCCAAGCAAAAGTTTATTATTTTTCGTGATAGAAATCTGTTTGCGAACAAATCATTTAAATATTATTGAATACGTTTTGGATATTCTGTGAATCGATAATATATATTGCAATTTTATATTATATATCAAATTTTTTTTTTTTTAAGAATTTCATTAATTCAGCTTTCTCTTATACGATACGATGTAACTTTTGAGTCGTATTGGACACGATACACTACCTTATTAAGGATTAGCAATGTGTAATGATTCTGTAAAATGTTATCTAAAGTAATCCGATATTTGAAATGTTGAGACTCGAAACTGTCGAATTGCCCTCGTATATAAGTGTACATAAAGCTATATGTTATTACAATTCATTCAGTTCGATCATTTGCGAATAGTTGACGCGAGTATAAGGACAACGATTTGATAAGCGGCGTAAGAGCAAGGATCGCGCTTTATACGAAATACTGGATACTTAAGATACAAATGCTCAAGTTTTCGTAACCATATAAACAGGTGAATAACATTGCTTAGCATTATTAATATCCGTATTGTAAAATTTAATTGCAGATAATTTTGATTATAATAAAGTGAGATATATGAAGTCCCTATATATTCTGCATATTATATTTCAGGTAATTGGCAATTATTTGTAAGTTGCCATCCTTGCTGTTTTTCTGTTAATTTGGAGCAACAAATTTAATTTAATTTTGAAAAAATCCAGAAACAGTGCTTATAAATGCAAAAATATTTCTCGCTGTGAATAGTGAATATTGCAAGATCATAAACATGCGTATGTTATTTAAGATAAACAATTGTATAAAAGTATCAATGTACTCGGCAATATATCACACATAAAAACTACACAAAATAATAAATTTGTAATGCAGAAGAGAAGAATCTATCATTGTGTTTTTGTAAGATTATTATAACAAATATCTGTATATAGAAAGCATTTACACAATGTCGAATTCTAAGAAAAGTCCAGATTGTAATCTAAAAGAAGCCACAGTACTCAAAAAAGAAATGCAAGAAACAGTAAAGAAAAAAGGAGACTCTTCTGCACGACCAAAGTGTAAATTGGATTCGCATGGTTGCCTAAATCTTCAAGATATTCTGCTCATGTTTGATAGTCCAATAAGTCAGGAGCGAGCATGGGCATTGTGTTATCAAATAGTCAAAGGCCTATCGCGCTTAACAGAGAATAAGTTTTATGAGATATCAGACCTCTGGCAAATTGTACTTCACAAAGATGGAGACATCTGTCTTGAAAGTTTGGCAGGTGACTTTTTTTTATTGTAAAATTTATAATTAATTAAAAAATTATATATTATTATTGCAAACTTGGAAATAATTGACAAAACAATTTATGTTACAGGAGCCAAGCAACCTCTTGTTTCTGAAGAAAAGGTAAAGTAATTTGTAATAAGTATCTACTGTTTATTTTACAATATAAATGGAATAATTATTTCATAATTTTATCTAAATTGTCTGTTCTATCATATAGGCCATATTCTCTTTAGGCATGGCAATTTTTAAGGCCTTGGATTTTGGCTCTAATCCAGGAGAGGAAATAGCTTTATCGCCAGATCTAGAAGCTCTCATTACATTGATGACAAGTTGCAATCGAGGTGAATAAACTAAATCATTTTTTTTACTGATATTTAATTATACAATTCCATATATTTAAACAGAATTTCAATAATCGAAATAATTTTTTTGTTTTAAGTAAGACTAAAATGTTATCTGATTACATTATTAGCATCCGAAAGTGATGTAGAAGAACGTCTACAAGAGACCGATGATGAAGGCATCGAACGGGACTCGGGTGACACTGATGCAGAAGATTATGTGATGCCGAAAACTACTGAATTATGTACAGATAGTTCCGCTTGTACCTTGAAGACCATTCTCCAAGTGAGTATTTATATTCTTTCTCTAATTTTTACAACTAATAATTAAAAAAAAGCAAACTAAATATGAGAATCACATCATCTGCTTGAATGTTTAAATCAATTTCGAAAAAATGCGATGGACAAACAGTTTTATCTTTTAATGTCTTAATTGGATATAAATTAAGTGTAGAATGACATTTATTAAGCCACAAAACAGAAGGTTTTTTAATTTTTTTATTTTAGATATGTGAGCGGCATGTGCAAAGTTTGCATGAAGATGCCGATAATTATTATCGAAATGTGATACAAATGTTTGTGGAGGAGGCTCTTAGTCTCTCTCAATTTCTGGAAAAAGTGGTTGTCGACAAGCAATCACAAGATTTATACAGCCCAAGCATCAATGACCCTGATCGTAATTCTATCTCACTTCAGAACATTGACACATTGGATTTCAATGATTGGGTAAGTTTTCTTAATAAATACAAGAATATACATGGTGCAAGATATCTCTCATCAACAATTTTTCTGATGAGAGAATAACCGATTTACAACAATCTATTTAAGTAATCTATAACAGGACTAAAATTTCTTTGTTGTACTTAATTAGCACTTTCTTGTTTCACGTTTCTACTTTACAAGAAAGATGTATAAAAGATATACAAGGAATAAAATAATAAATATATAATGATAATTATACATATATAATTTATTGATTACAAACATTTATTGATTATTAATTGCATTTGCTCTTATAGACAGACGTTAGAATTTGGAGGGCTATACAAGTACGTTTATACAAATGTTCAATGTGTTTAATAAAATTTATTTGTTGATTCTTTATTTTATAGTAATCACATTATTATCTATTTTAATTAGTGTTTCTATCTTTTAACATTCATAAATTTAATATAGCATGCTTCAATCGCAAACACATGCTGCATAATAATTGAGTTTACTTACATTTATATAGAACAAGTCAGATTTATAAAGTTAATAATTTTATTTATATTAGAGAGAATTTGTTTATAATTATAAAAAATAATGATTTATTATTAATATTATTATTAATATTAGTACTTTTATTATTAATATTTATTATTTTAAAAATGAATTGTACAAAGCATAATTTGTAGATTGTTATTTTATTTATTATAAGTGATTTTTTATTGTGTCATTTTATGTTAACAAGAACACTCTACTACATTACTAGTTCCTATTTACTATATAATAATAATTTTTTTAAGTGTTATATTACAAAATAATTAGTACATTAGTTAGTGTTAATACATTACTTAGTGTTAATGAATAATATTCGCAAATTTTAAAACAACACTTGTAAAAATTAAAATCGATTAATTTGAGATAATATATATATGTAAGCACAAACATCTGCTTTTTTGTGAAACTTTTTTTCAACTTAGTTTATTGGACAATATTATTCATTAACGCGCTCTAGATTTATATATACTTGTGGATGAAAATACTGAAGCTTTATTAAATGTATCATCAGGCCAGATTTTGGGTTCAAGTAATCAGTGAGCTGAGGCGAGGAGTGAAATTGAAAAAAGTGGAAGCCAATTTGGGCTCCCGCGCGTCCTCGCGCACAAGGAAATCGTCCAGACTACAAACTAACTCCTTATGAGATTCTGATGGACGATATTAGAGAGAAACGGTATCATCTTAGAAAAACGCCTCCTACGCCCTCGAGAAAGGATGCGCATGCAATTATTCTCGAATTCATTCGAAGTCGACCACCTCTGAAAAAGGCAAGTGAATATCTAGGATATAAATAACTAAACGCTAAGGAGCTATATTTTATATTCATTAATTGTGCTTGTTCAAATCCGAGATAATATAATTCGCGAGATGAAATGAAGTTTAATATATATGTTGAATCTCAATTCAATACATATTAATAGGTATTACATTGGAATCGAGATATACTTATAAAAATCATGGAAATACACCTATACAATTGTAAATTATTATTGAGATATGAAATTATATTTATATCAAATGATATAACCATGATATCAATTTGTTTAAAACATATTGAGCAGAGTTTGAACTATAAAAGAAGTTAGAAATATATTTAAGCCTATTTTAAAATATATCACTAATATAATATAATAATAATAAATGAGAAAAGCTTTAGGAAATATGTGTTTAAGAATTTTATAAAAAAAAATTGTTGTCTGTTATATCTTACTATACAGGCCTCAGAGAGACGATTACGACCGTTACAAAAAGAATGTACGCTGAGAGAGTTACTTATGGAGAGTATAAAGAAACCTCCAAAGCCCTTAAGATCTTCAAGTTCGAGACAAAACGTTCCCAGGGTTGAAGAAACATCAGTTTGTAAGTCTATACATTTTATATATATATATATATAGGCACTATATTTTAATAATGGACTATAACACTACTTTATTAATCTTCTACATGTTAGAATTACTGTGTAACATACTACATGTATTTGAGTTGTACAACTTTATTTTTCTTTAACTTGAAATATGAAATTATAAAGTATAAGAAAAATGTCAAAACTTAATTTATAATAATTATTTCTATATATAAAATTAATGTAAAACTATTTAAATATCATTCTATGGTTTAGAAGTAGAAAGAAATAGAAGATAAATTTTTCCAATATTTCTATTAAAATAACGCATTTGCATTTAATTGTCATTGTATTAAAACTATTGTCTCCCATTTTTTTTACGCAATATAATAAAAACTGAAAGTTTATGCGAATTAATTTATAACGGTTGCGAATAAACTCTATCTGAGGAAATTTGATTAAAAATCAAGGATTATTAAAAATTATTTTATTAAAACACAAACTCTCTTAAAAGAATATTAATTAAAATTGAAAATTATTAATTATACGAAATATAAATTAGACTATATAAATATGAAAACATTTAACGCGCTTTATATCAGATCGCGAGAATTCGATATTGAATCGCACCCTATAACGTAGATGAATCACGATTTGGGGCGCTACGGGCGCAGAACAGAGAGAGAAAGAAAGAGGGTGAGAATGGGTTGGAGGGAGAGAAAAAGGGTACCTGGACATGGATGTAGACACGATCAATAACTGAAAGCGTGCAAAGGTGGACTGACGTTGCCCGAAACGTCATTGTAGCACGCCAGTCGGATGTCAACCCTTCCTCGTGAATGTCCTGGTTTATTGGTCCATCGATGCGACTGAAGGATGTACTAATTTGTGCTTCGGGGAATATTCAAAAATCCGTGGGATAATGAGTCGATCGATATTTTCAATATCTGCGAATCTCTCTTTGTGAATAATCTCGCGAAAGACTTACGAGTTCGGGATAATTTACTGTGATTTAAAAAGTGTTGTAAAAAACGTGAACGTTTATTTGTCCTCTTTGTTGCTTATTTTATAAAATATATATGTAGTGATTATAAAGTTCAAAGGTAAAGATTCAGAGACATATATATATAAAGAACCTTTATTTATATATAACATATTGCAGATTTTTTGTAACATTAATCTTTTCACAAAAGGACTAAATTACAATTATATGAAAAAATCTACTGAGTGTATTAATAAATAATTTATAACAAACACATATTTATGATGTAAAAAAATATGTGTCCTATATAATTCTAATATAATATTAACGTATTGCTTATAAGAATATGAAATATAAAATTCAAGATTCTTAGAAACTTGAAATTTTATTAAAACATTTGTTTTTAATCTTTTAATTTTTATTATTAAAACTTGCCTATTAAAAATCATTAATTTTTTATCACTTTTTTCTTGCCAAATTATTTAATAATAAGTAAAAAAGTAAAAAATCGCGACGATTGTTACGATCTGAGCACTCTATATATAATTTATTATAAAAAAATTCGAAATTTTAGGAATCTGATATTATATAAAAATTGAAGATTTGATTTTTTGTTTTATAATTTGAAATATGCAATAATTTGAATTTATAGATCTATGAGGAAATAATAAGAATCTGTGAAATAAAAGAAATGGTGTTTTGAATAATATATGTAGAACCAAATATTTCTCCAAATGCATTTGTAGAAACGAGGATATCTAGAATTTTGCACGAGTATTTCCGATTCTCTTTTCTGATCTCTCCTCATCTTCAAGAACTCGGATACATTCTTCGAGATGATGAAAATAATGTATATACCCGAAGTCTATTATTTCGACTTATTTAAAGATGTCACAAGCTGCTACGTGCTTCTTTTAAATTTATTGTAACATCATCAAGTCAGGATCAAGAGCCGCTGTTGTCTTCATTTTGTTACAAGTAATAATTTTCTTCAAAAGAAAGAGAAAAATAAATAAAAAGATAAGTGCGAATTTAAAGTAAAAGATGAAAGCAAACTAAATAAGATAATGGATGAGAAAACAAGACAACGTGCGCGCGCGCGAATAATTTTGAAACGATGAATAAATAAATAGCGCAAGTTGACCTTTTGATATTCAATAAATCGTCAGCTTAGAGTAAGTGCTTATCGCACTTAAAAATATTTTGTAACAAGAACTAATTAAAATCTTGTGTATATTTATTATGCAGAATAACTTTTTTTTCATACATATTTAATAAAATTTTATATAATTTTCTTTTTTTAGACTTTTTTTTTCTTTTTTTTTTTTTGAAGAAGAGAATGTAGATTTTCTTTAACAAAATTGTTTTCGACAGTAAAATGTAGGATCTTTCCATAAAATTTTTGTCTATGAATAAAGTCTTCGAAATTAATAAATAAAAAGCTTAATCATGTGTTGAAAACTGGAGCGCAATAATAATGCTTGCTGTCATGATATCAATTTTTTTCAGGCGGCAAGTCTCGCATGATAGTCCTCGGAGAAGTGCCGCCGTCGCAACCAGAGCAGGAGCAGGAGTCTGCGCAAGATGTTGCGGCTCAGTGGTTGCAGTCGGAAGATCAGAGGACGGCGACGTCGGCAGCCGGCAGCGTCCTGGCGGCAACGAGCCGCAGAAGACAGGATGTACCACCGGTACCGCAACCGCGGCAAAGGATCGCCAAGGATAGACCCGATGTTAGGGTTTTGCCTTCCAATAGGAATCGTAAGTCGCGTAGAAGGCGCATTACGGTCGCAGGTAATCATCTCATTCATCATCGTCATACATATGTGAGTGTGAAAAGTATTTTAAAAAGAAATAAAAAAGGCACAATTTTTGAATATCAAAACAAAAAAGCACAATATAATACGAAACAATAATTAGAATGGGTTAATCGTAAAATTTTGTTATAAAACGATATTTGGTATTTTTAATAAAATAAATTTATATTTTTAAATATAAATTAAACAATAAACACTAAACTTTTTAAAATTTTAATATAGATAAAATTTATTTTTATTATACACTTGCAAGTAATTTAAAGTAATAATATTAATATGTGCTATATACATAATTAAGAATGATAATGTATATAAAGAAAGCTGTGTGTGTATGTATGTGTAAACATGGAAATTAAAAATTTTCATAAGATTGAGATATTGTCTTTGCTAAGACTCTAAGAAAATTATTTATCTTTAAAAAATTTCTAAAATTTAATTAATTACCAATATAGTAGTGAGCATTTCATCAAAAAATCTATCTTTCCATTTCTGGGTCATATACAGTCATCGCATAATAAATCATAATATTGTTGCGATTTTAAAGTTTGCGCCGTTAGTACCAATCTAGATTTGATTATCATATTGCCAATGAATTAATTTTAATTTTTCAGATATAACGCAGAACGGGGAAGATATTAAGGAATATGAATCATCTGCGGTACCAAAACCACCTGGAAGAAATCTGGATGCTATTAGACGACCCAAGAAACTGATACCTGTTGATTTCGATTTAAAGGTCTATTTTCATATTTTTTCGATTACAATAGTAAATTCCAAATATAATAAACTCTTGTATAATAAATTCCCGCGATACTTCTATAATACTGCATAAAGTGGCACTCTTTATTCTAATTTAATTTAAAATTCGAATAGTGATAAAGACAAGTTATTCATTAAATGGTGTGGTAACTATAGCAGTTAACTTATTTTTATATTGAATCACATGTTACAAGTTCGAAGAGTACAAACATCGTAACTAAATAATACTATCTTTCACACAGTTGGATGCGGAGGATGACGATGACGACGATGATGATTACAACGAAGAGGAATTTGAAACGCGGTTCGAGGAAGAGGACGAAGCCTCTAATTATTGGCAATTAAAGGATTACAGTTTTGGAGCTCGCGAAGGTATGCGAAACGGGCACAAAGATTATCACCAGCAGAGAGATGATGATGAAGTAGGATCCGCGAATCCTTGGCGGAAAACCGGTGGGCTTCGTCTAACCAGAAACGAGTATCATCGATTCTGCGATGCTCAACTAGAATGTAATTGTTATAAATAATATTTGAACCTGTCCTCCTATTTGTTTATTGTTTTATAATCTTTCTTCCTTTTCTTTTGTTATTTCTTTTATAATCCTTTCTTTTAATTTTTCTTTCGATATAATACTTATAAAAACTGTGTCGTAATGTCTGAAATCCACTTGAAGAATGACCTCTTCCAATCTTGGAATCAATTTTTTCTTAGTGAATATTTTAATGGACATTATTTTTTTAATAACTCTTTTTAATCTTTAGTAAACAATTCTTAAGTTTTCTATATTATATTCTTTTCTTTACTGTATTTTTTTCAACCACGAATATTTAGTGATTTATATCAGTGATTCAATTGTCAGTATATTTTAACATTTTGAAATAATCATGGTAAACGATAACGATTAGATAAAATTTATCTAATCTTTTACTAAGGAAAGATTTATTTATAAAGTTCATTAATAAAATGCTACTTAAGAGATTACTTATTTTTACAGGTTTTTAACTTTTTGAGAGAAATGAATTTCTGTGTTTTTGCATCAGATTAATAAGAAAATTTGCTTGTCCCTCCTCTCTTATTCATAATAAAATATTAAATGAACTTGTTAATTAATATAACAATGTTTTGATTAAAACATATTTGAATTGCTCCAAAAATGATCAAAAGCAATAAAAATATAAGATAAAATCATATCTGTTTTAGAATTTCAGCTTGAAAGTATATTGGAAAATAATTATGTGTAAAATTTCTTTTTTCCTGATAAGGTTCATTCTATCAAAAAGTCGATATCCTAATTTATGTCAATTTTAAGAGTACGGTAAAAATAAATTTTTCTCTTTATAACTCGGATTCTAACTCAGGTTCAAATGCATTTTAAATCGAGCAAGAATTTATAAAAAGTGAATTTATAATGGTTCCCGAAATAATTTGAAAGTGAAATTGAATTAGATATTCCCTATTCTAATGTGAAATCTTGTTCGATTTTTTAGCTTACGATTTAGCGACGCAGTGTCCTTCCCGGAGAGCATCCGCAAAAAAACACGCTGCAAAATGTACGATACCATTAACGTCACTCACGGGGACGACATCTCTGCCACAATCAAGACCGCAAAGTCGACAACACACTGGCCTCACGGATTCGACACTGAGCCAAGGTCCGAGTCCTAACATCAGTCTGAATCCTAGCCCGAGTCACAGTCCGCAGCCACGTGCGCCCAGGCAACCGCGACGGGCGTACACAATCGCACACGAGGGTAAGGACGACAAAGCTCATGGCGATGAGTGGGAGGATGATACTGATAAGGTAAGGAACGTACATATATATATACGTTTTCGTATCTTTTTGTAAGCGAATTTTGGATACAACTGCGGACAACACAGATATTTTGATATTTTGAATAAACATAATACAGTACTTCTCAAACTTTCTTAGATGCGAAGCAAAATATGTGAACACATTTTAATATTGCAGATGATGAATATTTTTATATTTAGTCAATTTAAAAAGCAAAGAATATAAAAAGATAATAGATTGAAACGTTACGAGTTGAGGAAATTTTAGGGGTTTAAATATTTATATTATATAACATAAAAAGCTTAATTGAAAAGTTAATCATATTTCACAGAAGACAATACTAGGGGATATGCTGCTGGATGAAAGATTGTCATTAACATTGGACGAAATCGTGCACATTCGTAGCGTGCTCACGAAGGCGGAATTAGAATCTCTTCCTGTGGAAGGACGTGTTAAAGAGGATGTGGAGAAAAGACGTGTTTGTTTCCTCTGCCTGAAAACGCGCTTCGGGCTCTTGGGTCCTTGGGGGCAACGCTGTCGTTTGTGCAAGAGGACCGTTTGCGTGAAATGTTATTCGAAAGTCAGTTTCTAATTGCATACATCAATATATATTTGATTAATATGATATGAATATTATTTTATTTTATTCTATTTTGATTATATGTAGTGTCTAAAAATTAATAGAAAGTAGACTTATAACATTTTTGATGAAGCATACATTATTTTTGATGAAATCTCTCTTTGAAGTTAATCATATATTGACGAATATACTGAAATATTTATATTTATATTTTTCGAGCTGTGTGAATTAAATATTTCACATTAATAATTAAAAATTAGATTTAATTGAATTTTAATTGCTAAAACGCCTGATAATAACTCACGAGACACACACATATTTGACTGATTTGATTAAATTTTAATTATTAAAATTTGTTAAATACTTTTTGACGTTTCAATGTTTTTTCAATCTAATGGCAATAACCTATATTTTTAGATGCGGATTCCGACGGAGCAGTTTGCCCGAGTGCCAGTCGTGCTGCTCTCCCCCGGATTATTACTTTCGCCAACGGAAACGGAGACCGACAAGAACACTTGGTTAAGGAATGCGGGAGCGATCGGCTCGGCACCGGCTTCTCCTGCATCCAGACGAAAAGATTCCGCATTACGCAGCGGCACGCCCACTTCGACGCCGACGATGACACCAGTCTCCGCAATGACACCAACGTCAACGCCACCCTCTCATGCGCGTCGAGAGATGGAAAATCAGGGATTGGAGAAGAGGTCAGTACACGATATTATATAATAATTTGAATAAAAAGCTCAAGTGTTCCAAAATTTTACATTAATTTTTTAATTAAATTTATTGTATTTTACATGTTCATATTTTATTTGTATAATTTTTATGGTTTATGCATAGATGCTTTAAGGGCAGTGGCAGCCCCGCCGCTCTCTCAACCACGAAGACGTTCTCTGGTTCGAGCGGGCCGACCGCCGAGCAGCGTTTGGCAGCGGAACGGTTACGTGGTGTCGCCGTCGTCGTCTGTCATGATTGTCGCATCATGGTCATCCAGATAATCAAGAGCTCGAGAACAACTCGTGCGACAATACGCAACAATGTCATTTCCCGTCTCACTCTGAACCTCTCTCCTGCCTATGTTTAATCCTCCTCTTGATACCATTTCCATCAGTGACTACTGTTTCTTACCATTGTTTTCTCCGTGTCTAACAGAAATTCGTATTTCACTGTATACGTATCGGTAGCAAGTCGACAACAATTGTTGTCGCAAGAAAGAAAGAAAATACGTGTCTGTATGTGTAGATGCAAAATAGGACAGTCATTCTCTTATAATGCGTGTTGCAGAACTACATTGATTTTCATATCATAAAATAATGATAACGTAAGAATTATCTGTATGAAAAGTGGGCATATCTAAAATTTGTTTGGTACATATTATTTAAACTATGCTTTGTGCGTTGAGATATTTGTTTATCCTGAATAAAAGTTTTTCTTTTTTTTTTATTGATTGTTACATATTTTGAATCAGAAGAAGTCAATCAATATTTTCTTTACAATAGTTTCTTTAAGTTATCGATACCTACTATAAATGCAGGAGAGACGCGTGCGCGATGGTTATTTTTTCAGTCTAACTAAATGCATCGTTAGAGTCTACTAATGTTTATACAACTTGTCTTTGTAAAAATTTTATTTTACATAAAATAATTTATAACAAGGAAAAAACATTTATTTCATATATATTTCATTATTTTAGATTTTTGAAACTTAAATTATTTATATTTTCTTATATCTTCTAAATTATGTGTAAGATTCTAAAATTTTCATGATTTTTCTAGTCTTTCTATTAAATATTTTTCTTTAAGATATTTTTGCAGTTTTCACATATCAAAGTGTTTCATTGCCATAATATGCAGAATCTAAAAATTTAAAAAGTTACAAATTCAAAGATTTAAGAATCTGTGAATGTGTAATATATTTATAAATAATTATCTTCTTGGTGCAACAGTAAAAAAATATTTTGTAAATAGAATATTATATTGCTTATTCTTTGTTATAGATAAACATATCAACGCACAAGGTAATATTAATTTCCTGATTATATCATATTTTTTATGTCCATATTTTACCTTGAATAACCGATTTATTGTTTGTTTATGTTATTTATTTGGTACTGAAATAATATATTGCAATGCATTTAAATTTATTTGCTACAAAAAAGATGCTAGTTAAGAACGGTCGCATATACGTAGCAAATTTATATTATGTTATACTATCATTATCATTGTTTAATTATTGTTTTTCTGTGTTATATTATTTATATTAGATATATTATAATTTATATATCAAAGTAAAACTTTCAACAAAATTAAAGCATTCAAACAGCTAAAGACCTAAGAATTAGATTTAAAAAGTTTCGGCAATGGAAAGATGAAAATAAAATAGCCAAAGATTCTAATGTCGAAAACTCTAAGGATATGCAAAAATTTTAAAATATATATGTTAAGAATATAAACTCGAGTAAGAATCTCAAGATATACAGAGATTTAAGGATTTAATAATCAATGATCTAAAAGGATTAAAAAATGTGAAGAACTACAAATTTGAGATATTGATGAAAGTAAAAATTTAAAAATATAAAAATTCAATGGTCAAAATATTTGAACTATTGTACATTTAAGGATCAAAATGACCTCTAAGGAATTTCTTTGTAAAAAATTAACTTTTTACAAAAACCTATCTTTTTTATTTTTCACATATCTTTGATTTCAACAATTCTTGATGACACGAATTTATCCTACGTATCATAAATGCTTATGATTATATATTCTATAATATAAAAATAAATCCTTGGATCTCTCTCTCTCTTTAGCTCTTTGCTTTTATATATTCTTAGATTTCGAGATACGCACTTGATTTCATAATTTCTTTATATATATATAAACATACTTTATATAATATAAATCAATCAAGAATCTATATAATATTATATCCTAATATCATAGAGTCTTGAATACAAAAACATTTGGCTGCTTATTTATATAGATCCTTGCATTTTATCGATTATAATTTTTGTGCGTAATTTCGGAAAATGAAAGATCTCTCATTCTTAGAGATAGATTCTCAACATACTCTATGTGCAATGTATTTAGATCTCTAGATTCATATTCATAAGAAATTCACGATTCATTATTTCTAAAATCTTTGACTATCTTTTTCATTATTTACATCAAACATTGCAATTTTCTAAACATAATGTTAATTTAGCTTTTAATAAAATATGTAAACTTGAATGAAGAAAATTAAAATAGGCAATATTATTATTGGTCGTTTTGAAATGGGAGCAGAACCAAACAGAGGCAAAGAAGGCCTTAGAAGAATAAAAATTACTGATAAATCATATAGAAAATGCATTCTTCTTGTAAGATATTACTGTTGATCTTCCATAACACGTTGTATGTAATAATAACATGTTCAAATGTATTGAAAAATCCACTATATTCCTCACTAAGAAATATACAAGATATTCCAAAAAGATATATTTCAATAGCTTTTATTTGTAAAAGAACTTGTTTATTTCAAAGATATAAATTAATAATAAGCTTTAATTGAAATATTATAGGCTTAATTTGAAATTTGCATTTATTATCATTTTTGGGACTTTATTATATATCTATTTTTTTCTTAGTTTAAATAATGTAGTAAATAACTATTTTTTCTGTAGATAAAATTTCGGAGTATTGCGATGCATTTAGCGCTATACTCACGTGTTTTTCATGTTAAATAAATAAACCTTACAAAAATGTTTTTACACACACGCTGGCTACATTTAACGCTAAATGAGCACTATACATTAATATGAATATGGACCAATGTTTTTCAATTAATATGGAAAGATAAAACATCTTTGACTTACTCTTTCTTCCTTTAGAATATCTTGTATAACAAATAATAATGTTCAGAAAAAGAGGTAGAATAAAGACAAATATTGCAGAAGAGGAAAGTGGGAAAATAAAGCAAAAGAGAATTATACAATTTATCATAAGTATCTTCGTATATCAAAGTGAATAAATAAATTTAATAGAAAGTTTAAGATGCAAGACGACGCGAAGATAAATATCGAAATAAAATAAATTCATAATGCATTTAAAAATGAGAGTCTAGGAATAATATTAATTGATCACACTTGATATATCTGTGTTATTAATTAAAGAGGATTGATATTTTGATGAAATCAAATGTTATAATTAATTATTTTTATTATACTTAATTGATTGAGTACGTAAAATAAATTGCGATTAGTTCTAGAATAGATTAGTTTATTATATTGCATATTACTTGCGCAAATGAACGTGTAGAAATATGTATAGAAATGTTATACGAATTATGTTAATTGTATATATTGTAAATGACTTCTTTTACATTGTAAAATACGTCTCACAACGATATTATTTATTCCGAATAATTTCTGTAAGTGCAAACAAAAAGCTATGACACACAGTGAAGATCGTTATTGAAAGAATGTACATAAGTGAGAGAAAATTAATCGGATTGTGATGATTCTGACCGTGATCTTGATCATGATCCCTGTAATATGGTGCAGAGTACAAAGAAGAGAAGTAACGAATTATGAAGTTACGTTGCAAGTAACTCCGAAAAATGTTTCAATATTGAAGCCGATAAATAATATATATACATATATAATTATATAATCGAATATTGTTGCAAAAGCTTGCGAGGATCTTATAAAATTTGTAGGACAATTATATGGTATCACGAATGTAAAAATCCGACAATCGAAAGAGTCAAAGAGTTTAAAAAGAAGGAAAGGAGAAGGAAAATCTCTAATGACGCGAAAATGAAAATTATCGCAAATCAAGAAATTTAAGGATCCAAAAAGGATTCCTATAGGAAGCACGCTGAAAGCATTTTCGCTGGACTTATGAAGGTGAAATTCTTATTTACGCAGATCTTTTCTCTTTAAATCCTTCTTCATACGAGCCTCGTGTTAATATTTCTATTAAAATACAGAAATGTTAATACTTGGCTGAGCTTCAATATTAAAGGATTCGTATAGAATTACGGAGACTATTACGCGAGCTCTCTTGAGAACTGAAAAAATATTGTTTTTATGTATATCCCTTATTATTTGAAACTTGTTTCTCTCTCTCTCTCTCTCTCTTTTGTAGAAAATATTTTATTCAGATCTTTGGATTTAAAAAAAAAATATTTTTTTTTCCAAAAATCCTTAAATAACTATTTTCCGAAGAAAGATAAAAATCTTGAAGGATTCAAAGATTTCATGAACTTAGTATGATTTATAGCATAAAATGTAACAGGACTTTTGTAATAACGTAATACATTGCAAGCTATAGTATTTTCATTTAGCATTTAGAAAATATTTAATTAGAAAAATTAGGATCTATCTCATTAGACAAAATGTATCTTGCTTCGTTTTGTCGTTATATGCAGAAACTTGATGTAAATTTGCGATTTTAGTCGGCTATAATGTAAGTAATAAAACAATGATGTATGAAAATGAAGAAAACGAAAAACAAAAAAAATATCTTCGAAAAATATGTGTTAATATTCTCTTATTGTCAGTGCATTCTTTTATCTGTCATTTCCATTTAGTTTCACATATTTATATTATTTTAAGATTTTTAATTTTTTTTTATTTTTATATTTTTGTAAAATGTTTGTCTAAAGTCTAAATTAATGTTCATCTTCTAAAATGTACTACATAAAGAAGGAAAGTTTGATTTTTTCTTGCCACAAATTGTGTACTTAAAAAATATAAATTCTTTAATTTGCTATTGTGTGTCATAGCGATTTAAATGATTTTTAATTCAAGCATCACTGATACATAAAATTTATATTTTTTTTTCAGATGATTCGAGTAAGTAACGTTCGCATACAAAAAGTGACATGCAAGAAGTAAAAGATCAGTTGTTAATCATAACATCATTTTTTATTTCGTTTCGCTTATTACACAAAAACAAGCAATATCGTGCTATGCAAGGGTGATAAAGGAATTCGCGGATCCTTAAAATTTTCGGGCATGATATACGTTTATAATCTTATGATTTTTCGTCACATATCTGTCGTCACGCATTTAGCGTTAGCTGAAGGATCGGGAGAATATAAAGCTCCCTCTTAAAAATGCAAATCTAAATTTTTTTATTTTTCTAAAATATATTTCAACGCATTCGAGTTCTATTGGATATTAATATCTCATTGAATTCATGCAAAATGTACAAGACAATGATTGAATTTAACATTCTTTAACGCTAAATGCGCGATCGGAGGACGCAGGCTCTCAGATCCCATGTGCGGCTCGGAGTTTTTAGCTTCTACGATCTTCGCCTTCTTGTGCAATTTTGATTATACATCGGAATGATATATTTCATATATCACCGAAAGGAGCGCGAGCTACCAAACGCTGCATTTCTTCTTGGGATTCATCGGCGAGCCCAGTGGGCAGCTGTAAGCCTTGGCAAAGTCCTCGCTGTTTGACAGGGGACCCAGCACCCGTACTGGACCAGGCGAATGTACGCTGCTGCGGATCTTCGTGAGAGCATCCTCCGGCCTCATGGAACCGCACCAGATTTGCGCGTAATTGAGGAAGAACAACTGATCGTGGGTGAGATTCATTCCTGGCAGCAACGGTTCTTCGCCATGGATAGAGACCCACTTCTTGTAAGCCTAATATTTGATAAAGAGAGATTATCATCGATTCCGTAAGTGCGTTTCACATTTAAATTTAAAAGCTCTACGTGCGTTCTCTTTAAATCAGCATGTACTTTCAATTTATTTATTTATTTTTTTCAAATGTATAATTATCTGATCTTCTTTATAATTTTCAGAAATTTAGCATCTTTGGAACGCATAGCGTATATTTTTATCATTACCCTGAAAGACTGCTTGAGACCGCCGTTGTCAGCGATGTTTTCTCCTTGAGTCATTCTACCATTGATGTAAAGATTCACTTCCTGCAACTTGTATTTAGAATACTGATTCACGATGCATTGCGCCCTTTCGCGAAATGCCCTGATAGTGGCATTGTTCCACCATTGCATCATATTGCCGTCCTTGTCAAACTGACGACCCTTGTCGTCAAATCCATGAGTAATCTCGTGACCGATTACTACACCAATACCGCCATAATTTAAGGACTTGGGGAAGTGCTGAGAGTAAAAAAGCGGCTGTAGAATCCCCGCGGGAAATACTGAAATAATATCATACAAAACGATTAATTTATCAATGCGATTACGATCAAGGTTGCCTTTTATTAGGCAATGTTCACATTTTTTTAAATTTTGTAGATTTTCAAACTATTAAAAATTACAAAGCAATTTTACATCGAGATACTTGGAACTGTGGTTTTTTTTTAAGTCACGACGATGATTAATCGTTAATAATGATAATTATGATTAGTATAACTAATACACGCGACTGACCTATATCATTTTTGTTGGGATTGTAGAAAGCATTCACCACAGCTGGCTCAGTCGACCATTTATTCTTATCGACCGGCTTCCGCAGTTTTTGCAGATTATGGTAAGCGTCATACTTGAGTAGGGCAAAGATGTTCTCCAGAAAGCGATCTTCTGTTATGTTTAGCTAAAATTAAATGGTTCTTTGCGTACAATATATTTAATTTCGAATTTAAAATATATAAAAAAAGAAAACAACCAAAAAAATAGGAAACATAAATTTGAATCGTTTCATATCCAACTGCATAAAAAAACTCAATATTTAAATCATCAAAATCTTCTCGTATAATTCTCATATATTTCAGATTATCAAAAGAGATTTTTTTAATAACTTTTCTTCTGATATTTTATTAACAATGAGATATAAACAGATCAATAATTAGTCTAGAGTAATTTATATAAATAAAATGTAATATTGTATGGTAATATCGAAAAATATGAAATTATTACCATCACATATTCCAGAGAGAGTTCGACTGGATCCTTTAAAAATTCCGGATATCCGATTCGTTCGTTCATCGAATCGGCTTTCTTCTTTGCCACCATCCGGGTCTCATCATCCATCCAATGATTTTCGGTCAGTAATTCATTAAAAGCCTCGCGAATTGTTCGAATCATCTCTAGAGCAGTCTCCTGAAAAACAATCAATTCGATTTATAAAACGGGAAGATATCAATCAAATGTAGATTTCCGGAATAGAGAATACTTACCTTGCTCTCGTGATTAAAATTGTCGCGTATAAAAAGAGCCCCCACTGCCATTCCAAGTTTTTTGTTGGTCCATTCGACGCATTGCGACCATCTATTCCTTTCGCTGAGAATGCCTAGCAGAATTTTACGAAATTCGATCCGTTTCTGTTGATACTCGTTGATCATGTGAGGCATAATTGACATGACAAGCCGCCACAGAATATAGTTGTGTAAAGTCCTGTAAAATTTATTTTCGATTCAAAGATTTCAAAGAAAAATTCAAAGATTCGCGAGACTCTCCAAGTCTCTCAAACTCGATTAAATTTTACCAGAGAATTATTATAGTCTCAATATTTATTATAATAATCTCAATATATATTATATAATATATATATATATATATATATATATATATATATATATATATTATTAATCTCAATAAATCTATGATTTTACAGAGAGAATGGAAACTCGAAGGATTCGCAAAGGGAAAACTTGAAAATAATTTGAGAAAATAAAGAATCCAAGGATTTAAAAATTTAATTTGGTGAAATTAAGAGAATTAAAATTATAAATCCAAAGGAAAAAATTCTTTCATTGAAAGAATTATATCGAATGTGCCTATATCTTTACCTGCGATCCGTCTTTGAGATGATACGGCCTATCTGCATGAAATATGGCATTGCGTATGTCACGACTGGTTCATCTTCGTCGATTGGCACACTCATGAACTCTCGCAAGTAAACGAGCCACTGTAGCTGCGGTACTTCTCGCTGCAATTCTCGCAATGTTAATTTCCGGTAAATTGCCGAAGTATCATGCCTATCCGCTTCCGGTAATGAAGCCTGAAACGTGGGATTTAATTAAGAGATTAAATGAATTTTTTAATTATTCCGAAATTTTTTTAGACGAACTATATAAAATTGCTGTGAATATAGAAAGAAGACGTACATTGGCAAGCTGTTTTTCCAAAACGATCACTCGATAAAACTCCTCTCTCGCCGAAGAAGGATTCGCACCAAGCAAGATAGCGACGCTCGTCATATAATTATGATAAGCCTTCAATTCGGCTTCGCTGCTTTTCTTCAAGTAATAATCTCTGCTAGGTAATGCCAATTGCATCTGGTCCAACTGTATAAATGAAAAGGTTGTTATATTTCTTTATAATATTTTCTAAAACTACTTTCTACTTTAAGTAAGTTAAATTTTCTCAAAGGCAGCCAGTTCTATATTGGCAAGAAAACTTAGTGGGATAGTGCGAGAGACGTACAGATATGATCTAGACTTTTTTTTTAAATCATATCTAATTATAAGCAGTTTTTCAATATAACATATATGTTATTCTTTAAATTTTATGACACACGATAATTTTGATTGTTCAATTGTAATCATTCTTCCAACGATATAAAAAAATGTATATTCTTTGAAGAAGGCAGATTACATGAACAAATAAATGAATAATATGATTTTATCTTAAATATTGTTTCAGAATTTTAAAATAGAAAAAGTCCAGATGATTCAAACGACTCCCGTATGTTATGACGTTGACGTGTTGTATAGCCGTCGACTGACGGGGCCTTACTTTGCCGGCGCACCTGGAGGATGTTGGCCGAGGAATTCTTATCGTCCGGACCGACCCATTGTTCCAGCAGCACACCCTCGTTGTAATCGCCGCGTACACGACCTAGAAGGACTTCCAGCGGATAAGACGGCGGTTTCCAAGACGCTCCTACTATTGCCGGCCAGCCACCGAGACGCTCCAGGATCTTCTTCAACGGGGTGTCCCCGATCTCACGTATGCGAGCTGCGTTTTTATATCATTTCGTTTTTGTAAGATATGCGAGACACATTATCTCTTTTATGCGTACAATTCATGTTATCAGTTTACATGAGAGGAAACTTTTTAAGTATTTTAAATATTTTGATTCACAGATATCTTTTTGCACATTTTTGTTTCTAACAAAAATAAAAATCTAGATTCGTCAAAGATTCTACAATCGAATGAAGGAGAAAGAGAGATCTCGATTATTCTTTTTTTTCGAGAGAGCATTCTGTATACCCACGGATGTCCATACACGACCTGTAGAACATCTTCGCTTTGAGAGTGGCGTTATTGTCATCCGCGTTAGGCGGCTCCTCCAGTAGGCGCTTCAGGATCACCTGCAGCTGATCGGCCAGTACTTCGAAGGTGCTGATGGAGCTTCGGTCTTCCGGTATCACGTGCAATCGATTCCACGTGCCGCAGGCGTATTGAAAGAAGTCTACGCAAGGTGCCACGGTAGTATCCATCGCTGTCAATAAACTCGCCGCTATATTGAAATCAATGAAATCCCTCTTGTTATTATCACTCGACTTGATTGACTTATGACAGGTATTTATGTCAAAACCACTGAAATCTATACATACTGGTATGACGAAGGAGATAACTCCAAATGTCATATGTCTCTTTCAGAGTATAATGCAATCCAAGAAAGTTTATTTTATATCCTATAGTGGAAAATATGTTTAGTTTTATAATGAATGCCGAATGAGTACATTTTCAATACATATGTATTTAAAGAACAAAGTTATCCTCTGTTTTCCTTTCTCTCTTTTTTTCCACTCGTTTTTTTTCTATACGAGAATAATATAAAAGAGCACATTATATGTTATGTATAGACTTCAATGATCAAAATCAATGATTATTCGTCAGAAATATACGTACTTGATTTCTCATTTTCTCTCTCCTTAATATAAAAAGTTTTATTAAAATAAGATTAGTTCGTTTATAGTTTAAAATTTTCACGATATTGTCAATCAAAGTCATGATTGATTTACGTGTCAGGAACTATAATAATTGAATTTAAGAATATATTATAAAATGTATATCTTTTGTGTGTTCATGATCATCAAATAGTCCATATAGCGGCTTGTTTTATTTACTTATGTGTGTCTCTTTGCGTAGATTAATTAATATTTTTATTATTTTATTATTATTTTAGTTTTGTGTTTCTTGAGTTATGACATTTTTACATCTATTGCAAATTAAAATTTGATATACGAGTATAAGAAGATTAAAAGAATATGTTAAGCGTTAAAAAAGTAAAAAATAATTTTAAAAAAAATGTAAATAAATTAAAAGAATGTACCTGTTCGGACGCATTCTTCCGTCATACAAACGTTCGGCTCTAAAAGCAAAGAAATACGATAGAAATGTAATCATTATTTAAGATAATCTTATACTTTTACATCGTTATTTAATCTTTTTAGATTTTAAATTCTTTCGATTTCAAAATTTATTAAAAAAAAATATTGCCGATAAGTAATAAAGGGTAAATCTTACGAGGCTCTCGGACGCATTCATGGTTGGTGTTTAACGCCAATAGCAGAAGTATGAAAAGGCAAATTGCCAGCAGAGTGATAGCCAACACACCGAGCAAACGTTGTCTACTCGCTGTCCCTCTTCGTCTTCGTGTAATTGAGGTAGCACGTGTTATACCGATTGGCCTTTGCGGCTTCACCGGATGTTGGAGAACGGAAGTAGTAGTACCGCCACGTGGACCATAAGTCACCTTAATTATATAATCGATTAATACAGAGCAATCCAAATTTTTCTTCAAACCGAGCAAGAAGAAAAAAAAATAAATACATAGTGCTTTTATTTATGGAAAACACGATGTCAAGAAATCTTGGCAAGGATTCTTAAGGAACACATGGTACTCTGGAACAGCTTAATAATTATCGCGATAAGATCCACGTACTTGAAGAGAATTCGCAGTGGGGGCACCGTCCTGAGCAATCGATCCCGATCCTGACAGATCGGCCGGTTGTTCGGCGACGACAGTAGTGGTTCGTAGATATCCATTGTTTCTTTCGGACTTCATCCTCGCCTCGCTGATCCTTTGCGGGATGCCCTTTCGATGCGAGCGACAGATAGCTCTTGCTCATCGGAGGGACAATTCGCGATCCGCGGCGCGGCCTTCTCGCGAAGCCTGCGGAAATACAGAACGCGGGAAGAAAATCTCAGGAGCTCGTAGGACGCGTAGAACACTCTTTCGCCTTTTTTTCGCCTGTATATGTGTCTTCAGGTTACGATGGGAACGGCGCGGATATGCCGCGGTCCTTCGCGAACGCCTTCGAGATCCGCGGTGCGTTCGCGCGCCCGCAAACTTGCCATTGCCGGTCAATCATCATCCTTCGAAGCAGATTTGAAGGAAGAGCGACAGCTCTCTCAATCGATCATCATGCAATGGTCTAATTCTATGATCTAGCTAGAAGAATATAAATTTTTTACTCTTCATAAAAAATTGGACGTTTGCACACATGGCAATCATGATATCTATAATTAACGAAGATATTATATAGAAAATACGATGAAAAAAATATATCCTGTTTTAGATTGAAATTGCATATCAATGCTTATCTAGCTTATTTTTTCTAGAATATTAAGAGAGAGAGACTAAAGTTCTATTAATCGATGTGCATATTTTCTGATGCTTATATCTGATAATATAAGTATGATAAGCAATTTATATCATGTAAAATATGTTTCTAATATAACTCTTCAATATGTATATCTTACGCATTATAACACAATTAAACAATAATTAATAGATCTGATTGAAAAACTATTAGAAGATTCGAAGAAAAGTTATTGGCTTTATTTAAAAAATTCAAGATGATTTTAAGAAACACTTAAAGATATGAAAAAATAATTTTTGTACAATGTATTTTAAAATGTATTTTATTTGATTTTGTAAAATATTTCTTCTATATTTCCATTCATAAAAAAAATTACTATTCGTATTGTATAATATCATATCTTTTCCTCAAAGAATTTTTATATCAGTTATGTCAAATAATTTTCATTGTATGGATAATTTTTTGATATCTTTGTTGTGTTTACAAAATAATCTCACGTGTCTCTATTTCAATCAAACATATATATTATACACAAAGCTCTTAAGTTTATATATAAATTTAAAATAACACTAACAATGAGTATTATATTGCAAACATTTACATAATAATACTGTAAGAATCACAGTTTTGTCTTTTATTTTTAATTATCAACATTAGACTTGATAATTTTGTTGTGAATAAAAGATCTATTAAAATATAGATTAACTGAAGAAGAAAAAATTTCATTATCTAATTATACATCAGAAACTCGATATTCTCAATAACTTGTAAACTTCCATCGCTTATAATTTAAAAGCTATTTCAACTTTGAAATAATTATGAATTTTCCGGATTTTTTAGTATATTATTGAATTAGCATATTAAAGAACAACTCACCCTATATATACACCCTACGTATACACGTATTAGTTATTTCATATAATTATATTAAAATATATAATAATACAGAAAAAATAATATACAAGAAAAATCTTTATTAAACAGAAAATATAAAAATAATATGTTTGTAATCAATTAATTTTGACAAGTCTTGGGATAAATCACATTGAATGCTTCAAAGAATTTGTCAACAATATATAAGACTCGCGCATTACATGATGCTCGCATTTATCGATAACGTGTACCTGGCGTGCAATTAGTGATCGGTTTAACGTTCATTACGAGAATTATCGTATTCGTGGTGACACTTTCGACACAATTTATTCACTTCGACGAACAAGGAACGATCCCATTAAAAGCATCACACGCGACGCGAGTACATCTCAAGCGACGAGATTTGCGGTGAGGGCGAGTTCATGTTCGTCGCTCGTATATACAGAAGCAACAAGCGTCCTGCGAAAAACTGTCGGGGGTGTGGATCGAAGCCTCCACCGTCGGTGGTGGCGCGATACCCAGAGAAGAGAAGACGCGAGAGAGGGTGCGTCGAGAGAGGCGTGCGAAGGTACGGGGGGGGAGGTGCTACCCCGAGGTCGGGGGAAGAAAAAAAGAACCGGTCGATGCTGCAATGCAGCGGTGGGTCTCAAATCTGTGCTACGACGCACAACGGCAACATCTCGAAGCTGCTCGGGGGTTGCAAGAAGGGGATGAGAGTTTGAGGATGCAACGTGCGACGATATAACTTGTCGCACAGGGGCCCCTGCTAGAATTATATATCGGACGACCAGATCTGTCGAGAGTGTAAAGGAAAATCTTGCAAAATCTTTATTATTAGTATAAAGATTTTTTTTTTTCATAGAATTGAAATGCAAGATCTGTTGTATGCAATGATAGTATTCGAATATAAATATATAATATTTTAATATAAAATCAGAATTCTCTTTTATACATAAGTCTGTAATTTTTTAGTAAAATGATTGTTTCAAGTCTTTCTTTTTTTTTAAGAGTTTCATATTTCATAGAAAAATTTAGAAAGGAATCATGTTATCAGAAATTATTTCAAAACATCGGCATGGGTCGAATACGATGAATATACGATAATCGAAAAGCTTATTTCTTATATTCTTTTTTAAACAACAACCTTCAAACTAACGTGGTAATCCTATTCTTCATTTATTTCACTATTGTAAGCTTTTCTCTTTAAAGAAGGAAAAATATATACTAGAATTGTTTAAAACATATTTTTCTAGACAATTTCAATATTTCTGAAAATATAGAAAAGCTTTAAAGAGAGATATTTGAAGAAAAATATATTTTTAAGAAAAGCAGATTCATTATTAAAATTATTCTATTCACTGATGGCAAACATTTGATTTATTTGCAATATAATAAGCAGAGTGTAATGATCTTAATTTCATATTTATATATTATATCTACAAAAACTAATTATTATAAATACAGGAAAATAATAAGCAAGTTATCTTATGCCATGCATTATTTATTTATCGCTTCATACATTTTTAAAAATTGATTTACATTTCGAAAAAAAAAAAAACATTTGATTTCTATCATTACAAGACTCGGATGTAAAAACAATAGATCGATATACAATCTCCAACGGGACTTTGAAATCGAAAGAATACTGATTACGTGATAGTTTAAACGGTTCCGGCATGTAAAGATGCTCGTCCGGGACTACATATCCATCAAAAATTGGATAATATCGAAGTTATACAATAACAGATTTCTATGCGGACACAGATTCCGCGTATTGTAACGACGAGCGCCTTGGTCTTTGTGCGCAGATTTGTGATAATATTCCAAGATTGCGTTTCAGTAAAACGCCGAAAATATACGAGAAACGTCTTCGTGATGTCGCTTCAAAATTATAATTCCGGATGGTTTTCGATACATCGCGGGTTCTTCAGCCGGAAGACGAAACTCGCACTCTAGAACTCGCGACATGAAATTCGTGTCGTGTTACGAGTCAATAATGTGCCCAGAAAAATATACGATTAGAAATTTATAAATACACGAAGCTGCAAGAGAGACACGCAGTTCGCAAGTAGTTCGAAGAAAGATGTTTTTAATAAAAATTAAAAAAAAAAAAAAAAGAAACATGTATCACATTGCACACCGAACACAATTAAATATCTCGACTGGCGTTTCGTGTAGTCTAGGAACGAGCACATAAGAGTGATCGAATCGAGCAAAAATCGAAACTACTCTTTCTCTATAACATTACTCCTGTACTCGCACGGTGACTTAACGCGATGACAACGATGTAGTCATTCTTATAAATATTAACTTGATCTTATAAAATTGATTTATTACCTTAGCTAATGTATCTTCTTTGATTTTTATATATACGACGCTCTAAACCAATTTTACAAAAATAAATTCGACAATAAACGATGGCAAAAGGACAATTGAAAGATCCCGAAGATGTTCGATTGTAAGATAGAAAGTATGTTATTGCTGATGATAATTATAAATCGATTCATGTCTTACATATTTAAGCAAAAACTCGGCAAAATTCAACACCTGTTGTCAAAGCGTCAAGTCCAATCTTATTCGAAGGAATAGATACGAGTACGTTTTCTATTATTAATCACATAATGCATAACGGCAAATAAAAAATTAAAACGCGTAGCCACAAATGTGCGTCCCGACGTCCGTGAAATCGATGATGACGATTTATTATTCAGCAACAATTAAGAAATCACTGCTTCAAAATGCTGATTTTTGTGAATCTAATACATTCAGTAATTAAAAAAGCTAAAAATATCACATTTAAATGTACTTGTTAAAATACAAAATTGCATAATCAAGGATAAATTGATTAAGAGAAATGCGTTTCGCATTAAATATATCTACGGAAAATGCCCCTTTGAAGTGCCATTAAATTTTATAATAATTGTTAATGGTGGATCTACATTTTCAAAGGCCCATACTACTGCATAACTTTTCTAAAAAAATAGTTTATTTCACGAAAACAAAAATATATATATATAACGAATTTATATAATTTTTTATTACTAAAGAAATTAATATAAAAAGCTTTATGTAAAAAATCGTATTTCAAAAATAAGTACACACATTGTTAGAAATATATATCTATCAAATCTCAATATAAATCTTACTTTAATTATGTATATAATAAAATTTCATTATATACATATAATTAAAATATAAAACGTTATATATATGTGTGTGTGTGTGTGTGTGTATATATATAATATAATAATTTATCAACAAAACAATTAACTGGACTAGATTTTAAAGTTGCAAAAAAAATAATCACAGCTCCTGAAACAATGTTTTGGCGCATACCATATAACAAAAAACTTTATTCAGGTAGATCCGCCACTATTTGTAATCTATAGACATGACATTTATTAAGCCTTCTGTATGTAATTGTGATTCAGTATAGTTCGTTAAAGCGTTAAGATAAGCTACTAAAATAAATATCTTGCTGTGCGTACGAAATATCTTTATAAAGATACCCCTTTGAAGAAGAGTGATTCCCTAATTGTGCTTTTATATGTAGTGCATTAATTTTCATACCCGTTTACTTAAATTCTACGCACGTCGAGACCATCAGGAAGTGGCTCTAACTAACATCGATAGACTGCTTAGAAAGTAATGCACGATTATAATGAGTTTCATTTCTCTAATATCGGCACGCTGTTACTCGCAGCCGGTTTGAACAGATACAACGAGCACAAGGGACAGCGAAAAATTGATAACCGATCTCTCACGCGATTCGTCTGATCGAATTAAGCCGCGCGATAATTAATCTATCGATCGCGAAGCCTCTCTCGTCGGCGCGCTCATGCACACGATAATATTTATTTAGACGAACACGCAACGTACATACACATACATTTTTAATAATTCGTTAATGTTGACATCGCTAAGTCAAATGGTTATTCGGCATTGTATATGTGTTTGTGTATGTGTGTGTTTGTTTGTTTATGTGACGTGATTACATTGACGAAGAAAAATATGTAACGCGATTGTAGTTTTATTGGTGAATTACCGTCGCAAACAACAACAAGTGAGACTTCAGTGCTAAACTTCGATGTCATTCCGTCGATTTTTCATCGACGACATACGAGAAGGAAACAGGTATATTTCCAGTATATTTCTCCGCGCATAAATCCTTTCCCTTATATACAGTAGAACTATGTCGAAAACGAGGTACGTTCTCGAGATAATAGGGACGAGCGTCTTGAGGTTCGCTTTCTCTGTCCGCAAATTCTCTGTTTGAAGGAAAGAATCATAATAAGACGACTATCTCTCATTCACGAAGGAGACGACTTCTCTTTAGCGATGATGTAACATTGAGAACTTTAAAGATCTCTTTCAATTTCTAGCGATGAAAAGATAGATTTTTTTTCAACAAACCTTCTCATTAGATTAAATTCAACATTATTACGTTATCGCCAAGGAAAAGTCAGAAAAAAAACGGTCCAGAAGACTCAAAGCCTCTCGCTAATATATTCCCTTTCTTTGACATTTCGAATTACATCTCTGCACATACAACGCGCATTACGTATACGAGAATATACGACACAATATATAGCATGTACATTAATTAATTTAATGCTGATCGCGATTGTCTCTTGATTGTTAATCCGCGCCGAATGTAATAAATTATACATCAAAGTCAATGAAACTTTTATAGACGGGAAAATGTGAAAGTGACGCTAAATCTCGCTGTTAAATCTGTTTCCGTTCCTTTCCGGATCATCTTTAGTAATTATTAACGAAATCATTCACATATACATGATACGAATAATTTTATTAACATTTATTTTTAAAATCCGTATAAGTCTTAGAATTCCGGAAACTTCGAAATGTCCGATTTTTCAAGGCCTTGAATCCCTGGATCTTCCGTTTCTTGCCGATCGCGTGGTACCATCGTTACGTGACGGAGCACAATTTTTCTTCATCAGTGTGTACACGCGATGATTACATACATATGGGTCGCGTGCACGCACACGCACACACCTATCAGAACTAGGATATCATTCTAAAAACTTCATTCAAAATTACGAACGAACATAGCGACAAGATATACAATATTTGGGCCCCTAGTTGTATTCGCGAAGCCCATTGCGAAAGAAAATCTTCAGGCTCGATTACGGATCTTCGCTCCTCGCTTACATACGGCTCGTTGCTTACATCTAACGCTGTCTTCTTCACCTCTTTCATGTGAATACGATCTCGATAGAGGAATTCGCGTATCTGTCCGGCGACATCGTCGTCTTTCCTGTCCCCGTGCATTTTCCCCAAAGGGGAGGGGGGAGGAAGAAATCATTTGTACGGCACGAACGAAACGCGATAATCGCTAACATCGCGACGGCAAGTATAATATAATAATCGGGAATACGTACGAACCGTTAACGCAAGTCTGAATGTACAATTCAAGTAAGATCGATCGATACCCGAAGATCAGCGTGTCTACAGAAACTCATTAGGCATTATATTACTCGCTGTTGCGCTTCCTAGGATTAATAGGATCTTCGTGTGTTTGATACTTAAATTAATAATTATCGAATATCTTATTCGCAATCATCATTATCATCGAAACAACTCGTATAAAATAGCAGAGATAATCTGCCTCCGATCGATTACTACGCAATACTTTTCGGCTTCTCTAGAATCGACTCGCTCGACGATCGTGCTTCCTCTGGCCGATCTTCCTAGCGACAATATGCTACGCTCATTCCCGTCGAATGGAATGGAGATTGTAAATATATAATACTTTGTTAAGTAATGACAATGTGACTCGATGTTATACCGTGTGTCCGAAAGTATTGAAAAGCACCGAAAACAAACACAAACGAACTACCGCATATTCTCTCTTCGTTCGTACATGAGGGCGTATTCGCGTGCCGGCCTCTCTATTCATTTTATCTTCGCTTATACTCGTGTGGTGTGTGTGTGTGTGTGTGTGTGTAAATTATTTCTTTTTAGGAACTTATACTATTCGTGGCCGCCGACGGTGACCCGACGACGACTATTTCGTTCGCGCGGGTTTGACAAAATGCGTCTCCGTATCGCGTGTCCGTGTCAAAATCAAACTATATACATATACATATACTCGAGTTGTATTCCGATAATCTTGTGCGATTTTCAGTCGACTATATAACTTAAGATTTTCTTTCTCTCTCTCTCTAATATAATTTACCTAAATGCGCGCGCGCGCTTCACCGTCAGCGGCGGATTTCATCTCCGCGCAGAGGAAGAATGCCAAGACCGCTGCGGCGTAAAAGTTCTCTATCTGCGGTGAGTCGAGAGGACCAACATTGTCTATAGGAAGTCGGCGAAGCGTGTCAGTAATCATTTAGCGCGTCAACGCGGTCGCACGTGTCTCCGGTCTCCACATCTCATTATGGAATGTCGAAAGACGGAGCGGTTTTCGTGTAAAGGGAAAAAACTCTCGTGTACCGCAGCCCTTGCAGGACGCGCTCGTCTGATCGCTGGCCGAGAAGAAAAAAAAAAGAAAAATAAACGTGCGTTGCAACCCACTACTTAGAGCGCGCGATCGAGATGAGTTGGTCGGGTCGTCGTCTACCTAATTAGACCGGGCTTGTCTTGTTTTCAAAAGACAATCTCTCAATATTTTCTCTCTTTCTTTCGGTCCGCTGCCAATAATCAATCGCACAGGTCGAGGTCACCGGCTCCGTCTCAAGTCTCGAAGGAATCGCTTGCGCGTTCAAGTTTCATAGATGCGCGCGCGTGGATTTCTGATTCTCTTCAGTCCTCTCTCTCTCTCTCTCTCTCTCTCTCTGTTTTTCGATTTTTTTCCTACTTTCTACCTACACTCGCCGATCTTCAGCCACTCTCTCGAACACGCTTGTAAGATTTTCTACTTTATCACAGATGTTTTATTCTCGATATTTTTTTTAATAACGCCCTGTCTATGCTTATAGCTCACTCGGTAACATTTGATCAGGGATTCTCGTCTCGTTTTCCCTATGTTGTTCGCATATTGATGCGCAGATTATCTCGATATATATTTCCCGTGTTGATCTCTCCCTATCCCTTATATAGCCAACACGTGTTATAATCACAGCTCTCGGTCTCGCCGTCACGCGCAAGAAGACACGATCACACGCTAAGGCCTGCCTTAGTACAAAAATATACATTCGCTTCTTAAAAAATAGATCTTAGCATTCTGTACTGGCTAGCGTTCGTTTTGATATTTTACAGTATTTTGATTCTTGGCAGGCTGCTTTAAAGGGTTTAAGTGTATAATATCGGTTACGAGAACCTCGCTGTCGAGTGAGCTCTCTCAGGGCTTATTCCAATCTACACGCTAGCTTGTGCACCATCCCTTTATTTTTGTTTCGCTTTCGCGACGCGCATATTCATAAATATTCGCGTTTGCGCGAACGATTTCGATGAGGCTAAGATGGAAAGCAACGTGGAAAGAAAAAAAAAAACATTTAAAACACGCGAGAAATTAAAAAAAAACTATGATCGTGTTCAACTACGGAACTTTATCGACGACTTCTGCAAAGAATGTGCCTTCCATCTCTCGCCTTTTTTTTATGAATATGGTGTCGACTACTCTTGCGCGACAACGTGCAGCTCGCTTGACTTGTGTTGTAATATACACCTCTTTCGGCAGGTTCAGTCTTATACTTTGTGGTTTTGTCGTGTTATCACACACGTGGTTATTTAGTTGCGTTGTGCCCGCATCAAGTGGCTGCACGATTGCCTTCTACGATATTACTTAATACAGAGGACTCGCAGAGATGGTACTATCATATCACTTGATTTGTTACTACGATGCGCGGATATATCCATTTATATTCAAACGCGAATCATTTCGCACCGCATTCTCGGTTAATTTTTTCTCGTTCTTTCTTTATTCGCACGCTATTAAACTTGCTCTCGCGCAATTGTCACATGGCTTTTTTTCACACTTATGTATATTTACTATCGTGTTCGTTATTTCTCTCTTTCTCTCTCTCTCTCTCTCTCTCTCGCTCATTTCATCACACTCATACGCTGGATACCGCATCGCCAAATATATTTCTTCTTCTTCTTCTTCTTCTTCTTCTTCACGCGAAATTTCCGTTCGTTTGAAAGAAAAACGAGAAGAAACGTAAAATTACACTTGATAAAGTTTTCGTCCTGTCTCGCACAGAATCGACATTCAGCGAACAATTTGTTAGTACATTACGTATCGTACAGTAATAACTACGATTCTTGTGGAAATCCCTAGTTACATATTTCTCTCGTTTCGCGTTAGATTCTCTAATCTCCTCTGATGTAAAAATATACACGCGCGGAATACGAAATGAAAGGGCACTTGCACGAGCGTGATATACCTCAAGTTCGTAGCCGTTGTCCTGGCGAACGCGTATATGTATGTATGTGCGAACGTGTTCGCAAGGACGCAACAGTTATAAGGTGGTTATCTCTCTATGGTGGATGTCGCGTGACAGATTTCTCGAATGAATTTACCCTTACCGCGACTCAGGTACATATTAAGGCCCGTTCATCTTGTATAACAGCTGGTCGTTGGTCAAAGATTTTTTTTCTCTCCTCTCTATTATAAATTGTTTCTCATTTTTATTCCGCTTGTTTCTTGCCTCTTCGCTTTTTCTTCTACTCGTTTTTCTCTTCGTGTATTCTTCCGCGCGCAATTCCGCCTTGCTCGCGCGTGTATCCAGTGTCTCGAACGCATGGAGATGTATGTACAGAAACCACATATAAAAAACACAATATTATACGTGACTACAAGTTACGATACACGATAATGTAATATATAATTATACAAGGACTCGAAAAAAAAAGTAAATAATCTCTCGAAATAGTAAATTGTGTGTATATATACGGCTGCATTTTGGTATTTTATCTTTGTTACGGATCGCTCTTTCTCTCTCTCTCTCTCTCTCTCTCTCTCTCTCTCTCTCTCTCTCTCTCTTTCTCTCTTGTAAACATACTCTCAAAAAATCGTCAGCGTTAATTGTACGACAGAAATAGATGCGCACTGCGTCCGGATGTTGACGTATTTAAAGTTTGACAGATAATACAGTTATACATACATATACATACATATACGATTAGCGACTAATATTTTCGATTTTACAGATACACACTTACATTCGTGTGTTCGTCATCAGCGGTCGCTAAGAGCACGGTGAGTACAGACGATTATATATTTAAGTATTACTCACATTCGATTACTACTCATTATCACTTGTCGAAAGGAATATATGAACAGGCTGTATTTCGAGCGACTTTTTTTTTCATTCTTTTGCGCCCACGCTTGTTTCACGTACTTTACATCAAGCCGACTTTTTCGGTGCGCATACGTTAACATTTGTACAAAAGCGTCCGATTGGTCTTGGTATTAAAAATAACCTCGGATCGCTGTATTGATACTTCGCGTTCTTTTGTTGCCTTTTTTTCTTGAGCGCGAGAACTCTTTATACTTGTGTGTGCGCCGCTTATTTAATAAACTCTTCGCGAAGTTTTACTAGAAGTTTGACTTTCGCACGTCATGCTCTTGGCGCTCGCTATCACCTAACTTCCCAGAGAATTGGAAAAATATGTTGTTGAACGCGCGTTTTTTTACTTACATACGTTTGGAATTTTGCTATTCTTTCCAATGGAAGATCACAAGATCCGAATCTCTCCTTTTCTCTTCAATGTGCTGCAGCTTTTTCTTTTTCTGCTGGATAAGAGATCTTCGCGTGTTCTTGTTTCAGCTTTGCTAAGTTTTATAGATCTCTTTAAAGATTCACAATGCAGACTTCGCACGTTGCAATCTTCTTCAGCCATGTCGTTAAAATGCACAGCTCTCTTTGACCAGAATAGTATTAGTAGTTATATAAAATGTATTCTGGTTTCTTTTCAATTCAATATTTCGATTTTTTATATGCGATAGAGACAATTATTTATCGCTCTTAATGCCTTAATATATGTACGCGTGATCATTCCTAGCATTACTTTGTTAACATCAAAACGCGATTCATTAGTTTTAAGAAGAAAGTTACAATGCATATAAATCATTGAAGAGATCGTCTCTTTTAGCTGAAGAGATCGTCTCATCTCTGTTTGCAAATGTGTCGTAATTTGCATTGAATATACCATCAACAAGTCGAAATAGATCTACTTGACTATAATTTATCACATTGATATACGAATCGACAGAAATATCATAAACGAGGAAAAAATTATGTGCGTTTATCCCTCTATATCTCTCATTGTACCCAGTAAGATTCTCAACTCGATAATGCCGTTGATAATACGAGATTTCGAACTTATACACGTGTTTCATCTATAATTTCTCATTAAATAAAAAATCTCATAGAAGAATAGAAGATGCAATTTGATAACATTACTTCTGAGAATGTTGGTGGTCTGGAAATGATTACTGGATAATCACACTGAGTAGAAATTTTCCTTGGCCATCAAGAATTATTTTTGATCACTGAGAACCAATGGCATAATCACTTCTCTGCTGTCGCCTTTGAAAGGATTCAATATCACCGTCGGTAGGTCCGAATCGTTCAGCGGCATCCAATGTAAACCCATTATGTCTCGGATTTCCTATAAATATATTAACAAATATTCTTTAAAAATTCCCTATTTTATAGATTCTTATTAAAAATTCTCTATTTTACAAGATTCTCTATCATCGTTTCACAATCATTATTCCCTTAACTTATTCAGAATAAATCATAGAAATAAAAACATTTGCCTTAAGTTTAATAAAAAAATTTCATTTTATATTAAGATTTACTTATACTCACATGTGTGATACTTTCAGCTTTGTGCCACGATTCATTTTCAGATGTGATATCACTTTTTGCAAATACCAACAATTTAAGAGTATTGCCTCTAAGACGCGCAATGGCCAACAAATTCTCTTGATAATATTTGTGGCCTAGGAACACCATCTTTGTAAGCTTAGTACATTTCCACGCCACCAATACTAGAGGATCTGGACTGTGTACATACATTAAAATCAAGTATATATTATGCTTCAACAATAAGAAAACAATAAAAAAAAAAAAAATTCTTACCTATACGGATCATTTGGATCAAATGTAGCTGGCATCCGTTGCTTACGATCTATCGAGTCTATCCATGTCAATGATCTTAGTGTATGTGAATACCACATTGATAATCGAAGCAATGCCCTGTTGTTAACGTTTTCACAAAATAATACTTTCAAATGCGTCAAGGGCATAGCGGGACAGAATATGTCGGTGTCTAAAACTTTAACACCGGCATAAGAGTGTATAATGTTGAGTCTTAATTCACATTGTGGACTGCAAATAAAGAAATGATTTTTTTGCATGTTTCTTTACTGGTATATATTATTCTTATCGCGAGATATAATTCTAATCTGTCTAGCTAGTGGTACAATTATTATATATAATATTATTATATATATAACTTACTTCTTCTGACTAAACATTTGCCAAGCCATATTTGTTGTTCCCGGAAAATCGTTTCTCCAACCATGTACATGAATCACAAATCTTTGCATACATCCATTGTCTAACGCTTTTAATAAAGTATCACTTACAAACTCATAATCCAGAGTTAAGACGGATAATCTGATAAATGAATTAAAAATCGTGTAATCGAGCTCGAAAAAATTATGATAATCAGGATCGTCCTTAACAGATGCCAGACTGAGGTGCGTTAAATGTTTGGCGTGATGAAGACGAAGAGGTTCCAAAATTACAAACATATTCATTATCAACTCTTCTGTGCATCCTAAACTTAGGACCTCCAGATAATTAGAAGTCTCAATAATATTTGCCACAGATTCCATCAATGTGGAACGATAGCAGTTACTGAAAAATAAACAATATAAATTTATCAAATATAATGTAAAAAGCTGGCTTATATATTGAATAAGATTATCCAATTTATCAATACCTGTCATCTTCGTTGTCGATGGGAAAGTCATAGACATTGCTATTAAATTCCAAAAACAATTTTCTCAACTGTTTATTATGACTTAATTGTTTTAAGAGTTTGTATGTTTCACCCACATAATCAATGTGTATGGGTTGATCCCAACGAATCGTAGCTTCATGCACACTCAAAGCGAAATAATTTGCCAAAGTTCTATAACAAAATATATCATGTATTGTGCAACTTTTAATAAATTTATATATATAAATATGATTCTACAAACCGAGTCCACAAAACACTGTCTTCGTCTCTGAAGACAAAAGTGATTTTTTTCCAAAAACTTGGATGGAACAGAGTGTACCTCCAATTTCTGCACACCTGTACAAATTGAATAACAAATCTAATAAACAAATCTTGCATCAATTAAGTATAAATGTTAATTAATCGATATATGTCTTATATATTGTTATAAGAAAATTATATATAAAAATTATAATTAATTTGCTACATTCAACATGATTATATTAATCTGAATGACATGGACATAAAAAATTTAATACCAACAATGATATTATTACATATTTAGCATAAATCATTTTATTATATTTAAAATACATTGAATTTATAAAAGAAAAATTACTGTATCATCATATTTTTTTCATAATTTTTATCGTACATAGATACAATAAAATTTGTCATTATAAATAATCGTTGACATTTCAAGCCAGATATCCATTATTTCGTTACTAAATAGTGTAAAAAGAAAACGTAACGAAATAGCGTGTCACACGACAAAAGACTTGTATCAAACTCCTAATTATGCAAGTAGGCAACGCGACGTGTAATGTCAAACGAGATAATGTAGTGGAGTCCTCTCATTAGTATGTACATTCCATCATCTATAAGAAATGCTTTCGTATGATCGACACACGATGACTTTTATCGGCTATACAATGTCAGGTCAGTTTACAGTGCAAACGATAGGGACACTGGAAGAGCGAAGAAAAAGAAAACACACAAGACTTTCTCTCTCCCTCTCCTCTCCCTTTGTCATTCTTTGATCTCTCCATCCACTTACCTGAGAGGCTATTATTCTGGTCTCATGCGACAAATACGAGAATATCTCCTGCAAGATAACGCTGGGCAGATTGTTCCAGGACGGGCCGTGGTCCTCTTGCGCCATTTCTGTCATACGATTCGCAGGCTTATAGGACGAACAGCTGTTCGCCGCATTCAGCGAAGACAGCTGCCCCTCGCACTTTCTTGACGTCGCCTCCTCCGTCGCCGCGTCCCCGTCGTTCACCACCGCTGCCGCTCCTTCAGCCGTTGTCGTCGTCACCGTCGTCGTCGTGGTCGTTGTCGCGACGGTACCGCTGGCCCAGAATCTCTCCAATAAAATATCGAACGTCCCGTCGCAGGCGCGCATCATTTTCAACCGACCAAACGGTTCGAATCGCGACCCATCCAGCTACTACGTCGTTCGACCCGTCGCCGACTGCGACCGCGCCGAGATTTACAGAAGAGACGAGTATATACTGGTATATCTGGTCTATACGCGCCAGCCTCCCCTTGCCCCCCTTAACCCCCCCTTCTCTACGAGACGTGTTTGTACACTCGACTCTCGCGTGATAGCGACCTCCACGAGCGCGGACTCGCTCACTTTCGCGCTCCAACTGTCAGTCCTCTGTGAATATTTGTATATGACACACATATTATGTATGTAACACGGTCGGCTTCTCATCTCGATTATAAATCGCGGTATTTTTCTTTAAACAATCTTCCGCAACTATGTTGGAAATAAAAAAATATTAAAGAAGAAAGCATTAAAAGATGGCAAGAATAATATATCGAGTAATTAATTATTAATAAATAGTCAAGTCATCGCAAATAGAAATTATGCCAAGTGTCTGCAATCAATTGTTATCAGAAAAAAGCTTAAATTTGATATAGAAGTTATTATTTTATCAATTAAATCGATAAATTGATACCAAAAATCAAGTAAAGCACATGCTCACAGAATCTGACAGCAGATTGATGGCAGGAACCGAGCAAAATCTGCAGCTTATTGCGAAATATTCCAAATTAAATATTATATATATAATAGTAAATTGTTAATTAATTGTTAAATTGTATATGGTATATTTTATAGAATAAATACATTTTATATACTCACATATATATAGGTATATTCCATACATGTTGTATATATGAAATTTTATATAATATATTAATAAAAATTTTGTACAACAATCATTTACGAAAATTGAGATGAGTTGTAAGAAAAATTAATTTTTAGATAATAATTTTCACTATATTGTTAATGAGAAAATAAAATAAAATTAAAATATTTAAAATTTTAATTCTTGAAGTTTTTATTTGTATTACCTTTCTTACCTATCATGTTCCCGATATCTCTCAGAATTTAAATTTACATAAGTGTCAGGAAATCAAAGATTAGTCTTGCAGGGAGAGTTTTTTAGCGGGTGCGAGTCCCGCATATCCCACCGGACCGGCCGGTGGGAATGCATAATGCATTTTTCTCTTCCTTCGTAAAACAAAAAAAAAAAAAAAATTCATATCTTTGCGGATTTTAAAGCTTCGAATTTTTATGCTTCTTAAACTTTTACTTTCTCACTACCTCTTTGGCAATCATATTCTCCTGATACTTTTGGGGATTTCGAAGCTTTAAATTTTCGCGCTTTTCAAATTTTAAATTGTGCCACCTTCTTGCTAGTTATATTCTCCTGATACGCCACCTCTTTGCTCATCATGTTCTCCTGATACCTTTGGGGATTTCGAAGCTTCAAATTTTAGCGCTTTTTAAATTTTAAATTGTGCCACCTCCTTGCTAGTTATATTCTCCTGATACGCCACCTCTTTGCTCATCATGTTCTCCTGATACATTTGCGGATTTCGAAGCTTCAAATTTTCGCGCTTTTTAAATTTTAAATTGTGCCACCTCTTTGCTAGTTATATTCTCCTGATACGCCACCTCTTTGCGCATCATGTTCTCCTGATACTTTTGCGGATTTCGAAGCTTCAAATTTTTGCGCTTTTTAAATTTTAAATTGTGCCACCTCTTTGCTAGTTATATTCTCCTGATACGCCACCTCTTTGCGCATCATGTTCTCCTGATACATTTGCGGATTTCGAAGCTTCAAATTTTAGCGCTTTTTAAATTTTAAATTGTGCCACCTCTTTGCTAGTTATATTCTCCTGATACGCCACCTCTTTGCGCATCATGTTCTCCTGATACTTTTGCGGATTTCAAAGCTTCAAATTTTTGCGCTTTTTAAATTTTAAATTGTGCCACCTCTTTGCTAGTTATATTCTCCTGATACGCCACCTCTTTGCGCATCATGTTCTCCTGATACATTTGCGGATTTCGAAGCTTCAAATTTTAGTGCTTTTTAAATTTTAAATTGTGCCACCTCTTTGCTAGTTATATTCTCCTGATACTTTTGCGGATTTCAAAGCTTCAAATTTTAGGGCTTTTTAAAAATTTTAGTTTGTGCCACCTCCTAGCTAATTATGTTCTCCTGATACGTTACCTCTTTGTTCATCATGTTCTCCTGATACTTTTGCGGATTTCGAAGATTCAAATTTCCAGGCTTTGTAAATTTTAATTTGTGCCATTTCCTTGTTAATTATATTCTTCTGATATTTTTTTTTGCGAATTTCGAAAGATTAATTTTTCTCTTTTCTTAACAGAAACTTTACGCTACCTCTTTGCTAATTATATTTTCCTGACTTAATTCCAAGAAATGCAATTTAAAAAATTCCAAGAATGAAGAATTGACAAAAACGTATCAAGAAAATGTATAATTAACAAAGAGGCGGGTGTGATATAATATGTGTGGAAAAGGAAAGGTATATATTCAATAAAAAAAACATTTGTATTTTGTATTAATATAATTTATTAAATTTTTTAAAATTACACAATAAAATTACAATATATTTTACAGATTATTATCAATTCTCTTATATAATCTACAACGCTATACATAATTCTTTTCCATTTTGTGCATTATTGTCGGTATTTCATCAAACAATAAAATAAAATATTTTGGGAACAAAAATAATGTGTGTGTGTGTGTATTAGAAAGTCTTAGATATAATACATTAATCTAAGGTCTCTTTTTAAAAAATACATTAAAAAATTGAATATCGAAATATATGTATAAAATAAAAACATTCTCGTTACATAATATAAACACTAAATAAGAATTATTTTTAAATACTAAAAATAATATGATTTTATATGCATTTATGGATAAAAATGAATTGATCGCTTTCGCTGTTAACTACAGTTTGCACACACACGCACACACACACACACACACATGCACGCACACACTCATTTTTATTATATTATATAATAAATACACACTAACAATTTTATTACGTATATATTACATATATCGAGTATCGGACGCAATCGCTTTCGCTGTTACATTACATTTTATTTTGTATGCACACACAGTCATTTTTATTATTATATTAATAATATACATTTTGTTACATATACATATATCCCCAGCTAGCAAACGCACATGATTTCAACGTCAAATAATATCTTATGAACGTCAAATAATGTGATTTTAAATGACGTGCATTTGCTATCTGGGTCGCGTATCGGACGCAATCACTTTTTCGCTGTTGCACTATTTTGTATACATACATTTATTACACACAGTTAGTTTTATTATTATACAATAATAATACACATAGGTTTTTTTTGTTACATAAAAAAAAAATTATTGAGTAATCAATTTTCCATGAAAACAATTTATTATTCATTTAATTGTATATTGTACAATTAACGAATAATAAATATTGAAAAATATTGTCTGCTCATTAGATGTTAATATAAACATTTTTTTAATGATTAAAAGGGGACTTAATCCATTATTTTAATGTTTTTAAAAATGTTTTTAGAAACATTTTTAAAACAAACATTTTGTCTTGCTCATTTTAGGGCAGGCTATATCTATCGGCAAATTGACAGCTCCTTTTCCTTATATTTGCAATGTTTGTTTCGCATATAATAAAATCGATTGAATATTTTTGATATATTTTAATATTTTGATGAAAAGGAGTATCTTATTCAGGAAATATTGAGTTTATGTAGAATAAATTTGTTTGCACTATACTTGCATGATATTCGCATCGAAGCGATCGAATATATATACAATTATCTATAATCACTCAGTAATCATCTATCAGTTACGCAAGTAATAAAAAAGAGCAAGGTCTCAAAGAATACACAGAAATGTAAGGTATGTCTCTCTCTTTTCGCGATCTATACGTTTCCAATTTTTTGGGCGTAAAAGATGTGCAGACTTGCGTGACATTATTGCAATCCAGATATTATTATGATAACGTGAGAGAGAGACAATGGAAATCGTGTTATCGTCCGTTGCAGTGATATGACGCACGATAACACGTTACAAGTGTGAATGGATCTTAACGCATAACGCAACAAAACATATGTGCGAGCACGGGGCGTCGCGCGAGGATGACACGGAACTGTCCGAAGGCGTCTGGCGTCTGGCATCTCGCGCGTGTGGAGACAGCTGGTCAGCTGGTGTGGGTCGCGAAGCGTGTGTGTGACCGGCGAGCGACGACATGGAGAGCGCGCTGAAGCGTCGTGTTGTCACGTCGTAGAGTGTGGACAATTCGTCGTCATCGTCATTGTCATTTAAATGACACGGCACGATGACGCGCTCGAAGATCCAGAAGATGAAGTTTTTCGTATTTCTATTGATCTTCCTGCTGGCGCAAACGGCGATCTGCGATGGGAGCTTCCGAGAGAAGAGGGACGTTACGGCTGAGGATAAGAAGAAGGTTGCTCTCGTCAATGAGATCAATAAGGGAGTCCACGAGCCGTCTGTCCGGGTTAAACAGAAGGTGGCCGAATTGTCATCTGACGCGAAGAAGCCGGCGACCGATGGAAACAAGACGCAGGACAATATAACCTCAAAATCGTCGTCGGACGTCACCGTGAATAGAACGCACATCGTGGACAATGAGGTTCGTATCATCGCGCCGCGTGAGGGTTGTCTGGTCAGAAGTTTCCTAGTGCAGAAAATTTTTATGTCTTATGAATAATCTTAACAATTCATTTCTGATTATCACTGATATTACCTTGGTATCTTGACACAGCAGCCTAGTGAGGATCATACGACTTTCAATACTGGTGCTCTTGTCCGCGGTTTCTTAGTCTTTGTGGGATTAAGCATCCTTGTCATGGCCTACATCGTGTTCCGTAGCTTTAGGTGAGTTTACATGGATTTAGTAGAGAGAGAATAAGGATGATACGTTGATGTCCAATTTGACAGTTGACTGGTTGTTTTTGGCAGGTTAAGTAAGACACGAGCTCAGCTGGTTCGAAAGTACGGTGTTCTTACACACAGGCAGGATGTCGAGATGCGACCGTTACCTTTGGAAGAGGAAGACGATGAAGACACAACTGTTTTCGATGCGAGCAACGTCGTGACGACCAACATTCAGCATCAAAATGCATAAAAATTTTTGCGCAGGAAAATACACCATTGTGCTATTATATATATCATCTGTGTAATGCTGCTCTTACATCACACCATGATCTTTATAATATCAGACTAATTTTACCGTGATCTGTTGAGATAAGTACACGAGAGAAGGACTATCAGAGTTCGAAGTCAGGTTTAAGACATTTATCAGCATTTTAAAAAGTAATTTGCTTTGTGCGACAAGATTATTATCCAATATGCATCTGTGATGCACTTATCATTGACATATTATGCTTGTCAGCAATAGATGTACTTTTCCTAACAAAAAAGAAAAGAAAGATGTTTCTACTAATATTCTCCACCCTATTATAATATTGCTATGTGATAATGTACAATTTTAGATATGTATCATCTGCGAGTTAATGAAAAAGTTAATGGGTGGCTATATCTCTACTCTTATACACAGATTATATTTTAATTAATCTACGTTGTTATATAATTAAAATTATACAAATACAGATTGTCTCTATTTTCTTTAAAACTACACACTAATAAAAATTGTGTACAAAACTTTATTCCAAATAAGTGTAAATATTATTACAAGCTACATCTCTATTGGAAAAATATAAAGGTAAAATTTAAAAAATTGATTAAATAGTTTGTTAATAAGATATATGTGTAAATTTTGAATAACTTGGAATAAATTATTACAAAATTTCTATTAAAAAAGAATACTTTTCCAATAATGTGTTATAGTTTTATTATAGAGCTGCATATATATTCATATAATTCTGTCTATGGTGCATAAAAGTGGATAAAAATTATACATATCTATATAAATCTATCATATATATCCATTCTCAACAGCATGAACTATTATATCTGTCAATCTTTGTCTTCCAGTTGATGTTTTAATATTAGACAATGTCCATACATCAGATATATCCACTGCCTCATCATTTTTAATAATAGCATCTAAATCGAATGCTTGAGATGGATCCAACAGACAAAATGGAACTGCTTCAAGTGCAAATACTAGTCCAACAATAAAGTAATCCTTTACCTTTAATTTGTATTAATTAGTATGTCACTTTTTTTATTACTTAAAATTTTAAACATAAAATAGACATTTTACCTCTTTCATAAATAAATCCCATGGATAAATTTGTTCTGGATCAGATCCAAGAGATTTAATAGCATTGCTCAATTCGGAATGATAAGTTTTTAATATATCATTGAAGTACTGATCACGAAATGATTTTAAAGTGCATGAATAAATTAAGAACGATAAATCTATGATGGGATTGCTGCAACGCGCAAGTTGAAAGTCTAGCATTAATGCTTCCTTTTGATTTTGCCCGATGTCTCGGACAAGAAAGTTTGGAGCCCAACAATCACCCGCGGAGATAACAGATGTAGAGGCATCTTTTTTCTCACAGCATTCTGTGCACTTTTGGAATAATTTACCAAATTCGTAGGAATTGAATTGCTTCTCAGCTTTACTGTTTGGACATTCAATAGCTAATGCATTTTTAGCTATATCCACTAGCTTTTTCTATATAAGAGAATTGCTTTAATATAGTAATGAATAAATAATTAAATTAAATATTAAAATATAAATTTTGTAATGCGTTACTCACATGAAATTTTTCGTACCAATTCCAATTATGTATACCAAAGTAGGTTTCATTTAAAACACTTGCAAGTTTTGTAAATTCTTCTTTCTTCTGGTCTTTATATGCAAATGAGATTGCATGAAATTTTGCCAATGTTTTCAAAATTACTATACATTCTGCCCAATCTATGCAGTTTTGTCTAGATGCAGGTCCAAATCCTAAGGGAGAGACATCTTCCAAGACAACAAAATCATTTTCACCGTCTGTGTAAGAAAGCAAGTGACGTGGTATACACAATAGATTGCTTTGTCCTTTGTCTGCTAGGAATTTTTCAAACTTGGGAACAATCTGTAAAATATAGCAACTATTTGAGATGTTCATTCATTGATTATATATAAATTATATATATATATATATAAATAGTGCTATTTTTTCAACAATATATGCATTTTCTATTATATGAAAGAAAAATGTGAGATATTTTTTTCTTACCTGTGTATAAAATAAGATTTCATTACGGAAAAAATCTGCACTTCTAAAAGTTTTTCTTCTACCAATGTTCTTTGGAATAGACTTCACGACAAAATTAACTTGTACATTTTGCTGTGGGTCACCATCTATAATACCATATAGTTTACCCTTATTAACAGTAGACAAATAGCTATCACCTTTGGCAAATCTTTCACCAAAATTCCAATCTGTCAGTTGCACTTTTTTCCCATTGTACGCCTTACAGAGAATATCTGTTAGCACCTCTTCCGTAAACTTGTCACTCACTTCATTCAAATTGATACGATTCTTATTTTGGCTCATGATTTTTTTCTAGGTCTTTTCAAGACACTTATTTGATATGAAACTTATATAGCGATACTTTGAAAAAAATACTGACTATTTTTTAAAGTTTAATATAATATTTAAGTTAATACGAGTCTCCAACAATACTATACTATTATACTAATGTATTCATACTACAATCCACGTTTGCAATAAATTTTTTTTCAACTTAATGATCATTACTTTGAGAGCTGAAATAATAATGAAAAGAAAGAAACATGAAATTGCTTTGGTTTATATAATCTGTTATCTTGTCGAATGACTTAATTCTCGTCTTTTCTTGTGATAAGGCGAGAATTTACAATAAGTCTTATCATTCGTGGTAATTTAATTTTTTTGCCAAGCTTCATATAACACGTTTAATATGCAAAACGTTAGCACTTGACGTATATTCGCAAGTATCTATTATCTATCGATCGAATACGTTTTTCTCGTCAAGAAAAAAAGACGCTTATGTTATCAATTGTTTCTCACATTAATGCATATTGATGCATTGCAAAAGGAAAAATTAATTACACACAGCAAGCAATCTTTACGCATGCACTTGCTGATGCCACGTAACACTATGATTATTGGAATTTTCCTTTGTTAACTAGGAGTGGCCAGGACCCCCGCTCAAAGTCGAGAATCATTATCCATATTCACATATGGAGAGGGAAGAATAAGGAATAAATTGGAACAAGTAGTCGGAAGGCCACAAAGTATTTCTATTCCTCTATCTCTATAATCCTCAACTCGCATTATAAAATGCGCGCGCATAATTTTATCAAGATCGTTTGAGATGCATATCATTAGATTCGTTAGATAAAAACATAACCTTTCGCGTGATTAGATTTTGGTAACTATTTTATTTGTGCGAGATTGCATTTTAAAAAAGGAAGCTTAAAATATATATATTTAAAAATAAATATATATTTAAAATATTTAAAAGATATGATAATATTCTTATATATTTATAAATATTATATTTAAAAATATTTAAAAATATTATATTTTATATATTTAAAAATATTTAAAAGATATGATAATATTCTTAAATGGGACAAGCATTTTTTGCCCTACAAAAAAAAAAAAAAAAAAATTGTATGAAATCTGGCTAAAAGAAGAAAAAGACTAATAAGTAATAGTTGATTATTGCGTCATAATTAACATAGAAATAACAATATCATAAAAATGATGAATTTTTTGATCTGTTTTTCTTTTCCGTTCCATTAAATTAGGTTTATAGTCGTTATCGAAATGATTAGATAAATAATTATACAAATATTTGCTTATATTTAACAACTGGTTCCCGTTTTATTACTCTTTTCTTCTATAGAGATCTTCTACACGGAGTTTGTGTAAAACTCTGATAAATGTACATGTGTGGGTGAAGAATGACAAATCATAAATAAATCGTACCAAATACATTACTGACTTTATCGGAATAAAGCTTTAAAGAGCACAAGTAGATGATATATAAGAAAAAGTATATATAAAAAATTTGAAAACATATAACTGATAATGATTCTTTTCATTTAGAAAAGATAAAGTGGAAGAAATTCATTGATATCACCACTTTGCAAATATTATGTTTAATGTAACTGTATATATATTTTATAATACAATTTTCGTTAATTTTAACATAGATATAGGAAAAATATCATAAAATTATTGCAAACAAAATATATTATTAGTGAAATAAAATTAATGTTCTCAAAGAATTCTTTGGAAACCTTTGTACATAAAAACTTAACAATTTTTTTATTACTATCATTAAAATCAATCAATAGAAAATTGGATAATGCTTTTATTATCTTAATATTTAATATTTATCAATTAATAATTTTATACAAGTTTATATCATATATATCCTTTATCAAAAGCATGAACTATCACATCTGCTAATCTTTGTCTTCCACTTGTTGTTGCAATATAAGGTAATGATACTATTTCTCCAATATCTATTGCTTCGTTATCTTGAATAGCAGTATCTATATTGAATGTTTCGGGTACATCCATTAAACTTACTTGAATAGCTTCAAGTGCATTAAATACACCAAAAATAAATTGCTCCTTTACCTGAAATTAATATAAACATTAATCATCTGTATTTATTTTAAAGAAACAATTGTTACAAAATGGATATTTTACCTCTTTCATAAATAAATCCCATGGATAAATTTTTTCTGGATCAGATCTAAGAGATTTAATAGCATTGCTCAATTCGGAATGATAAGTTTTTAATATATCATCAAAATACTGATCACGAAATGACTTTAGAGTACAAGAGTAAATTAGAAATGATAAGTCCAAGATAGGACTAGCGCAACGTGCGAGCTGAAAGTCTAGCATTATTGCTTCCTTTTGATTTTGCCCAATATCCCGGATTAAAAAATTTGGAGCCCAACAATCACCCTGTATTATAATAGATGTGGGCGCGTGTTTTCTATCACATAATTCTCTGCACTTAGTGAAAAGAGCATCGAATTGGTAAGAATTGTATTTTTTTTCAGCTTTGCTATTGGGGTATTCAGTGGCTATTGCATGTTTAATTACATTTTGTGATTTTTTCTGTAAAGAAAAAAAAATGCTTTGTACTCTTAATAGAAAATTTTAACAAGACTTAAAAAAAAAAATGTTCTATTTTGTATTATTTACGTGATAATTTTTGTACCAATCCCAATGGTTATTGCCAAAAAAAGTTTCTTTTAAAGAATCTGTAATTTTTATAAACTCTTCTTTCTTTTGATCCTTGTATGCGAATGAAATCGCGTGAAATTTAGCCAGTGTCTTCAAGATTGCTGTACATTCTGTCCAATCTAAGCAGTTATGTCTCGATGCGGTACAAAATCCTAAGCAAGAAGCATCTTCCAGGATCAAAAAATCATTTTCATTATCTGTGAAAGAGATTATATGACGTGGTATACATAATAGATCGCTCTGTCCTTTGTCTGCTAGAAAATTTTCAAATTTAGAAGCAACCTGCAGAATAGATGAATAGAATATTTGTGATTTTTTTACACAAATAGATAATATAAATTCTTTCAAATAAATAATGTATATGTTTGTGTATATAGATTCAAGAAAGAAAAGGGAGAAAGAACTGTGTCTATGTAATAGTCTTACCTCTGTATAAAAAGCAATTTCATTGCGGAAAAACTCCGCGCATCTGAGAGTCTTTTTTGTGCCAGGATTTTTTGGCATTGATTTTACGATAATATTCACTTGCACATGTTGCCTTGGATTATCATTGGTAACACCATTCACTTTGCCCTTATAGACATTTGATAAGTAATTGTCACCTTTAGTAGATCCCTCTTTAAAATTCCAATCTGTCAGTTGCACTTCTTTCTGGTTACATGCTTTAGAAAGGATATTTGTTAACACTTCTTCTGTAAACTTGTTATTTATCTCACTCAAGTTAGCGTATTTTTTGTTCTGATTCATAATTTCTTTTTAATATTACAAACGGTTGTATTTATGAAAAATTTACTAATATATTTATTAAATATTTTATATTTATGAATATAAATACGCGCAAAGGATCGATATTCTAAAGTAATAAACTAAGAATAAATGCACTAAGGCGTCGTAACTAGTAATGAAGACGATAAATGAGTGAATAGTATATATATCTTATCAAGTATAAAAATTTCGCGCTTTATCAAAGTGATAAAAAACATATAGATTATTATGCAGCATTTTAGAGAGTGAAAACATTAATGATAATTATCGTTCGAATATAAGAATTCATTCTGTTGATTCGTCGAAATAGAATCTAATTTACTGATTAAGACTTCTTAATAATCTTTATTAATAATTCGTTATCACTTTGGTTTAAAATAATTGGTTTAATTTTTATCATTAGATTGTTGAGTTTTACTTTATAAGATAGCAAGCAAAATCAAATTCTACTTCTGATTTCTGAAATTAAAAAATAAAAATAATCGTTATCCAGAGAGAGTGTTGATTGTATATACATATATAATAAATAAAATGTAAAGATATTAAAATAAAAAATGAAAATGGAAAAAAATATAAAACAAAAAGAATGAAATATAAAATAAAATTCTAATATGCATATAACTGTGACATGAGATTATATTTGTATATATTACATTATAAAATTTGTTTAGGAAACTTAAATTTTCGGAACTTTTTGCATAGTATGTGTAGAGATTCTATAATATAATCAAAATATTATTTTTGTAAAATTTATCCAAATGATGTTATTCAAATAAATTAATAATATTGCGAACAACAATTTGTAAAGACGTTTTTTTCAACTAAAAGTCCGTTATAAAAGCGTAAAAACGCTATCTTTTTTATACATATATATGTCCGATGCGCGTGAATGGTTGAAAATTCATTCAAAAGATAAACGTAGATTTTTTTTCGCAAAAAAGCTTTTATTTACATTTGTTCCGTTTCGTTTTAGCGTCTAGAGAAATTTATAATTGCAATAAAATCCCACACAAATCGATCGCGCATTCACATTGATCACTTGTTGTGGAATGTTTCACATAATAAATACAGCTTCTGAGATAAATTAAAATACAAGTCTTGTGCATTTACAACCGAGAATTGTATAGATTCCAACACGTCAAATGGAATCTAACCGTAGATTCCATCGTAACAGTAGATTCGTTCACGACGAGCCCGTATACCTTATTTACAATGTCCATATATAAACATATACACTGCGACCGCTTAAACCTATCGATATACGGAGTAAAAGGTAAAAAGTACTATTTTGTACCTTAAAATCTGAGAAATAAAGTAAAATGCTGGCCTGTGTGTGTGTATGTGTGACGTTAAATCGCACTTATGTCATCTATTCTACATCGGTAATAGTATTCTTTTTTATGTCTTCTTTCTTATTCCTTTTCGATTTATTAAATGTAAATCTGTTGACATTAGTTGCGACTCGTCTAATTCTCTCTTTCTCTCTGTCTTTCTTTCTCTCACTCTTACTCTCTCTTTCTTAATGACTAAACTTAACATGTAATCCGCGTGTAATTCTTAACCTAGTGTCTTAGCCGCTAACTAAATCGTACAATTGGACTGAGTGATAAATTATCGTCGACTGTACAAACATCGCTTTCAGCTTGACACAATCACATCCTAATCTCGGAATACCTGAATGAGAATCGCAATTGTTTTCTCCAGTTGTGTTTGGACCTCGCGTACAATTTTTTTTTTTTGTAAAAAATATACCTCCTGTTGGTCGCAAAGCTGATTTTATATTGAATTTACTTGAGAAGTTTCACTCAAAAAAAGATAAGTACCGATTGAACAGGTGATTACTCGAAGCGCTTCATCGCACATACGATTATAAAACTGTAAAACAATGAGCCTGCACGGTTGTAAAAATTGTCGCGACAATACACGTTCAAAGTCTTTTCTAGTCACGCGAATAGCAAATAATTAATAAATTTACTAAAACATATTTTTTGTTAACATCATGACAATGTTAAAAAATCGATTTAAAATTATTTATGTTTTCTCCAATACATTCCACAGCCCATCTTCGGTACTAACAGTGAACGTAAAACCGAGAGAGAAGCGCGTTTCCCTATATATTTCAGTGAGACATATTATTTCTTTGTTTTTTTTTTCTTCAATCACATGAATCTTAATAAGTACCAAGTGCCTAATATAAGATCAAGTTTCGATATACCCTGAACTACCCACATATAGGTAGAGGAACCCCAAACGAGTTCACCGTATACTTTTACTCGCTCTTATCGAGGATCAAAATAAATATGTATAGAAGTATCGTACGGCAGAGGCTTGGCTCGGACGTCGATGCGAAGCAGAAGAGCGGGAATGGCATTAGGTTGTCTATACACAGGACATATCTTACATAGAGTATAAGATAAAATTAGTTTTCGAGTTTAGACCGAAGTTTGCGAGGGCGACGATTCCCGCGATTCATGTCAATATATCCTATATATTTCACTGTCGACGATCTCGTTCGTCTGCAACAACAAGAGAATTACGATTATATCAAAGTTATGGAGAGAAAAATAAATTATAATTAAAAAAAAAATCATAATGCAAAAATATGATGTATACAATAAATGAATAAATCATTGTATGAAAAGTAATATCATTGTGATTTTATTTTCTGTTACCTACCGAGTTAACAAAAATCACGTTTTAGTCATCGCATTGGCACAGCCTTTACGTGTTGTTGTAAAGTTGATGGTGAGTTTGCTGATGCTGACTCGGATGCGAGTGTTGCAGCGAGTGCTGATGTTGATGGGGATGCTGATGCTGTACTGTCGAATGCCTCGCGTTGTACCTGACGCTACCGGCAAGCGAGCTTCCCCTACCGTGAGTGCCGACTATGCTCTGCGTATCGGACAACTCGTCCTCCTCTGCGCCAAGACTCCGGAACCTAACGAAGCCGTCCTCGGCGACTAGCATCGTCGAGCCGCTGGTTGGAGCTTGTTCATGTAGGCCTTGTATGGGCGTATGCCTGCCGCGAGTCTCAGAATTCCTTAGGGTTTGTATGCCGTTACCATGACGACTTAAGGAACCTCGACCTTCGTGAGGAAAATGTCCCATTGTACCTGACTTGCGGATGGAATGTCTCTCGAAGGTACCTATATGTACACACAAGTAAGCATTAGTCTACGGTACTAATTTAAACAATTGGCAAATAATAGAGATGATGGAAATATTAGTTTTCTTAGATCAACAAAATAAAAAATAAATTATTTCATGCGTGTAAAGAGATTCTCAAATATAAGAAAGTATATAATATATTCTCGAATATAAGAATAATATAAGAAAGGGAGAAAAAGAAAGAAATATTATAAAATTTTTCATATTACCTGATATGTTCAAATGCTCGGGCAGAGTGTTTAGCGGAAAACTATCATCGTAAACTTGTTTTCCCGTTCTCATGGTGTAATTCTGAATCGCTTGGTTGGTACTACATATGGCGGGATAGAGCACATCGTCCATGTTCTCCGTGGAAGTGGAACTGCCGCAAGGAAACAGCGCGAATCCCGAATGTACTGAATGTTGCTGTATTTGTTTCTCGCGTAGAGGATACTGGGATAGACTTGCGACCCAGGCCAGGAGACCGCAGACGCATAGTTCCAGTACTCTGACTGAGAACTGCCAACCCCACCAGAGCCACGGATGCGGATGCAGACGTTCCCGAACGCCGAATATACCGTAGAGCTGCACGAAACCCATGAGAATGAACAGCAAAGCAGTGGCGATGGTAGTGGTAATGGCAGTGCTGAGTGCCACTGTAGTAGGATCGGCACCCATCATATGATTCGCGCCGGCTGCCTTGTTACTGGCTACATGGATCTGCGAGCGTACCACGCGGTATACGTACATGTAACATAGGCCCAGCGTGACACAGACAATGATATAAATACATTGACAAATGAGCGGCAGAATTCGCTCCTCGTCCTGATAGCCGAACACGTGCGTGGACACATGAAGGGACACGCACAGCACAATGTGCACTATGGACGAAAGTATGAGCGTGGTGGGCGAGAGGATATTGTTGTTGAGCGATGGCGCCTCTGAACACCGAGCGAGGTATAATACCAGGGTAGCGAAAGCTGTGGATAAGAGCGGCGCCGGCAGATACATTAGCACCCTGGACAACGACTCCGGCAACGAGTGCCCGAGATTATAAGCGTCGTAGAAGAGGTGGAAGCACCTCAGAGTGCAGACGGTAGTCAGCAGTAGATGAACAGCCAGGAAATATGACTGCGTGAGTAGATTCGTCGCTTCGTTGAAACGCACGATCTTATAGATCGAGTATAGAGCCATAAGCGTGAACATAATTGCCGCGAGGTACACGTGCAGCGACCAGGCGATACGCCAGGTAGATTCGAGCGAATGCGTATCGACGTGTGGTACCAGACGCTCATCATCGTCATCGGCATTAGTTGGTCGCTTTGACGTCGGTGCTGGCGGCTGCGCCTGCGGATAAGGCAGCCTCTCCGTGTCTACTATCTCGATACTATCCTCGTGTTCGTTTCTTAGTCCGTGATGATAGCTGTCGTCGTCCTGCCGACCGGTGTTTGGTAGATTGAAAATGGTCGGTTGAGTAACGGCGATTCTCGAAGGATCTGCGGTACTGCCGGATGTGATGGTGCTTGGTGCTAACGTAGTCTTCTCAGTCGTCGGAGCAGGCGGTATGTTTGGCAGCAACGGACTCTTTGTAGGTAACGGCTTCAACAATATATCAGGAATATCCTGCTTCCTACCATTGCTGCCGGATAAGATCCTCGAGATGCTGGGGTAATGAAGGGTCACGAATGAGGGATCATTAGTGCTATTCCGTCGATCGGTTTCGCTGGATTCCGCAGGCCTTTGCTCCCCTCTGCTGTCGGGCACATTCGCCGGCTTGTTCCTTGAGTGGGAATGATGCCTCTCCGGCACTTGGGAAGAGGAACTCTGAGGTAGATCCGGCGGTCGGATGGGTATCCGCTCGTGTGCCGGCGTCAGACTGGGCGGCGGCACCGGCCTCCTGTTGCCGGTATATACATCCGAGTTGGTGCCGCGTAGCGTGGGCTTGTCGGCGAATGGATGCAGGTACTCTGGCGGCAGGGGTGGCGTAAAGAGTGCTCTGGAGGGCGGCGCGTATGATGGAAGATCTCGGAGGATGGGCGACGATGTAGCCCGTGGCACTGGCGGATATTTGACAGCGGGTATCGACGGACTAGCAGTAGTAGTGCTAGTGGTCGTACTGGTGGTCAACGGCGACGGCACCGTCGACAGCGTCGTACTGGCCGACACTTGAGCGTCATACGCCGGCACGCTGCGTTTCGTGGTCGCAGAGCTGTGCGCTACCTTGTTAAAGATCGCCGCCAAGTTCTTCTCCAAAGCTGTATGGTCTAGATTGAAGATCGGGCTGTTGGGTCCGCCATCGCCGCTCGCCGAGCAGACAGTCGAGGACTGTACAGCCATCAGGGCGAATAGGAGAAACAGTCGCATTATCGGGGTCATAACGCTCGACCGAACCGTGTCGGGGAGGATGATTCTGAACACTTAGACACCCTGTCTGGGCATCGGTTCATTCCATAATACAGGGTCAACCTCGTCGCTTCACAAGGACGACGTCAAGGAGTTGTAAGGACACTTGTTCAAATGTGTCTTTGCTGATGTTCTCTTTCTCTCTTGTTCTATAATTTTTCTATTTAATAATACTAATTTCCTCTCGCAGAGAATCCTGTCACATTCCTGAAATCTCCGGTTGTCTCTCGATTTTCTCTCACCGTGTCGTTCCCTTTGACCGCGACATCCGGCGCATTTCCCTCCGATGTCAATGTGTCGCGTTGTATTTTTAAATCTTATAGCCTGGCAGTGCTTTTTCGCGTTTGATTTCTCTTCTCTCTCTATGGATATCGTTGATATTCGCGATATACACGAAAGGTTTCGAAAACGAGGAGGGATGGGATCAACAGTGTCTCCTCTAACTATTCGTATCTACAACTTTTAGGCCTCACGTCAGGCCAGATTGAGATAACTCCCTTGATAATTCTGCGACGTGTCGGACGATTAGGCGACGTGTAAGATAGAATTCAATTTCTTCTTCGCAGCATCCACCGGTCCTCGGTCAACTACCGTCCCGTTCCACGTGCTTTCATTATATACACGGTGTCGGGATACGCGATCTGATAGCCACCCAACCGGATTATTTTGTCGTGCTAACTTCGTTGTTCCCGCGTGGTTGACTCGATTTAAAATCTATCTACTTCCAGCAACCAATACGGGCGATGACACAGGCTTGTTAACTGAGTTTGATCCGATAACACTGTTGATGCTGCCTTCTGCTCCCAAAAGCCATCCCAGATCCGCGAGAGCCTCGGCCGGAACGTGGATCCCCGGGGGAGCATTTAACGCGCCGAATTGGCCCGTATCCCTAGTCGCCGGCGTGGCCTCGTAATTATCGTATCCATTTCTTTAATTAAGACACGAGTGTGCTCGCTGCGTTGCTCCTCGGGTCTCTTCTCGATGCTACGCCGAACACCTGCAAAAAAATGTCTGACATTAGTTCACAAGAAAGCGAGAGATAGAGAAAATAATTATAATTCTTAATTTAAGAAAGAGAGGAGAGATTATAAGAATAAATTATATAACAAGAAAAAATCACTGAGCGATTGGAAAAAAAAGAATTAAACATTAAAGAATTAAAAAGCTTGTAATTGTAAAAAAAAAGAGCTAATGCTGCATTATCCAAATAATTCTGATGAATTTTTCAATAAAAAAAAAAAAAATGCAAGAAAAAAGGAAAGGCAGATTCGAGTGTTTCGTTTCCAACGAGTTGCACTGAACAACTGCTGTTGTTTGCGTTCCTGATTTCGATTACGCTTTCACAGTGCAATTAATCAATTAATCGTAAACGAATAAAAATAAAATATTACATTACTCGCAAATGCACAATATCCGTTTCGCATCATTAATTTATTCGTTATTAATATTATTAGCCCGCAGAAATATGTAAACGAGCAAGTTCAGGGGATCCTATATAATTGAGTTATTCATAAATACAACTATTTATCGTTATTAAGTTAATTAAGTCCGATATAACGGCCGATCGCGCGGCTGCGCCGCCGGTAATTCGCCGGCAGTAATTGATCGTAAAACGATCCAACCTGGCGGGATATAAATTTCGGAGATGCCTTAGACAACGAACGAAGTCTTACAAAACGATCGCGACGGTCTCCCGACCTTATACGCGATATATGTGCACGGCCAGGAAATTGATTGGTCAGGTAAGACGGAACACACGTGGATGAGTCATGATGGGAGGTACGGGAGTGACCCATCGATTTCTTCCCCGGCTATCATACAAGATATCTCGTTTCGCGAACGAAACTTAATAACGGGGACATCTCTCATAGTTCCGTTCCGAACCGCGTGAGACTCGATTTTCACTCATCCGGCCGGCGATAGTGATCGTACGTGGATGCTCGATATACCCAGAGCGACGAAGAAATATCCTTCTAATAAGGCAAACTATTTCGAAACCAATCTAAATAAAATTGGACGGATGTGTTTGTGCGGTACAATATAATAGCGATCGAATCTGCAGAGATCATGATAATTTTGTCATTGCAATAAATTATTTAATCTTTAAGAAATTATAAGCAATTTTAAGTTTAGTAAATCAAAATATAATATACTTTTAACATTGTAAAATTTTTATTTAATCAAACAGATGAGTAGTCTGATAGAGAGTAGATGAGTGTTCTTTTTTGTTAAAAATTTATATTTTTTAATAAGAAAATAAAGATAAAAATTGCGATTATAATTTTTCATCTTAATCTTACAAAGTATTAAAATAATATTTTTAAAGGAAAAAGACATTTGCCTTTTTGTATTTAAATAAAAATTTTACATAATATTAAAAAGAGCATCCTATTTTTCGATTTACCAGATTCCTATAATCCCTTTATTTAATTAAACAATATAAAAAAATCACGTAAAAGCTGATAGTGCGTTCAAAAATTTTTGAAATAAATGAATCGATTACGATATACCTTTTTGTACATGGCATAAGCCTGAACTAGCTAACAATATCTCCCAAATGTCATTCACTGGTCATTATCTGCCCTGTTTTATGGGAAGAATGTCGAGAATATCTCGTGACATTTTGTAGAGAAAGCTTCGTGTTGAAAAAATTATAGCTCGCATACGATCGAGCGTTATTGTAAATAGTTGTGTATAACGATGATATAATCGTGACGATATCAATCCGAACTCTGAACTAGTCAATATTATGATTCATAGGTGATCCGAAACATCTCGTGACACTTCGTAGATAGCAAAAAGTACATCGTGTCACGGAATCAAGTATGACAAAATGTAAATGTAAGCTTTCAACGTCGTAGGAGGAATGCGTATTCTTTCCCGACTGATAAAAACGGATGAGGTGAGAGTACATATATATATATAGCTGACTGAGAAGCAATTTATCTCTTTTTCAACGAATATCCTAGGACCTGACGTAACTTAAAATATTCGTTGCATGCTGCCCCTTACGTGTAACCTGATTTTCAAATACTGTCGCTATCAAGATTCTATCGAGCAAAAATGGATATAACTTTTGACATCTAAGATAGATCGTTAAGCCAAACACGTGTCATGCTCTGGAACTATGAATTAATAAACATTGTTCGCTTGTCTTGTACATTCGAAAATATGCTCTTGTCTTTTATGAATTAAATATCTTTTTTTTTTCGTGGAAACTATAAATATGATCCATCTCTTGTTAATCGGATTTTGACTGCGAATAAAAATTTATCCTTTCTTTAGTGAATTGTTTTTTTTTTATTTTTAATTGTGGTTCAAAATTGATTTTCGACAAATTTTTGACGTATGTCAAAATTTTGACTTGTATCATTGTTTTCGGCTCAATTAAAGATGTAATCAAATCATCGAAAAATATGTAGATAGAAGGAACGATAATTCTGCAACATTTCGATATGTATATATAATCAAACATTATGTAAGTTCAGCACATAAATCTCATATCGATATCTACCATCCGGTTGCTTCCATAATTACAAGCTTCGTGACATAGAATCGTTGAAATCGTTCGGGATAAAGGGGTATTATAGCTGATACACGTTTGCAAGATCCACATGCCAGGATAATAGTCTATCTGTGAATTAAGCATTAGATCGAATATCTATCAGCGAAGAAAGCTTTAACCAACGACGTTAAACTCGTGAGTAAAGCTTATTGAAAGAAGTTCTATCTTGTTTTTCGTAAATAATTTATCAATAAAACTTGCTTTAGACGAGCATCTAATTCCCGATAAAATTCAAAAATTTTATTATGTATATCTCTCCTAATATATAATATATATATGTGTGTGTGTGTGTGTGTGTGTGTGTGTGTGTGTGTGTGTGTGTGTTTAATTTTTTTAATTACATTTATTATAAACAGATATATATGTATAGACATATGTATGTATTTTTTTGTTTTATTACATTTATTATTACATTTATTATATTTTTCGAATTACATTTACTATAAACAGAACTCTGTCACGAATTATATGTAAATCCGATCTAAAATATTTACCTTGTTTCTTTTCAATAATTTATGACAAGTACCAAGACTTTTCTCTTTTCATTATTTTGAACTGTCAAACGTTACATTATTTATGAAAGAATCCATGATTCAAAAGACACGTGTTTTCGATTCTAGATACGAATTACACTCGGTTAACTACATTCCCTAATTTTAACCCTTCGCTTACATTGGCAAGCGCGCGACGACTTATCATCAGCTGTGATTTGGCGGCTAGCGCGGGTTTAATTTAGCAAACACGCGGCGCTCGTCGATTCGTTGGTTGATTTGCGCATCTGTGTCCTTCCCTCCCCCCCTCCCTCACGTTTGTCCTCGATCCATCGAATCGCGTGATCACGCTCGCGGGGGTGCGCCAATACACAAACCCCGCGGGCGATTTGTTCGATGGGGAATTGATTAAACCAAAATCAATGCAGCTAATAATAGTCTTTGTTAAGGGTCAAATGTGTTTATGCGATCAAGCAGGTAATTTTTGCCATCGCTCTATCGAGCTCATTGATCCTATTATTATTGCGCACGTAAACACAAAAATGATTGATTCTGACTTGTGATATTATGTATCAAGAGAAATACAAAATTGTTGTATCTTATATTTAGCAATAAAGAGAGCATTAAAAAAATACCGATGATTCTCTATATTAATAATTTCTGTTTTCAATATAAAAAAAAAAATGTTATAAATGTACGAAATTAAAGAGAACTTTCTTCATGAAATATATAAATTTTTTAAAAATAAATTTACAGAAAGCAAAATGTTATATTATCCGAGTTCAAACACTGTGCTTGATCTTTCCTAAGTCTTAAGAATGATCGAAATGAAATTGCATACGAAGAAAAGTGCAAGGTATACATTGAGATATAAGTTGTTAGGTGACATAGTAAATCGAAATAACTTCATGTTCCCTTGACTTAGTTTAATTAATTATATGATTGTCAAGACAGGTATGTCAAGGGGTCGCGTTCGTTTTCTCTCTCTCTCTCTCTTTCTCTTTCTCCCACATGCTTCTGTATGATATAATATCTAGGTAAAGCTGCCTAGCTATTCGTGACTAACTACAGTCAGTAAATTGGCAAAAAGGGTGGGTGGGGTGGAACATAACCAAATGGGACATGAAGACTCGCAAGAAATAATGTTTACATCTGTGATTGTCGTGCATGACTATTCTTGTAATTTACAAATTTCTCACATAGTACATTTGAAATTCTATTTTCTCAAATACGCGCCAAGAAAGTCGCAGCTTCATGTCAATGTCACTCTAATATTATTATTCTCTCAAATTCGATTAATTTTTTTATAATAATTTATAAAGAGCTAATTATTTTTCAGTCTAACTCATTTCAGTCTAACTGCTTTAAATTTTGTAGCAGCTTGTAATGTTTTTTTATTTTTATTTTTTGTTTTGTACGTGGTTTAATTACAGTATTTAAGAAATAAATTATTTAACATACGTCACCCCGCTTTTAAAATGTTTTTCTCGATATTGCGAAAGACGATTTAAAGAAATCGTATTACAGTTGCCCGTAAAAATATTTTCCAATCCGTGCAACATCACGATTTCGCGGACAGAGGAACGGAAACGTTCGAGAGAGAAATATTTGTTCGACGCATATTAATTTTGGCTAAACGATTTCGAAATATCTTTACTATGGCCATTACTCATCGTAACAGCAAAATATCACAGCGAATATCGGTGATTGATATTACACGAGCAATTTGATTGCGTTAAAGCGTTTTCGGAAAATCGAAAAAAAAAAAAAAAAAAATCAAAACCCGGTAAATGCAAATTTCCATTTATAAAGATTGCACGTCTCAATTTATTTATCGATATCCTTGAAAAATATATTGATTAAATATTCCTCGTATGTGTGCTCGCGCGTGATAGAACAAATATAATCATTAAATTTACTCAAGGAGAAGTTTTTATGTGCCATAATGATGTTTTTAAATACCGCGTATATACAATTATATTATTTTATCATTGTGTAATTTTTTTCTCATAATTCTTACTCTATATTTTATTGAAGACTTGATGACAGGGATAACGTGAAACTGATGAAAAAAATCGGAAGTAATATTCGCGATGTAATCCCGTCGTTACGAGGATATCGACAGCGTTAAGTGAAATGTGATCGTGTTCGATCTGTTTTCAATTCCCAGCGGTTTCTCAGTCGAATCCATTATCAACTATTTCTGTGGAGCGTAGCCAAACAAGGAGATATAAGGAAAGTATCCCCTTTCATATTCTATTCTATAATATTACAAGTTTAACAAAATTATATGGTTTATATAATATTATTCTTTTTAATATTATTTTCAATATTATTTTTTTCCTTTTCGACACACAATTGCTAAAACCAAAGTTTAGATTTCATTAGTTTACATATTCGCTCTTGCTACGTGTTATGAATAATTGATTGATCAAAGGATACGATAATGTCTCACGCCATTGTACAATAATACAGCGATTGAGTAAAAAAAAAAAAAAAATCATGTATTATAAAAGAATAAACTTTCCAAGAGAATCTATTACCAACACATTATCTCTCCACTCATAGATGTATCTATATATAATTACAGATTAACATAGATTAAAACCTGCCGATTAGTCACTTCGTATATACAGGCATTTGTATTTTATAACTGACTCGTGACAGGGTTGACACATGTATGTCTCGCGATTCAATTATCTCGTCCGGATAAGCGCCGCACACTTTTCGCTCGATAGTCGGGCGATCGCGTGATTGCGTATCGCGCACGCGTGTATAAATTCGCGTGTGTCACGCGGCGCGTTACAACATCGTCGCGAAGTCACGCGAGATATTCAACGAGCGCTACACGCTCGTCGCGATGGTGGGAAATTGCCTCGTTGTGTTCACTTTCACGTGAAATTATCCTTCATTATGGACGCGTCCCCCGAGAGGACGCATTAGCGCGTCGCGAAGTCGATCCGAGACGGCGCGCTCGAAACCTACAGGTGTCAACTTTTCCAATTTCCGTCAAGAGTACTGAAGATTACTTCCCTCACGTCAAAAGATAAAGTTGTTTCTCTCGGACACTTCCTTACTCCACTCACTAATTTCGCGATATCGGAAGAAGAGCACGGACAACTCGATGCCTGTCAAGCCGTAAAGGGCTCAATTTTTCAAACTGAAACATCCTTTTCTCTTTTTATTATCGTTTGTAAATTTTTTATATTCCCTCTTCGTGTAATAATTCGATTCAGTTTGATTAGAGCCGACGATATTTTCCATCGTGGGATTAAGTTCTCTCTTATTTCTCGAAATGCATGGTGCTTGATAAGATCACTGAATGCTGAATTCAAGTCGAATGACGTATAGTTAGCCTTCATTAGCTCCTTTATTTCTTCCTTTATGAGAAGGCAACGATAATCTTTATTCGATAAAATCTCATATGTGAAGGAAAGGCTCGCAATAGTTTCTCTTTAATTTAAACAAAATTAGCAAGTTTCTCTTATAATATTGAATAATAAGCTCGAGATAAGAGACATGTGTCTATAAAGCTTGGAAGAATCTTTTGATATAGATATTTGATATACAAACAAGTTTTACATCGTCACACAAAAGTGTCACATAAATATTTTCCATATAGAATTCACTAAAAGAAATAAAATTTAAAAGAGCGAGATCAAAGGAAGAACAAGATCAATTCAATCGCTTTTTTTTACATAAATAAAAATAAATAAAACAATTGAATTTAATATAATAAATAAATAATGCTAGAACGTGCGTTAAATCGCTGTAATAAACATGATGAATTTTCGATTTACCGAGATTTTGTCCACCGATCAGTACAAGGAGCCCTTTAATCTAAACATGTCACGATCGTAAATTCAAGCTGACCTAAGATAAAATGTGAACTATATAACTGGGTCGAGTTCCAGCGTATTTGATAAGTAGCCCACAAACCCGTGCGCGCGCGTATTAATTATTAAAAGCACTAAGGCGGGACTATCTGCCTTTATGCTAGTGTCTCATGGGGAGCATTACTCGAGGAGAAGGTGAGGAGAACCCCGGGGACTCGACGATGAAGTGGCCCGCAGGTGAAACCTTTCCCAATTCCCTTAATTATTAAACACGCTGTTTCACTATCTCCCACCTTCAAAAAGTTCGAGTCGACAATGTGCGTCTTATCGCGACCGATTAATTAATCCTCGCGAAATTAAAGTGACGTTAAGTAATATTAAAAATAAAAGGAAAATGTCATAAGTAATTTCTTACATTAAAGAATGTAAATAAATTCCCCTTCAAGAATATTTTAAATCTATTTGGAAAATTAAAATTAAAAAGGACGTTCCCTTTGTTTTTTCTGTATTACTTTCAACAATAATTTTATCTTTAGTAAAAAAGTCAGCCTAATTATTAACGATCAGATTAAACTTTTATCAGATAATGTCTACTTGAATCTGGTTGAAAAATAATTATCCTGTTCGTTTAATGTTCGAAAATTTATTTTCTCTCGTAAATGTATTTTTTTTTAATTTTATTTAATTTTCTATTAATTAAAAATCTATTGACGCCTTGTATTGAAAGTATCATTGTTTCACCTTAATTTAACATCTACTCTACTCTTTATACAAGGGATACATGTTCACGCAAATAAACGGTATTATAATACAGTGACTGAAAAATATCCTCTAATTAAACTCATCTCAATGCAAATTAGTGTGCATAGAAAATATTTATTAAAGTAATTAGTCATGCGGGGCAGTCTATATTTAGTCTCGGCTTGTATTATAGCACCGGCGGAAAAGGTTTTGCCGATGGAAATGACATAGCCGGCACGTGACATTTTAAAACTTGACGTTAGTCGCGTCTAGATGTACAGTGTTCCATTTATCCATTCTAAAAGGACCAAAATATTTTATTACATTGTGCAGAAATATTTTGTGTTTGGTTTTAGATTTTTCTCGCTCGAGATTAAATAAGAAATCCTTGAAATATGAAACATTTTTGAAACTCGTAAAATACTATATAATAAATACGTAATTCAGGATGTAAAGATAAATAGATATTTTCTTTTTAAATTAAATGAATTTAACATCACGCGTTTAATTTTGTAAAAAATGATATCATCGAAACAACTTCCTTTTCTTATTAAATGCCATAAAAATATGAATATTGTATGAATCCCATAACACTCCTTTTTACACCAAGCATTATGGACTACATGTTTTATATCTTTCTTGGTGGAGACTCTTGTGAAAGCTGCAATTTTCACGTTTATAAAAAAAAAGCCGCTCAAATAAAGAACGCTCATGCAACAAGCCGTTATTATTTTATCTTGCAATAAGATTGATTAATAATTTAAATCGTATAGCAAGAATGCATTACCTATGATGCAATTATCTGTTCTTTTCTCCGTTTACTTTGCCATTTAAAGGCCATTGATAATAACGTTGTTACTGTTCAAATTATAGAAATAAAAACAATGATTGATAATTATTATTTATAATTTTATTTTGCAAAACAATTTTATTTTGTAAGAAAATTTTCTTTTGTTTGTTTTTTTTTTTTAATTTACTAATATTTTTTAAAGTATTTATTATGTATATTTAGTTTGATATTTTATTTTTCTTATAACATTTATCTTTTTCCTGTACAATGGCAAGCTAGAAAAATATTAGAGATATTGTTTATTGCTAATAATTTCATCAAGAATCATCTTTGTCTTGCTTTTCCAACTCCTTTTCTAATTTTAGTCGCTCCACTATTAATTAATGAACTCTCTCTCTCTCTTTTCTCATCGACTTATTACAAAATGGAACGCTCGTCAAAATACACACATGGAGAAAACAATGAGAAGTCTATGAGCAATTAGCGTACAGAAATTATTCCGTCTGAATGAGATCGGTCGTTAAATCAACTTCAAATTAATGATGTACGATTCATCTGAAAATGTTATACGCTATTTCCGAGAGCTATTACTGTCGAGTGTCATCGATACTACTGCGAGTCTTTTCCACTATTTATTGAAAATATGCTGAGATAGTAATCAATGTTATTTTAATCGGAAAATTTTCTCGGAGAACCATATTTTCTACCTTTATTTCTAAAACCTTTTTTTTTTGTCCCTTTTTTAAACAAACTCATAACGCACGACTTATTTTACAAGATTCGCGATTGGAAAAATCCGCACGTTTTAATAATGATATATATTTCAATCTAACCATCTTCCAAAACAAACAAAAATATTTTATTCCAGATACTTAAAGTATATAGAAAAGAAATGCAACACTCTGTGGCAAAGGAACGTAGATCTAGAAAAAAATCGCGGAGCGCAAAATTTAATTACATAAATATCTTATTAAATACGCGCGCAAATAAATACTTGTATGTTTGCGTCATCTATTTCCATTCGTATAAATCGTTCCTTAATTTCTCTCGGACGAAAGTGTGTGGCGTAATTTTTCGCGAATCAGGCTTTCATCCTTCGCATTTCAAGAGTGAAAAGAGGGCCGACTTTAAAAAGCATAACCGTCCGTCGAGATAACGCACGGCAAAATTTAATTACCCGACGCGGTTTTATGGGGGCCTGTCATCGTTACTGCACGCAACCCGGTGGTGCCCCTTCGTATAGTTTTCGGTAATGAGGCACGGTCGAAATGTCGGGAGGGGAGGGAAGGGGGGAGTGAAATCGCGCCAGCCGGCTTATAACAAAGTTGAAATATATAAACGCGAGCGTAACATTAACGGCGATAATATCGAATTGTGGCTTACGTTGTATATGGTCGATCCGGATGGCAGGAATGTCGTAATCGACATTCCTGGTGAAAAAAAGCCGCTTTTGGATTGGCCGGGACACGACATTATAGGCTTCTGTACACGCAGACGATCCTCTCATTAATACGCGAAACGACCGACGACTGATTATCCGGCTTATTTATACTCTTATGGAAAACATTATTTGAGAAAGAGAAGCGCGCTGCCTCGGACATTTTGATGCTCGCAGTAACGTTCGCTTTTTTAAAGCGAGGTTTCCTCTTCTACCGCTAACGAGATCGTAACGCGCCGATACGAACGATCGGCTGAAATTCTTACCTCTTCGAGATGAGATAATCGAAAAAAAAAAGGAGGAATGGGAGAGATCGAGAGAGAAGGACGGAGAGACTCTCTCTCTCTCTCTCCTTCTCTCTCTTTCTCACTCTCATCGAGAAATATCTGCGCGAGGTTTTCTCGTACGAAGGATTTAAAGAACCAAAATGCTATCTGCGAAAAAGCTCGATCGAACGCGCAATAAAAAGCACAATAAAAGTGCTTCGCGACGAATTCGGTCGACGGTTTCTGTCCGGCCGATCGCGTTTCCACTCGCACGGTTTCTCTCTGCGAGAATGTCCCTGGGTTCGCCACATTCCCCTTTTGCCTTTTGACTCTTTCGATCGATTCTAGAAGTGGACTTTCCCTCGATAGAAAATACGAAGCGCGAGTAGTTCTCGATTGTCAGCGATTGAAAATGTTTGGAGGTTTTATACCGTGTGTCTATATGTGTTTGCATGAATCTTTGTGTTTTCCTCTATGACAGTTCAATATTTATGAAGCTATAGAATTGAGCATGTATTATTAATAAATTAATTTCGAAAATACAATCTAATTAATTTTCAAAGTCACGGCATTTGCAAAATATTTAAAGTTAAAGAGTAGACTAATAATTATCTCGTATATTAATTTGATAGAAAAAGCCGCTTGTGGACTTTTCCTCGATAGAAAATACGAGCACGACATTTACAAAATATTTAACTTTTGCAAAATATTTAACTTTAAAGAGTAGGCTAATAATCTCGAATAATGATCTCGTGTATTAATTTGATAGAAAAAGCCGATTTGAGAGCTGCCTAGAAGTCTGTCATTGTCAGCCGCTGTTATTGTGTAGCGTTAATGGCGGGAACGAAGCGCGTCCTATATACATTTACGGTAACGCAAATTCACTAGTGGAAGTATCGCGTTACAAAAGATACTCGCGTCACACCTGCTTAAGTACCTAAGCAACGCTCCTTAAATTATGCAAATGTGCATCACGGCAAAACGTCGGCGGCGAATTTTATTCCACCCACTCTCGTTTCGCGAATGGCGCTCGAAATATGAAACTAATGCTAATGTTTGTTAATTTTATATTTTGTTTTCATTACGTTATACCGGGTTGCCTCGCGTTTTAGCGCAACATGCGTGCGATGTATCTTCAAATTTCAGAAAATCTTATCGACGATCATAGTAACACCTTCTGAAATAATTGAAGAAAATTTTCCGACAAAGAATTCGCAAGAATTTAATATCTTGTGTCCCCCGCCCTTCTTCTTCCTCTCGAACATGGATTTTACATTATCCTTCTTTGCTTAACGAAATCATGAGAGACCAAGGGAAAACATAACCATTACGAACATTATTCACATAGATCACGCGCTGTTTACGTAGTTACATAGACCCGTTAGAAAGTGGTTCTTGTAGATTACACACACGAAGGCATAAGACTATGCAAGCCATATCGCGTGTAAATCCACGTATCATCGAACAAACAAATGTGAAATTAATTGTATGGTGTACACTTGAGAGAGGGAGAGAGAGGGAGAGAGAAAGGGGGTCTAGTAGATATCAAAACGTATCTCGGAAGGAAAGAGGAGAGGCAATGTATCAAACGGCTGAATAATATCAGTGTTTGCCAAATTTTCCTCTGTATAAATATCTCTTTCGTAGAGTACAACGTTTATCCAGCTCGTGAAATTGGTACAATATAAGAATTACGTGACTTGCGACAGAGCCTTTATGAGATACCCTGTACACAAATAATATAAGCTACGGTGCGCACACATATAGGCAAACATACGCTGCTCATGGGAAAAGAGTAGACGGGAAGAAGGAAGGGGCGGGCGGGGGGGGGGGGGAGAGGGGTGGAGGAGGGAAAAAGAGAAAATGCGTCGCGTGCATCTACATAAATTCTTTACTGCTACGTGCATCGCATATTTCCGATATTCTTGCGCGGCGTGTAAGCTCTTAGAACTTTAAAGAAATATTTTTCCATCATGATCTGTGTAAAGCTATGCGGCGCATTTGATAAACTCTTGTGTCGCTCGTAACAAACGATGCTTGTTGCTGATAATGCAATAAATGATTGTAAAAAAAAAAAAAAAAGGCTACAAATTTGCTTATCGTCACAAATCTGACATTCGTTTCTTTTTTTCCATACTTTTGTAAGTCCCACAAGCACGCAATCTCTTCTACTACTATGTTCCGTACAGGGTATCATGTTATTTCGCTCTCTTATTGTTTAATAAGGATTTAAAATCTGTGTAATTAAAATTTTCAACATGTTTTTGTTCGCTGTTCAAAGAAAAAAAATTGACTGAAACCTCAAAGTGTCGGCAGCTTTTTCGCAGACCCACTATCTTTCAAATAAAATGCTATCTAAATTTTGAGAAAAATGAATTCTGATTATTTAGAGAGATTGTCTGAAATTTTTTTGAGACACCCAGTTCTGAAGAATCAGGCAGAAAAGCGTCTGGATTTTTGGAAAATTTCTTTACCGTGTAAAAGCTACAAATTTCGATGAGATTTTAGAGAAATCGGGGAGTCAATTTTACGGCCATTTTGCAGAATCACACGTGCGAGAACCGATCGTGTCGGTATCGCGGTATCCGCGGTGAACGTCGTCGTCGAAAGGCTCGCGAAAGGCGGACGACCTGCGAGCCGACCCGAGAGATCTCTTCCCGGCTGTCGATACCGCGATTCACCTCCTCTCTCTCTTTCTTATTGACGTGCTCGCTTTAGTTCCGGGATGCACACGTCGGGAGAGAAGAGCACAGACAAGGTTTTATTAACCCTCTCGCGTACACCACTCGTCGTCGAGTATATACGGGAACATCGGCTACGAGTTTTTCTCTCTCTCCTTCCTCTTTGGCTCGATGTACAAGCGTGTGTATAAAGCGCATAGCGCGTTCTGTACTCGCAATCGATCGTTGGCGCGTTGCCACCAGCTATAGAGCGCGTTTCTTCCTGCCTCTCTTCTTCTCTTCTTTAACCTTCTCTCTTTCTTTACCGCCTGTGTATCTTTTCGGCCTGTCTATCGTCCCGTCCGACACGGCGTTTGTGCATACCTTTCCCACGACCTATAAATTCGCTCTCGATGATATTGTTCAGACGCTTCATCGCGTCGTATCGAATCGCGTGGCGACGGCGCTCAGATAAGAGTTGGCGTTCAGAGATACCCGGTATTACGATCGTTATTATATGAGCGAGATTGAATCTCGCTGCTGGATGATAAGAACGAGAAATGTGTGGGTGTATCGCTTTCAAATTACTCCCGTAATGGATATTTTATTGATATCCTCTTTAACGGCACGTCACTCCTTCTTAAAATGATAAATTAATATCTTATTTATATTATATCCTCATGCATGTAAGAAAAGCCTACTAAATTTAATTAGCACGAAACATTTCGTGAAATACTTTTTCATTATAATATATTTATATGCAGCCAAAATATTTTTTTTAAGAGCTGTGCATATTTAAATAGTTTCTATTATAAAAAAATATATTTTCGAAATTTTTTACAAATTTCAAAATTTATTAAAAAATATTATATTTTTTAACATATTTTCCTAAAATTTAGGAAACATATATAGAAACTTTAAATATGTCGTGTCTATCGTTTTATGAAAGATTATATATTTTTGTGTAATAATATATCATGTAGATAATACATATCTGAGATAAAATTTGGTGTCGAAAAAATTTCCAAAACTTTTAAATTTATTTATTGTGATTCAAGAAACATGATATTTTTCATTAATTTTAGATTAAAATTTAATATGTGTATGTACGAATATAATACCTGAACAATAAAATTAAACGTTAAATTAAATGTTGTCCGTTAATTTTGTATGTAATAGATACCTCTCATATCCGTTCTATTGTTTCACAAAATATTCATTCGCATATTAATTCATACAATTCTGTCTCATCTCCCACAACTTCATTACTAAAACGTAGAATTAAAAAATATCAAATTTAATTTCTTTACGGAATTTTTTTTTACTTCAAGTATCTCAAAAAGAGATTAATGGAACCGTTTAATATCGCGACTGTCTAAGAGCAAAAAGCACTATGAAAGCTCTATCGATGCAAAATTGCCGACATTCGATATTCCAAGGTTAACTTCGCAAGGATGATTTCAATATTATTGAAATCTAATGCCTTAAGCCGACGTATGCACGCGAATTTCGATAAAAAGCGGGGCTTCTAAAGTTAACTTTGTGTTCCCGCGTTCATAGCGTAAAATTGACCCTTTCTCCACGAGCAAATAAAACAAGGGATATCTGATAAAATCGCTTCGCTCATAAACTAATTTTTTTCGCGCCATCGCCGACCAAGGCAATTGTGAAAATTACACACGAGCAGATGCTGATAAATACGCAAAAATGCCCGCACGATAAATCGAAAAGTTCCTGTACATAATGCAAAAAGCACTGCTCGGAAACGGATTTCTCGATTTTGCACGTTTTACGTAAAAAGTGCATCTGCACACTTCAATTACCGAAACTACGCAAAAAAGGAATTAATAGTATTACGTAATTTGTGAAATTTTTTAATTATAAGGATAATAGAATTTTGCTTGTCAAATGTTGCGAGAATTATAACAAATATGATTGATTTTTTTTACAAACAGCTGATCAGTTGTCAAAAACTAAAAAAGCGTAATATCAATAATTGTCTAGTATTATGGACTCGAATTTTCTCAGGCCGTAAAATTTGCGCGAGAATAATAATTTTTTTTTAAACGATATTAAAGCTTATAAACGACAATTTCTAATTAAAATAACATTATTAATTAACATTGCTTTTATGCGTCAAAAATTCTCGTGTGATCGTCGTTAAACATAAATGCTTCTAAACAATAAATGTTTCATGTGTCAAAACAAGGATGAATAATTGCTGCTAATAATTAATTGGCCTCGGGAGACTCGCGACTATAATAACAAGCTTTCAATTAATTACGCACATTTTGGATTATAATCGATGAGCGGAAAGATAAAGCTAATTCCTTTTAACCCCGCATTTGTATATTATGGTTCTTATTGATTTTCGTTCAGGTAAGAATAATACGAGCGATTTAGTTTCAAAGAAATATAAATCAAATTTTGTTACCTTGAATTTCTTGTAAGACAGAAATCACAAGTAGATACATAAACATTTCCAAAATCTGGTGGAGGTTTGAAGTTTATATCACACACGCACAAAAAAAAAATTTACACATAAAAAAAATATATATATATGTACACAGAGTAGTCCGTAATTTATGATTGACAAGAGATTGAATTTTCATGGAAAAATAAATCGAAATTGACAGACTAAAACCAATGCAAAGAGCGTGCGTATATTCGCGACTACTATGCCTTTCGATAGGTTGACAGTAACTGAGAGATAAATACTGATAAGTGAGATATTAACTGATCATAACAAATAATGACTACGTCATAAACACGCCAAGCTGTGACATTGTATATAAACAAAAGAGTAAATGATTTGTATCGAGGCCCGCTCAACGGCGTGCGTATTCAACCAATATTTAAAGTCGATTTTATTAAAAGCCTCATATGAAAAAATTTCATTCTGCCATTTCGACTTATTTTTTCATTAAGTAGCAGTCTCTTGCCGATTGTATCATAAATTACAGACCACCCTGTACTTGATCTTTTAATATTATTTAAATATACATGTCTTTGATCAAATCCAAACTTGTCACATAATTCGGAAATATTATTGCAAAATATGCTACATGTAAAGTACATCGATTATGAAATAAATAACAAGTATCTACTACATATCCATGACTGACATTCAATATAATAATCACAATATATTGAATACAATATATTGGATACTCTGGTTTATTAAACATTTAAAGATCAATATATTCAGGAATATCGATTTACGAAGATTTATTACAATTCACACATATTATTAAAAATAGTTTCTACAACACGTAATTCAAATTCGTATGAAGAGAAACAATGAGAAAATAATTAATTCGATACATTCTCATTAGATCTATGTATACCTACACTTGACTATTTCTACGAAAATCCTAATAAAAATTGCAACTCCTTCTCCTTTAACATACCGTTCCTATTCTCCCCTTAATCAACCACCATGCGACAGTTGCTACGACGACTTTTGATTGAAGTAGCATTTAAAATTGGCTTTGTGCAATCGCACTTAACGAACGCTTTACAATATCCCATTCATCGCAACGGAGAAAGACAGACACAGTTTAGAACTTAATATAATGGGTATTAGCGATATTACTAAGCAGGCCACTAGAAGGGGTCGGAATAAGTAGTCGGCTCCCGGGGGTGCGCAGCTGTTCGAACTCGGAGGAGGGACTCAAGGGTGAACGGAAGGGAGAAGCGAAGGATTTGAAGGAGACAATCGAGGGGAAAAAAAAAAAATCTCTTTTTTTCTTTCGCGTCAAACTTTGAATCTCGCCCGAAGATGATGGTGTATGTGTGAAGTGTTTCCTCTCCTCTATTTCTCAACCTGTTGAGCAACCTTCTTCGATCCCTAACCGACATAACATAACGCACGATTTGTTTTCTCGCGACAACACATTACCGTATCCCTTCGATTTCGCGAGCATGTTTTGCGGCTGCGTGTGAGGGCGACATTTGCATCTCGGAACGATTTTCCTATAAGTCGAGAAATTCTATTTTATTTATATGTATTTATTTGTTTCCTTTAAGTTTCTCGGTTTAATGAACGAAACATTGATATTTTCGATGATATATATTTTTAAAATAAAGAAAGATTGAAAAAAAGAAGAATATTCTAAGAAATACTTTAAAACCAAGATTCGTCCCTAAACGCCGTCGATGGCATAAATGTTTCTTTCGATCATAAATATCGATAATAGACGATTTGATTGGCGAATAATTGACGCAATGCGATTTCCCGTCAAGTCACGTGAATTCGAAAACGACGTTACGTATTGACAGCGTCGCAATATGTAACATCGCACCGGTTATCCGCTTGTGCGCGGCTTATACGTTTCGCTTTTGGAAGATGGTAATCCGGCGATCGACGCAGTTCGCAACCACCAGCATCGAGAGAGCGTTACTACATTGCATCGCTTATTCCGAAGGGTAACCGTTAACAGATTTGACAAATACGCGTAAAATAGAGAAACCTGTATCGGCAAAATCTGGCTCGCCTTCTCTCTCGTCGATCCGATATTTTTGTCACGCATTCGAATATACGCTAGGAATTTTGCTTTGTTATAATACGAGAGGATGATCGTTTTAAACACCTCGACGTGTAAATATTTCGTATATTATCGAGGGAATGGAGACACAATCCGCGGAGAATTTATCGTTTCAACATCGTCACCGTTTCGCTCGCGGCTACTTCAATCGTTAAATTAGCGACGTTCGTTTGACGTAACAAAGCGCTTGAGAAACAGCATTGTTAATATTTGAGAAATTAGTCACGGTGAAAGAGACCCTCTTTTTCTTTCTGTTAACAAATCGAGGACAATCCAACCGAGCGAGGAGATTGCGCGACGATATCGTTCCACGCCGCGTCTACTTTACTTTATCAGGCTCGGTTCGGCTGTGTCTATCGTTTTATCGTTTAGCCACTTTTGCAGAAACGAGACAAGAGATTATATCGTATTGTGCAAATCGCAAACCTTACATCAATTGTCTAGTTTTATGAATTTTTTTAGGCCATAAAATTTACGCGAGAATAATCATGATTTCTCTAAAGCGATATAAGATGCTAATATGACAATTTTTAATTAAAATAATTTATTAATTAATATTGTTTCTATGTGTGAAAAATTGTTGTGCGATCGTCATTAAACATAAACCCTTCTAAACAATAAATATTTCATTGTCAAGACAAGAATAATTGCTGCTAATAATTAATTAGTCTCGAGAAACTCGTGGTTATATTAATAAGCTTTCAATTAATTATACACATTTCGGATTACAATCGGATGAGCGGAAAGATAAAGCTAATTCCTTTTTAATCTGCGCATTTGTATTTTATGATTCTTATTGATTTTCGTTTAGGCAAAAATAATACCAACGATTTGAAGGATGTTTTAAAAGAATGTAAATAAATTAAACTTTGGTAACATTAAATTTATGTAAGATAGAAAAAGGTCATAAGGAGATATACATAAAGTAAAGATTGCAACGACTTGCCTGCATATCTGGAATGATGAACCGCGGAATGATAAGAGCAGCCTCCAAAATGGGGGTGTGGCTGGCGGCGGTTTCGCTCGGTCGTTTACGCGATAAAGAAGTGAGTATAAAGACACCTCTCCCTCCTCTGACAGACGGAGAATTTCATTAAACTCGACGATACTCCCCGAGTCGAACCAAGTAATGTCGCGCCCTTATTTTAATCACCACCTGGGGAGAAACGACCGGAAAACCGCGGAATTTTCGCGACTTCCGCAAAGAGATCGTGGCCAACTAGCGAGGAAGGCGATGAATAAAGTTAACTCTCTACAACGAGTACGATCTTTTTATTTTCCCTTACGGAGGTCTCACGATTTACATTTTTCACATTTCTAGAGTATTTTTTAATTTTCACATTTCTAGATTATTTTTTAATTATTTTATCTGTCTTGTCAGTTTATTAAATTGTTATATTAAAAATTTAAAAAGCGATCAATGTAATAAGTGCTATCTGTTTGTACGCAGATTTGATGTTATGTTACAATGAATGTTGTTAAAAAAATATATCTGATAATTTCGAAATATTCCGCATGCAAGTATCGTTAGGGAAAGACGCGCGCTCTTTCTCTCTGTTTTTCTCAATTTCTTTCTTATAAACAGTTTATAAACGGTAACAGATGTCGATGCCGTCATACGGTGAAACGAGAGCTTAAAGGAAAATCTCGGGAAAGTAGTCGGCTTTGAGGCATTCAGATGCAAAAATTTTCTACCTTCTGATTCGCGCGCCAAAGTTTTCGGAAACTTTGAAAAATTGCACATCCGTACGGACCGGGCTATAAATAACAGACGGCGGCAAGAAACGCGTGACTTATGTTATACGCGAGCGTATGTGTCTCTCCCAGTGCATTAATATTTTCTCGGAATCTTGACAGGACTACGCCTTTTTATTGCAACGTATGCACGTATGTAAGTCCAAACGTTCGGAAGTACGAGACTCGAGATACGATATTTCTCTTTTATCTGTCACGCAATCACCGACTGTCACCAAACAGCAGCTACTCGAAAAGCTTTAATGACAATTTCCATGCAGGAAATATAATGAATGAAATAAGTAATTTTCAAATCCGTTAATATAGAATGTTTTTAAAAACTCGCGCTTTAAATAGCTTCCAACTTTTGCATGCATATTTAATTTTATTCATCGCTACTAGCGATGATTAAAATTGCTCTTAACATTCTATTTATAATTGCATTTAATGTTTTATTTTAAATCTCAATAAAGTAAAAATGGATTTCTATCATAAAAAACACGACTCGCGACAAATTAAAAAAAATTTTTTAATTAAGTTAAAATTAATTAAAAGCTTTGTTTATGAAAGTAAATATCATAGAATATTTCTTTAGCCGCTGTTTCTAATTTAGAAACTCCAACTTTGAATTAAATTATATTCTAATAAAAGATCATTTTTCTTATACAATATAATTTTATTTGCTGCTATAAATAAAAAAATTTATCTATAGGTTTGTAAAATAATGTAAGACTCACTTTTTTATCGAAACTTTATCTTCATGAGAATACTTATTGAATGTTATTCATAAATAGCAACATTTATAAATAAAAAAGACTACTAGTGATTTGTCACTATCGATACAGGAAAAATGCCAATATTTGTTACCGTTTTAATTTACTTTTTAGACGGAGCGAAATTCGATATTCCAATATCCTATAGTCCCCTGTTTTTTCAATATTCCATTTTTTTTTTTTTAAACTGATGGTTTTTCAGCTTCACTAAAACATTACTGACTATATTACTAGTTCATCGTTCGATCAAGGGACAATATTTTGAGAGGAGCCTCTTGTCCGTCAAAAAGAAATAATAGAGTAAGCGAAAAGTCGAAAAAAGGAGATGAGAAGGGAGAAAAATTTGAATCGACTCGATAATTGAAATGGACGGTAAAAAGAATCTTTCTTTTGTTGGAAATAAAAATTCTACCATTTTACACGAAACTCGCGGTAATACGAGGCGCGACTATCGCGTTGCAGACGTTTGATAATTCCGATAAACGACGATAAATGTCATCGGTGCGCTCAACTAATCGCTTCTGTCGCTCGTAATAAAATGGAATAACGACCGTTGATTTCGCGGCTGTGTTCTTTCGGTTAAACAAACGAGTGAATCATGTGCGATTACCGGCCAAATCTATTGGAAGTAATAGTGTGTTCACAGTGGCGCGTGCAAATTATACAGATTGATTGCTCGCGGTAATGAATTGCGAGATCGATGAACATTGCACTCGAACGGCACGACTTCATGCTATAAATCTAAACGTGCCGCTGCATTAGCGGCATAATAGTAAAACAGGGCAACGCAAAAAAAAAAAAAACCGTACGTTTAGCCAGCACGCCGATTATTCTAAATCGTGCGTATCGTAAAGTACGCGAGGTACGAATGAGAATTTTAAATTAGTATGAATCCCCCTGGCTTAAATCGTACAAAATAATCCGATACTAACATGACGTTCCATAACTTTGTAATGCTAGCTTTTGTAAAAATAAACACAATTGACTTTTTATAAATAGATATTCGTCACGCTGTAATAAGGACGGAAGTAGAAATATTAAGAAATCATGGCTATGATAAAGTAACTTATAAAGTTTATAAAAAATGCTGGATAAAATTATAATGTTTTATAAATATATGTAATGTTTAACTATAGATTATTAGTAATATAATTAAATTTTTTATCCAAGAATCTTTTATGTGAAATGCGTTATCTTTCTCCATGATTTCTTATATTTATATTTAAAAAAAAAAAAAAAACAGTAAAGATTACGAAATTAATTAAAATAAAATTATAAGTGTCGTAATAATAATATAATCTTGCTTCGAGGAAGAATATTTTTTTCAAATCCTAACTTTTGCATTTACCTGAAAATGATAGCAGAGTTTTCTTCATCTCCGCGCATTCTCTCTCCTTACTCCCTCCCTCTAATTTTCAATATAAATATCAGAGACAAAATCTCGAATATCTCGAAGACCACGAGAAGGTCGCTCTAATTGCAAGGATTTGGCAGGATACACACGAAGGACCGACGTTCTACTTTGTGTTCGCTCGGTCCCCGAGCACCCGCCCAGTCGACACATATGTAACAACGTAGGTCCTTCCGGAGGAGCTCCTAGAAAAGTGGAGCCAGATGCGACCCCAGTGTTTCAAATTGTCCCAAGACTGTGCCACCCGCCGTCCTTCCCCTCGGTGGCGAAAGCATGTTACTCTCGAACGTGTCTTCGCCCCGCGCGCGCGCACGAAAATAGTTCGTCCCTTCCGTTCCGCGGATAAATTTTAAATAAGAGTCATCCCCGGCTCAACTCGGCCGACGATGTCTTTTCCCGGGTCGCCGGGATTTGTGTGTGTCGTTCGTTTTTTTTTTTTTTATTTAAGCGCACCGCGAAATTTCGACGAGTAACATTTGTAGTTGTATTTTATTTATTTATGTACAAATTGAATAATATATATTTATGGAAATTGGCAAATTAATATTCTTATGTTTGGAGCCGAGTTTCTTTGAAACAATTTAATTCTTACAAAATTATTTAATAAGAAAAATTGAATAAAACTCTTAAGTAAAACTCTTGGCGCGAATTATAAGTAATAAAACTTTATTTATCAGCTTTGCTAGAAATATTTTTGAATTATTTTTCGGTATTTTTTACCGTCTTTCATAGAATTAATTAAAGCGATATATAATCGCGTTCTTATAAGTAATAAAATTTTATGTCTATGGCTTGCTTTAAAGAACATAATAAATGAGGGAAGCTTATAAATCTCACATAACTTACATCCCCGTCATCAATTTTTGTAAACGAGCACAACATAAATAAAAACACTTACTGACCCAAATATCATACAATAAATTTTTATCATTTTTATTCTATACAAATGCATTCATCAAATCTGCAGTAAAATCTGCTGCAAGCGGGATATAACGGCGCTGTGATTACGGCAGATAAGAGGGAAGAGCGTTCCCTCGTCATGGTCGGACAATAAAATTCATTGTCAGACGGAGGAATGGCTCTATGAGCCATACAGATCTTAAGGTCGCCACACGCCATTGTCTCTGCGAGTTATTTTCGGAGGCGTTACCGTCACGATTCGAGGTACAAAAAGATCGCTCTGTTCCCCTTCCGATTGCTCTGCGTGCACCATATGGCAAGGAGCCAAAGGATGATTAAAAAAAAAAATCCGCGCACGATCATCAATTTCTATTGCTCTTCGCACTTAATTGTATAAATTTATATTTAAATAATACCCTATGTTTCTTATTCATATGTTGAGAAAGGCGAAAGTTTCACGAGTTAAAGCAAAAAGTCATTCACGTTTATTTTATATATATATATATATTTTTTTTTTTTTTTTTTTTTAATGAGGAACCCCTCTCGATTACGTCATAATCTGGAACCGCGTATTTTACATATAGTTTAACAACACAAAATATACTCTCAATATTTAGAGAAAGTAAAGCTTTATATTCTCGATTGAGAAACGCAATGAAGAATTAATTCCTTTAGCCAAGCTTACTGCCGTTAAAGACGGATTGTGATAACGTCTGTCGCTTTGGATAATTAATATCAGGTATATTACGGCAGTAGGGATAAACTGCATTATACACACAGAGAATGGGAGGAAGAGGGAGAGGAAGATTGATCTACAATATTCATTGGATGTTAATATAACAGAATACATAATCTAATAATGTAGTGTAGGAATAGTTTCCCGGAATAATGTAAGATATTAGCGGTAGATTGAGATGATTAAATTATTAATCTTTCCTATAGATGTTATATCTATTTACGTTAATATTGCAAAATTATTATTAAATTATATAAATTATATTATTTTTGTATTTTATAATTTAACAAAATTATTTGCAACATGTAAATTATTTATTCTATAAATTAAACGTTATAAATAATTATTTATAAGACTTTCATTTTATCTTAATCGCAATCTCCATCAAGCTTTGAATTTTATTATCATTAGATATGTAAAAGCCGGAAGCCTCGGTCCTAATTATTCCTTAGTACAAATCAGACTTACGAGAATAGTCGCTATGGCTAGTCGTTCCGCGCCGGTAAAGTTATGCGCGTGTTAAAACTATTTTTGCAACAACGTCATCGATGGCAACGACCTTCCAGCGCCCGGTTGAGTTTCGATAATGCTGTCAACGACAAAAAGTTTCTCGGTTACCGGTAAAGGTTCACCGCTGTAACATATAGTGCTATACGCAACAACGATCTTCCATGGCTTTTGCGAATAAAGCCCAAATCGATATTAGAAAAACGCACGTTGGTTGGCGCGGAGTGACATTTGTTCAATCTAATATTGTAAGTGGAATAAAAAATATTTCATCTTGTTGCATATAAATATATAAGCATTCTTAATTCTATATATTAATTTTATAATTATTATTGCGTTTTTTTTTTAATAATATATAAACCAATTTTTATTTTTATTTCCCAAGACTATATATTTATATTTGTTCAATTTGAATTTTTAACGAGTCTATTTGAACCAAGCATATGTATTTTTATATAATCGAGTAAAATAGTTTTGTCCTAAATTGGGACAAATTTTACAGGATACTAGGTTAACGAGGAATTTTCATATCTCAAAAAAAAAAAAAAGGCGTACGTTGAGTTTTCTCGGGTAGAAATAACGCGCTGGCAGATGTCATTAGATCAGCGTACATCTCGCTCGTCATTAAAACAGATGAAAAGTAAACAGGAATAATTGCAGAAGCTCGCCCGGAGCGAACGGTTCTTCTTGCGGTATTCCTATATAATGACAAGATCAGACGTACACACGATATAAGCCGTATATGTCCTTCCAGATATCGTATTACACATCCCTTATTTAGATTACAATCTCTTTGTTTAATTAATTTCAAGGAGATACTTTTTTATCTTTCAAATAAATCTCGTAATCTTCCAAAACAATTGCATAAATTTGCAATTGTTATTTAAATCTAATTTCAAATTTAATTTTATTAATTTCTACACTGAACTTGACTAAATAAAGGAAGCGTTTCGTGCTTCTGTAATATAATCAAAATTTTTAAGTAGACCTTTCAGAAATGAAGTGCTTATTCCGCTTCTCATGACTTACGCTTCATTATTGGATTAGCCTTATTTTGAAAGTCGTGGCAGCATTTACACAGCGCTTAGAATCGATCAAACAAAGTTCGAGTAAATCTAAGTACTTGATAAAATCTCTTTCCATTTCTGTAACAAGTATGATCGCACAGAAACTATCCTAACTTTGCTCAGCAACTTTAGAATACGGAAAACGTAGAGAGACTGATAAGAAAGGCCGACAGTATTATTGGCTGCAAATGCGATATATGTGAATGTTTAGAGTGCAAAAGCTTCAAGAGTTTCAAGAAAATATAGATATTTATACACAGAGAAAAGATTCGGAGAATAAAATGAAAATAAGAATAAGTTTTATAACACAAGAAAAATATCGTTTTGTGCTTCTAAACTGGACTTTAACAGTAATTGTATATAAAAAGCATTATAAGATTTATTAATTTATTATTTATGTTAATTTTTTTTTTATAGGAAAATAAAAGTTGTAAAAAACTCTGTCGCAAAGTTAATATTCTTTTATAAATGTTTAGGAAAAAAAAAAAAAGAATGTCGATTATTACTATATATTAAACTTCTTTTTTTTCTCAGTTTGCGTGTAAAAATAAAAATGAATATTAAAAAAATATAAATCAATATTTAACAAATTTCAGAACAAGAACTATGTAAAAATCTTTATGTAAGTCAAATAAAGTAAAAATATGAACTCGACATTATTCAATAAGTAATTACAAAATTAAATGTACATAAATATCTATATATTCTTACGCATGCAACGTGCAATATTTTTATTCTCCTAAAGATAAAGCGTTCGCACTGCTAGTCACATTGACATTTCGCCAATATCGTTAGCGACGTAATGACGTTATATTAAATTTAATTATGCACCCAGTCGAATATCCGAGAAAATATCATAGTTAAAGTCGAACATGTCGGCGAAATAAAAGAACGTAAGGAAAGGAGAACGGGCCTTATCTTCGAGGACCTGTCGCGTTCTCGCGGCGCTCAACAATGATCCTCCGGGGAGAAACAGAGACGGAGCGTGTCGACGACGCTGCAATGCCGTCCACGACAAGCTTTTTTGCGGTGAGAAACACGACTGGATGCAGAGAGTACAACGTCGTGTACACAGTACGATGCACTGTGTCTATAATAAAGCATAAAAGCAGTAAGAAACATACAACCCGTTAAAAATATGTCAGCGCTACCGGAGAACCACATAAGGAAACAAGAGTAAGTTTATCCTCGATGCATGAACGAGAAGAGATGTTAACAATTTCTAGAGACAAGTTTAATTTCGCGAGATACAAGATAAGAGATGGGAAATATTATATTGCAAAATCTTTCTTTCGTAAAACGTTTTGTAAAAGTTAAGAGAGCTCACGTTTTTTTTTGTTTTTTTTTTTTCGTGTATTTTATAAAAAGATTTAAAAATTAAAAACAAATTTTCCATTAATCCTTATAAAAATATGGGATCGATAGATTCGCCACGTATTTACATCTTGCATGTGGAAATCTTGAATTTATGTTTTCGTTCCTCGTATTATTTCCTCGTTCTTAGTATACAGTTAACATTGTATACACGCCTGATTCGTGTTAGCATATATTCATTTTATCGCAATAACAAGTTTGATATTAGATTTTTGTTGCACGTATAATGCAATCAAACTTGCTGTGCTGACGATGTAATAAAAGTAATGTCATACATAATTATATATACCATATTTTGCGACAACAAGAAACTGGCCTGTGCACCTTACATTTATAATATCAAACTTCTTGTTGTCGCCAAGTATGTACGTGTCTATCGATTTGCATCGAGATTAAATACACTCTTTTAATTCCTTGATGAGTTTAAAGTCTGTTTAGATGAAAGTATCAAGGATTTTTTCTCGCCATGTAAACGGAAGGAGATTGAAACGGTAAACGAATACGATGGATCGCTTCGTTACTTCATCGCCAGCCACATTCTCGATTTCTGCTATCGTTCAAATCGATTATTACAAGCGAGGCGATTCAATCGCGAGCATCCAAAGGGAGCATCACAAAGGGACCGATGACGCAAGTCTGTGTGTGTCTCTCTCCCACTTAATTGTATCGGGAAAAGACCAAAAAAAAAAAAAAAAATGACGGGCATTCGTACTACATACTCCCGGGCGTAATCGCGATATATCTCTTACGACTGTAAATGGTCTTCGTTTCGCACTAACGACCCTGTCCGCACTTTCTAAAGACTTAAATGGCGACGTGACTTTCGCCACAATCGTTCTCGCGTTGCCATAAACAGACGACCATACCTAGCCTCGCATTCAACGATCCGGCATAGGCATCTTTGTCGGAATGTTATTTCGTAACTCGTCAACGGCAAGAACATTATTTCGATGTCCTCTTTATTTCCAAAGAAATTAAAGCAGAATGATATTCCAGCTGATCCACGTTGAAAACGTGGGAAATAGGCTAGCATTAAAACACGCTATCGATTCAAGGATATATTATTATCAAATTTTTTTTTCCACAAGAAGTTAAACTATAATATATATGTTTAAAATAATTTTTATATCATTTTAAATATTATTTTAAATAATGTTTAAAAGAAGAGGCTCCAGAATTAATAAACATCAATTATAAAAGACACAAGGAGCAATTAACGATAAAATAAAATCCGTATAAAATGAAATAAAATTTGAAAATTAAAATTAAAATCCAATTTTGTCTTTCAAATTTGATTTTATTTATAAATATATAATTATAAATATTTTAGAATATATTTTATAATATATATTTAAAATTAATATTTTATAATTATAATAAATATCTTATACGAACATCTGTTAATTGATCCTTGTGCCCTTTCCAATTGTTGTTTAATCTATATATATCAGATAAAAAAAAAATTTGTAGGAAAAATAAAAAAAAAACCTAATTTCTCTGCCGCGTGCGTTTTATTTTAACTGAAAATGTATGTCTATTTAAAAGCGAGTTTTAATGAGAAATTTACAGCACAGAGAAAGCAAGGTATATCTCCACCTTGCGTTTTCTGAGAGAAAAAAAAAAAAAAAACAAAAAAAAAATAAAAACGCACGAGAGAATAAAGTTTCACGAGACAATAAATTCACGCGATCGCGATTGGTTGGTTACGATATTACAGAGCGAGATGAGACGACACGACACGACACGCGACTTCGAAAACACGCGCGGTGTTGCAATTTCTGTATGCAAATTATTGCCCACCGCAACGGCGCTCGGCGTCGTTCGCTCGCTCAAAAGTTATAACTGTATTCCCGCCTAATATCGCCACACGGAGCTAATTCCGTATAATAACATACAGACATTTCGGGTTTAATGCTGGGTGCGTTTAAAGTTTTACGAGGTGCGTCACATGCATATATACGCGTCGACGCGGTAGATTTAGCGCGCGTCAGCGTGACGGGATAGGATTCTTTCATTTCGTCTCCATATATCACGGTTGCTGAACAGAAGAAACAATGCAATGTGAATTATATTTTATAGAAAAAAAAATCAAGAAAAGATGTAAAAGATTTCTTTTATAAATAACTTTTTTATACAAAATAATTTTGTATAAAATTGTATCGAGTATATTAATTATTCAATTTTATATATAATATTATAGAAATTTTTTTAGGCAAATATAATGCACATATCCTAAGTAAAAAAAAATATAATTTAATACTTTGAGAGAAAGAATAAGCTTTTGTTTCTACCTTGATGAAAATTCAGACATCAATTTAGAAAGATATATTTTTAAGAAACATCGATGCTTCTGTCTATTCTCGATTCCGATCGAGTAATATCGGCCAGTGAGTGAACATTGAGCAAATAAGAAGTGTCATCTGTCATCTCGAATCGCAATCGCCTCTTACGATTGGACGATCCAATATGCAATATAGTGCGTTATATCGAAGATACTTCGCGAGACATAAAATGCATAATTGCATTTGAAACCATTGGCGCATTGCATATTATAATTCCACTTTTTTTTTATCTTCCATTAAATAAAACTGCTTCGGTAAAGTGACAGTTGGCATTTTTTATATGCCTATCGATTCTGAACGTTTGCTTAGTACTTTCATAATTTTTATAGATCGAATTATAAACCTCGATATAACGAAATAAAAATTAATGTAAAAAATAAAATATGCAAATAATAATTAGAAAGTGTTTAAACCTCATAATCTTTAATATTAAAAATTAAATTTCCAAGATAATTGAAAAAATGCCTCGCAATTTTTTTCAGTATTAAGTAGCATTATCTACACATATTAATGAGAATATCCGCGTTATCACGCAACGTTATGCGCTCGGATTATTATTTTCTTACACAGGGTGATTATGTGAAATAGCGAATATTTTGGCGGATAAATTTTTTTCATTCCGCTTGCCTCTCCCGTATCTTCATTAAGTAAAAGGAGAGCGCGCCGTTTAAACTTATAAATGTTCATTACACGTTTCGTAGCTTTAATCCCAAACAATGCGTGTTTCACCAACGATCAACATCCGCGGCTTTAAAGCCAAGAGCGTTTTCACGCGACACTCGGCGGCCCTTTGGAAACAGTCACTCCGGGATTAACTCCTATTTCTCGTCAGTATTCTCCAATTCCTCTTTCCGGAAGCACCGCTCGCAAACGTTTAATTACCCCAAGCAGTACTGTATTTAAAAAAGGTCGATCGAATGAGCTTGTTCACTACCCTTGCGAGCGGCTTTATCACGTCCGCGTAAACCGAATCCGTTCCAAAGTGATTGTCGGCGCGCGCGCGCGCGCGTTTTTCATTCCCGATACAAATGCAATCGGTGTGATCCCCCCCTCCCCCCCACGCCCTATCGTTTCCTAAAAGCATGAGATTACCTGCGCGCGTATAATACTATCGGTCCTCTCATACCTTCGCTCCGTCGAAAAGCTCGCTGATCTTATCGGATAGCGTGAATAAAACCGCGTACAAATTCATATTCCGCACGCGTATTGATTATATTTAGTGTGTTTCGCACGAATATAAAAAGATTGTTTTGTGTATTCCGATCGAAAGTATTATGGATAATTTTTTAGGTAAAAATGTCGTAAAATTTTTTTATATGAAATTAAAATTATAGGCCAATCAAGTTGATTGAAGGGATCAAATAAGTAGGTTACGACATGATGACTTTGCAACGATAAGAGATTAATGGTGATTATATATGGGACCCATTAAAAAATTATTACAAGTATTGATTTCATATTTTATTATTGGAAATTTGTTATTTAAATGATGATATATGTCGTTTGTTTCATTATATTGTATTCATATTTTATTCTCCTTTTTGTTAATGCATAGGATTTTCCTAAAATTATCTTTCCCGAAATTTCCTTACGATAGTTGCCGTATATGAGATAAGAAAAATGAGGATTATTTCAATATCAGGGGAGGAATTACGATAGAATCTATATTATATGCGGAATGGAAAATTAAATGTATTTTCCCTATCTAGTTGAATATCAAAAAATACTTTCCTTGATCTTCTACATCTCAATTGAAACTGAACTTTATCTCGAAAAGCGTCTCGTACCTTCTTACCTTTATGCCTTATTCATACCACCCATTGTTATACGCAACCGCATTTAGACTGGAAAAAAAAAAAAGCATCGAAACAATCGAGGCACTGAAATCTAATTTTTGCACATGCTCGAGTATAATAACATTGCGTCACATGCAATTTTTTCCTAAAACGATTCCACTCTTCCATAATCGTTGGCAAATCCACATTTTCCGATTACATTTAGAGAAACAGAGAGGAGGAAAGAAAAAAAAAGGAGAGCACCAGCCAGTTTTCATACAGCTCAAACTATTACACACACATATTCAGCAATTCCTTTTTTTTTTTTTCATCTTTTCATTGCGAGAATCTCTTTGTTACATAGAGTGACTAGAGTCGAAATCTCTCCCTTGAATTTGAATTTGAATATATGATTGTGTTACAAACTCTTTCACTGACATGAAACTGTAAAAAATTAATTAAATTCTTTACCTTCATGCAATTACTATCATTGTTCACCTCTTTTTTTAAAACGCATACATGTTTACGCAAAAACAATTAAAGATTAATTCAATTCTCGTTTCTCTTATATTCTAATGAGATATATTTTATTCTATATCTAATATAAAAATTCTGCTAAAAATATATAAAGAATATCTAAGATAAAAATTTTGCTAAAAGTGTATAGAGGAACGCTTACATTAAAAAATATATTAATATAGCTAAGAAATATTTCCTGATTATAAACAAGTTTCATTGGTACAGTTATGGCTTCAAACTACCTTAAATATATTTCTTCATTATAACGCTTCGTTAAAACAGTTTTAGATTTTCCTTACATTTTTCTTCATTATAACAGTTCATTACATCGATTATAGCTTCAAAATGCATTAAATCTCTGTTCACAATTTCTCTAGAATAACAGAAAAGTTGAGACTTTCGCACTTGTAGAGAAAAAAAAACAAAAATAAACTTGTAATATTCAGAAATTGAAAAAGTTTTATCGCATAACTTTTCTCTAGAATCCTCATATTTAGATATACCAATTTTAGTGGATCATCCCTTGCATTCATCGATTGACTTTTTTTCCGCATTGATACTATTTCTCTCTCTCTCTCTCTCTCTCTCTCTCTCTCTCTCTCTCTCTTTCTCTCTTTGTACGAGATCCAGCGCTATCGCAAACGATACATATACACGGCGTTGTCGTTGCGCTCGACTGCCGTATCGGTCAAAAAAAGGTGCTCATACAGAGAAGAGTGGATAAAAACGCGGTGAAGGGAAAAGAGAGAAAAATCGAGGCTGCGCGGACCACCGGTGAATACCGCGAGTGTAACACCTATACCGCGGTTGCCACGTACGGACGGGGGAGAGACAAAAAAAAAAAATAAAAAAAAATACACACACATCGCGTTTTCCTCTTTTTTGGACGACGCACTTGAAAACGCAATGTTTCTCGCTCCGGCGAGTTTTCCGACTCGTCCCGTTTGCCTAGCAAACGACGTGAATAATGCCTCGGAATGAAAGCTCGCTATCGCCAGAACGCGGCCGGCCACCTTTATCTTCGTTTCTTCCTACGCTCCGGTCCATCTTTTACCGTCTCTCCCTTTTTTTTTCCCCCTCTCTTCTCTCTCTCTCGCTTTCCCGATCTGTCGCCGTCTCTTTTCCACGCCCGAGTCTCCCGGGCGTCGGCGGCGGCAACAGCAGCGGAATCGAACGAGAGGAAGGCCCCCCTTCTTCCTCGTCTAGACTCCGGTAATCCACCCGGTCATTATCTAAAACGTCCCGAGCGAGGAAGCTACTAAATGCCATCGGTATCTTTCTCGGTGGCCTTCGTCTTTCAACTCTTCGACGCTCGCTTTCTTTGCCGCCGCATCGCCCCCCGTGCCCTCTATTCTATCTCTCGGCATGCCTTTCGAGATTGCACGAAGGCGGGTGTCCTTTCAGTTACGCGGCAGGAAAGATGCGGAATATTTATTTGTTTTCTCGGAGACAAAGTGACGCGCGAAATGAAACGCAAGATCGGCGGCGCAAAATTTCTTTTAATTTCAAATACAGCCGTGGATATTATCTTCCTTTTTCGCGAATCAAAAATGAGAATGAATATAAAATATTTTAGAGATATTTTTTTTTTGGTAAGTTTTGCGTCGTAAAAGAAAATCGTGAGAGCCAGTTATTGGTTAAAAAATGAAAAATAATCTTATATTATTATATAAACATTCATATAAAACATCAGAGGATAACGAATTTTAATCTCCAGCAAATCCAAAATTATTTTTATCATGTATCGAGAAAAGAATCATTAATTTATTACAGTTCTAATTCTTTATAATCTTATATATCTTGTTACTTATCATTATAAAATCCAAGTGGCCTTCCCGCTCTCCATTAGCATAACGCACAGCATCATTTCTTTATTAGAGCCTACTGATCAATAAACGTTATCCAAAATTCGACCATAATGATCGGGGGAGCTTAATGATAGCCAAGGATAATGGCGCGTACAGGCAAGAGACGAGATACGGCGAGAGGAAGAGAGGAAGAGAGACGGATGACAGAAACGCCAAGTCGGATAGAGGGAATAGCTCTCTCTGCCGGCATTCCATCCAGGTGTCTATTTCGAGAGAATGACTGGACCCGTTTTCGGGTGTCGTGTCCGCCTCTATTTCGCCCTTCTCGCTACCCCCCCGTGCTCGATTTTGTTCATTGGAATCACGCCAGTTATCGCCGGAGACGCGTCCCATCTCGATCTCCTTCGCCGTCGACGATACGTCACTCCCTCCGTCTCGTTCCCTCCAACATTTTCGCGTTCGATATACCGGGGGATCCACGCGTTCGTCCACGGCATTCCTCTCCCACGAAATGTTCGAGATTATTTCCTCCCCCCAAAAAAATGTAACGGAATATAATTTTTGAATATCCTATATATACTTTACTTTCACATTTTTTACTTTTACACGTGTCTGTATCGGTGACATATGTTTGGGAAAAAGATTAAAAATTATCTTCACGTATAAAAGCATCTTTTTCTTTGATGACGATCTTTCGTGGTTCCATACACGTCTACATTAGTCGAGTAATCCTCCCCCTTTATATATAACCACAGCTTTGATGATGTAAAAACCATCCGTTTTTTATCTCGTTACGATAGCGAGGACACGTTTTTTTCGGCTTCTAATGACATCAGATGAAGAAATACAAAAAAAAAATAAAATGAATTGAGAAAAGAGGAAAGTTTGTATAAAAATATATTTTAAAAATTACAATATATACTATGTTGAAGAGTTCTGGATTCTTTGCTCAATTGAAAGTTGTTTTTTGTTAAATAAAATTTTGATATAGCGTTATATTTTTCCATTTTTTTGAATTCGACATTAAAAATATTTGTAATAATCTCCCCCTTAAGTTTAAGAATTTTGTTAAATTAAAATTTCGTTTTTGAATAATTCAATTTATTTTTACGTTTTTTTTTATTTAAAATTAAATGTTTAATAATAAGTTTATATTTAAGAGATTTATATTTAATAATTAACAACTTTAAGACAATAATTTGCACACAGAAATTAAAAAAAAATATTAGATATAAAATAATTAAATTAAGGAAATAATTTGCGATAAAAAAATCAAAATAGAAGAAAAGAATTAATTTTAAATACAAGAGAGAGAGAGAGAGAGAGTGAGTGAGAAAGATTTTTAAATATAACAATATTTTTTTCTCCAAGTTCTATTTATGAACGATAAACTGTCAATTTTTTGTTACAAAAGTTGGAGCTGCGCGTGACCAATCCAAGTATTCTGCGCCCAGTAGTTTCTTTCCGAAAAAAAAAATGATGGTTCGTTGTTCGAATTCGGTCCCCGGAGAAAGGTTGTTATTCAAAAAAAACTGTCTAGCGTTGAGAACTACCCGCTACTACCCGCTTTCTCCGCCACCTAATGGCTTTCACTCCCAGCAGGTGTCATTTCTCAGTACAATGGGACTCGTATGACCGTATTTAAAGTGGAAGATGACTTCATTTTTTATGTTTTACTATTCATTACGACGTTCTTCTTGCGCCACGGGGTCTAAAGGGGACCCACGTGCGGTCCCCTTTAGACCCCGTGAGGGTCGAGAATCGTGAAATTAGGGACTAGAGCGGACATCCGTACCCCGTACGAGGCGCGTTACGCGGCATCAAAATTCCGCCGGCATACAATATCGTAGCGCGGTTGCGGCATCTCCGGGCGTGGAGACAAAAAAACCTCGACGAAAGAGGCGAAAGACTCCGACGAGGGCGCGCACAACGACGGTAGAACGCGGAGTGTGTGGCGGCGGTCATCTTAATTACCTAATTTTTTCCCGACGCCCCGTATTAAAGCGCCCGCGCGAGCTTCCAAGACAATTACTAAAGTATACGACGAGCTGCTGGTCGGGCCTGAAAATGCGGTTTTGAAATTTTTGCCCATTTACGAACACTGTCGAAACCTCGCTGCTGCCTATTTTTTGTCGCCATTCGATTTTACACGGCGGGAGGGGTGCGCAAGAAGGGGAGGAAGGGAGATAATAAAACTCGATATGCCAGAATGGTTCCTTCCAATGTGCACTTTTAAAAGAGAGATGTCGATTTGATATATTTAAAAAAAAAAAAATAACCGAAGATAACGTGACGAAATTCGAACCAAATGTCGGGGATGGCTCTGAAAATTTCGGTTGCCGAAACTCCGCTCGCATGCTCTCGTGATTAAAAACACATGCCATTAGTAGCCGTTTCGATACCCGGTACTTAAAAAACTTCCGGTGTAATTTCTTAGCAAAGAACTTTATCTACTCCCTTCATCTTCCTCGCCTCTTTGATTTTAGACAGGATAAGCTCGCCTCGCTTTACAACGCGTCGCATTCTTTTCTCGATCTTTTGAAAATCGAAGTGCGAAGTTTTATTCCGCAAAGCGCGCTGTCATACGCTTTTTATATTTTTCCGGAAAGCCACGCAAGGGATCGAACGAAATTTCCGTCAGGCGCATAAAAATTTACGCGCGCTAGTAGTTGGAATGTCGATTCTGCCTCGACACATCGACGTATTTGCTCGATAACGTACACGCTGCCTCTCCATTTTCTTCTTTCTCTTTTCCGCCCTCCTCTCGTCTCTTTTGCCCTTTCACGTCGACTACTACTCTGTTTTTTTGATGAAAAGCTCGGGCCAGTTCGGGCGTAAGCGATGGCTGGAGTATTCAAAAGTGTATTGCAAAAATTGCGCCGATAGAGAGGCAAATCGCGTTCGCGCAAGTGGCTTCAAAAATTTAACTCTCGTTTGGCGCGTATTTTCATGTTCGAGACACACAACAATTGTCCTCCCGGTCTCTCTTCATTCTAATTCTCCGATATATATTTTCTTTTCACGGCCTTAGATATTCTAAACACCGCTCTATTTTATTGTAAAAAAAAAATAAAAAAAAAAAAAAACAGCGTCATTCGCGAGGAGGGAAATAATTGTTTCTTTCCCCAAACATTCGTCTACATTCACATGCAAATGCATAATTAAGATTAATTGGTCCGTGTGCGGCGCACCGTGATAGATGATAGACACAGAAGTAATGCCTCGAGCGCTATCTCTCACCGCAACGCTATATTACAACTCTCGCTATTATGCATAAACTCCTGGAACGTTTCGAGTAGATAGCGGGGAAAGAGTATAAATCATAATTACCATCTCCTCGACAGCGAATATAAGTGGAATCACCGAATCCGCAACAATGCCGGGGAATCGAGAACGAATCAAGAAATCAGACGAACAAACGGCTCGGAAGACGTTATTTGGGTTCGCGCGTCGCTCGAGCGAGCATCAGCCTGTCTAAGATAATCCTATTTCAGGTTATCCCTTTCTCTCTCTGTCTGTCTGTCTCTCTCGAAACGCCTTATATTCCACTATACATTCACTGTCGATGCAGAAAACCAACATCGAATTCGCAGATAAAGCGAACGATACCGAGGAGAGAGAGAAAGAGAGAGGGGGGGGAGGGGGGGTAATAGAATTCTGTAAAAAATTTTTAGATCGGCGAGTAGAATCTGCGAGTACCTGTGAAAGAAAAAGAATACGACTTGTGTACTTACGTTTCTTTCGGTCCGGCGAATTTCGCTTATTGCGCGCTATTCGCCCCAGCCGTCTAATAACGGGGGATTGTTTCTCTCCTTCGTGGGGAGGGGGAGGGCGAGGGCGAGGGCGAGTCGTTGCACCGAATTATTCCGCGCCTTTGGCACTGCAAGCAGAAAGCATAAAATGAAATTAATGTCGTAATAATCGCGTCGCCGCATATAACGTAATTCGGTAAAGCGGCGCGCGCCCGCGCGCCCTTGAGACACGGTTAATTCCGCAATAATTGTACTACACGGCGAATTATCACGATTTAAATAACTCGATACAGTTTGCTGCGTGGAGGACAGCTTCTCTCTCGGCATCATACCGCGAATAAAATCGTTTTAATATGGCAAATTGTAGTCTCGAGTTTACAGAAACTAATTCGGGAGAGAATGCTTCGTGAGGATAATGGACGATAAAAAAATGAGGGAAATAGTTTTTACATAAACGAATACATTTGTCAACTATGCACGCAATTGATTTAGCTTATAAAAATCAGAAGAGAAATATCGTTGAAAATTATTATTAATTATATTATTAGGGATTAATATCATTATTAAGACGTTATTAATAATAGATATTAATAATATAATTAATTATATAATTAAGAAGATAATTAATATAATATAATTAAGAAAAAAAAATAGAACACATTTACATTATATTTATATTATATCTTAATATAAATTAAAGCTAAATTCGTAAGTGCAGATATCATATTTATTCTTACTAAGAAATCTCTTTTTGCCAAAATTTATTCGGTCCGTGAATGAAAAATAGCGTGTGCGTGAATAAGAAAATTGAGACACAAGTGTCGTCAATTTTTTTTTCAACAATTCTTTTTCAGTCTCGTGCGTGCGAAAAAATACGTCATATGCGAAAGCTTCGTCAATCGACATTCTCACTGCCCATTTAACGCTAAATGCGATCTTCCCGTTAGACAAGCGGAACTCGTGTGAATTCGGCTTATCTCCGGCATAGATCGCGGAAAAAAGGGGCTGCGCATTCAGCGGCGCAAAAGCAAATTTCTTTTTATCGACTTCCGAAAAAAGTGCGGCAATTTGCGCGATCGTATCGCGCATGACCTAAGATACGAAACATGTTTATTTCGAAAGCCACCGGATGTGTTTTTTTTTCTTTTTTTAATTACAATTTTTATAATCAATTTGAACAGCTAATTTTTCTCAGACAGAATATCGAAAAATATATATCATCGTTTATTACATTTTTTCAATTTTCGATATATATCTTTATTACATTAAATTAAAAAAAAAAAATTATGAAGCTTAATTGACATTAAAAGTTATTAAAAAATGAGGGAGATGGAAATAAAAGATATACAAGGAAGAGAATATATAATTGGTCAATGTAAAAAAAATATTTAAAAAATTCCTAGTGTCGCTATCATTATCATGTACAACCGAGCCAACTCCATTTTCTCCTGTTATAGCGATTTAAAAGCATTATTGAAGAGATCATTTTTCTGCGTTCTCCCCTTGTCGTGAATTATATATATAATGGGTCGCTATAAAAATCGATGGGTATCATTTATAACAATAGTCGAAGACCGTAGAGGAATGGCGTATGCTTGTGCCGCGGGATGTTCGTTTTCGAGATGACAACGGAATCGCCGTCAGACAACAAAGTCGTCTCTACGTACCTATCTACCGTTCCTCGTTTAAACGAAACACGTCCGATAGCAAGCCTGCCCGAGCAAAGGCGGGGAAATATTCGCGCTCCGCACGTAGTAGTCGTGGAAATAAAAAGAGATCAACGAGAGAGAGAGAGAGAGAGAGAACGAAATCGCACAGCGACGGTTCTCACAAAGAAAGAGAATACAAAGAGAGAAAGCGAGAAAGAAAGAGAGAGAGAGAGAGTAAAGACGCAAACAGAGGATGCGGGACGAAAAGCGGAAGAGTGAAAGCGGAGATAACGAACGAGCGAGAAAAGGAATGGAACAAAAGGCGAAGGGGATGATGGTGATAAAGGGGGAGGGAGGGTGGACGTCGAGGGGAGGATGGGCAAGAGGGAGAGGGGCGGCTGCGGGCGAGCGACGTTGATGAAATGCTTCTCAGCGGCGAACATGTAACGCGACCTCGGCGAATCGAGATAAACACATTCGCGAGTTGGATTCCCCATCATCCCCCCCCCTCCCCCCCTATTATCTTTCCCCATTCTCTCGCGCAGTCCCCTCCTCTCCAACCCGATCAGTACCCCGCGTACATTAGCGCGACGGCTCTTTCTTTAATCCGTCTGAGCTTTTATCTCATTGGCGAGATAGTTGCCTCGACCAGAGATACGTCCGAGTTCTCGCTGACTATACCTATATCCTATATCTATCTTTCTCTCCGGCTGGTTGGTCGGTCGGTCGGTCGGCGTGCCTATGATCGGTTTTAATCAGTGATTCGAATCGACTCGATTGAAATCGGCCCGAGCCCGCGATTGAAGCCCCGACGTCCGGCCGTGCACTCCATTCCATAAAACTGAAATCGATACCAGGCGTCGTTCGGCTCGTTTGCTCACCGCAAAGCTCGCGGCGGAATTTCGCGCGTCAAGCGAACATCGACAAGTCACAACAGCGCCGACGGAGTTAGAGAGGAAAGGAAAAAAAGTAACGATGACTTTGAAACGTCACGCACATTATTGCGCAAAGATCACAATTTTAAAAATAAAATGGATCTTCATTTAATATTGATTCTATATAAATATTAACATAAAATAAAATGAAGAATTATCTTTTTTTCCCCTTCATCCTGAAATAGTATAATTGACATTTCGCGTGGAGAGATTTATATTTGTTATTTTAAAAAAATTTTTATTAATAAGTATACAATGCGCATTCTCCTTCTCTTTCTTTTTTTTCTCTCGTGCATAAAATGTACTAATAAATATAAATGAATTATTTTTCCCCATTTTTTTTTTTTTTAATAATAACTCTTCGAAGAAAATATTGTATTTTCGAATTTAATTGAAATCTCATCTGTTTTCCGCGCGCAAAAAAAGAGATTGACTTGGAATACTGACTTCGAGAATAGCGAATCGATAAAAAGCAATGTATGGAAAGAGCGTGCTGTTGATCCCCCATAACGTTATACGCATACTAATACTTTTATTCTTATTTATAAGTCCTGGCATATATAAACGCGGCGAATTTACGTAATAACGAGATTTGCCGGAGTACAAACAAGGCGACGGTTTACTTCGGCGTTTAAAAGCACGCGTTAATACGAGACGAGAGAAGGGGGCGAACTTAAGGAAGAAAGATTAAGCGACTTTGGTGGAAAAGGGAAACGGAGGCCGTAGCTTCCGCGAGTTTATCGCCGACTTATCGGCCAAAAAGTTGTATCCGCGAGCTCGCGAGCTCGCTTCCTCCTCTCGAGATTTGCTTAATGAGATAAGCGAATGGAACCGGAAAATGTGGCCTGCGTATATGTACGTACTTTACCGAAAGTAGCAGTAAATGCAAACGAGTTCTTTTCTTGCTTCTCTTGCTTACACCATCATCGGCGAACACTACTCTTTCGGCGGTAAATTACACGTCACACTACTTGGCGATTTTTTTTCCCTCCCGCTACTCGTTCGCCGTGATCGTTACTCTTTCACCGCGAGCTTTTGCCTCGAACGAGTTTATCTATACACTGATAACGGCTCTATGACCTCCGAGGAGCTCCCCGCAAAGGTTTATCCAACAACCTTGTCGCGTGTATGTTATGTGTGTACACGCTCATGCGGACGCCAAACATATACATAAACACACGCACATACATATACATAAAAGAAAACATATACTCTTTTTTTCGAAATTTTACTGAACGAGTAAGTTTGTAGGAGAAAACTCGCATCGACGTTCTCTTATCGCGCGGCTTTTATTTTTTGCTGGATTCGTCAGTGAACGTCGAAACGCGGAACGCTGCTTACAAAAACCGATAAGAACTGATAGCGAGAAATAGATTGAAAATTTATATACATAATTTTATCGTAAGCGTTTTTCTTCGATTCAACTATTGATATTAAAAGAAAAATACCTTTTTATTTATTCATTTTTTTCCGATAGACTATTCTTCATTCTTTTATCATATATATATATTTTAAACAATTAAAATATTTATTGAATGTGCATGTGCTTTTCTGTAAAAATCTCTGCGGTATGTATCCAATTCGATGTGATTCAGTATTAATGTGAATCTTTCTTTCATTTGACTCTAAATTGTACAATAAAAATAAACTATTGTAATTTATCAACGCGGAGAAAATGCGAGCATTAAATTTAGATCGAAGAATAAATCGTTTATTTGCCGTAAAATAATTTGTACGCATATTATTGCAATAAAAACGAAATAAGACAGATAATTAACTGCAAATATCGGCTAAATAATCTGATATATTTATGAATCAAAAACGCGCTTTATATCATTGTATCCATTTTATCATTATATCCATTTTCTTTTTCATTCAATTTCATCGAACGTTTCAACTAGACCTACGCGGATGTAATAAAAGTATGATTTGTTTATACATATGTATAACAAAAACACATGTACAGCATACTCTCTTCATTATCCAGGACAATTGGGGAGTGGGAGGAGATTGGCATGGTTAATCGAGAAACACGGGCAATCCGAGCACATATCGTACTTTATCGAGGCACAAACATTACTGTATGACTGTAATTTATTCGTGATATGTATAATACATACGCAATAATATCTACGTATGAGTGATCGTTTAATACGTTCGTGTAAATAATTCGCGATTTTCGTTTACCTCCCGGGACTCGGTAATGAATCATTTTATTCAAGCACGTTATTTCTCATCTTCATCATTACTCATTAGCAATTTACGATAGCGCGTTGATAATCTGCAAACAGGATAAATCCAGCACGGATAATTACATTGTATATGTATACTCTGTGTGTGTGTGTGTGTGTGTGTGTGTGTGTGTGTGTGTGTGTGTGTGTGTGTGTGTGTGTGTGTGTGTGTGTGTGTGTGTGTGGGTGTACGATACTATTTTAAATAACAAATGAATTATATTTAAAACGAATCACTTTGAGAAAAATGCGTGTCAGAAATGCTCGACTCCGGATAAAGAAAACAAAGCCATCAAAATTTCTCAGCATTTTAACACGTTCGTTTACCTGAAATTTTGCGGTAAGTGCCAGGAACCGACTTGTAGGATGCCTCAATAAGCCGTTTATTTAAACGTTATTAAAGATAAAAGAATTTTTTTTCGTATTTTAGGGCTTCCTTTTTACATGACAGGTAGACTACCGGTTATTTAACTTCCCAAAAAAAAAAAAAAAATTCTGCTCTTTCTTCTCATAAAATTTTTCATCTAGATTATCGATAGAGAGACATCGAAATAATTTTGTGTAAGAAACGTTCACTAATTGTTTGAAATTGTACATCTTGTTAACATCCAATATACATGTGTATGTTCCTGCTGAGAATCCTGAAACTATTAGTTTCAGTCTGGAAACTTGTATCATCCGTCTCTGGTAAATGCACAATTCTCTAATGACGGCAATTCCTTAATGAACGTACTTTTGTCAAGTACGAGAATAAACACACAGATATAAGATGACGTCAACGGACGCGACGATAAGCGTTTGACATGTGCGGGATAAACTTATTAATTTGCCTGTATTACTTTTTGTATTACGTAAGACACGTGATAATCCATTTATAATTGCAAACTGATCAGCAAATAAAAGAAGGATTCGATATAACGAAGCGCACTCTAATTTATTTTACCTCCTGACTTCTTACAGCACGTGTCGACGATGGTTCGACGACTAAATCACTACTGTTCGCCCTTATCAACAATCCGAATACCTCTCACATATTAATATGTATTGTTGTTATTAAGAGTATCTCAATTACGGCGCGTCCTATATACGGCACGTATCTTATATATAGATTCGTATCCCCTCCATCCAATTCAATACATTTTAAAGAAACCACCTATAATTAAAAAAATTGTTGAAAAAACAAACACAGAGATTATTAAAAACATTCGATTAAGCTTTACTCTCTGTTTACACATTGTATGAGATAAATGAAAAAAACAAACAGACCACACTTTTATTACAAAAATTACAAATTGCTTTTCATATAAGATCAATTTTTCGATCTCTATATTAAGCTTCCTCTTTTTACTCGAATTTAATAAATATTATTATGTACGTGAATTTAATTACAGATTTTAAAAGTTCTGAATTATCCATTTTTCAATATCCGACATATTGCGGTGCTCACACTTTTCTCTTTTTACTCGTCGGTGAAGATCTGCGATTTTTAACCAGGAAAAAAAAAAAAGAAGAAAGAAAAACGAACGGCTTGAAGGAATTATTTATGAGCTTTCGAAAGATAAGAGCTCAAATCCTTTCCAGCCGAATATACGCGAGTCAAAAATGGACAGAGCCTTCATAAAAAAAAAAAAAAATTCTCAAATCCTTGTTCAGATATAGACGGAGAAAAATGTTTTATCCCGAGGGTTCGGAGACTCGTAAAAAGCTCCATAATTCCAATTTGTTCCTGCTTTTATTTCCGCCCGGTGGGACGTCCGGTTGTGAGAATAGGGGTTAAAGATTGTAAATGCGGGGAACCCTTCCTCTCGTTATCGAGTGTATCGAGTATAGCGTTGGCAGGTCGAATCGACCGGCGTAAGAGCCGACATTAGGTTTCGCGCGGTCGTGCCAAACGGCGCGGCTCGTTTCACGCACACGCGCCGGCCGGTGCAGAGAATAGCGCGCGGACTCTCGCTGATGCTGCGTCCGCCTAGTTTATCGATCGTCCGTCGACTAAAGAGATAGAGAGGGAGGGGGAGAGAGAGAGAGAGAGAGAGAGAGCAGCTCTGTACCGAGAGTACGCTCTCTGTATACGCGATTTACCGATGTAACACACGCCTGTTTTCAGATATGCGCGACGCCACTGATAACACCGTAACATCTCGTGTAACGCGTCGGATGCAGCGTTGAATTATTTCACGCCTCGGGCACTCGTCTCGTAAATTCTTAATTCGCGTTTGATAGATCCTAGCTTCGACTCGTGTGTACCGATAACGATCCCCCGGATTTCACCATCGCTAATCCAATTCTGGGCGCGCGCGCGAAACTACGGACGACACGCGAGAAGGAAATAAAAATGTTTCACGCTTCATATACCCGTGAGAGATGAAAGATTCAGCTTCATAAGCGATACTGTGTTACGCGAATTTTGTAACACGTGTTGATTTAAATTACAGCGGCGATATATAATCATTTTTCTCATTGCACGTGCGTTTATATGTTTATTATAAATTTGACAGTTCTTGGATTGGAAGGGAAATATTTATGCACCAATATTATGATCATAAGACATGAGATGTATTAAAATTAATATTGATAATAGTGTTCCTTTAATTATATTAATAACAAAATAATAATTAATTGTAAAAGCAATAAAATCGTACAAAAATCAGAATTTATTTATAGTTTAATAAACTTGAAAATTTTTCTTTTTTTATAATATTGTGAATAGTACAAAGAGATATTTTTTCCTTGATATGTGATTACAAAAAAGAGGCTAAAAACCTAATAATCTCAATTCTTACCTTAATTAACAGATAAAAATATATACTTGGTTGATTATCTTAATTAATACAAATATCTGACATTTGTTTATATATTTCTATGAGACTTAGAGAAATATTTTTCTCAAATACATAAACGATAGCTTTAAACGATAGTTAGTCCTTTTCCCAAATGTTTCTTTAGTTTGAAAACTTTTCCGAAACACCGTGCGCACGCGGACAGTTTGTAACTATATACGAAACGTACGGTTACGTGTAATAGAATTTTCAGACAACCGCGTGGCGCAACTAAAACGCCAGCGACAGCTTTTAATTGAAGCTGGTTTTGTCAGGCGAGATATCGGAATTAATCGCGAAGGTTGTGCCGCGCTAACGAATGGACGGACGTCGTGTTAGATCACTCAACGGATAATGGATAAATCGATAAAATGTTCCCCCCATGGCGCGTTGACACGCTTTCCCTCTTTCGCGCCATATTCGCGGTACTCCTCCTCCTCCTCCTCCCCTCCTCCTCCTAAACCGAGCCGTGCCTGCAAATCGCTAATGCAATTTGCAACTGGAGCAACGCTCTTATAATCTAACTTTAGCACTGCAAAGTTGACACTGCGATAAAATTTTTTTCTTTTTACAATCTTCAGTATAACTGAGAATTTTCTATCTCGAAAGATGTTGTAGTTGTTCTGATACGCATTATAAAAAAAAAAAAAGAGGAAGAGAGGAAAAAATTGCCCACAGATATCGCATGTAAAAAATAAAAAATCCATAAATCAAACTCATCGTTATAATATATGACGATCTATTTGAAAGAGAGACCGGAATCTGAATAATTCCAAATTCATCTTTATCTCGCGAGTTTCTTTTTTTTCTTTTTTTTTTAAGAGAACGCACTTCAGTCTCTCTCTCTCTCTCTCTCTCTCTCTCTCTCTCTCTTGATAATCTCGACTTCGTTCTAACGTGATTAAGAAAATGTTTATTAGCCAAATTTTGAACGCCAAGGATCCATACGTATATTTTCGTAGCGGCGATAAAATAATATCCCAGGAGAAGCAATTAAGTCGAAACACAGCCCGATCGGGACGAACGGACGATATCGGTGGCCGCGTACAGGGATAGGGAGGAAGAGAGAGAGAGAGAGAGGGGGCGCGGGAGGGACACAGGAAGGCAGATAGGAAATTGCTTCGAGCATATACTCGCTCACAATCACAATGCCATCGCGGCGGCAGCAGGGACGTACGAGTGCGTGTGCGTGCGAGGGTGCAACGCACCGTGACCCCCGTCGTGCGCACCGGACCTATGCAGAAATTTTGTTACGTCATTATCGAGCGCAGCTGTACGGTTCGGACACGGCGCGGAACATCGCAATCCACCGTGTTGCCAAAGAAAACAAGGGTAACGAAAGCATAATTCATGCAGTTATATACCTCAGCGTACTTCTCCAGCATTCTTGTCAAACAGACCAAAGTAAATTAGATAAAAAAAAAAATATATATATATATATATGATTTAATCCGGATCGTTTTTAACAAATATATTTCATACATTATTTTAAGGCATATTATTTTCTGTTTAACATAGTATATACGTATTTTTAACGCTACGTTATACATAAAGGTGATAGACTCTGTACAAAGGGAAATTTATTTTCATATAAAAATTAAAAGAATTTTCTCTTAAAAAAAAAAAAAAATTATATTGTGTAAATGTTATGTGTATTATGAGAAATTATCACAATTATTTCGTGCCATCATTCTTCTCTTAATTATTTCATTATTATACATTTAACTTTAGATTTTGAATAATAAAATCATATATATATGTTAAACAGAAAATAATATGCCTTAAAATAATGTATAAAATATATTTGTAAAAAACGATCCGGATTAAATCCAGATAAATAATAGATAATTTTAATTCTTTCTGCACATAATATTCAATTTATTTTAATATATTTTAATATATTTTAATATTTATATCGAATATTGTATTCCAAATTAATTTTAAATAATATATAAATAACGATTTTTTTCGGGATATCAACGGGGGAGAGGACAATTCTAAATATATCTATGTTTTTTTTTTATATATATATATATAATCGTCGATCAGGTTTTTGTTCATATTTTTCATTGTGGAATTGATTCATCAATTTTACAAGCGGCCTGATTATTGCGTCAAATATTATTTGCGCCAAATCGAGGGAATACATTTTATTATTTCATTTTCGAGAGAGAGAGAGAGAGAGAAAGAGAGACCAACAGAGCCGTTTAATATTCATTTAAAAGCCGGATAATGCTACATTAAGATTACATATTACGAAAGCTGGTATGCGATACACTCTACACGCATATGTATGTAATAAATATGCTAACAGTATAAAATAATGAAATCCATTTATTCGCTTTTCTGCTCAACTAAAGCGATTATGGTGTTAAATCGTATACTGTATCCACCTGTTGTTCTTCATATTTTGAAAATAATATAACGAATAATTTATTCATCATACACGCTTTTTAGTAATAACGAGATATTTTTCATGTAAGGGAAAAAGATATTACATTTTGCGCGAGGGCGTGTGTACGTGTGTGTACTTGATGTATGAAATAAAACGTCCAATATGAAATTTTCATTAAACCACTGATAATAACAAAGGCGTTTTTTCGTTACAACAAAGAGATTGCATCAAGTGTCATTTTCTATTTCTATTAACGCAATAATTAAATGTTTGCCATTAATAATTTTCATATTTCTATTATTAATAAATAATATAATTAATGATCTTCCATTAATAATGTGTATCGGTTTTTATGCTATTAATTATCGCTCCGTTATTAATAACGAAAATGAGGACGAACTCCTCGCCAATTCCACGGTCAACACTCGCGTCGTTAGTTCCACGGAGAAATTCGTGTCGCGGTACGGTAATAAAGTTTTCCGTCGTATTCAGAAGTGCTTCGAGCCCCAACCGAGAAGCTGCCATTATTCTTGCACCCAGGTTCGCGTCATCCATCATACGACGTTGGGGTGCATCGCAACGTTAGCGTGCACCCACAAGCGCGCGCGCGCGCGAAAGTGGGAGAGAGAGAGAGAGAGAGAGAGAGAGAGAAAGAACGCGCACGGACGCGCACCGGCATACAGCGGCTAAGAACAAAGCCGGCGGCAAATGACAGCAGTAATTTTCGCAAACTGTTGTGGGACGACGCGCGGCTGTGGCATCCTCTCCAGGCAACGCGCGTTTCGCGCCGCGAATTTATTCGACCTGATGCTCGTCCAAGAACGAGATTTTCTCTCGCCCGACGAGGCCCTCGATCGATTTTGCGTGTACATGGATCAAATTAAAATTTTTGATTTTCAAGTGTCATGCCATTTTAATATTTATTTTTATTTATTTTATTTTAATATTTATTCATTATTTTATTACTTTAATATCAGCACACTTTAATATTTTTATAATAAAGTATAATAAAGTATAATCCTATCCGGTATTTTTTTCTTGACGCACAATAGCGTACAAAAACATGTTATTACGTTTATAAAAAAAAATTCTTGAAAAATTATTTTTTGAATTTAATATAGTGTAATATAATTTTAAAGCTTGCTAAAGAATTTTTTAAAATAAACAGAGCTTTGGAAAACACAATAATCTTTCTATCTTGTGTCTTTCTACAGGATAGGATGCATTTTACCGCGCGCTTCCTGTCGCATAATCTCCAATTCTCTTTGAATTCTATTTGATATCGCAATGCGAAAACCGCTCGTTGCACCCGAACGATTTCGTAGCGCGTCTGGTTTGAGGCAAGTAAAATTGGATAGAGAGTCAACTCGGCGAAAACGGCCGATCGTGGCTTACGCGGATATCATTCCCTTTAATTTAATCGCGATTGTTCCACGGAGTTCGTTGATGCGACATTTACGAAAATGCGATGCATCCGATGCGCGAACAAACGCAGACAGATAAACCGCCAAAAATATATCGATGAGCATAAAAGAGCATAAAACGGGGAAAGTTTTACTATTGCAATTTTTAAGATTCCCAACGAAACAGAGGTAAATTCTGTTTCGTAATTGCTCGGGCATTCCTTTGATAAAAAATTTAGCAAGTTATCGCGCAGAATGGTAAATTGATCGAATTTTGCTTCAATAAATCGCGCATTCTCCAAATAAATATTTGAATTATAAAACAATTTAATTACGTGAAATTGTAAAAGGAATGTCATACAACTTTATAAAATTTGCGCGCGCTTTTTATCGCAATAATGAGATTGATAATTCCTGCATTGATTACTCCGAAGCTATTGAACTTTCCGCTCCAAAAGTTTCACGAATCTCACTTTTCTCAACAAAAGTTGCAATCAAATTATAGAGTTATTTGCGTAATATGAAAAATTATCATTAAAGACTCTTAACGTAAAAGTTTCACATAAATATAAATATATATATATATATATATATATATATATATATATATATATTAATGTTAAAAATAAATTTTTCTTTCCAAATTTTTTTCTCGTATTTTTTTGATAGGATTGTATCAGAAAAAAAAAATTGAATCGTCTATAACACATCTGATACTTAAAACGATTAAGAATTAATAGAAAGCAAAGAAGAAAGAGTGTATTAAACAAAATAAAACGAGCGAGAAAGGTCGATAGAAGCAAGTGAAGCGGACGTTTTCAAAGACTACATTTAATCTACACGATCAGTGGCTCAGGTACGAGCTATATGCTATCTAAAGGGCTACACTGATTCCAATGAGCGGATGTGGTCGAAAGATACGAGAAGCAAAAGAGCTATCTAGGGTTGCATTCACATTGAGAGCGCTTTGGAGTATCTTTAAGAAGATAAGCACTCCTTTATCAATTTCCCGTTTACAATTTTAGAAACGTTAAATGACTCACTTGTATTTTATTTTGAGAATGTAACAATAATAAATAAATAAATAAAATCGAAATAAAAGTAATAATTGTCCAGATTTTTATAATACATATCTTTGATTACTTTTGTTTGAGTCTTATTTTTTAAATTACAATAATAAAATGTGTGCATTTCACGTTAAAAATTTTACAGTTATAATAATAGAAATTTTATAATTTAATATATATATAAAATACACTATACAGAGTTTTTAAGTAAATCAAGCAATTTAATGTAATATAAAATTATTAAATTGCTTTAATTTAATATAATATAATTTATATAATATAATTTGTTCTATTGTTAACTTTTCACATTTAAAATGAGATCTTTAACTATTTTAAAATTAACAGCCTTTTTGATAAAAATTTTATTACATAATAAACTAATTATATATATATATATATATATTAATTTATTATTATAAATTAATTTATTATATCTTCGATTACTTAATATTGTTTGTATTTTAAGCAGATAATAAATATCAAATTTTATGATATATTTTGTGATCAAAAAGCTTTGCCCAAACCGTTTTAATTAAACACAGATTATGTGTTATAAAAAGTTTTTCGTAGCTTTCATAGGTATGCGTTTAAATCGTTAAATAATATTTAATTCTTTTAATTCATTAAATTAAATTCATGTTTCTAAATGAATATTATACGTTATAAAGTCTTCTACAGCTTCGTAATTATAACCTGCGCTTTTTATAAATATAAGTTTAAAGCCAATCCAGAGGCACACAAGTTTCTCGATTTAGCGAAAAACCAGTATAACTAATGTTTTACAAAGTAGGCTAATGTTTTACAAACAAGCCATGTTATTGTTGCAGACATAATAAACACTCGACAAACTGCGAAGATTTAACACGAATAATACTAATGACCTGCGCACGAGAGATCTTACTTACGGAAATTAAGTGCTTCCAGGCAGAGGAGTTGGCGGCCGATTATGTAACAAGGAACAATTGTAACACTCGTGATAATCCGAGTCCTTAGCTGCTATACACATCGAAATAGTTACATCAAAGATATAGGAATTAATTAATTAATTTCCAACAATAAGGAGATAAATTCTTCCCCCAATGTAACATTCGTATAAATACTTATCAGTGACTAATTTAAACTTAGAAATCACAGAATTAATAAATTAATTTCGAACTATTTATCTAAAACGCTATCAAAATTGTTGAAGAAAATGCATCACAAAAATATTTATTAATAATTATATAATTTTTATAAAAGGAGTTGGTGTCAAAAATTCATTTCTCGATTTTCCAATACGTTATTCAGAATCCTATTGGAATTCAGCCGAGATGCCCTGCTATATATTTACAAACCCATACAGCTCTACGAGCCGGCCACTTAGCATCGTGAGAACGCTCGGTCACAATGTCGACGAGAAGACGTACTAATTCTCGCAACCCTCGAAACGCGTATTCGACTGTGCGATTGAACATCAGCACTTTCGACACGCAAGCGATGAAAAAGTTCAGCCGGCCTGTGTCCCTGACGCGGAGATGCACCTGGAGATGCATTCGCGTGCCCCATCGTAGGTGCTTCCCTCGCTCGCTCCTCGGTATACACAATACGGCGTAGCGGCTATAATGCCCAATTTTACACGAGGCAAGATTGACGGCCCATATACCTACGTTCGTCCTCCGGCGAGCGAGACGAAATCCGCTTAGAAGTTTCGAACCTGCCCCTGGGGCACGTGACGCGTATATGTGTGTGTGTGTGTGTGTGTCAGAGAGGAAGGAGGAAGATAGAGGAAAAAGAAGAGAGAAAAAAAAGAAGGGAAGGGAGGGGCAGGGGGGGGGACTACCGTAATCCGATAGGAATAAGACAGAGAGAACTTATTTACTTTACGTCACGCACACAGGTAAACACGTGTGCACGTGTCAGATACACGTGCATGTCTTCTTTTCCCTTCTCTCCGTGGGTACGGCTTCATCCATGCGTTAAATTCCTCCGGGGGATTCTTCCGTCTTCCTCATGACCATCACCCACCACCAACTAACATCCCTTGCCCTCTCCTCCCCCAATCTATACTTGACCCGAACAGAGACCGCCGCGCTCTCCCGAACTCTGTGGCGTCTTTGGCCACAGCAACTTCGATGGCGCGGCACAACTTGGACGATCTTCGGTACCTTTCTTCCCCCGCGGATGTGCGCAAGGCAAGTTTTAATTTCTTCGGGAACAGAGACCGAGCAATCCGATTCCGTTGCTTGCCGAGTTAGAAAGAAAGCATACGGCAGATATGAAACACACACACACACACACACACACACACACACACACACACACACACACACACACACACACACACACACACACACACACATAAATTATCACTGCCGAGGGGACGCGGTATTACACCGAGGATCGCGCCGAGGTCTCCGTTATCACACAATAGTTATGAGCGATAAAAGAACCGTTGGCTGACGCGAAATAATGGTGTAAATCATGTATTTCTCATCTCGAGGAAAAGAATGACACTACACCTTCGCTTATCTCATGGAATAGGATCAACTTCTTCAGATTGTAGCGAGAATACGCACTTTCATCCGATAAAGATATATATATATATATATATATATACACATATGTATGTAATGTATACGTCGACACACTTATAGAGATTTCAACTCTAAAATATTAAGCATAGATATATACAATATATGTATTATTAAAATGTATTAAATTTGATTTCTGAAATTACATGTTGCAATTTATATGAGATATTTTATAAAAAACATATCATGTTTTTTAAATCGAGTAATCTTTCTCTTTATTTATCTTTCTTTATTGATTAATTAATTTCCTCAAGCACAAACTGTACGCGATTCTTAAACCGTTATAATATATACGTCATATGATACAATTATATAGATTTTATTCTAAAATATTAAAGATAAGAATATATTATTAAAAATTAGCATTATGAAAAAATATTAAATTTGAGCTCTAAAATTATATGTAGAAATTTATGTAAGACTTTAGTTTGTTATTAAAAAAAAAATAAAAAATTTTATTTTTTAATCAAATACATCTTCCTCGCTTAATTAATTTCCTCAGCATAAGCTGCACGTGACTTTTGAATCATTGCGAGATCGGCAAATTCGTCGTTGCACAGATACGAAAGAGTGCACCTTGGGGGGGGGAATTTTCACGCTTCGATCGGCATCATTTTCGCTCGTATTTTCGCGGCATCTGAATATTCATCGAAACTCTACTCGGTTTCGTTCAATCTCCCTTCGTGTATTGCCATGGTCCATCTCTCCCTCTCCCTCCCTCCCTCTCTCTCTCTCTCTCTCTCTCTCTCTCTATCTCTATCTCTATCTCTATCTCTCCCTCGATGAAACGACGTCGAGGAAAGTTGTGCATCGTCGAATCTCCACCGAGAGCACCTCCTTTACTCGCGGACGGTTCAAATGGCGGTTTACGAGAGAACGGGGAGATGTTGCGATTGGAGATGCGCTCTCGGCATGCAGGCTCTGGACCCGCTCTTTCTCTCTCTCTCTCTCTCTCTCTCTCTCTCTCTCTCTCTCTCTCTCGCGCGCGCGCGCATTCGCTCGTGCACTTTGTAACGCATTCCTGTATATTTCCCTCCGAGCAATCGCGACGCGCGCGTCTTTGTCTCGTTCGAGGAGAGATTGAATACGCGAGAGAGAGAGAGAGAGAGAGAGAGAGCCAGTTCGTGTCTTTCATCGATGCATCCGACCATGTACACACGAACAAGTGGCGAGTGGAGAAGTTCACTCGATTCTCTACAGCGAATTGCATTAAATGCGTACAAAGGCCGGCTCTAACGCGAATTTCCGATTTCCAAATCTAATTCACTGCTTCATCCAGAAGCTTATCGATGCCCCATGCGATGACGTGTGTCCAGAGTTCTGCTTCGCGGAACAAATTATTATAATTTAATAAAATATTATATTTTTAAGAGTACAATTATATGAATTATTATTATCCGACGCTTCCTCCCCGATTCATTGCAGAATTTGATAGGGAAATATTCGAATTAATGCGAACAGTATAAACTTGATTACCGCACGCGGAAATACATCGAGCATATATCCTGTTAGGTTAATTAATTCGCACGAAATAAAAATACACTTGCCGGGCTAAATCGTGCTTTACAACGTAAATACATCATAATTCTATTATCGCGCATTTTCAAATTATTATCGAGCCGCATTCGAAGGCGAAAAAAAGTTTGTTGATGTTGCGTCAGACGATATTTGATCAGGCGGAGAGCCTAACTTTTCGCAGTGATCCTTTTAATTAATTCATCATAATTAATTCCATTTTGCTGCATGCGAGCGTTAATTATATAATATTCCTTCTAAACAATTCGACGAATATTATTCCGCGTTCGTGTGAGAATCCAAATAAAACGTGAAAAACAATTGGAGAAAGATATTCGCGATAAAGCGATACTATCTTAAATATCGGAAAAACCGATGGACGTGAGAGGATTTAATGTTCAACGCCCTTGAAATAATACGGGACTTTAACGGAGATCTTGTTTAGAGTGGACAATGAACGGTAATGATCGTTATAAAGCGGTATCATCGTACAATTGCTTTCCCTTCGAAACGCTATTGATTATTCGTCGCGCGCGTACCTGTTTTAATATTTTTTTCCGGTTTTAATTTACTCCACGTCCACCGTGTGTGCAGTATACAGATAAATAAAACTAGACGAACGCAAAGGAAAAGAGTGGGTTTGGGAAAAGCGAGGGGGAGAGGAGGAGAGGGAAGAGAGAATGAACCACCGCGAGACTCCTAACTTTCTCAAAAAGGGTTTCGACGCAATTTAATTAAAAAAGTGTATTTTCCAGGTTGCCTTTTCCTCGGCGGCTTTGATCATGCGCGCTAAAGCTCTTTATATATTTTATCCTGACGGAAAAACAAGCACGGGACGTCTGGCTACGAATTTTTCGCCAAGTATATAAACGCGACGCGGCCGCGCTCTCGTTCGCTAAATCGCGGAAAGAGAAAGAGAGAGAGAGAAAAAGCTTTGTTTATTCCCATATATATCTATGAATGTTTCATGCAATATTCTTCCGCATACATAACGAGGCTGTATGATAATGTGCGGCGGTCGAGGAGCCTGGTCTTATCGCTCTTTGGATAAGTGTATGCGTCACTCTTAACTGCTCATAAAAGAACTTTTCCGCTCATCGATCGAACATTGCATAAAAGCGTTGCGGGAGAAAAGAAAAAAGAGAGAGAGAGAGAGAGAGAGCGAAGAATAAAGCTGCGAAACTTTCTACCTCAGATTGTTCCGCAATTTTCGTGCGGTGACTTCCCTTTGACGAGACAAGGAACTCGAAGAAATTCTCCCGTCGATCCCCGACCCTATGGCCTAAAAGCGAAAATGACTTTCTCCGCAGTTCCAACAACGATGTTAATTTAGCCCTTAAGTGGAAGGATCCTTTTAGCTCATCAATAACTGTCAGAGTTTTAAAAGGGAAATAAGTACAATTCAATTTTTTCTCGTAAAAGCGTGTATCGACATACAGATGACACCTAACTGAAATTTTTTTTACGCAAGAAAGAGAAAAAAGTTTGAATAGTTAAAATTTAAAATAGTGTAAAAGCACTATACAATATTGACACAAAAAATGTTTTGAATTTTTTTTAACGCTTAAATTTTTTTTTAAAGAACTACCATTAAACAGAAATTCAGATAATCCATTAAAAATTTGATTTTTTTTTTTTTATTAAAAAAAATTTCTCCAGTTTTTGATATTCTCGATTTTACGTAAAAACAATAATCATAGACCGAAAATTTTTTTATTCTTTTACATAAAACCGACAGAATAGAGATTATACGATTAATCACTGCATTCAATGACAGATAGACTCGGTTTATGGCATGGCAAATTATTCCTTCGATTACCGGTGTCGTGCTAGCCTCGCTACTGTCGATGATTAGTCGACGGATGATCTCGATAATTGCAGCGGAATGCTTTGATACACGCGAGGAGAGCGTGCTCCCATTTACGATGGAGAGCGCGACTTGTTAGCGTCAGTCGGGGCGAGACCGGAGAGTCAAGCATCGTGCACGAATGATAATTAGGCGTACAAAGCTATAGTAGAAGATGAAAGACAGAGAGAGAGAGAGAGAACGGGGAGCCAGAATTCTCTCCGTTGTTATACGCGCGTCATAATAATTACAGTACACGTGCAACAAACGCGCGAGACGCTGCCAGACATCGGAAAAGATGAGTCCGTCTCTCGAATTGACACGCTCCTTTCTCAAATTCGTCACGATCCTTTGTGCGCGCCCTAAAGGAACTATACAGAGTGTCACGGTAAATCTCGCACATAAATGCCTGTTAAGCGGCGCGGAATACAAAAAGGCGCGGCGGGAGCAGGAGGGTTTCTTCTTTCTTGAATTTATGATTTCGTAAAGATTTCAGAAGTAAATAAGCAGGACACATCTTTTTGCGACCCCGCTACACTTATGAATAACTTCAACTATAAAACTATATCCTTTTTCTCTTTTTTTTTCCTTGTAATTATATATTTTGATTGCGATATATAAATATATCATAGTATAAAAAACAAAAAAAAAAAAAACAAAACAAAACGTGTAATTGCTTGTGTAAAAAAATCAGAAATATTAAATAAAATTGTTTCATACAAGAGTTAATTTTCGAGAGACTGGATTGTGAAGCGTATTTAAAAGAGAGAAAGAACATTATTAATTTTTCAATCTACAATGTTATTTTTCTCGAGAATTTAACTGCACATACGAAATGAAAATTTTATTTGATATTTTTCAATATTTACAAATGATGAATCCCATCTTTTATAACACTATAATATAATATAAATTATATATTCCACTTTTTATTTCATTCTTTATCTCACTGCAGTACGGCTCAATCTTAATTAATAATTTTTTTAATTTTAAATGTATGTCATTATTACGATACGTCATACCTACAGAAAATTAAAAAAAAAGTTACGGATTAAAAAAAAAAAAAATATTTTCATTCGAGAAAAAATTCCCATATTCTCGAATTCATAATTGAAGGCTCTTTTAATGAAAAATATTTTATAGTGTCACAGTTTTCCTGAAAGAGAGACATATTGTAGAGTACGTATTCACAGAGATCGGAAAGGAGAGAAAGAGAAGCTAGCGCCGAGAAGTATTCGAGGCTTGCTTTTTAAGGGCGTACTATCATCAAACATCGCGCGCGTCTGCATCCTCGGTAAAAGCGAGAGGCCTACGGGCGATAGGCCACGGTATGCCGTGGTCCGGCAGGTGGATATCGGACTCGAAGGAAGAAGAGGGAGGCGCAATGAGAAGGGGGAGGAAGCAAGCGAGAAAGATCCCGATTATTCAGCATCCGAGATTTGCAATCCGACGTACTCGCCTCCCTTTCGCCGCTCATTATAGATGCCGTACCAATGCGCCGAGAGGATATCTCCTTAGATCCTTTCCGTTAAGCGTGGGTCGAGAAGAGGAGGGGAGGGAAGGGGAACGATGGATCAACGGGAATGACGAGAGTATCGGTGGAACCTCGTCTGTATCTCTCACCAATTAACCCGCGAATAAAGGAGCGTAACGGAGGAGGATGATATCGATGTTTTACTCGTTACTGGTTACATTGCAGAAAAGATGCCGATAAGTTTTTATATCGATCTTGGGAGATAAAAGAAAAAAAAAAAAAAAAGGACAAGGAGTGGAAAGATTATCATTTTTTTTTTAATTCTGCTGTGATTATACCATTTTATATAATCGATAAAAAAATGTGCTTATCTGCTTCTTCATCAATTTGCGATTTTCCTTCGTTGGAACGTTTAATTGCCTTTTGCGTCTCTCGGTTTTTTTACGCTGCACGTTGCGTGTGGGATTTTTTAATCGATTAACCTCTGAGTTTATGATTCCATGCATAAAAAATACGATAATGGATTTAGCGACTGCTAAATTCATCGGTTTATATATTCAAACGATTCAACCTTTCAGCGAGAATTCTATCTCCAGAATATTGACAAATATTGTCCGTTCTGGCGCATTTAAAGAGACATGTCGATAATCAAGTACGTGGATGGAATCGAAGACGGAAACGTGGTACATCTGTTTTCTGGTATAAAGATTCATATTATACTATCGACGTATAAGAACGTAACAGAAATTCTACATTTACATTTAATGTAATGCAATCGTGTTGGTGGTAAACGTTGGAAATCCCACTCTTGGCAATGTGTCAAAAATATTTTGGCACCGCTGACACGATGCTTTCAAGCAAATCTTATTTCACATTCGCTTTGTTAGCTAACACGTTTCGAATAGGTGTATTATTATTTGGTTAGTATATTTACCTTAGTGAATCACTCTAAATTATTTAAAAAGAAATTTAATAATTAAAATGTTTTTAATGTATTTCACATTTATATATAAAATTAAAACTAAATTTACCAAAAACAAAATGCAATATTTTCTTTTTTAATTTCCTCTATTCTCCCAATCTTAAACAAAAACAAAGTGCAAGAGAAAGTATTTTAATATAAAAATATATACAATATATGTATAAATAATAGAATAATATATTAATAATATATAAATATAATTTATATATATAAAATATCTCTAATAATTTATATATTATACATATAAAGTATACATAATATAAAAGTTATATATATATAATATATAAAATATAAATAATAGATAAAAAATACTTTTTGTATTTGAGGGCGACGCGAATTACCAAGCGCGTCGTTAGCACGCACATCCGTAAATAACGCGAGGGAGTTTGCAAACGGCTTACGTAAGAAGTTGAAAAGTGCGCTTGACAAAGTATCGTTCGGTTCGAGAAGCCCGCAAGAAAAGAAGGAGGAGGAGGTAACGGCAGCGGCTGATCATCGTCGTCATAGTTATATCAGTAGCTCTCGAACGCTCGACGCGACGTCTTTTTGCTCTCGCGAGCATTTTGCATACTTAAAAAGTTTGAGCTTCGCTTTATAACGAGCTCAGAGAGCCGCGCGCGTTCATGGTTAACAAGGAATGATTTACCGCGTTCCTCGCCATATGGCACGTATAGCGGGGGCCGCACACGCACACGATGGGTGCATGTAATCGACCGGACCGAACTGCGAGCGACTGAATAAATCACTGACGTGGCGTGGCGGCCTAATATAATCGCGCCTAATAAAGTTGGCAGCCACACTAAATTTTCTTAACTCCCCTCCCCCCCCTCTCCCCCGCCTCGCGCTTCCCGTCCATCCGATCAGTCCGGGCGACCGACCGCCGAAACGATTTAACAACATAATCTGTCTCCGAGAGAGGATTGTTTATCGCGATAAACGCGCGCGTTGAATGTCATCATCGTGCCATGTGGTGCCTCGTTCAAACTCTCGGGAGATTCCGATGGAGAAGCCTCGAGTCGAAGTTCTCGCTCGTTTGAATGCGAGGCGCTGTACCAGAAAAATAATGATTTCGCGAGTCATTAGACGGCCAAACGAATGAGGTGAACGTCTCGTCGGAGAAGGAAATGAAAATCATGCATCGATCGTGAGACGAAAAATTAATTGGTGGGTTAAAGTATGGGCTGAAGGTTAAAAATAACGAATAGCAAAATTTTTACAGAATTGAATATACAAAAATAAATATGTAATTAAACATGTAGAAATGTACAGAATGAAATAAATATAGTTTCCTTGAATAATAATTAAATGTCATATCAAGTTTAATACACGAGTGTATAAAGTTTAATTCTTACCTTTAGTAGCACAATTCAAAAATATAATTCAATACCAATTATATAAATGTAAAATATAATTCCAAACAAACGAGACAAATATCTCGTGGAGAAAAAAAAAAATGAAAATCACGCATCAATGGAGAGACGAAAAATTAATTGGAGAGTTAAAGTACAGGCTGTTAAAAGCAAAATACGTCATTTTTACATTTACAGAATTAAATATATAAAAATAAATATATAATTAAATATATAGAAATATAGAGAATTAAATAAATATAGTTTCTTTGAATAATAATTAAATCAAGTCATATCGAGTTTAATACACGATGAATGTATAAAGTTTAATTCTTATTTTTAGTAGCGCACAAACAATTCAAAAATATAATTCAGTATAAAAAATTATGTAAATGTAAAATACAGTTCAAATATTGTCACAGGAGTGTCAAAGGAGTGTCGCGACATTTTCGCGGAGAAAGACATCGGTGTAAAATTCACGAGAACAAACATCATATGTCCATCCATCTATCATTCAATTTCTGGAATATCCTGTGCTCTTTTCTAGTTTGCGCGAGTTTTCCAGCAGCATTTTGCATGTCCCTTTCTTCTGCCTTTGTCAAAGAAGGAGCAAAAATGGGTTTGTGTGCCGAAAGGGACGGGCGCGCACGCAGACCCATTTTCCATCTCTCTCACTCTCCATTGTGCCAATATTCTCTGTTTCAGTTTCCATAGAAACCTTTAAAGATTACCGTAACCAATGTGATATTTCATGCCGTCGTGCCTAGACTTGCCATAGAAAAATTGACCCAGTCACCGTCGTTCGTGTCGTCAAAGATTCACCATTTCTTTTACGCTCCATTATCTACGTTTTACTATCTGCGCCGTGTATAATTGTTACGGGTAACGAAATGGCAACTGGCAAACTACTGGGTGGTAGATATACGAATAAATGCCGGAATACATCGGTCGTGCGAAAATTCCAGATATCCTGTTTCGAAATTCATATTCGTTCGTACGGCTCGGCAGGTAACCTGGTGGTCTCGTGTGTATGTTTATGTGGGAGATTTATATCGCGCTATCGATCCTCCATGCGTCTATCACCGATGCATTAACGTTGAAGTTGCGCTGATGAAGAACGGCGGATGATTGACCTATGAGCTGCTTTCCTACCGCTTGGCAACCTCCGCGTAAAGCGCCATATGATTACGTTTCCTGTCATTTCGATCAAGCAGCAATATTCTATCAATCGCAGCTTCCAGAGAGGCAGATATTATTCGAATATTAATATTTAAGTCGTTCGTTATTTTTTTTTTTTTTAAATAAAATTTTGCCTCCTTTTTATATTATTTCTTTATATTTTTTGTTAAATTTGAATATTAAGTTTTTTATATCAAGTGCTCTTTCGTAGCTCTTTTCCAAACGTCAAATTTACATTGCGGGATGTTCCCGTAAGGTTACGGCCGACTTTGACATCGTGAAATAACATTAATCGAATTTGCTAATTACTCATAATATTCACTTGAAAATCAAGTACTTGAAGAACTCTCGAGGATCCGAAGTCTAGATATGCGCTTTATGTTTACTTTGCAAGAACTTGCGGGTAATCTCGAATTTCGACATTTAACATGCATCAATCTCTAATATAATTTCTAATTAATTTCTACTTTATAAATGGTCATCAATTCAATGCGATTTTATTTAGAGAAAACGAAATTGCAAATTGAAAACGTAGTCTAATTGTAAAAATATATAAATTTTAGTTTTCTAGAAAGTTGACTGGAAAAGGGATAAAGTAAAATGAAATAAAATAATTGTCACTGTCATTCACATCACTTGTGTCGATTTGTCCCGCTTTATAAAATCGACATATTCCGATCTCGCGGCTATCTTTTCCAGCTCTGCAAATTTGCCGTAGAGCCACGGATACCATACGATTTGCGATATCAAACGAAATAGTCGGGAAGGGATTTTCGAGGCGTCGACGTGAAATATACGACGTGTACGGGCGCGGAAATGTATAGGGCTTTCGTATACCCTCTCTTGATTCAGACACGATGATTCTTGCATTTCATTTTGCAGCGACGCGAAAATCGCGCGTATTGGCAACCTGAAAGATTTATCGAGCACACGAAGCGGGCGCACCCCGATATCGATAAATTATCGGGATTGTATTTGGCATTTGGCGTAAATAGATTAGTAAATTACCGGCGATCGTTGCAGTAATGATTACAGCGGTCTGGCAAAGCGGCAACGTTTTAGCGTCGCAGCGGAATTGGCAATTAATTCAACGCGCGCCGTCTTTGGTCGATCAAAGATCGCGCTCCCTTCTCTCTTTCATTCTCTCTCTCTCTCTCTCTCTCTCTCGCTCGCGAGCTCACGTAATTTTCAATACGAGAAGAATAGGAATAATAGTACTTCGGCCTTTAGTGCTCGCTCGATACGCGGGAAAGATCGATCTGAAAGTATAATTTATGGAAAGTTGGAGCCGCGCGCGCGGACGCGATAAATTTCTGAAAAATTTCCGCGCTACCACCTCTCGTTTCTCGTAAGGATTCGCCTCGCTTTTTCTCGCACAATCCTACATTCTTACACGTATTCTCAACGATTTCCATCAATTCCGCGCCGCTTGTTCCTTCGCGTTTCTTCCACCTTCAATTTGTGATGTCCGCGTCGAATTTGACGAACGTCGCGCGAGAATAAACGCTCGACATCTCGCGAAATCGAAGAAATCTCTTGCTCTCTCTTTTTCTCAAAAGTCTATCGCGTCGCTTTTCTTGCTTATGGAAACAACGTCTCGGTTCACTAGCGGCTACTTAATCTCTCTCGTTAATTTTGCACTACGATGTAATGCTCTTTACGAGCGTAATCGTGTAATCCGCTTGCCGCATTCTTTCTCTCTCTCTCTCTCTCTCTCTCTCTCCTTCTCTCTCCCGTCAGAGCAATCTTCCCGGGAGCATCGAAGCGTGCGATTACGTTTCACTTCGTTCTTCGCGTATTCCGCATAGCGCAGAGGTGCGTTTATGCTGCGCGGGCGAGCAGACCCGTGTGAACGAACTCGGTGTGAAGGGAATTTTGAAATTGTGTATTCAAGAGTGACCGTACCTCCATCCACAGCATAAATCCATCGGATTCATAGGATTCCGATGCGGATTGAACAATTCAAGTTTTGACATTTTGCTGACACCGATATTAGTACATTGGTAGTAATAAGGTTTATTTAGTGTATGTGACGTATATATGCATAGAGAATGTTGAAATTATTTTACGTTTTATCAGCCTGTGTCTTGCAATAAAAATAAAATAAAATAAAAAGTTTTTAAATATTTTATTGAATTATTATAACGCGAAAAAAGAAGGAAATTATTTCATTAATTTTTTTATTTCCAAATGCCGATCATCTTTGTTAACGAGAAATCTCATCAATTCGAAATAATTGTTTAACTTTAAAATATTTTTTGCATCGTTAAATTTTTACCTTGTAAAAATATGAAAGAAAAAATATATAAAATAAGAGTGAGTAAATGTATGATAAAAATTGCAATGAAAGATATCACAATTATAATTGTCTGAAATTAAAAAAATGATGGTGAAATTCAGTACTAAATTCAATTTTCCAACGAAAAAAAAAAAAAAAAAGAGATTCGCATTGATAATCAGCATTTTTGAAAGTAGAAGGTTAAATAAAATTATCTTCCTTTTGTTATATAATTAAAAAAAATTTTTTGGCCCTGAGTTCATTTTTATCTTATAAATAATTATAAAATAAATTTGAATTTTTAAAACGTTAAACATTTGAACATACGAGCAGATTTTCGACATGCGCGATGACTCGAGACATCGAAACTAGAGTGGATGAGATCAATAATATCCACTTTAAATGTGAAACTTTACTTAAGCCGTGTCTTACAAATTACTAGCTTAATCCACTCTCGAGTTATCGGGTACTCCAACTTGCCCTAAAATTTTTATGCTGTAGGTAGTTGCGTCGACGTGTAGTCACGATACCGTTCAATACCTTTGAGAGATCCTTCCGGAGATGAGATAGTCACGATCCGTCGTGAAATTTAAAGAAGCTCCAACGAAGAGAGAGAGAGAGAGAGAAGCTGGGAATATAAGGGAACTGAGCTCTGGAAAGTTTCTCATTGACGAATCGCGCCGCCAAGCGTAATCGCAAACGGTAGTTTACCCGCGCTGACAATTGATTAGACTCGAGATAATACAGAGCTGGAGAGCATTGAGAGAAAGAGAGAGAGAGAGAGAAAGAGAGCGACTACGCCGTGCATATAATTACGTTTTCTCTCATCCAGCATCAATTCGACGTAGTGCCACTTCGTCGTAATTCGTTTCCTACTTTCCCCCCTCCCCTCGCAAATGCTCCTCCATCGAGGATGTTCTTATTCCTTTCTTTCCTCTCTCCTCTCCACTCGGCCACCAGACCGATCATCCCGTGAGGGAGCGGGATAGAGAGGAGGGGGAGGGGGAGGGAAGAAAGAGAGAGAAGCGTACCATGCATTTTATCGCGACTGCAAAATTTAATGAAGTCACAGAGAAAGAAGAGAGAAAAAAAAAAAAAAAGAAAGTTCGTATCAGCATCGAGCGTAATTTAATGAGGTCAGACTATGCCCTGCTTTGTGCATCCACTGAGCTTAATTTTTTATTAAATACTTTCGCCTACGTATCATGGAATATCCATTCGACGAAGTGGTTGGACTTGATTTTCTTCTCAGAGCGCTGATATTACTTGTTTGTCTCTCTACTACATATATATATATATATATATATATATAGTTACCAAAAAATTTCACGTCGGTAGCTTTATGTAAGCAGCGTCGCCGTGGGGAGCGATTATGCTTTATAGCTTATTGCAAAATCGATAGTATGTACTCGTGGAGAGAGAAACTATTTTCCCGGCTTACAACTTCAAGAAATGGTTTCGTGCATTATTTTTGAAATATCGCGCATCCACATTTTCGTATTAGTACACGGATTTAGTATGTCAAGCGCTTTGCTATTGTACGGTATATCATTATTATTATTATTATTATTATTATTATTATTATTATTATTATTATGCCATTGTGTACGGTCGTAAGGAATTTATGAACGCATAAAGTAAAAATGCTTCGAGGTCTTGTCCGATCGCGATGCCGTTTCTATTCGCGACGAGTGAGAAATAAATAAAGGGACGATTTCCGCGCTTTTTAATGCAATCGTGGACCTCGCCCCTTAAAGAGGTATATGTCGCTTCAAACGAAAACGATTTTATCCGTACTCGCAGATTCAAAGGCAAAAATATCGAGAATTTTCTGAACTTTGACGTGGCTGCCGCCCTCATAAGACGTAAATCGCTCGCTCATGCGAGAATCATCGCGCTTTTGCTTTTGACAAAGCGCAGGATTTTTAATACTCGTCGCGCCACCGCCACCCCCACATTCATCCCTCTGTTTCCCATATGAGAACGCGGCTGCGCGGAATGAGCGCGAAGAACACTTGACACTAATCACGATACGTGACCGTCAAAGGCCCGCCGGTGGAGATCCTCGAGTGGACTATTCAATCGCAAAAGGAAATACAATCAAAGAGAGAGAGAGAGAGAGAGAGAGAGAGAGAGAGAGAGAGAGCAATTAAAAACCAACGAGGCTCCCCCACCTTCATTTTTCCCCTTTTTTTTATCTCTGTTTCTCTCTCTCTCTCTCTCTCTTTCTAATACTATCTGTCTATCCATCTACTTATCTACCTGTCCATCTCCATCTGTCTCGCTTCCTATGTCTACCCTTTCGTTGGCCTTACGGACCTTTGCATCGTCCCTCAATCAAGGTACCCAGACGCACACAGGTGCGCGTATACAAGTGCACGTACGTGAATGTCTATGTGTGTACACAACCCGATCCGGGATCCTTCCCTTGTTAGAAGTCATTTCAAACATTTGCTATATCATGATCGCTCGACCGGTGCCCGAGCGTTTCTTGCTCGCGGTCCCCCGAGCTAGGAGAAAAGACGTCCGGTCTCGTCGGAACGAGACTTCGATGGTCCCTCGACACGAATTAAAGACCCATTCGCGGCCGCTATACGCTAAGCTCTCTCTCTCTCTCTCTCTCTCTCTCTCTCTCTCTCTCTCTCTCTGTCCGCTTCTTCTTCTTGCTCGTCGTCGTTTCTACGTATGCGGTATGCATGGCGATGGATCTAACGAGCATCCACGAGTCGTTTCAGAAATACGACGAATCATTTGGAATATTAGTTACAGATAGGAATTTTCGGGAAAGTTTGAGACATGTTCGTATTTCAAATTTCCTAGATAAGAACGCGCGATTGCGTCCGAATTAAATCGATATTAAAATTATCTTTCGTGTAACTTAATCGCGCGTAACCAATTGCATCATAGATTTAGATTTTCACTTAGCGTTTTAAACGTGTTCTAGAATTCCTCGTATCAATTAAGCGATTTTGACACTTGTTCAAACATTTACAGATCAGTGTTTGCTTAAAGGAAATTTTTATTAAATCTTATTCTTGTCTATGATTATAATACTATATTGATATCGTGTCCGATCAAGGCGGCAATAAATTTATTCGCACGCATTTACATGTAATAATGATACCTTGCGCTTGACAGCTGTCAAACGCCTACTTGAATAATTGGATTAATATTATACAATTAATTTCATTAATAAAATTAATATGCTCGAATTTTTCTGTAATTAAGAGTTTCGTAAAAGACTTTAGTATCTCAAAACCTTTAAAAGCAAGAAAATTTAAAGACTTTAAAGATTTCGATCTTTTAGATTTATTAATATGCATTTTTCGGACTTTCAAGATTCTCAAGAGAATTCCTGTCTTTCAATAATATTCAAAGCAATAACTCTAAAACCATAATCACTAAATCGCTTAGGGACTTGTAGGAAAGAAAATAAAGTTACTACTAGGTATGTGTCAGTATCCAGACGGTTTTTCTCAGTGGTTGCTCCATGTATTTTTCAGATTATCCGGATTCTCCCGTCCTCCCTCCCTCCCTCCCTCACCCTTCCGATCCGCGGCTCTTCTTGAATATAAAGGGGACCTACAGGTGAAAGTGTACCCAATACTGCGCCGGGGCTTAGTCATCCTAAACGTGTCGCGTCGGGCCTCGAGTAGGTAGAACAATGCCAGGGCTCTATGCGTCACCCTCTTGTCTTCTCTTCTTGTCGCCTTGTCTCTCTCTTTCTCTCTTGGGATAAACGCGCTAGGAGCTCTACGTTAAGAAGAACGATTAGCGTCGTTTGCCCCTTCGTCGCTATTTATTCATCTATCTTAAAGTAAGGTCTTTTAAAACCAACTGCAGCGTTATTAATCCGAATGATTCTATACTGTGGTTTCTAACTCGCTTTATTAAAAACTCGGCAGAAGTTATGATAAATTTTTTGGAATTTAAAAAATTTTTTTATTTCTCTTTGTTTAAGAATCGCGATAAGGAGCTCAATTATTAGTGCTATAAATAATCTCGAAATATCTTGTCCCTTCCGTTCTCTAAAATATTTTCTCTCTGTAAATTGTACCATTATTTTAGATTTATACAACTACTTTAGATTTATACGTTTCTCTGTCTAGACTTAACAATGCAATTTTATTTGATTAGAAATGCAAAGATTATTTTTAAACCAAGAAAGATTATTTCTCTGAGATAAAAAATAAAAAAATTAAAATTTAAAGGATTATCTTTTTAATTCTTATGTTAATACTCAGATTTATTTTAATTAATAGTATCAACCTCTCTCTCTCTCTCTCTCTCTCTCTCTCTCTCTCTTATGTGTTTATATTTGCGTGTTGTAGGCGAATACGACGGAGAATCCTCTTGAGATTCGCAAAGAGACTCGCGAGCCGAGAATAATCGCGTATCTATCTCGTTTCTCGACGCGTCATGTTGAGATGACACAAACCACACACCCCACACGTAATTTATCGCACCGTTTACATAATCGAGAAGCCGTTGTTGAGCGAAACGTGTGCATTCGCAGCGGGATGCGTATTTGGTTTGAGAATGCATCCTACATACAAAAGAGAGAGAGAGAGAGAGAGAGAGAGAGAGAGAGAGGAGAAGAAGAAGATAAATAATCGTTGGTAGAGAATTATTTTTCCCAAAATGTGGGAATGAAACATCGAATAAGCACCTATTCTATCTTTGAAAGGAGAATCCATGGATCCACGCGGATGTATTATTCAACTATCCATGTGATCCATAGACATGTGCATCCATAGATATGCATGCATTCCACACTATTCAACAAATAATATAATTGTATATTATCATATTTTCTTTTATAATAGTAATAAATTATACGTTAAAATATATCATCAGAATAATAATGGCAGAATGTTTAATGTTTTCAAAAATCAATGTGTATATATATTATATATAAGATGTTTCATCAAATTTATTTCAACAATTTTTGATAGCATTTTCCAAAAAATTTAAAGACAATTTTTTCTTAAAGCAAGTCATGTTTAGCAATTCGTTAAAAATGTTTAGTATTGAATAACACGAAATTAAACATTTGGCCTAAATCCAGATTAATGAAAATTAAATCAATTCGAAAGTAACGAAATAAATCAACAAATTATTTATTATTAAGCATTTAAATAGAATTTAAATCTGCAAAATCTTACAATATGTTTTATATTAAATATTACTTAATTACGTCTCCTTTAAGTTTTCATAAAGAGCTAGTCAAAGTCATTAAAGAGTACAAGATCTTCTATTGTCATAGTAACTATACACTTTTATCCTGTATACAAAAGGCGGTTAAAAATTTTGAGCAAACAGCTTGATTTTCAAACAACGTTTCGCAAAGACCCTTCGTTAATGAATCCAACAACAAGCGACCCGTCATATAATTGCTACGCTGCTGAGGTAACGGACTATGATCGATTCAATAATGTAGGACGTGGGGTGTGCTGTCTCTGACTTCAAAGGCTAATTAATTTCCGAGATGATGATAAACATTACATTAACTACCTCCGCAGTTACAAAGAAAGCCCAACTTGTTCATGCATGCATTTATAGCGCATTCGTGACAGCTAATAAAACAATTTGGATGACAAAAAACAAAAAAAAAAAACAAAAAAAAACAAAAAAGAAACAAACCTTTATTTCATAAACGTGTAACGCTACTTGTTTTATTATAGATTGATTTATGTGCGGATTTTCGACGAGCTCATTGGACATTTGCCGGGAATTCTCATAAATTATAGACCGGATATTCGATATGACTGCCAAGAATATTCATCATAATTTCATATCTTTTTTGTAATATGTAAATGAGCTTGATTTCTACTCTCAAAAACAGATAATAGATGATTCTTTTTTATGCGCATTTTTTCCATGCTTTATAACTAAAAAAAAAAAAAATATTCTTTCTTAAAAATTTTTTAATTTAAAACCAATTTATATTGTTTTGCACATTTTAAGTCTTTTTTTTTATAAAATTATATAATTATATAATTTTATATATAATTTTAATTTCGTGTTAAAAAATTTTAAATCTTGATCGTAAGTCTTGGCAGAAAGCAATATTTTTGAAACAGCAATATTGACTCGAAAAATACTTGGGAATATTGGTATTGTGAGAGGAGCTTATAATGACCGCGCAATTTAGAAAACGTTAATAAATGGATGGCGGTGTAAATATTGGGTTAAAGTCGGCAGAGTTTCGAATTCGATTTCTCGAATCTATATCGCGTTCGCGGATTGCGTTTAAAATTGATAGCCCGATCAACGCGACGCCGCCTCCTACAATTGAATCTTCTGATAAATTTCCCATCTATCTCGACGCAACTTGAACGGCACCGGGATACCTACCAACACCATCGCCATCGAAAGCGCCAGAACGCTCGAGTCAAATAATTTCTCGAATTGTAATGTCGTCGATAAATCAATCGTCGTTCCTCGCCCGCGATGCAATTGTCTTTGACAATTGTATTCGCGACTACAATACCGCGTTAGCGCGCCCGAACTGTTGCACGTCAATTTGAGAGTCTTACTTGACAGAGTACAACAACTCTTCGATCATCCAGCCTTAAAGAGAGAAGCCATTTTTTAGCGTCTGTATTAATTCTACGTCTTGTTTTTGCTTTCCCTAAAGTCTTAAACTTGCTCGCTCGTAACAACTTGGAGGAAGCAACTTGGAGGAAAGAAAACGATAGACCGCAGAAATAAGAGTGAAAATACAAAAAAAAAACTTTCCCCACCGACAGTTTAAATTTCTTAATTGAAATATATAATTAAAAGTATTAGTGTGAAAACAATTTTTTTAAATGCGTATATTCCATATACGCAATTTATCAAGATATTAATTTCATAATTACAATGAATAATTATACTCGGCGTGTTTGAAGAATATTTAACGGCGCGTTTTATTTGCGAATAAAAAAGAGATTCACTTTTAAAGCGGATTTGCGTCCGGCGAGTTAATTTCGAAAATAACTCGTGACAGTTCTCCTGCCAACGGGAGGCACGTGTGGGAGGCGAACGTTCAATATTTAAATGTTTAGCTCGACTTGCCGAGCTCTCTGGGCTTTATCATCGAATCAAAAGCCAACGGAAAAAGAGAGCGCTTCAGCTCGAATGTGTTACAATACTCCTGTCCATCCTCACGCCCTGGATGAAAATGTTCTCTCTGTCTTTTGGATCGCGTTAAAAAACTCCGACAATCGGTAGTTGCTTTTTGTGTCCGATATATATATATATATATATATATATATATATATATATATATATATATCAAAAGCGCAGGATCCATCTAGGAAGACGCGCCTGGAGAAAAGAGAGAGGTGCGCAAGGTACAATATAAAATCAAGCGTTCATTTAAATATAAACGAGCCGCGTTTGGACAAATATGTTTCGTCGAATGAACACGTTATTCCCCTCCCCTCTAATTCACCGTCTCTTTTCACGTACGTACCACAAGCGACGATACAATGAGGCGTCGTGTATAGTATAAGCCGTATTTACATATCTTGATGCATACATACACATGAGGAAAAATCGATGGCAGCCGGAATGGCCAATGAAAAAGCGGAAGGCAAGGCCCTACGCACAGACGTTCTACGTGTTACACGTGTCGCCCCGAATATATGTGCATGCATAGGGTGTCCCGGACTAATCGAAAGGCATTCTAAAAGAAGACGTAAGAATATGAGATGGTGTAGATATTACGGAGACTATCGGTAATCGTGACTCCTCTCGGGGAATGTAAAAGTTTTCGAACGGTCGACGGTTAATGTAATTTGTGCTCGTATCGTCGGAATGCGCATAAAATTCAAGTTATGAGCGAATAATGGATGTTTTTCTTCAAATAAAATATCTAATTTTACGAGTCGAAGATAGAATCGGTATCTCGTATTTCCGTCTGCCGCCCGGTATATGATATTGATTACTTTTTCCATAATGGAAACATCCAGGAGTATATAACATAATTTGTCGGATCGCTTTTCAATTTCCAAATTTTCATTTTTTTTTTTTCAGTCGATAAACCTCGAATGTGAAGTTCCGCCGTGATAAAGATTGACTTCGATTCAATTTAGAAGCAAAGTTTCGTGCCTCGTTAATGAGACAAAATTATCTTAATTTAAAAATAGCTCGTCATTCCTAGTGTCACCTCAAATGTTGAGAGATTATTACGAAAGCTCAATTTCATATTGATCAAAGGCACTGAACGAGAATATATGACTGAACCCCTTGTATGCAGTCGATCGCCTGGCTCACGTTATGAGTCTATTTGGTTAAACAGTTCGTCGAAAAAGGCACCTACTTAAGTCCATATCCCTCCCCTCTCTCTCTCTCTCTCCTCTCTGACGGCTTTTATCGGCTTCTGTCGTCACACAAAACCGTAAATTCTCCTCGCGTTTCATTCGGAGGAATAACGAATCGCTTGTTTCCAAGAAAGGCGATACACGCGCGGGGGAGAAGGTCTAGAGGAGACCAAGAAGAGAAAGAAAGCCCAGGGTTTATCGTAAACGACCCATTTTATTCTCACCACGAGAGCTATTCGTCGCGCGAGGACGAGGCGTAAAGACGTCTAGACATTATTATTTAAGAGGGGAATCGAATCGCGCCGAGAAGAAGCTTGCGGCAATCTCGCGGGAAGAAAGAATGAAAGGGGGAGAGTGTGCATAGTTGGCTATCGATGCTTAACACCGGGGACGATTGCTCGTTATCGCCCCCAAGTCGATGTTAAGGCATGATATTGACATATCTTGATTTCGCGCTACCTCTAATGTTTTCTAATTCGCTTCTGTATTACTTAATTTCACGGCTCGTAATATTGGAGGATAATCGAGAGAATAATGGATTAAATTGTCATTACATGCTAATTTAATTAATAAAAAATTTTAATTGATGCCAATAAATCGACGGCATTAATTGAGAATATTGTAATTTCTCTGAGCTTTTTCGATTATACTATATTACTTTTCAATATTGTTTTATTTTTTAGTAGTATATTTAAATTTTTTTTTTTTTTTTTATTCGTGAATTGCATTTAATATTTTATATTGTAACATTTTGTGTGTGTGTGTGTATTAATAAAAATCTTTCGAGGAAAAAACTAGTGCAAATAATTGTTTTGTAAAAAAAAAAAAAAAAAATCATTAATATCGTAGAAATAACATCGTATCAAGTATAAAAGATTTAAAAATTGATACGAACCGAAGCAGCAGAAGATCAAATGCGATGCGAGTATCCAAGTCAATGAAAGGCCAATATCTAAAACAAAAATTGTAAACATTATACAATAGAAACAGAAACATTCAAAAACGTTGAATCCTATCAATCTGGCTCGATAATAAAAGAACGCAAAGATCGATTCTTTGATACAAAATTGGTGCTTTTTAGCTCAAAACGGAACGTTACTTTAATGGATGATAAACCACCGATATCTTTTCCCATCTGCCATTTGACTATCTATTCTTCTGTATCATACCCCGCTCTTATAACCGATAATATCATAGGGCAAAGCATCATCATGTCTCTCGTGAATCGACCATCGAGCCGTCGATTCGCCGTTTTTCGAAATATCGAACGCTCAGAGGAAGGTCATCCCTATACCATTTCCGAGGATAGCGCTCGGTATCGTTAAGAAAATGATAGTTCCCGGCGCGAATTGGCGGGAAAAATGGAACAGCAGGTGCCCGTGCCGGCTACGCAAGCAATCTGTCAGTAGGTGGAACCGTGTAATGACGTAGCGCCGATTCTTGCGATGCGTGCAACGATCCTCGGATTATCTCTAAACTTTCTGCGTCCTCCCCCGGTAACATAATAATTAGAGGAGGAAGAAGAATGCGAAATAAGCTGCATTTTTTTATTATCAACCTTTTATAGTCATTAATATTTACTAGGTCCAATTTTTCATTCAAATCAAAATTATATACGAGAAAGAAACAAATGTTCGCGTATGAAGGGGAGGAAAAAAAGCGAGCGTAAATTTGACAGCTGACAAGTAATTTTTTTTAATTTTACCTCGAAATCGTTTGATGCCGTGCGATGTGCCGGATAATTTTTTTATTAATCGCATGCTAATATGTCGAAAGATAAAGCGCGGCATAAAAGGAGTATCAGCCTGTATAAAGAGTTAAATGCTTCGAAGCACTTAGTTACGCTGTCGTTTCCCCTCCGTTCCACCTCCTCGCGTGCAGATTAGCGCGCTCTAGAGGCGGACTCTATTACATTCTATTTTTTGTTCCGTCACGCGGGAAAAAACAAAGGAGCAAGACGCGTATAAATTCCGGCCTAATTTTCAGGGTTCTCGTCGACAGACTTACGATCATGCAAATTCCGCGAGATTGTTCGTGCTCGAAGGTCGGCCTTCGTTTCTTAAGACTTTTCTTCGTCTCGCCGCGCGAAACAAATAATCCTCTACGACGTCTTGTATACAACGCGACACAAGGCGGTATTGAGGAAGAAGAAAAAAAAAACACTATGTCGGCACTTTTTCCACGTCGGCTAGGTTTAGCCGAGACAATCGGTTTTTCCGTGAAAATCCTTGACACCGATCGTGGTTTGCCTTGCGCGCTCCAAGATTGACAACAATGGGTCGTTTGACGATCGGAAAGTGTCCCGGTATGAAAAATCCGCAGTTTTGTGTTAAAGCCGCTTAAAATTCCTCTCCAAACTAGTATGAACGCGAGTGGGAGAGAAAAGGAATAATCTCACCACTGCGCTTCGGACCTATGAATTATTCACGGTTGTTATAAAATAAAATAAAAAAAAAAGAAAACAGGGAGTGCTCGTATCTACCGCAAAATTCGTTAAATAAATAATACTCGCGAGATGAATGAAGCTGTATAAAATGTAAAACGTAATACAGAATATTTATTCTCTTATTTATTCGCGTAAACAATCAGAGTAAGAGCGACGTGAAACGATGATTAAAAGCAGTTTTATTTTACAATAATCAATATTATTTTATGAGTTGGATCAATTGCAAGTTTCCATTTTAAATGAAAGAGTTTGAATAAACACCAAAAGTGCGTTCAATTTTATAATATTGACACATAAGGTAACGGTGTATTTTTAAATTTAAATATATCTGAAATTAATTAAAATTATTTAAAATTATATGAAACTAACGCGTGTAAATAAATATTTTCGTTACAGGAATCTTATTCCTAGGCTAAAAATGTTTTGCCGTATGTATAGGTGTATGTGTTTACATTTTATATCAAGTAAATTACAAATGTATCTTTAACTCAACAAACATTGCGAATCACAAATACATATTAATTTAAATAAACTCATAAACCAGAAAAATAAATAATTATTAATTTAAATTTTCTCAAAATATAATTTTTTAAATATATGTCACAACATATATATATATATATATTTTACTTTCCATATAACGATTTATTTTATCAATACCTTGAATATATGTATATATATATGTGTGTGTGTATCGACATAAAACATTCATTATTTTGTTTCCAATTCCTAAACATGTATTAATAATTAATTACAATAATTATAATTAATATGTAAATGATCACAATATAATCAGATGTATAAATGATTACGAGAAATTACAATCGGTGATATTACATACACAACCAGTAATATATTATCAATGATAATATTGCATATTAATGCAGCCAATAACGATGTTCCGGCAAATGTGTACCATCTCGTGTAATGGATCGATTCGAATTGCTCTTATAAAATCGAGAACCGATTGAAAACGTGTTTCGGTCTATCCTGGATAGCGAAGAGGAGAGATTATTGCGACCGAATGCCCACCATCCGAGAAACGGCATCTATAATGGTGTGTGACCGCTATTATTGCGGTCTGCCGTCCGACAACCGTCACGCGTACCTACGCGCCTAACAATCGTAGGAGACTTCCGGAAGAGAAGGAAAACTCGGACAGAGTAATAATCCCGTTGAAAACTACGCAATTACGGTAATGCGGCGCAAAGACGGGGATGCGGGAGAAATGGAAACAGAGAGAGAGAGAGAGAGAGAGAGAGAGAAATAAGTTTGTAATTCCTGGAGCGGGTGTGGCACGTATACAGGTAGTAGCTTTAAACGAAATTAAGAGATTAAAAAATATCGAGAGAATACGGTAAATAAAACCATGAAATATAACACGAGTGTTTTTAAGTAGAGCAATAGTATCTGGATATACTTCTCTCTTTTAAAACTTTTTACAGCATTTAATTCGAATTTTCAATAAGTTTTTATATAAACATAAATAGAGTTTATTTATATAAACATAATATATTATATAAATATAATATTTATATAAATATAAATAAAGAAACTGTACATTTTCGCATGATATATATAAAAATTAACGTGTATTTAGAGAAAAAAAAAAAGGAGAGATCAAATAATACAGATATTTTTTATGATAAAATTCGACTACAGAGCAGACACATGACACACACCGGTGCTTTAAATTGAAATGTGAAAAATGTAAGTGACAGATTTAGCGGACTGTTTGTCGCCTCTCTCCGCTTCTGATGTATATACCTGTAGTATCCGTGTGGCACGCGCACACGTGTGCCTAGATCCTTCCCGTTTTCTCCGCGCGACCGTGAAAAAGAAAGGACAAATGCCGCGTGCGAACGCGACACGACGAATTCCCTCGCTCTTGGGACCTGCCCCCCCACCCCTCTCCACCATCCTCTCTCACGCTACGAGCGAGCACTTGCCGCAGCTGAATATTACATCGCGCCGGCACGGTGCACGCAATTGGATGTCAAAATTCCTCCTTCCCTCTTTCCCTCCACGTAGTACACGCACACGCACACGCGCGTTATCCCGAGGCATAACTTGGTACATACGCAATCGTGCGCAACTCGACGCCCGGCGTACGAGTAAACTTAAGAGCAGCTAATGTTTACGTAGTCGCGGGAATTAAGGATACGCCCTCTCCCACTCCTCTTCTCGCAGCGTAACTTGACGTTGCGTAGTCGGGGTCGCATGCACCGGTGTTTATGCTCGATATTGCGGAAGTTACGTGATATAATAGCGCTTTAGTTTTATGCCCCCCCCCCTCTCTTTGTCTCTCTCTCTCTCTCTCTCTCTCTCTCTCTCTCTCTCTTTCTCTTTTACATTCTTTATCCCGCTCCTCTTCTTCTCTTTCGCTTGCGTTATTTTTCACGAAACTATCTCCTCCCGGATACGTATTTATGACAGCGATAGCGCGACATCGGTTCGGAAACGAGCGGACCATGAATCCACCATCGCGAAATAATCATTTTCATCTGTCGTTTTTTTTTTATTGTAAACGATCGCCGTTGCGCCAACTGTCGCCGAATCGACATGCGGTGAGATAGTTTCGCAAACCGCGATTGCCAATTTTTTGATTGTCGCCGCGCTCTCACAAAGGGAGGTACTAGCTGTCGCGCTGATGACAGATACACCGTTAAATCGAAAGGGCGGAAATATTCTCTACGGAGAAGTCGAAATATGTGTTTCGGGTGTTTTGGAGTGGAAGCGTTTTGCGTCGATCAATCTCGGAAATTTGTTCACCGACATTTCCGAACAGCAGTCGCGTTAAAGTTTATTCGAACTTTGGAAATGACATGTCGATTGTTACGCAAAAATCAGTAAAATCATCTCCCGGCTCGCGTAGTTTTCCAGCAAATTTAGTTTAAAATTCAGAATTGTATTCGCTCGGTCGATTCAATTAAGCGTGTAACTCATTTTAATAAATTTTGCCGATTATCATATTTTTGCATAACGTTGTTCTTTCCCTTTCTCTTAATTATGTTTAACCGGTGAATTTTTTTTTCAACAGACATAAACTGATCTTTTTCACTCTATTAAACTGATTGAGCACACTTTAAGCTCGTATCTTCGTAGATATTCAATGAGAATAATGCAATTTCAAAAGACATTGTCGACAATATCAAATACTCTGCCTTTTATACGAGATAGATAAATTGGCGATAAGCTTCGTGCATATAAAAAATTGAATAACCGCTATAGAGTCCAACAACTAACTTTCTTGACTTATGTGTCTATCTGATTGATCAGGCGTATGCTATATCTTTTTTTCATATGCAAAAACGATCGAAAGTTCAACGTTCTGTAGTCGGAGAGTTCACTTCTTGGTTATCATAGTACGTATGACATACTCAATATTATTACATGCCGGTGTCATTAGCACAGAATTTTTTTTTTTTTCCCCAAAACACGTGTTCGATGTTTGACATAAAATATTTAATACTTACAAAAGTTATTGTGAAAAAAAAATGTATAAAATATAAATTATCATATATCGTAGAGGTCAATGGCATTTTTCGACTTCCGTCCTTCTTCGACACACGTTTTTCCGTATAAAAGTTTTAACCCTTAACCTTTCCCGTAACGGTAAAAGTTGATAAGTGCTATCACTCTATGGCGCAGCACTTACTTACTCCACTCGAAGTGTCTTTCTCTTCCATGTGTAAAGTTGAAGAGCACAACTTTGTTCCGTTGTGTGAATTAACACATCTGTGCAAATTATTTACGTAAATCGACGAGTGAAACGTTCATGACATTAAGAATTTTATCGATTTGGCAAGTCCAGTCTGTCTAATATCGCGTGTCACAAAATTAGATACATTGTAAAAGATGTTTTTAAAATTCAAATCCATAATTATTTAAATTTTCATATTTGAGTGTCTGGAAAAAAATGTCAGACCATCTCTCTTATCAGAGATCGTTTCTCTAAAAGTTCAGAAGAGTTTATCTGAAAATTCAGACAGTGCGCCTGCAAAAAAGTTGCAGACTTTGTCCGAAGTTTCAGTGAATTTTCGTTACAGTTACTGTTCCTCCATCTTTCCCGTGTTGTCCCGTACAATTTTGTAAGACGGCCGGCTCTTGTCGTCGTTGAGTGTACATGTCAATATTACAGTACAAAATAATTACGGCGAAAGGTTGTAATTTTAATTAAAATATCGCGTGTCTTACAACGACGCCGTTGATCGACTTCATCGTCCCGGACATCACGATACTTGGTGAGAATCTTAAGGAAGAGACGTGTCGCGATCCGTTCGCGACTGCTAGTTCTTCCACGGCCTAATGAAACCGGCATCGCGCTCGTGAGAGTGCAGAGCATTACGCGGCACAACAAAAAGCCAGAAATCGATTAGCTCTGACAATTCTCGACTAACGGCGCGGACATTTCTCGAAAGGAACTGGTCGGGAGAGACAGAGAAAGAGAGAGAGAAAGAAGGAGAAGAGGTCGGCGAAGCCGACGCTGGAAATTATTATTGTGATTACACGTTCATGCGGGAGGGGGGAGAGGGGGAATCCAGGGGATTCCGACCACAGGTATAAAGAGAGAGAGAGAGAGAGAGAGAGAGAGAGAGGGAAGGAAGAGGATGGAACAGGGGAACGGGAGAGAGACGGAGGAAAGAAGTCTTGTCCGAGGATACAATATCCTCGCGAAACGTGCCCGGATTTTATTGAGAAAAGACGAGAGACGAGAGTCGCGCGACCTCCCGTGTGCTACTAAGGTCCCGCAGGCCTTAATCTCGTCGATTATTTCGTTTGGGGATGCCGCCGACAGATGGTGGGTATACGAGAGAACGAGAGAGAATCAATTTCAGGGAATCAGCCCCCCGGGCTGCGTTCTCTCAGCCGTTCTCTCGCAGAGGAGGGGAACGGAAATACCGAGAAACGCCGAGGAGCAATAATCCTGTGCGTCCACATCGGCCATCTTGCTACCCTCTTCTCCCTCCCTCCCACCCTCCCTCTCGCTTTCTCTCTAAAGCGAGAGAAAATTAAAAACTTAAATTGTCGATCGCAATATGCGACCGAAATCAATTTCGCGATTGGGTGTTACTGCACTCGACATCGGCGGATAAGGATTTGCGTAACTTGAGGGGAGAATCGAGAAATTGATGAGGAAATCGCGCGGCACGATTAGATTATATATACAATATTGTTTCATGTAGATTAGAGATTTAATCTCGATGATACTGAGTTGAAAAAAAAAAAAAAAAAAAAAAATGACATATACATTTTTCGCGAAATGATATTTCATGTATATATATCGTCTTTAATTAAAATATAATATTTTTGTATCTAATATAATATTTCTTGATATAATATATACGAAATCCTTTAAAATAAAATATTCTCTTGAAAATATACTTGGTCATCGAAAGATGTTCATTTTGTAGGAAAAATCTTGAGAATACAAGCGAGATATACAATTTCTCTCATATGCGACTATTCAATATTTATCTTTGATTTAAAAAGTCGGTGTGCACGATATCGGCGAAATCAAACGTAGACACTATCGAAAATTCGTTAAATATTTGCAGATTGCGGAGGCACACGGGAGCGTTGTCTCGATTTCGCGATCCACTGTGCGGATTACTCCGGCGAGTATCGATTATTACATTAGTGTTCACCGGGCCGTGCGAACACCTGCGTTTAAAATCAATTTTTCAAGTTGTCAGCATGCTTTTATCGAGGATATATTTACGAAGTTCGCGAGAGGTTAAAGCGTTCACCCGTAAGCGCGCGCGTAACGAACAGTCGTTAATAAAGTTTCGGCATTTCCCTCACTCTTTCATTCCTCTCCGATAATTATCGCGATGGATTCTCCGGCGTCGCGATCCACGCGCGCGCGAGACGAAAATCCGCGTTAAACGAGCGATTCGGCGACGACGAACACGGACGACACCATTTCGTCCCGCCCTGAAAATTACATACTCGTAATCTGAGAGAATTTCAAGGTACATCTGTAAATATTACACGCCCGAGATGGGGCGAGAGAGAGAGAGAGAGAGAGAGAGAGAGAGAGAGAGATGCCGCATCGCGTTTGAATGAACACGCATGTGTACGAACACGTGCAGAGCTCGCTTACGCGTGTCTTCCTCATTCAGGCGCGGCTCGACGAGAGTTAAAACCGTTTTACCAGAAGTGGCAACACGTGATTACGATGGTTATTCTTGGCTTCGAAGCTTTGAAACACTCGCACTCATTCTCTTTCTCTCTCTCTCTCTCCCTGAATCCGTACACGTAACTGGGGCGCGTCTCCCCGTGTTCACCCATTGCGGGCAAAAATAATGGAAACAGTCGAGTATTGGGAATGTGTCGTCTCTCGTTAAATTATAAGTTTCATCACGTGTCGCTTACCGTCCACAGCATCACGTAAAGCGCGCTTTCGGCCGTCATTCAACGATATTTAAACAGTCTCGTTTCACAAAAACATTGAGTAACGCGCTAATGGAACATTAGATGATGCGGACGTATGATGTGAATTCATAATTGATATGTTACTCAAACGATGAAATAATATTACATGAAAAAAAAAACAAATAAAAAATTTTCACGATAAAAATAAATCATGTTTTAAAAATCGAAAAAAAAAAAATTAATAATATCTTTTCTTTCCTTCATATAATTTTTAATTATTGCAGCAGAAATACGAATAAAAAATGTCAACTTTTTAATTGAAAAAAATAGTAGAAAATAATTGGTCACGTTAAATAAAAATTATTCGTATTATATGAAAATTGTCACATTCTCGTGCTTAATTTAATTTAAATAATTATTTTTATATTCAGATAGAAGAAAAAAAAAATATTTATCGATATCAGGAAAATAATAAAAGCGAACATGTGATATAAGTAAAAAAAAAATCTATCTTCGTAATAGATGAAAATGATGTAGACCTTAACCACGTTTATGAGAAAACTAGGTTACAATACAATAGTTCTAGCGGAGAGTGCTTTCTGTGGCTATTTCTATAGACATTGGTTAAACAGTACAGTGATTACCCAACATATGATACATATGTACAAGTTTGTACAAATTGTTAACCTGAATTATAAACCAGGGATTTTATCCACAAAATAATACTCGTCCCGATGCGTCTGTAAATAATTGATAAAAAAATCCTAACGATTATATACGTAGCTTACTACGATTTTACACTAAATACAATACGTAAGAGTTTAAGTACATTTTAATTTTACAAGCATTTTCTTCTATATCCGAGGAAGATCACAAGGCCTACAGGCAATAAAATTTAATTATTGCAAGAAAATTAATCTCGTTTATTTCAATATCATTTTTCCAACCGAAATGGTAAAATCTGCTTGTTAGCGGTATCTCCTTGCACGTAATAAAAATAACATGACGGTAGGATCCGACAATGCTCGCAGAATCCTCGAGAGGAGTATAAACGTTAAGTGGTGAAGGTAGAATCGCCGAGAGGTTTTCAATATAATCATAAAAGTTTACTTTCGCTTTGACGTTGATGCGAGTGCTCATGACGTAGTAAAAGTCATTATAACTTGCCGGCAAACGTCTCGTTGGGCGTTTATCTACAGTCGGGGGAATGGACGTTTAATACCAGTTGTTTTTGGCATAACGATACGGGCGTTTCTCGGTCCTCGGCCACTTTTTTCTGACATGAGCTGGAATAAAATATGTCGTGTGCGTTACGCGCATCGCTGCCTAAGAGAGCCCCACGCAGCGCATCCGGACTTTCGAGTTTCAATTCTTTCAGCACCGAGTTTTTGCTTATATTTTGAAAAAAAAAAAATGTAATTTTTTAATCATTTTCATTCATTAAGATAGATTTTTTTTTTTTGCTTATATTGCATGTGCGCTCTTATTATTCTACGTATATGGATAAATGCTTTTTTTTTCTATCTGAATATAAAAATAATTTTATTTATATTAAATGAAGCATAATAATAAGATAATTTTGATATGATATGAATAATTTTTATTTAGCGACTTCAATTCTATTTTCTATTCTTTTTTTAAATAGGAAGTTGAAATTTTTTAATCGTGCTGAAATAATTCAAAATTATTCAAGGAGAAGAAAAGATATTATTAATCTTTCGATTTTAAAAATGAAAAACTTTGCCGTGATTTATTTTCGTCGTGAAAGTTTTTAATTTGTTCGTAAACTGTGGCTACATAAATTTTCGAAAAATATGAGCAAAAATCCAGATTCTTCACGATTTGTTTCAACAAGAATGCAAATGCTTCTCAGATATTTTTCGGGAATTTCTGAATTTCGAAATTTAGACAAGAATCGTGTGTGTCACATTGTCCATTTATGTCATTGAAGAATATATACGAGACATGTAAGAGATATTAATATTATAAGAAAATGTAGAAAATTTATTCGATAATAAAATTGACGCCCAATCGCAATGAAAAATATCACAATTAAATATTTAATTTGTAAGTCAATATCTTAGAGGATTCTTCAATTTGGGAATATTATTAAGAATAAAATAATAAATGATTTATAAGAATGGATTATATGATTTAAATTATTCTTCTATTAACTCTCTCTTTAGAATTATACAACGTCACCTTTAAAATCATTTTCACAAATTCCCTTCAAAAGTAATAGATATTTACTCCTTTAAACGTTTCGTTCCTCGTGTACATTCGCGTTAAGAGATCGAGAGAGTTAAAACGTTGTTACTTTCGCGAGAAACATTTACCCAATCCGTTATCATTTTCCGCATGTAAAAATATAAGCAAAGTTCGTATTTGTACGACGTAAAAAGTTACACGGAAAAAGAAAAGTAACGACGCCCTTGCCGACTTTTAAACTTTGAAATTACGTCCACTTCCGGGGCGACTTAGGCTGAATAAAAAATAAAAATGTTGCAAAGTGCACGGATATTCAGAGATGTGTTTTGGAACTTATTTAGCGAGATCTCTGCACGATCAACTTTCGCACATTGCAAATATGAGAGAGAACGAGAAAAAAAGAGAGAAAAGAAAAGCGAAGGAAAGAAGAGAGAGAGAGAGAGAGAGAGAGAGTTCGATAAATTTGTTCGCGCTTATCGTTGGCAATTCCGTCCTGCACACCGTGGGGAGAGCAGTCCTTTATATTTATTTAAACAGAAAGTTAATAAACCTTCCTCCGCTTTCAGCCAGTTGGAACGTAGAGCTACTTCTCTTCGCCCCGCGTGATATTTAACACCAAAGTTTCCATCCGTGGAGTACGCAATTCCACTTTTGGTTATATTTGCGCCGCGAGTTTTCCGCAATCATAACGAAGTTCTCTCTCTCTCTCTCTCTCTACGAGAGAAAAGTTATTTAATTCGAGATCGGTGAGAGTAGTTCTCTATCGGCGGAGATCTTCAATTCGTTAATTAACGTAAATATGACGTAAATATAAACACGCAAATATGTCTGTATTTAAATCTTCAATATTTTTAGTTTTCGTAAAAAAAAAAAAAAAAGTTATGCAACTTATAGTACCTAATTGTTGGTTATTAATTAATGGCGATATATTTACGAGAAAAAAAATAGATGCAATTCAATGAATATATTCACTCGAACCTTCTTCAATTCCGCGTAAAAATATAAATATATACATTAAAAATTTTGTACCTTTTACATGAAATGCTAAAGCAACAGCTCTTGCGACGGAATTAAATTTGATGAAAATCTGACATGTTGGTAGTCAATGCGTTAAGGCAATTCACGTCACGAAATCTTGTTTCGTTCCCGCGCAGGATTCTCCGCTATATACGCAAGTGAATTATATAATTTTCCTTTGCAAGTGAAAAGAGTTGATATGCAAAGAGATTTTCGCGCGAGTTTATCGAGATTGTAAACACGTAGCTTTTTAGCGATACGATACGATCGAGTTTGATTGGAATGAGATTGGAAATCGTGATAAAGAACTTGACAAGAGATCACCGATAATTATCGCACGTCATCGAATCTCTTTCATTTGCCAATTTGAACGAATCCGCTGTATCTATGAAAACATCGCCGTGCGAATAACGGCGTAATTTTTCGTGATACGAGTAATGGATACGACGATCGAAAATAATTCGACGTTACGAAGAGGAGCAACCGGAAATAACGAATTTCGCGGAATGGAAATGAAATATTCTCGCGGCGAAAGGATTCGCGATTTAAGGGAAGAGATTGCCGCACACTCCGTAATAAGCAATAAACGTCCTTTTATTTCTTCCACCTCTCTTCCTTCCGTCTCTCACGCTAAGCTTGGTCACCGGGGCGTGACGCGATAAATTATTCATATCTGTTTTGTCAAAGTAGTCCGCGAATTCAACCTTTCGCCTTTGCGCTCCCCGAATCTTAGTTATTTATTAATAAACAACGGGGAAGTGCCACACGCTATCGCCAAACTAAACAAACGAGATTGAAGATGTATGTATATAAGCACTCTCTCTCCTAGTTAAAGTCGAAAATGTATCTCGTGCTGTTTATTTTCTATTCTATGGAATAATATTTAGATCTTCCCTTCGCTCGAATCTCAGTTAAATATTTTTGCATGAAAAACAAGAAGAAAAACATAGGATATAGATTAGAAAAATGGGTAAAAAACATTTTTAAAAAATCCATTTAAATAGAAACCAAAGATTTGAAGACATTGATATCTGCTTTCAAACAGTCGAAAAAAAAATTGGAATTATTTAAACATATTTCTCGACAGGCCGTTCACATAGTCGTCTATCTTAACATGCGCAAAAATACAGAGTACCATTCACCGGTCACCTGTTCATCTCCCTTCCCAAAATTCTCGTTAACGAACGTTACACACCATGACAAGCCATCGATTTTTAATGGCTCGTTAAAAATATAAACTGACAGGGCATAACAGTTGCCGATGCTAAAACGATCGATATAACAAAAAGAAAAAAAGAAAAAAAAAAAGGCTTTACGTTTTTAAGGGATTGCCGAAGATTTAACGGACATTATTTGTCCCGATGAGGAAGGTCCCTCCTCCCTCCCCCCTCCCCCCCTCACTGGTGGAAATCGGCCGTTAATCGAGCCGTGCGTATCGAAATCGCGGCGGAAAATATCGAATATCGCGCGCGCGAATGGATAGGAAAGTAAACGAGGCAATATATGGGCAAAGCTGGAAACACACACACACACACACACACGAATACACACACACACACACACACACACACACACACGGTCGATCGCAACGGTAGTTACAGCAGCGTAACGCAACGCGTTCAAATATGCGTATATTGGAGCTCTCGGCCGATTAAAATCCTGTTCTAGGGGGACGCTGCGCCGATTTAAACCCAATTATTAACGGCGAACGAGAGCGAGCGCATTAACGTTAAGTGGCCTCGCCCGCATCATGAACAACGTGTGACGTCGGATCGAAATAATCGCGATTGCCCTGTCACCGCCTTGTCATTCTTGATGTTAATATTCGATATGAAACGCGCGGCGCGACGCGGTCGATTATCTTATCGGATGTTCGTGCGCGTGTAACGAATAACAATTTAATGGTGGTTCTATTTGCTTTATCTTGTGTCTTGTGTGCCTCCGTGTGGCAAGTATAATTTTTGACTTTACAATTTATAATTGATTGCGTGTATGCGCGAGGACGTTGACAATGCACCGCACTGTATTACAGTAATCAAATTGATTATCAGCCGTAATAAAAAATTAGGATGAAACTTAGCTGCTCGAAAATATTATGATTACTTGTGAGACATATATACTATATGTTAATTTTTTTTAAATTCGTTGTATTATAATAAATTTAGTAATGCTTAAAAATAATAAAAATTAATAATTTTTTTTTTTTTTTTTAACATCGTTAATTACCGAATATGCGTAACATTTTAGTAATCTTTTATCTATGGGTTTACATGAAACAACTCTTTTATATATATCTTGCTCTCTTCTGACAAAAGTTAAAAGAATAAATAAATAGAAATATCATGAAATATGCGATTGATACAGAAATGTTTTGCGATGACGTTCTCGACGGAAACGGTCATTTCCCGAGACATTCCGCGAGAATGGATTTTCGTTGCCACATCTTATTTTCTCAGAAAATGTGTGCGTGTATGTGTCAACCGAGTACGCTAAAAATAACGGGGGAATCTCACCCTGTTTGCGTTTCGCGGCCAGCGAGGATACAAAAAACCGAATTTAAATTGCATTCCCCGCTACGAGTACCGATAGCGAGTGCATATACAGCTGCATCTCGTGTTTCGTCCTCTCTCGCGGACAGGTAGAGGAGAGAAGATCTCTCTTTCGAATGGAAAAATAAAATAATCTCTAAACGAAGCGACTGAGCATTTCATATTCAATTACCGAAAAGCGTAGCTTGACGCACGGCCCGCATTTTTTTTTTTTTTTCGTAACACTGAATAAGCAAACATTATCTTGGAACGCCTTGCGGAGGTAAACCGTAAACATATCGCGTTTCACGCGACGCACACACGATGCGTGTACGCATTACACGCGAGACGAGGACCGTTCAACTTACAACAAGCGAGCCTCTTGTATCCGTGGTCCATGGCACGCGGTTAACGTTACATAAGCGTTCCGCAATAATCCCCCTAGCCTGTGCACGCGTTTCATTACCTCCAGTATCACCGCAATGCTACACCGCAAGAGATAATTTCGAGTCGCATTATTATGTCGCGCGATAGACAAACTATGTAAGTAATAACTTGCAGTCGATGATAGAAGAGAGATTCCTTTCTCCCTCCATTGTGTTTGAATAAGTATTCGTGCCGTATCGCACAAGAGTAAATATGGAAAAAAATTTTGCGTCTTTTTTTTTCTTTTTTCACGAAAATAAATCTTGTTTTCAAATACAATAGTTATAAATGTTTCATATACCGATAAAACGATTTATATTAAAATATTACTCGATGCAAATAGCAGTATTTCTACGCGAAATATTCTGTGCGCGAAAAATAAAAATTGGAAATGTTTATTTAAGTAAAATAATAAAATGAATTTAATAACAAATAAAATTAACTATCTTGTAGAATGCGTTCGTAAAATAAACTCTATATAATTATATAAAACAGAACATATATGTACATATATATATAATTAAGTTTTGCTTTATATAATTATATGATGTTTATATTTCACGGAAGTATTTTAAATGTAGTGATAATAAAACGAATTCGAAGAAGTATATCAATGTAATTAAAAAAAAAAATTCGAGAAAGAAAATTTGAGAAATAATTTATATTGAAAATATTTCAAGAATAGAAACAACTTGTTACTTCATAAATATTTTCAGAAAAAGTATTATAAGATATTTCAAATAATATATATATATATATATAACTCTAGAAAAATGTGAGAAACGAGAATTATATCTTGTAGAATACCGGCAAGCGACGGATAAAAGTTTCAAATCATGTAATTCCCAAATACCAGTATAAACACTTTTTTTTTCGGTGGATTAAAAAAACTCCCGTACCAGTGTTAATCTCTCTGTACATCACGTGTCGACAATACGATTAAGTATAAAGAATCGATTTTGCGATAAAAAAAGGCTAGTCCCGCACCTGCTTTGATTTATTGCTCGATAAACACGCTCGCAACAAGCCAATGTTCGCGATGCGGGCGCTTTTTCGCGGACGAAAAAAGAAAAAAAAAAAAAGAAAAAAGAGAGAGAGGGAGGGAAACAAGAAAAAGGCCAAGCAATTCGCGCCGTGGTTACATTTGCACTGTCACGGCGAAAATGCCGCGATAGCATCGCGGATTTTCCACGTGTGTTTACAGCGTGAAGAGAGAAAAAAAGAGTGAGAGAGAGAGAGAGAGATGCCACGATTAGTCGGGAATGCAGGGAAAGGCAAGATTCACATCGGATGGCGCGCGAGCGGGCATTTGTTCCGAGATGATTCCCAGATGCTTGATCGCTCAAGCAGATATAATCCCACGAGCAGGCAAACCGGGATGATTTTAAACAAAGGAAGCCACCCGGTGAAGCATGATCGAAGTTCGCCACGGTACGTGGCCGTTCTCCTCCGTGCCGCCGTTCTATCGGCCTTTAGACGCGCCTTCAGAACCGCCGGGCACGAACCGACCTTCGCTACAACACCACATTAAGGTGCGTCCAGACTTGCAATGTTACCGCGAATCGTATATTGTGTCGCCGGTTATGCTACAAATGACGGCACGCTGCGCCGCATGTCAAAACTTCACTTAGTCAACTTGGGACCCCGGAGTGACAGGGAACAAAGTGGAGCCGCGGCAAAGTTTACCGATTCAAAACTAAAAAGATGCGGGATGTAAAAAAAAGAAAAAAGAGTAAGAAAGGAGAATAAGATCCTTTATGGCTTTGTTTTTTCAAGGTAAATTACCCTATTAAAGGGCATTTTTCTCCAACCTATACCTATCCCGGAAATAAGAATCGTAAAGAGAGGCCGAGACACCCTTACACGCGCTTTACTCCGATTTTTGAAAGCGGTACAGCCTCCGCTCTCGTATAGTACGCCAGTTTACGTTTCACGGGACAATAGTGAGTTTAACCATGGAAAAGGGTTTTAGGGCGCGACCCTTAGTGACGTTATGGCCGTATAAACGTACTTGTCATCACTCGAACGTCACGCGCGTTCACAATATATAATATATATGTACAAAATTACGATATACCCGGCGTAAGACACATTTATGGTTCTGGACGTACCTTTAGACAAGAACGCGCGTCCGTGAAGCGCTATAGTCTCTCTCTCTCTCTCTCTGCGAGTTTATAATATAGTCTTCTCCCCGGAGCTGCGCAATGTCGGTGGTAGTGTCGTTGCCCGGTTCTCCGAGGAAATTCTCGAGGCGAGAGCACAAAGCATCCGAATAACGCGACCGAACGTCATCGCGAAACGTCATCGACTTTTCTTGCGATAAGTCGCGACGTTGATTAACACGTTGAGCGCACGTTCTCTTCGGGGAATAATGTTACGAGTCACGATAAATCGGATATCGCCTTGAGATCATATGGTAATGAATACATATGCTGCTTTAATTAAGAATAAGAATAATTAATGGACATTTGCGCGTCTTAATGCGCTGGATATATTCGACATTATTATACAGCATATATACATATATCTTTGTGTATGATACTTCATCCGGATTTTATTTAATAGTTAGAATAATTGTTAGAATAATTTTGTAATATGTATATATTTATAATTATATATGTGTATATTAATATGTTTTATTGATTTTATTAATAAAATATATTAATAGAATCTAAAATAAGATATATTAATAATATATAAAATATGATCTTTAGAGATATTAATAATATCTAAAAAATATCCAGAAAATTGGCCTCTTATTGAAGAAATAAATAAATTAACTTTGCTGTAAATTAAATTATATATATATATATATATATATATATATATATATATATATTTATAATTTAAATTTTGCATGCTTGAAAGGTGCTTAAAATAAATATTGTAACGTTATTAATTTTTTTCTTTTTCAAATTAGCACCAAAGATAATTCCTGCAAAGATAATCCATGCTCGAGATATTTTAGATATTCGAGTAAACCAAAGACTCGAAATATTCAAGTTAAAATGTAGGTCATCGCGAACGAGAATGTGACACAATGGCGATGCGCATAAGCGTCGATGAAAGGCGTCGATTATTTTCCATCAATCCTTTATCGAGGAGCGCGGCGGAATAGGACCGTGACTTTCGCTTTTCCCCCGCGACGGCCTTATCGCGTTTCCAAAGCATACAACGCTTCCTCCACACACGCGAGCCCCCGTTTCCCTATACATAGCAACGATGTTGCCGATAATGCGAAGAAAGCATAACCCATTAAGCGCGAGTTGTGAGTGGCGGCGGCGGCGGCTTTCGCAGCCCTCTTACTGCATTTTCCTCGAGGTGGTACCACAAGGTCTCCGCCGACGTCCCTTGCGTTCCCGATTCAGGTCACTCTCGTGCAGTACACACGCTAGAGATTTATAGAACCTATATAACTGCCATTACAAAATATGTACTTCGTATCGGTTTCGTATCATTGTTTCCTCGTCATGGCATCTATTCTCTTACCGCATTTATCCAACGGTTTTTCCGAGAAGTCAATATTTTCGAAAAAAAAAAAAACTTATTTGCAAATTGTTTGAAAAATTCATCTTTTAAAAAGTTTAGCTCGTGTGCATAAACTTACATAATTCCCATAAAGTCATAATTAAATATATTCTTCCAAAAAATAGATTCAAGATAATTTAGGAATAAGTACTTCGCCATTTAAATTCTATATATATATATATATATATATACAATATATATAACATATGTATGCATTTATGAATAATTCTTTGAATAAAAAATGATTCTTTTAATAAATAATCCTTTCTCTTCGCTTTTAGTTATGACGCTCTTTCCCCATTTTTCCCATGAGAACACGGAAAATCATTTCCACCAATTTCCTAAAGATATTAAATAAACGAGAATAAAGTTAATGGAAATAAATGTTTCGAAAAGATAAATGTACCATGGATAATTCCATCAACTTCTTAATCTCGTTAAATAAAAAAAAAAAAATTGAAAGATAAAACGCCTAACTCCATAGCTGTCATCGTATCGCGATAAAGCGAGATAACACGTAGAGGCGCGATTCATAGTCGATTTCATCTATCCTCGTTAAGTTTAACGAATGTTAAACGTACCCAAGTAAGAAAATTGAGTGAGGAGCGCAGGTAGGTCGTCTCGTAGCAGAGAGTCGAGATCCCCTCTCGGTCCACACAGAGAGTTCGTCCTCGTCGCCACCGCTATTACGGCTACAGGGCCATTCGACGTTTTTCATTCTCAAGGAGCTGGCACAGCCATTCTCTCACGCGAACCGGTAACTGTGCCGCGGAAATTATGCAAAGGCAGCATCATCGAGCGAGCGAGCGAACGAACGAACTCTTGGTAAGCGGCTCTTTCTGCCGGCCCAGTCTTTCCCCTTGTCTAGTGCGGTTTAGTTCGACTTCTTTTCTCTCGATTGACAAAGTCCCCGGCTTTCTTGCTTCTCGAAACTTAGGGAGGGAAAGAGATTTTTGCTCCTTGAATTGATCATGAATCGATATAACGATGGCGCTGGCCCCCCGTTGCATTATTAACGCGATACGTCTCGAACGGTAATTAGGCAAAGTCCGATTGCGTGACGCAGTCGTTAAAACATTACCAATAATTACGCTGCTCGTAATTACGTTATCGTTTATTCGCCGCGGCTGCGTTTCGCGCACGTCATTACCGATTAATTGCCTCTCGCCTGTGCCCGACGGAGAGAGAAAGAGAGGGAGAGCAATTTATAGAAAAGATCCTAAATAGAGTATAAATTATATAAAAGAGAGCGAGAGAGAGAGAGAGAGAGAGAGAGAGAGAGGAGCTCATATGTCCCAGCGAGTGCGTAATTGGCGGCGAGACAACGTGATGCGACGAGCGACAATAGCGGCGTTTCGCAGCCAGCGAATTAAACTCGAATTAAATTCTAATTTTAATCTCCGCGCACGCTTCACTTCTCGCCAAAATCTCTGCGGTAATTCGATCAGCGAGCGCTGAAATTTTAATCGCGATTATACTCGCCGCCAAACTTTGCTCGTCGACTTGTCTTACAAGCGTACGAGCTTTTTAATCGGCACGTACAAGCAGCTGATTTTATTATGTCAGTCTGTTTTAAAAATTTTCCGCACCGATTAATTATTGAATTAAATACGCACGAATTACATTCGGTCTCTGCGAATAATTCATATTTAGAATAAAAATATCAATCTCTCTCTCTCTCTCTCTCTAACATTTTTTGCTGGGAATTAGCTCCAATTTCCGCATTCCCTTCAATTGCGCAGCTTCACTCCATCATCGGCATCTCTTTGTTTTCTCGCACGTTCGGTTCGCCTGGTCGTCGGATGAGACGCGAGTGTTGGCGGCGTGTGTCTCTTGCTCTTTCGTTAGACGCATCCGCCGCGTCTCTCTATATTCCTCGCTATATTCCCGTTCGAGAGCGCCCTCATTCTTTTCACGCGAGAGCCCGGCAACTGTGTATTGCTGATGATGCGAGAGGAGCATCAGCCATCAAGCGTGCACAGGACGCGGCGGTACGTCTTTGCCGACCTTCCCCTCTTCGTTTTTTTTCTCCCTCGTTACCTTCGACTCTCCGACATTTGCACTCGCCGTCGTGCCGTCGACGCCGAGGCCGAGTGAGAAGGAAAGAGAGAATGGCAAGGCACACTTATATGCCGCGCCTGCCTTTTGTGCCCGGCAGAATGCGAGAGGTGAGTGCTGATCGCGGCGTGACTCAGCCGCACGATTCACCGATTCGATGAAAACGTATTTATCATTCGTTTTCTTTCGCCTTTTCTCTCTCTCTCTCTCTCTCTCTCTCTTTCTCGGCGAACGGAGGTTGTATCTCACGCGAGAGTGATCGCATACAAATTTACACGAGGAGCCACGTCATAAATCCAGCTCGAGAAGCTGCTAATTCTGCGATTAAGTTAAATCTGATTTTCTTATCCTCAAACCACCTGGAGGCTGAACGAACGTTCATTCAGTCCTTCTTCGCAAAAAGAAAATCCGCATTGTTGATGAGCTCAATATCCTTAATTTGTGGGATTTGCGAGTTTATAAATAGTTTCTAAGCCTAAGCTATCCCTCTCGTTTAGCTCGAGTTATTTTTTTCTTTATTCCCGTTATGTAGAAAAGACATCTAAATAGGATTAGCGTAATTAATCAATGCTTAATTTTAGATATTTTAAGTTCTTGAATTTTGCGTAAATTGTGTGTAAGTTAATAATTTTTGATTTCATAAATCTGATTAAATAAATAATTAATAGGATATAGGTATAATATAAATAAATTACGATTGATTAATTTATTGCAATCCAATAAAGAAGATACCACAATCAATGGAATAATGATAACGTTGATATTATATTATTATATTAAATTCTGCAGTAATGGGACATTTAACGATGTCTAAAGTAATTATCAATCATCGATCGAAAGGATCACTGTAGCCACATCAAACTAAAAGCTTCTTCGCGGAAGTTTTTCTTTTGTAAGAATTGGAAATACTTTAATAAAGTATCTTTATTTTCTCGAGCGCTCTGAATAATGAATGCGCGATATTACTTCGCAATACAGAGAGAAGTGGAGCAGGGGAGTAACAATGAATATTCTCCGAGCATCTTCTCTTGAATTGTTTACGATCGTGGGAAAATTTCCCCCGATAGCGCAAATATGGATCGTATTTAAGGCGATAATTGGATCGTTTGGAAAAAATATATACGAATTGATTCGCTGCCTCGCGGGCTCTTTTATGAAATCAAACAGATATCAAAAATCAAACAACAACGATATGCTTTCGCCTCGTGCCTTACTTCGGACAATCGTTCTTTTTACGATTTCTTTTTTTTTTCTTTTTCTTTTTCGATCGTTAATATTTACCGGTCACTGACGTTGATACCAAACGCCATTCTCGTGTACACAAAGTTGAATGCATTGTTCCCTGGTCTTTGCTCATTCGTTATCTACGGTTTCTCGACATTTACATTTATCTCGGCAATATTATTGCGAGACAAAACTTTCTGGTATATTATTCGAAATTTTATTGTTAGAAATTGTCCGATTACAAATGTAAAATAAACTGTCTCTATCAAATAGATAATAAAATATCATAATATAAAGACATATGGAATAATATTTTTCGCTCCAAAATATCGCCAACGATCCGTAAATAAAAATATATTGCTGGCTACTTTTATGACACAGTTATATTAACTGCTTCTGACAATTTCTGTGTGTGTAACAGATATCTCGACATTGTACAAGAATGAAAAATATATAGTTGATAAGCAAATAGCTCAGTTTAAAATCGTGAATACAATTTGTCATCATTTGTTATCTCACATTCATGAATAATTTTTACTTTTCTATTGTTCAAACATTATTTTTCACTATTGCAATTATTTTTAATCGAAATCTATATTTTATATAAGATTTTGTACTTATTTAAGAATAAGCAATTTTTTTTTTATAATTATTACACTTTTAATATAATAAAGAAACTATGAAGTTTTATCTCTCTAATATCTACTCTATTGTTAATTTTCAATCAATTATTTTGTAATCTATTTTTAATCAATTATTTTCAATCTTTAACTTTAAATAATTTTTAATCAAAATCCGTATTTTATATGAATTATATGTTTTTGTACTTATTTAAAAATAAGCAGTTTTTTTTATTAATATCACTTTTAATAAAGAAACTATGAAGTTTTATCCGCAAACTCTCTAATATCTACAAGCTAGCATTGTAGACGATGACGAAGAGACAGAAAGGAAAGGTTGGCGCTTCTCTATACGACGCTTTTATGCGAGAAACCTTCGATGATCCAACGACATGACTCAACGCCATAAGCGCGCAAAGCCGGCTGTGAAAGAATTTCCCTCCACTCACGGCTTATCGTCTATCATTAAATTCCGCGGTCGTTAACGAAGGAAGAAGAGAGGCGCGTATACTATAAACCGAACCGAAGCGGCAATCGCTTTTTCTATCCGTTCAATAGTTCCCTGCCAACCCAACGGAGGAATCCTATTTATGAGTACAATTTGTACATCATTTGTGACCGACGTGAGTATCCTTGTGAGAAGAAGCTGCGCGTCGTTCCCGCATCATCATATCGGAAGCGCATCCCCACATGCAAATGCATTAACTCTCTTTCATAGGATACGTACAGTTAAATTGCAGTTATTCCGTATAAGCGCAAATCCGATAATTAAAGCTGTTCGCGTAAAAAATAATGAAAAGTGCGTTATTTCTGAGAGAGAGAGAGAGGCACGCGGATATTGTTTTCAAGCGAAATGAAAATCTGGATCGCGCCACGTATATTATCGCCTACAGGAGGGCGCGTTATTTTAACAGCCTCACACACAAACGAACGAAAGTTTGTTTCTACGCGACAAATTTCGCTGATTACTCCGGAGAGTTTCTTTTTTCTTTTCTTTTCTTTTTTTTTTTTTTGCAAATTATGAATTTATGCAATTTAAAACTAACAGTCGCATTTCAGAGTGAACTGCGATGAGTGGTTCGCTTTTACCGTCTCTGTTTCTTCTTGAATTTCTGCATCGGGGCGAATTAACACGCGCACACACACGCGCGATGATGATGCGTTTTATAAGAGAGCGCGAGCGTTTCGTGCGCGCGTGGTATTTCTCTCTCGAAATAGTAGCCTAGAATCTGGGCTACGGAGCACGTAAAGCGGACTATTAGTTCGCTGTACGCTTCGGCATGTGCGGCAAAGCGTGCCGGGGAACTCTTTCGCTACGCTTCGCGACGTGTACACGACGCTGCACCGCACCCCCTCGGGCTCCAGGAAAACCAACCGATATTTTATGCAACGCGCGCGCGGTATGTGTGGCCTGGCGATCGCCGAAAAATACCGCCACGTCGTGATACGTTATTCTCTCCCCCCCCTCTCTCTCTCTCTCTCTCTCTCTCTCTCTCTCTCTCTCTTTCTCGCTTTTCTCTCGCATCTATCTCCCCTCGTAATTACGGCGCGTCCGCGAGAATTAATTCGTATGATTGGCCAGCTGGCAGCCTTTTTCGCGGTTTACTTGCTCGTGAGAAAGCGCGCGCCAAGTGCGATTAAGGTAAGGGAAGTTAAATGCATTTATATTGGACGCGCATGATGATTGTCGGAAAATTTACCAAGCACTGAATATGAATTCTTCGTGTGTTCTCAAAAGAATTTAGTATATATTTTAACATTTCTTAGTATTTTTTTTCTCTATATACAGAGTGGGCCGAAACAAGGGTGATCATTAGATAAAGATCCCCTTTACAAATTTCAAGGAAAGAAACTACAATTATTTTCATCTCATTTGAAAGACAATTTAATTCTCTACAACTTTTGCTTCGATTACTTTTTGTTAAAGAACGCATATTTTCCCTGACATTTGTAAAAATGTATAAAATAATCTTGCTTTTGGGCGCTCACTTTTTAAGGAAACACTTTTCGACCCATGTTTATCGGAAACTTTTTGTTAAACAAAATTAAACATCTTATAAAATCTCAAAGCTTGACCGGAATATTTGAGCTCACCCTGTATATAATGGTTCTAGACTCGACGTAGAGAAGATAAAATTAGAAAAATACAACGAGATCGAATAATTCATCACGTATTCACGTTTGGCTGCGTTAGATACGCGCAGACGTATCTTCGTTTACATTAATGCATTTTTAATCGTCTCTTTGACACACGTAGCTGTTAAGCATTCTCTGTTGCAAGACGCCGAGATCCTTTGTACATACGTTCGCCGCTTTACCTTAATCGACGCATTGTGTGCGAACACTCTGCTGCTCGCCCGGACTCCGCGCTCGTCTCTTCTCCCCTCGCAATTTCGGGTCTGTGAAAATTCGACGTGAGAACGCGATGACAAACGACAAGAGCAGACGCCCGACGAGTGAGCGCGAGTAACGGCGAGAGGCGAACGCGTAATCGCGTAAATGCCAAAGACATCACCAGGCCGCCTCTCCATCGTGGAAACTCCACGAAGATTTTCTACCACAAAGCCAAGGAGAGAGAAAAAGAGAGAGAGAGAGAGAGACAGTTGCCGCTAGCAACGAAGGAGGACAACGGGGAGAGGATTTGCCTCTCGCGTCCCCATGGCCTGACCGCAACGGTACGACGTTCCAAATGAACTCGCATTCTAGTAAGACATAAGGTCAGCGGATTTTTCGATTGTAAATGCGGGACAGCGAACGTATTTTAAGTCCCCATTTCGTCCGAGAGATATCTTTTTTTCCTTCATTTCCAAAAATATATCACAATGATGACATATTCTCATAGATAGAATATATAGAATTACAATTTGAATGAAAAAAATATTTTTGATTTTTATGTAGTGATTTTTATAAATAATAATTGTAAAAAGATTCGCTCGACATCAGGCCTTAAAAAGAAATTCGTAATTAATGTTAATTCAGCGTCGAAATCTATTATTATCATTATTATTAATATTTGGCTATAGTTATAAATGTGTTTTTTCCGCCTTAAAAAATGCAACATTTTCATATTAGATCAATTGGATGCATAAAACCGAATAAAAGTTATAAAAAATGCAAAAGAAATTATTATTGCTATCGAACTGTCATTATCGAATAGAAAGAAAGAACGGAGTCAATTATTTCTCTCTTAACGAGCGCCTGAAATTTCGAAATATTTGTCAAATTTATATTATTAAATTCGTAAATAAATAAACATATCGACCAAATTTTTGTCCGTTTCTCTCCTTCCATTTGTTGCCTGCCCAGCCTAGCGTTAAAAGCGCGAATCGCCAGTCACATGAGTAAGACAATGGGCGGATCGCAATCCCGGCATCGCGAAACGCTCACCACCAGAGCACGCCAATTACAATTCTATGCGCATTATATGCTCATTAGCGTGGCCGTATCTCACAGAGGCAGGGGCGCAGCCCGAGTGCACCGAGGCTCCCTTATGCATAATAACCAGCTGCCTGGCTGGATCCCCGCGGCGCCTCCGTCCCGATAACGTTACATTATTTCCGTCTAATTCACGCGAATCGATACGATAATCCATCCATCAACGTTACGCGGGCGTTTGCACCAACGCGTCCGCCGCGCGCCGGCGAGTTCGTTAAAAATTCAGCCGAAATCACGTCTTGATAAATGTCATGCCCGATCGGCCAGGCCGGACGCGCGTCCGGCTTCGTTAAAGCGAGTTTTAAAGTAATGGATAAACGTGCTGTGTAGAGTCAGTCAGGTGATGCATCGCGGCTCATTCGTCACCCGGAGTCTCTGCGAAACGAAGAAACTCTCTTCTGGCGAGAACGATTGTGTGGCGCACTCGCACGAGCCTGTAAACGTTATTACACAGAGACGAGGTGACAGGTAATAACAACTCGTTATCGCGTAGGTTTACATATCGTTAGAAGTCGTAACGCGCGCGACATCCGATATATTAACGTTTCATTGATCAAACAGAGATCCAATTTTCCTTGTAGATTTTACTTTTCATATGTTGTAGATTATTGGATATATAATTTTCCATTCATTTTGTTTTATTTTATTTTTCCCGAGATCCGTTCTACAGTTGTATTCATTCAGAAAAATTAAATTTATATAATTTATAAAATTTAAATTAAAAATTAAATAATATATATTTTCGATTAATTGTACATTTTATTTTATGAGATCCGCTCTACAATTTTTCTATTCATGAGAAAAATTAAATTATAACAAGAATAGTAATGGCGTTAATATATATATTAAAAAAAAAAAAGAAAAAAAAACGTATACTGTAATATATAAAAGATTTTCTAGGTATTATGGCCTCTCTGAAGCTTTTATTCAAAACATTTTTCATTTCTATACGCAATCCAAATAATAATATTAAATCCCTCATTCCGCTTAGCAATCCGTCATTGTGCTTAGCAACTGAACGTTCAAATTATCAGGAGCCTCACAATCCTCCCTCGTTACAATTGACCCCGTGGCTCCCCTAAGCGTAAAGATGCTTCGCGGGATAAGCAGCGGAGAGGGCTTTCGAGAAAGAAAGTAAGCACGTAGCCGACGAAATTAAGTAAACACCCATTGTCCGCGAGATGACGCGCGATATGATCGACGAGAGCGGCTATAGAATCGGACGGGGCGGGTTTTGTGGACATAAAAAATTCCTTCCGACTCGTGGATAGCTAATCAGACGATCATACGATGAATGGCGTGCGTTTATTTTGGATTTCGACTTCGTCGAAAGAGGACTGACAACGCCACATCGTCGCCCCGATCGACCGAATCGAAGGCGCACAATCAAATACTTTCGGTCATTCAAACTGTCAGATGCTGCAGATGGACGGCACCGGCTACTAATCACAATAGAGCTCTCTTCTCGCCTTTATACACGGTGTCCCAGATTCGAAACGCGCGTTCCTCCATCTTTAGATTTTGCGCGTTTGGTTCAAAGCGATTTTTGTTTAAAGGAGAAAAATAATAAAATTCTTTACAAAAAGATATTTTGTCTGACATATATTTCCCAACAATTTTCCTAAATAAAATTTCAGATAGCTTTGTAACTTGATCGTTTAATTAGAATAAAGTATTTAAAATTAGAAAAAAACAAGGTTTCCTATTAATTTTAAGAAGAAATTCAACGATGCCTCGATATTTTTCTTAAAAATAAAACCTGTCAAAAATAATTCAATATAATCTATATAAAAAGTACGAAAAGCACACCCTATAGATATATGTATATAATATATTATATATATATATAATTCGAGCATTTACCTGCACGCGTTTGCAGACTTCGAGGTTCTGTGTGCTCGCCTTCTGTGCCTCTTTCTTTCCCCATTTCTGTCAGGTAAGCAATATACACGGGGTGCACGAAAACGCAGCTTACATACACGAAAACGTGGTCGTGATCTTTGTGCGATGGACTAACATACCGCTGACAGGAAGAGCCAGGGCGTGACGACGTAATTTTCGTCGTCTTTTCTCTGACCTCCCACGTACTCGCGTTTCTCGTAAATAAGAAACCGAGACAAAAAAAAATCGTAATACAGTGGTGGGAAGACGGGGAAAGATAAAAAGTCGCAATGGTGTGATAAAACTGTACGATAGCACCTGCGAAATTTTCTCCCTGGTGTGTGGCCGCGAGAGGTTTTGTCGTTTTTTCGAGCTATATATATATATATATATATATATATATGTGTGTGTGTGTGTGTGTGTGTATACGTGCGTGAATTTATCGCGCGTAAAAAAATTCGTCGCGCTTTTTTCCTCACGCACACGCCAACATTTGCATTCAGCGACGCGATCCCGCGATTCTAATTTGTCGCCCGCGAGCCTCTCGAGAGACAGCCAAGAGAGATTAATTCGTTCTCGTTTCGCGAGCGTATACGTATATATACACGCGTGGAATAATATCTTATTCTCTTCGTACGCTCAGAAATTGACATCGCGTGCGCGTCGAAATAACGCGAGTAAAAAATGCATACGCTTTTACGATGCGGCGCGTTAGCACGCCGTCTGCAAGCATTTACGTCAAAAGCGCGAAGAGAGAGTTTGCTACAAAAATTTTCTTATCGTCCTTCGCTCTTGCTGTCATTCCCTCTTTCTCTCTCTTTTCTCGTCCGCAGCATTTCCTTCGCTCATTTTCGAGCATTATAGAAGGTGCCATTTTTCCGTGTAACACGAACAAACGTTCCTTTCCACTAGATGACCTATTTTTCAAAATTTTCCGACCGTAAAAAGGGCGGTCCAACGCGACGACGTTTTGCGACGGACTGTCCGAGAGTTCTTCTCGGGCCGGTGTGCGAGGTGCTCAACTTTTAGTGCCGTGTGTATTATGAATGAACGGCAGGGACCGCGAGCCATATGGCGAGAGAGTACAAGTCGAGAGTATTTTTGTGTGCGCGAGATAGAGAGAGAGAGAGAGAGAGAGAGAGAGAGAGAGAGACGATGAAGGAAAAAAGGGGAGAAAAAGAGAGAGATCAGAAGAGACGAGAAGCGCGCCGTGGCAGATTGAACGATGACAGCGAAGTCGATGGCTTCTTAGGGCCATTTTATATAGAAAGCCAACGTAGCGCGTAATGCAATTTAGGACGTGACAAATGTACGGCAGGTAAATTCTCTGAGACTCGCACGATACCGCGTGCAACCCCCTCCCCCCCTATTATTGCGACTCTCAGCTGCTCTCTCGCGCCGATAAATTCGCTGTGTGTGTGTGTGTGAAATTCTTTCCACATTAGTAACTTTCTTCCGCAGCTATGTTATTAAAATAAAATATAAATAACATATACGCGATTGTTGTTATGAGATCAAAGAAAAGATAGCGTGAAAAAAAAAAATATTTTTTTATATGACAAAGTAATCGTTAATCAAAGTTCGTGCTTTGATTGAGATTTAAATCTTCTCTATAAGTACGCGAAAAGTAAATCCTTCCTATGAAATATTAAAATTCCGCGATACGGCTTCGGTGACAGGAGCAGCTATAAATTAAATTGAATTTGTTACTATTGACCCGAATCTAAAAGTAATGTAAAGTGGGTCAACGCGACGAAATTGCACTGTGTGCGTATGACGTTTCTGTGTGCGGTTACTGTGTAATGCGACTTGCGATTAAAATGTTTCGCAATTGTTCGATTAATTAATGCTTCCTTTTCTATAATATAGACACTCGTATCGTTAATCGATAAGGTAAAAGAATGTACGACGCGTGCCATAAGAACGTGAGCTTTTATAATTGTAACAAAACGCGCCTCTCTCATTCATTCATAGACTCGAACGATTTTCGCCGCCTTTACTCGTCCCTCGAGCGTGCGATCTAAACTCGCACGCTTTTAATTACGCCGAAGGCTGAAAGCGCGTGAGTCATTATTATGCATTCCGTACGGGAAGCAGTGCGTACTGTGTAATTTGAAATGCAGTAAAAAAAGCGCGCCGGTGTAGACAGGTAAGTCGTAAAACCGCAACACACAATGCACGCAGCACGTATATATCTCTTTAATATGGATTTCAGCGGGGTGTGTGCGCCGCGTCTCCGTTAAACACTGCGCAGTAAATCAATAAGCCTCACAAAGTAACATCCGTGAAAAGCGCAATACAGCGTATGATGACAAAGTGCCTCGCTTCTCTTTTTCATGGACACGGAGACATTATCTAAAATTTTAATTTCGTGGTTCAATTATTTCTTTGTATCTTCCCGGAACTCGAACCAGAGAGAGAGAGAGAGAGAGAGAATGGAATAAATATTATAACACGAGAAGTAAAGTAACATCTGTTAAAGTATTATAATATACGATACGAATTGCTTCTGTCTTTTTACATTTTTTGAATTTTAATTTTTATTTTTCCAGTTAATGTGCATTTCATTTTATTTCTTTTTATACATATCTTCCGGATGAAAAAACGGAATAAATATTATAAGAAATAAAGAAAAATAGAAAAGTAGAAGACAAAATTATATATAATTATTTATAGAATAAATTATTATATAATCCTTATAAACATAAAAATATATTTTAAAACGTAAAAATTATATTTGAAAAAAATTATTTTTCTTCAAAACTTTTTAAGATCGATTAAAGCTAAATATACATGAAATATATGTATTATAATCTAAAATATGACAATTGAATATAGTAATTATCAATCATTACAATATATATATATAATTCCTGATGTACTGTCAGAACAAATCATTAGAGAGAAAAAATATTGCAAAAAGACATTTATATAAATTATATTATATAATCAGAAGATATTATAAAACCGCATATACTTAATGTCAAAAATTTATTACTACAATCTGGACCTTATCAAAAATGCTTTCCCATGTAATGTAAAAGGTAAACAATAATACTAATTATACAATCTCAGGCTATATCATGACGCATTTATAATGCTCTTTCTCTCTCTCTCTCTCTCTCTTTCTTTCTTAAATTCGATATAAAAATGCTAAACGCATATCCCAAGACGAGAGGAACGCTCGCACGCGAACGCCTGTTTCGGCGAGACGTTCAACCGGAACCAGTTTGGCGGGTTTTTCGTTGCTTCCATTGTGAACGGCGCGGCACCAGAAGTTCGTGAAAAACCGTGACGAAGGTTGATAGAGAGAGAGAAAAAAAAAAGGTAGGAGGATTCCCCCCCCCCGCCCCTCTGCCGGCAATGCGGCCGCCGCCGGCGTGTCCGGTGGATGTCTACCGGGATAAATTGCGGACAAGCCTGAACTCCTTCTTCGGCCACATTGTATATCGCCGGAACTCGGCGGTGTACATGCGGGCGTGTATATATATATATATATATATATACGTATACGTATGCGTGGCATTACGAGGGGGCTCACGCGCGTGAGCTTCCGTAACGCATAAAATTAACATCGCGCCGACGCGCGATCGGGACCCACAAATCGAGCGAGTTAATTTTCTAAGAAATTTGTCGGGCGACAATTTGGGGCCCTTTCAAGTGCAAATGCTGGCCCGCCGACTCAGCTGATACGTAAATATCTTGTTCCCCTTTCCCTCTTCCTCTCTCTCTCTCTCTCTCTCTCTCTCTCTCTCTCTCTCTCTCTCTCTCTTGGCAAGGCAAGAGAGTCGTTATTCTAATTTCATTGTTTGTTTTACATTTTCGTCGTGAATCATCCTTCGTCGTGGAGCAAAGCGAGACGAAGCCCGACGAGGACGAAGCTGCATTTAAATAACGATTACCCATTCGCGACGACTGCAAATTGAATGCAATTAAATGTCTCGAAACCGGATACGGGTAATGCTCTTTATTTCTATACCGAATATATAATACAATCGTCGCGCTTACTTTATTCTCTTCAGCTTCCGGCGCTTTTGGAGACAGGCGCACGTTCCTCTCGCTGAATAATGTAGAACGAATATATAAAGAACTGTACTTTTTATAAAGTATATACAGTAACCCGGTGGTAACGGTGGTAACTTATTTTGCACGCTTTAACGAAATTAATTCAATGTTGATAATTAAAAGGGATTTAACGTGGTAAACACTTTGGGACACTTTGATTGTCCCATCGAGAGATTGTTTACCTCACTCTAAGAATAATTCGGTTTAAAAACTTTCAAAGTATCTTACATTGAAAGATACTCGGATATCCGAAAATATCGCCATCGAATTTAGTTGAGAAATTGGCAATCTATTGGAATTTGCCTATCGCACGAAATTTATATCCTCAACATTTTACTGGAACCGCAAATAACGCGTCGTTACGAATGTTTTTTTTTCTTTTTTTTTCGATCGGCAAACGAAGCAACCAACGTTCTGAGCGATCCGATTTGCCCGGCGCACGAAACAGCGTTTCCTCGTTTCTAATTTCATCGGATGCGGATCTCTCGCAGCGCACGTTGCGAGAGTAAATTTCGAACACTGGAGCGAGCATTTCCGTTATTGCCAGTAACATGTGCGTAGCTATGGAAGATGCGATAGCTCTGGGATCTGTGTCATCCTGTGTACATAGGATATCCTATATACACAGAAATCACGATCTTACGTTAATGGCAATGTCTGCGATATGCAGTAAATTTAGATTTGATAAAAAAAAAACTATCCAGCAATAATTTTGAAAATTAAATCAAACCAGCCAAAACTAATTATAAAGAGAAATATATTAATGAGAAATTATTAATTATAAAAATAAATTAATTATAAAGAGAAATTAAAACTATTATTTGCATTTAAAGATTAGTTGCTTTATTATGTTTTAAACAAGGTTAGTGAAATTCCACATTTTTTTGAATAAAATCCATGCTGGTGGTAAAAATCGGTATTTTCCGCAAAAAAAAAAAATAAATAAATAAATAAATAAATAAATTAGTCTTTTCCATTAAAAATGTTAAAATAAATAAAAAAAACCATTTTATCGATATTCATCAATTAAGAATTTTTAAATTTTTAATTTAAACTTCATCCAAAATAAAATCTGTAATAAATTAGGAATCAATGTAATAAATAAATTCGTTTTTTTTTTTAGTTAGATGTTGATAAAGGCAAATGAGATCTATGTATATGATAAATAATTCTGTTACTTTTACGTTTCTCTTAAAAAATTAAATATTAATATAAAATTTAGAGTAATATTTATATGTCTAGAATTTTTGTTTGAATAATTTCACATATTATTTTGAATTGAAAGAGATTTTATTATAATAATGATTTCATTTTTCTAAACTATGATTAGTACGCTTTATTAATTAAAGCAAAAATATCTTTTTGCATAAAGTTATGAATATGTTTTAATGTTACATATTAGTTAATTTTATACAGTTTTTGCCAATTTATTTTATTGGATAAAGTCCGGGAGAGTAAAAACCGGAATTTACCGTAGTTTCTTCCACTCACTGGACTTTTGCAGAGCCAACCCCGGTTTTAAAACGCCTTATAATTGAAAACCTTAAATTTTCATATTACAAACTGCGCTCCAGATTTTCGCATTTTACCCACATACTCGCTCAAACTTGTACTCATTTCTGATTTAAAAGAGTTTCGAAACTCCGGAGTAACGCGAAGGGAGACTCTTGCCAGGAATCGCAAACATAAAACGCAGTCAATCGTTTTTACATCGCCGTCGTTACGGAAAATCGAAAGTCGATGGTCTCGCGATCGAGAATTAAATCGACAGTGCAAGCAACAACAACAAGACGTAAACAAGCAACGGCGGGATGAAACGTCGCGAGCAATCGAGACGCACATATACACGCGCACGATCATCAATGTACCGGCCCGCGACATTATCGATATCCATTTTTCTGGTCGTGTATATATAAAATATATATATATATATATATATATATATATATATATATATATAGAATATTTAACGACCTTTCGTCGGAAAAATGCGAAACGATCGCGTTGGGAGTGCGCGGTGGCGCGGTATGCCGATCGCGAAATTCCCGATAAATAATCCCGGACCCTCTCGGCCAACGAAGCGCGCAATCTCGATGGTGCTCGCGATACGCAGGCGTGCGCGTGTGTGTAGAGCGCACACGCATCGCCCCGATCTCTCCGTGCTCGCCGTGCTCGTCGAAAAAGCACGGAAACCGGCCGCGCGCTCGCGACGCGACGGCTTAAGTGATTTGCATGCGCGACAGGTGCGGCGCGAGCGAGCGAGTCGGTGTGTATTACGTGTTTAATTCACGTGTCTCGCATACCCGGCGTTACGATTCCCGCTGATTTCCATAATGCAACCAGGGCGCCGTCCGTGCCGCGGAGAGGAGGTTCCGCTCCCGGATCGGCGACCGTATTTTTCGGCGCGCGAGACAGATCTCGCCCAGCGAGCGGAGCGCGTTTACGCGTGTCCCTTATCGATCGCGTTAACGCGTATCTGCCACGGAGTAGTAGACGACCGTATCAACAACTACTGAATCCGTCAACATTACGCCGTATTACTCATCTCTGTGAAGTTGAACCTCCATTTTTTTAATTAAAAAAGATGATTAAAGTTTCCGAATGTCTGCCCGAAGATTTATAGAATTCTCAGACTATTTTAAAAAGAGTTCTGACATTTAAAGAACATGAGAATAAAAGAAAAAATAAACGATAAAAATAACAGAAACACCAAAAGTTAACTCTTTGTTGCTCACGGATGGAGATAGAGAGTTGTCACACTCTTATCACGATACATATTTTATGATGATAAATAATTATACTTTTGTTGCAAAGATAAATTTTTAATATATTTTGTGTGCTCGTGTAGCTGTGATAATAAATTATTTATGGCATTTTTTCCCCGTGTACAAATTAATCAAATTATATTACAATCGGACATATAACCGATAATAATTATCATTGTTAATTGAAAAGTAAGGAATATATGATGCAGTGAAATCCTGTATACATAATGAGATATAAATAAAATTCGAAAAATACAATCACGCGTAAAATGCAAAGTTGCGATAATGCAGAATTAATAAAAAATAAAAAAGTTAATAAAAAATATTTTTAAGCAATCATACGATCAAAAAATAAACTGGAAAAACGTTTTTATTTACTTTTTTGTAAATTAATATATTATTTACACATATCTTCTCTTTACACTTAAATAAAATTTCAATCAAACAACTTATTTTTATATTACACGATTTGCTTATCGTGATGTTCTGTACTCAATTAATCTACATAAAATTTATTAAATTCCAAAATATAGAGAACGATAATCAATTTCCAACTGTAATATATGTTGACGAAACAGCGTAAAAAAATATATACACATAACGTCGAATCGTGCGTAAATTATCGCGCGGTCTCCCTTCGTATCTGTCAATAGAATATCGCGAATTGTCAAGTATCGCCGAGTTTCGCGATTAATGGCGCCGTTATCAGTTACGCTTTGCAAAGACGCGACGCGTACGACAACGACGTTCGCTGGCAGCGGCGCCGTAATCATCCGAGGAACCGTAGCCGAAGGCCGGGATTAAACAAGCAACAATCTCCCGGGTATGAGTTTCATCGAGCGAATATCCACCGCACATTGTCCGCGTTCCCAGCGGGGATCTCGTTGAATTCTAAGTATTCCGCTCCGTCGTCTCGCGGTTCCTCGCGAACAGCGTGTTCCGAATATACGCGCGGGCTCTCCGTGAACGCCCGAAAGAAGAGAGAGAGAAAAAAAAGGGGAGGAGTGAAAAAAAGAGAAAGGGGATGAGGGAGGGAGATGAGAGGAGAGGAAAATAGTCGTAAAACAAAGCGCGTGCCCTCCCTCTCCCCTCTCCCTCCCTCGCCTTCCTCCGCTCACTTTAAAGTTCTAACGACCGGTCCGGCTCCGATAAAGCGTGTATATATATATATATATATATATGTGTGTGTGTGTGTGTGTGTGTGTGTGTGTGTGTGTGTGTGTGTGTGTGTGTAAAACGCGGCGGCGCCGCGTGCGCATGTGCACGCGTGTGTGCACGCGGATGAAAGTCCATGGGGTCATCCACCAGTACGGAGGCCACGGGATGCACTCGGGCTTCGCTCCGCACCGCGCCGCCGCCGTTCGAATTACGTTCGATGTTGGATTAACGTACCGAAAACTCGTTTACGTATTTTGTAATTGCCGAGAAGCACGACGATGGTGAGCCGTCGGAGAGAGGGGGCGACCCGGGTACCCGACGCCGACGGAGAGGAGTTGCCGGAATATCCTTGGAAAACGGCCACCCGCGTACCATTTGACCGATTAGAGACGGAAGCGAGGGCAATTCGATCGGGGATTTTCTCCCCCTGTGCGCGAGTGAAAAGCGCACCTTGGCGAGACGGGAAAAGATCTGACAGATCGTCTCCGTAATATATTTTTTTTTCTATTTTTTTTATTTATTTTTTAAAATTTTATTCTTATTTAACGCATATATTACAATCGGAAATTGGCTATCGTTCTCTATATTTTGGAATTTAATCAGATTTAATAGATTAGTTATCGGTATGTATAGAGCATCACGATAAATAATTATGTGATATAAAAATAAATTGTTTCATTGAATTTTATTCAAGTGTTATTATATGTTGGTCTAATGGAGAGGCAAATTGATATCCGCGTAACAATTTTTTTTTTTTTAAAGCATATGTCTTAACATGTATTAAAGGCATTCTTCTTGTACAATTTTCGCTGTACAACGTACGACCTAAATTTTCACGACAAATTCTCAGAACAAGTTGAACTTTTCTCGGCGAAAGGCTTTTCGCGAATTAAACTTCAGAGATAACAATGTCCAAATGAATAACAGTCACATTCTTTAGTTAATTCCAGGTAAACTTCCTAGGTAAACAGAATATTAAGACCTAATTGCAAAGATATATAATATTAAAAATTAAATTTTAATAAATAATAAACTTCTCGCGTGCGTGGCACTTCTTGTAAAAAAAAACTCGATCGTAATTTAAATATTTTATCGTTAAAATTAAAATTTCTCTCTGATGACAGATATTCTCTCTATGTTTCTGAATCTCTTCATCTGTAATTATTTTCTTAAAATAATCCTTCTTAAAAATATAACTATAAAAAAAATATATATATATATATATATATATATACATATATATATATACATATAATTTATACCTCAGGCAGTGAAAAAGATCTTCCCATATATCGTAAAACTTAAGTTCGAGGAATTTTAGATCATATAGATAAGAAAAAAAAACTTATATGCCTTTATGTCACTTTAAAAACTGCTCCTTCAAAATTATCGACGAGATAGAAATACGTTGCGTTTACGATGTTTTGCCTTGATGTAAATTAACATAAAATAACGATGCCGTAAATAAACAACGAGAAGGTATAATTGAGCGTTCTTTAAAATTTTATTTGCCATTACTGCAAAGTTCTCGATTCTAAGTTCTAGCGTATACAAAACATATACACATGTATCGCCTTTCCTCAACTAAGGAATTAAAAATTAATAATAATAAAAGGTCTGCTTGTTCGTTCCGTGCGTTTTACGAGAGCTACGTTCACGATCTTAAAATATTTACGAAGACGACAAAAGTTTACGTTCGTGTCAAACCATTGGGTTACTCATGCGTGCATCGAAACTGCCAAACGAGCGATTTTAATGCCGATCGAACGATATAAGGCGGGAATTAGATCATGCTCGGTTGCTAGCGATACGTCTTATGTGCACTTTTCTTTACACAAGATCTCAACTTAAATTTTACAAAAAAAATTTCCTGACAACTCCCTGATCTTCCAAGTATTTTTGTTCAAAATTCCAGGTAAATAGAAAAAATTTCTCTAGGTATGCCAACTTTCTAGAAATAAGTTTTCTTACTATATATGTATACATTTCCTAATATTTTTCACTCATACAAAGAAAAAAAACAGTGCTTCTTAAGTTTCAAGTGCTAGATTTGCAAATGTATTGAAAAAATTGAATAAACATTTTTCATTGTATATATTTTAAATACAATATATAATTTATTTTAAGTACAAATTCACTTAGCTCGCCGACTGCTTACAAGAGTGAAAAAGAGAATTTTTTAAATAAATTCTTTGGATCTCAATAAAATTCAATGAGAATTTCCTGATTTTTTAAATACAAAAAAAATCCCCGATAATTCTAAGTTTTCCATGTTTTTCGAGAAAGTAAACATTCTATTTTTAATTCATGACAAGTCGCACAGAATGAGTGCCCGATAATCAAGATGAAAATTCACGAAAACTATATATCAAAGATAAATTTTTTCACAAAAAAAAATCCAAGTTTTAAAAAACAAGCAACAACATCATATATAAAATAAAAATATATAGAATGCATCTATACGGTCATTCTCGACAAAGATTAATGAAATAAATTATTGAGAGTAACAACATAAATAATAAACTCTGTTTATATTTGAAAATATGGTGAAAACTTACCGTCTCTTTACGAACATCTTTCAATTCATGATAATAAACACCGAGATTTTCAATCTTGCGTAAATTGATAGTTTTACGAGTTTCGTAGATAATCGTGACAAATGTGCAATGTACTTGGAAATAAACTCTCATCTTTGCCGACCATGATTGCCGTAAAGAAATATAAGACCCTGTATAGATAGCTTGAAAGAAACGTCATCTCCACGCATACACAAATGTAGCAATCTCTCAAAGATATCATTGATTTCATTTAACGTAAGACGCTTCAAAAAATGACTTGGAATCGAAAAGAGGAAAAGGCGGTAGCGAATAAGACAAGACGAGTGGTACTATTTCGTCTCGGTCTGACGCCACTTCCGTGTTATTATGTAAAGCTAGCGTTCGCTATCTTTTCGCGTCGAAGGAGATAAAGCCGACGAAACGGCGACGGGGAGGGGGAGGGGAATACAAGGATGGGGAAGGCGAGCGCACAACCGTCACGTCGATTCCACCCGTTTCTGGATAGCTCTCCACGGTGGCTTGCAACGGTTCAATTGGATCAAGCCCATCGTGCTACGCGAGATGCACCTTGCACGAGATCTGCACGGACGATTCCAAGCAGATCTCGTTGTAGCTGAAAGGGCGCGGTCGAAGAAGCGCGAGACGAAGAGGAAGAAAGGATATCTGGCGTTATATGAAAAATCCCGCCGCGGCTAAAGCCGAATTTACACGGTTCAACTCCTAGTGGCCATCCCGAATCGTGCCAGAACGAGCGAGTTGGACGAACGAGTTTTTGTTTATAGCGAGTTTTTGGTTACATTGAGAAGATTGACCACGTTCACGATACATTCCTCCACTGTACTTTCTCGCGATGGTGGAGAGATTTTTTTGTTTTGAAAGAGCTTGAGATAAGGAATGTTGGAGATGCGCTACTTTGTCGTTTTTAATTCTCTTAGATTTGACTCTCCTTATCAGTTATCTATATTGCTACGATATAATATAAATTAATATAAATAAAATAATTAATTGATTTTTTTTTAATATGTCCTCTACTTTTAATTTCTCGTTGAATTTCACGTTCGTATAATATAATATATATTTTGTGCGATGTAAAGATTTAATTATTATTCGCAGAAAATATTTTACATGATTCATTTTCATGATTTACTTTGAACGATTTCATTTCGTATATTACAGCGAATGTACGTGAAGCTTTTACGGCGCCAAAATGTCGAATAATTTACCAAATTTTTGGCGCTGTTACAGCATCTCGTATGCGATCAGCCAAATTGAATGCAGATAATGGCTTTACTTCTTCCAGCGCTCAACGGATCAGCATTTCTGTGAATAGATTGTTTATCCAATCCATTTCACGATGATATATGCTGGATGATGCTCAAAAATGAACCGTATAAATTCGTCTTAAGCCGCACGCGTGATTTCCATTCCTTCTGAGATATCCGACGATCCCCGCACGAGTCTAATACGCGCGAAAGCCTCTTACGAACGATTATCCTTTCATCGTTTAACAAATAACGATTTTTAACGGGGACACTGTTTACACGATTCGCTTTTTAATGTCTTATCGCGGACGATTAGCGAGAGAAAATCGTGTCCAAACCCGGATTAAGCTGCACACGCGATTTTTATCTCCCTTACAAGAGATTCCCGATTAATCGTACGTGATTTTAATGTTCGTTGAAACTTTGTATAAGTAATTATTCCTCTTTTTTTTTTCATCGTTTAACGAATCGCGATTTTTCAAAGAAGGCCGTTTACACGATTCACTTTCCGATACTTTATTCAGAATAATCGTCGAGAGCAGCGAATAAAGTGAGCTCCGACTCAAGCTCCGCACGCGATATTTCCTATTTCTTCCAGGATTCCGTGCACGACTTTAATATGCGCCGACCTCGGCGACGGAGATGCGCGTCGATGGCGCCGCGACGACAAGTCGGATAATAAAACGATACGAGAAGGATCCTCTCGACGTACCGAGGCCAAGACAAACTAATTGTAAACGAGCTTCGAGGAGAGGAAAGTGGCCAAGGTAAGAGGGAGGAGGTGAGGCAAGGAGCGCCCAGTGAGCACAGCAGCAGCAACAGCAACGAAAGACCCTCGTATTCGACGCCGAGATTCCAGTTTCTCCGTTACTCGAGATGTGCGAGCGGCGGCCGCGGAGGAGATGAGAGAAAGGAGGAGAGAGAAGGAGAGATGTTGGGAGAAGAAGGAGAAAGACAGAGAGAGGTCTCTCGGTATATACGCCGAGGCAACAGCCTAACTCGCCGAGGTCGGGTCGAATAATAAAATAAAAGAGCACGTCGGGTGGATGGGGTGCAAGGTGGTAGCGTGGTAAAGGTAAAAGAAGAGGAAGAAACTTCGCTACGGGAACGATGAGTAGTTACGCGTATGGCGGTGAGTGTGTGTGTGTGTGTGTAGTTGTTAGTGGTGGAGAAAGATGCAACCGAAAGGAATCGAAGGGGAGAGCGAGAGAGATGGAGTCTCTCTCTCTCTCTCTGAAAGGGAGAAAGAGAGAGGGAGAGGATCCTCACGGCGTTGCCACATGCTCACTGAATTTCTCCGAGCGCCTCAAATATAAAGGCCGTCTTTATATAAGACTTGCCGTGTGCTTATGCGACTGCCTTCGAAACTCGCATCAAATTCTTGACGTCTCATTAAACATCGTCAGGTTTCAAGGAGTTAAACGTTACGCCGCTTTACGCACGGTGAGCCGCCTTCTTCTACGTGCACGAGTAACGAATCGCCCGAACACAGAGGAGCCGTTCTTTCTTCTTCTTCTTCTTCTTCCGTTGCCGCTTTCGCGAGGGAGGCCACCGTCCGTCTCACAGGATGTTATACAGGGTGTGTGTAAGTAAACTGCTAGGCGCAAATCTGCTAGATTAATGGACGTCATTACAAGAAATCAGCGAGTCTTAACAAGCATATATCCGGAAACTAGTAATTTCAGGGATGCTCAGTCCTTCTATTTGTAAGTCAATAATTGTCCGCCTAACTGTATTCAACGGCAGGTATATAGTCGTAGGATGAAAAAAAAAATTAAGGCACTTTATAAAAGTTTATCTTCAAACTCGTTGAAAATATAACTATATTTCTGAAACTATAGTTTCACCAGGCATGCGTGTTCGAGACTGTTTTTTTCTTTCCCTTCATAAAGTCTATTATTTATTTCTAAATTTTTTTTTTTAAATTGTACATTTATAGTTTATTTACACACCCTGTATAATATCTCAATATTGCAATAATGTTTGCTTCAGAGGCTATTAATTAATAATTGTTTTCATATAGCCAATTTATTTTTGAAATATTAGTTTGCTCGCGCCTACTCGAGAAACGATTTGTCTGACAGGAATGATTAACTACTCGAAGCATGATAGGCGCTCTTCGATATTGTCGATATCTTAGAACGGTGTTAACCCTAATTTTACCGCCTATTAACATCCATTATTATCTTATTATGAAAATAAAGTAACATCTATAATGCGTCTCAAACTTATTTCAAATTATTTTTTTCTTCTTTATTATCTCTACGGAATATTTTACCAAAATTTCTTTCGAAAATGATTTTTCTTCTGTAATTTAATATTTTCTGCTCAAGATATAATTCTGGCAAATTTTTATTTAATCTCTTCAAAGTAATATATCGTTTTAGGAACAGTAAATATATAAAGTTTCCATCCCCTGATATTTGTTATTATACAGAATGTCTTGGACATTGTTCTAGAGCGATGATATAACGCGCGTTAATTGTATGCAAATTTTATGCTAATATTATATTTTGCGCCATTTCAGTGACGTTAATTTATCCCGTGTAAATATCTTGCCAACGTGCCACTGATAAGATGCAAAAGAAATGTTTCATAACGTTTGGCAAAAGCATCCTGCATAATTGTTGATGCAGGTAGATTGACATTTCTAATGTTTATTCAAGTATTAATGAGCAATCAGTGATGTTACAATTATAGCTTTTTCGCCGAATAATTATAGCTGATGAACGAGCTCATTTATCGTGCCAGGCAATTATGCATAATAATTGCAACGACTGCGTCATTCTCACAGATGTTACAATTTCATAAAATTTTAACTAACCAATCTGCAATCTCTCACTTTTCATTTTCATAATTTTTATTGATTAAAAATTTTGTGTTTGAGAAAGAAAAAAAAAAGAGAGAGAGATTGAAATGTCTTTTAATTTTTTTAAATCGACCTAGATATTACATCTCTTTCTATTATATATATAATTATATAATTAAATTCTAATTATTTTTGTGTAATAAATAATGCACCAAGAGAAAGAATATAGCAAGACAAATAAAATTTATAAATTCTCTTTACACGTTTTGTAAAATCTGTTACGCGTATACATACATTTTTTTATTACAAATTATATTAACTTAATTTTTTTTCTTTATAGTTTCGAGATTAATTACATCCCAGTCATAATCGGAATTAGTATTATGCGATGAATATTTTCGTTAACTGATATTTCACAAGCGGAACAACGCGTTCGTGCTTCGAATAAATTAGGCGGATTATGTCAAAAACTTCGTTGACTGCTTTTCGGTATGTGCATAATATTTGTCGTGCGACTCGATCTCACCCGGGTTTACCGGCAAAAGTCAACCGTGTGCGGTACGCGCGCATTATATTACGTGATATTCCAGGAGATACGCGAATCCCGAGATAGAAAAATCGCCGGTAGGAGAAATAACACCGGTACACGTCCCGAACGAACGCGGGAAACGCGATGCAGCATCACAAAGTCGTAAAAATGAATTATTTTATTCGCGATTATCGGCGTTGTATCGACCGCGATGCGCGCGCGCGCGCGTTATTACCGCTGTCTCGAAATCGAATTTATCGAGATATCCACGCTGACAGGATACAGACCGGCGTGACGACACAGGGTCATAAAGCGCGTGTTGCCGCAGTATAATTGTTTCATTAAGCGTCCTATATTTTCCACGATTTTTTCAAATCGCTCGGATTTAATCGCAAAATCACCTTGAAATTGAAAACATTTTACACGCGTTTTATTTCACATCGTCTAACAATTTTTATCTTTAAGTTTCAGACGTTTGTTTTATCTTTATCTCAAAGGATCCAAGATTTGCAGTGGGCGAGCGTAATAAGAGGGGCAATCTGGCGCTATAAAATAATTATATATACTTCATATTCCGACGAGCTTCGCGACTTCATAGAAATTAATGCGATTGTGCGCAGAGACACCGCGCTGCAATTGCGTTTAAAGAGCATTTATTCTGCGCGAGCCTGTCTCTCTCTCTCTCTCTCTCTCTCTCTCTCTTTCTCTCGGGACATAGCAATGAATTATATCTCATCTCACAATGGCACGATGGTATTGTTAACTGTATTAAGAAAATTGTTTATAAAATATCGGTGGTAGCGCGACAAGAAGGGGAACATTACGCTCGTAAAACTGTACACCGTGTCCAGGGCGTGTGTGGGTTTACTGGTGTGGTTAAGCGAAGCACGTGTTTTTCTTCGCAAAACGAAGAGAAAATGCAGGAACACCTGTTACCTGTGTGATACATTATTTCGCGATACTCCCCGCCGTCACTTTGCGAGAATACGGAAGGAGGACTGACTGCGGATTCGTTCGTATTCGGGCGTACATTTTCGGGTAAAACAAATCGATTGAGCGCGAGAAGAACACGCCCTTGCGTCCTCCCATGGCTTTAATTTTAATTTCCTAGTATTCTCAACGGACTTGGCGCGAATCTGGATTACATCGAATATCTGTCAAGGAACAAATATTTGCCCGATACAATCGCCAATTTGTCTGGCGCGTAAATTGTATTTTCCATTCACGACGCGCCCGTAATTTAATACTCCATAGTCCAAGTAAAATACTTTTTATTTGCAAGAAAATCTCAATTCTCTCGTGAATATTAAGTGAGAAATACATCTGCTAAATTGATATAGTCAATTTAGCCCACCTGATATATGGAAATCTACGTTTTTACGTTAACTTTTATTTTATTGTTAATCTCAATCTTTTTATTCAGATCGTTTCATCATAAAGAAAAAAATGTACGTTTGAAAAGTACATTATTCAGATAATTGATCTTTACGGAAAAAATCATTTGTTATATGTATAATATTGTACTGATAAAGTGAAAAAATAAATAAATAAAAATATATATATTTTTAATAATTTTGTTTTCCTTCGAAAATATATCTAGTGGAACAAAAGAATAATAAATGATGGAAAAAAAAATATGAACGAACAAACTGATATGTACAATGTATTGGCCCTTTTTTGCTAAACGGCATTATTCAAACAACTAAACGTTTGATTAAACAATACTCAGATAAAACAGTTAAACGATATTGAAATATATTGTAGACACCGGCCTGCCAATAAAAATAACAGCGAAATGAATAATCCCTTATCTACAAACTAAATTTCTATTAAAATTGCCCCCATTTTAGATAAAATAAAACATTGTATTTTATTATTTTTATTAACATATTCTTCAATTATTTATGATTTAAAAACGGATAACGCAACGTGTATTTTAGAACACTGTATATATATATATATATATATATATAGTACGAATACAAATGCGACAGTTAAACTCGGCAAAAATACAACATCATGCATGTTATGAATTTTTAAAATATCCAAATATAGAGTCGGGAAAGTATCTCATAACAGTTTATACATGTAAATGGCGAACGCTCATATACATTGTCCCCATTGTGTTAATTAGTCACTTCGCTGCAAATTATTGGCACGTCGAAAAGCCGATGAAACTATAGGCAGTCACGACAATTTGGGGAGACTACGTTTCCATTTTCAGTTACCTACATACACATATCGGCGCGTCGAATCCGCTGCGATTGTAAATAAAAGCTCCATCGTTGTATCGCGCAAATATTATGTCTTTTTATTTAACGAAACGCCAAAACATTTGCGTACGTTATTAATATGCGATCAAGTGTCAACAATGCCGTTCCATTGTCGCTAATAATTCGTGCTTTTAAAGTTTATTTAGAAATTATCGAAATGGGATATGTTTTAAATCATGTTTATCGCCAAAATGATTAATGTATCGTTCCTACCAACTCTCGCGACCGCCCGAGTTTCGTTTTACAATATATAATATAATTCTTTTTTTTTTTTCCCGTTTTCGGTTATGCGTGTTTATCGATATAATACATACGGAGTCATTTCGACTTTTAGTATTTTTTTCTTAAATAATTTGGTTTGTAAACAAACTGAATTTTAAATGCTTTAAAAATTAAGAAAGACAAAATCGGCATCGAATAATCATTAATTTGAAGAGCAGACAACCCTTTCAGTTGACGAGAAGAGTGCGCGGTTCGATAAAAATGCAAAAACTCTAAAAATCCATAATCCTGAATATATAAATGTGGCGCGATAAATATATTCATTGCACCGAAATATTGTGGGAAAATATCATTTCCCGAATATTCGAGGCCGTCCAAAAATATGCGGAAAAAATAATCGAAATTCAAAACATGTGTATCATATAAAATTAAATATATGTTTTATCTCTAACTCGTGAACCAACTGAAATATATCTTACTTTTAATAACGTAGAAAAATATGCAAGATAAAGAGTAATTCATTTCATAATTTGTGTCATAATTATCTCTCGCATAGTTTCGAATATGTCAGCTAATAAAATAATGATAGATAGCGAGATAATGTACATGTCATTGTATCTTTTTCTGATTAATGTGACTGATTGAGATTTCTCAGAGTTTCATATACTTTCCATTATTTTGTACGAATAAAATCTCTCGAACCGACGACATTCGAGATATATAAAGTGTTTGCATTGCATTTTTACACGCTTCTTTTTTGAGTGCACGCATTTCATCTATTCCGCAAACGTAACGCCGCTTGGTTAATAGCAATCGACATCGATGATGCATTAGCAATCACGCCCGTACTATTTTCGCATTCGCGCTATTTCACGACGGCCTCGAAAACATACATACAGGATGATCCGCGAAGAAATGCAAATACTCTAATCAATGGATTAGCGTACGTACGTATATATCTCATTTGCGATGCTGAGTTGAGATATTGCAACATTTGGATAAACAGATATCGCGACCGGTAGATTTCAATCAGTAGCTATTAATTAATTACTGCGTGCACGAGAGAGAACTAAATGTACATATAACTCATTGAAATGTCAACAAAAGCCGCTATCGGTAGATTGCAATGCGAATATTTCGATTAGGATAGTCGTAACCGATTATGCACCTCACAATATCTTAAATTGACATGTATATATTAATCTTATATTCAAATATATTAAAATATCTTATATTAAAATATATTTTCTCTTGAAGTTGATCCTAGAATCTCGGTTGGCAAAGCGTCCGTGTTTTTTTTTTCCCCGGATTATCCTGCAGATATTATAGACATAGGAAATATTATAATAATATTATTTTATTATATAAATATTAATATTATTATAATAAGTAAGAAATAATATTATTATATTATATTAATATTTCCTACGCCTATGGCAGAAACGTCTAAAGACTAGTAACGTTATTCTCTACAGTAACGTTACAAACGATGGCAACTTGTCATCGCTTGTCGCGCGGTTTGGCCTACATCGACGCAACACGAGTTTAAATCTTACGGTAATAAAAATGCATAACCGGGTAAATCGAAACTGGTTCCCATGAAGCGAGACACGCTGTCATTCATCACACACGCGGAGGACACGTGCGAGGAAATAAATACGCTCGCGGGACACGCGAGAACGAGATCTGCGAGGGAGGCGACAGGGAGTTGTAAGGTGAGTTGCATAAGGAGGACGAGAGAAAGAGCGGAGGGAAGAAGAGAGGCACTCATCGAAGCAGCACTTGAGGATAATAAACTACCGCGACAGGGGGAGTGCACGAGAGGGGAGGGGTGGGGTGGGGTGGCGGGCGCGACATCTTCCGCGGGGGCCAGCGGATCTTCCGAAATTGATCGTGCTTCGCGCATACTCTCATTACGCGAGACCAGCGATGTATAATTACAATGAATGGACTTCTCCCTATGAAAGATGAAAAGGGATATAACAGTGAAGATGCGCACTCTTTCGAGCGACGCGTCCTCCCTTTTATGTAAAGGGGGTGTTCGCGTTTTTCGGACGTATCGTAAAAAAATAAATTAAATACTTAGTAATATATTATTAATTAGAAATAGCGTGAATATGTATACACGTACGGATATAAAGTGGCGTAGATAATTTCTCGCCCGATTCGACGGAAGGATGAATGAAGGAAATAAGAATGTTTATTTTAGCTTGCGTTTACTTTCAATGTTTCAACGCAAACAAGTATAGGTGTATATATATATATATATATATATATATATATATATATATATATATATCCATCTCTGTTATTATAATATCATGTTTATCGCGCAATCATACTTTATTTTCTCAAAGAAACAAGAAAGAAAAACACACAAGCGTAGCTGAAAGAAATGAACCCTATTTTTCCTCGTAAATCGGTCTTGGACATATTGACGATATTCCGATAAGCTCGGGCAGTTTTCCGCGGAAATGGAAAATTCGTAGACGAGAACAAAACGACGTATCGATATCGCGTGTTGTTTTCGACGCTCTTGATATGGCAATGTCAACAAAGAGTGATTGACTCTTGATTACACAAGGACAGCCGAAGGGCGCGGATTTAACGAAATAACGCGTAGACTACAAAACGGCGGAGTGGTATCGCGAAAACCATTTTGATGTCCGATCGCGAGAGATCGTCCTAGAACGGCCTCGAGAGAGACTATCGAGAGATATTCCGGACGTCGAGGCTCTCGTACGGACAGCCTCTTCGCTCGAGAGGAGCGAAGCTCACCGCACTATGTACACACCTATGTGTGTGTGTGTGTGTGTGTGTGTGTGTAGGTATACATATGTACGTACGCGGGGATTGTAATTTAGTGAATTCAATTTTCGACGCTGTAAATATGAATGGAATGCATCCTCTGGGGAATTCGTATCTCGCTCATTTCTATTATTCGCCCAATGGCCGAATATTCGCATCCGTTGCGGTTAACCGTTGCGGACACCGGCCGAACATTCGCGCGAAAAAAAAAAAAAAACAGTCGCGTCGATATACTCGCAATTTGTGTACATCTCCATGCGCGCGGAGATCGGAGGCAGAGAGGTCGCGAGCTCGATTATCACGAGTGACGTATATTTACAAGCGATGGAGGGACGTCGAATCATCGATATTACTACCGGTTTCCCCGTTTCCGTGCATCTGTCGCGCGCGCACATACACACACACACACACACATATATGCATGCGTACGTAAAAACGCACACCCACATACGCGGTATGCACGAAGAGGCGATCGACGCGCGTCGACGGCTCGTGTGCTCGCTCTAAATTTGATTCGCACTCACCAAATGCGTCCAAGTCGATGAATTGTCGGCGGGCGCAGACGGGCGGGGACGAAGGAGAGGGTTGGTCGAGGCCCACAACGCACCTAGGGCAGACGACGCCGCGCCTGATAAATCCAGCGTCGGTGGTGGTCACCGGGGGATCCGAGCGCCGGCGGTGGCGGCGCGACAACGCACACTCGACAACGGGCCGCGCACATAGGGATACGATGGTACAAAACACTGCTTGGCACTTGGGATCCGCACGCACTGTTAAAATTCACGAAAAAAAAAAAAAAACTTAGACAGTGAGAGGAAAGTCGTGTCGCGGGCGGCGATCGTGCGTACCGTAATCGACAACTTCGCGCGATTAAACCCCCCCAAGCCACAGTTTTTTCGTTCGTTCGTTCGCGATGAGAGGGAGGACGCGAGAATCTCCTCTATTCCGCGAAACGCACAGTGGCCATTACACTCGCCGTCGCGACGAGCCGAGAGAGAAGTGTGTTTTGTTTTTCTTTTTCTCGTTTTACTATTCTTTCTTCTCTTTCTCCGGGAGGCGACGCGCTGCCGGTCCGCCGCGAAGCTGTAGTGGCGACTGCTCTCGGGAGACTGACGGCGCAGCCCGATCGACCAATCGCGCGCCTGCTTTCGCCAAGCGCCATCTTGCCCCTACCCGAGCACAAAGATGTTGCCGAGCCGAGCGCGGCCGAACGTCCGCGGAAACGCACGATCGCCGCTCGTCGCCTCGTTCTATCCTCCTCCCCCCACCACCACTACCCCCGTCACCCAGCGGCGGTGGATCGACGTGCGTTTTGCGGCTTCGCTCCTTCGTCGGTGTCCTAACTTTCGATACGGGGGTTTTATGGCAGGATTAAGCGAGCAAACTCGCCTGTACATCGAGAATTGTGTCTCGGTAGCGATTCGTTCATGTCTCCAGCCGTCCATGTACCATCGTTCGAGCTATTTATCCTAAATAACGACTGTTTTACGAAAAAGGGGGGGTTGTCTTATAAATCTTTATTAAGCTTTCATTTATGCGTGACGTAAATGTACCATAGGCAATGTAAGTGCCACAATATTCGCTAGATGAGCATAATTATTCTATCGACGTATCTAAATGTTGACATATACATCATGATCGTAGTAAGAAAAATACTGGGTCATTGCATATGAATTGAATCGTATCCGCGCAATTTCAGTTTTACAAAATGGGCCCCTTATGGGGCAAGCGTTTTCTGATAATCAAGCATGTTAGATATCGCGTTAATGTAATATGATTTTCTTTTATAAAAATATGATTTTCTGCAATTTATTTCTGAATTTTAAATTATAATTAATTACAAAAATGAATAGAAAAATGGAAAATGGGTATAATATTATTTTATTATTTTACAATCGAATATGACGTCAAAGAAATAGTTTAAATTTGACATTTAACACACATTCCAAATATAAAGTTGAAAATAGTTTTTTATTTTCATTTATCTATCATTTCTTATATTTCAGTAAAGATTTTATATGAAAATAATTTTTTATTTTGAATAAAATATTGAAGAAATGTTGTTGTTATTGTTTTTTATTTACATATTTATTCTGTTTTGTTTGTTGATAATTTATATTTCTTGATAAAAGAAACATTTTATATTCAATCCAATATACAATTAACAATGCTATTAGTTACAAAGATCAAAATCATGTATTGATAAATGTTATCTCCATTTGTTCAAGTTTAATTTTTATTTATAAAATTTAAATCCTAATATGTAATTTTTTCCTTATTCTGCTGGAATATATATGCTGGAACATAACTGCTTTTATTATTTAACAACATATTTGCGATTAATTATATTCAACGCTTTACCTACATTCTTTTATTATGAATTGTAAACTTAATCATCGTGGAACACATATATGAGTTTTTTTGAAAAAAAAACTTCTAAGAACGCATTTAATAATTATTAATTCTTAATCGATGCAATTTTATTTTTATTGTGTGTCTACCACTTCTCTTACGCTCTAATTTAAAATTTTGTATCTTTTGATATATCTTCCATTTAATGGCAGTTTTTCTTCTATCTTTTTTTGTACATCACACGATGGTCTGACAAACCGCACCGTGTCAATTAAAAAAAAAAGTAAGACAAATTAGTTAGGAAATTTATGGACGCTATGGTGTATAATCGATAACAAAAAATATCCCAAAGTGTCATTTCTGACATTTTTTGCTTCGTAGGTAAACCGCAACAATTTATTACCACATAAAACGAAAAGACGACGACATTTTTCTCGGCATGTTCTAAGGAAAAAATTTTTAAGCTGACCTTAGAAGCCTTGCGATTAAAATACATTTATTGTGGAATAATTTGTATATTTCAAATAGATTCCCCCGAGTGTCCTACGTATTGAAATAATGGCTTCTCAAATTTGTGGTTATATATTCAGAATCTCGTATATATAATCCCAATATCTCGATAATCCGATAATATATACCTCCGCGTATTAATTAATATCGAATTAACGAGATAAGATGTGTTTGACATTGTCGGTTTAAACGCCCACTAATGTGAATTTATTTTTTCGTAAGATTTGTTAACATAAATTTAACTTGAATATAAATAGCACAAAACGATAATTAAACATAATAAGAGATATGTTATATATAACTTATTTAAATTTATATATCGTAGACCTTTCCCATTCACCCTTTATTCTCCGTTATTTTTAATTTTTTTCTATTTCATAGGGATTAAAATGTTCCAGCTTTCCGCAATCGTGTGAGATAATCTTTATATGATTATATCAAATTTTAATTTCAACGCCAAAAAAATGCGTAAAAATAAAATGCATTTATTGAATCCTTTTTTATTAATATTGATATCTCTGTCGTAATATTAATCCAGCTATTATTAATTTAATAACTCTTATTGCGCAGAATTGGCATTAAAATGATCAAGACACTTTCTATTTTTAAACAATTTTTATCTATAAATTTATATCCATTAATATATTAATACGCAATATATTAATACGCAATATAATAATTGACAATAATGGTTATTAGAATAATTGTTAATAATTTGTAAATTGATAATTTAATCTTATTTTTTACTGAAATGATCTCATTAGCAATATAAATTAAAAAAGTAAATTTATTTAACATAGATTCGGCAGTATATTATATACTTTATTGTATCATATTGTATTGTATTATATACTTTATTGTATCGATAAAAGAATTGTTCTTTCTGTATACATTTCGAAAATATTAGATACGTTTAATTGAAACGTTAAATAAAGTCGTTGTTCCATAAAGTCTCATTGTTAGTCTATGTTTTATTTGTAAATGTAATCAACTTTTGCATGGAATCAATTCTAGTATAAACACTGATTCTAAATTGAATTCTTATATTAAAAAGAGAAGGCAAAAGTCACTCTATTAATATTTGAAATAAATTATTTAGTTATGTAAATGTAATTGGAAAAATTTGTTTTTAAACAATGGTCGTTTAATTGGTAATTCTGTTGAAATTAGGTGTTACATCATAGATTTAAAATCTGAGTCAGATGATAAATTATTAATGTAAATTGGAATTTGCAAAATCGAGTAATAATATTAAAAATTTCTGTATAACATACTCTTGATATCATATAAATTTTTGATTTCATAATTTTTCTATATAAGTTGATTTCTAATTCTCTGTCTTCATTGAATATATTATAGATAAATAATTACATATGACGTTGAATAGTTTGGATCTTTTATAGTTTTTGTTTTCTATTTCAATCATTTGTTTATAACTTTTAACTCCTTTCTATATATAATATATTTTTGTAATTTTTAATATATCAATATAATTTATATATTAATTCAATTTTTTAAAATTTTTTATAAATTTATTTTTTTCTTATTGTAAATTAATATCTCAAATATTTTTTAGTTATTAATTTTATACAAAAAAAAATTTTTTAAATAACGTTGCTAGCAACGTCAAACGAGTGATTTAAAAATATTGGAAAGCACTGATACTGCCATCTCCAGATGAAATATTAAAATTCTAATATAAGAATATCGTGCAGTCGATAAAAACAGAAGGAATTATCGTCATCTGCAATTCTCCACGTGCAGTGTTCAAAGCAGCAAGATTTTAAATTTTGTGATTATATTTCACATAATTTCACATATATTAAACGATGTATATATATATTATAAATTAATAACATCGTGTAATAAATCCGAATGTAACGTTTTTGCATCAGATGGGAATCAGATAGTATAATAAACCTCATGCATATTTAGAACAAGTGTTGTGAAATTATTTTTGTGTACATAATTCTGTGAAAACAATCTGTGTTTATGAAGAACAATGGACAAATCTAATGAAATTAAAAAAACATGGACGGAGGAGGAGCGTTTAGAGCTTGCTGCCAAATTGGATACCGAATTGGATGAGTATATAAATAGTCTGGAGAAGAAAAGTTATGCAGAAGGATGGCCGGAAGACAAATGGCAAGAGGAAATGGAAAAACATCCTTTCTTTATGAAAAAAGCGCCGGAACCTGGCGACGAACTATCCCCTCTGATGGAGGGATTGCAACAGCTCAAATATAGCAAAGATGAGAATACCCCCGAAGGTATGTTATTACCCGATACATAGAAATTGCTTGTTACATTTGTTTTTGTAAAATATTCATTGTTGTTCATACAAACTACACGCTTGTCTCTGATACAAAATATTCTCTTTTACACAGAATTGGCAAATAATTACAAAGAGGATGGAAATTTTAATTACAAATATAAAAAGTATCGTCTTGCTATTCTCAGTTATACAGAAGGAATACGAACCAAATGTACAGATAATGATTTGATGGCTCAATTGTACAATAATAGAGCTGCGGCACATTTTATGTTACAAAATTATAGGTAGATTTTCTATAGAATTTTTATTAAATTATATGATACATGTATTTTTATATTATATTGCGTAATAAAAATTACAGATCAAGTTTAAATGATTGTAAGTTGGCTTTAAAGTTCAAGCCGCAATATTCAAAAGCTTTGAATCGAGCTGCCATTTGTAACTTTCACATTAAGGATTATGACCAATGTATCGATTTATGCGATCAGTTTCTTGATCATAATCCAACTGATAAAACAATATTGAAATTAAAATCTGATGCCATAATTGCAAGAGTAAGATATTGATAAATTTAAATGTAAAGTTAAATTATGTACATTAAAGCGTACAAGTTTTTATAAATTCTTAATGTCAATTTACAGGAACGTTTACAAAGAGACAAAAGAAAACAAGTAAAGTTAGAAAAAAAATTGGATAAAGAGGACGAGAAATTGTTAGAAATAATTTTGAGAAAAGATATTAATTTAGAATTAACAAATGACAAACGAAAGCTAGATTTGAAAGATTTAGAACCTCAAGTGCCACAAATAGCACAAAGTAGAGTGCATTTTGATGAAAAGAATAAGCTTGTGTGGCCAGTAATGATTTTATATCCAGAGACTCAGCAAACTGATTTCATCCAAAATTTTCATGAAGCTACAATGTATGTTTTTCTCATTTATCAAAATATGTTATATGCCTGATATTCTGCATGTAAAAATATGTTTTAAAATATTCATAGGCTAATAGAACAGTTAATAGAACTCTTTGAAGAGCCACCCGAGTGGGATGTTGAGCATCATTATACTGTCGATAATATAAATGTATATTTTGAAGGCAAAAACAAATGTTCCATTCATAAAGTAGACATTCAACTAACATTAGATGAAATATTACGAGATAAACGGTAAGCATATTGCAATATTTTTTATAAAATAATAATAACTTGAAAAAAGCGGACTTAATTTTTATATCAAAATTAATCTTTTAGGTTCGTAGTTCGCGGTGGTACGCCGGCATTTTTGATATTCGTAAAATCCAGTGAAGCAGAGAAACGTTTCTTAGCAAATTATTAAATGCTTATTATTGCATGTACACTGTATATATATTGTATATATTGCTTGTAAACAAAATATGTACTGGATATTATATAAACTATATATTTTTTATACATGTAGAAAATATAGTTATGATATTAATATAAAAATCTTTTTCCTTTATATATAAATCTTTAAAATCTTCATATATTTCATCATATATTCATCATTGAAATTTATAAAGTAATTGGAACAGGATATTAAAATTGTCTATATTCAGAAAAGTTTGCTAAAATAAAGTCTTTTGACTTAAAATATAAGTAAAAATGCAGTTAAAAATTTGTGACGATTATCTCTGCTTAATAAAAATACAAGTACTAATGTTTTTCTAGGATCATTACGAAAAAAGAATAATGCAAATATTTAATATAAAAGCATCTTTCCAGATTTTTTAAAATTTACATATTTTATATATTTCAAGGCGTGTAAACCAAATCTGCTCAAGAAAGAGATTCTTATATTAAATATTTTTCAGTAATTTTATTAATACTTACGTTAATTATGAAGTTACATATCTGAAGCTATGGTCGCGTGGAGTTCACTTGATAAACTTGTCGCACTATCGACGCAATATATTATATTTTTGCAAAATATGACAATAACCCGAGATATTTTTCGGCACTACCGATACTACGTGCTTATTTATAAGCGATTTTCATTTTTCATAACTTAATTTTTTGGGGATATATATATATATATTTAACAAAACTTGGAACTACGGTCGCGCGAAGATCATTTGACGAAACTGTCGCCCGTTCATATTATCGACGTGATATACCGTATTTTTATATATAACGACAATTGCCCGATATTTTTTTCGACACTCCCGATGCTACATAATTATCTGCAGATGATTTTTATTCTCGAATACTTATAAAGTTGTAATTTGAATCTGATAAGAGACAAGTCAGTCTAATAACATCATACCGTTATACATAATATAGTTATAACCATAGCAATTGCCACAACATTAATTACAGTGATCATCTGATATCTTCGTTTTTTCCAACACTCACGATATTCGATAACGATTATATCTTCATCGCAAACTGTAAAAAATCGCGCGCGACGTGCAATAGCAATATACCGTAAACGAGCGCGAAGATAACTAAATATCTCAATTTCCGTTTCCGTTAGAGAATACCGTGGTCCGATTCCGAGATTCCGAATTTCGATTTTATAGCATGCAAATATGGCAGTCATGACATGACGTCACACTGTGCATGACGTAAAAGTTATTCTAGTTATGTATGTAAAACAGACAGTATCAATAATCGTGTCTAGAAATATTTATACTCTATGACTGTTGATTTTAAAAAGATTCAGCAATGTTATAATAAAACATATAAATAAAAGTGAAAAAATTATACATTATATTTTTGTTAACTTTGTATCTATCTTCTTATTGGATTAGAAAACTGTCAAATTGTTTATTAATAATAATGATGTTTCTTTTTTTCAAAAAAAGAAAAACAAGAGTATATAAATATATATTTCTGAATACACGATATATTTGATCCGGAAATTCAAATCCGAAAGACACACACATACCATATACATATTTCTTCCGTACATTGAATATAAATGCATAACGCATGTGTATGACGAATATAAACTAAAAGGTATATTAATCTTTTGACAATCGAAGAAGATGGCATTGAGTGATCGAGAAACTATTTTGACAATTGCACGGATGACGTGCGCGACGTTTGTTTACAAATATGACATCGCTCGCGAACACAGATGCTAATCCATTTATAGAAACGTAAAATATTGCATCAAACACGGCGATTGAAAACAAGACAAGGGTATGGCTTAGAAAAGGATAGAATATAAAATTTAAAAAACGAAGCGAAATTATAAACTCGGAATTACCGGAATCGGATCAGTGTGCGGAATCGGAATCGGAAATTGAGATGTTTAGTGGTATCTATGTTTCTATTCTAGTTTATGGTATAATTTCGCGCGCGGTTATTTATGGCGGGAAACTGCTGGTGATGGGTAGATCGTAATCAATCTGATTTTAATCATAATCGAATACTACAAGCGTCGAAAGCACGATTCATCGAGGTTGATTAATGTTATAATTGATACAATCATAATTACGGTAAAGAATTACTTGTTTCATCACATATTCGAATTGTGATTTCTGATTGAGTATAAATAACCTAACCTGAGGCACATATAGTTATTAGTCCATATCGTCGCATTATGCAAAAGTACAATATATCATATCGATAATACGATAATTACATCAAATAAACTTTGCAGAATTATAGCTTCATGCATATTAAACATATAATATCGAGAATTATCGAGAAATCAAATTATTGAGAATAAACATTTATATGCAAATAAGTACGTAATGTCAGAGGTGCCGAAAAAAGTCTCGAAGGTTATTTGTTATATTATTATTAAGGTAAGTGTTTAGCATAGAAATAGCTCTGATTTTTATAACATTTACTTTATTTTTGACATTTAGTTTATATATTTTGAAATGTAGAGAGAGAAACTGAATTATAAAAATTGTGTTAAAACTGTGATTGCACATGCTACTGTATTTTTTAAGGCTATTGTATTCTTTAAAATGCTTTACGAGAAAAAAAATAGTTTATTACGGATCCAGAAAGATCACGTTTGGTTCGAAATAAACTCGCATTTGCAAGCAAAAACACGGTTAAAAATTCGTTGCGGTTTTTTTGCGTCTTATGTAAGTAAAAATCTAAAAAAAAAAATAGTTTTCTAAAAGAGAGTTTCCTCTAGAATCAGGAAAACAAAGTAATTTTTTGAAAGACATATGTTGGGCCGATAAAAAAAAATTCCTAATAGTTAGGTGAGTCAGAAAAAAGTTTTCCTTCTAAAAATCATGAATCGAAAGGGTTCGGGAAAGGCTTTCTATTCCTTTCTTTCTTTTTTTTTATACAAAAAGTGGGAATGGTCGTCACGGATTTTTAACCCTGTTTTTGCTCGTGCTCATATTAAAAAAAATCTCGTTTCTTTATCTCGGCTTTTTTTTTACAATTGTGATTAATGTTGCAAGATATATATGTATGAAAGACGTCAGTTTTTAAAATCAAACAAGGGGACTATATATGTATTAACTTTTTTATTATTTATTTCTTCTATTAATCTTCAATGATCAATTGTTTCAGCAGAGAACGCTTTTTCCTTTTTTGTAATGGATGGCGTATCGCGGATTTGCTTTCATGATCGTTTCTCAGGACTCAGCGGGATCGATATAAGCGGCAGGGGTCGTCGATCGGAAGGTGGTGCCACCTGTAGCACCTGTCCACGCCAGGTGAGGATAAAGAGAAGGATCGGCAACAGCGTGAAATTCAGTTGAGCCGACACTGTGGGACACGCGTGTGCGTTATGCGGTTGCCTCGTAAATTACGTTGAACTCGAGCGTCCGGGTTGCGGTGTCAAAAGCGCTGCGAGAGGGAGAAAGAGAGATGCGCCGATGATCGGGAGATCTACGGAGAAAAAACGGCGTATCCCAAGAAGACTGCTGAGTTACAAGTTTGCCGTTTTATTTCACGAAAGACTCGACGAACGGAGAGACGTACACGCTGCGGCGGTGCGGCGGAACGAGATGCGAACGATGCCGAAGCGATGCAGGTAAAATTCCTCATCATTATCCTTGCTCTTTGCGCAAATAATGTCCTGTGCGAATCTTCTTTTAATACGGCTTTATTTCGTTGATACTTGAAAGTTTGTGTAACTATTAGTTTTACATCCTGTTTGAAGACAAAGAATTATATTATTCTTCGCTATTATTTTTTGACACAAATGCGATAGATATCGCGCATCAATGAAATATATATATTAATTTCTGTTCGATAAATTGGCATAGAGTTTACTATAAAATAATACAAAGAATTATAATTTTTTGTCTTCAAATAGGAATATGAAATTAATAGTTACACAAATTTAGCGATTTTTTTATGCTTGTTTAGATATTTTGTAAATTAAATAAAGTTAAATCGAATCTTTTACATTTATTCTTTCATTTTATTTGCAACGTTTGATTGAGAGTTATAATTTATATATAAAAAAATTTTAGTTTTTCTGAAAATAATAATGATAAAGTTTTATGTATGCATGCATGATTATATGAAGATGATATATGGTTTGTTATCGTTTTTGCAATTTATAATATAGTAAAAAAAAGATTACGATATTCGTGTATTTGAAAGCAGCTCACCTCCTACGTCCCAATCCAGAGACGTGTTAAAAAAGGTAATGCTATGAGACGCTTTCAAACTTTCTCGATCTTTTATGAAGGTATTTTAGTGATCGATCATTTGGAAAGTATATTTGTCATTTGGAGATAATCACAGATATAATCCATATAAAAAATCTTAAACATACAAACTTATAATAATTTTTGAACTTTATAATTACATTAAATACAATATGTTAATTTGTAAATTAGAGATAAGACGAATTTATATTTTGCAGAAACATTTTATTAATATTGAAACTTGTATTACAGTTGACAAGTATCAGATGATTTTTTATAACTGCAATTTCAAAAGCCATACGATATTGAATACCGGTTTCACGCGCTGCTTCTGAATTCGTGTGTGTCACGTTTTTATATTTCGAAATAAAGCGAAGAATGCGTAATGATAATGAGAGCCAATCTACAGTATCGGTTGTGTTGCACACAATGGCACATTTGCTCACGATAATGAACCGATGTCATGTATTAAATTATTCATGGAATAGTTGTTGCATCGGTGACGATTGACGCGTATCTCGCACTACGCGACGAAAATTTTTGCATTTGAATACGTCACGGCCTGGTTCTGCAAAAATTAAAAGCTGCAATTCCACTTGGGCAAGAATCCGTTGGATCCGTTTTCTGGGTCAGAACAGATCGTCGCATCAACCAGATTTGATGATATCTTTGTGATATTCTCGTGTCATTTCGCTCGTCGAAATTCACAAGATTCGAGGGAGGATTTTCCAAGGGCATTAAAAGAAAGACACACCATGGTTGGCTGCGTGTCCCAGTTTCTCGTTCAGGACACGCAGGGCCACATGTGCATCTCCTCTGTCTCCGGGGCAACAGGGGGCAATATATGTCGAGGGAGTTGCGTCACGCGAGGTACACGCATCGTGCGGAAAGAAAAATGCGCGAGCAGACCCGACTGCCGAACCGGTTGTAACGACGATTCGACATTCAACAGATCGCTGATCGAGAGAAAGAAATACGCTATAAGCAATATCATGTCTTGACAGGAATGCTTTACGTTCTTAGAATACAGACGGAACAAATGTAAAGATAAAAGTTTCATTTGTGTATAATATAATCTTATTTATAACTTTTAAAATTTTAGATATTTATATTAGAAATCCTTTCAAAAACTTGTAGAAAAATCATTAATACACATTGTACACATACTTTTGTACATTACTTTATTTAGCTTTTATATTTGAATTAATCTTGTCATCTAGTCTATTGCAATTTTAATTGTACTAATCATCAATAATAAAGTAATATAAATTAATCTATTAATAAAAGGCAAATAAAATATAATACAATATATATTTAGCTATTGTTAAAAGATACAGATACATTAATATTTTATATCCGATACTGTATATCTGTTTTTCTTTTACGTTATATAATTGGAGCGGTTAAATTTAATAGAATGTCGCAAGATCGTCTCGCGACGTGTTTTGCTTTCGTGCCGAGACAATCGGGATCGCGCAAATTCCGATCCTGGAACTCTTTCTCTCTCATTGTCTCTCCGTTTCCGTCTCTTTTCTTGTCTGTATTCCTCTCCTCTCAAGACAACGATGTTTCACACATGCGTATAGTCGTATCATGATACGGTCTAACGGCATCCATTCGACCTCGTCAACCCGTTCCTCTCGTGTAGCCGTGTGTATACGTGCATTCCCGCGTCTTTCTCGTTCTTACATCCTTGCTCGTGATAACACTCTCGTCACGCGTGTACAATCATTTGTCATATCGCGGTGGGTCATGCCAATCAATCCGATACAGCGCAGTCACGTCAAAACTCGTTTTATCACGCAGATCGTACGATCAATTTCTGTATCGACAGGACCACGTGTTTTCGACATTTACTTGCATGTATACATATCTTAAATTGGAATCTATCTATCTAAATAAAGTTGACAGAATCATCATTATGAAATTACTTTTTGCTCAAAACATGTCTGGGGTCTGGTTGAGAAAAAAAATTTTCTAAAATAATAATTAAAAAAAAAAATGTTTAAGTAAAGTGTAAACATTTATGAAATGAAGTATTGTAATGAAGTCTTTTAATTTCTGTATGATATTTTAAATCCACTGGAATATTTTCAGAAGGCATCTAAACAGATATTCATAGAATTTGCTCTGCTTAAAACATGTAATTGCCATATACTCATGATTTGATAAATTTCTCGTTAGACATTTTGTATAAATGAAAAATTAAATGTCAACAGATTACAGTTTCTTTATTGATAAATAATTAAACTTATATAACTTGTATAAAACTATGTTTGCAATGTAACAAAATATCATTTATTTGAGATAGGTCTGGAATTTCCTTCGTTTTCTTCAGCTAGAGATTACAACTAACAGAAGCTGTAATAGGAAAATACTTGGTATATATTTAAGTCCGACTTTAATAATGCGCAACGGCGCGGACGCAATATGTTACATTGCGACAATTGCTGCTCCAGTTCCGTCAAGAATGTTGCAGGACAGCATTATGCATGAATCTCAGCGTAAATTTGCATTTTTCCGACAACGTAAATAGATTAAAGATAAATAGATAAATAACTTAAAGCGATTTAGACAAACGTTTGCGATTCATGCATGATCTCAAAATGAAAATGTTGTCGTAATTTTAGATAGCTATTTCATATAAAATTAAGATTAGAATTTAATTTATTTTTTTTTGGATTCTAAAAGAAACATTTCGATTTCTTTGATCTTTTTCGGCAGGTAGTTTCACAAGCGTGAAATTTAGCGATAAGATTAAATGTAAATTATCGATGTAACGGCAAATAATGAAGTTTCCTGCTGCAATAACGAGCACTTGAGAAATGTCGGATGGCAAGAAACGGTTATTATATATCGCGTCTCTTAAATTTTACCGTACCGTTAGCGATTGTCCCACTGTGTTGCTCACTTATTACAGATCATTAGCAATTCGTTTCATTTTATTTTAAAGCAATGGAAACTAGATTGTTCCTTACAATTTAGCGCGAGCTTGAGGAAAAATACGGAATTCTTTCTCGTTTCTTCTCGCTTGCCGCATCCTCAACGAAATTTCCTCCTTCCATTTCGCGCGATTTTAAACGGAAAGCGGAGAGCAGCTCGACAGATTTGTGTATTTTTACTTTAAAAATGTGCATTGCGTTCTACGATTCTTCAAACCAAATTTAGGTCAATGTAAAATGAAATTCCATTTTCTCACCAGAGTCTCGACTTCTACTCACGTCGTTTGTCAATTTTGCTCTCGGAATTTTCATACAAAGGCGTTACTTGAACTTTAACTTAATGTTAAAACTTTCTTTCTCTTTTACAATATGAAATTTTGAAGTTGAAAATTCTAAAAAAGAGAGATTATTTATAAATTTTTGATGTGCTTATTTAGTAGTTGCTGTTTTTTAAATACTTATATTATTAAACTTTTTCCTTTGAAAAACGTTAAAGTTAAAAAAAAAGTATGAAATGTAATCATATATATGTTATTATTAAAGTAATGCGCTCATGTAATGCATATATTCAAGAGTTTTATTTGATGTTGGGATTAAAACATGATAACTGACATTTTCGGTATTTCAAAATGTAAAAAGAATAATGTTTGAAAACGAGAAATTAAATATATCGCGTTATGTATAAACGTTTGTCGTATCTCGATTGAAATGTCAGTTGTCATGTTTCATTCATTCACGACCATTCATCTAATGCATCCGTTTTCTTACACTTGACATAGTATGAAACTTTGTCCAGTAATTGCCTAACGTACAGATTTCTTTTACAGTTGACACATTGTGACATCTCACGTGGTGAAAAAGCGCGTGTCTCCAAGAAACCATTAAGAAGTCCCGACATCAAGCGATACTCGAGGTGGATTCTGAAGCGTCGACGTTTCAGAATTTCGAGGAATCGCGCACAATAACACCGATTAAAAACAAGAAAGCAAAGATTATTTTGCGACAACATTATTGAAGTGTACGTGAAAGGAACGTTGTCCTATCGTCGAGAGAAACTTCTAAGGTGACAATTAAAGAGAAGAATCCTTCTTCACACGCGTTGTTTTTACGCCAGAATATACGTTGTATAATAAAAGATCGTGATGATAACTACGGTAAATTGCATTCTGCAATCTACCACCTGTGGCTTCTGATATCTCATCAGATATAGAGGAAAAGTACCGCGAAAATCCGTCGCGATTTTCAGTTCGAGATTAACGCTAAGCCTTTATTTTTAAAGAGCACTCTCTTTCCATTAACTCAGACAGATGTACTCCGTTAATAGCAAAGGACTGTCTTGATTGTATTCACACATTTAAAAGAACCAATTCAGTAAAGTGGAGAGGAAAATGTCGAGTACCGTCTGCGATTTACAAAATACATGGAAGATCCGCTAAAAAACGACGAACTATAGCGACGAGGAAACGCTCATTCTGATAAATGAAAGTCGAAAGTGAGTCCTTTCAAAGTCGAGATCAGCTAGTTCCTATTCAAAGATTGGTGGACAAAGATCTGCCGTGAAATCAACGCGAAACGAAAGTGATCTCGGATGATCGCGCGAAAAAGGAGAATCGTTTCCGAAGAACAATTTGGAAAGCACGCCGTGGATATCCTCCATCGAAAGATCGTGTAACGATCGGGTTTAAGAGCGTTTCCTTTTTTTTTTCTGTCGAAAACCGTGGAAGGTAATTCACGAAAAACGGCGAACCTCTACGGGGTTCATTACGCGAACTCGTACGCGTACAGCAACGGCGCACCGAGCGTGTACACCAGCACCGGTTGTTGCACAAACGGTGGTTACAACGTGCATCAATCGCAGCTCCACGAGGATTACCGGCCGATCTACTTTTACGTCGCGCAGCCCTACACGATCCCGTATACTTTCGCCAAAAGACCGAAGCCTGCAGCCTCGTCATCATCGTTGCTAAGGGCAGCTAAGCCTCGCGGCAACAATTGCCGCGTCAAGTTCTCCAAGGGGCTCAGTAACGCCGACTTCTCGCAGAAGGTCAAGCAGGGCGAGTTCTCCCGGAGTCTGAATCAGGTGCACTTCGCGGAGAATCAGGGTCAAGGTTACTATATCATTTTTCAATTTACTTAGAGAGAGATTGGACAGTTTATTTTTAAACTGTTTTGAAAAATGATACTTTCTAGATAATTTTGTAATATATAATCTCCATTTTCTGAAAATTAAATTTGAAAGTTGGTTTGAAAGTAAGCTTCCCAATTAGTTATTTAATTTAATCTTTGCTTGAATTATATCAACTTTGCATGATTCATTTAAGAAATTGATCGATTTAACGAGAGCTTTTGATAGAGAAAATGTTCTGTAATCGCATGCATGATTTTACAACTTTATATATATATATATATATATATATATATATATATATATATATATATAAAGTTGTAACGCGTTGTAATAGCTGGAATTAAGTAATCTATTAGAAATTATATCTTATTAATCGAGCGCCGATAGATTTAACTTTCTCCTTTTGATTTGAGAAGAACACTATGTTTTATTGAAATTGCTATTTGCAATTTTTTGCGTAAGTAAAGTATTCATTTTTTAAGAGAATTGATGCAGAAACTTGACAATTTAATTATTACAATTACAAAATAATGCAATAAGCAAAAAAAGCAAAATGAACAAATTATTTCAAACCTTTCAACAAGAGTGGAAAATTTTAACAAGGAATTTATATCTTGATGTGCATTAAAGAAAAAAATATTTGTTCTCTTAAAAAACATAAAAGAAGGATTATCTTTAATTTTTTTTATATTTAACCAATTTTACACAGATATAAATCGATAAATAAAATAATATCAGCCACAAATATAAATAGCAACATAACATCGAGCTTTTGCGGATTCTTTTTCGAATCGCTAATTTTCGATAATTTGTAGCGGTATTGCTCCTTTCTTTTGACGATTTTGTTCTGAAAATAACTTTGTAATTTATTAACTAACTGAAACGCGCGCGTTGTATTTTCTAATTATTTTCTTGTGGATTAATTTATCTTTACCTAAGAGCTGCACTCAATATTAAAGTTCCAAGTGCTTTGCTTTCAAGGCGCTTTTATACGCTCGCAGATTCTTTTAACAGACCAGATAATTATTGCGAAAGCGACATAGTTTCTGTGTAGCATAATTTAAACAGTGATTGTCATCAAGTAGATTACCGATGGCCACGCGAAGAGTATCTCATTTTCTCTCTCTCGTGCGGAGGAAACGTGCGCGTGTCGCACGAGTCTCCGGTTAGTTAAACGAATGGAGAAAATGTCCTGTGGAGAAAGGAGCTGCACCGATGCACGGTAATGCAAAAGCAGAAAAAATATGGCAAAATTTAACTTCTTAAAAAAAATTAATGCAAAAATCTTATAATTCGATTATCTAATTAAAAACATTGACGAAAAAAATTCACAGATTAAAAAAAATATAATTGATATAGTAATATATATGCAATATTCTTAATTATTACAGATTTTTGATTACTTTCCTAGGATTTGACTTGCAAATATTCGACTAAAATTAGTAAAATTTAATAAAATTATGTACGTTAAAATTTATTGTATTTCATGTTCATTTTTTTATGCATATCTTTAATCATACTTTAAATCAGATTTTTGTTGAGATTCTCTTGTTTTTCAGGATCACTATATAAAATGCGAATTGCGGGGAAACTTTTTCTCGAACAGTGCAGACGCACTATTCCATTTCGTTTACACGAGGGAGATCGAAGAATGTTTCGATGTTAAAAATTTGTACTGTTATTCCGACGATAGCGGCTTCCATCGGGAGATTCTCATGTATATGCGGCGTAACGCGCGGATGATGCTAATAAGATGCAGCGAGGCGAGACTCTGCTCCGTGCGAGATCGCGAAGACGTTTGCTTTCCGCGTTACGTGCAGGATAGAAGGCGAGGAACGTTCTTTTTAATACTTTGGCACGAACGAACGGCGGAAATATGCATCTCGTGATTTTTTCGCGCGAGCACTTCGTCATACTTGACAAGTGAGAGAGAATTCTGAAGTAGTCGAAGAGCTTTACATGGTACATAATCGCGTAACTATGTACAGAAACTACGCACAGCAAATCTGTATATATTATTTAGCAATAAGAGATATTTTTGGACATATGTATAAAATAGACACACTAAAAGTTACATCAAATCTTTTTATCCGATCTCACATTCTTCTTCACTCCACAGTGCTCGCGGGCTACCCGAAAACTGGACCCTCTCGTGATCCAAGAATGACGTCGATGTTTCGAAGAGGCACGATCTTTGCGACCTTCTTTCTGTCATTGCTGGGTGGCGGACTCGTCTGTGCCGCCCTTGTGACGCAGCACTGGGTCGAGGCGCGACCTTGGAGAACGCCGAACCCCCAGGAAAGCGCCGGCAGAGTTCACTTTGGTCTGCTGCAAGGCAAGAAGGAATTAAACGTCGCTTACGGATGGAGGACATATCACGTGTCTGGTATGTTGATCTTTTCCGCCTTTCTCTTTGTACAACGTGGATTATATTTTACGCATAATCACATAATCTTCTTTTCGAATAAAGAAATAGTAAGTATATAATCTTGAGTGGCATGCAGTCTGTCATATATATAATCGAAAAATTGATATACGCGTTATTTATTAACTAAAATTTTTCAAGCTACGTAGAATTTATGTTTGCAATAACATGCAAAATGTTCCACAATTCATGGAAAGAGATATTTATTTTATAAGGAATCAAAATAACAAAGATTTAATTTTTTGTATAAAAAGATCAAGGTACATTTCAATAATCGTTAAATATTCTACAATACGGAAATAAAAAAAAAACTATATTTCTTTTTATATCGTGAGAGAAACGCAAATGAAAGAATAAAAAATATTCAAAATCCTCTTTTCAAAATTGCTTTTTTTCGATTTTGTAGATTATCCAATATCGTCAGAATGAATTCGTGCCAATTTCCTTTAACACCCTTATTTTTTTTCGGGATTATCCGTCGGGATTATTCGCCTGAGGTGATTCTTTCGCGATAACTTCATAAATCGTTACGAAAGAGTCGAGTATTGCGTGATCAAAAGCCAGACACTTTTTGAATTGTGATTCGAGTGACTCGCACGCGACGAATTATGATCGCGCGGAGATATGCGATGGAGAGAAAGGCTCATGGATGACCGAGCATGCTGGTATGCGACTGGACCATAAATCTCCGACTGATAACCGAGTGTATTAGAGTTCTATATGGCGTTCAACGATGCTGCGGTTGATCGTGGACATGCGACATGCATGCATCTGCAATAAATAATCGATTTGATAATCATTGTTAAATTGGTTCCATTGATTTCATGTGTCGATCCACACCCTTTATGCCAGATGTGTTCGACAATTATTTTTAAATAAAAAAAATTCTAAAGTTGTGCGCACACTGACGAAAGATTGATGTGATATTTGACAATTACAAATTTTACTGACACGTGAAGTTAATAAATAATGTATTTTTAATTGTTTTTTATATATAGCGATGAGAAAGAACAGAATATTTTTCTTCGTCAAGTTGTCAAGTTGAGAGTGCTATTTTATTCATACACGTTTTTTTTTAAATCAGTATCATTTTAGAAACTAAGAAACTATTATTGTGCTATAACCGGCATACAATGGCATTCAAAGCATTCAAGTAAAAACATTAGCTCTTTGTGACATCTTAGAATTGGTAATTGTAAATGGAATCTGCAAAAATCTATTTCAAGAATATACATGTACATATATGCATAACAAATAATTTATAAAAGAATACTTCTCAAACATATAATTTTTTAATATAAAATTATATTATTCTCTTATGATAAATTTTATGCGTGTTCTATTCGTACGGAAATTGCTTATATAAATATGTATGTATGTTTATATTTCATAGATGTGAAAAGTCAGATGCGAAAGAAAATATATTGAAATTTAAAGTGTCAAGGTTGACAATAGCCCGAAAATCAACAATTCTGAGGGATCAGAAGAGAAACAATATATTGAGAAAATATCAGGAGGATTCAAAAATTGATAATTTCACTCTACTTTTATTTTTCCCATATTTCGGATTTATGACATTTCGCAACTTGTTTTTTGCGTTATTTCAATGTCAATGGAATCTTTTTAATTTATTCATGACGATTTTCGCATCTAGTCGAGTGTACTATATCCACTATTTTTGCAGAGCAACGATGCATTGTACGCGCGAAAAGGATGAATGTCCTAAAGACAATGCATAATAATCATGCCGATGAGCAAGCGACTTTTACGTTGCTATTATACCGTACTTCCGGGGAAAAACAACAGAATTGCTGGCACGCGCTGTGAGAAACATTTCTCTTTCATTCAAACGGATAAATCTGAAGGGATACATAAACTCGCATTTTTCCATAATCACATGCCAGATGTGATCACCACTTATATATAATTTTTTAATAGCGATCAGCTTGGAGAGGATTTTACCTTAAAATATCGAGAAAAGTCATTTTTTATCACACTTTTCAATTATTAATATCGTGCATAATTCATATAACTACGCATAAAATTCTAAAATTAATTAAAATAAAAGGCACTCTTTTGGAATTAATTGAAGGATTCAATCTGACTGCACATTTTTTGTTTGTGAAATTTATTTTATTTTATTTTGAATCATTAAACGAAAATAGATACATTAACATTTTTGTTCAAGATAACTGATATCAAAGAACCTGTTAGAAGGATATCCGGTGGTTTCGATGTACTATATCTGACAGAGTATGCCTGTATTTAAACACGTTGAATTATGTATACATCTTTGAATGTAAGGTCGATTCTTGTTCTCTTTGTGATATAACGTACCGATATGCATATCACAGTTACATTAAGATAATTACTGCTTGATCATATTTACGATCACGAACATGATTATTATCTCGTTCTCAGATAATGGATACTTATATGAGAATGATGTAAGAAAATAAACTTGTAACTTCTTGCTATTTTAAAAGACAAGAAATAATTCAATCAACGTTAAATGTTCTTCTAAATCAAATTTTTTTACAGATTAAAGTTTTAGATTTTATTAAATTGTTTAAGAAAAAGCGATTGGTGAGACTTTTGTGAAGAAATTCGAGTGATTTCATATGTGAAAACAAGTATATACTACATTCAAATTTCTCTTAACGCAAAATCGCAAGCACGTGCGCGCCTATATACATGCAGCTGTCAAGTTACAGGATACACAATAGATACACAGGAACTAGTTTCCGTGAACAAAAATCACGACCAAGCCTTGTGGTCTACTTTCACGTACGCTACTCGCATCATCAGCGTTACTGATGCTGCGACTGCTGTAAGAACATCTATTGCATTCTAGTACGCAATCAATTTTATGCAGGAGCTAAAAGGAGTGGTCAATAATTCCACCTAATTGTAGCACTCGCAGTTGTATATTAATCTTTTTATATAAATGCTTTAATATTTATTCAATATATTTTTAGAGGAGTTTTTAGAATAACGTATTATGCCGACATATTTGTTATACTTTTTATCAAAAAATCTAATCCTATTAAATTTAAAACTATTAACATAATTGCTATTTACAGAAATGTACATGTATAAAAATATATTATCCTTACATTTTTGTAAATAGCTATGATTTTGATAGAGTTTTAAATTTAATAATAGGATTGGATTTTTATCATCAAAAAGGAAATTTAGTAATTTCAGAATAAAGTTTGTTATTTCAAAATTTGAGTTAAACTAATGTTGTTTTACATTTTGCAGTTTCGATTCTTCTGTCAAGGAAGGCTCTCGAGTGTAAAAATGATAAATGTATCATATCAGATTGAAACGACAGGAATATTGCGACTGCGAATAGATATGTTTTTGAGTACTTGAGTACTTTGTGGTAGATGCGTCTTCGAGTCGGCGACCGCCTCCGGCAATGATCCGTTATTCACACCATCATAAGTTGAAATGTCTCGAGGAAACTTGGTCGTATCCTGAAAGCGCGTAATGTGCAAGATATTTCTACTTATACTCAATCTTTCTCTCTCAAGTTCGCGTCACGCCCGAATATAAAATGCGATAGCAGCGGCCTTTAGTTTCCGCGGTATGCAATAGATTCTGATCATCTGAAGGCGTCGGTAGAAGCGGAACATTGTACGTATTTTCAAGTGCGAAGAATTGCTGGAGATATATATTCTCATGTGCAAAGTTAATCGCTTAAGATCTGGCTTCGTTTCAATTTTCGGCCATTATGCTACGCTTGCATTATCCACGACCTCATTCCTGCGATACGTTGAGAACTTAGAACAGTCAATTGAAATTTTCTTTAAGAATCTTTTAAGGTCATCTTAATTATTGACGGAAAAATTGTAGAGAGAGATAAATACGACGAAAAAAATAATATTTTAAAATATATAATAATTATATAAAGAAATATACAAAATAATATTCTCATTTAAACATTTTTTTAAAAGAATTTACGATCTTATAATGTAATTTCATCATAACATTCAATGGAGTATAAAATACGCTTATTGTTTAATACGTTTTGTATATAATAACAGCGGTTATTATATGGTTATTATCGCAGAATAATCGTAATTGCAATTACATATATTTATAAATTATATTCATTAATCTATGAAAAACATAATTGGTTACAAACTAATGTTAATCGTTGTTAAGCCTTTTGGATTTAGCAATCATTAATTGAAGAATTTTGTATTGTTATTTGATAGTCATACATACTCACATACATATTTAATTTTTACATATTGCTGCATATAATTATAGAATCGTTACGTAAAGTCTAAACAATATATCCATACAGATCGTGTTAAAATAAATTGGAATACGCATATATCTCTCATATTACATGCAATAATATAACATTATTTAACATTATTATGTATAATGAGAAAAGATAAGTAATATAAATATGCAGTAACATATAATAAAGCGTAAAATATTCTCTAACATGCACTGTGTATTTTGTATCATTATGCTATCATTGGTTAATAATATTCTTGATAATAATGTTTCAGTTCCTCAAATGATCCGGCAGGATCCATCAGTGATGTCCTGGGCCCTTTGGATCGGTACCCTAACAACAACTTCGGCTGCCTTGGTAGCGGCAGCACTCGCTGCACTTTTGGCAGTTTTAAATACAGCTACTTCACCAAGATCGAAGATTCTATCCATTCCTGGTGTATACTTTATAAATATGTTAACACGTAAGTATACGTTTTATCAAAAATAATTCTTCAATAATATTAAAGAAATAAAATAGCAGACAAGAATCAAAGCGCGGTAAAAAAAAGGCAAACAATTTTTCAAATGTTTTAAACTCATAGAGAACTACATTTCATTTACAGTAAGGGAATTTCTGTGACTTATTTTCAGTGTTAATGTGCTTAGTTAGCACTTGTACTTGGTTAGCGCAGTATTACACAAGACTGTATGTCAATGTGCTTCCAAAGGAGGACATTGACAATATGTGGACCAGCGAGGGGTCTGCTGAACTTGGCTATTCGTTTTGGTAAGTTTTTTTTTTATCTAAAATAAAATTTCTATCTCGAATCAAAGTAACTACTAAGAATCAAAAAATTTTCTTGGCATTAATTTATTATCAGATTTGAATTATATGATCAAATTTTTCTCGTTATAATTTCTCGACTTTTGTTACTAATTGGAAGACTCCGGTTGATAATGATAAAAAAAAATGAATCCATGTATATATAATAATACATGTATATATAATAAGATTTTCTCTCTATAAGTTACGGAATTATAGCCAGTATTCTCTAAAATATCTTTTAATATAAATACTTTATTCTTATTTAATGAATATTTTTGCCACTCCAGGCTCGTTGTTAGCGCTGGTGTTGTACACTTTATTAGCATAGCTCTAATTGGCTGGGGATCCGGCAGAGAAAAAGATGATCGTCTGGAACCGATACCCGCGCTTGAGGAGAAAACAGCTGCAGCGATAATGTTATACTAAACGTTGATTAAGAATGTTTCATAAAATACAGCAGACTACAATTCAATTAAGAGAAACTAAAGTGAATTAAAGAAAAATTTTAAAATTTAGGACATCTACACCTGAGACCTTGAGACCGAACAAAAGTTATTTAAATAGAGATTAAACAATAATACAATTTGGTTCTCGTAGATTAGATTTGTGCTTCGCACAATTTCTAAGCATCTGTCCTAAATAAATTGTAATCATTCGCCTAGATATGATTCATTTGCAACAAATATTAAAATTTTGTTTAAAATTAGAGCGTAAGTTTGACGTAATAGATATAAGTATACTCTTTGATCCTGAAACGCGTTAATAAAGAACAATACTTGCCGTAACGAGCTAAGAGCTTAAATGTATACCGCCTATGTATACATAGGCATATAATACATACATTTTGCCGTATTTTTTATATATTGACTGATTGCATCAATTCGCAATATTCATGGAGTTCCCAAGCAATAATCGATGAATTTATGACGAACGTGCATTTTGCACAGAACAGTGATTGATTATGGTTATAAATGATTGCTCGCTTTATATGATATAAAAACATAGAAAACTTTGAGCATGGAAAAACGCTTTATTTAACTTGATCTATACATTATACTTTTTATTAATAAGGCCGCAATCTAGACAATTATCCTTTGAGACTTCCTTTAATAGATTTATACATATATATATATATATATATATATATATATATATATATATATATATATATCGTAGGTAATATATAAATATATTCGTATACGTATAGTAAATGTAAATCATGCTACAAATTTAAATGTGCCTTCTGTTATATTGTTTTCGTTATTAAATTTGTCTTTGATTTCATAAATTACTTAAAATCCATTTTTCTTATATATATATTTAGCACTATGTTCTTTTTTACAAAAGCGATTATTTTGACTAGATTGGGCTCTTGAGAACTATAATATATTATTGAGAACTATAATATATATACACTACTTATGAGATATTCAAGTAATTAGAGGACATTTAATAAGCGCGGCGTGCCTTTTCTTCGAAACATTCGAATTGTATTAACAATTACTTTTCGATATTGCTTTCTTTCCTATATAAAACATGATTTTATTCCTATATTCGTGATCGTAGTACATAGTACATGAAACGTATCATGAATTGTAAATACAACGAAAAGCTTAAATGAGCTCTCTTTGAGTATATATTTATTATAATGATATTATGGGTGTATTAAAAAAAAATGCAAACGAGATTACTTTGTGTATAATTCTCGTACATGTTTATTTATATTATGTTGAGATTTTTATTCTTACAAGCTATTTCATGTAAATGGCTTTACATGTATATTATACATAACGGTAATCATATTAGCTATAAGTGTACGGTAGAAAGATTGATGATACCACCAGATCTTTTCTTTAGTCATCGTTATTAGATTAGATTAGTTAAGTCAATCGAATATTACAAATATTGTACATTAGTTCACCATTCCTGTTTTATATAATAATGTAATAAGTGAATATACTCCATTATCATATCCCCTAAGATATTTTATTTCCCCAATTGTTGTTATATATCTTATTCAATGCATACATATGTGATGAATATAGAAAACTAATATAGGGAAGAGGCAATTTTTTAGCATGTATTTAGATATTACATGTATTACATAATGTATATGTACGTAATTTTCTACGTTAATTACATTGAATAAGATATGGAAATTGGAGATATGATATTTTAATTAGATGGTAACATCACATTGACTCTTTTCTGTATTTGAAATATCCGATCAACTTAACTAACTTTAACAATGAAGATTAAAAATAACCTGAAAATATCAATAAAATTCTTGCATTTACTCCTTTGTTAGATTTTTTGTATTATCTCGCATCTTATATGCATACATGTATAATATAAAAAATTATGCAAACATAGATACATTGTGTAATATATATGTGAATGAGTACTAAAAAGAGTTCTCTTGTGTATCGCACAATTCGATTATATTGTTTAACTTTATGCTTTCTCTGACATACCCCTTTTTTGTCTGAAAGAATAAAGTCACACACAAAATAATAGAATTAGATAGAATATTTATTAATTCTGTATTTGATAAAAATTCCATCCATATATAATGTAGATTCCTCTTAAAGAATAAACATATATATATATATATATAGGAATCCGATGAGTTCTCTTGTGTATCGCACAATTCGATTATAATGTTTAACTTTATGCTTTCTCTGATGTACCCTTTTTTGTCTGGAAGAATAAAGTCACACACAAAATAATAGAATTAGATAGAATATTTATTAATTTTGTATTTGATAAAAATTCCATCCATATATAATGTAGATTATAATATAATTCCTCTTAAAGAATAAACATATATATATATATATATATATATATATATATATATATATATATATATATATTATATTATATATTATATGGGAATCCGATGTTAGCGCCGACTGACTTTAGACCAGCCATCATCTTCCAATGGTCGTCTTCTGTCATCGGATCTAGGCGGAAGTCGATCATCTTTACGATCATCTCGTCTGAAAATCACAAAAATTCAAGTTTTATAAACTTGCATAATGCGATTAATAATGCAATTATTATGATTTATATATATACTTACTCGCGCTTAGGTGGCTCTCTAGGAGACTCTTGAAGCGGGTCGCGTTTTCGCCAATCCTGATTCGTGCTTCGCGATTCCCTGACAGGTTCATCACGACGATCGCGATAACCACCACGACGATCAGACATTCTACTGCGATCTCGATCTCGATCATCACGTATTGTATCTCGTGAAATTTCGCGTATCTGTAATTGCAATTAATTAAATAGAATTATATTCTTAAGAGAAATATATATATATATATATATATATATATATATATATATATATATATTTAAATAGTAAGTAAATAATAATGTAATAATAAAATATAAAATAATATAGAGGTTAATAAGAATAAAAAGAGTTTTATATACATAGAACACTGCAGAGTTATAATACTTTGTATTGAGAATGTATACTTACTCCGCGTCCATCTATTCCGCGATCACGGTCGCGATCGCGGTCACGATCACGATCATCCCTTTTGTCAAAACCACGGTTGTCCAATCTATCTCGATCTCTTAAATCGTCCTTGTCGAAATTATCATCTTTTCTCCATTTATCCGTAGTGTCTTTCTTCCATCTATCAGAGTCATCATTCCTTCTCCATTTATCCACGTCGCGTCGTTCCGGTTCTCTTCTCTTCCACGAAGAAGACTCCTCGATCTTCTCATCACGTTTCCTCCAACGGTCCGTTTCGTTTTTGAGTCCATCAGAATCCTTATCGGCGTTGCGTCGCCATGATTCCATTGCTAGCAAAGACGAAAAATAAGATAAATTAAATTTCATTAATATATACGTATATTAAAAAGCGCATCTATCAAATGAGAATATTTTTACTGGATACTTACTACTTTTCGGACCATCACGGTCACCGCGGTCGCGGTCACGGTCACGGTCACGGTCACGGTCACGGTCGCGTTCACGATCACGATCACGATCACGATCACGGTCGCGGTCATTATCTTTATCTAAACGTCGCCATGTTGATGTTAGTTCTTTATCTCTCTGGCGTTCCTCTTCTAATTTACGTTCAATCTCGGCTTCCTTGGCTCTAATAATTTCGGCTTGCTTCTTCAGTTTAGCTAAACGTTCGGCTTCTCTGGCTTCTTCTTCGGCCCGTCTAATTTTCTCTTCCTCTTCCCTCTTGGCTCTTTCCTCTTCTAAACGTTTCTTCTCTTCTTCCTGTTTGATGCGCAATTCCTCCAGCCGTCTTCGTTCCGCAGCTTCCGCACGTTCCTTTTCCCATTTCGCTTTACGCTCGGCCTTACGTTCCATTTTGCGTTTTAATAATCGCTTGGCACGTTCTTCATTCATTAATTTTTCAAATTCTTTCAGCTTTTCCAGATGTATGCTCCTACGTTCAGCTAAGATCTTAGTCAAGAAAATATCATGATCTTCCTTCATGCGAGCCAAACGTTCTCGAGTCGCTACAGCCTCCTGCCTTTCTTCAATAGCCGCGGCGATTCTCTCATCCTCCTGCTGCCGCCAAAGCTGTTTTGCTTGCTGCATTCTCTCCTGTACAGCCTTTTCCAGCAACGGAATCTCCTCGAGTCGCTTGGCACGTTCCAAATAATCAACTTTCTTTTCTTGGGACTTGAGCTTTTGTTGCATCTCTCTGCGCTCTTTTTGCAGTTCTTCAGCTTCCCGCGCCGCAATCTGCTCCGCGTCCAGCTTCTTGATCTCATCTTCGTCCAGTTTCTTAAGCACTTTCTGCCCGTGACTTGTTTGCGAAATCTGTTGCATCTTTTCCTTAAGATGACGATCCTTGATCTGCTGAATCTCACTCTGCTGACGTTTCCGCTCACGCTCTTCGCGCTCCTGCTCCAGTCGCTTCTGTTCAGCTAGCATTTGTTGTCGCTGGAGTTCTTCCTGTCGGCGCATTTCCTCTTCTTCGCGGACCGTATTGATGTGCTCGATGTACTCCTTTCGTTCCTCGATAATCTTATGCCTGCCCAATATTCTCTGATGTTCCTTCATCTTAGTTTCATGATAATGAGTAACCAACGCGTTACGTAGTTTTTCACGCTCGAGTTTCTTTTTATTGGGATTTATTACATTAATGGAACGATGCAACACGGTTGCCATGTTCACTAACTGGCAGCGTATTTGTTCGGAGGGCATCGCCTGTAGCACTGGACCATCTGGATGATCCTCTCGTTGTGCTTCTGAGAGATCCACTCCAAAGTGAACACATGACTTGCCATGGTCTATTCTGATTTGCATATCGTTGTAGCGCACGCAGTCCACTAAAAGACGCTCGAGATGAAAATCTACTGTGAATTTAGCAAGTTCTAAAAGTCTGGAAAATTGTATAGTTTGATAGACTTGGGAGATCTGATGAACGAGACGCACAAGGGTCACATCTTGCAAAGCTGGGACGTACTGAGCCAATGGGCTGTTTTCGTCCGCTTGTAATGTCTGAATAACAGAATCGACTCTGTTACAAAGCTCTAATGGATGAAACTCCACCTCTAACCACGAGTACAATTCCTGTAACTGCGGTGACGCGAGACTGACAACGTTTAAACGAACGATATCTTTCAACAGAGAAACGCGTGTTGGCGGTTGCGAGAGGCCCAAAAGAGTCGCGAGTTTTTGAGCCTTTTCTAATGGGCTTTTATCTGTCTCTATAAAGCGATCAAATTCCGGATGAGCAGACGGCAATGGTATCGATAACGTTGCCAACAACACACGGTTGGCCATTCGCTGTTGTTCCTCCGAAGACATGTTTTTCTTCATTTCACGAGAGAGTTGCAGAAGTTTGAATAACGCAGCCGCGTGAAATAGATAATTGCCGGCCTTCCAAAAGACCATAGCGAGCTTCTGATAATAATTTGCCATCGTTTTTGGTACAGGGAGTTTCTTCGATAGATTCATCATACCATGTACATCCTCCGAAGATTTAAAGGCTTCCTGCCATAATTCCATTTGTATTGCGGAGTCTAATTGGTTTAATCTAGTCTCTAAATTTAATTGTTGTGTCTCTGCTTTATTCATAGAAACATTCGAGACAAGTGGTGGCAGCTTACAAATTTCCTCAAGATGTTTTCGTAATTTTTCGCATAATTTACGAAATTCAGTCTTACGATTATACTCGAGACAAAACTGGAAGGCCATACGTGCAATATCATGATAAAGAGTTTCTACATGTGCATTAGTTCTGAGCAACTCCAAGCATTGGCAGTACGATTCCCATAAAAATTTTACCCAAGGTGTCAAGATAGTACGATCGCTTCTATCCTGTGCATCCTCTCCGCTAACAGCCGAAAGTAAGATGCTTTCGGGTGTAGCAAGATTATCAAGATCATCAATATCGATTACAGCTTGCTGACTCTGTTTACGTGCCGCATTTGTCTTCTCTTCAGCCATTCTTAAATAGCCACGTATTACATTCTCTAAACTCCCAACATTGACAGATTGGAACATATTTCTGTATTGGAATAAACCTTCCTTTGCTATGTGTGATTTCTTCAATTCTACACAAAGATCCAAATACTTGAACATTATGGGCTCCAATACAGATTCTGACCAATTGTATGTCCATTTTTTATTACGGAAGACTTCTTGCAATGTGTCTAATGCTCGAGCTGATTTGCCCACTTCAATAAATTCTGTTTAAAAAAAGAAAAATGTCAGTATTTATGTAGCAATAATTGTACTCAATTTATAATTTTTTTATTATAAAAAATTTATATATGACAATAATTTAAGAAATGAATCAGAACAGAGTATGCTAAAAAATATATTACACTGACATAATTAAAAACAATTTTATGGGATAAAAATCTATTCTTTTCAGATTAATTTTATAAGTACTATACTTTTTTGGAAATGAAATGAAAGCATATATCCAAGTACAGAAAGAAGAAAAGGAAAAGAAAAAAGAATTAAGTATCATAAATATTTACTACTAGTATAAATTATTCACTGAGCTTATATAACAAAATATGATGAGACATTTTCAAAGAAGATTATTAATATAAAACTACTTTTTATTTCCTCACATATATATATCATAATGAATAAGAAATTAATATAATAGAATACATGAAGATGGCAAGAACACATATTTCCAAAACTTAATATTTCAATATCTTTATCAAATACAAAAATTCAAAACTGTTTTATATATAATCTTAAAGTACGTTTTTTACTGTTCTCGAATTTAAAAAATATATTCGTGATAAAACTTTGATGATTATAAGCCTTGTGAAGGTGATATAATGCATATGCATATGGTCGTGAAAAAAGTATCCTGAAAGGAAACGAACACGACGATAGACAATCCTTCGGAATTATATGACAAGTACGTCGATAATTGTGACGCTTAATAAAATTATATCCACGAGCTAGAGCTCCGGAATCCGAATTTCGTCGAGACTCGTCGCGCGTTTCTCGCGTGAGAACGCTTCGAGAACGCGAGTTCTTTTTTTTTTCCTCTCGCACGACGATAGAATTTAATGCCATCGGCCATGTCACGTTGTTCGAGACATGAGGCGGAATCGTGACTTACCGTTCGCCCGTTTCAGGGCGTTTTCGGGTCGCTGCCCGTACCGTGCCATGATTGCTTGACGCTAGCTGCGATTACAGTTGTACCATAAACACCGTTCCCGGAAGGTAGAGGCGGTCCGCTGAAAGCTCAGAAATTCCGAGATCGCGCGACAAGCCCGTATCCAACACCTTGCTCGACCGCGTGTAACTACAGTGCACCGGATAAGAGAAGGCGGTCCACCGAGGAAAGATGGCTTCCTGTAATGCGTTAGTCAAAACGCCGTCTCGTACTGCGGCGTTCGGGACGGATCGGTGTTTCGGCGGCGGGTTCTCGCGGTAAAAAAATTTTCTAACAGCACAGCGATTGTTTACAGGTTACATTTATCGTTACATAACATTTCGCGATTCGTGAATGGAAGTTAGCGAGCTTAAAGCGAGGAGCGTTCATTTCCTCAGGCATATGTTTGCGGACCAATCAATTTCCTTGTGCTTACGGCTATGCGCTTATGCGAAAGTGTGTGTTCCCCTCTTCAGTGCTGGTAACCGTTAGGTAGCCAAAGGCCCTGATGAAGGCGAGACCAGTATTTTTCATTGGTTTCAACGCCACACCGTAGTAGCGGCCAAAGTAGTAATTACGTCCCCAAGATAAAGTCGCGTCGTTAACACGATAGTAATAAATTTTCGTAGTCAAAAGTCGCATCGTTAATACGATATTATATATATATAATATGAAGAAGATATATATGAATGCGAGTAAGACAATATAGGAATGAGACAATCATATAAGCAAACAAGAAGAAATTAGCAACGTCCAAAGAAGATAAGAAGATGGAGCCGAAGATTTTGCCGTCCTTTTTTTCCACTCTTATTATTGTCTCGTTCGCTTCTGATAATAAGACAATGAGAGTGAGCGAGACAATCACAGGAGTGAGCGAAAGAGAAATATTCATAAAAGCTCGATCTTGAATCCTCGAATCTTCTTTGCACGTTGCTTTTTTTCTCTCGCTCACTTTTGTCATTGTCTCAGGAGCGAGCGAGACAATAAGAGGCAAGTCTCTGTCACATTTCATCGGTCTCATGAATTAGCCTGGACTCGAACCAGGGGCAAAGTCTTTCGATAAAATCAACAGAATTTAGCCAAGATTCAAACCAGGGGCAAAGTGTATTGCACGGAAATGCCGGTCGCGCCTTCATGCGGCTATCCATAATCTGTGCCGTTAGCGACTGATGGCTCTGTCATCTGACTCTAGGGAATGACACGTGACCGGCGCACGTAATGAAGTTTGGCGAGTTCAATGTTTCAAATATATTTCGAATAGGATTCAAATCGGTTACAGAGTCGCAAACGCGCGTTCAAACCGTTGCGCATATTTTTGTTAATTGTTGTTTAAAAGTGAATCTCTCGGTGAAAAAGTTATCGCGAGTGCTTTGTGAAATATCGAACGTTTATCGTGACGCGTACAATCGTTTTTTTATAAAAACATCGTGATTTTAGTGTCGTCTTCTACGTGCCCGGAATCAATTGAAGCCATTTTCGAGAAATTCACTTCATCGCCGAAATGCAATCGCAATAATCATCATCAAGTACGTGCATACATTTGATATAATTAAATGCATGACTTTTATTTTATGTAACAATTCATTCCGACTATTCAACCATGAAAGTTGATTTGTACTTCGAAATTTTGATTAATTCTCGCTATTTCGATCCTTTGAGAATCGCAATATTGCTTTAACGATTAATAAAAGATTGATAAGTCTAATTAATTTGACAAGAATTCTAGATTTTTAAACAGATCATAAAATCTGTTACAACAAATCACTAAGTTGTGAAAGAATTGTTTCATATTTTATATGGATTATATAATTGTTATTGTTTAAAAGTATATCATTGAGAATAGACAATTATGAAGCAGACCTCGTTTTAAATATTATGTGACCACAGTATGACAAATATAAAATTGCAATCTCTTTCAATTTTATCAATTTATTTCAATATTTTAATTTTTTATACATATATATTGTCAAAAACATTCAAAATAACAAAACAATTATTAGATAATACAATTAAAAAAATGATAAATTTGTACAAAAAAATATAATATACATGTGTGTGTTTAATATACTTTTTCCACATTTTGTTTTATACATTATAACATAAAAATATTTTCAGCAATGGCCAAATTAATAAGAAAACTTTCCACAGCTGGTGCTAAGTTTTTCTCTCTAAATATTTCAACAGAAATCATTTTTTTGCCATCTGGAGCTTGAACTGTCGCTAATGAAGTTAATTGATTTAAAAGATCTTTCGTTTTATCGCTTATCTCAGAAATAATTTGTGCCTCTGTATAGTTTTGATTTTCACATAACTGAACCATAAATAAGGCTATTTCCTTGTGAGTTTTTGTCATTGTAAGACTTTCTAAAATAATGTACAAATTATTAGAAAATATTTATTTTATTTATATATTTAAGATAAACAAAAGACTAATTTTTGTTTTGTTTTATTATTACCTTTTGCATGCGGTGCAACAGTAATTTCTCGAGCAGGAATGTTTACGAGTAAGTCATACAGATCTGTTCTTGATGATATTGAGCTATTGCTGCAGCCAGCCACATAATAAGAATATCTCTATATGTAGCAACAATAATAATTAACAATACAATTCATATTTATTAATTATATTAATATATATTAATTAATAACTATAATAATAATAACATAACAATAATAATAATAAAGAATAATATATTGAGATTCATGCAATCTATTTTGAATAATGAAATGATCTTCATCTATAATTTCATATTATCAAAAATATTCTCTTTAATAGAACACATACCTTTAATTCAATCAATTCATCATTTACTAAATCAATCCAGGGAAAGAGATTATCAGTCACTTTTCTGTGTTTCATTAATGCAGGAAATGTTCTTATCCACTTAAGAAGTTGCTCCAAGCTGTGATGATATATAATGATTTTTTTTTTCAATAAGAGAGCAGTATAAATCAAAATTGTTTCTAATTCGAATGTTTTAATCAGTTCTTTGACATTAGTACTAGCTGCGAATCGATGAGTATTAAAATCATCGGATACAAATGTTCCATTCTCCTGTGTTGAACATGATCCTTTTGTGAATACAGAAAGATATAATTGCAGAATTTCTGTTGGCTTTCCTGTTTTGCAATACATCTTGCTAAGAACTCGTGACAGCACTTCATACTTTTGTGGATTAAAGTCCTTTGCAAAAAGAACCAATGCAAACTGTTTTACCTGGAATAATTATGAAATAAGATATGAAAAGATGTTTGAATATAAAATACTTAAATACTTTTTTTGATGAAAAAGATAGAAATTCTTATAATAGATATCCACCTTTGGTAATTTATCAGAATCGAATACTTCACTGCAATGTATATAAAACCAATCATGGCCATGTCTTGCACATACAAATACATAAGGAGAACTATGTTCCAATTTCATATTGCATTTTCTTGTGACTACAGTCTTCTGAGATTCTGTTACTGCAGGATACGACCATGTCCACAAGATATCTCCATTGCAGTCTTTCTCTAGAATTTTCATTTTGGATTAATCACACTAAGCAATGCAAATATTTGATAACGCATATGAAAAAATAGTTTGTTTATATATTTATATTATTTATTGTTTTATTATAAAAAGCTATGTTTTTATACCTATTATACTACAAGAAAGTAAATCCGTTAACGGTGCCATTTATGGATTTTTTTTTTATAAGTAATTAACAATAATAACACTGTTGAAAACAATAAAAATACACATTATTCTTTATGCCTTGATAATGAAATTATTATATTATTATATTTTCTTTTAATCGATTAGTCTTTTAGTCGGCTATTGTCTTATCACAGAATAAATTTTTTTTTTTTGTTGAAGATGTTTCCAATTTTCAATGCGAAAAAGTTATTTAATATACACAACTAGAATACGAGGTTATGCTTATAATCCACACTTTTCGGTCAGCTGCAATCAGCTGTAGACAGCTGTAGAACATGGAGGGGAAAACAGGAAATCTGCACATAACACATGCTTCCTGAATTTAATGTTTTATTTAAAACAAAACAGATATATATTTTACTATTTTTATTTCTGAAAAATACAATTAAAAAGAAAATTATTTAATATTTTTACATTTTCGCGCGAAAAAAATTTATTTATCGGGTAATTTGTCATTAAAATTAATCCTAGCAGCTAAAATGTTAGCCATATGCGCTAATCAAAAGAATTATTTAACATAATATTATAAATGTGCATATAGAGTTACATATTATTTACTCTCTTATAGAATTTTTGTATTATCTAGTTCTTCAATATTTTAAAGCTAATTTAATTTTTATTTTTTATTAATATTTAATATTTCCAGTTTAAAGGTTTTTTTTAAATTAAATTAAATTTGAAATTGTGATCAAAATTGATTGTCTCAAAAAAGATTTATGAATAATAAATGTAACTGAATTATATGTATATCAGAGTTATAAGTTGTTTAGTAATCAAATTTTTTATTTAATTTATTGTTTCGTTTTTATTTATAATATTTTGTTTATATGAAATACAAATGATAACTCTGTCCGTGCAACAATTTTACAATAATTAATTAATAATTAATTTTTTTATTCTAAAAGCTAGATCATGATTTAAAGCAATTTATTCAAATTACTATTTTATTTCTATTAGAAATGTAAGTAATATGCAAAAATCGTGCAAAAAAGTTCTATATTAGAAAAATTTTAGCTTTTATGAAATGCGTTTAATATCATTATAATAATTAAGCTTAATCGGTAGTTAAATATATATATATATATATATATATATATATATATATATATATATAACAATTTTTGTTGCTCTAGCTGTTTCATCATGATGAAGTAATAATAATAATTACAAATTCTAATAATCGTAGCTATTACTTGTTACAACTATTGCATATATATGTCTATGCACAAAAATGTACATGTAAAAATGTTATCATTATATCTTTATTTTTACTAAGGTATTCGTTATGTATTTATTTTTGTGCAAAAAAAAAATTAATCTACATAAATATTTTACAAAGTACTATAATATATAAAAAAGGCTCTAATAATTATCATACTTTTATTGATTTTTACAATAATCTCTAGATGAAAGACAGTTTGAATATATCAGTAATATTAATAATATGTTAATAATTAACACAAACAAATAAAAAAATTTTTATATTAAGTCTATTATAAGTATTTTTATTACAATAATTTTTTATTAAAATACATATATTTATCGAAATATGGTTCTTTAATATTAAAGATCAGATTATAATATAATTATCGATTTTTATTTTTTTGACAATTATGTATTTTCGATAAAAATTTTATAAAGCTATAAAATTATATCATACATTTTTGTACAGATAAATATGACAAATATTAATAAATAATTAAAACAAATTCTTCTAAAATAATTAATCTTAAGATTCTAAAGTTTTTTTAATCTAATAAGAAAATGAAATGATGATAAAGAAACAATAATTACATTATGTTTGTGACAAACAATATAGATAGTTGTTCAATTACACAATTATTGTTAGCGATATATTGTTTGCTGTTGATATTTATAGAAAATAACAAAAAGTGATGTGAAAGAATGGAAAGATATAAAGCCTTGTCATAATGAATTATTAACAATGAATATGTCGATGAAAGATCACAGAGATGATGCTTATGATACTAATACTTTTTTTCTTTTAATTAAAATTGTTTCAGTTAATCATTTTCAATGCGCAAATTGCCACTTGACTGTCGGGGGCTTTTCCAAAAGGTTTATTTCCATCGGGTGTCTCATATTGATTCACTTGATATACCAGCAATGTGTCATATTCATACACGTCCATGCCAAGTTGCTGCATAAAGTTTACGTAAAAATGTAAATTAATAATTCTTTCAGCGATATATATATATATATATATTTTTTTTTTTCTATAATTTGCGACAAAATTTTGTGTAGAATTTTATTTACTATTTTTATTTATTATTTTTGTTTTTTATGTGTGACATAGAAAAAATTATAAAAAGTATATGTATCATTCAAAATACATCTCAGGATATATACATTTGTTAAAATATATGGCACATTAAATTATATGAATAGAATTCTATCTGATATTTCGCGAATTATAGAGATTTAAAGTATGCTCTCTGTTATGAAAGATATTTGAGAGAGAATTTATTGTTTACCTGAGTGAGAGGACTGGTATTTGTAGTGAATATCCCGGCGAATCCTTTTTGTTGAGCGAATTGTAAACAATACTCTTCCATCTGTTGCATCACTAATACGTTTTCCGCGAAATTCAAGTCGCTGCATGTCGCCATCATGGAATTATGCATTATTTTGCCCTTGCCTTTCGGTAGTTTGTTTTCTTTAATCGGTTTTTCCAGATACTCGAGAAAGTCGAATATAATCATTAATTTAGAGTTCAGTGTCAGTTCAGGTTCGTCCCAAACATCAAAATTAAGGGTAACTCCGATCGTTTTGTCATTTTGCGCCGATTTTATCGCGAAGCTCAAACCTTTTTCTATGAGAGAGTTCCATATAGCTTCCATCAATTCCCGATAATCGGCTCTCGTTATGTCCGGCATTAACCATTGCTCCAAATCGGCTTTCGAATAAAAGCTCTCTGTGATTATTCTGCAAATATTAAAACATATTTATATTGTAAGTGCGTCATTTTCTGCCTGAATTGAGAATCGAATTTTGAATGATACTCACTCGATCGCGTCCAGCTTGTGAGAATCGCTTAACGTTTCGAAAATATACGGTTTCTGGTCGATTGTCTCCTTCAGAGGTTTTTCGTCAGAAGATATAAGTTTCATGCGGTCCAATACTTCGGCCAAATCTTTTGCCGTGATGAAATCCGTGATGCTAATCTCATAACCCTGGTCCCTTAACTTGGTCACAGTGTAAATGGAATTTAAGGAATTTCCACCGAGCTCGTAGAAATTCGCATGCAGATTCACTAGCGCATCATTTCGTCCGATTACGGATGCGACAGTCGGAAAAAGAACTCTGGCTTTCTCAAGATCTTGATCTGGTACACCGCTGTAATTGCAATTCGCAGCAACGTTGTCTTCTGTAGAATAAAATTTTCCAGAAACTTAGTATATGTGATACAATAATAGATCTTTTATGATAAAAATGATGGGTCACTTTCAGAAGAATTTTTTTTTATTTATTTATTTAATGTAAAAAAATTTTGATGACATGATTTATTCTGGGCATTCAAGTTTTTAATTTTTAAAAGAATAGTAATTATAATTTAAAAACATGGGAATTTTTTAATTCTTTTTTAGAAAAAAAATTTCTTTCAATTTTAATGTAAGAATAATTACTTGCTGAAATAATATGCACGAAATTTAATTGCTCGAAAAATTTAAATACTTATAAATATATTAATTTGATTAATATATTGGATGGATATATCAATTAATTGATACATTAATTACTTCTTTCAATTACTTATATCATGATAGTTCAAGGAGGTATAGATATATTATACATATGATATTTTGCTCGATAAATTAATATAAAATCACTAATTTGACATACCATTATTAGGATAAAATGATTCATAGTGTTTTAGCAATGACTGTCGATCCGTTTTTCCATTGATTAAAAGAGGTATGTGGTCAATGACAAATATTTGTGGTAACATGTATGGTGGCAACGTTTTTTGGAGAAGATTTTTAATCTCCGAATTGGATAGAGTCGTGTCATCAACGATGGTAACAAAAGCTATTAATGCCTGAGAGAAAAAGCAAAATATAAAACTTAACATGATATAAAGATTTTATAATTTATATACTATTAAAGTTAGTATAAGTTGTATACTATTTTGTGGAAAAGCCGTATTTATAAAATATCTATATTTAATTGAGAGTGTTCTTATGTGTGTAATATACAAAATGATCTGCGAACAAAAATATTGAAAATTAATTTTATATACGAAACGCTTTGGATATTTAAATCTTCTAAAAGAAGAGAATTATTTTTCGAAAATAATTAAACAACGTTTCATAGTATTTTTTTTTTTACTTTACGCGCATACGCATTTACCTGTGACAGTTCACCGGGCTTGTAACAAAGAACCACGACCTTATCGATACCGGATATCTTGGCAATTATTTTCTCAACTTCCGTAAGATCGACGCGATGACCTCTAACTTTAATCTGCGAATCCACTCGTCCCTCGTAAATTATCGAACCTTTGGCAATTTTAGCGTAGTCGCCAGTACGAAAAATCTTTGGATATTCTGCAAATAAATCAGCATATTTGTTCGAAATATATAACAAAGCTGTAATGTATAGGATACGATAATATAATCCTTTAATTATTGCTTCGTCTCGCGAAAGAGATTACGAATGAAAATATTTGCAGGCCGCAATATAAATTCTTCGAGTTTAATAGACCGGTATCCGATATTCTTACGTCTTTTTTATTTTTCTCACTTGGATCGATAGCGTAGGGATTGTCCAAAAATTTATGTGTGTCTCGTTCGCGTATATAACCCGCGGTGAGATTTCTTCCTGCCACGATTAGCTCACCGACTTCTCCTTGGGGAATTAATCGCATGTCCTTGTTCACGAGATAAATTATGCAATTGTCGATCGGCCTTCCTGCAACAAAAGTGCGTCAAGCGATATAAGATATTATATCAGCGATAATTTTTTACCATCTTTTTTATTAGCTATGTTCGATGATTAGTTGATAGTCTGTCTATTAGAATTCTAGATATTAAAAGGATTTATCAAGTCATTGTCAATATTATCTCTTTATTAATTTAAAAAAAATTAATTAATTACAAAATTATTTACAATTAATGAAGCATCAATTCCTAAATCATATTCGATAGATAAAAATTTTATTCTTACCTATTGGCACTTTCTCCATTCCTTGTAATTGCGCGCGATTGCTTAAAAGGTAATATGTGACGTCACCCATGACCTCTGTACTGCCGTAGAAATTAGCCAATATTTTGTCCTTGTTGTTAAATGTATCAAAAAATTGATCGGCCAATGCGATTGATAAAGTTTCTCCTGAGCAAATCCAGAGTCTCAAGCGATCGAGAGCTTGTTGAGAGCTTGTCGAGAGATTATTATTATTCTGCGCAAAATGATAATATAGATCGTATATTACAATTAGAATCAGGCGTAGTAGACGGTAATTGTTTTTGTCTCCAATTTTAATAAATCAGATGTTTCTATTATAGAAACATGCTACGTTTCAATGTGACGCGGTAAATGTAGATCACAAGGGATTGATTTAAATAAAATTATTCAATTATTCAATTTGCTTTAAATAATTCATGCAAGGTGATAAATAATTGTGTGACTCTTGCTAATTAGGAAAAAAATAGTTTAATCTATATATTTAATCTAAGATGATTTTAATACAAGCATTGCTCGTGTTGATTTATGGAAAAATTTCTGTCAATTGCGAAGATCCTATCAGCTGATTTAAATGTCACCGATTTGTAAACGCACTTTGATTCAACTATAATATTTTATTTCATTTATATATAGCATGTAATTTGTTTAAACTTAACTATTGCGAATAAACATATCTCCTTGTTGGAGGTGTGTTTCTTAATTAAAAGTGTCTGGCTGAAATGCCAAGAGTACAAGGCTGTTTGAAGTTTTTGCTAGCCTTTAAGAGGAAAAGCAATATGTTTTCGCTGTCCATTCCAGATTGTAGATTATGCTTATATTTTACCCGCAGAGCGCTTGATGATTACTCTCGCAAGTTATTAGAGATTTATTTCAGTGGTCAGATTTAATAATCAGATAAAAATAAGCGCAGTATCTTTTTTACCCGACTATTAAATCTAACCAGTAAAATAAATACGCAGTAACTTAGATCTTATACGATGTTGTGTCAAATAAAAATTACAATTCCGAGAAATTTATATAATTGCGTAGTTAAATGTAGTTAAATGTATACTCACTCGCAAACCCAAATACATGAGCAGCGAACGTAGCAATGATGGCACAAGCACTAAACGTTGTATCTGAAACATGCATGATTTTTCGTTTTTTGTAAATTGTATTGCGCGCATAAATTTAAAATAATTTATCTTTGAAAGGGATCAACAATTTTGTAAGATCCTAAATTGTTTATGATTAAAAGTCGATTTCTTTTTAAATTAGTTTGATTTTTTTAAAGTTTATTTTTAAACTATTAGAGTAAATCACCTGCTAATTGCAAATATATTAAAATTGCCACATTAAATACGCTTTTTGTATAATTATTTTCTTTAAAATAGATCAAACATATAAAAAATATCATCTTATAAAGTGACAATAATTTAATTTAATTTATAGCATGAGAAATATATATAGGATGATATACAATTTCCAATAAAAAATTTTGTAAAATCTAAAAATTCTTACCATGTTAGTGAGAGACTGTCCTCAGTAAGAAATAAATGTAAATTATATTTTTTATAATTATAATAAATATTTAATAAATATATTAAAATTATGTAATAAATATATAATAATTTTATTTGCTTTATATTTCTGTCTTTTACTTAGGAGAGAACTAATAATTATTTTCTACTCGTGATAATCTCTCTAACAAGTTGTCAAAGTTCTTTACACTTGTTATAAAATATTTTGCATTGTTGCAATTATTGCACAATAAATTAGTAAATTTTGAAAGTTACCTGATGTTTCTCCAATAGCGGTACGAATTTCTCCGGATCTTTCGTAACGCTTTTCGGCACAATCACCAGCGTACGGCCTTGTAGAAGGGGTCCCCAAATCTCCGGGACACTGTCGACGAATGTGAGAGCAGTTTTAAAGACGCATCGTTCTTCGTTATCAACGTACGGAAGTTCTCTCCATTGCCATTGTAGACGATTCAGTAGAGTAACATGCGGTATAAGTACACCTTTAAAAAAATTATTAAATACTAATTACATATAAACATGGACTTAGATCGTTATTCCATAAAAATGTCAGTCTATGTTTCAGTTGAACGTACTTAATATATTATACAATTAATATGCAATTAAATTTAAACATGAGCTGTGAAAGTGCAACGACATTCTTGATGTCACGCTTGTGTATGTAACGTGTATATAATTTTTTTTTTTTTGCTATTGAATTAGACAGCTGACTTTTGCAACAAAAATAATGATTTAATGACGTTTTTTTTTTTTTATTATTTGCTATGTGTTATAATACTGTGAAATTATGTCACGTGATATTTGCAATATTTTAAAAACATTTATAAATCAGTTTACGATGGGAAAATAATCATGTAAATATGCATCTTGGTCTTGTGAGAGATAATTATACTGCTAATATGTAAATCTTTTTTTGTATACGTAACGTATCGTATACATAATTAATACGAATATGATGTTACCTTTTGGAACTCCTGTACTGCCGGAAGTATAAAGAACAATGGCAAGTTGATTCGACCACTTTTTGGTTTTTAACGTGTCTTCTTTTTCTTGCTCAGCTTCTCTCAAAAGCTGTTCATACGTCACGATCGAGGTTCCCTCATAAATTGACAAATCCACTAAATGAAAATCATATCTTTTTTATTTAACTGTATCCAATAAATAAATCAATGTTAGGCAAAAAATATTGATTCTTTTCTCGAATTGTATCGTAATAAGACGTAAAAACTTAAGGTATTTTCGTGTGTTGTTATGTAGATTAAATAATAAAATACATATATTTACATTTTCTGTATATTATATATACTTTGAAAATTTATATGCTTTCAAAATATCTTTATGTAAATATATGATTTTGCGCAAGAAGCTTGCTCAACATAATTATAAAGAAAAAAATTAATTGCTTTAAAAATCTCACAATTATTACATATAAATATTAAATATCTCACATTTAAATAATAAATATCTCACATTTATTACATACTGCACGCTTAATTTATCCGCGGACAGATCTATCAACTTTAATTAATGCTAATCTTGATAATCCGTTGTCATATTTCAACATCAAAATAGCTTTATTATAAATAAACAAGATTATATGAGATATATTTTAGTAATTTGTATAAATTGACGATAATGAAATAATTTATTGACAATAATGCAAAATTAATATACATTAATATTAAATAAAGTTAAAATAATAACATTCAGAAATAAAATTTAAATTATCAATTAATCATTAAATCGTCTCAATAATAATAATTATTTTTTTAATCTCGTTATTTAAAGATATCTCACTATTACATTAAACCAAAAACATATTATATTTTAAAATTTATATTATGGATTATATATAATCTATTAAAGAAAAAGAAAAAAATCGCTTACTTAATTGTTATAGAACTTTAGAATTAGTAATTTAAGATTAATAAATTATTCTCACTAAAATGTAATCTTACAAATTAGTTTTATTAATGTTGATAAATTTCGTTTAATTAATTGTTGTGCTTTTAAAAAATTTAGAATTGAAATTATATAGAAAAAAACTCACATTCAAATTAAGAATAGAGCAAGAGATGGATAAATAATTTAAAAGTAGGATTAAAATTTATCACTGTTGTTAAAACCAAATTTAAAAGTGAAAAAATAATTAAAAATTTTTAGTAATATTTACTTAGGCCTTTCATGAGATGTAAAAAAAGTGATGTTTACCTCCTTCTTCGATCAATACTATTAGTGGTTGTGCTTCTTCGAGAATGTGCTTTGTCCTGGACATCGGAAATTCCGCGTCCAAAGGTAGATAAGCCATTCCTGCTTTGAGTATACCAAGTAATGCGATTGGAAGACGATGTGACGTTTTCATGCAGACAGCCACCAGTGATTGAGAAGTTGTCTCCGATTTTTCGTATTTTTGCAAGACTCGTGCCAATCTATTGGTAATGTTGTCTAATTCTTTGAAAGACAACACGTGTTCCCGGTTGTTATCATCTGTGGAATTTTCAATCTCAATGTTTATACTAATTCTTTTGACACGATATTTTCACGTTGCATTGAACATAATTAGAGACAGTTAAATTAGTTTTGCATATATATTATTATTACTATATCTCAAGTCGGAACAATTGCATTCGAATTCTATCATTTTCAATCATTTACACACTTTCTTTCTTATCAAATTACTTAACATTATTAATCTTAATTGCATTAATCTTGATTTATTTGCATATAAAATATTTATGAATAAATAGCTTTAACTTTATTACTAGCTAAAATAATACTGTTAATTAGAAAACATATTTTTATAAATTTTATAGGAATCATATGATCTCTGAGATTCCTTTTTGATGAATTTTTGTCTTTTCTATCACGAAGCGGAAGCTCTTACCTTTATAATATAATGCGATTTGATTCTCATGAATCTTTGCTGCGCCACTGAACAATTCGTGCACTAAATCTTTCTCTTCGCTTTTTTCTATTTGTTGACCCTTTAAGATGGATTGCTGCTGCAAAGTACCCATCTTCAAATATTTATTCGAAGTAACTATTATTTATTATGAGTCCGATTAGCGAAGAGCTAAAATTTAGTTTTAAATGAAAATTAATAAAGAGTGTACATTTATAAATGCATATTGATATTTTCGAGAAAGGGGAAAAGGAGGATAAAGCTTGCTTGAAATATCTCTTTCTGAAATCGATAATTTTATAAATGCCAATTTTATATCGCACATTAAATTTTTTATTCTGTGCATAGATGCGAAAGTTCGCATTTCTATTGCGCAAAAATAAAGCCCGCCGCACATGGTGATTGTTGGATCGCTTGCTTGGAGCTGTGACAAGCTGCGATGACAGCTGTGCTGGGAGCGATGATGAAAAAGTGACGTCACTGATGGTGACGCGCTGCTGGCTAGTCTCCTGGAATTCGGTCATTGAATCCTTTGAGCGCTATTTTTCTAGTAGATTTCTCTGCTGGCTCGCAAGAAGAATCAATCAGAACACGTTGAACTGTGGTTATCACAGTCACCATGGCCGTAAAGCTAAAAAAATCGATGCATGAAGAAAACAAGCGACAAATCAGCAGCGCGCTCTGTCTGAAGTCATAAGCGGGGAGCACACACTTTTGCATAAGCGCATAACAATAAACATAAGGAAATTGATTGATTCATTTTCTCATGCATACATTTGTGGACCAATCAATTTCTTTATGTTTATGGTTATGCGCTTATGCAAAAGTGTGTGCTCCCCGCTTAAAGCCAAGCCAACAGCGCTGTCAACGCAGCTCCAAACGGCGGAGTCTGCACCAGCTGACAACCAGCAAAAATATCCAGCAAGCGATCCAGCAAGGAAACAAGCACCATGTGCGGTAGCCTTAATATATCATATGTTACATTATTTATTATTATTTAAGAGTGCAATTTTAATTTTGAAAGTAATTGAAAAAAAAGAGTATACTATACATAACTTTTGCTTCTATATCTTCAATATGATATGAACGATTACAATAAGCATTTTGAAAAGTTAAGCTAATAACTAATAATCTGTAATAACTGATATATAAGAATAATAATAATAATTCTTAATTGATAAATCTTGTTCTGTTTTAATATTATTGCGCATTAATCATCGGAACGATATGTAACAGTATAATAATTATTTGCAAAAATTATAATAATGTTTTTAATTATCGCTCTGAAAAACAGTAAATGTCACTTATTCATAATCTATTTATACCATTTAGATTTGCGTTATACGTCCAATCAATTAGCAATTCCATGAGATTATTCAAACAATTGGAATTCTTATAAAAATGATTACGATACGTATCGGAAAATAAAAGTTAATCCGGTTACTGCAAAAAATAGATTTGCATTTTATTTCTTGAAAAACTTCATATGAAATGCCCGCTTCCCTGAGACTATATTACGTGAATACTGTAGCGCTGCTGTCAGAATGGAAAACAAGAAGTTGTCAGAACTCTCGCCTTGAATCGATGAAGAGAAAGGTAAAGAAATTCACGTTTAGCGGAAGGTTGTTTACGCACACGCATAAGTTGCGTGCACGTTAATGTTGCGCCTTGCATATGAATTACATATTTTACACGCTATGAATGATATGAGAGTATTAGATTAAATTAGACATGTAGAGCGTTTCTATTTATTATTACTTGTATATGATTTATAGTTAAATACTACTGATATGCAAGACATCACATTAATATTGTATGCGCGAGCCGTTTAATTATATGTTTGAATTTTAATTATAATATGAATACAAGATATGAATATTTGAATATTAACTGTTTGAATATTTTGAGATTTAGGAATTAATAATTTTGAACGAATTATACACGTAACGCATTCTGTTATAATAATTATTAAATATTATAAAAATATTATAAAAAAAAAACTTGAAATAAAGGCCAATTCATTGTTATAGATAAATTATGTTTAATAATGAATAATATATAGCGATTAACCGATAACAGAATTGATTGTTACGTAGAGTAAGACGATTTGAAATTTTAACGAACGCTAGTTGCTCAAGCGCATTGTCTTGCTCTAATAACATCAACATTCAAATAATTATGAATTTACGTAAATATATCGATATTTTTGGGAGAAAATAAGAATATTAAAAAAATTAAGAATATTATTTTTTTTCTTTTATTTGTAAAATTTTATTTGGACTTGTGTGACTTTATTAAAAATTTTAGCTATGTAGATGTACTACTTCGGGTTCTCATTATTAACTTTTTTATCGGGAATAGATAAAAGAAATTATTATTAAAATGCAGCAATTATCATTGCGACTCATTACAATAATGTACTGTGCGTGTATCTTGCAAGCTTTGAAAGTTCGAAAACGGAAAAAAGACTGAAATGCAGTATTAGGTATTAGTGTATTAAGCTTTGAAGGTTCGAATAGTTTTTTTGAAGATGTTTTTGTGAAATTTCCAGTTTTTTATACATATATAACATTTATTTTTTTTTTAAATATATGGGTATATTTCTTATAATTTTTTTGCATTAAAATTAGATTGCATCAAGATCTTTTTTGATATTTAAAACGGCGTATATGAGAATAAAACAACAACTTCTCAAATATTTCTTTTAATTTAAATATGAGATATGTTTAATTTATATATATTCAGTTTTATACTTCTCTAGTATATACGTTTACATCCCGTAAAGTATCGGTACGCAATTATAAATTATTATACGCAATAAAATTATAGTTAGTTATATTTATTTGGTAGAATTTTTTTGTAAAAATAACTAAATATTGTATTTATTTATTTTAAATATTATTATTATTTTTTTTTTTGATAAAATTCTATTTGGATATGACTTTATTAAAAGTTTTAACTATGTAAAAATAAATCCGTACACAAATCGTGTACCTTTATAATATCTAAGAAATTTAGAAAAATGTTTAAGGCAAAATGCTTTAGATGTGAAAAATATAATTATTCCGAATCTTCTTCTCCTCTTCTTTCTCTTTTCGTAAAAAAGAAACATTGATTTTTGAATAAACACTTATACTTGTATCGTTTTTACGATACTGTACTGTGCTTAACAGCTATTTTTAATTCAGCAAATAATTAGGACCGCAACAACTAGCCTTTGATGTAACATTGTATTCATTATCCCGACACTCACTCACCTTGTCACTTCCTTCTCTCCGTTTTCCTGTTTAATTCCGACAATCAATTATTCACAGTGAAAAATTAACTTTAATTTTGCGCTTTCACACTGCCGATCTTTGAAATACGATGATTCTGAAAGATATACTTTTACTATATATATATAAATATATATTCTGCTTTCTCTTTCGTCGACCGATCACTAATATTTCTCTTAAATTTCTCCACACACTCGTCTCTCATTAATTCTTCTTATTTTTCTCTTCTTTGCCTCTCCTGCTTCTTTTACACGATCCTTTTTTTTTTCCGGTTATTCCGGTTATTCTACTTTGGTTATTTCTTTTCTGACTTTCCTTCATAAAACAGCTTAAGCGATTTTGCAATGCATAAGCTATTCGCCAGATTGTATCAGCGCGACCGTAATGTTTGATCTTCGGTAGACTAGTGACCAAGAGAGAATGCCTCCTCCGGTTGATATAACATGTACTCTTATATAGAACCGTCCACGAGGATTCTGAATTATTCGTTGTCCCCCGCTGCTGCTACTACTTCCTCGAGTCTTCACGCTAACCTGGCGAACGTTTTGTCCTTCTCTTCTCTATTAATTCTGGGACGCACCGACGTGCGTCATAATCTAAATTTTTTTTTTTTTAAATATTTTGCATAAATTGGGGGGAAATTCAGCCTGAAAGTATCCTTTACAGTCCCAAGTATTATCTGCTTCAAGAATAATTATTTCTATTTTTATTTTTATTATTTTATTATTTTTATTATTATTATTATTAGATATGATTACGCTTTTTCTGAGATAGTTTCTTTATTATTGCGATATAATACGTGTAATAATTTAAAAACAGGTTTTAATAATGATAATATGTTGATAATAATATTAATTTATACAATATATAATACATCATATGGACTATGAAGAGTAAATTCAATTAAATCGCACGCAAAAGTGCAGATGAAAATTTGATTAATTTAATATTATAAATTTATAAAATAGATAGGTGAATTGGATCAATGTTGAAAATAATTATTGTTTCATGAGATAAAGTCTTTCTTCGGTATGTTATAAAAGTTCTTTTTTCTATTTTATATTATATACACAATATGCAACAAATGATTGCGAGGAAACTATTATTTTATTATTAATGTTTAATCGCGAATACTAATTTGTAATGATAAATTTGCGAAATAAGATTAAACACTATAAGCATAGTATTGAATTAATTTTATCACAATTATATATATACATATATCTCGAATTAATATATATAGATAATTGATATACATATAATTCATTTCAAAATAAGGAAAACATTGAAAAGGCATGGCTTAACATGGCATGATTGTTACATAAAATTATATAATAAGCTTCTTATTTAGTACATTAAAAGAATATATAATGATATTAGAGATAATTCTAAAAGATCTTGCTTATAAAAATTTGAAATTAGCAGACAATTTAAATCTAATCTGTAATTTAAATTTAAAGAAAAATCGATCTTAAATTATACATAGTAACACAATAATACGTAATTACTTTTGCGACGATATCAATTCATATCGAATAGTTAAATGCAGAACTTTACATTGTATGTAATTTTATACTATTTTCTACCACTTGTATAACACTATACATGTATACTTATGCACATAATATATGAAGAACAATTTATTGCGTCGTGAAGTAAATAGGAATAATGATACTACGAACAGAAAATACGATACATAATGATTAACATATTCAATAGATTTTTGAATAAAGCATAACGATTTGTTGATTAAAATGTGTCAACCGAAGGAACATACGTATATCTCGCATATGTATCTGTCAAGGAATTTCCAGATTGATTATTTGAATGGAAGATCTTTTTTTCGGCAATTTTTTCGGATCTCTAGAAATATATATTTTATTCTCTAAGATCACAATAGGATCATTACATATGAGGATAATGCATGAATTGACATTATAAAAAAATTAATAATTAATATAAAACTTAATATAATTTATTCATAATAATAATTAATGATTTAATATATCTAATATAACTTAACACATACTTATATGAGGTACATAAAAACTTAAATAAAACTTATATTATTAGAAATATTTTGCGAATATATAATATATATATATATATATATATATATATATATACATACAAATCTTTTATCAATTATATTTCTATTATTACTATTTATATTTAATGATTCTTTTTTTAATAAACTTTACTTTTTATTTATTTCTATCTTCTTATCATTTTCATTAGTGTAGTCAACGAATTGGAAATATAAATTGTGCACTTTAACGATTAAAATTAAGTGAGTTTAATTATTTCTAGAATTTATATCAGATTGATAAAAATCATTTTTTTTTATTGCTCTGCAAAATTATAACTAGAGTTGCATTATTAATAGATGAAGTTCTTATACTCTTGAGTAATTATTTTAATAATGTACACATGCAGAATATAAAAAAAATCATGAATAAATAAATAATCGACAAACGAGGTTTTATAGTCGTAAATTTTTTTCTTATCAAACAAGAGCGAAAAATTTCCTTGTTTTTATCACGAATGTGATCGCGCAAGTATTTATAAGAATGATACGTCAGGTTTGTATTTTGCTGCAATATTATTAGTCATTTAGTTCACGAGCTCGTGCCAATGATGAAAGGATCCAAGATAACGAGATGTTCATTTTCCTATTGCATCGCAATCTTCCTATTGCGACAATGAATGCAACCAATAAAATTCTACATAAGTACGTTATGCCATAAAAAGATTTATGGATTTTAATACAGTTTTGCATTAATAAAATAAACAATTAATTAATTTTATACTCGCAATATAAAGATTAGTTTTTATTTTAGAATTTAAATAATTTCTTTTATTGCAGTTAAATCAGAAATATATTCTTTTATTTCTGATCAAATTTGAATCTCCATCAAAGTAATCTATCAAAAGTCCATTGCATTTAAGAATTGCGATTAATATTTTCCAACAATTCCAAATCTTTGCGTTACGATATATGACGTTTAAAAAAAATTATATTTTTTTTTATTTTTGTTCTAGAGATTTTAAAAGAAATACGTTAACTTAATCTTAAAAATATTAAACAAACATTATAAATATTGCATTTGGTAATACTGCGATATTTTTTTACGATCATTGTCCGCAAGTTTGTTGAACCCGACAGAACTCAAGGTCCACGCTTACTTTCATGTTTCATTACTCAAACATTATCCTCGATTATTTAACGCGGCAAAACATAATTCTTATCGCAATATATAAAATATTTACATATTTGTTTTGTCTCTCTTTCTCTCTCTCTCTCTCCTTGCAACAATTAATTAATTAATTTTATATTATTGTATATATGATAATTTAATTATATATTATTATTAATAAATTTTACATTTATATTGTAATCTTACCTATGTATGAGATGCTTTTTATAAAATAATGAAAATTATATTTAGGATTTAAAAATATATAGATGATGTCTCTCTCTCGCTCTTTCTAATTTTTCTCTATTTTTGCTTCGATACTTGGTTATTCACTTTTCTCCCATTATTTTTACGTCATATTTACGAATTGCGTTACATGACATTTCACGATAAGGGAATTCCAACGTGTAGACTCTTGGTCAAGTCAGTCTGAGCGTTTTCCCATGACGCATACCGATTCTTCGATTACATCTGTTTCACTCGTTTATGAATGGCGAATATTTTAGCACATATCTTTAAAGAAATACGCATTCGTTATAGCTATGTATGACACACGTGCAATGAGACAATAATAGACTGTTTTTTTTTTTATCCTGACTTCATTTGTGTATCATGATGCTATCGTATCCGCAAGTCATTAAAATTCTTAATTAATTCATAAAATGAATGAATTAATCTGTGACTTTTTCTTTCTATGAACTTGTAAATTTCAATGATATTAATAAATAAAAATATCTAAAAAAAACTTTAACTATTTTTAAATAATTATAATTAATTTATAATTTTTGCTGAAAATTTTTTTTTTAGTTATTGAAATATATAATATCGAAAATTATTAAAAAGAGTATTAAAGGACTTTTAGCTATTTTTACGCTTGCATTTAATCCATTATTTTTAAATGTCGCAAGATCAGCACGTATGATCTTATACGTATTCATTATATACTACTTATTGCCTAATTATCTACCATCTACGTCAATGCGTTTACATTGTATACTTCGTCTAAACATCCTTATACTTTCACTGTCGCAATAGGTAAGATGGAAAGGAAGCCAAGGAAGATAATTCATTTATCTTTTTCACTTTTTATCTTGTAGCGAGAAAATGTCATTTTATTTGTTGTCAAGGGTTTACAAGATATGCATATAAGAATTCTAAAAGTTTAAAAATTAATTGACTTAAGTTACATTACTTGATTATACTTAGATAAAGCGGTATATAGCAAAGACATTTTAATATATGTTTATATTAACAAAAGTTATAAAGAATTAAATTATTTTTCAAATTAAATCAAAATGATGAATTTTGCAAGTTTCGAGATAATCAGTTTTAAATATACAAAAAAGTGTTTTTTTTTTCTATCGACGGTAAAGCTTTTTAAAAATATTCTACAGTGCTATTTTAATTTAAAAAGAAGAATTATTTTATTTATATGGAAGAAAAAGATTTTATTTTTATTATTACGTTTTATTCTTTTTATTTCATTTTTTTTTTCATCTTTCGTGTGCTCTTTCTTTCATTCTCCTATGCAGAAAAGTAAATTTTTTTTTTTAGAATAACCAACAAGTACGATAAACGATTAAAACTTAAATTTATAATAAATGAAGAGTATTTTTAAACATCTCTATCGATAGCTGAAAAAAAATACTTTTTTGTACATTTGAAACTCAAAACTTATGAATATACTACAATCATTTTGATTGCCTTTGAAAAATAAATTAATTCTTTTATACAACTTTTGTTTCGGTATTTTTAAAAAAAAACGTATATTTTTCCTGATATTTGCAAAAATATATAAAATACCATGATTTCAGAAGTTTTTGGGCGGGTAACTTCTTTTAGAAAACATTTTTAAATCCATATTTATAAGAAACTTGTTGTTCAGAATTAAATTTCCTATAAAATCTCAAAGTTTTGCCGGAACGTTTGAGCCCACCCTGTAGAATAGATAAAATACTCGAGACAAAACATAACTAACAGTTTGTTTATATTGTGTACGTATGTCGTACTGCTTGTATATATATATATATACATATGATAATCAATATTTCACATATAAAGAATGTGAACAGTGGGAGGGGATTGAGAGCGTATGGCGTACGGCGTGTTATTGTTTTTACTATCGTATTGTTATCATTCGCACGACGAAGCTCGAGCAGGAAGGCAAGCAGTGGTACGAGTGAGTCGCTCTATTCGTCGCATTATCCTTCGAAAAACGTAATTATTCCAAGCAATTATTACAATTGGCGATTAACATTTTTCTAAAATTTTATAAACGTTATATTTATTTGCTGACAATAGAATCGCGGTGAGTATAAAAATAATACAATTTTTTCCGAGTATCGGAAACTCGGAGAGAGAATCGGAGTTTCGTACGATCGTAATGTTTTTTTTTTCAATATCCTCACACTCATATATACATATATATGACACGTAATACTCGCAATTGTCTCACCTTGACCGAGAAAGAACATTGCCATGCAGATTGCGATGTATTTGCATGGTTCGGTTTCTCGCGGACCGATCTCCGATTATCTTGAACGGTTGCGACAATGTGCGTGTTAGGTAGAGGTTTTTGCATGTTACGCAACATGGATTGATTGATCATTTGATTGCGTCAAGTGGCGGGAACAATAGCCCGCCTATTCAGTCAAGCATAACCCCGTTTTACCATCTTAATCTGTCACATCCGCGGCAATACCTTACCCTTTATTATGCGACGCAGGCTTCTACGTGCCGGAAGTTTTATTCTCTTTTGTTGCGCGATTAATAATCTTGAGGAAAGGTGAAGGTCGATTTTCGCGTATCGTGTTATTGTCGAGTAATTGCATGATAAAAGGCAAATGTAATAAAGCTTTAGTTCGTGATTTATAACACACAATACATGATAGTATGTTATATTTATAACGATTAAAATATAAAAAAAAAAATAATATAAAATGTAACGCAAAAATAAAGAATTTAGTAATTATGCTTATATATAGATTCGTATTGTGTGTTTATACAATTATTATGATAAATCAAATATGCATGTGTATAAGAAATATTTAATTGTGATTTTTGCAGATCTTATTTTAGTTTATTACGAGAGATAAAGTTATCATACTTGGAAGTTATGCATATCGTCGATATACACATGTCGTACTTGATCCTAAATACTGTCTAATTTATATTACTGGACCTTATAAATAATACTAAAAATAATATTACATATTAAAAGATATTTATCGAGATAATACGATTATGAAACTTGCTGACGAAGAAACGCAATACGTTAAACTACTTTGACTCTTATTTTAAAGCAGATTTTTATCTTTTATTCAGAGCGCTTGCTTCATTTAATTTTTATATATTTATTAGTTTATCGTTTATTTATTAGCTCTCAGGTTAAACGCTTTTCTCGGATATAGTACTCCTTTCGCTGTCCGTCCTTTGTGGCGCACGCGGTGCTCGCTGGTTGCGGGTAGTTATGGTCGTAGGTAATTCCCTGTCGCTTCCTATTCTCCTCAGACTGGTATCTCTATCCGAATAATCTTTACTCTTAGAACACCTCAGTCCGTTTATGTTGACGTAGACAATGTAGACCGCGAAGCTTCCCACCAGGAACATCGCCATTCCCACGCCGCTTACCGTGTACACCTGTAATCAGCGAAAGTGAGCTTATGTTGTATCTCTGATGTTTCGGCTTACCGAATCCAAATCCCTTTAAAAGAGCATTTTCCGAGAGAGAGAGGTTTTCAAATCATTTTCTATTTCTCGCGTAACACTGATTCTTGTCACGATGCAGAAAGAGAAAGAATATCGAAAGATATTTTTATTTCGTAAAAGATGATTTTTAAGAAAATTTTTTCTACATATGATCTGTCAAAAGTAATGAGATTGATGTACAATCCTTTTTTACTGTATGGTATTTTAAAAAGGCATCAATTTCATTATTTGTATAACTCTCTCTCTCTCTCTCTCTCACTCTCACTCTCACTCTCATTCTCTCTCTTTCTCGTAGAACAAAACATCACCATTGTCCACCACTCGTTATCGTCCATTCCCGAAACTAAGATCCTCTCGCTATCCTCGCTTTCCCGTAGCTTCTTGATCTCCTTGACGGTCGTGGCGCATCCTGTTAACGGTTCATTCTCTCGATTCAGGAATCTCCTGAACGTATACGGCACGTCCTCGTCGTCGTTCTCTGACATTGCATGGCTTTTTTCGGTTCCTTCCACATTGCTTTTCTCCTTTTCGTCCCATTTGCCCCCGTCCCAATAAATTTTGGCCCTATTCTGCCGAACGATCACGCTACCTAGGCGCTCTAGATTACTTGTGCTTGTCTTTACGGACAGATCGAGAGATCTCGATGCTTTCTGCGATTCCGTGTTGTCTGTCAATAACATGTTCGATATCATGTGATTCCAATCCAGAGGGTTTATTTCATTCTTACATCTCTTGTTTTTGCTGTAAAATAATCGTACTTTGATGGGTTACATTTTGCATCATAAATCATGATCTAATAAATTACATACTTATAATAAAGCTCTATTATATATCTTGAGAAAAGTTTTACTTGATCAATTTTATCAATATTAAGCCAATAAGCTAATTTATATATTTTTTTTTGTTTTTTTCTAAATTAAAAAAAAAGAAAAGAAAAATGGATTATCCAAAATGGATATTCCAAAATTGATTATTGAAATGGATAATAAATAGTAAAAAATTTTGTTAAAAAAGTTACATTAAAAAATCATAATGACTCATAGAAATATGAGATCATAAAACTCTACTGTCGCTTGAATTATTATAACATTATCGAATGCATAAATCGTTATTTAACGATTATAAATGATCGGGATTTGCAATTACTTAATTACCGACAGCTCGTTATAAACTTATTAAATCACTAGTTTTTTTTTTTTTTTCATTTCTTATACGTGTGTTGCAAAATTGTTTTTTTTTTTTATCGCTGAGCTTTTGGTTAAATAGAAATTTCGCTCACCATAACATTTTTAAAGTCTTCACATAAATTCCTATGGCATTCTCTAACCATCTGACTTGTCTCAGATCCTCGACATCGTACTTTCCAGAGCCATTTTTAGGCATCCATTCCGAATTTTCAACTCTCCATTCCAGATCGTTAATTACATTTCTGATGAAAAAAAAAAAATTAACATGAAATATTTTTATCATATATGAAGAAAAACAATATTATTTGTATAAGAAAAATATTATTTAATAATATATTGAACTCTGTTTTAAATTTGTACGTATATATTAATATACAGGGTGTCTTGTAGTAACCGTATCACTTATTGTGTGCAAGTAAAGCGAGTTAAATCTAATAATAAAATTTCTTAGCGACTTCTACAAAAATTTATAAGAAACCAATTAAAAAAAATTGATCAATGATTAAGCAACTTATTATAATAATTAATATTCTCTGCTCACAGAGTAATTTGCTTGATCTTATTCTTTCATTCGCAATCATTTAATATTCAAATAGTACATAATTGTGAAATCAATATTGTGTTGCGTGATAAAAGATATTGCAAATGTCATACACATGTATGCATATCATTATAGTTTGCTATAAAAATGTAGAAAAAAAAAACAAACTTTATTGCAAGCAAGTATTTTAAATTGTCTTTTAAACCGACTTTTCTCATGTATGAAGTGCGCGAGACGTTATCTTATTAGGTAGTCGGTATTTATTTCATCTGTTTTTAAAAATAAAAGAGAGAAAATGCAATTATCTTTATAGCGTTTTATTATTTAGAAAACGTTGCTAAATTTATAGGCATAAATAGATTTTACTTTGAAAGAGATAAATATTATAATTTAAACGTATAAGAAAGTTTGTAAGAGAGTGTGCATTCAAATAGTTTTTCACAATATTTCAATCATAAAGAAGTTTAGTTGTAAACAGATATATATTTGCGTATTATATTTATAGCATCGCATTCTCTCTGTAAAACGGCATACCGTTCATTCATATATGATACGAGATTTTTTCTGCGACTTAAAGATGACCTCGGCGCGATTGCTGTTCCGGAGAATGAAACGTTAAAATGCTGGGAAAAAAGCAAGGGTACCGGCAAGTTTTATCGCGAGTTACCGAGAATCCTTGCCCTCAATTGAGTTTGACACATTTAACGGAAGTAGAAATCGCGCTTTCGAATAAACGAATAAACTTGTGCATGACATCTCTTAGATGCCGCGTTATCGGCACACGACACATAATTGATATAAAATTATTATATCAATAAATCTATAATTGTAATATAATTGCGAATTGAAGTCTATAATTGGAGTCAAGCGTAGGTCATAGTGATAGTAAAAACCGCTAATAATATTGAGGAAAATCATACGTTTTTAATAAGGAACATCCGCAACGTTTTTGCTAATAATGAATCATTACGACACATTGGATATAAATAACGTAAAAATCGTATCAATTATACCTAATGATCAAATTATTCAAATCACAATCCCGTTGAAATATATTATAATTTCGGATAAAGGATCGTCAATTGAGTAATCTATCAATTATTCATCTCTATGTAATCGCCATTGCTGATTCATGTATATAATACTTCATTGGTGTACAGTTTGTGATTAATAATAAAACGATATTAGCGCGAATAACAGAAAGCTGCTATCACATGTTTATATATATATTTGAAGCTGTTTAAAGTTTAAATGTTATTATGTGTATGAAGTTTATTACAGATAATTGGAGATATAATTAAGTCTACAATTATATAATTTATTGATATATATGAAGTTCTCTATTTAAACTTGAAAAGTAGATTAAAAAAAATTTATCTTGTACTACAAATTCGCTATATTATTCATATGTTAACGCACTTTACATAATTATGTTAAAAAGTGTAATTATTTTTAATTAAATATTTTAATATTTTAATATTATGATAATTACAAATTTAATTTTAATATCATAATGGATTAATATTTAACTATCAAATACTACATAATGGATTAATATTAATCATCAAAATATAGTATGTTTAAATAACTTAAAATAAATAAATTAAATTATTTAATTTAATTAAACTGACTAATAAGCTAATAATTGAGAATTTATGTAAGAGATGAGAGAAAATTTATTTATACATTTAAATTGTTAATTTTCAAGTATAGTAATTGTTTTAATTATTTAAGCGAAATACATCTCATTTGGAAATTTTCTCTCTCTATTCTTAAGAAAATACAGATATTTTATTAATAAGAATCTATTTTTTTCAAAAATTAATTAAGCAGCCTAATGAATAATTATTATATAATTTGTAAATAAATTTTGTTGTGAAATTTGTTAATAATTACCTAGAATCTTCCAAGAGCAATATAGTGTTAGTTGATTTTATGAGATTTAAGTAATCTTTCAAATTTCCTTCGCTGATAATTAGTATAGTTGCGTTGATAGAATCGTTGAAAAACTTCTTCTTCGGTTTTCCAATATGCACGATGTGGGATGTATAATCTATAACATCAAATTGATATAAAAAAATTGATGTATACATTTAGAATTTTTAAAAGGGCGAAAGCAATATCGAGTTTAGGATAAATCAGAGAAAATAGAGAGAGAATTCAAAATATTTAAAAAATAATTTTTTTAAGCATACTTTAATCAATATCACACACGAGCTTAACAAAATCTATAATATTTTATATAAATCTAATATTTTTGAATACATATATGATATCTTTGCTGTGTTTTAACAATTATTATGCACAGAGAATATGACGATATCTGTCATGAATGCATTATTATATCTGTTATGCAATACTTTGATGGGTAAGGCTTCAGTGTTCTGATTCAAATTATAAATGCGTTAAAAATTATTATAACATTGACATTTGTATATTAGAACTTGTTTTACATGAATATGCTATTAAAGCATCGTAAAATTCTCTGTAACAGAAAAATTAAGACATAATTCCATACCTTTCTCGTCGTTATCATCAATTATAACGCATAAATTCTTAGCAATAGCATTTATTGTTAGTTTTTTTGCAACATTTTGTATACCATTATCATTTTCATCATTAATATTAGCTACTAACGTGAAGGACTTCCACTTTAAGATTTCTATCATTCTCAAGACTCCCTACAAAAAAAAAAACGTTCACGTTTTAATCATTTATTCATTAATATAAAATTGTTTGAATATGGCTGGGATAAATTTTTGTTTACTTGCGATCTATTTGTATAATAAACTTAAATAAATAATAATTTAAATAAATAAAATTTAATATGTTTAATAATTTAAATAAATGGAATTCAGCAATTGGTAATATTTTTAGAGATTGTAACAATTATTATTTTTAACTAGGTTTTTTTTTTTAAATTTATGTCATGTCTTATTTTGTAATTTATTTGCATTTAATAATTATATATATATATATATATATATATTATATATTATATTAATTCATCAACTATAATTATTATGCCGATTAAAAAATATTGCAGCTAGTTTTAAACATATTTATATATGCGAAAAAAAAGATTACCAATAGAGACAAGTCATATTTATAAAACTAATTAGCAGAAAATAGCGAATACTATGAATTATGAATACACAAGCATTGCATATATAATATTGAAGTGAATTTATGATACATAAATGATTTATATAAAAATTGCAACAAATACGTATACGTACTCTCTTTGTATGTGTATGTACATACATCATTAAATGCACTTCACTATGGCAATAAAAAACTTTGTAGCTATTTGCGGATAAGTGCCGACATTTTCAGCAATCAACTCCTATTCATATTCAATCGAGCTAACCATTCAGTACCGTGTGATTTTACCGTACAATGTTTTTATTTACATAATTTGCAATTTATAATATAAAATAAGTTGTACAGACAGCTATTAGATTATTTATTTAATTTATTAATTATTTATTTCAATGCAAATATATTTAAATAGATGTAGAGAAATCTCTCTATATGTGTATATATTAAAAAAAAAAAAATTGTATTATAAACATATTTTTTTTAAATGTAGTAATTTTAAATGTAGTAAAAATAAAGCTAGTTGTGAAAAGGAAATAATTAGATGCAGTATCATAATTAAGCTTATTAGACTTAATATCGATATAAATTATTAGAGGTATGTAATGGTATTATTAACGTAAAACTTAAAAACTTGCGTAACGATCCGTTAGTGTCGCATTATGCAAAGATTATGATAAGCTCAACATCATTACGAGAGAAAAAAATAGACTTATGTGATTACACAAGATCATATATGGCCATATATAATTATATATGTCTATTTTTTTTCCCGGGAAGTTAATTGCTTTGATCGTAAATAACGATTTCCATCTTCCGTTTGTAGAACAAAGTTTTACAAAGGCTAAGCAACAATATTGCGAATTTATCGTTGAGAATAATCTTCAATCAATGAAACCTGTATTAGATAGGAATCTGATTCCTCCGCCAAATAATGCAAATACGGAGAAATCGATGGTTTTCTGACGATATGCGACACTTTCAATATCGAAGTCACTTTGTGAACTGCTTCAGCATTTGTCATAGTGTCCGGTCCGATAATACCTGAATAATTATCAGACATATATAAATCAATTCATATAAGATTATTTAAGTATGTATTTCTTTAAGAAATACAAACTTTATGTATTTAATATATATATATATATATATATATATATATATATATTTTTTTTTGTTTATATTATATTATATATTTTTAATATTTTATTTTATTTATTTTTTTTTAAAGAACTATATTTTATAAAAATTAATTTACAAAAAGAGGTCAACAATGATTGCTGATTATTAATTTTTGGTTAAGAAATTAGTGTCGAATATACAATCGAGGAGGACCTTTACCTAAATAATGAGGTGGGTGCAGACAGTTGATATTTGCCCACACGAGAGCCTTCATTACCGCTTTCAAAGCACCCGTTATAGTTCCGCATGTATCGAAAACAGTAACTCCTACAAATAGTTTGTTTCGCGATTAATTTTTTTTTTTTTTTTGCACATCAGTATTCTATTCCGCGTTACATTATTATTAATGATTAATTAATCGAGTGTTTGATCGGAATCAAAGTATTTAAATTTTTACCGATTTTGAATCCATCGGTTTTGTTATTGTGAATCTCAGCGAAGAGCTTGGCGGCCTCGTAGAGTAAAACGCCCTTTGTCGATAGCTTCGTGCACGATGCATCGTAGTGCACGCTCGTTAGCAGCGAAATTTGTGCGGATTCACCGCATTCCGTGCGCACACCGCAAGTGCACGCGGCGGCTATCACGAAGATTACGCACCAAATTCGTGAGAAGTTCATATTTCGATAAGATAAATCGATATTCGATTAATTATCTTTCGAATTTTTCAAAAATTAAAAAAGAGGAAGCGTAAATACTTTCTCTCTCTTTTTTGTATGAATTCTTCTCGTAGTATAAAACGGATATTAATAATAATAAATGATTAAAATGTTTTATTGCAATATTATATGATTTACTGTCGCGAAATGATTACGAAATTTCTTCTTTGGTTAACTGTCAGCCAGTATAAATAAACTCGGAAATAATAAATTCACAAGTTTTATATAAACGATTTCCTTTTTTTTTTTTAATTATATATTAATTTTTTATTTATTTTTTAATTATATATATTTTTAATAATATATATTCGAGATGTAATTATGTTTTCATGTAGTTTCATTTGTTAATCATTTGAAGGATTATATAATGCCATTCTTAATTGTGTAAAAAAAATGTGAAATGCATTGAAAATTATTTTGTCGAAACGGACATATTTACGAATTTACAAACGAAGTTTCATGTATACAAAACACACGACTGTAAGACACAATGATGTTCGTTTTAAAGCATATAAACAGAGTATAATATCACGATGTCACGTCTCTTGCGACAGATTTCACTAAACTACCTATCTCAAGTGCAAACCTTGATATTGAATTCCGGAAGCTTTATAAGCTAACCGCATATATTTCGCGAATTTGTAAGGTTTTAAACACGGCTTCGAATCATAGAAGTTCTCAAAATCTATTCTTTGAAAGAACCACAAAGAAATATTACGAGTAGAATTTGTTTGGGGAGGGAGGGGGTGAAGGGGTTAATTTTATATAGGAAATATAATAAAAAAACTATTTAGTTGATAGAATATTTATATTAAATTGGCGTGTATATATATATATATATATATATATATATATATATATATATATATATATGTGCAATACAAGATATTATATTACACATAATTGATTATTTTTATTTTTTTCTGTTTTTCTAGAATAATAGACATTGTTGATGAAGATAGAAGATTTAATAAACATAATAATTGAAAAAATGTTTTTCGTAAAAAAATAAGTATACAAAAATTAAAAAATTAATAAAAAATTACATATTTTTATTTTTATTTTATTTTTTTTTACAAAAATTTATTTTCTTGCCGATTGTATCATAATTTATTAAACTATATAATAATATTAATTTTTTCTCCTTTAACTAATTCGATGTGAGAACCTCTCTCTCTTAATTCAAGTGTAATCTTGTTAACACAGTCAGTTAGCTAAGAGGAATCCTTTATTTAATCCTTCTTACATCATTCGTTCTTATGTAACTTTGTTTGAAATATATTAAAGATATTGCACAAGAATATATATATATATATATATATATATATATATATATATATATTTTAATATAATACTTTATATTAATATTTGTTACATTCTTTTATTTTATAAAACGCGTTTCTTGCAAAAAAATGAGAAAGTCAGTTTTTATTTTTGTATCGTGAGACATGTTGATAAAAAGCAAAACGACGAAAAAAATTTTCTTTTAATTTTTAAGAATATAAAAAGTATTTCTCTCCTTCTCTCTCTTCTTTTTATTCTTTATTATTTTTTATTTTTTGTTATATCTTGCTTTACTTTATATATATTTATGTAAAAATCTATTAAGGGGAGATTTCTCTTAATATTATATTAATTAATATTTTTATATATATTGTTTGTGTGATAACGGTTTAATTGTAGAATTTTTTTTTATATAATAATATTGATAATATTGATAACACAGATGGCGGTATAAATCAATAAGGCAACGTATTGTGATGAGTAAAAAAATTTTGTTAATCTTAACGAACAATGCGAGGTGGCACCACTGATCGCACAATACACAATCGATGAAAAAAATTATATGTTATACAATAAAATTATAATATCGATGAACACACAATTAATAATTAATAAATATATATAAGAGTAATTTGTCGGTTAACTGCCAGCAATTATTTTGATTGTCTGTAAAGCAGTGTGCGTTATGAAAATAAAAAAAAATTACATGTATGTCTGTAATTAATTTTATTATAATTTTTGAGATAATTGATAAGAATAAAATAATTATTTCTTATATATATTTCTTATATATATTTTTATATATATTATTTATCTTATATATATTTTTATATATATTATTTATCTTATATATATTTCTTATATATACTTCTTATATATATTATTTCTTATATATATTTCTTATAGAAATAATTATTTCTTTATATCTTTAAACTTTACAACTTAATCAATGCAAATAGTATATTATACTATTAGCATACAGTATGTTCTATTATATATAAAATTTCTTTCACATTGATGATATTCTTGCGAAATAATTTATCGTTAAATCAGCAAATTGATATCGGTGTGAAAATTAAAAGAAACATACAACTTGATGAACTTGATGTTTTTTGTAGGAGGAAATAATTCGGGAAATCCTTTGACCGTAGACGGTCGCGCATGCAAAACATATCCACGTAGGCGGCCCATAACATACATAAAGTAGACACTGGCGCACTGCGATCGAGTCGTAATTCTCTCAAGCGGGCATATGGAAACGGCTCGCGAATCAATCTCCGCACTTCAAAAAGATAAATAAGAAAAAGCGCGGAAGGATATATATTTGCAGCGTGCCCGGCCATTACTTACGTTGGCGCAGGACCAACAATAACAGTGACGGACTTTTAAAAGCTAGAGACGCCCGCGAGACTTCTCGTCTCTCAAACATCCTCACACTTTCCAGTCGTAAGTTAGGTGGGTGCAGATGCAGTTTGCCATCATCACCCATCTTTATCCGAGCATTGGATAAATTCTCGGATAGGTCCTCGTCTAGTAGCTTCATGCTGGACTTGGTAAAATGTATGCGAGTACATAGGAGAGAAAAGGGCATGACAGAAGATAGGATGAAAAATTTACTCATCTCGCTCGTGCTTTCCAGTAAACTCCATTTTACTCTCATGTTACGTTCGGGTTTAAGAGGGTTTATTTTAGCAGCATGTGCCAATATTATTACGTCAAAATCATTGTCAAGTGGCGTAACTGAGACTTGAATAACGCAAACTGGGTCAATGCAGTGATTTTTAGTGATGAGATTAAAAATTTTCTTTTTCCATGATTTTCTCGACGGCTATTGAACGAATGTTTGTTGCTCTTATAATTTTGCAATCAATTCAATAATCTCTTGTCATCGGAAAATCATTGTACTCACCATATTTATCGAACAATTCCGATTATTTCACTTCGTCTTACATATATGTTTTAAACGCATTGACGAATTGAATACTAAAATAAATTTATTACGTTACTCTCATATTTCGCTGATGGAAATATAGCTAGATTGGATACATTTTCTAAATTGACTTATTCTAATTGACTTGCAAATACGTGAAATTTTGTACGTAGAATACATTACGCGTATTATGTATTTACGCGATGATATATTATTTTCATATAATTAATCACACATAGACAAACATATGCATATATATATATATATATAATACATTTTTTTAATTAATTGAATTTTTCTGTACATTTTTTTAATAATATCATTTTGTTTTTCAACGAAAAGAGCACAACAAAAATTTATATATCATAAGAAATAAAAATTAATCAATTCTTGCATAATGACATTCCACATATCAAGAATTTTTGATCTAGGAAGTAATAATCCTATTTTTTTCTTCAAGAATATGAATTCAATCATGTTATCGTGATTGTTACTTTGTAAACAATTTTTTGCATAAACATCCGTCAAGTCATTGCGTGAAATCATTGCTAATAATCTTTTTTTTTTAGTCATCATTACGAATAATATTTCACTCAATCGCGAGATATCGGCGACATCGGTAAATTATAATTTTTTTTTATAGCCTTTAGCTTTAGATCGATTAATGTTTATGTATCTCATGCCATGTGTTTCAAGATTCGGGATATATAAATTGTCATAAAATTAACGAAAAAATAATATTATAGAAAATTAAATCTTAATTTAAAAATAATTTAAAAATAATTATATATTTATATTGGATAAATATATATATATATATATATATATATATATATATATAAAAGAAATGCGATAATAATTTTCTTAGAAATATAAAATTTTTGTTAAAAAAGAAATTGTCTCCAAATTTCATAAAGAATCATGTAATTTTTCGATTCTTTCTATTAATGATTTCTAATTAATTCGTATTAATTAAAGTAAATTTATTAATTATTAAAAGACTTAATATTAAAGATACTTATATACACATAGATATAATTATAGATATAATTATATACACATGGATATAATTAGTATGATTCTAGGATGAGAACTACAACCGGACAGATTGATGCGAAATTATTCATCGCGATTTATATTGTAAATTTTCGTTTTCTCCTTGCACGCATGTAAAGATTAATGTATGAGTAACGCTTCTGCGAGATTTCAGGTTTCATCCGTGACGTTAACACTGACGAATGCCCGTGAGAGTTTATCTGTAATCGACCGGAAACGCGAGAACTGGCCTAGATTTTGTGATGCAAACTTTCGAGAAAAAAGAAGCAAGTTGACTATCAGTAGCTTTATTAGGAATTTATCTCGGAACTTCTACATGTAATAAAACGTTTGGACATTAAATTTAACGGTTGAATGGATCTTTTACAACAAAAGCTTCATATTTGCACATTCTTTATTGAATAAGAATAAAGTTCAGAAATTATACATGTTAACTTTAGATATTAGAAAGAATTTTAAATATTTTATACAAGATTTTAAATATAAATAAAGTGTATTTCATAAAATGGATCTTGTAAGAACATATTTTATTCTCGCTCTAATCATAGAATACGCTTCACGATTAAGCGTTACAACAATAAACGAGATTAATGGCCAAACTGTTTGATTACATTCGTTGTCATTTATTATAACTGTTGCGTCGACATTTTCTTTCGCTCGGCATAATTAGGTCGCTTCGCGAGTTTTCTTTGTTGTCTTTGCTTTAGCCGTGGGCGCATTCTAATCTTATATACAGGGTGTTACTAAATAAATGCGAAGAATTATAGGAGATGATTCGAAAATTAAAGGGAACTTTTCATATAAACATATACTCTTATATTTCTCCCTGAGGAGGTGAAAATTAAATTTTTTTTTTCTTTTAAATTTTGGACAAATTAGAAAAATGAAATTCGGCTGGTAGAATACTTATTAATATTTTTTTAATCTTCCCGTTATAAGAGAATGAAACTAACAACCTCTATTTAATTTTTTAACGGATCGGATCATTTAAAGATATGCGCTAGAAAGCTTGATTCTTTTAGAAACTTTTTTATTTCTTTAATTTTTTCTTTTGTAAAATTAATAATTTTCAAGAAAAAAAAAAATACATTATTATGCCCAATATGTTAAATGATATAAGTTTCGAGTTATGAGAAATTAAATTTTCGAATAAAAAAAGCAAGCGAAACAAAATTATAGTAAATGTTGAAAAAAAAACAATACAAAATTATAATAAAAAAAACCTTAATTTTGACCTTCTCCTTTGACGGAGATAATAACTTCTCAGAAAAAGATATAGGAGTACATGTTTATGAAAATGATCATCCTTAATTTTTAACAAAGAATCATCTCTTAAAATTTTTTGCACTTCTTTTGGAACATCCTGTATATGTGGATGGAAAAATTTTCGAGTCGTTTAGCAAGAATGATGAGTCCTCTCAGCCGTGGAAGCGCATGAGATCGGAGTGTTGCATGCACGTGACCCAATATGGAGAAATTGAGTCTCTCTCTCTGTTATACACCTACGTATTATTCAGCGACCATTCAAGTGGCAATGATAAGATTGATTGACTAGAAGATCGGCATAAATAGAAGAACTGTATTCTTCGCGAATAAACGTGCACTCATTCATATCTCCGATCTCATGGACAAATATTACATATGGATACAAAATATCGCAAAGATCAATGCACATTGTCGTTTACTCAATGAAATAAAGTTAAACATAATGATGGATGTATGATGCTGATGTACTAACTATTTAGCCTCAAACGTCGCATCCAACATGAACTGAAATATTCGCGATAAAAGCAAATGTAGCTTTTTAATGGATTAATGTTCGGAAGCTTTTCACTATTAATTTATATTATTATTTTATATCGATTAATGCGAAATAAATAATAAATCGATGTACATCATGTATCATAATTGCAATTTCATCTTGTTTATTAATAATTTAAAAAACAATATTTTTTATTATATTGCAGAGTAGTTGCAACAATCAAGATTCATCCACAAAGTTTCATCCACAAACAAGGGAGATGACAGATGATTTTATTGAAGTGTTTCCACGTTTGGCCGGTCAAGTTCAGATGCATACTCATCGATTGTAAGTACATGATCGATATTTGCAAAACTCAGGCATCTATATAACAAAAATTTCAATAGCTACTAGATGAAACTAAAAAATGACAGTTCGAAATTTAAAAAAATATCTTTTTTTACAATTTTCTTATCTTTAGAGATCGATGCCGCGATGAATCGCGTCGATTTCTATCGCAAAAAACGTTTTTCTAGCATCTCTGCGACGTTTGACAACAATCGTGCAAAATTATTTGGGAAACGCGATGGCTTATTGTTATCGTGACGAGCGGTAAAACCCACGTGTACACACGGCGATGGCGAACTCGCCAAGTACTGGCGAATTTCTTCATGAATTTGGCGCCGTTGATTACGCGACCTAGTTTAGGTGCGCGAACGTCATTGACGTCTTTCTGTACTGACGTATCGATAAATAAAATCTGCTGTTGCTGTGACAGCTTATGATGCATGACATCATGACACTGATTAAATTTCAGATCGTGGATGTAACATTATATCAGCAACAAAGATGCAATGCGATGAACTCTGATATGCAAAATTAAATCAGCATTATGATTATTTTAATACAAAAATTATAATTTTAATGCTACGGATACGATATTGCATATGAAATATGTTGGTTTTATATCAATAATATTGAAGGAATTTTAGAGAAAATATAATAAATATATGTAATTATGAAAGAAATTTTTATAAAACATTTCTGTTTCTCAGAAAAAAGAAAATTTTATAATCTTATTTTGATTGAATATTTTAATCTTATAATAAATATATGTAATTATGAAGAAATTTTTGTAAGACATTTCTGTTTCTCAGAAAAAAGAAAATTATATAATCTTATTTCCATTGAATAGTTTAAAGAAAAAAAAAAATTTTTAATTTAAACAAAATTTTTAGCTTTACACACATTTTGCTTAGATATTAAATTTGTGAAGACGATTTTTCATTGTATGCAGAAGTTATATCGAATTCTTTAGCTATCAATATCTGTAACATTGGAAGAGATGTGAAATGATGCGATTCATCGGATCTATATACGAAAATGTCGGAAGTGAAAATTTTAGGGAGAAAACGGGTCAGACTGAAGTTTTGAAATGATAAGAAATATCCGTTATGCGTCAATATTGTAACATCATAACATATTGCTGTCATAACATATTGCTATCATAATATATTGCTGCTGCATCGACAATGTGCTTATATATTTGATGTTCGATCTACATACACCGCTCAATCCTCAGCTAATCGCGCGCAAGTTCGACAATATTGGTTCACATATGTGTGTGTGTGTGTGTGTGTGTTTGGAAAAGGTAGATTTGCAAGAGCCGAATAGATTGAACGCAAAGTTGCTGTATGCACTAAATTGTGAATGCAAACGAGCAACAAGAAATTTAATTTAGACAATTTAGACATTGAATGGACTAACTGTGCAGATAAACAAAGCAATTGTTTACAATGATTGCTTGCATAAAATATACAATTTTATATATAAATATGTCAACAGAATTTTTGTAAACAGAATTATAAAAATAAGTATAATAAATAAATAATACAATAAAAGAGTAATATAATAAAAGATGGCGGAAATAACAAATTTTTATAATTTTACAAATTTGTTAAGTTATTTATAAATATCTTTTTCATGGTAATTTATAAATTTTTATGAGAGATTAATGTCTTTTTTAAATAATATAATAGATAATAGAAATAAAAATCTTTTATAAAATATAAATAATATAATAACGGAAGATGTGATAGAAGAGAATATATGACAAATTTTTATTGTGTTCTTTAAATTTTGTAAAATTTATATATTTTATTAATTTTATAAATTTTTATGATTTTACAATTATATAAATTTTATAACTATTTTTATGAGAGAGGAATGTGCTTTTTTTATATAATTTTCTTGTGCAAAAAATTATTACGGTTCTCTTTCACGAATCGATTATTGAACCGCGAAAGAGAGATTATATTCTAAAACGAGTTTTATACGAGTTTCTCTTAGCTGAATCATAGTTACATATATACATGACGTCAAAGTATCAATTTGACTTTCAAGAGGCATCGATTGAATATCATTTTTAAATATTAATTTTAGCTAAATTTTTTTAGTAAAACGCGATTATAAATATGAAATCTTTGTAATTGCTTAGATTATAGATTTATTATGTTTCTTTTGTAGAAAGATACTATTCTAAAATAATGAAAGTAACAATTTTATAATGTTTTTAACTTGAAAGCATTTATTAAAACGCGTAGACCAAAAAGAGAAACAGCTTAATTATAATTTTGTTTGAACTTTCGTTTATTATATAATTATATAATTAGCCTATTAATTAGAGAAAAAATTGGAATAAAAAAAAGAAGAAAATTCTCTACATATTATTTTATGTTTTATTATATTTTTTATTTCCGATAAATTAATCAGAAATAAAATAAATGGAATATTATTTAATATATAGGATATTTCAAAACTATTGCAGTTTCTTTTAGTCATAAAGCTTTCAATTTTTATCTCGTTACACTTTTATATCTTGTATTACAATTTTTACATTTACAATTTTTTGTCGTATCTCTTTGCAATTTTTAGATAAAAAATAATAATCAATTCTTTATTAATAAAAAAATGTAATTCGACAAATAGATTTATTTTTGAAAGAGATTAAAAGAAAATTTCTGAAATATCTTATGTATACACATTCAGCAGTGCAATATGATACGTGCTGTCATCTTATATATTGTCATTGCTAATATGGTTGTTTTATTCCCTAAAGAAAAATTCAGAAATTTTAAAATTGAGAGAACTTTAACCAATGTCGCGCGTCGACTATTCGTTATTAAGTAAGATATAAATCACCTTTAATAATGTTGCTTTGACATCGTCAAAGCAAGGAGCATATGAATGTATCAAGTCTATTTTAATACACATAGAAAATCGACGAGAAAAGCAAATGAAATGCGCTCGGTTTCCTAATAAAGACTTATATTTATTGCCGCTTTTTTCATATTTTATTATAAGTATTATTAGCCCTCACTATAAAAGACTTAATATTAAAAATAGAAAGAAAGAAACAAAGAGAAAAAAGAAAAAATTAAAAGAACTATTTTGTAAAACTTAATCCGCCATAAACTCTGTTATCATTAATACTAATTTAAACTATAATTTTATATTTTTGTTATATTATTTTTGTATATATAAAGCATATAATAATTTTAAATATTTAAAAAATACTAAAATAAGTTTTTGTTAAAATAAGTTTTAACAATTCCATTCAAGAATAATAATTCCATTATTAAACTGTGCGTTAATGTTTATGATTAGATAACCGAAAATGTGACCATGCATATGTCATAGTCAATATCCTCGCATTTTACGTTTATGAGAGTCACTTAATGTATACACTGGATATCATAAGTAAAACGAGGCACGTACTCTTTTCTCTTATCGGTGATACATTCGAGTACAATGTCCTTTCTCTTTCTATAAGAAGACAAGTGTAATGACCGAACATATGTCAGCAAACAATTGATAAAATAATAAAATATTACAAATAAAGTGATTATTTTAATTTATTAGCAGAGAGAAAATCAGAATTATTAATTACACTATAAAGATTTAATGGCGGATTTAATGTAGAAAATTAAATAAAATGTATTCAGTGATCTTCTAATTTAAATAGATATTATTTTCGATTTTACTTAAACTATAATAAGTTTTGTAATAAAATACCATGTAGACAATTACAAATGTCTGTTAATGTTGGAAATTTATGAGAATAAAATTATTATAATAAATTGTTTTTAAACTACAAATATTATATTTTAAGAGCATACAATTAAATTAAATTTGTAAGTTTAAGAAGGATGACAAAATTAATTAATTGCCATAAATCCGTAAGTGTAATCGAGATGAAAAAAAAAAATATTATAATAGGGGAAAGATAGTGCGCATGCTCTCTATGAAAGGGAGGTGCGTTCGAGAGTTTATGGCGGGTTGAGTTCTGTGTTCCATTCAGTTTACCGGCACTATTTGCCCGCCACGGTTCGGGTTTCTCTTAAGCATGTGTGATTCGACAGGTGACAAGTAGGTGACGGGAAGTGGGTGCATCACGTGGCCGCGATATTCGGTCGAGCCGAGATTTTTGTCAGTTATCAGTGCGCGTTGCGCACAAAGGAAAGCGCGGAAAAGCGTGCTAAAGAAAATATATTTCCATCTGCGAAGGGACAAATAATCCGATAAAAAAAAAATATTTAAGACATTTATATTATGCGACTTCTTGACAACGTGAATCGCGCGTTCAAGTTTAAGAATTTCTGATCATGGATTCGTACGCGACAAAATTAAGAGCGATTATTCGATACGATGCAATCAGTATTACGTTGATGCAATTGATTAAACAAATGGAAATAAATCAAACTTAATTTAACGTGCACGCTCCGATGAAATTAAATTCTGTCGAGGTAAAATCGAAAAGAGTTTATCAATTATCCGAAAGATTAAATTGTCATTAATTTATTAAAATCGAGTCGATCGTGGTGGCGAAGTTTCGCATTTATAAGAAAATTCGAGGAAACTTAATCGTTTACATCTGTATATAAATAAAATCTAGCCAGTAATTTATATATTATATTAAATTTGCTTCTTCAGAGAAGATATTGTGGAAATTTGGAATTGCCAATTCCAAACAAAGTCGTTTTAAACTATCTCGTTAATTTAGTTACTTTGATACGAGAGAACAATAAATTTTTTGCTAAATAAAATGAAACTTTTATCTATTAAAGAAATGACGATCGAATCGCGTGCGATGGTTGAAAGAGTATTTCATTTGGATGTTTACGTGGTAATGGCACATGTGCTAACGTCAAAACATGCGAATCTCTCTATTTGAAATTGGATGGCGGCTATTCCGAGCGTGCTTCAAACTTTCAATGATTCTTCTCGCGAACTCGTGAGTCGCTACTCTTGCCATTGCTACAGACGCGTTTTTACTCTCGCCTTGCCAATTCATCGAAAATTCATTGTAAGAAATTGCACGGAGTATCGAGAATAGAATTCTATGGCACATCGTAAGTTTTCCATCAAGGTAATGAGAAGGGAACAAGCGCGACATGTCGGCTTATTAAATAGATTGCCACATATATTCTTTCTCCTTAAATTTTAAATGGATAAATTGCTTCTGCATTAAAAATATACAATAATATACAATTAATTTACATATAAATAAATTCGTTAAATGTGAAAGCCGCCAAACTATGTGAAAAGACAACAAGAAAGTTAATGTAAAAATAAAAAAGCAAAAATATCCAGGTTTTTAGACCAAGTCGAGAGTCATAAGAGATAAACATTTGTTCGGAGCTTTTCACAAATTAACATTCTTGATTATGTGAGCTATTCGATCGAGGTGTTGATCCTCCAATCCTCTTTTAAGTGACGAAGCCAATCAGGATGTGTGGCGAAAGGGAGAGAACTCTCGCGATCTCTTTGACAGCTTCTCCCGCGAGGGATAATTCATAGTGAACGTAACGAGAGACGAGAGACTTTTATGATGTCACTTAACGTTATCGGCACGACTAAAGTGACAGTTACCTTAAAATCATTCGCGAAAACGGCGTGCGAGATTCGCGACGTCAAACATCGTGCCCTCGCGCCCTCCAATGCGATCCTTAGTGGATTTTCTCGAGCATTTCGACACGCGACGATTCCTCGAAATTTTGACCGTGAGAGTCGCCGTGGCATCATGACCGAAAGTATTGCCGACGTCAAATTGAAATTCCTCCTACGAAAAACCCAAGTGGGAGACGGACGTGACGAGCGCTCCTCTACGCGAACCACTCTTGCATGTAAGGCCTGTAAATATGTAACTTAATCGGGAACTGCCGGGAAGTACGTGATAGCGTAAACTTACTTCGAGTGTACACGAGGATACGTGATCGCGAGGGGGATTTAGTAGCAGCGGCTTGCCTGGAAAAGGACGATGCTGTGGCGGACGAGAAGGTAGAGGAAGGTGACATCATACACTTTGACACTCGCGTTTATACGTATGAGAAAAATTCACGAGACAATGCCTACCGTCGCCTTTGAATTGAATTCGTCCTATTACACGACGGCGATCGGCAACAGTGCGCTCGATGGATTCTCAGGTAATCTCGGGACTGCGGCGCCTTTGACAAAATGACTACGCTACGTTAATTACGAATTCTCGGGATGTTAGCGTTAAGTGTTGCCTAAAGATCTCAAGTATTTCGCGATTAATTGCAGTAATCGAGCCGGAGAACGCCACTTCCGCGCTCTACATGCTGCCCGCTTACATCCGAACGACTTCGATGGTGACCTGCATTATCGTGATGGTACTGGGTATAATAGGCAACCTGATGGTAATTTTCTAACTCTTCAAGTCCATGTTAGAGCGACAGAGGAGATTACCAATCGCTATCCGTTATTATTCGCCGCGATATATATTTTACTATCGCTATCAATGTAACCAATCTCTTTGTCTCCGGAACCGCTGTAGCTCCCCGGCTGTGTAATATCCTCAGGTGCCGTTAGTCGTTCTGCGGGGTAAGGACATGAGGAACAGCACCAACATCTTCCTGGTCAACCTGAGCGTCGCCGATCTCTGCGTCCTCGTCATCTGCACGCCTACTGTGCTGATCGAGGTCAATTCCGGACCGCAAATTTGGCCCCTTGGCAAGCACATGTGTAAGTCCGAATCGACGCATGAAGCGGTTTTGGTGTATTCCCATTCCCATCTTTCCTCCCCTCCCCTCTCCTCCCCTCGACGCGATGATCCGTTGTCGGTCTGTTAAATCCAAATATACTGGTGCCTACGTATTTCCTCAACGGATATGTACATATATGTGTACGTTATTTTAATAGGCACGCTCATACGCCTTTCCATCTCGTGAATCCGCGATTCGTTAACGAACACGCATGTTTCTATTGCGCCACGAGGAATATCGAATATGCGGGATTGCCGATGCACGCCGGGATTTCCATTCGCGACCGCATGTTAATACCATGTTTATAGAGGGAGATAATTTTTTTTTTTTTTTTTTTTTTTTTTAATTAGTATACCACACTAAGGAGCTAAAAATTTAATCAATTTGACAATTATTCTTTTCTCTCTAGCTATGTAATCATTGTTTGTTGAGAATTTGATGATTAGATGACAAATTATGTGTGTGTAATGTACAAATTTTTGTCTTAGATATTGATCATATTATATATATATATGTATGTATGTATATAATATATATATATATATATGTATGTATGTATATAATAAGCTGACGTGATAACTCGTATATTAATTATTGAAATAACTAAATGTTATGCAATAATTACCTTTTAATTGATTTTCAATTGCAAAAAGCAACGAATTTATTTCATTTTATAAATTTTATTTCACGAAAAGCGAAATTACGTCATTTAAATTTGTTGACAGTGTTGCGACTTTATTGGCAAGTCTACATATCATTTACAAAGTAGAAAAAAAAATGTACGTTCTTAGTCGCAGTCATGCAATGCGAACGTTAATCGTTGGACGCTATCCAAGAGAGAATTGCTTCGCGTTAATTTGTCTCATAGTGCGACCGAACGGTTGACACGGGCTTTTATCCAGAGTGCAACGACAATGTCATTTGACGCATCGTGAAAGCACTATGAATTCTTCGGATTTATAGAAGATATCTGTTTCCGAGATTATTGAATCGCTGAAAAAAAAAAGAAGAAAAATTCGCGGCTCATCTCTCGCATTGTCATAAAGTAGCAAATCGATTTATCGGTGCGCGCTCACAGCGATTAAATTGCAAACTCGGCAGATTGACATTAAATCTAATCCGATCTTATACCACTTGTCTTGCAAGCCGATCGTATCATTCATTTGAAATTGCGCGATTTTTGACGAGTGCGACAGAAATTGTTTTAATAGGAAATATTCCATTGAAATATGATCATTACGACATTCACGAGAATAATCGTCAGTTAACAATTAAATTTTTTTATTTTTTTATAATCATTTATCATTAAATATTCATTACATTTAGATATATAATTTTTATTTATTTTTTATATTAACAGTGGGGTGCAATTTTTTTTTTTTTATACAAAATGTGAACAGTGATAAAACATTTTGTGCTGATTTTAATATATATAATTACTTATGTGTTTTTAAAACAAATAATTTTGTGTTTTATATATTTGTTATCTATTCTTATTTTCTTTCTCCATTTTATTATATATAATCTATATTTGTTATTAAGTTATATTTGATAAAATAATCAATTTCTCTGGTTTGTGGAGATCAAATTATTTTTGAAAAATCGATATTAGCTATATGTGAAATGGATTGATCTAGTTAGTGTATTTTATCTACGTCGTAAATCTTATCTATGTCATATATTTTATCTTTTAACCTATCTTTATATATACGTATGTGGGAAGAGATTCGAAAATTCTGAACAGCAGACGGTTAATGGCACTCTACTCAAACTTTTACGAGCTTAAAATGAAAGCGCGGAAAAATCCGAGAGAAAAATGCCATGGACAAAAATACTTTTGTTCTTGCTTGCACTTTACTGTGTGAAAGTAATCGCGAACAAATGTGAAATGCACATGTACAGAGTCCTAAACGATGCAGTATTATTAATAATAGCTAGCAGATACTACTAATTAAATTTCTATTCTTTATAACACGCGTTTTAAGCTGTCACTACTCCTTTGCTGCGTTAATTAAAACAGTAATAATTTTTGGCACTGGTTTATTGCTTGAAACATTAGCAGTATTATTATATAATTGGATTATAATGTAAATTACACACTAAAAAAGTTTAATGGGGATCTTAATAAAGAGAATCTTAATAATGATTTAATGAATAAAATACATAAATTTAATATCTGAGATAAATTTTTTGAAATACGCGAGAAGCATAAAAATTTCTTTTGATAAATTATAAAATAGACGATAAACTGATGATCCGCACAATATTTCTCATTTTTATTTATTTAAAATTATTGCTGTTGCTTCTAATGATTTTCTTATCATTATTAAGAGCAATTTATTATTTTCTTCAATGACGTGGAAACATTGTAGTAATCCGATTGCAAGTCTCTTGTTAATCTTAATATTGCTTTTCTTATGATGAAGTTATTAAAAATATTCTAGGAAGCAAATAACTTTTCTATTTTTTTTTTTTTTTTTACGTTCAGCACAAATTAATCATTGAGAATAAGATAAAAGAAAAAAAACTGGAGAATATATTTTTAATTTATTATTTATAATAAAATAATATAATAAAATAATATATATAATAAAATATAATAAAATAATAAATATAATATAATATAACAAAATATAGCGCCTCGCGCAAAAAAGTCGTTATACACTAAAATGTTATATCATTTTTCGATGATTGTCAAAAGGGACTTTGCATAAAAGCTCCCTAATTTCGAATACAATTAACTTACCAATTTTTATTATTACCAATTTCTATACGCACGTTACATTTTATTTGCATGTCGAGTAGCTCACATTCACCACCGAACGAACGAATACCGAGATATCCGCGCTCGTAAACCGTTGCTACCATATGACGTTGCAGAGGCGAAAGATTCTTCCGGCTTACAATTCCTTACGAGCGACTCCCTTATATATCGATTCTCCGATCCCTCTCGGTGGGAGGAAGTTGCCTGGTGGTGAAGTCGAGGTTGGATCAACCAGTGAGAGTAGCAAGAACGTCGTGAGGGATTTTGTATGGATTATACGAGATGCGTTTGCCGCGAAGGGTCGCGCTACGGTGGTCCAGATGGGGTGCGGTGCAAAGAAGGAGGAGGGAGGGGGGGAGGGGGGGGAGCATAGCATTTAGGCGCGTCTGGGTTTTATGAGGCGCATACGGCGTTTGCCTCTCCCTTTCTCCGAGACATCTCCGAGGCATACCTTCCTCCGCCCGACATTCCTTCAGAGAGATGCTGCCTGATCTTCGCGGCCGAGGCCATGCAGCGTTTATTGCGACGTAAAATATCTTACGGCATTGTGATCACACAGAGCGAAGGGGTACGTTACTTAAAAAATGAAGTTTCCTTATACGCACACTTGTTCGAAGAGCGATGAGTCCGTCTGGCTAGCTGGCGATTTAATTTAAATTCTTCGACGTTCAAATCTTTCGGATCCTACGATTCCAATTTTCTGAATAATTAAAAATGTTGACATTATGAATTTATTATGAGCAGTACAGCGACATTGTGTAGATACGCTTTGATGTTTGGCGGTGAACGTTCCTTTATTAATATCCGCTTTTGTACATGACTTTAATCATTTATATCAATTAGATAAATTGAGAATTTGCAGTCATATGATGTGTAAAAAAATATTAACGTTTGACAAAAGCCTTCAGAATATTATTCTTTTTTACTTACTCGTAGCTTTTACATTTTTTGTAGAGTTTACGTTTTTGATGGCTAGAAAATAGAACGTTTAACTGCGTCCACGTGTTAAGTTTTTGTTTCACAGCGACTTTTACAAATATAATGTAACAGTAGATTGACGGTATAAATTAAGCAAAAATATCTTGATATCGCAAATAAAATAATAAAAATTTTTTCACATGCCATACGCTTTCAAAATATTTGATATTTTCCCACCTAATTCTAGTTTGATTAATTTTTGGCACACGCATTATTAAAATTATATTAAAATAATTTATTTATTTGTGATTTGCGTAACGTCAAATGAAGCTTATTTGAAACAGTTTTAAGTAAAATCACTAATTACTAATTGTTACAATAATTACTTATCTAATTACTTATCATTAAATGTCTGCATAACAAAGACCATTGTGCTGTGACGTGTGAAAATTTTCTTTATTCTCCAGACATTGACTAATGACCGGTGACTGAATTGTAAATTATCGAACTTCCGTCCCTCACCTAATGAGCGTAATAATGACAAAGAATACGATACGATTCATCTAGTAATAGATGGAAAAGGCGTTGTGACTAATAAAAGCTTTGTTTTACTTGGATAAACGTTGAAACGTGTCAATGTTGGAACAACTTGTCGCAGCACGATATATAAGCATTCCTCTCTTTTATGAAATAAAATATCACTGGTGGTTGTCAACGAGTTTATCGAATTGTAACTATCGATCCGAAACTTTTGCGAAACAAGATACGTGTGACAAGATGTGTGTTTTTGATATGTTCTATTAGGATTGAAAGAGAAGTAGAAAAGCTATAAAATTTTGTATAAATATCTACGTATATAAATATCTTATCAGAAAATTTGCTTGAAAGTTTTTTGTTTAATCAAAGAAAATTATATATTTGTATATCAACAAATTTTTAATTTAAAATCAAATTTTGCTTTGAAATATATGAATCGTTGAACAAAATTATAGTAACAATTAATAAAAATTATAATATAATTAATTAATATAATTATAATAGAAATTTGAAAATTATAATTATAATAGAAATTTGATTTTTCAAACTTAATATCGCGCTTTTGGGGGCAATTCTATTAATTATATACATCTTGTTAATATATAATTAATAAAAGAATTCGCGGTTTATTCGTCTTTCACGATGCAAATGTGCACGATTACTTTTGCTAGACATGTAATGTGAAATATTAAATTTTGTGACCTATATTATGTCGCATATATTATTGTGTTTATTAAAGGGGTTTGAGTAAAACTCTCATAATTTTTCAAATAGCGGTATGTAACAGATTTTGCACATTTTTACGAGATATTACAATATTATCATTCACGGGAAATATAAATCACCAGTTAAAAAAAATACAATCCAATTTTTTATCAATACAAATTGCAGAACAGATCGAGGAGATAAATGCAAAACGCTTCATATGTGTACTTCGTATCTCGATTAGTAGACACAAATTATATTATTTTGAAGAATACGATTTTAGAATAAATAATCATTTCGTTCATTTATTTTTATAAGTAATTAATTTTTGGTTTGTTGTGTGATATTTTCTCTCCAAACCATGAAACTACGACTCAAAACATTTCTCGATTGCAAGCGCAACGTAGATATAATCTAGGTTGTAAAATTTTTCATTTTGCATAACTTGCATTACAATGATGTTTATCGCGTGCTTAACGCTGTCAAATGTTGAAATAACTAGTGTAACTTATATATTTACTATCGTGGTATTATTCTCTTTAGAGGAGAGAGGAGGCTAGAAACTTGACGCAGAGAGACAGAGTATGCGATAAAAGATAGTCCATCCATCGCTATATATAACGTACTCGTTTAATTAAAACCGAGGTTTCGAGTCTGAGGCTAAATATAGATCACGTGAGAAACATCCTCTTTTTTCCATTTTTTTTTTTTTTACGTTCGGGCCAACTAGGCATTTACATTCCATGCAATTTTACCGCCACGTGATATGGGCCGCCATAATTCTTCATGAGAAATCACGGTGCCGCTGAGTACGCGGTCATCATAAAATAAGCTTTGTCTGTCTGCAAATAAAACTTTTTGGTCAACGAGCCAATTTGACGCAAGAATAAATAGCAAATAGTAGATATTATTATTTTATTTATATTTATGATATATTTTGTTTTAAATTTGATAGAGAGGAAGGGAGAGTTTTATAGTAAAGTTTCATCTTCTTCTGCAAGGAAACAAAAGCAGGAAATAAATTAAAAAATAATAATAAATAAATGGATAAATAAATAAATTATATAAATTTTATTAAAAGAAAAATTGATAAAAATAATAAAATGAATAAAGAAAACGATTTTTAATAATTTTAAGCAAGATTGTATTTTAAGAATTGGTTGCAATTTTTTTATTTTTAAATAAAATAAATTGAAAGGTGTAGAAAAAAATAAAATATAATAAAAAAATAAAATATACATTTTTTTAATCATTACATATATTTTGTCTAATTTTAATTGCTTTCTGCATTTGTGCAATTTTTGTGATTGCAACATCGTAGAAGCAACCGCGAATATAGAACTTGTACTCCATTTTGTCAAGACAAATGCTTTAGTACACGCAGTCTTTGTAATTGTTTCTTTACATAATTGTTTCTCTCGTAATGATTCTTTCTACATGTTAAACAGAAATGTTTCATTCAACAGTGAGTTTGAGTTGTCTCTTGGCGCAACTTTGCGACGATAAATACCGCTTCCAGCAAAAGATCAACATATCTAAACATTTATTGTATGATTGCATGGTGTTCTTTATCTTTTGATATTCTATATTTATTCTATATCGTGAACTTTATTTTAAATATAAATCGAACTTGTGAATCTTTTGCTCGAAAAAGAAAGTTTGATATCGTAGAAAAGTATCGTTGATATTGAATTTTAGATTGCTAAGTTTGTTAAGATACAGCTGTTATTCGCTTTTGCAAAGTTGTTCCGAAAAATAATAAACTGGATCTATTTATTATAATTATATTAATATTTTCTTTAACACAAATATCTGTAAAATGCATCTAATATATATATATATATATATATATATATATATATATATATATATATATCGAACATTTTCATTAAACTTTTATTTAATTAAGAACACTTGTATTTAATTTGGCGTTTTAATTATTATTGAATATAATAAATGAAAATTGAATTATTATCAATTTATGTAAATGCGGGATACTAATTTAAGAACATCAAAATAACGATTTAGTTACAAGTGTAAAATAAATTACATTTGTATTTAGGGATTAAAAATAATTTTTGATTATTTCAGTCTATAAATACTGTCGTCGAAGTGTTTTAACTCTCATCGTTAGAGTCGAATAAAAACAAACAGCAGATGTTACTGACTAGATCTCTACAAAAATAGAAATTCTATCTGTCCAGAAGATTTTCCGTAAAATAACAAATTTTAGAGTCATTATTTCTCGAATGTGATGCGTCGCGTCGTGTCGGCGATTAATGAAGTGACATGTGAGGAAAAACAAACGATAGAGTTAATAAGCGCTCAATTGCAAAAATATATCCGATAGTTAATGAATTTATATCGGAAAGAAGGCCCGATAATTACCTTTAGGCCCGTACATCTTTAAAAGCTTCATCTTACGGCATAAACTATCATTCGCAAATCGGAATATATCTGTAGCACCGGAAATTAAAATTACTCTTTGGTTTTAACGCGTAAGATGCAAACCCACATCGCTCTAATTTATGAATTTTTCTTCAGCCGATGTACCGTCGCTCTAGTGAAACGTTCGTTTACGCAGCGTCCTTGTCAATTAACGCCGTCATTTACCAAGCAGTTATTATGCATGTTGACGTAAATGAAATTAAAAAACATTTTGCTTATACGACAGGTAATCGGCGAGGATGAGATACATCGAGGATTCGATAAAACAATATAAATTATCTAGAGGATCTTATTAGATCCATCGATATGAAGCTTTGACTTAGTTGACTTAAACAAACAATACATATTGTTAATAAAAGCGCACTAATAGCGATTGATTTTTTTTTTACAAAATTATAAGCATATTGGCATTTTGTTCCAATATAATTTGAGATCAGCTTTCACTAGAATATTCAATAATGAAAATATCAAATTGCGTCTGAATAAATTGCTCCTGTTAATCTCTATTCATTACCTTAATTATATGAGAATTTTAATTAAGTTTAACTTCTGAGGTATTTTACTGAACTTTAATTTAATCTTGTTTACGAGAAATTATTGCAATTTGTTTCGTTTATAATAGATGGAAAGAAGTATAAAGTGGAAACTCTTTCTTGTATAAAACTTGAATAAAACTCTTTCTTGAATAAAATTTATTTATTTTATTATAAGTGTAATCATCTAGTATAATTGTAATCATTTAATCTAATATTGATTTATTAAAACAATAATTATAATTTATTATAAATATTATTGTATATAATATGTGATATTCGTTTAAACGGTGCATATAAATGTATTATGCGGTATATTTACCTTCGTTTGTTTAATTTTTAACACAATACAGCGTTTTACAAGCAATTAAGAGTTAAATAAAGCAGAGTAAATTAGAAAAGTAATCTAGAAATACGGGTGAGATTGACAAAAACCTCAGAAGCCCTTCAGCGTTGATGGAGAAATTGCACGGAGTTTGTGTAAACACTCACTAATAGGGCTCTAATGATGATGCTTAATTAATCATATAATTATATTTCGTATAATTTGAAATTAAATAAATAATATTAAATAAATATTGCGATAAAAAATTACCAAAGAATAGTTATTCTTGTTGACTAGATTATAATTTTTTACTATTTGTTTGTTAAATATAATAGGCAGAATAGAAGAGAGAAAATATTAGATAATTGATATAAATGGATTTTTTACAAACGTAATTATGATTTAATATTGGCTGTTTTAGAATAAATATTACCGTTAATACACAAGACGTTTTACAAGTTACGTTACATTTGAAAGTTATTATAGCTGAATTAGAGTCTTGAAATTTATTATAGAGAAACTATTTATTTCAATTTGTTTTTCATTTGTCTTAATTATTCTAATACACACAAACTGTTAATTATACAAAGAACAAAACGGAATGTTGCGCTCAAATAATTATCACATCACATTAAATGGATATCCGATTATTGCACGCGCATTTCGAATTGAACATATATCATAGGAAGATTGAGTTGAAGCGATATACGTCAGTTTCAGAAATATTTTGTTCCACTTCAAATTTATAGCACACAAAGTATTACAAAACATAAACGCATTTTAGCTACATTCCGAATATATGGTGTCTGAGATTTAGCAAATCAGCTTTTATCGATACTTGGACTCTATTTGAAATTGATTTTTCTTTTGCGAAAATATAAAAATATTAAATATCTTCGTAAATTAATATTCAAATTTAAGTATTCGATAAGTTCTCTCAAACGCTAGAAAAATTCAGACGACAAATGATTTGTTGCAAGTAGAAATCAAATCTTTTATTTTGTTCTTCTTTCGCACAGCAAATTATTTGCCCTTATTTTGATATTTTTTTTTTTATCTGAATTAAAAAAAATTTTTAAATATTTAAATATAAAATGAGTATCTGGTCGGCAGTTTTGGTATGAGTAATTGTCTTTAGTAGCAAGCTAAGCTTGAAGATTATGAAAAAACAAAATCAATTGTAGAAAAGTTGAATTGCCTCGAGTTTATATTCCGATGGAAAATCCATCGTATTTTTCATATTCGCGGGTCTGAGTGGTGGGTAGCCTCGATAACGAGTACGGCCTGCTCGGAATTTCAATACTTCCGAAAGGGCCGAGATACGAATAGGTCATCATCGACAAACTTTAGGAAAATTTACGACGACAAAAGGGGAAGGGAAGGAGTAAGAGACTCGTTCAAAGAAACGTGATGCAAAAGTTACGTTAGCCGGAACCTGGATATAGATAGATAGAAATTCGATTTGCGCATCTGGGCCGCAATCTGATATGCAAAGTAGGTTGAAAATGACAAACAATGCTGCATCACGCGATAGTATGTATCTTTTCTGTCGTCTCTCTTTTTTATTTGGAACAATATAAAAGTGAATAGCAAGACGGAACTGAAGTATAATTAATTACAAGCACTTTTACAATCGTCACGAATGAAAAATTAGATCTTGACGTATGTCAAGATTAATGCTACATATAATACATACATTATTTATACAGTATACAGACATTTGAATTTTTATTTCACTTAATAAAAACTCTTTGATCGACTTCAAATCAATTTTTGGGAGGAAATAAAGAGTAACGTAAATAAATTTTTAATGAAACAAAAAATCATGCGATTAATATAATCAAGTTCTAAATAGAGGAATTTTGGATAAACGCAATCACAGCGATGACATGATTCTTCGCGCAATTTTATGAATATATTGAACAATTATTTCCGCATGACTTGTGCACAAAAGATCAAATAGCGCCATTGAAGTCATTGCAATTCAATTCCGATTTACGATATTGCATTTTTCATATAACTTCAGCATAAATATACTTTCATTTTTCTTATTGAAATTTTCTTTTCTCTCTTATCTCCAAAGAGTAAATTTCGATTTCTACAAATATGATGTAAATGACACTTTACATGGAACGTGACGGAAAATAGTGACATTGTCGTATTTTTATACGCGATGCCGGCCAAGGAAATAGTACACAAAATATTTGTTACAAGTTGCATTTTATATTATTTTATTGTTTCCACAACCCATAAAATGTGAAATATTTATTTATCGTTATTCTTTTTTACCGCATTTTTAATTTTGGTTCTTACTTGTCTTGTAAGACAACGTGTTTTGTGTGCAAAGAAATTTTTCATGCGCGTTTAATTAGATGTCTCGTCCTTTCTTTCTTCTTCATGACGTAAAAATTTCATTTTTTACACGATACCTTTTGTATATACTTCCTTTTTGACTTCATGTGATCTTCACAAAGAAAAATTTTCCATTGCAATTGCGACGCGATATGATGTGCGAGAAACTAAATTATAGAATAATATTTGTCAAGTATCTCTAGAAAATGCTCCGTCATTCTTATATTACTTATATTTTATTTGTCCTAAGGCTATGCACAGGAAATATTTTATTTTGTCTTAGAAGGTCGAGAAAATTCTGATAATTGACTGAAACAATATAATAAATGTTCAAGGGAATTATATTTGTAATTTTTTATTGAAATAACTTCCATTTTGAATAATTTATTATGTCATGTAAAAAATCTGTTATTTTTCCAGAACAAATTCTATCAAATTCGGTATAAATTAAAATTTCTGATGTACATTGATTGAGTAATCAGAGAGAAAAATGTATAGCGTATTGTTTATAAAAAACTAGATTGCTGCTTCAAATACTGTTGTACAAATACACTACGTAATAATATTTACATTTGCGTTATATCTTTGTGATTTTTATGCACAAAATGACAATTTGCACACAACGAGGAAATAAGTAATTAAAGAAAGCAAAACGAGTTATAAATAAGTTAGAAATACACGCTGTCAAAAGGTGAGTTTTTCTAAGATGAAAGAAGGTATTTTGATTCAATCTGTTTCTCTAGACAATTAATCTCTTCTTCTCTCTTCAATTATATCCATAAATACGTATTACCAGCAGGTGACAGCTGGTGGACTCGTAATCGAGCGATCGTAAAAAATCAGAAAATGAAATAATCTCTGTTTTATTTCGCGAATTTGCATGAAATGTAAACTTGGGCTTTTGATTATTAGATATTTTATTTATACTCTTTGACGAATGGAAGAGAAAGCGAGAGGGAAAGAGACTCTCGAAATTATCAATCAAATCATCAAAATTATTAAAAGTCTGAATCTACGAAAATTTGAAATTTAATATTTAATATAATTATTGTTGTTTGATAATAAGTCGGAGCGAAAGCACTACGTGATAAATCATTGTCAAATATCTGCCCAAGCTGTTCGGAACTATTCTGAAAAGCACGCGACCTGTCTTCCGCTTTTCCGATAGGTTTCGACAACCGCCAAAGCCCATTATCGCCGCGCTCGTTTCCGCTGTATATAATGTAATTTGCATACAAGAATTCATAATTTTCTTTCTATTTTTTTTTTTTTCATTCAACGTCTATTCCCAATCTGTGAGCCGTATCTGCGAAAATAAAATTCCCATTTGTATTTTTGATTATAACGTAATAATCGCATTGTAATTCAAACGTGCCAACAGCTGCATCATTATTGTACGACTTGGAAAAATTGGAGGTAGTATTTTTGTAAGTTATATTCAGACCGATATTATTTTTACGAAAATGATTAAAGAAAATCTCACGTCAGCAATTCGTAAGAGAGGCGAACAATTTTTTTTTACCCGCTAATATATTGCACATAAAAAATTATTATTATTAATAATTTGGATTTAGGAATTAATAAACTTGCAGAGATTACTTTTTATTCCAACATTCTTCGTCGTATGATGTTGCAAATTTTTTTTACATTACTTTAAATTTTTCCAAGATAAAGATATTATGTATTTTTTATAAAATACGCGCACGTAAAGAAACTTGTTTATTATTATTTTCGCTTTAGTAAATCATCGTTAATTCTTCGTTCTTCGCCCCGTGCTGAACTATAAATCATCGGGATGCAGCGTCGCGGTGTTACGAATTTAAAATGTTCTACATATAATGCGCCGCAAATTATGATGCACGAACCTAACATTAAAATATTAGTTGTTGAATAAATTTAAAATACTCAATTTTGTGCTATATCAACATCAGCTTTTTATCGTTTCACATACATATATAAATGCATCACACATATGTATGTATATAATCCATAAAAATTTCTATCCTGTAAATTTAAAAATCTTGATACACGATTTAAAAAAATATAAGAATAAAAAAAACATTTTTGTGCCAACATCTTTTATATTGTTATTATTCGTACATTAAGATTCTACATACACATATGGATTTAAAACAGCACATTAAATGGACTGTCTTGAATAATATCGGGCTGTTTGAAAAAAAAACAGATTACACAAATCGGCGAGTTATGGTGTACTAACCTAAATAGATAACGAACAAGTTAAACGGGTTTTATCGTGTGTACCCTCCTATGTTAATACAAAACCTTGGGAAAGATAGCAAACTGAATTTAATGACAGTGGCCAAACAATGACCAACAATCGAATCTGTAGAAAAAAATTCTTATATATATTATATATAAATTTATACATAATTCAATATTATGTATAAGTTAATTAATTATAACATGCCAAATTATTTTTATCTCTCTTCCTTGAAGTGGTCTTTATTCAGTATTAATTTATCATAATCTCGAAATATAGATATTATTGACGATATTAATAAACACTGAATTAGACTATGTTGTATATAATAATTAATTTAACATATATGGGTATTAAATTTTAATCGTAAGGAGCTTATCGATATCTATTCGAAAATAAACGAATTAACTAACAAATTTAACTAACAAGCAAGAACGATATATGTCGAATCATTACTCATACATTTATTATCGATTTCTCTCTTTATTCTCCCCATGTTATATTCTTCTATTTATTTCGCAGAGAAGCCATCGGCTTTAAGTGGCCGGCTACTAAACTCCTTTCGTGTGTTATACTCATCTTTTCTATCTCCATTGCTGAACATAATCTTTTTCCTTCTTGTGTTCTTTTTCCCTCTTTCATGAAAATGGAGATTCTAGTTAGTATTCGTCAAACCGTAAATCTCCTATACTTCAGATAGGATGGTTCGTGAATTACTAAGCTTTAAAGTCAACCGTTCATTGCAAAGTCATAACGATTATGTAACTATGGATTAGTCTCTGGTGACGCATTACTTTTTGCAATCTCAAATTTGCTATCATTAAGAAGTTATGCAAACAATTTATGCGACATTTTACGCTTCTGAGAAACTAAGCTATGTAGAGCATCTTTTCAGTACACATTTTATAGCGGAAATTATATCATCGGTAATATTATCAAATTTAGATTTATTCTATTATATATTTATATTTTAGATATATTTATATTTTATTTATAGATATATTTATATTTTTGAATATAAATGTGTAATAAAAAAATACGATATTTTGTAATATTTTTATTTTTCACATAGTGTAAATATTTAACTTTAATATTGCATACAAATACCAAACTCTGTGTATTTTTTTTCATTTAAATACATAAAAATATCATAAAAAATACAGATGGATTAATTAAAGAAAAATATGTCAAACTAATATGAAAAAAAATAAAGAATATAAAATTATTATTAAAAACTTTAAAAATACTGAAATTTTAACCAACTCGTGACAATTTGATTTAAAAAAGTTGTGTGTGGGATCTGCAAAAACATTTGCAAAATTTGCAATAATTATCGAATTATTTTAGGCACAAGTTATTTATATGGGAAACTTCTGGTATGAAGGTTTAATGGTTTAATTTTCCATTAGACACTTAATGAACGGTGAATTAGCTGTCACGAGGAAAATAAATTATTCAGCTAAACTTGCTTAACTTAAAATGATTTCTTTGTAAACGTGACACTTAAGCGATTATTGGGGAGAAATCGTTATATTATATCGCTCTGCGAAATAGAGAAATGCAAAATTCCTCCGAGAAAGGATTTTTTTTTTTATAAAGCATGAAAGAAAGCAGATTGTATGCCGTTGGCATTCTCGAGAAAATTGCGCGCGGCGAACATATGGCTTGTGAAGTTATCTTGCAGAGACCCTAAATGATAAATGGGATGACATCTATTGTGTAAGTTAAGTCCACGAGTTACATTCCTAAACGTGATGTTTTCTTGGCCATGTCAAATTATTCTGTATTGTTTGTGGAGAAGCCTCCTTTGTGCGAGGCTAAGGGGAAATATCATTCGGCTTGATTCTCTTGATAATGCATTTAGCTGTCAAATTGTCAAAATTATAATATCGGAAACTTAGGTAGTAGAGGCACGTATTGTAAACTGTAATAAAATGACTTCGAAATTACATTATTGCTTGTACAACATACAATAATACATATAAAATGTTGTAAATAAGATTTTAGAAAATATTATTTTTTTTTTTTTCTTTATTTGATACAAGGGTCATAAATATTTCATTCTTTTTTTATATTTTATTTTGATTAACTTTTTACAAAATTACATAAATTGAAATTTTATTTAACGAAAAATTTTTCCTATTTTGCAATCATTGTTTCATTATGTCGTATTAAATTCCTCTTATATTTCTATCGAATATCGTTGAAGCGAATTTTTATGTTATCGCAGAGATTTATATGTGTGTGGAGTATTAATGTAATAATATCTTAATAGAAATAATGAAATATTTCTCTCATTATCAGCGTTTGTCACATATGTATGTGTATATATATATATATATATATATATATATATATATATATATATATATATATAGAGCACTTTGCGAGCTGCGGATTACAGAAATGTTTGCGGGGCAAATCGCGCGACAAGAATCAGCATAATGTAATAGTATTAATTGCACAAAGAGAGAGAAAGAGAAAGAGAGGGTTACATGCTTTTACGCGATGAATACGATATTATATAACAATATCTCATTAATTATCCGGAAATTTAAATTTGTCCAGAAACTGACGGATATTTAATAAAGTCCTTGATAAAATACGTGACATTTTCTCTCTATATTTAATCCCGATTATGTCGAATAATAGATTTTAATCACATATTTCTCACATAATGGAAAAATTATATATTTAATTGAGTCAATAAATATTATATAATATGCTTTCCATTAGTATAATTGTGTGTATTGTCTTGAAATTATTATATGATATCAAAAATATACGTAGAATCTTTTCACTAATTTTTGTCAAAATATCTATTAAATGTGATGATAAACTCGGATTGAATTAGTCGCATAGTTAAATGCTCGAATATATTATTGTATAATGCACGTTGAGGCAGCTCGCATTTAAATGATAAATGAAGTCATATTATAATATATTATTTAAGTTTTTATTCAACGAACGTCAATGGGGAAAGAATAAAAAAGGATGGTCCATTAGAAGAGATAAAATATAAATAAACTTTCTTTTACGATTTGTTTAACAATACAATTTTCGATTTAAAGATACACAAAAAAATATTTTATATTAAGAATATTTTATATGAAGAATAATTTATATAATTATAAAACTATAAATATATTTATTACAAATATTTATAATAAATATATTACATATATATAATGTTTGATAAAAAATAAATTGTGTGTGTATGTATGTATGTGTATTCTTATACACTTTTTATTAATTTCGCAAGTAGTTTGTAATTCGCATATATTACATTTTAAATTAGTTGCTCGTATAAACTTTAAGAAAATTATTCGAGCTTTGAATTATTCTGGAAATGTGAGACCGCAAGCTGTTACAAAGCCCAAGTTTTCGTTTTTGCGATTGTCATCGGCAATCAAACGACCGGGGAAGAGTATTGTATTTTTTTTTTTTCTATTGTCACGAGCTCGCTTTGAGCTTTTACGAGTTGGACAAAACAGAATGGTTTTACGTAGCAAAAAAAAGCGCACGAGAACTGTAACTTCAATTTCAACCGGACGGAAAAGCCGGAGATCACCGTGCTTTCCTCCTGCGTATAGGCAACATTGCTCGATGAACATAATTGTAATTGAGTCGTAAAAGCGAATCTTCTCGCGCGTAAAACGCTGATAATTTCGTCTCTCGCAATGCAATTTCAGATTTCATTATCATGTGCAGAAACTTTGCCACTGCCCAGCGAACAAATCTTCATGATTAAATTCATTTCTTTTTTTAACGTCATGATATTATTATGTATTTCTTATATTCTGCTTAAAAAAAATCTCAAACTTTTTCAAACGTGTTTTTTTCCAATGCATAACACACACACACACACACATGCATACACACAAAGAAATAATAAAAGCAATAGCATTTATATAGTTGATAGATTTGCTTCAAATAATTAAAAGGAGAAATAATAATTCCAATTGATTAGAAAGATTAATTTTATTCTCTCTCTCTCTCTCTCTCTTTTTTCTATTCATCACACATCTTGCAAAAGCTATATAGCAATAACACCTACGGAAGTTTTTTTTTGTTTGGAAGTAATTCAACGTTAATTCTGTAACAATAAAAATTGATTGGCTTTACGTCATAAAATAGGATCAATAAGGACGAAGAAAAATATGCGTGTCACACGAATGTCTGAAATTTTCTGATATTATTCTACTTGTAATTATGTACAGACGATAATTATATAATAATAATGTAATTGTGTAATAATACCTTTCTTTAGAAGGCAATTCGAGAAACTACTTCTGTCACTAAACAGAGCAGCTTCTCGGAGAACTTATCGGAGAGAAATTTTCGTGTAAGAAAAATATAAAGAAATTAGTAATCAGGAAGGATTCTGATCTCGCGAACACAGCTGTGTTTCCTTGCAAAAGGACATCCAGTCACGTGCCAAAGAATATCAACAGTCGGAAAGTTTTGAGGGAGAGCAATTTCCCCAAAGACCGACTGCGCTTCTTCCCTGAATGATTTGTCATCCTGTAAACGTGGTAAAACTTCAAAAGAAAATTACAAGTCATAATTCGATCGTTCTTCCGCGTCGTAACAAAAGCCTTGAATAATTCGCTCGAGTTTATATATACAGAGATAATGAATGGACAAATTATTTTGACGGGCATGGGAAAAACTTATAGATAGAAATACGTTTTACGTAATATTTTATGGGAACAACATATTTTTATTCTTCTAGATTAATGAATCAATTTCAGGCAACAATTCCATCTTCGTTACATTAATTTTCTTATGAAATCTTAAATGTTACGTAAATCGACGGAGGATTATTGCACGCGAGAGTATAAACACAGTATACAGAGTAGCCATAAACTGATATCCAAACTTCATGTTGCAAAGTTTCTGACCTCTTGGCAAAGACCGATACGATGTTAGCGAGAAGTTGTTACGCGAAGTGTGAATAATTCTGTAGCACTATACGAGGAACGTGATGTTTCTCGCATTTTTTTTTTTTTCGTTCCTGTCAGACATCTGCGAAAAAAAAAATGCGCACAAAAGATTTACGGATAATTGGGGATTTTGATCCTGTATAGTCATCATGGTCCTATCGAGCGCGCCAAATGCTATACATAAATCATGTGCGTGTAGGTCGCGATTTCTCAATTTCTAGACGCGTTGCATTCCGCGTACGTTTCATTATGTATTCGGAATCTGATTCATGTGGATCGATTCTCGGGATACCAATCATATTGAAACACGCGTTTGTCGATCTACTATAATCGTATTATCCGGATGTTCTTCATAGAATTTCCGATAGCGCATACGAAATTTTGCGGTAGGTCCGGTTCTCCCTTCACCGAACTCAATAGCAATAATTCAAATTTCAGCTGATCGCGGTCTCTGGTTGAAAAGGAAAATTGCCATTTAAACGTTTCTTATGTATTTATATCGATTATGTGATTTAGAGAGCAAAGTCGCGCATATGATTTTGTAGGCCTTTTAGCTCGCGGAGCCCTTGAAGCTCGCTTATGCCGGGGCAAGGCTAGGACAAGGTGGAAAAGAGTGGCGCGAGACAGGCTTGACGGTAATCTACGGGGGCTGCCTGAAAACGAGTAGGTGAACTTTCACCCCCCGCTACGAATTACCGTTGCTCTTAGCCTGTACCGCGTCGGGGCATTTAATGCTACGCTCGGTATATAACACCTCTTCTTCTTTCCTGCCGGTTCTCCATCTCAATTCTCTCTTTTAACCTTCGTGGCAGGAAATACGATAGAAAGGCGCCGATGGGTTGGGTGAACCCTTGCGGTATTCCTTCGGCCTGTACATACGGCGCAGACAAATCCGTAGGATACGTGAGTCTCGTGAGCGACCCACTCGTCTCCATTGCTCTTGGCGCATTTTTCCAATCTGCGTCTGCTCCTCGATCGAAATACGTTTTTTTCTTTTATTGTCTGTCACTTTTCTTTCTTTCTTTCTCCGTAGCTTTCCTTCCTCATGAAATGAAGAATTGCGATTCACGAGTATTATTTTTTTTTTTGCAAGATCTACAGTTAGCTTGACTACATATTTCATGGAGATCTAATTTCTATCAAATATTTTTAAAAAAAGTTTCACATATATTTTGTTTTTTTTTTGAAGAAAATTATCTGAAAATAATTGATATAAAGACATGTTTTTTCCATATAAAAAAAAATATATATATATATATAAAGTAAATTATATTTAAATGCATAAAAAGTGATCGTTGCTTTTTAAAAAGATAAAATAAAATTTGTAAGAAGTTGTGTTCTTTTTTTGCAATGTAAAAGGCAATATAAAAGTGATGTAAAAGCGCAAATGAGCATTTCATATGTGATAAAAGTGCCGATAATAAATGTGGCGGTCTCATTTGCCCCTTTGATCGATTTGCGACGAGATCCATTTGCAGGAAGAAGGAATCTTTCCGCGCGCAAAATGATAGATAACAACTTTTCCAAGACATAAACGCGATGCGAAACTATACTATGATTCCATCGCGTACGAATAAAGCGAAGCAAGGCAAAAAAAAAAGTCAAAGCGAAAAAGTTTTCGGCAAAGAGAGAAAAAGCTTTGACAGCGATATTAACCGCAGATAAGCGAACAATGTTAGTTATTTCATAGAAATCTCGCATTTATAAATTGATAATAATTGAATTTTTATTTATCAATATTGAGTAATCATTAAATCGCCAAATAAGATGGCGTTCTTAATTAAATAAAAGTTTAATAAAAAAATACATTTATATATAAAAATTAATATATTATTTAATGAATTATATATATTATATTACATAAATTATATATATTAAATATATTATATTTGTGATATAATGGACGTTGCTTTTTAGATACACAATAAGAATAATTTTATCTATCTTTAAAGAAGGACTCGACCTAGTAAGATTGGGGATGCGTTAAAGATAGCGTTACATTCGGAAAGTCCCCCTAGGTAGCTCCAGATCCGTGCAATGGTGATAAGAACCTAACGTATGTGCTGAATTATGAAAGCTGGCGCCACAGATAATCGATTGCGGAAATAGCCTTCCGTGTAAAGACGGATGCCTTAAAAGGGCAAAGCTTTGCCGGTCATTTAATATCTTGCCCTCTCCCTATAAGCAGCTTTACGCTTTTCCGCGTAATATAACAAAAATATAATAGAATAAATAAAAGGATTTAACACGATAAAGAGAAAGGAAAAAGTGGAAAACTTTTCCTTAGTCTGTTCATAAGATTTAATTAAAAAAAATTAATTATTCTTATTTTTTTTTTTTAAATGTTGTTTGACATTCTTTGTAAAAAAATATATTAAATTAAAAATTACTCGAGCAGTTGCTTATACATTTATTACGAAATAAAATTTATATACCTGCAAAACATAATGGATAGATAGGACAGTAATAAAAAAGGGAAAATATTAATAATACAATATTAAATGTACGTTATTGTTTCTGCGAGGAGAAAAAAAATATCAACGCTCTTAATTATTAGATCATGTATAGCCACATATGGAGTTGTAGATTGGAAGGGGGTCCGGTTTGCTTTGAAAAGAAAATGTCAGCGTATCATCTTTATTGTTGAACTAGTCTAAATTACTATCCACCGCAAGACGAATCGGTGGTAGGCCGAACTTTTCCGAAGGAAAATCTAACGACCCTCCCGTTCAATTGCCCTCCTGCCGAAGGCGGAGGAGTTCGGCAATTTGTCTGAAACGTCCCCTTGCAACCATCGATGCGTCAAAAAGAGATTGAAAAAAAACCAATGAAAAAGTGTGCGCGTTCTTTTAACTTCAACTATGTATTCAATTATTTTAGCGGTCCTCGCTATTAGCATAAAAAAAATCAATATCAGAATCTATGTGTGGCAAAAAAAATGGGGAACTTTTTTTTATTTAATATCACGAATATTTCGAAGAAACGTATCTTTATCTGCATGAAGTTAATATCGCAAGAAATATTATTGTTTTCAATAAAAGAAATTTTCTGAAAGATATTCTGTTTTAACAACAGAATATTTGGGCTCTAATAGTTGAGCTTCTATGTAATAAAACATTTGAAAAATATCGAGGTTTTATTAAGATTGTATATCTGTATCATAGAAGCATACATAGTCGAAAAAAGTTGACGGGCTGTTTAATCTTCATCACAAAAAGGTCAACATAATAACGCTCCTATCGTCCACACGCGCAGGTGACAGCAAATAAATGAAGGAATAGATACGGAAATATATAGTATCTAGGGCATCGTGGTGGTGTATATATATTGTGGAACTGTGTGGCGTATTAGACGAGATTTCTTTTGGGAATTATTAGTCACATTTAGTCGCATTTACGGATATGTTTTTTCATTGGACGGTTGGAAAAGAAAGAAACTATCTTTTCGTTCACAATTATATGTTTCTAATAACTTAATACATCAATTTTAAAAACGACGTGAAAGTACTTTTTCTTTTCATAAATGCGTTCAATGAATTATTATTTATTTAATTGAAAAAATGATAATCAGTTGAACGCATTTATTAATATAAAAATAAAAATAAAAAATAATAGGCAATAAGAACCTTTAGAGCATTTAGTTAAGTTAACGACGTTTTTCTCAGTACATCATATTAATATTGCAAAATAAACTGTGAAACAAATATTACAACTTTTAAGAGTACAGTTTTCGTTAAGGTAGATTTAATTCCGAGTTTTAAAACAAAATATCAGCATACCTCAAACTTTATGATTTCCCGCCTCGTGTTTTGCATGTTACCTTTATAATGTTGGTTTATTGAAAAAGCAGGAATAATTAAAATTTTGAAAGCACTTTGCTGTTTATTTGTTACATTTTATATCTAAGGATAAAATATTATTTATTGAAAGATTTTTTCATAAAATAAAAATATTTATTTAAAAAGTTCCATTTTATTAAATCGAGCAATAAAATGTAAAATTTTTTTCTAGGCTTGAATATAAGATATACACATTAATTATATATATTTTTAAGATAAAAATTAAATAAAAAATAAATTTAATAATTTAAATAAAATAAAATTAAAAATTTTTTTTTTTTTTTAATATGGATAATATTTTGTTTCAGGTAAAGCTGTCCCGTTCGTCGAGTTGACTGTGGCACACGCTTCGGTCCTCACAATTTTGGCCATTAGCTTTGAACGATATTATGCCATCTGCGAACCTCTAAGAGCGGGGTAAGTAATCATGGAAAGCCGTGTTTAAAAAATAGATAAGAAAACGAATGATTAAATTTACCGGATTACACACCGCAGTTTAATCCGATTCAATATTCTCGTAGATACGTTTGCACAAAAGCGCGGGCGACTATCCTTTGTATCATGGCGTGGGTGGCAGCGGCGGTGTGTACAAGGTGATGCAAAGAAAAGAAAATTAAAAAGATGTAGAATTTGTTTCATTAATATTCTTTTATGCTTTATTAATGCTCTTTATCTTTGCAGTTATCTTGCTTTACATGTTTTTCACATGCTTTCCCTTCTGGCTGACGCACGTCGCCCTTTTTCACTAGACTCTCTTTCGTCTTACATCTTTACATGGCTGTAATAAAAAAACTCTACGAGTTTTATTAATTTATCTCGCGAAAGCATGCTTTAAAATGTACGGAAAAGCCAGTCACAGTCGGTCTTAATTAAAATCTATTTAAACAAATGTAATCCGAGATAAAATTTTATTAATTTATGGGTCAAATTGTAATTGTAAATAAAAGAGGTTTTTTAATTGAGAGATTATAATTATATATAGGCATGTTTAAATTTTTCTCTATTATAAATTATATAATTAAAGTTTTTAGAATTATATAATATTAATTTCAAAACGCATAGTTTTCTAATAAAAATTTAAAGAATTCACACACACACACACACACGTACTGTATAAGCAATTATTTTAATTTTAAATTTGATATTGTTGAAAAGTAAAACTTTAGGTTTCTTTAAACTTTACAATATTGTATAGCTATCATTCTCTTTACATCATATTTACGTCACAACTTCGATCTTCATTCACACTAAAACTTTGATTCGAAAAAATTCACCATTGTAGTAATACTTATCTTCCATCTTTTATATATTGTCAGATATATATATATATATAAAATTTTTGCAGTTTCAAAACTAGTGAAACTACACTAGAAGACGATTATCGAACTACACTCGCTATATATAATTCATTTTTTAATTAATAATTCTGTAGGCATTTTGAAAACTATAGAATCGTAAAGTATTGATAAATAAAGTTTGAAGTAACTTGGAAATCGAAAATAATCCAAGGCATGAATAATCTGTATGTTATCGATTGAGAATTTTATTCGAATTAAATTAGTTATTGAAAGTTTTGCATTCTTCATTCTATTAACTTTGGCCGAAATTTGGAAACAGTTTATTCTATGTGTACGACGTGCACATTAATTATTAAATTGTCGGAAGCTTTAACTTACTTTCGCAAATAAAATTACACGGGATTTTATTTCCATAGTAGAATAATTTATTATTTCTATATTAAAGTATTGACGAATATTGTTATATTTATTAAATAAAATTCTTTAATCTTTTTATTCGAAGAATTAGAGAATTATATAATAATTATTCGAAGAATTATAGAATTTTATAATTTTATAAAATTCTTTTATCTTTTAATCGATGCTTTGATATTTTAATGAAAAAGAATGACTGTAAATTAATTCTAAGATCTATCGTTAAAATCGCAAGTGCTAATTATTTGATATGAAACAGTCTTTTATGCTCTCTAATTTAAAAAGTTGTCTTTTTTTACAATGATATATATTCATAGCACGAGAATGTTACACGTGTACATTTTTCCTTTCATTTTTATAAAGCTTCTAATTATTTATGCGTGTCGTATTGCATGCATAAAGCAATGGTTGGCGTAAGCGGTATTCACGTATATGTAGAAATACACACGTGCCTGCGGCGAACCGTGTAAGATGCTGCTTTTTTAACTTCATTGTTCCGTTCGAATTGATTTGATGTACTTTCATTTCTAAGACACTCCGTAGATATTCCTACTATCTCTGATATTTTTAGATTTCACGATTCTGATAGTATTTTTTAGTATTTTACAGTATTTTTTTATGGTATTTTATAGTATTTTTTTCAGTGTATAATCTTTAATATTTTAGCAGAGAATTTTGCGTACTCGGTATTTAAAAAAATTTTGCATTGCATTTGAATCATTAAATAAGTCTTTATTTCAATTATTTAACGCAACACACGTTATTTTGACACTGATTTTTTTTTTTTTTTTTTAGAACATGACAAAGAAATATAACAATAATAATTTATTTTCTATTTTGTATTTTGCTTAAAATATCAACCAGAAAAATAGAGAGACAGAGAATTGTGGTATATCAAGTAATATCCCTTAAAGGAATTGTGGCAGAAATGATCAATTTCGACATCAAAGGATCCCTGTTTGCGATTTGCACGTTCATTTTCAGTGACAAAGTTAACAAGTAAGCCACCAAAGGTATTGCACAAAACATTACATTTTACTCGCATTATTCCAGAAACTATGTGTCACGTGCAGACATTTCATGTTTCTTACGGAGCTAAGAAATTTCTCGCGGAGATTGCTGAATCCAAACTACAAAGGCACATAATTGAAATTCTTTATCGTAAGACACGTGATGCGTGCATACAAATGCCGACGAAACAAGCATGCGTATTGTGTGTAAAAATTGCTGGCGTACGAAAATATTGCGGTGCAACTTGTGGTATCTTAAACGGCTCTATAAAAATTCTTCTTTTCGATACAAGCCAGCGATATACGAGAGAAGGTGTATTCCGCCACATTCTGGTAACACAATAACGTGACCTCATTAAAGTGACACTTTCCTATCGTACGGTATATATTACGTGTCTAAATTACGTGCCTTCGATTCTATCAGGCACTCGGGACGCATTAAAACGCGCTGATGACATAAAGATCAGCAGCGGGCTTTCGGCATATTTATTTACGAGCTCTAAACTATCATATTGTTAGAATATCCAAGTTTCTTATGGAAGCATTAGGATTTAAAATATTGAACATATCGCGAAGGCGGAAGCCTGAATATTTTATCACAAAATATGTCGAAAAGTCTGCTAGTGTGGAGTGCATTCACGAAAAAAAGCTAGCGAGTGAAAATGTACGGGATGAGTTTACGAGAGAGTTCGCCAGTATAGGCTTTTATCTCGTATCAGTGCATTTAAAAACCAGCGCTATCAGCTGAATGAACGGACTCGCCAATATTCGCGAGATGTGCCCCATTCTGTCCTTGTCGCAATTTCCCTCATCCCCGGCAAGTTCATTGAAAGACAGGGAGCCGCTTGATATCCGTCGCATAAAATATATGCAGCCGATTATTTCCTCTTTTTTTTTTTAACGTAAAATATCTGATATGCATATATAGGCGATCATATGAAAGAGATATGCAGAATAAATCTTACTAAATATTGAGATTAAAAGTTTCAGCGCATTATAAATGTTCCATAAAAACAAGATTTTATTTAAAGAATACTATGCATTTTGAAAACTATGTTAATTATCTTTTTAAATGACATAACATTAATAAAGATTGGTTATTAAAATTTCAGGTATATATATATATTTCATATATATATATATATATTTTTTTTATCTTTAATCTTATTAATTTATTAAAATTTGTACATATTATTACGTTAGCTTGATATAAAATATTTATCGTAAAAAATTAAAATTGAAATAAAATCAAATCAAATCAAAATATTAAATAAAATCGAAAACATAATTGCAGTAATTTTTCTTAATTAAGATGTTTAGATCTTAATTAAGATGTCTAAATAACATTTTTTTGAGTATATTTTTTTCTAGAAGATAAAAAAATCAATTTCTAAAAACTCAAATTAGAAACTTTATGTAAAACAGAAAGCTTGGGAGCAAAAGAAATTTTGCATCTAGAGAAAATAACATGAAGAAATCTGAAATTATGAAATTGCAGATAGATTTACCTATCAAGTGAGCTTTCAGAAATAACCGCGAAATTATTTTCTTTCGTAGCTACATATTTTGAATAGAACGATAGAAAGGCATCCTCTTTCGGATAGGCGATTCGATTTTTGCTTCATAAAGTCCAGCCGGCGTCTCTCTATGCCACCCTCGCACCCTCGCAGCCTTTATCCAGATAAAAGCGGCCTTATACACGCTGTGGTAGGACCGCACACGCGTCATAAAAACGATATCGCCCGTAAACCACTTTTCACAGAAGTCTGTACGTCGTGTTACGTGCGCAAATCGACGTCTCCGAGTCGTCAAATACAAAGAGCCTAAGTTTATAGTCACTTATGATGAAGCAGGGAGCTGCACCCTAAGCAAACATCGCGATATTACTAGAAACGTATCTTGAATTGACTGTTACGTTCCAGAAGATTAATCTCGAATAAGAATTAGGAGTTTATTTGAGATTTTATTTTCTCTTCTCCCGACTCTTTCTACGCTCTCTCTCAGTTATTTCTAAACTATCGAATTTTTAATTGTGACTATTTCCATTAATTTTAATAAAAATATTAAAGAAGAGAGATTGTTATACTCTTTGAACATTTAATATGTACATATATGTGATATCAAGCGATTTAGATTAAAAATTTTAATTACTTTTCGAATGATTGATAATTGGAGAAAGAAAAAGCTCTTCTGGTTAACTGATCATAAATTTTGAATGAACAAAATTATATTTTGCAATAGTGATTTTAAGTGAATTAATGCAATGCTTAACTTAAAGCTATAATTAAATAATATTATATACAATGTAATATATCTCATTTAATAGAGAATAAAATAAAAATTTATTAATATTTTTATTTTATTGTCTCTATTAAATGAGATATATTACATTGCATATAATATTATTTTATTATAGCTTTAAGTTAAGCATTGCATTAATTCACTTAAAATCACTATTAATAATCTATAATAATCACTTAAAATCACTATTAATAATCTAAATCATATGTTTTATCTCTCAATTTGTTTCCGAAGTATGTAGTCATATAAAAGTACTTTAATTATGTTTGACAAAGTGCATGTTACACAGTCGGTGCAGATTACAGCAAAGGGAAATTACTAACACATGCTTGGCATTTCTCCTTTTGCGCGAATACTGTTTAGACGCTTTCCAAAACCGTCAGAGCTTTGAGAGTAGAGGAAGAAGCGATCGAACTATTATACAGATTCTATTAATCCCCGAAATTAAACCAATAACGTACCAACTTTAAAGACGATTTCCTCATCATATTTATACATTTCACATACAGTAGCAGAAAATATATTTACTTTATTATAAATACACGTCACAAAAATGCTTTTCTTTTTGCATGATATTTTTAATAGAGTTAGATAATTTCACGATTATAGATCGTAGGTAGATTTTTCTCAAATAATTATTTTTCTGAGGTAATTATTTTAATTTTTAAAGATTATAGATATTTATATATTTCTTTTTAATTTTAAATTATTTTAATTTTTATAATTAAATTATTTTAATTTTTAAAGATTATAAATATTTATATATTTCTTTTAATTTTAAATTATTTTAATTTTTATAATTAAATTATTTTAATTTTTAAAGATTATAGATTTTTATTTATATTTTCAATTATAGATTTATATTTATATTTTTAATCCATTCAGTATTTAATATTCTGATTTTAAGATGCATTTATATTTAAATTTTATCTCTCCTTCTCTCTCTTTCTTTCTTTAATATTACGTTAAAATTTAAATTAACGAAGTACAGTATAACATGAAAGAAAGTAAAAAAGAATATAAATATATTTAACTGCATATTTTGATTATGTACGTGAAAAGATTAGCGGGATGGATATTCTTGCATCTATTTCTAATATTTATTTCTAATTTTATCGGTGGAAACGGAAAGTACAAGGAGAATCCGGATCTGATATATCCGGAGTCTCGTAGATTACAGAAGGATTTCGTCGACACGATCCGGGGTTCTTAAGAAAAGCTGGATAACCGTATTAACGGGATCGAGACACAGTCGCGTGGACCCTTCTCGATGTTTTCCAACTAGAAGCACGTTTTCGAATCGTAATTTTGGATTTGTTACAACACGATGCTGATGACGAAAGAAAAGGGAAATTTAGGAAACCGATACAAATTGGAGGAATTAGAAATGTCCGCGTAATAGCTGAAATTAATACGCGACAATGATTTATGTCGGAGAAAAATATTTTTGCGTTTGTACACTTTAATATCGTTGTAGACTGAGAATGATATACTGAAATAAATAAATTGTAAATTCCTCTTGCCAATTTTCAGGGAACAAAACACTTGGTGCACGCATTGCGGTGAAAAGTTTGATTTTGTATATATATTTTGTGATTTTTGTGTCTGTTTTTCGCGAAACGAAAATAAATAAGTTTACAAAACCTTTTAAGTTTTAAAAAAACTTTTTACTTGAATCTTTTTAAGGGAAATAACAAAGAAAGATATAACTATAACCTTTTAATTTTTAATATTACGTATATCTTTTTAACTTCAAATTAAAATTCTTTTGAAGTAAAATTCAAAGTTGTAATTAACTGAATTAAATGAATATGATTTGGTTAATCATTAATTTGCAAGAAACTTTTTTTATATAATAAATGGTTTTGAAAATTATTGATATTTAATATTTTCAATAATTCGGCACCCAGCATTATTCCGTAATTGATGTATGTATACTAAAAACTGCCGAAATTATGTAATTGCAAATACACAATAATAATAATAAAAATCTTGATAATAAAATATCCAATCCTTTACTAAATAAAATTACTATATTATTGCAATGTGATTTTCGTGTGATAACATTATTTGTTATATATTTCATGATCATGAGTTTTACTTTTGCATTTAAATAATTTTACAGATAAAAAAGAGTGCTACCAAGTTTGATAAGATAAAAAATTATTAAAGAATCTGTAATTAAAATTAAGATTGCAAGTTATGAGATATCCTGCATATGCAGGAAAACTGAAAACTTCAGGGCAACATAAAATTGCTTATCAGTTTGCGAAAGAATTCTGCTAAATCAAATATTATAATTCTGAAGAAATGCAAATGTGGTTTTTTTATTTTATTAGATTACATCCACACAATTTTGCGAGCAGCTTTGAAATCAGTTTTACAAAAACATTATATATTTTCTTGCTTGAATTTATCTAGTCTTACTGTAAGTCTCTCTTAGCAGCCACATATCTTAAAGTATGATAATCTTTTACGAAAGAGAAAGAGAAAAACTGTATTCTTATATATTATGTATAAAATAGAAGCTCCGCATTTTTGCATTATTTATTTTCATATGTAATTTCTCAACATATTATTACTGCTCGCTCTTACTATTTGCTCAGCTTTTGCAAGCTTAAAATTTACTCCGCAGAGAAATTAATAAAAATAATGAAACAACCGATATATAAATTGAAAAAAATTGATTACTTGTATTTTAAATACTTGTAAGCATTAATTATAGACGCTTTTAAAAAGAATAAGGGAGAAGACAGGAAGAATAAAAGAGAGATATTTTTTTTATAATTTTTTATTATACATTTTGTTATAATTTTTTATTTACAATTTGTCTTAAATATTCTATAGTTTACGACAAAATTTAAAACTCTATTCATTTTTATATATTATATAATATATAAATATATATATATATAAATTTTTATATATGCATATAAAAGAATACTTTTTGAAGAAATAAAATACTCATGTATACAAAATCATATAAAAAAATATATTAAGATAATAATCTAAAGCGAGTTTTAGACAATATACTTTTATTCGCACATGTGTACATTTTATATTTTCATGTATTTTTCTTTTTCATTTTCACGCCGCGGATTTGTAGAATGTAATCTTCTGCGAAAGGAACTCTCAACATATTACTTGAAACTATTTCTTCTTCTCATGATGATCGTGAATTCCATGAATGCTTTGTAACAATTTGAGACCAAGGCAAATATCTTTGCCAGAAAACTTTGAAAAGTCATATTGGAATATTTTAGTTTATTGAATAACGACGCGATCCAATGATGGATTTAAGCTCTAAAAGCGTGTCTCTCAATCCTATGCAAGGCAATAGCATCGCGACAAGATAATATGTGACTGTTTTAAATAGATTTCTCGTTTTCGATTTTTAGTTTAATTAAATCAATATTTTGACGGTTAATTATTATTGATAAAATTATTAATTTTGATAAAACCGCGCGATTTCAATATAAGTGCAAATTCTACGAGTATATAAGAGCAAAGTGTAATACTTTTTATATTGTTTTTTTTTTTTGATAATTATTTATTTAATCATTTTATTAAGTTATCTATTTTAGATTGCAACGAGAAGAAATATTATCACTACATTTAAATAAATGAATCAGAAAATTGCGATGCATATACCCGTATGAAATATTCTATACGCCACGTTTTATTTAAGTTAAAAAGACCATCGCTTTTTTTTTTTACGAAGGCATGCACGAAAGTGCGTCGAGGCAGATGGAGGTATGCAATTATCGAAATCACATTTCTTCAAGCACTTGAGGAAATCCGATACTATCGCCTGCGCGTGAAAATCGAGTTCCTTGTAATACCCTGTGCAAAAGGAAAACGCGATATTCTGTTTCATGGCGTGGGAAGGCTATCGTATAGAGATTTTTCCTCGTCTATTCTTGTAGCAGAATGATAACTTTTTCACCTACATATATGGAGTTTTCTTTTTTTTTAGGTTTAAATAAAATTTGCTTAAAAATTATTTTAGTTATCTAATATATTTATGCTCGCATTGAGTTATTAAATATAAAAAAAATAAACTCATTATCAGCGCGTTATGAATTTTCCGCGAAATTGTTGCGTTACTTATCGCGAAAGAAATAGAAAAAAGAGCAGTTCTTTTTTTCTCTTATTTCCTTACGTTCGGATTTGATCATGTATGTAAATCAATGATCGGCTATTGGTAGCACTTTATCTCAATTTTAGATAAAAAATTTTTCCATTAATCTCCTTCATTCCTTTTTATAATAAAAATGATTGATTTTTATAAAAAATTCAAGAGAATTGTCTGAGCCACTTGACCCAATTTTGAAGTTCCTTAATGACGCTTACAATTAGACGTTAATCTTTAAGTACTCACGTTAGATCAATTTGACCATATCCGTTTTTCTTTCGCTTGAATTTTTTATTATAAAAAAGAATGTGTGAAAAGAAAAAGCTAATCTCTCTCTCTCTCTCTCTCTCTCTCTCTTCATCTTGTATAAAAGCGTAGTTTCTTAATGACACTTACAATTAGATTTACATTAATCTTTAAATACTCACATTGGGCTAATTTGACCATGTTCACTTTTCTTTCGCTTGAATCTTTTATTATAAAAAATGTGTAACAAGGAAAAGCTAATCTCTCTCATATCTTTCTTGCATTGTAAAATTTATAAGCGATTTTTGACAATTATTCTCATAATAATATATTTTTAATTGTAATGATAAAAGCTTATTTAAAAAACCTGTTCATAGTTGAATTTTATGAATTAATTTTATTTTCAAAAATAAAACTATGATATCTCTAAAAACATTGAACAGGAAATAAATCGATATGATTTTGACAGAATTAATTCCATTAAAGATTTAAATCACCTACAAAATAGAAATTAAAAACCTTTTATTACAAACTGTAATTAGTATTTTTTAAATAAAGCAGAAAATAACATGAAACATTTTTAGTTTAGATTTAATGTATGAGATAAAAATTTTAGAAACTCTCCTTTACATCTTTCTTCTTTGTGTTATTTAAATTTACTTAACGCGAAATAACTTTTCCGATACAATTCATCCAGCATATACCTTGCGAGATATCTTCATAAACATTGGCTTATGTCAAAATATAATTACCCAATTAGGTGAATAAAGTAATTCGCGAAGCTTTACCAAACGCATCTGTCTTTACCAAGTTAAGACGCGCTTAAGTAGTTTCGGGGAAGTAAGACACTTAAGCACATGTCTTAGCTCAGTAAGCGATGTATCAACGTATATCACAAACTGCAATCTGTCTTTATCTCATCAGCCTAACGTCGCGTTCTCGATCAATCTCCGCGAAGGGCATTTCCACCGGGTTGTGTCTCGAATCATTGAACGATCGACTAAGCTTCGTCTCGTATCTCTGCCTCCTTCTTTTCTCCGCTTGTCACCGCGAATCGACGTCATGGAAGCCGCGGTTGTAAGAGAGACAAATGCGAAATAAAGTACGTTCTTGGTTTTCTTTTTCTTTCTCGGTTGCAGCCCGATGGTCTGGGTATCGCAGTATCGCGAAATGAGGATGACAGGTCACGGCGTCGCGCAGATCGTCGTCGCTGACGTCGGGAGCGATCAGCTGGTGGCGGATGATCAGGTGAATCGCGTACCGGTGTGCCTGACGCAGGCCGACACCGTCGCCAGTGTCACGTTCTTCCTGCTATTGGTGTTGCTCTTCTTCGTCGCGCCGTTCGTGATACTCGTGGTCCTATACTCGTTCATCGTCAGCCACCTTATTCGCGACTCGTCCGGCAACACCACCAGCGACTCGTATCACAGCCGTGCCAGGAGACAGGTGGTGTACATGCTGCTGACCATAGTCATAAGCTTCTTCGTGTGCCTGTCGCCCTACCGTCTCCTCATCTTCTACATCGTGATTGCGCCCGCCGAGGAGATAGCCGCGATCGATTACGACACGTTTTTCGGCCTGCTCAATTTCTGCAGGATCATGTTTTATTTGAACAGCGCTGGCAATCCGATACTCTACAATCTGATGAGCAGCAAGTTCAGACGAGGTTTCTTGAAACTGTGCGGTCTCGCGAGGGAGAGAGGCACGCGTCTGAGGAGCACGATCGTCGGCGCGAGGAGAATCGCGGCGAATCATCAGGAGGATGCAAATCAGCAGGAAAACTTTTTGTGAAATGTAGAGCAAGAGAAACAATACGACTTGCCGTTGTCAATGCAAGATAATACGTTTCTACTTATAAAGGATCTCAACTGACGTATTAAATGAAAATGTCAATTAATATCGAATAAAATATTGGCTCTGACATTTTCTCAAACCCAGAACACCAACGCTCAATTTGATATGCTTGCAATAAAACGATATGAAAGTATTACTTAATTATTAATTATAAATTATTAATTATTAATTAAAAATACTTACTATGAAGAAAGAAATATACAAGTAACGGAAAATTATATATTATTAAAAATGGAAAATTATATATTATTAAAAATGATATAAAAGCATTGAAAAATCATACATATATTACGAATGAAAGAGTAAAAAAGTTTGAAAAATAATACTTATAACAAAAAAAAAGAGAGGAGCATTAAAAAATTATAACTTTTATTTGTACTTGTGCAATAAATCACTGGAAGAGAGAGAAATAGAGATAGAGATAGAGAGAGAGAGAGAGAGAGAGAGAGAGAGAGAGAGAGAAACTTAAGACTGACAATGAATGGAAAAAATGAGAACCTTTCTGCTAGATCGAATGGGACTAACGTGAGAAAAACTTTCGACATTCTATGAGATATTAAACTTGGATTTTTGCGAAAGTTATACGCGAGAATAGAACGAACGATTTGCGCGAATAAGTTTGAAAAGTTTCGACTCTAATTAATGCGATTTCATTATTCAATATTGCAGGCGATCAAGTGCACACTAATCTGATAATAATTAAATGTCACATGAATATTTCTCACATTAAGATTTTTTAATGCAAAAATATATGGAACTTTCGTGAATCTCATGAATGTCAAATGACCTTGTCCTCCTCCTTCTGCAAGTTTGATTTTATTTTTTAAACATCACGAATTATTAATACTTATTGTGTAAACTTTATAAGCATTAAATGTTCATAAAAAAAATATGTTATTGTTGGTATTTTATAATTTTAATGTTTTTTTTAAATATATTTTCAAGCTTGCCCAAGAATAGAAAAATTTTTATCAAAATAGTTTCTTAGTAGATATCGTATTTTAGAGAGACTTAACGCTGTGCATGGTACGCAATATTATGATAATTTACTAAAAGCTTCGTTGTACGCGACACATGCGCGCGACAGTAATCGATCTCCTGTCTCTTTTAACACATTTTAGTCCGATATTGCTAACGGTAACCTACGAGATGGAGGAGAACGTCGACGGTTCGTACGTCCCCACTTGTTCAACGCCAGCTTGGTCGACGTGGATGACGGGCTTCACTCTGACGACGATCGTGGTATTCTTCGTGATTCCCCTGCTGATCCTGATAGTCCTTTATTCGGTGATCGCGAGACACCTGATGGCGAATCCGACAATAAGTCGCGGACCGGCGAACAATCTGCTTAAGTATCGCAAGCAGGTGGTCCTGATGCTGGGCACGGTGGTGCTGTGCTTCTTTCTGTGCCTGCTACCCTTTAAAGCTTTCACCCTCTGGATCATCATCACGCCACCCAAGATAATCGTCTCGCTCGGCATAGAGGGCTACTACAGCCTTCTGTATTTTTGTAGAATAATGCTGTACTTGAACTCGGCGATCAATCCGATCCTTTACAATTTGATGTCGACGAAATTCAGGGAGGGTTTCCTCAGACTGTGCGGCCTAGGGCCTACGAGACGGAAAAAGCAGAAGACGTCGGAACGTACGGGCACCTATACGACCGGATCGACCAATTGCAGCAGCAATCACTCGGACTTTTGGCGAAGACACAGCAGCAACAAGAGCTGCACCGTCAAAGTACCATGCAACGATCAAGCACCTACGGACAAACAGATTAAATTGCCTTTGCTTACCGCCGTCGTGGCCGGTAGTATCGTTAAGAAGAAGCAGGAAAGTTACGTTTGACTTATCGTAGGCCAGACTGATTTAAAACGCTTTATCTTGTCGCTCTGTCCTGCGACTTTTTCGAACTTTCCGTTTCATATCATCTTGCGAAAGATTTGAATTTTCACACGCTACTGTTTATCAAGATAACTATATATTTTAATTAATAATTTGCGTATAATGGCATAATTTATTAAGCACAGTCCGTTAAAGGATTAAACGTGGATCTATAAATTGCGCAATAATGGAACTGGATTTTCTCGCATCTCTCGATATATCCTCCAGTTCTTTTCGTTGTCCTATCCCAGTATTTTCATGTTTGTATATGTGTGATTACATAGATAATTTATTAAATTGAAATTAAATAATTAATGATAGATTATTCAAAGATTTTGTAGCAACGGCTATGGAATAATTGTTGACTAAATGTTCACTGAATGTTACTGCGTCAGTATTAGATTAGATGCGATTCACAAGTCCAAACGAGATTAGAGTACAATAATTGTATTAGATATTCGCTGTGACGAGATCATGTTATACGATTTTAGTTCCTCGATTTTATACGTAATATATATATATATATATATATATATATATATATATATATATATATATATACGTGTTGTACATATATGTATATGAGATAGACATATAAATTAAAACACGATAAGTAGAAATGATTCCTGCAAGACTTAAGAAATGCGTGGGAAAAGAGCGCAAATATTTGTTCCTAAATATTTTAACCTAAACATTGTGATATATTTAATTTAAAGATTTAACAATTGAGTAAATATGTAGGCAAAGAATTAAATATAACAGGTACAGGAAAAATGCGCTTTCATATAAATAACGAATTTATTTTTAATAATTTTTCTCATTTTATCTCGCTTTTTAATGTCATTGCATTAGCAATGAAATCATTTTATTGTATGTATTTTAGAAATAAAAAGCTCACTATTTCACCGATGAAATCAGTGATAAAATTTGACGCAGCAAGATGTTATTAAACAACGGCGTAAAAGTGAAAATAAAATCGTAAATTTTGTACATAAAGTCAGAATTAAATTGCATTTTAACTTGATGCGATTTTGTTATCGAAATAGTTGTATAATAGTTATGTAATGTACGATAGGTATTTTCTATGATGCAGGCATCTGAGAAGAAATACTTTTTAGATAATTTAAATATGAAGTACGGCTTGACAAACTATTGCGTATTAAACACAATATCGCAATGTAGCAAATTTACAAATATTCCGAAATTTACAAAGCTTTTATGTAATTGTAGGAATGCTCATATAAAAAAAATATTCTAGGAATTTTCAGCATTAACTGCATCTTGTTTTATAACGAAATAAAAGAAAAGTCTGATTTAAATATATATATATATGATTGGTGTTTTTACTAAGATAATAATAATTCAATTCAACGAACGTACAATCGACTTGAAAAAGTGCAACGCTATTAGCTGTGCTACTTTTAATGCCATTCTTTTTCATTAGCAAGTATTCTTTAATAAATATAATTCACGCATAAATTTTTATCATAAGTTAACTATTTATTATTATTTATTATAATTGATATTTTATATAGAAAACCTAAAAATACCTAAAAATTATTTTTGAAGTTATCTATAAAAGAAATTTATTATATTATTATTATATCATTTGATGTCAAGTTGATCAACTCTTATATATTAATGAAAACTTATTAATATTACAAATATTGTACCAATATTGTTTGTATAATTTTTTTTTTTGTATCAATATTATTTATAAGAAACTATAAAATATTAACGAAATTAATTAATACCTCATACACATACAAAGTTACATGTTATATATAAAAATCTTGAAATTCAATAAAGCAAAAGCATTCATAAAAAATAAAATGTAAGAGTTACGTCCAATATGAAATATAATAGAAAATATTAATATCCATTATGTGTTAAAGTGTTATGTCAGCTCTATTACAAACTATAATATGCGTATTCAATAGAGCTGGCTGGTTCCATTGAACAGCATCCATTTGCGAACATTGCTGTTTGGATGTAAGGATATAAATCTAAATCAATCATGTTTACACAATTTGTGCTCACCCATTATATGTGCTGCGTACGCACAACCACGTATTATCGCGCTGAAAAACCAGATTCAACACAAAAATCTTGTATGGAGCGTAAATCGGAATTCTGCCATTTTTTCTCAATTATAAATTTATATATATATATATATATATATATATATATTTTGTAATTTAATTATAGAACATTATATTGTAAATAATTTATTATCTGTTTTAATATTAAGTATATCGATAATTAAGACTCAATATCTATAAAGTGAAACGTGCTTCGAGGTTACTATAAATAAATTTGATTTGCGACTTAATATGCTTAATTTCTGACATTAAATTAACGTGGAATTCATGCCTTTGGCAAATATTCTCGTGAAGCGAAACTACCTTCTCATTCATCAAGAAATTTACGAGAAACTGAGAGAGAGAGAGAGAGAAAGAGAAAAAGAGATAGTGGAATACTGATTATATGCTAAATATACCAAAGTTATATAACTTAATATAAGTTAATATTTCTGCAAACAAATGTTATTATAAATAATGCGCAATGTTAACAATTCTCTCGTAATTCAAAAAGAAATTTTGATTATATTATTTAAATGAACTAGAATATTTTAGCTTTACATGAAGAATATTCAATACATAATTAATAAATATTTATATAATATATTTTGCTTTACTTGCATACACATTAATAGTATCAATTATTTTAGTAATTATGTGATAACCAATTTAATTTGAGAAAATTATTTAAAAAATAAATAAAGTGTCAAATATTGTTTTATAAATGCTTATTTTAGCAACATATAAAATGTTGGAATTTTTAAAAAAATTGTTATGAAGCAAAGATATGAAACATTGATATATTTTATATTGAAATAGTTAATTAATGTATAAGCAGCTTATAATTATTAGTGGATAAAAATTGAATTATTAATTTTAATAAATAGTATTGTTTTTAATAAACATAAGTTCATGTATTACACATTCATGACACAATATAATGTTGAAAGCATTACGTTCTTGAGAACGTATGCGTAATCTTCAGTTGAGTAAAGAAAATTTCGAGAGAATTGTAATAAAATTATTAATTTTTTTTCAAATAAAATTACGGACAATGTATTATAAGTTCCTATTTGTATAACTTTATTTATTCCTATTTATTTGTAGTTATTAAAATAACTATTACGATTTATCGAAACATAGATCGTAAATAGGAGATAATTTATTTTGTTAGGAGAGTGTGTTGGTTTTTGTAAATATCTTGTATAATACAATGTTTTTATTAACAATCTAAAAAAGGAGAGATATATTTATTCGTTTATCTACAATATTTCTTCGTTTCGTAAAAAGCAATTACAATTATGACTAGGATATCGAAAATTAAATAATATTCAGAAATAGATAATTTTTATATTATTAAGAGACTCCAGAAGCTATATAATTTTATCTATACATACTCATTCATCACATATCGCGTTTTACAAAAATAATATCATTCGCCAAGTTATCCGATCGTTCCACAAAACTGTAAACGTAATATCCTCGCTGTTCCATCATATCGATCAGATATTTTCGTCCCTTCGCATTGTGTATGTATTCCACAGATAGAACCTAAAACGTAACACGTACATCTCAATATGCCGTGAAAATTATTATATTCCGTTAATAGAAACGGAGAAGGAGCAGAAAGATGCGGCGAGTGAATTCAGCTGTGCAAACAGAAATGTAGGAATTTCTGAATAAATCGCTTCGAGTACACGTGCCTTTATATCCACCTCGTTAAATGGGATTGTTTCTAGTACGTCGATCTCATTGCCCTCGACGTCGAGACTGAAATAATCGATTGTTTTGACACCCAATGCGCCGATATAAAGTATCAATGGCAGGCATTGCACGCGAATGTGCTCGCCTGTGTAAGCCACGTCGAGTGTATTCGCGGATACACTTTCCGTTGTATTCTCGGGCTCGTGCAAACGCCCCACGTTCCTCGCCATGAGAAAGGACGCCTGTAATTTCAAGAAACTCGTAATATTCTGGTGCTCTTCTGAAGTTCGAGTTAACATCTTTAGCGTGTACTAAGAGATCGAAGCTCGAGTTACGCAACTGACAGCGCTGTCTCGAAGTCGTCGTTAACAGATGACAGGTCATTGATCATTATTCCTTACCAATGTGGGGCTCTTAACAACGCTGAGACAGGTCGGCGAAAGATAAGCTCTTCTGTTCTTTTGGAGCATTTTTGTAAAATTGATGGGATCCGCTTCTATCAGAAGACCCGACCATCCATTAAATCGCTCCAAGAACAACGTGTTGCTGCGCGTTTCCCCGTCGTACGCACCGCATTCTATGAAAAATCCATTTTTCTGTAGAGAGTAATAAATGAAATTTGCTATTTATTAATGCGCAAGGAGATTCTCTCGGGCAAGCCTAAATACCGTGTTATTATTCGTTGAATCGTTTTTTTTTTTTTTTGCGAAATTGTTTCTCTTGCATTTTCCACGAAATTATCGTAATTGCTTTACTACCTTATCATTGAAAATTTCGCGTATCACGGTCGATTGTCCCATCGATGGATCTTTGACATCCGGGTTTTGAAGACTATACGACTCATTCGGATTATAATTCCATATTATCCAATTTTGCCGAATATTCGTCAATAGATCGTGATAAATTTCCGGATTCAGTGCTGATATATTTTTGTTGTTGTACCATTTCTCACCTAAATAATTTATTAAATTAATTCATTGATTATTTTCATGAATTTATTTTTTAGATCAATTGGAAGAAATTTTCGGAACACATATAATGTGCCAATATTATTTTTATAATATACTTGGCATATTATGTCACATTATTACCTACTTAAAATAAGAAATGGAAATTTTAATATAAAAATTATGATTATATTATATTATACTTTTCAATGACAAGTTATTTTATAATATTTACATAAAAATTTCCTTGATTATTTTACGGAATTTAGGAATAATATCTCGATAGAACAATATTTCCTCTCTTAACTCTGATAATACAATATACATAACGGAATTTCTCCAAGATATGATTACGCACACATATACATATATTCTTTTTAAAAATATTTTTTGCGACAATTAACAATATTTTTTTCCAGCTTAGAACAAACAATTAAAATCTACACGTGAATTATTATCCTTTGCGTAACTATGCAAAAATTTTTTTAGTAAATAAATTATTTTTTTTTTGTAAAATAAATATTCCACAGATGAGCAAAAAATGCTGCTTATTACGTCAGAAACGTCTTAGACATAAATAATATGGAACAATTTTTTAGACATCTTTAAAAAATGTATTCAATATTTTTTTATTTATTATTAATCAGAAAACAGGAATATTTAGATAAAACACATGAGAATACTTAGTTAATAGGCACATAATAGGAATAAAAATTATCTATATTCTCATTATTTAAATTTATGCTAATAATAAAAGTCAATTAATATCAAGATTTGAAATTATCTGCTTTCGTAATAATAGATATAAATTTATTCATCGTCTCATATTTCGAATATGAAGTAGTATGTCGCAATGTTGTTAATAATTCGCTTGTTAGTAATTTATAATATTATATACTATCGCACGAGGTTGTTATTTGCATAACAGAAACGAGCACAGAATAACAGATCGTACATTCGATTATCACGTGGTACGAATATTATACACGCGGGTCACATTTCGCTAATTATACTCAAGAATGCTACGATCTAACAAATGTATCGCTAATGTATTAGCAACACGATGACAAATTTTTGTCAATGTCTAATTTCAATTCTACATTTATTGGATTAATTTTTTCCTTTTATTAAAAAAGAAATTAACTAAAATGGAAAAAGATTCCATTATCATCTCGTTTATTATACATATGAATTCGCTAAAGGCAATAAAAAAAAAAACGAGACATACTTTTTCTTTCACGCTCTCTGTTCACTAAATATCGTTTAATAAATTTATCACAGCCACTTACCGCTGGAAAAGTTATACCAAGTCCGCAGCACTGTAATAACGACAAGAAGAGGATTATTGCTTCTGTCACGAGACACGCGAGGGGGAAAAAGGGAAACAAAAGTTTGCCGAAATTCTCACCAGTTTGGTAAAGTTCTTCGGGTACATCGTCCAGATACGTGTCGCGTTCCGTAATGTTTGCCTCGTGAACAGTCGTCGGATAACTCGTGAAAAGTACGAGAACGATAACGCACGAAGTGAACGCAATGAGGAAGGTCCACTTTCGGCGCCAGCAATAGTTCGGCACACGCGTTTGCACGCTTTGATAGCTATACGCGTTGGTTGGCATCGTACTAACGTAAGAGAAGCCGAATAGCTTCTTCCACATGACTCATGAACGAGCGAAATGTAAGGAATCGGCAGGAAGGCTCATTGCACACGCGCGACTTATCGTCAACATTTTAATATCGTTCGCCGTGTTAATCTGTCAAAGTGACAATCAACGCTAATTACGGTTGTTGCGCGATGCTACACGATAACTATCATGTTAACGATTGTGAGTAATTACTCTGAAATGATAGCTTAGGGCTAATCAAACAACGAAACAAATATCAAAAGAAGAAGAAACGTTTGTTTTATAAATTTCTTTTATAATTTTAGTCAATAATCGACGAATATTTTCACTTCAGGCATGTTTGTTAAATACAATCAATAATCTGTTCCAAATAACTTTGTGTATGTTTCTTTTAGGTTTATTGCCTCGCATGTAATGAATTTAAACTGATCAAAACAATCGTTATCTATTTGTTCTATTTTAAGCTATTAAATATTACAGAGAAATTTTTCGGAGAAATCTTAATTTACATTTTTAATATACAAAAAAATATTAAACATTTAAAATATGTTTAAAAAATATATTTTATATTTTTTTTATATATATAATATATATTTTAAAAATATTTTTTAAATGTTTAGTATTTATAAATTTTATAAATATATTATATATATTAAATATTTAGCCTTATATAAATTATTAAAAATATTATTAAAAAAATACGTAATAAATATTCTTTCTGTTTCTTCGATAAAATTTTATCGATGATGCTTATTTTATGTATTTATTTAATACTATAAGTTAATCTTCACGGAAATTAGATAAGATTAAAAAACCGAATTCGAATGTCTAACAATAAATGTTACAATTTTATCTTCTCTATCGTTACGCGTTCTATTGAATGTACAACAATGGATATGATAATTAACGTAATAGTGCAACGTAACGAGAAACTTGATTTTTTTCAATAGAATTTCAATTCGCCTTTTTTATCTAGTAAAATTGACCTTCGTGGAAATTGAACGGAATTGAAAAGTGAAATACAAATGTGTAGTGACTTTCAATTGTGAAACGTCCGGAAAAAAACATAAAACGGCACGCGAGAAATATACATAACAATGCGATAATATACTGTACGTAAATATTCTGATGAAAATAATTTTTACACAAACATAGATATACATAGAGAGGGACTCTGTGTGATAAAAAAACTTTTTCAATGTACACTGTGTCTAAAATATTTTCCTCTTTCGGAGAAATCTCAATTTGCATTTCTAACGTGCAATATTGATAAATATAGTAATCACTGAAAATTTATGTATCAAATATTGCTGATGTTTTTGATCAACTGCTGATTAAATTGCTTATCAAAGTCAACGAGTATGAAGATAAAGATAGAGAGAGTCAGATCAAAATCCATAACAAGACAAAAATATAATAATTTGTAATAAATATAATAAATCGCATCAAAGATTTATTTATCAAATTTAGGCATAAATAAAAATAAACTGTTCATATAAATAGTATCAGAAACTTACTCGTAACACTTATATAAGAATTTTTGTTTAAATTACAATAAAATACAGTATTTTTGTATTGATCCGTGTTTCTCGTTATCGCGTTATACACTTCGCGCTTATAACAGACAAGTTTAATCTATGCATGAACTTTTGACCTTTATATCAGATAGATTGAATCTCTAAATTTTATTAAGTAAAATTAATTATGCCGAAAAGTGATTAAGACGAAAATTCCTCTTGTATTTTCGAAATTTCTATTATTCGTCTTGTCAGAATTATTAGATTGTCAATTATTTATCGAGGTGGATATTGTCAAATCTCTTATACACGATGGTCGATTTGGCAAATATATATATATATATCAGTTCTTTAAAGAATTAAATGGCAAAGCGACAAAATGCTCACGTAATACGCGAGGAACTCGTGCTCTTAGCGTGACATGCAACCGCACACGACATATGCACGCTTACGATGATCCGAAGCTACAGGAGCGAATGCATCACGGCTTCGACACCGAGAGATAAATTTAGCACGAGCGTTTTCTCGAGCGCGTCGAACGAATCGTGTCACGGTTCGCGAAGCCACGACGACGGTTGAAACGGCATCCGTTCGCGATGACACTCTCGGACATTTCGGAATAAAATATACAAATGAGGCGACAGCACAAACCGAGCGATCGCCGCTCACTGTCATGTCCCGACTACGAATATCATCGAGTACCGTCGAACTCGAAGATACTATTTCGGACATGTGCGTGGGTATATACGCGTATACACAAGGTGTTCCGGAACGAACGGGTTGAAATCTTAATGCTCGAATCGCCTGACAGCTGATCGCACGACGGACGTCCTGTCAAGTCGGGCTTTCCTACGTATTTGACGTTTAGTCGAGTTGGGCTTTTCTACATATCACAAAGTGAATTTTTAAATTATAATTTGATTTTTATTACATCTGAAAATTTTTATTTTGCAAATACATATGTTAATATTAATGAGATTGAGAAAGAAAGGAAATATAATTGCAAAATACAAATATATTATAATTATATTTTCTTTCTGCACGCTTTCTGTACAAAAATTTTCTCGTTTATTTTATAAACATTACAAGTTCCAGATAAGAAGAAAGAAAAAGGAACAAACAATATCTTGATGATTGACATTCGGCAAAGGTGAGTCCAGCATCTGCGTCAAGTACTAATAATAAAGGCAAGTACTAATAATAAATTCTTCGAGGACTTTAAAATCAAATCTTCTTCGGAGAAAATAATAATGTCCAAAGTTTTTAAACGAGCGTGTCATGAATACTTTGACAGGCTCTCAGGTGTCTGTTAAAATTTATTCTCTAACTTGGACATTTTTATTACATTTTGCTCCAATTAGATTTTGACATGTGCAACTTTTTAGTTTTATTAAAGTGCCAGTTTCTTTAATAAAAATTAAATTTTTAGCTTTAAAAAATTTATTATATACATTTTCAATAAAAAGAAATTCGAGTGATAATATTTTTATAATTGAACATGAAATTTGAAAAACTTCATTAAAGCAAGATTTATTAGTGTGTCAATTGAGGAAAATATAATTTCTTTATTTATTTTTACTGAAGCTTGAAGAAAATTTCGTTTGCAAAAAATTATTATCTCTAATCTTGAATTATTAGAAATTAGAAATATATAATTGCTAATTAATTAATCAATAAGAGACAATAATTGGTGAATTAACATTCTTTACAAAAGAAATTTGAAATGATCTTCTTTAAAGAAAATACCAAGGCACTGATTGTATTTCAGCGTCTAAAAATAAAGAACTTTTTGCATACATCGTGTAATTCAATCTGTTTGACGACATTCTGTATGGATGGCATACATATAAACGTGTCTCTGTCATTACTATAGCTATTGAGAAAAGCATCTAATAGTACATTTATTCCCACGCACGTTAAACACATACATACATAAATTGAGAAGATTCATTCCTTTCTGAGATAGACTGGCTTATGTCTGTTATTAACGAATATTATTACTGATATCAGCATGTAGTCTTTGTTAAAAGGACATAGGACGAGGTCTTTTTTACGTAAGAACGCATTGCACTCGAATCGCGTGTACTCTTGCAATTACACGCATAATCGCGCGTGTAATGCATCGTGATGACAAATGATAATTCGAGGGTTGTATGAATATCAGTCAGGTAGTACTTTTTTTTAATTTGTATCATGAAATGTGTACTTCCTGACGCACAGTTTATTAACGTAAATGATGACGTATACATATTATGACGTACGCATATATGATCAGCAATAACTGCTTTACTTGTTTTTATTTATTAATACAAGTTTCACCGCCAAAACTTTTTTTAATTTATAATACGAAAATAATTAAATAATGAAGTAGTTTTTAAAGTAATTAAATAATGTCACGAATAATTATTGAAAAAAATTCTGCTACGTAAATTCTTATCAATTGTGTCAACAATCATTGCTGATTAGAAACTTATAATTTTTATTCCACTTAGCTATCTCACATTCATTTATGGCTTGATTAATGACTTCAGAGAATTTTTTTCCATGAACATTTGTAACATACTTGATGACTTTTCCTCGTATTTTTTACATTAGAATAGATGCTGAAATTTGATTTGGGCGGGCAGAAGGAATTATTGCCGACATCACTAGAGTAAATTTCTGTTTTATCAAGTGTCTGTAGTATTAATTTCTATATTATCAAGGATAATATTAGATCCTTGACATTATCGATCGTTTTTAATCATTTCATATAAATAAATAAATTTTATAATTTAAAATTAAATAATAATAATAATAATTTTTAATTTAAAATAAATCCCGAATATCCTGACATTTTGAAAGCAAATATATATATATATATATATATATATATATATATATATATATGTATTTATACACATATATGTATTACAAAATATATATTTTAATATGTGATTAATCGGACTAAAATTATATATAAATAAAATTATTATAATATTATTTGCGTCAAACGTCAAACGTCAAAAAAAACAGTTTAAATCTTCAAAACAATACAGATCAAATGGGCAAAAGGTATTTACAAATACATAAATAGACAGTCTGAGAAAAATTCAAGTCTGCGATATTATGTTTATTGTTTATATCTCGATCGTTAACCTTTGTGTTCCATACAATTACATGTCAGTAATATCGTCACCATTGCCATGTGCGGTTCGCTCCCGACATTGTTCCTTTGTTCGTTTCATTATTTATTAAGTTAAAATATATAATATATTATAATATTTTTATAAACTGCATTTTTTTATAAAAGCCATCGATATGTCAATCATTTTTCGATTATTTTCGAATTCTCTTTCGCTTTTAGCCTTTTAAAAATATAGAATCGATAAATTTAGAAAATTTAAAAAAAACGCTCCTTTTTTTAAAAGTTTATAAATTTTTTTTAGAAAACTCAACATATATTTCTCATGTATATCTACATCAATTAAACTAAAATAGGTAAAATATTTTATTTAAAATCATTTTATATTTCAATTCACAAAATCTCTGATGTTTATTTTACAATCAATAAAAAAATCCTATTTGTTTTTATACAACAAAAGAATGTCCATTATATTTATTTAACTAAAATGAAAAAGGCACAATATATATTTTTTTTAAATGTATATTTTGAATCTTTATGAAATATGTTCGACAAACATCTGAGAAAGATCTTATCATGAAAGTATACACAATACATCAAGTATATATAAAATGTTTCAGTTGTAAATATTTTCAGAACACCCTGTACGTGTTTCTGGCTATCTGCACGTTCGTCAGTCGCTATTTACTTCTTTCTCAACCAACGAGAGCATCATCGGTTCTCTCGCGGATCAACGGCAATCGGCGACGAAACGTCGACGGTGACAGAGCCGACAGTGGCGACGATCACATGATTTTGACGTTATAGCGCGGCTGCATCGTCGTTTCAAACATGGCCGCGGCGGAATGCGAAACGAAGGAGAGCACCTCTCTTTCGGCGGACCTGTTGAAGACTCCTCCAGTTTTGTCCGGCGAGACTGTCAGCACGATCGAGAAGCAGGAGGGCTCCGGCATTCCGTTGCAGACTCCGTGGACCTTCTGGCTCGACAAGTAAGAGAGAACATAATTAATTTTTTCTCGTATAACCCTGCTCTTGCTGCGCAACGCTTCGTCAGCGCATATATATATATATATATATATATATATATATATATATATATATAAGTATATATAAGTATATATATATACATAAGTATATATATATATATAGTATATATATATATATATATATATATATAGATGTATATAAATATATACACCTCGTTTTTTTATCTGTCTCTCTCTCACTCACTGCTGTCAAACGTCACGTCGCAAATATTCCGCGATAAGGTTCTGTCAAACAATTACTTCGATATCGATAAGGTCGCAGCCTTCGATCTCGCTTTTTTAAAGTAAAGTTTTAATGCGTGTTATATATATGTAAATGCGCGATAATTAGTTGCATTTTTATAAACACATCACGATTTTGTCTTCATAATCATCTCTCGCTGAAAAAAACAAAGTTTCTTTATATATTCATATATCTTAATAAGGAATAATTATACATAAATATTGCTGTTATTCTATAACACAGACAGAAATAAATTATTTACTTATAGAAATGATCATTTGTGATATTTTTAAAGATAAGATTAATTAATGAGAAGATGATGCAGCAATCTTGTGTGAAATAAAATGTTCTTTCTTTTCTTTTTGATTCTTGTTTGCGAAAATTAGAGAAACTATTGCTTTCGTAAAAGTAATACTGGAATTAGTTTTAATACTAGATTAAGATAAACTTTACATTTGACATTTTTTTCTTGACTTAATATTCTCTATCGTTACTTTAACGATTTTATTAAAATTTAAAATTTATTAATAACATAGTTTAATTTGATATTTTTGCTTTAATAGAAGGTTTTTTTCACTTGTTATTAAATTATTGAATTCTGGAAGACTCGTGTATTAGAGCATTACCAGATCCAAATTACTTGTTACCATAAACATATGTTACTAATTTTAAAGAATAACATATGCTACGATCAAGATGATTGCAGCTGTTTGTGTAATATTATACTTTGTGTAATACTATATTTACCCTAAAAAATTATTAAATTAACAGAGAATTGTTAAATTCGCAGAGCTATTCCTGGTACAACTGCTGAAGAATACAAAGCCAATCTGCAGAAAATCTATACTGTAAATACTGTGCAAAATTTCTGGGCAGTCTTCAATAACATACCAAATGCTGGGGATATGCAGGTATGATAGTTAAAAATTTATGCATGCATAATATAAGTTTATATAAGTAATAAGTTTATTAGCGTAACATATTTTATATTAATTATATATACTTTTTATTATTATTATATAAGAAATAGAAAGAGATTTGTTATACAATGCGAAACAAAAGTACTACTTTAATTTGCTAGAAATAATTTTGCTGAATCTACTTCAATTATTTCTGTAACAAATTCATTCTTATATCTTTATTAAAATAATAAGTTGGTTTTATAGTAAAATATTTACAGGAGTAACCTATTTTAACAACAAATTTTTATATTTTTAGAAATATTTATTATGCAAGATTTTATTAATAAAATAGGGTGTGGTATAATATCAAATGATATGTACATGGTAACAAAGTTTGATTGCTCTTATATTGAATGCAGTAACACAGTTTTGCTATGACAGCAAAATTCCTCTTCCCTTTCTTTTTCTTTTATTCGCTGAAGTAGGAAGAATTATTATAACTAATAATCATTTGTAATTGGCATTCATTATAATATTGCTTTATTTAATATTGCTATGCTATTTAACATTTAATTATAATATGTATTGTTTATTTATTATTTCGAATTGTTATATTTTATATGTTATTTAACTGTTTTTGTTGTCAGGTTAGATACAGTTACCACTTAATGAGAGATGAAAGATATCCTTTATGGGAAGATAAACTGAATCAAAAGGGTGGGACCTGGAGAATAAAGTGCCATAAATGCGATACAGTAAATATCCTATATGCTAATATGCTGACATTGATTATTTGATATTTTGACAAATGCTGTCCAAACATGCATATATATTATATATATTTTTAAATGGGGAATTCTTGATTTATGTGTTAAAACTATATTATTTATACAATTTTTTTTACATTTTATTTTACTTATTTGAAAATATTTTATATAAATAATTAATATTATAAATTATTATATAAATAATTATTATTACATAAATAATTAATATTATAATTTATATAAATAATTATACAAGAGAATTATACAAGAGATAGATATTAATATCTATCTCTTGTTCACATAATCAACATTCTGCTTTTATAAAACTTTTTAGCGTAACATTTAAAATGTCTCGTGTTTTTCAGGAACGTGTCTGGAAAGAAGTGGTGCTTGCGGCTATTGGAGAACAGTTTACCACAAATGTGGCACAGGATGATGAAGTCTGTGGTGTGACAGTATCCATTCGCGATAGGGAAGATCTTATTCAAGTACGTATATTATAAATCAAATAATACGCTAATATTTAAGAATATGTCAAAGTTGTATTATTATTTCAGATTTGGAACATTAACGCTTCTTTGCAATCAAAAGCTACAGTCCTAAAAAAAGTTCACTCCCTATTGCCTGATGTCAATTTTTTGGGAGAATTTTATAAAGGTAAGTCTTATTATTTTCTTTTTTCCTTTCTTGTTAGGAAGATGCGAAACGATAATGTTTATTTTCTAGAACATCAATCCAATCATGCTTATGGGAGACGTTAAATACACAGTGATACTGTGATGAAAGAAAATTATGAATCGTTAAATGTATTTTAAAAGATTTTGACAATAAGGAGAAAACGTGTTTATGTGTGATGTATAAATAATATTTGTATTATTGTTAATGCGACAAAAGTTCTCTAAAAAAAAGATAATCGGAATAATGTGTGAATATGTTAAAGAACGAGCTATCATCATATATTTTAAAAATTTGTTACTTGTGAATTATTTAATATAATTACGCATCAGTCAATGCGTAATTTACATTGAACTCGATATATTTTAGAAGCGAATAGCTGTTATAACCGTTTTACAAACGCAAAATATATTTTTATATTTACAACGTGCGTGTTTATTTCTCATGGCAATATGCTTTTGAGCGAGCGATAATATTTTCAAATAATCTTGACATTTGTAAGATTCCGCATCTTCATAATGATATATGCTGTTTACCATAACGTGGATTAATTCATTGTCGATTAAAACAATTAGAATGTCTTGGGCACTAATTTTCGCTATGCGTAGTTTACTGAGCGATAAACTACGCACTTACATAAGAAAGCGATTTATGTAGAAAGAAGGAGGACGGCATGTTTATTGATTGCAATTTATTCACACCTCCAAAAATTCAATAACTCATCAAAAATAGTATTTAAAATTCTCAAGAAAATAATGCAAAACCGTGTAGCAAGAAAAAAATAGATTCTTTGCGCCTGTTATCGTGCATAGAAAATAAATATTGACCCTGAATTTTATTAAAACCCGGAAAGTATTTGAAAGAGCATCGTATCAATTTCTTATTCTTCTACGCACGATCTTATTTCTACTTGTATGTAAATGCAAATGATGTACATTCTTGCGCTATTTAGTAATTCCGTAATTCGAGAGACAATGATGGTGAATATAAATTATAAATTCTTTCTTTTTTCTTTAAAAAAAATTTGCTTATTTATTTATTTATTTTTTTCTTTTTTTTTTTTTTTTGCTTATCTAATTTTATGTTAAAAGCGACAATATAAATCCCAAGATATAAGATGAGAAGAGATTCTTTTTTTTATTTTTTTTTTTGTAAAGAGGGAAATTTTTTTGGCTGGATTTCGATTGTTGAGAATTAAATTTGCATGACAAATGTTTGAGATTCCTTCGACGGTTGATCGTAAACCAGTTAATACGATCAAGAAATTTGAACATTTTGAAAAATTAATTTAAATACCTAATTAATCCGTCTACAAAAGCAGATAACATTGTCCGACTACTTGGCGCCGAGTTAACATTTTACTGTTTTCCAATATTATTCACATTGACGTCAGCAGGATTTCTCGGAGAATATAAGACAAGTTTATTCAAACAGTCGATTAGTAGACTAGTTTTAAATCACGTTTAAATTATGTATCCGATTTGCATTTTTTGACGTTTAAATCGAGTATCGATCACATCGCGAAAATTGGAGTGCGATCATTCATTATTTAAACGAATTATCCTTGTGATAATTAATAAAGTACACGCGTTACGCGTTTTTCAAAATGAGAAGTTTTGAATATACAAGAAAACGTATCGATTAGAATTAAAAAATTCCACTTAAAATTAAAACTTGATTAAATTAAATAATTAATAAAAATTGAATTTTTTACTTGTCAGAACAGAAATAATTTTCAGGAAAAAATCTTTATCTTATTGTCTGTATATTTTTATTAATTTCTTAAGAGATACCAGTTTTAAGATAGAAGATAGAAAGTTCGGCCAAAAGTATGTACACATATAAAGTTTCTTCTCTTCTCTTTAGTTAGAAAATATTGAATTAGCGCAATCAAATTTGCGTCCAGCTGAGTTACAGATTGCGATTAAGTACGTAACACTGTGTACATAAGCAGGAACTATTCTGAGAAGCAAACAAAAAATATTTATCGATCGCGATTAGCTGTGAGTCCTCTTTCGATCTCGTGATATATGCATCTACGCGAATAAATCATGGCACACCGGCCTTGCATACGACCTTGCCGTATAGGAGACACGTGTACACGGCTATACGTGAATATGAACATTAGCGATGTCGCCTCTCTTGAGAGAGATGACACCGATACGGAGTATTATTACTTCGATGCGTAAAAGTTTCTCTCGCATCTCAGTCACACCGTCGATAATTATCTTACCTTTAACTAACAACTATAGTCATTTTCGTGAGAGTCGTGACACTCATAATCGATTCAGTAATTCACTTCCCTCGTCTCTTACGAACGAGCTCTATCGTTTCGGGAATCTTTCACATAAATTTAAGTCTAATTATAATTAAATCCTATAATTAAATCCTATAATTAAATCGTATAATTTAATCGTAATCAAATGTTTTTATAATTACACTGTACTTTTAAGAAATAGTGAGATAGTAAATAACGGATAAATCCGTCCTCTCTTCATGACTTTTTCTCTCCGAGAAAAACCTTACATATGTAATTTCGCGAAAAAGGTAGAAAAAAAAAACAATTGTAAGAAATTTTTCTGTTTATGCGGGGGATCTATTATTGTTTTGTTGGTTTATCTTCTCGTATCGAGATATTAGAAGCGAGAGTATAATAGGAATAAATTTTCTCCGGATTGTCTGAACTCCGCTCAGGCATCAGATCAATCTAGCACGCGCCGCTCATTATAATTCAACTAACCGTCTGACCGGTACCGGTCCAGGATCCTCTCGCAAGCAAAACATCGGAGGATACGGGATTTCCTGATTGCCGAATAGCGCCGGGCCGTGGGTCCATAGGCCGTGTCGGCTGTATATGTATGTACAATAATATATATGTACCCATATACATACATATATGTGTATACATATATTGTGTGACATCAACAAGCAGTACTGTTACATACTTTCATGTTCAAGGAATTTATATCGGAATTTTTCGGAACGCGATTAAATACGCGCGCGATATCGTTTAAAAAGTCAAAGGCCTCGCGGAACATATATTTTAAGAAATCCTCACTGAACGATAAAAAAAAAAGGGCCTTTCCTCGCGCAGAGTTATTTATCGCATTTTTGTTTACCTACATTGTGCATGTATGTGTGTTACGGTGCTCATTTTTTTTTTTGAAGAACCATGAAAATTTATCCATATTTTCAGACCGTTTACACAAGTTGAAAATGAGAATTTAAATATAAGATATAAAGAAATTATAAAATAAAAAATAGATTCAATTAATATTCAATAGACTTTTATATAAAGTATAATTAGTGACAGAAAGTAAATTAAACTTTGGATAATTTAGTAGTAATTATGGGGACATTTATTTATTTATTTTAAACACACAAGTTTGATTTGTTTTAATTGCATTTTTTATATTCTCTTTATTCACTCTCTTCTCTTCCAAATATATCATATAAAGCTTGAATCTATATCTTTCAATTAAAACAAATATCTTTACAATTAAAAAACCAATATATAGATATTATATATAGATATTATATATAGATATTATATTATATATAGATATTATATTTTATATATTTGATATTAAAACAAATATATAGATTGAAAAAGATACACACATACACAAAAAGTAGCGTTAAAAATTTCCAATATTTTATACAAAATTAACAGCTGATAAATATACATCGATACACAATCAATTTATACATTGAAGAAAGGAATATCAATTTATAATTTATACGCGTGTGTTTTATGTTTCTTCGCTTTCCTCATTGTGTCTGCGATTTTTTTTTTCTTTTTTTTTTTGTAATGAAAAAATTCTGTTATCATACCTCATTATTCCATCGTCTTTTTTCATACAATATTTTTCTAGATCACGCAATGATATTGACATCATAACTGTTAGAATTTTTTAAAAAGATACAGAAGTTTAAAACATCATATATATATATATATATATATATATATATATATATATATATTATTTGTGAACTACAAAAATTTTCAGGCAATTGAAATATAATTTATTAATTTAAAGAAACAATCTAAATTTTAGACGAAACAATTTAAATGAAATAGGATCTTAAAATTGAATAAAAATGCAGAATATTTCCAGACAGAGATAGAGAGTGTTTCGATAATCAAGAAATTAATCTTACAGTAAAATGGCGCGTAAAATCCTGCAAATACGAATTTACACCAGCGAATTGGGCTTTTTATTAATCGCTGATAGTTTATCCCCGAGAAGCAATTAATATCGGTAGCTTCGCCAGGACGTAGCTTACCTCTTGTGATTTATTCGACGATATTTAGGAACGGCCTTCAGAGGCCGAGCGATGTATTATCGCGAATAAAATAAATGCGTTCGCGACGGGATGCGCGGATTCTTACTTTATATTATAGCCTTGCTACTCCATGGAACGCACGCCTCTTACCCTCCTCTCAATAAATTATCTTTCCATTTCGACGTCGTCCCATCTCGCGGGATTCCCTATCACGCTCTGCCAGTCATTAATCAGTCGTAACATAGTTCCCGTCGTCGGATTCTGCATTCCTACATAACGACGACGACGATGACGACGACAATATCATCGTGGTCGCCTCATAAAATGACAATCATAATTTTATGAGATGTCCTCGTGTTATTTAATATTTGAGAAATTACAATCACTGACTACTGATTATCCAGAACTCGCGTATGTTTTGTTTTTATTTTTTATTATTTTTTTTTTATAATATACGCGTTTCCTCGAAGGCCGAAGACCAATGTAGGGTACGATAATTCTCGGTTTTCGCGAAATCGTAATGTTACGTTTTTCAAGACGACTGTAGTAAGTCCATTTCGATCGTCGTCATCATCATCATCATCATCATCATCGCCGTCGTCGTTATGGTACGACGACCTAGAGAGAATTACGCGAGTGTCTGATCGATTCCCGCATTCCGAGGAAGTGAGAAACCACGATCGTCCAAACTGGAATTTTATCTCTACCTTATTTTTTCTTATTTACGTTTTGCTTCAATACGGCCGTTTCATTCGGCTTCAAATGTTTTGACCGCAGCCGATCGATTGCTGAAGCGAGAGAAGCTACTGCGTATCCGGTAACGATTACGTCGATCGGAACGCAGTTCTCTGCGTGTATCGCCAACGCACAATGTTGAAATTTATCCGATCTAGAAGGACGAAACATTCTCTACCTCCGTCTAGAAATATATTCTGTATTTTGCTTTAATTTCAAGATTCTTAGATTTTATTTAAATTATTTTGTCTAAAATTTAGACTGTATTTTATTTAAATAAATAAATAAATTATATCTAAATTGCCCGAAAGTTTTGGATATACTTTATGAATAAAATATAAAAGAGATACATATGATATTTTAAACTTTTATATATATTTTTTTAGAAAAAATCGAATAATTGTATAATCAAGAAATTAATGAATAGAATTTGACGTATATTTATTTTTCTGTATTTTATATAATCGGATAAATTATTTTTGTCCCCCTAGATTTTACAATATATGTTGCAATGAAAAACAGGAAGCGATTTTCACTCCCCTTTTCGATTCGCTTCCACTTTCTCGTCCTTCTGCATTCCGTTGCGATCGATGGATAAGCAGATCCATCGATGCGCGAAACGATCAACGCTGCGTATCGCGCGATATTATTCGAGATGCGTCCAATTCGGACATTGAGTTATTGCGGTTAAATTTGAATGATGTAACTCTGCTGAGCGATGGTGGACGTTGAAACTATAAAGCATGATCGTGCCGAGTGTTTTTGATGCTATTCAACCGGGAAGAGAGATTCTGAGAAAAAATAAGTCATTGAAAACTAAGTAGAATAAAATTTATTATTATGTACAAGCTTTTGTTTTCGATAAAATTAAATTGGGAGATTTCTATTTTCCATATTCGTCAAAATTTAAATTGTTACAATCATTTCGATGATACTAGGAAAAGTGAGTAATATCAGGATACTTTATATAATGTATTTAGAAGCAGGCTTGAGGTAATAATTTATGTACGAGTTGATCTCGTGACTACGGAATCTGCCGAGAAAAACGACGATTAGGCAATTCATTTCCGCAGGCGAAAAAGGTCTTGGTTCACGCATAAATTGACACTAATTTTTTATTTTAATAATGTAATAGAATGCACAAAATTACAATAAATTTTGAATCTGCAATTGTAATACAATATAATACAATAATTATTAAAGTGTGCATTATTAATGATAAACTCACGATAAAAAGATAATAAATTTTTCATATTTATAGAAAAATGAGACGAGTCGCAAGTTCACACATTAAAATATAATAGATTTCAATCTGTTTTCTATTTTCTTTTCTCTAATTCACCGTTTCTCTTTTTCTCTCTTTATGTAATTTTTATGGATTTCTCGCTATTCCCTAAGATTGTCTTTCTTCCGCGATGCATATCGCAGACAAATGCATATGGATGCATATGTCGGTGTATTACGCGCTCACGATGACGAAACACAGATTTATTGGTACGGGATCGTTCAGTTTCCGGTTACCACAAGCTGAATCCGTTTTATGCGCGTTACAGAGGCAGAATCTACTCTGCAATATCACACAGCGTACGTGTGAAAGATTTTTACGTAAGAACCCGTGGAATCTTTCTATCGATCCTGTCATTATATAATTAATATCATTAAGCTGTCGGAAATGTGCTTTCACCTGACGTAGAGCAATACAAATCTATTAGAAGGATGCGAAATGTGTCTGTATGGAATTCGGGAATTCATCTTTGACGCATGCGATTGATTTAAAAAATCCTCCACCTGATGAATCATTAAATCTTTTCAATAACTAGAATTATTTACATTGTAATTATTATTATTATTATTATTAACGCAAAATTTTTATCACAATTTAGTGGGGAAAAAGTTACTGTAAAATAAATACACACATCACTAATAAAATTAGTGATATATTTAATACATGTGGAATTTTATTTACACATTGTATCTGCAATATTTATTACTTAATTTCTTAGTGACAGATTCTAGATATGTAATCTTAAATAAAATCATGATGAATTGTGCTAGATGAAAAAGAGACAAGTGTTATCTCGACGAATATATTGCATTGACAAGATTAATTTATTTCGATCAAATTTCAATGAGACGGTATTCCCCAGAAATGGAAATTAACATAATATAAATCGCTAAAAGTTTTTACAGTTTTGCGCGAAATCAAAAAATCTATTCGCGTCGAGGATGCGATGATTTGACTCCGATACGCAACTTTTTGCAAATGAATTAATTTTTATGTTTCAAATACACAAACAATTTCGACGGAATTCCGTGAAGTCCAGTGATATGTTATTGATATTAATCTATAATACATTAAATTTGCCATTGAATAATTGATAATCTGCAATTAATCAGTAACTTTTAAATCGCCATAATACATGACACATCATGTAATCATAAAAAAAACAACAAATTTTTAAAATATTTATACGAACAATTACAAAAGTATCCTAAAATAAAATTTTTTACAAATTTTATAATTGCAAAAATATCATAATTTGCATGCATACACGCACACACATGCGCATACAATTAATCTTAAATCAATTTTGTTAAAAAAAACTTATTAATAAATATTTTATTTATGACATATTTTCTCTTGTCAAGGACTGTAATATTACAAGTTAAAGAAAATATCTAGAATTTTATTGAAGCTTGGAGCCAATTAAAATTTTTTATTATTTATTTTTGCGACTAAAACTGAATTTATTAAAAACTCCTGACTTTTTAAATTATTACTTTTCTGAATAATATAAATGCCGCAATATTTTTGCTGTGAAAAATCCTATTATAAGAATTTCGTATAACGAAAAAAAAAAAAAAAAATTATTGCGACTACGACAAATATGGACTGCGCTTCGCACCGAGCCGTGCGTTTAGATTGTGTCATTCTGTTTTCCAATTCAATTAGCCGTGCGCGAACCGACCTCGATACGTACTCGCTACGTCCTTTGAGTTGTTCAACATATCATAGGCATGGAAGGATATCCGTCATGGTGATCGAAGAAGGCGTTGATTTTTTATACATAAGAGGTCAAGGGATAGCGGCACACGTGCTAATTGGACGATTTCCAATTAATCAAGTTACACGAAAAAAGCGACGGCAACATTCTTCGCATTATTGCATTTGATTGATAACGATTTGTTTTTTATCTGTCTTAGAAATTCTTTACACGTTTCTTTCGAGCTGCCCGACATGTTATGTATCATGTACTTATCATACACTTCGCGCGTTCATTTAATTACTGAGGAAAGATTTATATTCTAGAACATAATTAGTTACTGTCAATTCAATTCAATTCAAACTTCACAACGCGGTGCAGTAGTAACGGTATAGCATCATCAGTTTCGAGATAATTTAAATCTCACGATGATCACATCGCAAATATAATCTCATTATCAATCAAATAATAACGTTACGTGCTGAAGCAAAATGTGAAAAAGTATTTGATAGGCATAAATTACAGTGAAAAGGAGATATTTTATTGCATTTATTGTGTCTGTTTTTTTTTTTTTACTTATTAAAAACTGTAATTTTATAATATATGTAAAGATTTTTATTTTGAAGTCAAAATCTCATTCTATTTTTATGTAATCATATAAATGTTTTTTACCCATCTTTTGATGGATATTAATGACCAATATTCTTCTTATATAGGATAAATATTGCAATAATAAATCAATTTATTATTGTAATATTTATCCTATTTTTTTTTAATACTATTTTTATTTATTATCCATTTTGTTGAAAAAGAAAGAGAAATGATTGTATCTATATCTTTTATTCAAGTTTTAATAAGGATTGATTTATTTCACTAATTATTTACTATTAAAACCAATTAATAAATTAATAATTAAGCCATTATTAAATAAAAATTTATGTTGTTTTTCTACCAAAATATAATTTTTTTAAAGATCCAAGTTTTACTTTGTATACGTGATTCTCAGAATGCCATGTAAAACTTATTAAATTACTAATCTGTAGAAGATTATCATGAACGACATACGTTGCAGTAGAAGCAGATGCACATTTGCATCGCGTAACTGCACGTATAGCACACGAGGTGTGTTATCTCGGCGCATACACGCACGCTATTACGCAGAACATCGCCTGAAACGTGCGATGCGATGCGATGCTTGCGTTCTCACGTTGGTCATCGCCACGGAAAAGTGCCCGTAGTGCCATTGTTCGATTTGTTACGCGTGAATTTTCCCGAGTTGTTCACACACATTCCGCAAATGTTCGCGCCGTGAAGTCACCTCGCGATCTTTTTTTATACACAATTAATTTTAAATTAATTTTGTTAAGAAACTTATTAATGAACATTTTATTTATGACATATTATTCTCTCTTGCCGAAGACTATAATATTAGAAATTTAAAAAAAATATTTAGAATTTTATTGAAACTTGGAATTAATTTATTTGGGATTAAAAGGAATAATAACTAAAAGTATTCTAGTTATTAAAATAGACATGATTTTTGAGGCACTTGCAATAATGGAATAAAAAAGAGGAACAAATAATAATAATAGAAATTTCGAAAGTTCTTCGAAATGGAAAAAAGTTAATAAAAATTTATTTCATCAAAAAAGTTTGAAACTTTTAATAATCTTTAATTACTTTATGATAATAAATGCTTTTTTTTTTAAATTGTTTTTTTAGAGAAATAAATTTCTAGAATTACCTATTAAAATAACAATAAAAACAAGCGCAGTGTTTTCTCAATCTAAAAATAAAATCTTATATCATCTCTTGAAAATTTGCATCTTTAAAAATAATCAAAACAAATTTCTCTCTCTCACTCTCACACTATTCAAAATACTTTTTTATCGCTCACAATCGATGGTTCGATTCACTCGGTATAAATTATTTAAAACGAAGTTAACCGATCGTTTTGCGATCATTTGCACGGGAAGGGACGAATGTGAAAGTGAAATTGAGAAACGACATGTACAAATTTGTATGCTATAAGCGCGCGGTGAATAAATAACACAATCGGCATTATGTGGTGTACGTATCGCGCGTCGTTGTTACGAATTACGTTATTTTACCTGCTTACAGTCTTCCTGACAAACCGCCGTAACCAGTGCCGATAGGCATCGCACACACACACACACACAATCGGTGTCGCTCTTAATTTGCACAACGCTCACGCGCTCATTTCATCGTGCCCGATGTGATACCCGATTCGCGATTAATCGCCGCAATGTATACCTGCACGCTGCATGCGCTTGCCTTTATATACGCTGCTCTGAATACGTAGAGAAAAAGAGCTTTGCCCTTGCAGTAAAATAAAAATAATCCTAGTTATAAGTTAGTTATAATTATTTATCCAACAATATTTAGAAAAGAATCTGCTTTGTTAATAAAATATAAAAGTTTTTTTTTTTAAGTAAATTTATTCATAGAATTAATATGTTGCTATATGCAAAATGAATTTCATTTCTTAATTTAGCGCAAAATTATTTCTAGTCAATACGTGTTGCAATAAGGCCCGTTCTACAATAAATTATTAGTCATAAGCAAGTTTGGCGTAAACAAATTGATTAACCGCGATTATTCCGAAAATATGCTTGGAATATCCTTAAAGCGTCATTGTTTTGATGAGATCAAGAATCAATTTATTAGCAAAATTATTTGTGAGAGAATAATTTTGTTTTCAATCAACTCAAATGAAATTTTAACAGATTAGTTGATTAGACTTAATTTTAATATTAATAATAATTAATATTATAATTAATAATATTTAATATTTAATAATTAAAAAACCAAATTTTTCTCTTTCTCTTGTCAGAAGTATTGACCTCGCGCATACACACACGAAGATTTTACTGGAGAAAAATCACGAGAAAAAGTTATAGTAGAATGTATGGGCAACCCATATATGTGGTTTATCCTGCATCTTGTTAAAGACTTGAACGGGGCCTAGTTATTTATTGCTGTCGTAAATTTTTCTAATTTACACCTAAATTTTATGAACTTGAAAAAAATGTAAAAGGTCGTTCACTGACGGAAGGTCGATAGTAATATTTATGTTAATTTTTCTAGTCGTCAAAAATTTTCTCTTTTTTCAGATTTGTTTTTAACGCACGTTTCAGCTTAGTTCGCGGACGTGGTGGAAGCGGAGAATTAAACGAAATATAATAAAATTTCAATCGTTTATCTTTTTGAGATAACAAACTGCGTGTATCGTTAACAGCATTAGTACTCATATTCTTTATTATGTTTATCGAAAATTCCCGCGATGACGTAAAATTATTCGACCGTTGTGTGTGTGAAATCATCGTAAAAACCATCTTTACGGCTTCACGCTATCAGACACGAGATAAAAGAAAAATTTAGCCTCAGGACTCCGCGAGCTTCTGGGAGCTATGAGGACGATGAGGTAGGAAAAACCGGACACAATCCAGATCGAGTCCTTTGCAGATGAGGCCTTTCAGAAGCGATTGCGCCTATTTTGGGACCAAATCGGATTACTTAACGCGGTATATAAAATCTTGGAAGTTTAGCGCTTCGGGAGGATCAGCTGTAGTATTTCTTCGCGAATCGTCTTGACAAGCGTTCGCGGGCCTCCTTATTTTTCCTCGAGCTTCCCCATTACGCATAATTTGTTCCGTAAAAATTGTACCATTAATATATTTCGAGCGAGGGATTAAAATAACTCGAGCGGGGGGGTCATTCTTTTTTCCGCTCCAAAAAGTGATGCGATGGAATGGCCCGCGCAGGAATGTCGACGTGGCGCCGAATAAAATTAAGGAACGCTTTTTTGCGCTTTCTGCATACCTCTGTCGCGGCGGCCGGTCCGTAAAAGATCGCCGGTGTAAAAAAAAAAAAAAAGTAACGTATAAAATAATATATTTAATAATTGCAATTTTTTTTTTTTTTTAGAGCGTCAGCGTATCCTCACCTTTTACCTCATCCATTTCACTCTATCGTCGTGTGACATGAGAACCGTAAACTTTCTTCGACTACGTCTGTGTGTATCGCGCGTAGGAATGTCAGTGCGGCGCCGAATAAAATTAAGAAGCGCTTTTTTTTGCGGTTTTTACGTCTTCAGTCACTTCAGGAATTTCCTATAACACGTAAATACTAGTGTAAAATAACATGTACTTTTTTTGACGATTAAGAAGAATTTGTAGACTAACAAAAATTTATTTAAATCCGAAAACAATTTAGTTATCTCTAAATTAATATTTTTTATATATTAAAAAAAAATAGTGTCATACTGCATTACTCTCACTGTTTACTAGGAGGCACTTTTGAAATTCTTCAATAAGATGTCTATCTTATCTGGATATTGTGTAGAGAGAATTTTTTTCTCACATACAAATAACCTCAAGCTATTTACATTCTTTATTATATAATTATTTATGTTATTAAATAAATACAATTATATACAGAATCACAGATTACATCCTGTCGGAATAATGTATATAAAGTAAAAAGACACGAGATTATTTTAATATTGTAAAAAAAAAGGTTAAACCTGTAAATTTAATTAAAATAATATATTTAATAAATTTATAGAGCAATCGATGAATTTCTCCGCGTATCATTCCACACAGAAAATTGTACATAAACTTTCATCGACACTCTCCCGCGCCCAGGAATTTCGGCACGGCGCCGAATAAAATTAAGGATTGCCTTTTTTTTGGCATACTTGCGTCGCGTCAGCGCGCGATTTCCTAGAGCGCGTAAATACTTTCCGGATGCCGTGGACTCTGCTCCTCGTATCTACTGACGTATGCACGAAATCCGGATACACGAGAAAGAAAGTGGGGGCACTCGGAGGCACGTGGTCGCCACTGGGATGCGCATGTCAACATAAAACGAAGCGGCAAACGAGACCGGGGCTCAGTGTGTACCTGACGGTCGATCGCTAACGATAATCGGGACGATCTGTGCGAGAGCTTGTCGTGAGATTGTTTGACAACAATTGTTTGACAGCGGCAGTTGCGTGAATTTTTTTGCCACACCTGCCGGCGTGAAGCGTGTGTCGCGAATAATACGTGAAGAGCGAAGAGGAAGAGTAAGAACGCACGAAGACGACGATGATGATGATAATGATGATGATGACGATGACCAGCAGCAGGACTCTTATCGCGAAGGTCATCACCTGCATTCTGCTAGGCTGTTGCGTGACGATGCGAGTTACGGGCTCGGCGATACCGATGTGGGAATTTCTCTCGAGAGATGAGAAAGTGAGTACCAAGAGTCATTCATTATTCCGAAATGTAGCGAATAATTTGATGCGAACGGTTTATCGATTTTTTTTTTTTATTAGGTTTCTGTAAATAAAAATTTGAAAAACTTCTTTTCTTTTCTGTGTGAAAAAATTAGAAATGTATTAGTAAATGCTGTCTATTCCAATTGATAAAATTTACTCCGAAATTATAATTTTATTTACGTGTTTATTTTTTAGACAAGATAAATTGTTTGCATCATTTTAATACATGTAATTAATACATGTATCATTTTACATGTATTAATATAATTTAATTATACATGTAATAAGTAATAAGTAAAGAAAATATGACAATTAAAAAATTAAATATATTAAATATGAAAATTGACGTAAAATACTCTAGATCGATTTTTCTCAATCACAGAGTCAATATAAGAAAGTTCATGTATAAAAACGCGGAAGATACGAGAAAAGACATATTTAATGAAAGTTTGTTTATTTATTACAAACAACAGTTTGTCTATTTTTTGTTTTGTTTTGTCATGTTTGTTTATCATGTCCTATCTTTTTCGGAACAATTTAAAAAAAAATATATATTATTGCAAAACGTTTCTATAACAATACAATCTTTACTTATACTCTGATGTGTTGACTAGGAACACTTTCAAGCAAGATTTCAAAAAAGATTTAGAAATATTTTTCTTTTTTTTGTATTCACTATAGCTTCACATACGCATTTAATTTTTACTTCCACTGACATTACTGCCGCTCAATCTCTTTCATTAATCTCGCATAAAAACATGAATAGAGATATTGTAAGCATCTTTTTATGATATTAGCGCTATTCGGTGGACTTTCACCAAACAATCAAGTGCGTTTAATACAAGTGCGTTGCATCGAACCACGTGTTGGATCGCGATCTTCGTATTGCAAATTTTTTTTTAACGATATCCACATTTAAATGAATTTTTGTTCAAATGAAAAATATATAACAAATGTAAAAATATTAAAAAAAAAAAATAAAATTGTTTTATAAATCTATTTATAATATTCGTATAAATGTTCGATGAACATCTTCGAATTTTAAGTATTTATTTAAAAAATCCTTTTAATAATTTTTAAAATAAATACTTAAAACCCGAAGATTATAGGAAAATAATTATTCTCTTTCTTCCATCACTTATTTAGCTAATTTGAATTAATTAGAAGTAGCTTGAGATTAATTTCGAAGAAATTGAGAATTCTCTTTCTTTCTCTCTCTCTCAATTCTCAAAAAGAAATCTTTTGATGACGAAGTTTTTTTTATCAAAAATTATTTTGAAGATTGTAATGTTACATACATACATACATACATATATATATATATATATATATATATATATATATATATTTCTTTTTTTTCTTAAATTTTATTTGACAAAGCGAGTAAATCGTGCTGCAATGTAACATTTGTTTGTTAATAAATTTTTCAATAATGCGAATAGACTGGTATAAAAATTATATTATACTAAAATTATATTATTCGGTGTTGTTTATGGAGTTTTAAAAATCAGGAGCTATATTAATCTCAAGCTACTCAATGTTATCAAACAGTAGTCGGACGTCAGACAGTAATCGATTATTCTTGCGATTTTACATCGTAGCGTTTATCTCAAAGCTCTCATATTTTCCATGGAGTATTTTCAATGCTCGTGAAGCGTTATATGGTGATGAAAAATTATGAATCGCGATTACAACGATCAGCTACCGCGAAGCTAATTACGTTGATTATTAATTGTCGCCATGACACGATAATCGCGCGGATTCTCGAAAGCCAATTAACGTACGAAAGATCATCAAACGCTGCTTTCAACACGTATCGGACATTAGTTAACATTTTCCCCAATATTCATTGACCTATAAAATTCCAAGAATTAAAATGGAAATAAAATATTTCCTAATTACACATATTTTTTTAATTAATACGGATTAAATAAATTAAATAAATAAGTAATTAAATAAATTAAATTAACTTAATTAAATAAATTTAAATTATATGTGGATATTTAGCTTCTTCAAATCAATTTTGTTTGCTATTTATTGCAAATTAAGTTTGCACGTTAAGTTTAAAAATAGAGTACAATGTATGCAGAATCTTAATTGTTGGACGCTAACTTTAAGGTCGACTTACCGCAAGTTATTGAAAGTACTTCGTACTCTTGGCCAAGGCTGTAAACACGGCATTTCGCGGCTACATGCACCGGATTAAATGTGTGTAATACTCTTAGAGCAAGTAAAAGTGATCGCAAATGCCGAGTTGAAGTTCAAGAGCACTGTCAGCGTATATCTGACATTAGTTTCTCGATAGAGTTCAAATTAATGTACAAATTTAATATCGATTTCTGATTAGACGAGCAAAAAGGATATCGTATTAGAAATAATTTGACATATTTTTTTGAATTTTAAATATTTTAAATAATGTACGCTGGTAAGAAATATGTATTTAAAATTTTTTAAACAGTTTAATTGTAACATTAGACAAATTTTGAACTTAATTCTGAAATTAATTACAATTTAAATACATCGTATTTTTTTTTTTCCCCTACAATCAGCGGGAAATATTTTCTAAACGAAAGCGGGGTACAAATATCGCTTGGAAATGTAAAAGTATATCTCTCTAGCGTAACTACATACAACATACGGTATCATATCATTGTCTTTCCGCGCTAATTCACTTGTAGCCGAGAGTCTCGCTAAAAAAAAAAACTCCGCTTTCTCCAAATTTCCGGAATCGTAACGGAAACAGATAATAATAATCCATCATTGATCTAAGGGACATTAATCGATAGTAATAAGCATATATGCAAAGCTTGAGATAAAAAAAAAATATTTAATATTTAATAATTTTTTTTCATACGAAGAAATATAGCGACAAAAATTTTTTTTAAATTGTCATAAATTCTTTCGACTTCGTCTAGCTTTATAAACAATAATATATATATATGTCAAAAGAGCGATGCCAAATGGATCGGCTCATTTGATGTGTAAAATCGACAAATAACGTGCCAGAGAGTGTCGAAAGGCGAGGAACAAAAGTAGATAAAAGAGGATACCGTCGTTACAGAAGTATCATTAGAAATTCTAAGATCGGATATGCGCGTCATCGGAGGAGCGAGCCGCAAAAGGAGAGGCCATCTGTGTGTGTGTGTGGACGTCGTTCTCGTTATATTATCCTCATCGTCGTGACGGCGCGCGAGATCGCGACTGCCACGTTTCACGCGACCGATGAAAAGACGGTATCGCGCAACTCGATGAACGTGATGAACGGGACGTCGCATCGCGCATACATATATATATATATATATATATATATACATATGTATATATATATATATATGTTCGGTTGCAACTGTCGGAGGTTCCATCGCCGGTGTTATACATTGCGGAGTTTCACCGGACGCGGTCGGAACGCGGCCCGATTGCGACTCCGCACGATTCAACTTTGTATATCTTAAAAGATACGATGTAGGAGAGAGCATATTGATAAATGTCATTTTCGAAAATAATTATTGGTTGTCTTATATATTTATAATATTTCTTTGTTCAATTCCGGCCTAACGCGATTTCCTAGTATTATTTATATTTTATTTATTATTTTATTTTATTTAATTCTTTTATTTTAACTCTTGCCTTGCGGCTTTGGATGGTCTCCGGTATATACATTTATTACATTTATTAGGTAATTAAATATTTAAATATTTAAAATGTTGTAACTTTGTAACTTTAACTATAAAATATTGAGAGAATCCTTTTTAAAATTTTAAACTTTGAAAATTCTAAAATTTATACTTAAAAGCTTATACACTTAAAACTTAAAATATAAAATATAAAATTAAAAACATAAACATTTAACCGTTGAAAGATTAAAGCTCTAAAGATCTTAAAATCTTAAGTAGCTTGAATTTTAATTTTAATTTTGTAATTCTCTGATATTAAACTTAGATATAAATATTAATTTCTATATAATATTGAATAAAATTCCTGAATGAAAAATAAAACTAATATTATAACTCGTTGGATTATTCCGTATCAATAATAAAGATGAATCATTCGTTTAAGAGAATGATTCTTCTGATTTTAAAAATAATAATTGAAAGATATTTTTAATGCATCGCATATTTACATTTTCCTGATGGATCGATGATTATTAGCTTCTTAATAGATTTCTTTCTATTTCTTTCAGATGAGTCATTTGTACGGATTATTCAGTAAACAAGTAGCACAGTACTGCGCCGATTCATCGAGGCCGGACTGCAATAAGAATCTACTTGTGTCCGGCATAAGGAGCCTCGCCGGCATGAATGACAACGTTCTCGATCAGCTGGATCCCTATCAGCGCGGCGCCAAGGAAATGAGTAAGGAAGCGTTCCTAGCCAGGAGCGTGTAATTCGCGAAAGAAATTTTTCGCGTTTACTCTTCTGGCCGAAACATAAATTATAAATTCCGAGCTTAACATTCTTGCCTTCTCGTTTACAGTTTGGCGTGCCCTGGTGGGAAACAATAGATTTGCGTCGAGAATCGGCCACGAGAATGACGAGTCTTATCTCACGACTGGAGCCGACTTACTAGGTAAGTGTATTAGAAATGATTGTCAATAACGGTCGTTGGAGAAGAGCTCCAGGCATTTAGATATAATAATACGAATTATGAGACTGGATACAAAAGAAATACGCGGTAAAGAGAAATCCGGTGGTTCATGCGGAGAAGAAGAAACGATGTGATATGGGCTCGCTTCTCTGTTTCAAAAATCTTTTTTTTTCGATCGCGACTCCGCGAACGGAATCGCATTCTGCCCGAGAAAGTTTTAGTCGTGATTTCGATCCCGCTCTTAGAAAGTCTTTTCCCTTCTTCGGATCCCGAAGCCCTTGTTGATTGCTTTTAATGCTTTAACCGCGTGCGCTTTCTTTTTGAAAAAACGGGCATCGTGCGTCATGCGCCGATCTGAAATGATTTAATTCGACTCGAGAATTCTGAACTTGTGACATTATTAGAATTGCATTATGCTCGTCGTACCATAGACTTTTCTTAAATATGCTGAATCACGAACCGATAAAAACGAAGGCAACCCAAAAGGTCGCACGGCCATGGCCTAATGCAAAATCTTTGCCAATACTCTGGTATTAAAGTTAGGTGATAAAATTCCTTCATGAAAAATAAAAGTAATATTAAATTACTCGTTAAATTATTCTTCATTAATAATGAAGACGAATTATTTTTTTTTTAAGAATGCTTCTAAAAATAATAATTAAAATATATTTTTAATTATTAAATCTTTTTTAAATCTTTTATTGTAGGTTGCTTCGTGAATAATAATATAATATATTGCATTATTAAATATTTTATAAATATTTATGAATGAATAATATTTGTGTAAATTTACATTATGTGAATACAGAATATTTCGAGATATTTTTTTATAATCAATCAAATGATCGATTAGCATTTTTGACAATGAGCATAATGACAGTCTTACACACCTAAGACGTCTAGGACGACGGAGATAGGACAGGTCGCGAAAGGAGGTCACTTTTCTCAATGTCGAAGATGAGGGTCCCTACAGGGGCGTACCACGGTGGCTTTCACATTTTCTCTATGGCCCATATTTAACATGCGTATACGCTAATGACACATCGACACGCGATGAAAGCCGCGAGCGTTGCGTGCCCGTGATTTCAGGCGTTTACCGATCAATTATCAATCCATTCGCGTACGAGAAATCTGACAAGAAAGAAAAAAAAAAAGAGAATGTGTAAGCAAAATACTTTTATCTTGATCTCGATGGAGAAAGAAACGTCAGCGATATTTCTTCTGTTTTACATGATTAGTGTTATAAGGTCAATAGTTATTAGGCCGTAGATTTGTTGAGAAATTTATGATGTAGATATTTGCATTTATTCACTAAAATAAAGATAGATGCATTGAAAGAAAGTGTAACTAAATTCAAAAAAATTTTTTGATTAAAAGAAAATTATTTACTTAAATATTTGCAATCAAGCAGCAAACATACTTAATTTAGTAAAATATAAAATAAAAGCAAAGTATGCTTGTATTTGCAAATAAAAAAAGAATTTGTTTCTTATTTTTATTGTACTAAATTACTTTGTTGAAAAAAATATTTTTCTAATTCATAGCTGCTTGTTTAAAAAATACAGAGTTTCTCTTTATTTTATAGTAAATAATCTTTTATTTTTAAATATAAATTTTTGTTTTATTAAAATTTTAAATAATGTATTCTAAAAATTGTAATTTTTATTACATGCAAGTAATAATTTATAATAAAACAGAATATTTTTTGAAACAAAGTATATTTTATTTAAATTAAAAAAAAAAAATCAAAATTAAGAAAATGTATTTATCTTTTGGAAAAATTTTTATTTTTTGGTGTATGCAAATATGTGTGTACGTGTTCTCGCGAAAACAAATTCCCGCACGTCTCTTACAAAGTCCTTGTATCCTACAAATCGATGACATTCGGCCGGTTGTCGGAAGTGAAAAGAACACGGGCTGACGTGTAGATATTGGATTCTAAATTATCATAATGCGGAGGTCATGTTTAGGAATATAAACGTGCGTGGAAACGCACAACACGGCCATTGATCCAGAATGATGATCATCTGGAGGCGGGAGTCTAGTATTCTTGTTCCTTTCCTTTTACGGATGTTTATTCCTTTTGAAACACAGTATAGTATCGCTTTTTCAACATGTCAATTTTCTATCTATTGTATCGAATGACATGAAACGCATGTTTCTATCGTAGGCGAAAATAAAATTTGAGGAAATCTGGTAGGACTCGACGCGAAAAGCATATACATAGAAATTTGGAACTATTGTAATATAAAAATGATTTTAATATAAACCATTGTAATATAAAAATGACTTTAATAAGTTATAATATTATAATAATATTATAATAAGATATAATATAATAAATATAGTAAAAATATAATATAATAAAAATATGATATAATAAATTATAATAAATTATAATAAATTATGATATTATAATATGATATAATAAATTATAATAAATTATAATAAATTATGATATTATAATATGATATAATAAATTATAATATTATAATAATATTATAAAATATAGAATGTGTGCATAAGTTCTAGTTTTGTAAAAAATAATCACATATAAAAATTTATATAATTGAGACACTACTTTAACAGTATAATTCGACTTCTGCGAAATTGTTTCGCGATTGAGAAATTTATGGTATACTCGGTACATGCTTCTGTGGCTTTAACAAGGCTCCATCTTAGCGAAGTATCATTTCGAACACGGATTTCGCTTAGCTAAGTGCATATACTTTCTGGTATCCGTTATGTCTACGCAAATGGGTCTGTTGCTTAATCCTCGATAACTAAATCATCGTTATTTTCGTGGTCACGGTGGCGCGTTCGCTAACGAGAGATCTGAGAACAAAAAAAAAAAAAAAGGAAAACTTTTCTCGGCAGAGAAACAAACAATAGCAATATTCTTTCCCTTTTACATAATTAATTTTATAAAGTCAATTGTTATTATGCAATATATTTTGGTTGAAAAATTTATGATGTAGATATTCACATTTATCCACTCGCTAGTTTATTATCTCTATTTTCTATTCTATTCATTTATTCTTTATCTTTGTCTTTAATTGTTTCAGCGAGCAGTGGCAGCGAGACGAACGGCCTCGCGGAGGAGAGCGTGGCGAGCGGCGATTACGTTCTACCATCGGAACCGGGGCCGTATCTGGCGGGTCCGATGGTGATACGAGTTTATCCGGACGGCCGACCGGTTCCGGAGGATCAGAAACGTCCGTTGCCGAGGGACGAAGACGTCGATGAGCTCAGATACTCTCGTTTGCCATCAATAGAGGAGATCGAGGCTAAGAGCGGTAGCAAGTTCTACGGGAAAGGCGCGAACGAGCCGGCACCGGCCAAAAGGAGAATGTCCTTCGTAACCGACAAGGACTATCGACGATCGGCGGAACCGCTACGTCTTCACGGCAATCCGCTGACCTACGAAAGAACAGTGCTTCGAGGAGCGATTAATGAACGTGGAGTGCGTTACTATTGAAGAGGAGAAGAGAGAGAAGAGAGATATTTCGTGTTTTTTCTACCTGATACGAGTTACCTCGCTACATCACCTAGTGAAGGAATGGAAGATTGTTGAAAAAAAAAAAATTGCCGCTAATTATAAGATCCTGCGAAGAGATGTTACCGTGATAGATGACATCGTGCTTACTGCGATAATATATGGAAAGCATGAGAGAAAAACTAAAGATATCTAGCGATATATAATCGTAGTCGCGGTACACGTCACCATAGATTACGATTTAATGATCAGCTGTACAATTACAAATTTATTGCCAGCGCGCATTCTTATTTATCTGATATCGTTGTTGCGGTGAATGTGCAAAATATTGTACTCTTTTTTTCTTGAATCTTTAGACTGTAGAATAGGAATTTAGCGAGGAATGTGATCCAAAAATGTTGTCTGAGATAAAAGTTTACGATTTATATAAATCGCTTATGCAGCGATTTATATAAATAAGAGGAATTCACGGTTTGCGAACCGCCTAAATTGGCTTGACGATTGGTCGGTAATTAAATTCTTATCTCGATAACACATAACAATCGCCGACCATGAAATATCATTTAGTTTCTACTTATTTAATTTTATTCATTTATTATTTATTTAATACTCAATGTAATTGTCATGGCATATGTAAAATATTACGACACAAACATCGGTGAAATTTTATCAATTTTATCTCTTGGACTGTGACTAATTCAAAAATCTTTGACTCCTCGTTCAATCTGTTAACGCAAGAAAATCGCACGTATTTAAATTTATTTTGCGATATATTTGAAATGAGAAATAGCGGTTGATTAAAGTGAAATTCTCTTATATTTTTATTCCACAAATTTAAATCATATATTATTTTTTTCTGATATATTCGCGTCATCGCGTCGCGTAAGGGAACCAGTGTGCCTCGCTGAAAAAATAACATATCGCGCATATCATTTTAATCACCATTGAAGATGGTTATACAAACTATTTAATTTTAATGTATAACAATACTTGTGCTGGAAAAATTATTGCTTTCGAAAATATCTGTAGCTAGTTACACATAGAGTCCTATATTATAATATAATATAGGACTCTAGTTACACATACATATAATTTGTACATGATAGTATTATAATGATAGTAATACTCATGGATCATATTTATCGGATACACATTGTTGTTTGCATAAGCAAGTAACAATTTAAAAAAATCTACTTGACGATTTACGTGACGATTACAATTGTTTATTAAATCTATACATTTTCACGCTTATTTGTAAATACTTGATGCATTTGCTATTAATTTTAAATATCTACATCAATAAGATAGAACTTAAAGTGTGATAAAATATAGAATGTAATATATATTTGAAAAGAAATTAACAATAAGACAATGTGATAAATTAAGACTAACGTGATGCCTAATATATATGTATAAATACATACATATACACACATACATATATGTATACGAATCACTCTATTATATTATAAGGAGCCCGAGATTTTATATATGATTAAAAATCTTTATTTTATAAGTATAAGTACTTGAAATTAACAGAATTTTGTTGTTATTAATAGATAATAATTATTATAAATATGCACAGATTTTTTGCTTTTATATTTTATTAATACAATTATCAAAATTATTACTTCTCAGTCTTGTGTATACATTATAGATAATTTATTTAAATAATTATCATATCCAAAGGTTGAAATATCTCTTATCTTAGTTTTCAATTCATTATTTTGTCATAAATGAATGAGATATTAATCTATTTTTTTAATTTTGTCACATTTTCTCTTATCGTCTTGTCATCCATGTTTTGTTTTAGTATATATAAATTTGATATAAAAATTTGACATCATGACATAATGCTAAATTATACTAAAGCGATAACAATATTATACATATATGTAAGTTTTGTATGATAGTAATATCACATATATTTTAAGAATAAAAAGATGACTACACGCAATACACTATACTGCATCTTTGTATTATTTTATACTTTGAAAATTGTAAAACTTATATACTGATGTATTAAATACATGATATTATAATGAATGAATATATTAATAATCATATTTATATACATTTTAATTTATCAACTTATATGCTTCTGAAACTAGTTTAATATATAAAAATACACAATATATATGAATGATTTTATATATATGGAATTTCATATATATATATGAATTTTTTCTTCTTAAGATATTTATAAGTTGTACAGCAATTATTTGCAAAAATTGAAAAATGAGTTGTAAGAACAACTAATTTTTAGATAGTAATTTTTACTATATTGTAAATGAGAAAATAAAATAAAATTGGAGTTTTTAAAATTTAAATTTCTGAAGTTTTTATCATACTACTTTCCTTGCCTATCATGTTCCCGATATCTCAGAATTTAAATTTATGTAAGTATGGGCAGGAAAATAAATATTGGTCTTACAGGGAGAGTTTTTTAGCGGGTGCGAGTCCCGCATATCCCACCGGACCGGCCGGTGGGAATGCATAATGCATTTTTCTCTTCCTTCGTAAAAAAAAAAAAAAAAAAAAAATATCTTTGCGGATTTTAAAGTTTCGAATTTTTGCGCTTTTTAAAATTTTGATTTATGCCACCTTCTTGCTAGTTATATTCTCCTGATACGCCATCTCTTTGCTCATCATGTTCTCCTGATACATTTGCGAATTTCGAACCTTTAAATTTTCGCGCTTTTTAAAATTTTGGTTTGTGCCACCTCCTTGCTAGTTATATTCTCCTGATACGCTACCTCTTTGCTCATCATGTTCTCCTGATACATTTGCGGATTTTGAAGCTTTAAATTTTCGCGCTTTTTAAAATTTTGGTTTGTGCCACCTCCTTGCTAGTTATATTCTCCTAATATGCTACCTCTTTGCTCATCATGTTCTCCTGATACTTTTGCGGATTTTGAAGCTTTAAATTTTTGCGCTTTTTAAAATTTTGGTTTGTGCCACCTCCTTGCTAGTTATATTCTCCTGATACGCCACCTCTTCGTTCATCATGTTCTCCTGATACATTTGCAGATTTTGAAGCTTTAAATTTTCGCGCTTTTTAAATTTTAATTTGTGCCACTTCTTTGCTAGTTATATTCTCCTAATATGCCACCTCTTTGCTCATCATGTTCTCCTGATACTTTTGCGGATTTTGAAGCTTTAAATTTTCGCGCTTTTTAAATTTTAATTTGCGCCACCTCTTTGCTAGTTATATTCTCCTGATACGCCACCTCTTTGCTCATCATGTTCTCCTGATACTTTTGCGGATTTTAAAGCTTTAAATTTTTGCGCTTTTTAAATTTTAATTTGCGCCACCTCTTTGCTAGTTATATTCTCCTGATACGCCACCTCTTTGCTCATCATGTTCTCCTGATACTTTTGCGGATTTTGAAGCTTCAAATTTTCGAGCATTTTAAATTTTAATTTGTGCCACCTTTTTGCTAGTTATATTCTTGATACGCCACCTCTTTGCTGATTTGTTCTCTTGATACTTTTGCGGATTTCAATGTTTCAAAGTTTTGCGCTTTTTAAAATTTTAATCTGTGCCATCTCTTTGCTAATTATATTCTTCTGATACTTGATTTCAAGAAAATGTATAATTAACAAAGATGCGACAAGATGTGAAAATGGATGGGTAGGTTAATTAAGAAGACATATACGCTTTGTATTTTTAATACATTTTATTCAATTTTTAAAAATTACAAAATATAATTTTACAGACTATTATCGATTTTCTTATATATATTCTTTACAACGTTATACATAACACTTTTCTATTCTGCGTATTATCGTATTTCATTAAACAATCGTACTATTATCGGTATTTCATTAAATAATAAAATTAAATTAACGCTATTGAATATCGCAATATATGTATATAAAAAAAAGATTATTATTTTCTAGACTTTCGCTGTTAGTTATTGGTTTGAATGAAAAGTTCATTGTTTTTTCGATCTTCTATTCATTTATTAGCAAAAAACAGCATAAACTTTCCATTCAATTCAATATATTTTGCACACACGCGCGCGCGCGCGCGCGCGCGCACACACACACACACACACACACGCATACACGCAGTCATTTTTATTATACAACAATGCACACAGGCATTTTACGCGTACATATGTCGCTATCAATTACATTTTGCGCGCGCGCACATACACACACACACATATTTATTATTATATGCAATATAATAATAAATACAATATAATGCGCACAGAGGTGTTTTACGTATATACATATAATACTATATATAATAATGTCGGATATCGGACGCAATCGCTTTCGCTGTTATACTACACTTTATACACACACACACAGTCATTTTTATTATTATACATAATAATATATACACACTAACAATTTTATTACATAATGTAATACAAATATTTTTACAATATTCGGACATAATTACTTTCGCAATATCGCTTATGCGTGAATAAAAATAGATTGATCGCTTTCGCTGCATTAACTACATTTTGCACACGCACGCAGTCATTTTTATTATTATACAATAATGCATTATATATTTATAATAATGCCTATTTAATAATAGGTATTATTAAATATAATGCCTATGTGCAATATAAAATTAAATTTTTTATATACATTATTTTTCACGTCTATTATGTATATAAAAAATTTACTCAAATATTTTACATTAATTAACGTTTTTATATTAACTTATACGTACATCTGAATTTATTATCTAATTGAATATATTTTGCAATACTCTCTCTACCTTACTTTTTCTCTTCTTTTTTTTCTCTTGTTCGCTTTCTATATTTTTATTCTTTTATTCATTTTTTCTTTTTTTTTTTTAATTTTAAAACTCGTGCTCGTTATCTACATCGCCATCTATAGACATACTGTTTCATCAAACCACAAATCACTAGATTTTAGATATTCGGTTTATTGTTCTATTTGATATTTGTAATCATTCAAGTATCCTTATCCGAAATGAAAAAGTTAATTTGAAAACATCTTATATATTTCATTCATTTGATTTCAATTGAGTTATATAATTTTTACCGACGTCTCTTTTATTAATATTTCCTCTCATCCTAGTACTGTCAACTTATCGATAGATGGCATTTGATGATGGAACGAGGCGCGAAGTTAGCATCGAGAATTTTAAATCGCACACGCATATACATACACACGTATACGTCGAACCTCGAAATTGATATTAGTAGTGATTGAATAAAGAAACGTTTCTTCGTTAAAAAAAAATTAAGCATGCGTTATGCGAAGTATCTCGTCGGTTCCGTCAATTTTACCGCCCTGGCGTATTATGTATTCGGAAACGCGGCCGATAACAATCTGAATAACGTTTTCGGGCAAATGTACAAATGGAAGAATCTGCAGGAGGGTTTCCGAGAGGCCAAGATCTCCAGGAAACCGATATTTCTTCTAATCCACAAACCGGGTTGTCCCACTTGTGAGAAACTCAAGCCTAAATTCATCAACTCCATCAGACTTCTCGATCTCAGCAAACAGTGAGTGATGCACCTTTCTCCCTCTCTCTCTCTTTCTCTCTCTCCCTCTTGCAAAGTTTTTTGCTGCAACACAATTAAATATTAAAATTTTAATATTTAAAATTAATTTTAAAATTAAACTATATTAATAATATATTTTATTATATATATGTATAATTTAATTTTTTAATTATTAATAAGTGTGCACTGTTAACATAAATGAGTCAATCATATGTTTTATGTTTTAAAAAAATACAATTTAAAAATAAAAATACAATTAATCACTATAGAGATGCAAAATATATAAAATATACAATGCACACGGTTTTTGCAAACTAAACTTTGCAAAACTTTAAAAAAGTAGCAATCGAGTGAGAGCGAATTAAACATAATGAGCCGAGTATCTAACGAGTATAAGTAATATAGGATTTTTTATACCTGTTACAATGTGTAGCTTCGTGATGGTGGATGCGAGAAAAGGCGAGATGTCCGCGCAAGACGAAGCGAGGTTTCAACCGGACGGGACGTACGTTCCGAGGATTCTCTTCTTCACGCCGGACGGCGAATTTATGACAGATGTTTATAATCGTCATCCGTTAGCCGATGAAAAATATAAATATTTCTACAGCAGGACGAGCCACATAATAGATAGCATGCTTTTGGCATTGGAATGCTGCTGCGATAAATCTGATCGAAATTCTTGACGACAAAGCTAAAAAGAAGTAAATCTTAGATTAGATTATTGAATGACAGTCGCGATTACTATATGTGTCACTGTCATTAAAATGCGATTTGCGGAAATAAATTCATTTTGCTATACATAAGTATATTATTAAATTATATATATATATATATATATATATATATATATATATATATAAAATTATAATAATAAATAATATTTCAGAATTAAAGGGATACAGTAAAAGTTCACAAAATTTTTCAATTCATAAATTAAATCAAATAAATGATATTTTAATAAAGACAATTAAAGAAAAAAGAAATAAAATAATGTATGTCTGTTTTTAATATATACATACATATATATATATATATATATATATATATATATATATATATATATATATAGAGAGAGAGAGAGAGAGAGAGTTTATACATATATATATAGTTTATGTGACAATATTAATTATTTCTTTTGGATGAAATTTTTATTAAAAACAATCAAATTTTATAATAAAAATTTATTATAAAATTTAAACTATATAATAAACAAATGTTTAGTTCTTAGTTTTTATTTGGCAAATATTTTGATATAAATACGGAATAAAAATTGAACCATCACTTTTCACGCTTAACTTTGGAGAAGGCCAATAGTTTTAACATTACAACATTACATTCCGTACATATTTAATGTATGCAATCGTCAAAATTTATATTCGAAACTTGTGTATTATATATCAATTTATTCTTCTTATTTACTGACCGTGTAAATAAGCTGTTGTATATTTCCATAGAAATAAAATAATAGTTATAGACTATGAACAAACCAGTTAAAGTTGAATTGCATGCCAGGGGGTTCTTTTCTTATCTTCTGTTTCCTTATCGCTCGTTCTCTCTCTCTCTCTCTCTCTCTCTCTCTCTCTCTCTCTTGCTCTTTTGCTTTTTTTTAAAGACAGCATTCGAGTCTGCGCTGGTACGTCATCAGATTCGGTGCTGTGTTCAATATACGGCGACCTATAGCGAGCTCGGAAAGGTAGGCTTGACGGCGCTTGCGTTTGCAACAGTTGCCAGATGGTAAAGCGGCCCCGCATTGGCCGACGAGATCGTAACCAAGAACTCGCAACCCCTCGTAACCACGCCCATTTCATCCCTTCTGTAACATGCGACTATTATATGCATATATATATATATATATATATATATATGTAGATACGCATACGCCGTAGATTAAGTCGGCATCGCTTTCTTTTTCGCAATAATTGGAAAGTGACAATTAATTAATAGCTATGGAATCGTCGCTGTGGAATAAAGTGTTAATGTAAAGATATATCGTGATTGAATATATAAATAATTTATATTCTGAATATCCTTTCTCTCGAATGAAAATTTAGGAGACATGCAGGATGTGGGTAATAAATAGCGTTTTTTAAATTTCTTTTAATCTTCTGGACAAAATTATTCCATAAAAATATCTATATAAAAGCATAAACAATTTTATCATCAGTTTTATCAATAGTTTTATTGCCTTAAATATTCATGTAATAAAAAGATATATATCAGTGATCTTTCTATTCTTTAGAGAGAAAAAGGGGGAAAAAGAAGAAGAGAGAAGAGAGAAAGGATAATAAATTTCTAAAATTGAAAAATTTAATAAGACAAACTTTCTAAAAGAGAGAGAGAGAGAGAGAGAGAGAGGGAGAATAATAAGTTCCCGTTATTCTATAGTATAAAAACAGAAAATACAAACGAAGGGGGAATTGCGCGAACAAGATCCAACTGATGCGAAACGCGGAGCACTTAAATAAGGGGTTTAAGCATATTTTATATATATATATATATATATATATATATATATATATATATATACATATAGACGCGGCGGACTCTCCTCCGAGCTTCGGCGATCCCGCAGGACGCGAGCGAAGCTTACGCACACGTTATACGTTATGTATGGATCTCTCTCTCTCTCTCCATCTCTCTCCCCTCTCTCTCTCTCTCTCTCTCTCTCTCTCTCTCTCACCGCGGACGGTGTTCTGTGTTTGAAGGGTTGCAGATAATATATAGCCCGTTTCGGCGGAGAGTGCTTTTTAGCTTTGACCGTTTCACATCCGCGGCGACGGACCGGACCCCCGACCGGACCCGATCGCCCTGTGCCGGGGCTATCGCGCCCCGATAATATCGCACCCCCGCGCGCACATCTATATCTCTACGCGTCCGTCACTTTTTTTTTTCCGTTCCCCGCAGAGTCCTGACCACCACTCCACCGACGAATTCCGGGGGAAGGAAGGAAGGAAGGAAGGAAGGAAGGAAGGAGGGACGGGGGGAGGGACTGGAACCGGGGGATGAGAGGATTTTAAAAAATGAGCCGGGACATTATTTCTACTCCCCCCCCCCGCGTCCTCCCGTCGAGCTCTCCTCCGCACAGACTGACCGATCCAGTCGCGCTCCCGCCCTTCCTCCACCCTCACCCCCCTCACCCCCTCCCCCTTACTAACCCGACGTCGTTTCCGCCGGCGCAGCTTGCAATGTGCCGCATCAGCGAATGTGCAAAAATGAAAAGAGAGAAGAAGAATTCGCGCTCGCGGAGGATGACGGAGGATTCGACGGAGCGGGCGAAGGGGGCGAGAGAGAGAGAGAAAGAGAGAGAAAGAGAGATAGGGAGAGGGAAAGGGGGCGAGAGAGAGAGAGAGGAAGAAATATATATTTTTCTCGCATGTCTCCCTCGTCTGTCCGTTCGGTCGTTTCGGTGCGGATATGGATATACGCCCGATGGCGGATATATCGGGAGAGAGAGAGAGAGAGAGAGAGAGAGCCTACGGGGAGAGAGCCATTTTCAATTCAATCTGTTAAAAGCACGTCAAAAAGTCATACGGTATTTCACCGGCGCGGTAGATCGCGACGATGAGATCGCGCGCGAACTTCAGCCTGAGACCGATAGCGCCGGTGTTAGATGGACATGTTACCGTAAATTTCATTAATTTGACAACTATACAGAATTATTATAATTGCAATGATTTTCGTAAATTTAACATATATATATATATATATATATATATATATATATATATATAATAAAGATATAAATTATATATAAATTTTATATATTTATGTATAAATATATAATATATAATTATATATATTTTTTATTATATATATATATATATATATATATATATACTTCAAATTTAATGAAAATCATCTTCAAAGAAATTATTATATTTGAAAGAATTAAATTAAATTAAATCATTGTCTTAAATTTCATTGTCGAGAACACACTTTTCATTGCAGATATTCGTTCTAATCGTTAAATAGATAATCGTGTACATTTGTCATTCCTAATTGAAATTTTATAGCAAACTCCCTATTACTTGTAATCCATTTTAAAATTAATAGAAGTCTCGAATTAGTATTTATGTGAGCTAATGAAATAAATTTATGCCAACAATTTATTATTTTATCGTCCCTTTTGTGTAACAGGTGTATAAGGTTTATATAAAATTTCGAATAATCTTTCGATCGAGCAGTTTCTCTCTCTCTCTCTCTCTCTCTCTCTCTCTCGGATTATCGTATCCATCGAACAAACAGTTACATTATAACTCGGTGCACAAGGAAGAAAAGTGAAAAGATCAAAGCGTCTCTTACCTGCGATTTCTTGTACCTGCTACTCTTACGTGACGACCATAATCTAATCTCGATTATCCGATCGGCGACGCTCTTTATTCGATCGACCGGCCGGCCGAGTCTAGTGTCGCGGGGTCAACACGACGTTTGCAAACATCGTAACGCGATATTGCCGCGAGATCTCGATCTCGATCGCCCTATTTACCTTAAGGGTAGTAAGTACACACGGGGGCCTGCTCGCGGGGAAAACTCGAGTGCGTGTGGGCGCAACAATACTCCGTGTCGAGCCACACACTCTCTCGAAGATCAAAGATAAATCGGATACTCTCGGAGAAATGTTTACTTTTCTTTTTTCTTGCGAGAATCAAAGACCGTGGGAGAGACCGCGATAAATGTTTTTCCTTTTCATTTCCAAGCGTCGCGAAGAAACGCGAGCTATCTGTAATAAACGGCACTCAAGTTTTTGCACGCAAGTAAATCCGTGTAACAATCGTCATCGATTACAATTACTCGTTTAATTACACCCTTAATTGGGTTTAATAATATCCTCAGTTGTAAAACTGGCCAATCACAGCTATTCTTCTCAAGAATGACTGTGATTGGTCGATTAAGGGTGACGTAAATGATTCATAAAAAAGCGTAAATTATTATTTTTTTTTTTTTTTTGACAATCTTGCCTTTTTTAAGATTAATATTTATTTAATCTGAAAGAGAAATGATCGACGAATTTTAATGGACGCGATGTTGTTAATCCGCTTCGTCTGATATGATTTCTCCAGATTTCGCGTTTCGGGTTGTTCCGCGATACTTTAAAAGCTGGCATGTATTGGCGTGCCTATTGGTTTATCGATCCCCCCATCGGCGCGTACATTGGATTTGAGTGGCCGATGTGCGAGAGTGTAAAAAAGGTCCGTGTCTGCGCTGTATATATTGAATCACGTCAAAAACGAATACGTACGGAATACTTTTATTATTGCTCAAATTTTGCGCGTTTGCCGTCGAATGAAAAAATACCTTCGCGAACATTCATTGGGAAAAAAAGTGATCGCCGGTGATCGCGATTGTACTTATTATAGTTAACCTAACCTCGTGTGTGACACTTTCGACGACGCTCGCGTCGCGTATATAATTCAATTCAATCGATTGCTAAATTACAATGTGGATAATCTGATCGAGTGGAGATTGCGCGTGACGCTTTATGACATCGCGATAAATAACATGTGTATTTTCCCATAATAATTAATCCCATTCGCCCGTAAAAAGAGCGTAAAATGTATTGTGAACTCTATCTTTCAACTTTATTCTCGGAGAACCAGTTTTGCAAATTACGTCTCGATATATATACATATATATATATATATATATATATATTTATATATATATAAACCTGCCTCTACAAAAAGAGAGAGAATGCCATTTTTATTACTCATACGCCCCTTTTGGGAGGACGAACCCCCCTCAATTTATACACTCATAAACAAGTATATAGTACTTATCCGAGATAACCGACACCACCCGATTGTTACTTTCTGGGCTTAGAGGTACATCACTAGAAGAAAAAATGGGAGCGGCTTCCATGCTATACATCTACATTACGTGTATCACGTGTTAGGTATAAGTTAGGCTCGGTTAGGCAGGGTAGGTAGGTAGGTAGGTAGGTAGGTAGGTAGAAACGTAGAGAGATACGGGGATCCAAATCATAATGCGCACAATGCTTTTATTCTATTCTCATTGCGGGGTAAATAACATCTGTACATTAGATCACTATAAAATCGACCGCCATTGGTGAAACGACAATGGGGCCCTGCTCCTTCCTCCCCTCCCCCCTTTTCCCTTCCCCGCGCTGCCCCATTCAAATCTCATTGTACAATATGATTCAAAAAAGGTTCGTCACGATGACGGTGTTGGTTGCGGTTTATAGACCGTATCCAGCGAAAGAGAGCCAAGGGGTGGAGGCGGGAGGGAAGGCGGGATAGAAGGGGGGAGAAAAGGGAGGGAGGGAGGGAGGGAGAGAGAGAGAGAGAGGACGATTACTGAGATACGGTGTGCGCAAGGGAGGAGAGACAGAGAGGTAAAAAAAAAAAAAAGAGGAAAGAAAGAAAAAGGACACGTTTCTCGAGAGGGAGCGAAACGCGAAAGGCGTGCGTGGTTTAAGAACAGTCGGGCGAAACAAAAGGCGGAGCGTGGAGAAACGTCTGAGCATCGCTCCGCATTGTGTTTTATGCCGGAACGGGTTTTAAATAAAAGAGTAATGTGTTTGTCCGTTTGCCACCACCATTGCCATCTCTCGCCACCACCGCAACCACCACCAACCATCATCACCACACACCATCATCTCTAGCCGCAACTACTATCGCGTATACATCGCACAGTCGCTATCGCTGTATCACCAACATCACACCACCGCTATATACGCTTATACGGGAAGATACATACAAAACCGAAGTATACTTACACCCTCTCCCGATTCACCGGGGCGAGGAGGGAGAACGGGGGGAGGGGGGAAGATGAGGGTGAAGGTAGATAGGTAGGTGGATACGATGGCTGGGTATGTCCCTCTTTCACTCTACGGTAGATATAAACTCTTAACATCCTACGTTTGGTACAGAGCGGGCCTGCCAATCGGCGGCGTACGGAGGCGTGGTCGCGTCCCAGCGAGGCCTCGCGTTTGGCCGAGGCCTCGGGGTGGAACACTGTGGCACAGTGTTTTATTTCGCGTTTACGAAGCGCGTGGAGGGGATCGTTAGTTTCTGCCCTATCCCTCTCCCGGGGGTTTTCGTCTCTCCTTCTCTCGTTTCCCCCTCCCCCTCGCCCCCTTTCGCGATTTTCTATCTTCTGCTCTCTTCCTTCTCCCCCTGTTGTCGATGAGAGAGCGCGGCCGTCGCCGCCACCGCCGCCGCCGTCGCCACCACCGCCGCCAACTGCGGCCCCCTTATGAGCTCCCACTTTGCTGCCGTCACCGCCGATACCGCCGCGCTATACCGCCTCTCTGTCTATCCGCGTGCGCTACCTGAATCGACTCACCCGGGATGCTGCAATTGTTGACAATGCCGAGGAGCGAGAGGGAGTGAGAGGGGGCGAGAGTTTGTCGCGGGGTTCCGCGCGATTCCGCATTTCGGCCCCCGACAGCCGAACGGAGCGGGTGCCGGAGTCGTTCTCCGTGTGACACTCCAGTAGTACGCCGTAGCGAAAACCTTTACGGAAGTGTGCGGGCGCGTGCGCGCGTTAATCGGGAAGTATCCACCTTATTCGCGAGCGTTGGAATTTCGCGATTCGTCTCGACGATGGTGCGCGTGGAAACCGCCGACTCGTGACGCGATCGTCGCACACAGTGTGTCGAGCAGTATCGATTCCGCGCCGTCGCCGACGAATACGTGGCGAGAGAGAGGAGGTCGGTTGGAGCGAGTCTCAGAATCGTCCCTCTCCGGCATGGGGGCGAGCATCATCATCATCATCGGCATCACGGCTTCGCGCCCGGTCCCAATCATTCGGGGCGCGCGGTGATCGCGTCGTCGTCATCATCATCATCATCGTCATCGTCGGGAGATATATACCTCCCGGCGTCGCGAGTGCCGTTAACGTCAACAAGCAACCAACGACATGTCGCTTCCCCGCGGCGTCGGCCTCGGCGTCGACGTCGGCCAACTGATGCAGCACCAGCAGCAGCAACAGCAGCATCACGTGCTGCCGGCCGCGTTCTTCCTGCGCGCCAGTGCCGAGAGATATCAGCGGACCCCCAAGTGCGCGCGCTGTCGTAATCACGGGGTCGTGTCCGCGCTCAAGGGGCACAAGCGTTATTGCCGATGGCGGGATTGCGTGTGTGCCAAGTGCACCCTCATCGCCGAAAGGCAACGCGTCATGGCTGCTCAGGTAAGATTACTGTAAGGATTATTGTGTTGGATCATTTTTACAAACAATTGTCAACGGGATTTTACTTGTGATTGGAAAAACATCATCGGCATAGAGCGCGGGATTGTAATCGATGTAGCTTAGATGGATTCAAGTTTGGATGAATACCATCTCGAGAAAGAATATTTCGCATTGCTCATCATCATTACGAATAATATAGAATCTGTCATAGGAACTGTCATTTGTAGCAACGCGCAAATTTAAATTCGTCAATATTAGAGAAATGAGTATATAAGAAAACTGTGATTGTCAAACAAGAAATGTCAAGATACTTACTTATTGTTAGACTTCCATTAAAATTTTATATTTAATAATTTTCTATATTTAATAATTTTTAATTCTATATTTAATAATTTGTTACCACCATTTCCGTAAAAATGTGCGATTATTAGAAAGGATATAAATTATAAAATACATATAATATTATGTGTACGTATTGAGATAAAATATATCCCATTAAAAAGTCAATGTCAATTAATAGGACATTATTTATGTCAAGAGAGGTTTCGAGATTATATCATAATTATATCATAATTATAACAAGTGGATAAACACAATTGCAGAGTGAATTAAATTATCAGTTAAAGGTACAATCAAATGTGCGAATTACATTTGTCGCTATTTAATTTTATTAATACTCTTTTATTAAATATTTTTTCTAGAGCGTGAGAGAAAGAGACAGTTTATACTTGTAATTAGTTTTTCATTCTTTTCATCTCTTTTCCTTTCATCTTCTAATCTTCTTCTTTAATTCATCATATTTTATATATGTAGGTATAATATTATATATATATTGTGCGTTGTTTATATTTCTCAGTTTATTGAAAATAATACTTGATATCTCTTTAGAGCTGTCACTGAGGCAGTTTTTCGACATAATACAAGCACGTTAGGGTAGCTCATAGATGAGATAAAATTACCAGCTCATGTAACGTTTCAGGATCGTAATACTATACATGTACCCGAGATTTCGTTTCGAGCCCCCCTTCATACGATCGACTTATATTCGGCCCGGTTCGATTTCACTCGAAATCTCGGCCTTCTATTTCTGCGAATTCCTAACTTTTTTATATTCTTGGGCTAACAAAATGATCGATGAATACATGATTGATCGTGATCCGTGTATAATAGAGGGCATGCTACGGCACGAAACCTAATTAACCGCGATTTATAATTAAAAGATTCTTCTTTTATTAATATCGCGTATTCTCTAAAAACATGGAATGTTTTAATTACAAGCGATGTTATTTATTAAATACATCGTTAAATACATTTATTAAATACATCGGACGTAATATCACTGGGTGGATGTGCATCTTATAACCAAAGACTCATTTATCTTCTAGCAGTTATGCCGATAGTTCGTCAAGAACGAGAACGTTTTATAAAATCGAATCTATTTATCAGAAGTCGCGAAACTCGCTCGCTCCAAAAATGCACAGAAAGAGAGCAATAAATAACTCATAATTTCTTTCAAAACCGGAATGAAAGATCGTAGCAAATTTCAGATTGATAAAAAATTTTCTAAAAATTCCGACACATTTTCATCTAAATTTTGCAATCCCGTTGTTGGAAAGAAATTTCAGAAAATCTGTCTTAATCATCAGAGTCGTTTATCCCCAAAGAAAACGTACTGTCTGGAAATTCCGAAAAAGCTTCTCGACAAACATTTCGATCAATTTCTTCTTACAACACACGTCATATCCTTCCCTCCCGCGTTCTCATTGCACAAACGACTCACCGAACGAATTGTTTCAGGTCGCCCTGAGACGGCAGCAGGCCCAGGAGGAGAGCGAGGCGCGCGAGCTGGGCCTGCAATTGCAATACAATACCGGCAGCTGCACCACCGCTCCCGTTCTACCGGCGGCCGCCGGCGCGACGCCAGCTGGTAGCCCGCCCCCGCACCCGGCTCACGTAGCGAGTCCGGCGGGCCTCGCGATACCCGCGGCGGCCGCGGCGGCCGCCGCCGCCGCCGCCGTTCACATCCAGACGCAGCTCCAGCATCAACCAGCCGAATGCGGCCTCTTGCCGAGGAAGAGGTCCACCCAGGACGATTACCGGCAGCCCAAGATCGAGAAGAGCGACCCCGTCGTCGGTGAGCGAATCGTACTCATCTCAGATTAGATTAAGAGAATTCTTTCTTTTTTTTTTTTTCTTTAAGAGGCATCAGTTAAAGTTTTCCAAGTTGTTTTGTACGTGATGATAGAAATTTTGGACGGAAATATTGTACTTGGAAGTAAATCGAGACCGCAGGAAAGGAAAGCCGGCGCATCGCTACTTTAGAAGGAGGGCGCAATAAAACCGCGGGCGTGTAATCGGCGGCACGCGACCAAGAAGCCGGGCGCGCATGTGCATGTTCTTGGGCACGCACGCGTGGCTTGGCGGACGTGAGAGTGCCCATTAGGAGCGTGCGTATACCACCGCCTTTAAGTAGGCCAAGTGGCCCCGCCGTTGTGGGCCCGTATATAATGTTGTTAAGTAAATAATGGCCGCGAACTCGCGGGCCCTTATTATACCACTCGAGGGGGGGCGAAAATCGTGTACTCGTTAGTGCCGGCCTTTAATTCTCCACGTTCGACCCTTCCGCGGAAGGACTCCTTTTCCACGACAGGCTCATTCTCACCCCAAGTGGAGCGCACACGCGACCTCACGTAAGCCCTCTCTCGTTTCTCTGATAAATGCGCGCACCTTGCGCGGCGTCTTTAAGTATCGACGAATCTATTTGGCAAAATCGCTGGCCCGTTTGATCGAGATGCTCGATAAAAAATGTGTATCTTATCCTTAAAATATACTTTTTTAGAATAACTGAATGTATCTACGTCTTTGAATTGTCGGTACTTACTCCTTATTAAAATATTAACGTCAGATAAAATTGGAATCATAGATGTTTTATGGGTGACATTTATAATGTGAAATATCCGGAGCATCCACTCCTCAAAATCAGTTTTTTTTTTTTTTTTCGACCAGTATCACTTAATAACAATGCAGTTGCAATCGATTATCGGTTCGTAAGGACCACTTTATGTAGCACTTTTCTATCGCTCGCAATTGCATTTTATTTGTTATCTCTGGCGCTGACAAAGGATTGGCCCTTCGTTGGCGCTCTCGTGTCGCGAATAGTTGCGGTTGATAAAATTTACCTGTATCGTGACACATCTCGTTACACGCATGTCCATTCAGCTCGCGCTTGTAACAAAAGTGTGCGGGACAATCCACTCAACTGCTCATACACGCAATGCGTTTTACATTTCTGTCTTTTTCCAAACAAATGCGGAAGCGCTTTTCACGTCTTTTTGGCATAGATTCTGAAAAGAAATAAAGATAGATATATTCTAAATAATTTATTAAAAATGACAAATAAACAGAATAAAAAAATTCAATTTAATATACATATAAATAAGAACGATATATATTGTTAAATCTTTACTTTAGAAAAATTGCATTTTACAAAATATTTGCCCTTATATACGCGCATTCGGTTTTATTATTGTACGGAATTTTTATTTTATCCGGACTTTCCGCGATGTATTCCTGATTATATCGCTTCAAGAGAAAGAAGGAGAAAAAGAGGCGAGGAAAGCACAAGGTCTGATAGCGATCGTCGTGCAAGCGAATTCGAAGCGCGCAAAAAGAGGCAAGCGGCGTCGACAAAGAATATCAGGAGCGAAACGTTTTTCTTCGAGATAGAGGTGCTTCTTTATAGAACACAGATTCTGTCACTGATAGGAAAAAAAAAAAAAGATCGCGAAGAAGGACACTCTTTAACTTTTAAAAGTAATTAAGGATTAAAGTGAAATTGTTTCTCTTTCGTATCCATTAATGCGAATTCAATTAAAATCTGTCAAGTCCAATATCGATCAAATTTATATCAATAAATTTTTAATAATAATCAATGAAGATAGATTTCCAAAAAATTCCACACATTTATTCGCCATTTAAAGAGTTGAAAATTATTATCTAAGGCATGTGTCTTATCGCGGCATTATTTTTATTCACTAATAAATTTTTCACTTTTAACATCTCTGCTAAAAGAAAATCCATTTAAAAAAATTGATAAAAAAATTTTAAACCGCGACGGCGACCGACATTGCGTTGATGAAGATAACTTTTCGCGTCGCGATAACTTTACATTAATCCGTTACAAAATTACTTCCGCTGAAATTACATCCGTTCGTCTAATCACGCGAAAATTTTGATCATTGATGCGGTCGAAAACAGTAAAAACCGCGAAGAACCGACGAAGGCACTGTCCCACCTCGGCGAGGACGAGAGAGAGAGAGAGAGAGAGCGCCCCTCGGGCGCACCTGGATTCAATTACGACCCCAAGTGTACCTGCCTGTCTACGTCTTTGCGGGATGAGGGAGAGAATGTAAGATGTCTCTCCGGCCGATCTTCGAAACAGAGTGCTTACAGTAGTATATAGACGAGCCGGGGAGAGAGTCTCCGGTCGAGAAGTTTAGCAGTAATTGAATTTCTCGGGCCAGTGCCTTCGACCGCGGGGGATTCTGGGTTGGTCGTGTACGCACTCACACATACACACACACGCAAACATTCTCCATCTCTTTCTCTCTCTCTCTCTCTTTCTGGCTAGGTCGGAAAGATCACGAGGTTGCCCCCGCTGCCAAGTGGGTGGGTGGCACTCTCGGTGGCGGAGAGAAACTCGACGAGCCCCCATTATATCGCGAACGGGGAAAGAGATATCCACCTCTTTATACTTAAATGTTGAGGGAACGGACACTCGCGCGACTTGACGAAAAAGGGAGAAAAAATCAAGGGATCTCCCTTTCTTCGAACGCGCGGGGGGAAAAACTTTTCACGAGGGGAAAACGCCGGGAAGGAAATTTCTGCGGTTTCTTTATTCCGTTATTCTACACTTTCGTCAGGTTAGCGGCTACTACCTTTCCGTTTTGATAATTTTTATCACCATTGCGATGTGAGGGGGAATCGTGGAATGTCATTAATCCTCCTTGTTCGGAGATATTCCCGCGGTGCGAACGGAATATTTATCTGACAGACTTCACTGGTTTTGAAAATTTATAATAATTGTCTGAAACGATTGGACATTTTCGTTGTAATAAATGTTAATTTTATCAAATTGATGATTTATTAATAATGTAATTAAAATAGTAAAGATAGAGAGGGAGAGAGAGAGAGAGAGAGAGAGAGAGAGAGAGAGAGAGAGAGAGAGAGAGAGAGATAATAAGGGTATTCTCGTGCATTTTAATCATATGTGTATTTATTTGTATTTTCAATATATTTTTAATATTTATTTTGAAGATTCCTCATTCATATTTTTTGATTATTTTTTAACTTCTCAAAAATATCATAAAACCTACCTTAGCGCGACATGTATCTTTTAATATTCAAATCAAATTAAACTCTCTTCTCTTAGACGCGTACATAAACAATGTTCGATAATTTTTTCTTTCGCGTACAACAATAATTGATTGCTACGGATAAATCCAAGTGTTGGATCGTACCAATTGACATTTACGAGGGATTAAAGTGCACGAGCCGTGGATATCGTGTGGCAAAGGACGGCAGTCATTACGTCGAAAAGGATGCGGATTGTAGAGATTTGGTCTTTCTCCTGAAATTCTCTTCCTGTGGAGGAGCAGGGAGGATGAGACCGCGGCCTCTTTGTGGGAATACGCGCGGATGGCGCACACACCACACACACACACACACACACACACACACACACACACACATGCGCGCGCGACGGGCGCCTTTTGTACGTACGTGTGCGACACACCCTTTATCCCGTAAGGATCACTTGGTCGCTCCGTCTACCGGGGGACCATTATCCAGCAGTTTCTCCAAGCAAAAGAGAGAGAGAGAGAGAGAGAGAGAGAGAGAGAGAGAGAGGAAGAGGGATAGAAGCTTCTTCGAGTGTCCAAGAAACTTTGTGAAAGACCAGTTCGCTTCCGTTCTTCGTCCTTCGCGGCTGCGGAGGACACCAGGAAATTATTTCGTTCCCGCTGTAATACGGGATCCCCTTGGATCCGTCCGCCTAGCCCGCGCTCGCGTGAATTCACGCGACGTCAAATAAGCGAGAAAGATTCCGATCGCATCACTCGATCTTTCTCAGAGGAGATATCGAAAGCTCCACCTGTCTCTCGTGTGTCCCCTTTTTCGAATTATTATTTTTTTTTTTTTTTTGACTTTTTCCTTAATATAAAATAAATCGATAAAATTTGTCGATTAAATCAGTTACATAAAAAAAAAATCTTTAAGAGTGTTTAATTATAAAACGTTGCAAAAAAAAAGAGAGAATTAATAACGGCGAGAGCCGGTGCCGTTAATCGATCCACCCATTACATCAGCTTGGTGGTACACCGAGGTACATACGGCGCGGGAAAGAGAGAGAGAGAGAGAGAGAGAGAGAGAGAGAGAACTCGGCAAGCAAACACACACGGATTTAAGTAATCAAATCCGAAGCCGGATCGCGGCAGGATCACGCGGCACGCTCATCGGCACGGCTACTTATGCTCTTACGACGTGCCTGGCAACATTGTTTGCAAAGAGTCAGCGGGACTTCGGGGAACACAAACGCGGACAGATAGGTAAGGCCTCTGGGGCCCGACCTTACCTATTTGCATAGGTGTACCCTGGGCTCTCTCTCTCTCTCTCTCTCTCTCTCTCTCTTCCCGAGGTCGGATGCATGTACACGTGCAACGCCGCCGAAGGAGCACGTCTCTCTTAAGAGTGTTTGAACAAAACTTCTGCCAGGCGCGTTCTCCGACTACGCGCGTTTTCCCTCCCCTCCCCCTCCCCCTTCCCCCCTTTCTCGCCCCCTCGCCGATCGCCTGATCTCACGCGATTCCCCTAGGATCTCTTCTTCTTCTTCTTGCTAGGCCTTAGCCAGTAAGCTCGATCTCTCTGTTGATCGATGATACGAGATCCGCGGGAATGTCGCTAAATGGCATCTTTGCGAAGACGTGATTTCAATGCCGGTTAACTCGGCGTGAATGCGCAAAGCGAGTGAGTGAACTGATGCTCTCCACATACAAAATGATATGGAGATGCGCTGCGAGCGGTTGTGAAGTTGTTGCTCGGCTCTTTCGTAATGTTTGAAAATTTGGTATGAAGATGCTGAGAGAGGGAGGGAGGGAGGAAGGGAAGGAGGGAAGTAGGAAGGTCTCGAGGCTACTGTAACAAGGATAAGATAATCGAACGCGTCATCCGACCTGCACGATCAGATTCTCTCCTTCGCATATTTCCTCGCGAATTTTTTTCGTCTTTAATTCAATCTTCTAAGAAGCGCGCGCGCTCCTCCAAAAATTTCCGTAGTATTATCATATCGCGCATATATGTCCACGGTTGACTCGATGCAACCTAGTTTCGTCGAAGACCGGTTAAAATAATCTTCCGAAGCCGTATCAGCCCTCGCGAAAAGAAAAAGAGCGATGCAGAGGGAAATCAGACACTTAACAGCGGCGGCAGAGGCTTCGCTCTTCTGCTACTTCCGCGACTATATAAAAGAACCTTTCGATCCGGTCGACTTAATTAATTTGATAGAGGGACGTTCAAGTATTCGATCGCGTAAAAAGACACGCATTCGCATAATATTTTATGTTTAGTAATGAACGTACTTATATTGCATCTTTAGCGAAAAGAGATTTGATGGGGATTCTATAACAATATTTTTTTGCAAATTAATAATAATATAATAATTTATTATTTAATATTATTTAATAATTTCATAATTTCACAATTTTTTCCGGAATTAATAATAATTTAATTAACAATTGCGTAATAATTTACAGATACAGATATAAATATAATAATACAATACTGTATAAATATAAATATAATTTTTTGCGAATTAATAATATAATAATATAATGATTTATTAACATGATTTAATAATTTAACTAATTTTAATTTTTTCCGGAATTAATAATAATATAATTAATAATCGTATAAATTTTCCTTTAATGTACGATAAAAAAAAAAAAAATTAAAGAATAACGCGAACTTTTAATCCAAACAACAACTGTATAAATGCAACTCAACTCGGGAGTCGATTGCGAGACAAGTCTTTCCCGACACGCGACAACATGGCGGTCTAGTCTCCTCGCGTATACGCGACGCATTGGCGAGCATCCAGCCGTGCGTGAAAAGCCATCCAAGTTGTAGAACCGGCACGGCGGGTCTGTAGGAAGGAAAAACTAACGATCACGTTATATTCCTCGGGAAATAAAAAGAAGCGGGACGGTGAGGCGGCGCGCGCGGAAGGACGAGCTCTCCAAGGAACCCCTGTAGGGCGGGGGAATGGAAACGCGACAGAACGGGGAAGGGCGAATCGCTCGTTCTCCTCTGTCCTCCACCCCCCTCCCCTCTCCCCCTCCCTCTTTCCACCCGCCGAGGAAGCCGTTTTGGGAAGAGAGCGAGAGAGCTCTGGCAAAACGTTTACGAGGCATAAACGCCAAAACAAAAGGCGGCTGGGCGCGAAACAATTAAAAACGTTACGCCCGATCGCTCTCCAACGTACTCCTCTTTTGCTCTCGGTTTCTTCTCTCTCTCTCTCTCTCTCTTTCTGTCTCCCATCTTTTTCCACATCCTTCTCTCTCTCTCTCTCTCTCTTGATTCTCACCCTATCCATCATACACCCCGTACACACAATCATCCCCGTATTCAACCCCTTTCATCGCGACGCAACACAACGAAAACACACGGACGTTGTAAAGCGTTGCTCCCACGCGCATACAAACATACATACATACATACATACGCATGTATATACAGACACACACACACATACACGTGTACATACATGTATATATGCAGGCTTGGAAATAAAAGGGAATCGCGACGATTTAATGACTGATCGGGCTGTTGCTCGCTGTTGCTGTCGCTGCAAGCTGAAGGGCTCTTCCTCTCCCCCTCCCCCTCTCCCGCTCATCTCGTTCCTGCTTTTTCCTCTCCCCCCCCCCTCCCCGCTCCCACTCACTCTCTTCCTCTTTCTCTTGGTGCGCCCGATAAGGAACTTGCCTTTTCTTATTCGAGCTCTCCCGAATCAATTGCGTCATTTCTGCGCGGCAGATCGGGCGCTGCTATTTTCCGGGCGTATCGATACGTAATAATGAGAGTCTTTTCTCGTTGCTCAGATCCCGTTTCCGGGCTTGAGTCTACAAGCTGCAGCGTGCATATCGTGGTATCCTATACTGCAAATTCTCTGCAAATTCTCTCTTTCTCTCTGATTATTTTCTTGACTACTGTGCTTTCTTTCCTCGAAGCCACGCTGTTTCATAAATTTAATTGTAATATCTCGCATAAGACACACACATGACGATGAATGGTTTTGGAATTAATTTATTTTTCAGCATCTATTCTCTATTCTCTTCGATCCTCCATTTGTTCCGGTTTAGATTAGTCGAAAGATTCGATGTATAAATATTTGTCGTACAGATAAATAAGTGAATGAAAGAAAAGATTCTTTTCCTATATTAATATTATATTAATATTATAATTTTGACTACAGAATTTTTTATGATAACAAGACAGAAATTTTAGTATTATATAAAGACAAGTTTGTAGTAGCTATATTTTTCCTGATACATATATATATATATATATATATATATATATATATATATATATAATTTTTGCATATAAAAATTCTTTTTTAGATTATTCAATTTAAACGCATCTCATTTCTATGTATATATATATATATATATATATATATATATATATATATATATATATATATTCATACCTTGCGCGATAAATATTAAATCGCAAGCAGGATTTCAGTTTATAGCAGGAAAACTTTTGGCGTAAATTATCTCCAGCTGTAATTTAATAGACCCCTCCCCCTCCCCCAGCCCGAAATTAACATCATTTACAAAGGCCATTTATCAATCGCATGCGCGGTCAAAGAAAGAGAAAGCGTTTCCGAGCTCCGCGTACACACTCGAGTTACTTTACGGTCTTACGAACAATAGAAACTGATAATTCACTCACTCACCGTCTCCCTCGTGTAATATCGGGGATCTAGAACTGGCAAACTTGAAATTCATGCTGCTACAGATTTACGTTGGAGGAAAAGTGACAGGGGATAGTGAGGGCTAGCTAAAAATTCAAATTTCAATCAAGATATCCTCGCAATATATAATACATAATCGCGAAACCAAATACGTTGATATTTTTCAATAAAAAAAAAAATTTCTAAATTTTCAAAGACGGTTATATTCCGATCTTGCTGAAAACTTTGAGCTTCCTTTTTCTTGTAAATAAAGGATAATGATGGTACGATAATACACGCTCTGTTTCCTCGACGAGCGATTTTATGCAACCCTCCAATGGAATTATTGTAAAGATATCCTTACTGAATCTTGAATCGTCTTGCCCAGAAGCAAGGAGAGAGACCATCCGAGGAAAGATGACAAGGGATAGAAGACTAAAAATTCAAATAGGATATCTTTGCAATATATAATACATAATTGCGGCTATAATATGTCTATACTTTTCAATAAAAAAGAAATATATTGAAATTTTTAAAAACAGTCATATTCCAATCTTGTTGAAAACTTTTAGCTTCCTTTTCCTTATAACTAAAGGATATGATACAATACAGGTTCCATTTCCTCGACAAGCGATTTTATACAGCCCTCCAAGTGGAATTATTGTAAAGATATCCTTACTGAATCTTGAATCGTCTTGCCCAGAAGCAAGGAGACGCAAGGGTTTGTATCGAGGAAGGCGCGCGGGCTCGTTTCGCCTAAGCCTAATTTATAGGGATGTTTCGTGTCCTCCACAGTTGCCCCGCCAGGCCTCTGTGTGTCCTATTACTCCTATTCTCTATTATGCGCCGCCGTAGGCCGCCGGGGAGCCTCTCCCGATATCTATGTGCCATTCTAAATTATTCGGTATTGTCCTCGCATGATTCCATTGTCCGCGTCTGTCTCCACCGTGCGCTGATACGCCACGCCGCCGCAGGTTAGGGCGTAGACCTACAACAACACCCGGCCGCCGCCGCCGCGCCGGTCCGGGTATGTTGTGTGAGCGTGTATCTGCTTCGAGTGCGCGTCTTGTCATCGCCGTCGGTCAAGAGAGAGATCCGCACTCTCGTATGTACATCGTCCAACATGTCTAATTAATCGCCGCCACCGATCTCGCCGCCGTAAGAATGTGTGGACCGACAGGGACCGACAGGGACCTGTCCGTGACGGCTGGGTGATCGGTGATCGCGAATGACGTATTGTTGCTAGTATGCTAACTAAAGGCTACTATGTGCACAACGCCAGGAGAGATAAGTTTTCTAAGCATCGTGCGTGCTGCTTTGAAGCGACAATCTCTGATGGCTGATAAGAATGGGAGAAATGAATGAGCTTTGATATCGGATATATCGTCATGACGTAATGGCATAATGACATTCAGTTCCTGATATTGTCATTTTTTTATAATTTTTTAATGACAAGTAGCTTTTGTAATTTTGACAGTATGGAGAAGAGTTTAGAAGAGTCTTTGAATAATTGAAAGATAAATATATGACGAAATCGAACATTTTTATTTAACGAAAGACTCGATAGTTCGACAACATTTATCGATATTTACCGACACGTTTACGCTATTCGATTTAATGTCGACCTTTCTTTGCCAAGTCGTGGATGAGTACGTATCTCTGGCGCTTCTCTCTTCTTCAAGGCACGAAACAAGTTTTATTAACTTCCTCGCGTCTCAAAATACACGCTAGGTATATATATATATATATACGGTCGCCCCGCGTCGAAAGACACACCCAAGAAGAAGTTAGATCTCTCATTCGTGTGTGTACGTGTGTGCTCGGGGATGGGAGAGATTACAATAAATTGCACACGCACCCTTCTCGAAATTCAAGACAAGTACCGGGTGAAAAGGGAAAGAGGGAAGGGGAAGAAAAAGATTCCTGTTCGCGATACTGTGTTCTCTATTGCCGCCACGTCGCTTCGCCTCGCCTAGAAGGGCGTTTTTTTTGTTTTTTTTCACAACGTGTTCTCGTTTTTCTCATCTCTTCCGCCATTGATTAGACTTTTGAGAGCACTTTCGAGAAGGACACTGGACGCTTCGTAACGTATCGTGCGAGATATATTCCCAATTTTTCTTATCCGCGATTCTTTTCTTCTAAAAATCCATAGGTTAGGTTAGATTAGATTAGGTTAAGTTAGGTATTAATTTGATATATTTCGCGATTCAAGAACTATTACACATACCTCCGACGTTTTCGAATAGCAAATAGGGAGGAAAAGGCCGAGAACTCTCGAGTTACTCCAATACGACACCTCGTAAAGGATAACTCTCTTTTCAAGCTGCGTTTAAAAGATCGCGCATAATAAATCGCCGGTAATTTCGCTGTCATTGTGAACCATGATACAGGACTCGTAACAGTGTTTGCACCGGGCGTCACCCGAGACACCCTGTGTACATTCGAGGAACGCGCAACGCACCGACACTTGACACCCTCAAGGACCCCAAGGTGGCAGACATATACGTGCACTTCGTTACGCCGCCGCGGGACTTTATGAAGGTTACAAATAGAGGGATATATATATATATATATATATATATATATATATATATATATATGAATTTCAGCGTCGTGTGGCACGCACGAAGAGAGCCGGAGGGGTTGATCCTACGACGGGTATATAGTGTAGGGGGCAGGGGAGGGGGGGAGGGGAGGGGAGTCTCCCTGCGAGAGAATGATATTTTAATAACCGCCTGGTAATATCTACCGGCGATTTTCTCTCTTACCCGGTGTACCCGGTGGATATACACACGTGTTCGTGTGCGTCGGTGTACGCGAGACACTTATACGAACGTTTCGTGGCACGTCGAAGGGCAGAGGGAGGGAGGAAGGAAGGGGAGTAGGATTAAGAGTCTTCTCTATCTCGGTGCGCCAGCAGCTACATTAACACCGGCCCACGATATTGCATTCCTTTCCTTTGACGTCGGCCGGATGTCAATTATTAATGTTATTATCTGGATGCCGGAAGGGCGGGACGATGTTGGGGGCGGGGGAGGGTATGGATGGGGAGAAGAGGCTGTATCCTGTTGCGGAATTTTTCCCTTCGAGAGGAGAGAACCCGTTCGCGCTCGATATTATCTCGATTCATTCTGACAAATCGACGGATCGGTTGTGATCGGATTTTGAAGATTTATTAGCGGCGCAAATTAATGAGGACAATAAACTTAAATTTATATTACTTAATTATATAAGATATTATTTAATTATGTAATATATTATTTAGTTATATAATATATTATTTAAATATATATATTGTATGTAATAATATTTAATTTCATACTATTTAATATTTAATATTATAATATTTAATTTTATATTATTTTCGCATTCTAATCGAGAAGCAGCACGTGATTAGCGAAAGTGAGAATTGTGATTTTTTTCTTCGATTAGAATCTGAGAGAAACAGGCGAAAGACGGGATTGAAACGTACACCGTAAAGGAGATTAAATAATCGCCTACTGATCGATAAGTCACATGGTATATACTCGGCCCGTATTCTCCCGTCGAGGAAACGTAATTCTCCATGCGAAGGAGAAATCGCGGTTAAGCGCAGCACGCTAAAGAGTCCCGGCGTGCTTGAACGGCACGAGCGAAAGGGCGCTCGAACAAGAGGGTGGATTGGTTTAGGGGGGGGGGAGGCAGGGGGAGACGAAAACTGAAGCCGTTCGCGTAGCCGCTCCTCTGGCTACATATATTTCCCCGATCTATCAATCTCTCTCTCTCTCTCTCTCTCTCTCTCTCTCTCTCTCTCTCTCTCTCTCTCTCTCTCTCTCTCTCTCTCCCCCCTGCTAATAAACGGACGGTTAAACTTTTTAACGAGCGGTCAGAGACTTGCACTCGCACGCGCGGGGGATTCTTTCACGCATTTTTCACCGACGTGTGCGCATACACGAATGCTACAAAACTCGAGGCTGCTCCGTGCCCTGCTTTACTTTTCGCCGGAATAAAACGCCGGAGAGAGAGAGAGAGAGAGAGAGAGATGCCTCTTTGCGCGACCTCCCTCAATTATTCTCCAATAATCTCGATTGAGTAAAAACAGGGGAGGTCGCGATTTCCTTATTTTTTTTTTTACAAAATTTAAGTAGAGACACTCCGTATTTTTGCAGGATCGAAGCGATCCAGAGTCTCCGAGAGCACGACGGCAACGATTCTGTCAACCAGTGACATTGGTAACGAGGATGATCGTGATTCCGATTCTGGTGGCGAGCTCCGAGTCGATCATTCATTAGGTATACCAAAATCATTGAAACATATCTATATACATTGTCTGAGAATTACATCTTTTACCTTATTCTTTTCTTCAGTGTGAAATAATAATCTCTTATATCTTTGTCTCTCAATAGATCAAACAAATGTAAAAAATTATTTTTCCATTCATGCATTAATGATAGACAAGGATGTAGAATTAGAATTAGAATATTAATATTAAAAAAAAAATAAAAAAAAGATATTTCATTATCTATATACATTGTCTGAGAATTACATCTTTTACCTTATTCTTTTCTTCAGTGTGAAATAATAATCCCTTATATCTTTGTCTCTCAATAGATCAAACAAATGTAAAAAATTATTTTTCTATTCATGCATTAATGATAGACAAGGATGTAGAATTAGAATCTTAATATTAAAAAGAAAAATAAAAAAAAGATATTTCATTACACTTAATCGTTCCGTTTCTTTCCGTCCTGCAATTAAGGCCGGCATTTCAATTGCCCCTCGTTACAATCGACTTCAAGCTCCCCTCGTGTTCTCGCACACGTCATTAAGCTGTTGAGCTCCCCGCATAAAGTTCTCCCGCGAAGTGGCGAATGTTACAGTGGTGCCGACTTCGTCGGGGATACCGGAATCCGGCGAGGCGACGCTGAGAAAGCGCACCAGCAGCCTCAACGATTCCGAGGACGGCAGTCCCGAACCGGGCTCGCAGAGCCCGACGCACACGCCGCCCTTGACGCCGGCCTTGACGCCCCAGAGGGAGGACACACCGGCGCCGGAGAACCTCAGCCTACGCAAGAGCGATAGCCCCCCGCAGCAGACGCAACAGACCACCCTACAACCGGTGGACCTGGTGCAACCTAGGCAGAGTCCCCCGCTTCCCCCGTTAGCTGTGAGTTGTACTTATTAGAGTGCCTTTGCCGAGTGTATCCGTCAAATCTAATTCATCTTGAGCCATCGAGGAAATATTTTAGATTTATGGTTGGTATTAAGTACATTGCAGAGATAAAAGATAGGGTGTCTACTGTCTGGAAAAATATGGGACACCTGGATTTTTTTTTTTTTTGTACTTGGACAAACCAGAGAATTCTCATGGAATTTTATTGGGATATATCGGGGAATTTAAAAAAAAATCCTCTCTTTGGTAATTTTGCTTTTATATTAAACAGTAAACTTGGCAAGAGCCAAGTGAATTATATGCTTGAACTATATTGTCAATATATATCTATCTCTTTGTTTATATACAGGATGTGACTTAAAGACCGTCCACTAAGCCTTATTCTTTACCAAAAAATGAATCGAAAAGTCCTGAGATATTTTTTTCTTCAACCCTTAATAAAGGAGTAATTAATGAGGAGTAAAGTCCGGCCAATCAGCGTAGGCCTAACTTTGCTCAATAATTATTCCTTTATTAAGTGTTATAGAAAAAAATGATTCAGGACTTTACGACACATTTTTTGATAAGGAATAACACTATGTACTTAGTGGTCTTTAAGTAACAACCTGTATATTCAATGTCTACAAAGTATTGAATATGCAATATATATACTTCATTGTAATTTTTAGTGTGATGAAAAATAATGAAAATGTTACGCAAATAAAGAATGTTTATTTTGCGGGATCCATTCAGTTTTTTCAGTACATTTGCAAATCTAGCACTTGAAACTTAAGTAGCTCTGTGTTCTTCCTTTGTATGAAAACCCAGAAGGCGCATACAAAAATAAAAAAAGATCATTGCACCAAAAGATCTTTAAAGGATTCTCTTTATCTGAAATTTGAACAAGAATACCCCAAAATATCAGAGAATTTTTTTTTTCTTAGAAGATTTGAGTAGACATCCTGATCTCTCTCTCTCTCTCTCTCTCTCTCTCTCTCTTTCTCTCTCTCAGTTTCTCAAAATTGCAATCACAAAATATTTCAGCGAACAAAGTTCTCTTCGTTAATAAAAAAAAAACCGATATATTTATCCGCACCGCGCACCGTCAAAGGGAGGAGAGAAGGAGTTTTTTTTCTTGTCTTTTTTTCTTGTGAGGGTGAAGCTACGAGAGCCGACAATTTACAAACTCGCTCTTGCGATTTTGCAGGCCGCGGCGACGGTGCATTTTCCTCCGTACGCGCCTCTTTACGGACCGACGGCGAGCCCGTTGGCGTATTGCACGCCGGCGCTGTATCAGCATCAGCACCACCATCACATACCCGAGCCGCGAGAGATTCAGATGCAGATGCAGATGCAGAATCTTCAGCAGACCTGCGGATTGCAACTGCAGCAACAGCAGCAGCAGCAACAGCAGCAACGTTCGCCGGTGGACGTCCTGCTACGAGTGTTCCCCGGGAGACGTCGCGCCGACGTCGAAGCGCTTCTTCATCGTTGCAAAGGTAGGATCTTTAAAATTTTTTCGGGACCCCCCCCCCCCCATCGATGAGCGAGGAGCTTTTCGAACAATCATACGTGAGGCGAAGACTCGTTTCGAAAACAATGATTACAATGACGGCAATGATATGATTGGCATATGCTTTTTTTCACGATGCGTGTAATGTAAGCAGTTCTTCAAGGTTTTTAAAGAAAATTTATATTCGCTTTTTAAAATCAAATTTATATTTTGATAATTTTTTTGGTCACAATATAATTATATTTAATTACTCGAAAAATTGCGTATACGTGAAAATTTCGATCTTATGAGGAAAATCACAAGTTGGTTTATTATTTTATTTCTCTCTCTCTCTCTCTCTCTCTCTCTCTCTCTCTCTCTCTCTCTCTCTCTCTCGATAATCGCCTCTTTTTTCAATACAAAATTATAGCCTGACCCATTGACACGAGCTGTAAATTTCTTGGTCGAATAAATTATGAGATTCTAACGCATTGTCATAGTTCCCTCCTCTTTGCGACAATTATTATCGCCACGTCATTATCATTTCATTTCTTCGACGTAGTGTTTCGAATATACGTGTAATCGTGAAACGTTTATCCGTTTACGTTCACTTTCAGGAAAATTTGTAGGAAAACGTTTATATGTAAAGCTCGCTATTAATATACGTTTAAACGAAAACACGTTTACTTTATATATTTAGTACATCTATTTATTAGAAACGTCTTTATATATACTATTTTAATATTTTTGTATACATATATATATATATATATATATATATATATATATATATATGTCTTTTTATATCGTATATAGAATTATACATAGTATTTTATTATTATATATATATCATTTCCATTTTTAGTATATCCCCAAATGTTTTTTTCCACCTCAAAAAAGTTTTCGTAAAGAGAGGAAAGATTCCTCTATAAATATACTCTTATATTCTCTAACAACAACATAATTATATCTGTAATAAATATTTCAATGAGAAAGTACATTCAAAAGTAAAGTACTTACTAAAGGAATAAACATTTATAAAAAAAAAAAAGAAACGTCAAAATATTCGGAAAGACATTTCTATTAGACGAGTGTGCTAAATATAATACAGATATATTTTCGTTTAAACATATAATAATAACAATAAATCATAGATTTAACACGCGCGTTCTGAAAAAAATTCTTTTTACTAAACGGATATATTAATTATACGTGTTTTCATTTAAATCATATAACAGCCCTAACAATACCATCTAATAATCGCGATAACGAAGAGACAAAAGCGAGAATCTGCCTGTTTGTCGGCAGGCGACGTGGTGTCAGCTATGGAGGTGTTGGTGTGCGAGGACAGCCTGCAGCCCAAATCGGCGTTCTCGCCGCTGGCGGGCGCCCTGGCGTCGGCGGCCGCGGCGTCCGCCGCTTCCGTCTCGGCGTACGCGAGCCGAGCCGCTTACTGCACCACCCCGATACCGTCGACGCGGCATCGCTTCCTGGCCGCGCCCTACACCGGCACCGGCTACCTGCCCACCGTCATCAAGCCGCCGAACCAGAGCCTGCACGCCAACGGCACCGCCGGCGACGCCTATCGGGAGACCAGTCCCGACGACGCCAGCGACAAGACCAGCTACTCCGAGTGACCGGACGAAAGCCATGCCGCCGTCTGGTCGTATCCCTCGATAGTCCCATAACGGACGACAAGGCTGCGCGAAGAAAAAGAGAGAGAGAGAGAGAGAGAGGGAGGGAGGGAGGGAGGCTTCGACGCCGGTCCGGTGGTCTCAGCCTCATCATCCGTGTATGACCAAAAGATTATTTATAATCCTATAATCGCGCCACGACAATAATAATGCGATCATCGGAAATAATACACTGGCGGAATCGACAATCCTCCTATCGAGAAGCTTGGAATTAATCGATCGGCGAGTCTTCCAGCATCTCCTAAGCGAATAACGACTTTGAATATTTCGAGGATATAATATCCACGGATGTAATCCTTCTGAGTAGAAGGAGTGAGAGAGGAAAGGAAATAGCCGAAATATATCTACGAGGCGAAAGAGAGATCCTTTTTCGTTTCCTCGGACTGGACATCGTTTTTAAATCATCTTTACACGGCGAATAAATTTAGTGACTGGCCGTCCTTTCGCTAGCGAGAATATTATTTAATTTCGATGGTTAGCAAAATACGTCGTCGCGGAGAGAAGTTCGGGATGGAAACTACGACTTTGAGAGACCGAGAAGCCCTGAGAAGAAACTCTCTAGGATCGAAGAATCGAAGCCACTCATTATCGACTCATTAATGAAGCTGTTCCAGTAGACAATAAATGAATAAATATCGTCACTCTTTGCATCGAGGACTTAGCGAGGGTGTCCGACAATCCGTTTTAATATTCGTACACGTATACATTTCTCTACGCGCGGAAAAAGATGCTCGGATTAATCAGATATCTCCGTGTTTAAAAAAAAAAGAAAAAAAAAAAAGAAAAAAAAAACTCCGCACCGAGATTCTGAGTTATCGTATACGATGATGCGAGGAAAGAAGCCGGAAGATGAAGGGATCTGCAGCCGCGATTCGTCTCTAAAGTATACTTTACACATGTGTAGATAAAGACTAATATAGACAGAGATATATGTGTGTGTGTGTGTGTGTGTGTATGCAGGTAACAAATTCATCGACGAGTATATCATCCGAAGGGGAAAGAGGGGGGGAGGTGAGTCTGTAAATACAACGTCTATATAGCTAATTTTATCTTGCATTAATCTCGAGAATTTGCCGGAATAATGTTAAACGCGTACGCACGTAATATACATATAAGTGTTTTGCCTGTAAGTATAAATAACGCCTGCAAGATATTTAGACTTTAGCCGCTAGCGGAACCGGAAGCATCGTTTTACCGTAGTTACCACTAATGACATGTTACTCGAAAATAATGTATAGACCGAAGATACATCCAATAAATAAGATATTGATATTCCACATACGTGTCTCTCCGCTCGCGCCCCTTCTTCTTTTTCCATCCGTCAAATTAATTTTTCCATACAAATAATTTTTATTTTGGAAAGAGTAATTAAGCAAAAAGAGAAAATTAATCTAAAGTTTCTTTCGACAAATGACGCGCTAATTTATCGCGCCTGTCATTTAATTTATATTCGAATATAGATATTAAATGCAGAGATTTTGCACATTTTATGTCTCTCTCATAATACCTATATATAATTAATAATTTGAAATTATTTAAAAATAACTTCTCACAGGTTTCGTATATATTACAAGAAAGGTCGCGCCAAGTCCGCCCGCAAAACGTAAGCGTAGTTCGTTACGGCAGAAGGAGATGTGGAACACGTGTCTTTTCCAGATGCGGGAGATAAAGAACGAGGACTGATTTCATCGAAAGACAGGTCTTCCGGCTGAATGAAAATTTTCACAGCGACCTTCGAGCAACGAAAGGAAAAGGTATCGGGTGACGAGCACCGTTCGCAGGTGAAGAAATGGGATACTACGGCGACGTCGTCGTCGTTCAATTCCCGAGATCGTTTCATGGTCGATCGATCTCGAAATCGCGCTCGCTTGCTCGCCGTTTTTCCAATAAACCGATCAATGTGCGAGTAGTCAATTCTGCCGCTCGATTTACGCGGATACAGTCGCAGAGGGTGTGCCATAAAATTTCCCACACTTACTAGTACATACCCGGCCTCGGGAAATTTTTAGACAATTTCATATCGCCATTTTAAATCGTGCGCGACAATCTTTCGAATTCTAAGTTCGAGTTATAAATTATAATAGAAAATAATTCATTATCTTCGCTGACTAGTAATAAGGTATAATAAGGTATTTCCTTAATTTTCTTTACACGGTTCCAAGTAATTCACCGAAATTTATTGATATGTTATGAATTCCCTCCTCTTATCAGCTTCGTCCAACGAAATAATTTATTTCCTTGCCAGCTGATAATATTATATAGTAAAGATATTTAATTTTATTTTTAATAATAAGAGAAATTTTTTTTAACGATATTTTATCTATCAGTATTGCGTAATAATAATTATTAATATACTCAATAATATATAATGGCGATAAAATACACAATAATACAATATATAATAAATAAATAAATAAATTATATAAATTATATATATAATAAATAAATAAATTATTATTATTACAATCACACATCCTTTTAAATTTGACGTATCTAATTATATTTTGTATCTAAAAAAGCTTTCAAACAATAATTCGAAACACGTGCGATCAAACCAAATCGCTCCGTTTAATTAATGTTTTTCGGACGACTCTCTCTCTCTCTCTCTCTCTCTCTCTCTCTCTCCGACGGAGGCGAAAAGTCGATCCACGTCGGCGGATACTTCGGCAATTAGGTCGGCGGCGTGTACCGGCACGCTTAGGTACACGGTATCGATGGAATATACCGATAATCGAACTGGCCTCTACAAGGCGCATATCCGGCATAGGTCGATGCCTGAACACGCGCCTGGCGTTATATACCCCCGGCAATTTGTGCAACCGCTCGCCGGTGCACACATAATGCCCCTCGGTTATTATTTACGAGGCATGGCCGCCAGGGCGGTTTTCCGCCAGGGATGGCAATATATCGACACCCCACGGAGTTTCCCTTCCTTTGGCTACTGGTTACCATTCATAATGGAGCATAATAGCATAGCTCCCCCGTCCCTCTCCGGCAACTACTCCCCCCCCTCCCCTCCCCTCCCCTCCTCCATGCCGCTCTCTTCCGCCGTCTCTCTTGCCTTTTACCTCCGCCGGCCGGGCTTAATTCGCAGTCGGAGAGTGCAACAACCCCCTCCCCCCCGCCCCTCCTACCCTTTCCATCCCTTCGTCGCGTCTCGCGCTCGCATCCAGGAATTTTAAGCCATCAGGGATGGGGAAAGGGGTTGTTAGAGTTGGAAACCGATCCGATTGTTGCGAAAGGGGGAGCGCGCCATGGGATGATAGGAGCGAAGTAATTTCAGGTACTCCCTTGAGAGAGTGAAGGTGAGGAGGTGAGGAAGGTCGAGGTGACGAGATTTTGTTCGTCGAATTACCGGCTTGCGTCGAATGATCGGCTTTAAAATCCTTTTACCACGCCATTCAATTTCCATTTTATTAATTTCCCTCTTGATCCTCATAAACTCGACTCGATCTGTGTAGTCCAAGATTATTTTAATATCTTTAACTCGTATCATTCGATCGAAAGAAATTATTTTTATTTCATCGTCACGAAAAAAGTTGCAGGTATAAAATTTAAGATTGCTTATACACAGGGTGAGTCTTTTTAATAGGCAAATATTTCGAAAATATTACAAATTTTATAAAAATCATTTCAAATAAAAATTGTACGGTGAAGAGGGAGAGGTGCAACCTTGGTAACCTTGGTTTGACCTTGAGAAGTCTATTTAAGATCAGATATAGGTTAACTTAATTTCAGATTGAGTAAATTCAAATAAACATTTCTGATATCTCGATAATTTTTATATAGAGTGTCAAAAATACATAATTTTAAGGAACAAAACAATGCATTCTTCTTTTAAAACACAAAACGAGAAACATAAAAGAATTTTAAAACTATCGATAGCATAAAGCCGAAACTTCAAGCTACAAAATACTTTTTTAGTTTTTCGCTTACGTCAAATATTTGCCTGTTAAGATTAAAAAGGCTCACCTCGTATAAGAATATCTGAAACAAAAATGACATATTCTCTAAAATATAAATCCAATAGTGAGCACTATATCGATTCGAGAAACGAGATACGACGACGTTACATAATACCAAGATGAAGATTTTTACTTCCTCGATTGCTTGTTCTTTTTTTTCCCCCCTTTTCTTTTTTTCTCATTGGACCATGAATTTTCGTCCTCGACTATAGCTGACCGAATAACGAGTCGAATGGCTTTTAACATTTTTTCGACTTCCATCAATATTTGCTCCCTCGCTCGCTATTTCTTTTTCGTCTCCTTCTCCGCGTATGGGAACCGAAAGAGAGTTCGTTCCTCTACCCTATGCGTGGATCCACACGCACACCCACACGCGTATTTTTACGACAGACACACACACACACACACACACACGCTTAAATATACATACATACGAATGCGTGGAAGCCATTTGAAGAGAGACAGAGGGAGATTTTTTGGGCCTTTTCTACGGAAGAGAGAATAAAGTGTTGCCGAACGTCAGCAAACATGGCGTCGTGTTTGCTCGCCCTGTGAAGCGATCGGTCTCTCGATTGGTACCACCGACCTGTGTGCACACATACACATAGAAACGTGTCCGTATGCGTGATTCGATGTGTGCGAAGGATGACACCGGAGATCGCGTGTCTTTTTGCCGCGCGGCAACTGTCACTTGGTAATTATAATGCATTCCATTAGTTTTCATTATACGTTTCTGAGTAATCCGCAGAAATTGATTTATATATTAAATATCCTATTCTTTTATATTATCAGCTTCGTCCAACATAATCTATTTCCTTGCTAGCTGATAATGTTATCTAATAAAATACACTTATAAAGAATATTTAATTTCTTTTTAATTATAACAGGTTTTTTAATAATATTTTATATCACTATTCTCTCGTATAATTTATGTATTTATTTTATATTTATGTATATTTTATTTATATTTTTAACAATGTTTCATATCCATATTCATATAATTTATATATATATATATATATATATATATATATATATATATATTAAATATATTATATATTTTATATCAATATTCATATAAATATTGCGTCATAATAATTATTAATGTACTCTATTTTTACTCAAAAATATATAATGACGATGAAATAATACATAATACAACAATATAATATAAAATAAAAAAATAAATAATTATTATAACAGTCACTCTTATTTTATATCCTTATTAAGTCTCTTCATAACTTTAACAGAAAAAATCCATCCCAATTATTTACACATAAAAGCCAAAAAGTATTCGCAGCGAAAAATGTTTAATACAAAAGAAACGAATGAATTGATCAAGCTGATGTACCCTTAATAAAGCATTCTTCTCGGCCGTCTTTATTATATCGAGGTATCGAGATATTTTCATCGAGTCGATGCTTTATTCTTTCGACGTTTGGGCAGAATCATTCGCGAGAACAGAGGACGAAGGAGCAATAGAGTCCTGGGGGACGCGCCGCGTCGGTGCAAATCGAGACCTCCCCCCCCCCTCCTCCCTTTACCCTTCCCCTACTCTTCCTGCGGAGGGGCGTCGCGAAACAATTCCCAACTGAATAATATTAGTATCTAACAATGAACGCGCTAAATTGAAATACAGAGAGCCACCACGCTGTTTCACCGGGACACTCGCGCCGCCCCGCATTCTCCGCGCCGTTATAAACGTCCGCTCCCCGCTGATGTGTGTATGGGTATATGTATGCGTGCGTGCGTGTGTGTGTGTGTGTGCGCGTGTGTGTGTGTGTGTGCGCGCGTGTATATAGTGTCGGCGTCGAGGTGCACGTAGATATAGATCACGTAGCGGCTGATACTCCCTTCGCGCTCGTCCGGGTGTTAGTTCTCTGTAGCGGGATGGAAGGGGAGAGAGAGAGAGAGATGGGAGGGGGAAGGGGACGCGAAGCTGCTCAAGGCGAGAAATAGCATGCAAATGAAATATTAATTAACTCTAGGAAAATTTGCCATCCCTCTTCCTCTCTCTCTCTCTCTCTCTCTCTCTCTCTCTCTCTCTCTCTCTTTCTCTCTCTCTTTCTATCTATCTATCTATCTCTTCTTCATCCTGGCCGGCGACGAGCAATCTTTTCAGTTTCCCGTACACTATCCAGTCTCCTTAACCACCGCGTCCTTCGTTACGCGCAGAGACTTGTCTTGAAATGTCTGAGAAATCTGTCCGCTTTATTTCTACAAATTTTGTCTCTCAATGTTCCACAATACGAGTCTTGTACAAACAAAATATTTGTACATCGTTCATTTATATATATATCATATAATTTTAATATATCATAATTTTTAATGTTATTTTTATACAAATTGATTACGTCAAGATTACGCGAGAATTGAAATCGTCATTTTATAAAATGATTATATGTTTAGGATTTTTATTTTTTTTTTTTTTTTAATTTTTATCCAGAATTATGCGAAATATGCGTCTCTTATGCTTGCAATATTTTTTCTTTCCGCTAATTAAGAACTGAAAAAAATTTCCGCTTGTATTACGTTTCACCCTTCGTCGTGTCGTTACTGCATCTCTATCCGCACACTCGACTCTCATTCCAATTTTCCTTCCCGCCTTTCCTCTCCCGCTTCATTCCCATTTGTTCTACGCACAATTTTCACCGTTTCTCCGTCTCTCCTCCTTCACCTCCTCACTTCGCTTCGCGATCTTTAGAAACGGACCAGAGGGGACCACCACCAACCACCACCCTCCCTTCCGATCTCACCTCACTCCCTTTTTAGTTTAGTGTAGGTACGTGTATCTCGCTCCGCGGCGACAATGGCGCCAGGCATCGAATTCACTCTATCGCTCGGACGTATTCCATTAATTACTTTCACTTTGCGTCAATGGCATTTCCATTTCAATGATCGTCTCTCGTCCTGCCCTCAGCATCCGCCGGCTCCACCGCGAACATTGCCGCCTCGATCCTTGGCGAGTCACCTCATCTCTCGCCCCCGTCCTCATACCAACGGGATTCCATCGCCGCCCGTTCATTGAAATACGTTTCGCATTGTAGGCGGAATACAACGCTTGCGCGTATTGCCTGTAATTGTTGGCATCAAGTCGCCAGAAGGCGAAGCCATTCGCGAGTTCGACGAGGAACCTCGACTCCTCGCGACAGCGAAAGCTCAGTCAGTAGTTTCCGCGATATTCCCTTTGCAGCTAACGGTATTTTCAAGTACGACGAACAATCAGAAGGTTTAAGCTTTATCTTTCAGGCGTATTTCAGAAATGCTTCTCGCAACATAGCAAATTGTCTCATGTAAAGATAAATTGAGAGAGATATTTAAATTTGCACACGGTAAATTTATATGCGGTGTATATAATCGCTAGAAATTTGTTTGAACAATAGAAACTACAGATAGCATTTATAGGATGTGTAATCTTAAGGATGTTCTGCACAATAGTAGCAAAAAACTGTCAAAATTAAAAAAAAAAAAAAAAACATGTTCGCATTGTTCGAAAAATCAAAATCAATTCTAACTTTAAACTTAAATAATTTTCAAACCTCTAAAAGAATTGTACTCAGGTTTTGCAGAAAAAATAATAGAACAGTTTACAAAATTTTCATGCTTCTGCCAATGTTTTTGACACACGACACATCCTTGAGAGAATTGTGTGTGAAGATCTTTATTACTTCATATAATTATATTTTATATTACAATTCAGTCTGTACATAAATTCGCGGATGGTTAATATAATTTGACTTTTCCATCTCTTTTGTAATCATTTTCTCCGGGATTCTCTTTCCCCCCTCCCACTTTACACGGCTCATGTCCATATCAATGCGACGTTAAAAACGCTCGGCGGCTTCAGCAGGCTCGCTACTGTCACATGTCACCCCGTGGAGGGTCTCCGCAACGGTACGTCGAGATTCCGAGGTTAACGAAATAAATATTTGCTCGTAAAAGCGCCCGCGAATCCTGCCTGCCTTACACGGACGATTAATTATTCCTACGTATATATATATATATATATATATATGTATATATATTCACGCGGCAAGCAAGTGGACGTTAACGCGCGCGCGAGCGTGCCACCCCGTACGTACGCAGGACGTGCGAGACGCCGTGCCCGGCTGGCAGCATCGCGCGGCTGCAGGGCTTTTTATTTTTCGCGTCACGGGACGACGAGTTGAGTAACGTTCGACAAAACATCGGGACGAAATAATGCGCAATATTTGCCGAGTAATCGGACTCGGTGCGCTACGCGGGTATGGTATAGACACGCATTATACGGAGACCCGTGTGGGCCCGTTTCTACCTGCCGGCTTCCGCCGCGCGTGTGCGTCGCTATGTTTGCCCATCCATTATGGCTACAATAACAAGGAGCGTCCACTCCGTCAGCTTCTTTCTATGCCTCCCACGCCTCTTTCATCCGTCGGTACTTGCAACAGTCCTCTCCGCGCCCTCCTCCTCTCCTCCCTCCCCCCCTCCCTCCCTTAAACGTGTGCACATGTATATTATATTATGCGCGATGTTGACCCTATTCCTCTTCAGCAACCGTCCCCATCGGGGTGTCTTCATTCCGCGTCGAGAGTCTTGGCGATGAGAAAAATGCTTTCGGCGTACGGCGAGTATACGGGCATCTTCGCGAATTCTCTGACGTGCAAAAAAAGATTGACGTTTGACGTCAATTCGCGATTCGTTTCATTCTCGTCGCGCAAAAATATCAATTGTAGGCACGGATTCTATACTTGTACGCAAAATTTAATCATAATGTGTGTTACATTACTTCTTCAAAATTTTCATTCATTTTCATTTAGATCATATACATACGTCTCTCTGTCATTATAAAGAAAAAATATATTATCTCTTTTAATGTATAATTTCTTCGATGTTTCATAAACCCTATAGACGTAAATATCAGATTATTATATTTTTCAATAAGTTTTATGGAAAATCAAGCTTGACGTATACAAGAGGGAAAAAAAAAAAAAATTAGATACGAAAGGATCAATCTTTGCTCCGCGATGTCGTGTCGATCCACGATTCTGATGTCGACTTTTCATTGTTCTTTTCGCAGGCTACGTGATCTCGAAATCCCTCGAAATAGTTTCGCGATGACAATGAACATACCTACTTCTCCTCCACCTCCTCCACTCCCTTCCCTTCTTCCTGGCCGATACCAAAGATATTGAATACCGTTTCACATGCCCACCACGTAGCCAGCCAGCAAGCCCACAGGAGCCGGGACAGTCCTCGAACTCCTCCTTTATCGGTCTCCACCGCCGTGACCTTACGCCCGCCCGAGTTTTCAGGGCGCACCCTCGTCCCCTTCGCCCCCTCTTCGTGCACTTTCTATTATTCGACGATATTAAAATTGTCTTCTCTATAATCGAGGGTGGCGGTGGCTTGAATAATTCGTCGCCACATTCTTAAAACCTCGATGCACGCTATAAGAATCGAATAGTCTTCTATCCAATGTTTTGTATTTATCGCAGAATAAATCTCCCCGTATGTTTTTTTTCCTTGACAATTAAAACTCCCGTTGGACAATTTTTTGGCTAAGTTAATTCTAATAAATTTAATGCGATTCTTTTACTGTTTCTTTATTGTAACCATTTGTCCCTATTTAACTCCTTGTATATAAAATTAATATTTCTATTGTAAATTATTATGAAAAAATACAGTAATAATATATCAAACAAAAGCGAAATTACTTTGAAATTTGCCGCGTTGAAAAATCAAATGATCTCGCACGATTTTCAGGGAGGGGAGCGCGAATACTACACGTGGAATCTACGCGCTCACCGTGTATACATATTAATCCGGGATTACGTTCCGATCGTGCGACGAAGTATGCCGATTCACGGATCGGGCAATTTAATTTAATTTTTCGCTCCGCATCCGCCCCCTCCCCCCCCTCTCTTCTCGTCCTCGCCCCCCTTCTCGACCATCTCTTCCTCCGAAGGCTTCGTGACCCTCGAGTCGTTGTCAATTGCAGGTCGACACCTTTGCCCCGTCGCGTGCGCCTAATCGCTTTAGAATTAACTGCACCCCTGCGCGCTTCTCCAAGGGGCGACCTTCGATATACGGGGGTGACAGTAGCGCACGGGTTACCAACGCTTTCGACGTCGATTGTGATTTTTAACACACTTCGTTGTGCTCTTCTCTCTCTCATTTTGTATATTTTCCTCTTCCTACTCGATAATTGCAAGAAAAAAGAGACACCGCCCTCCAATTCAATTATAAATTTATATTTAAGAATGTAAATGTTTATTATTATAAAAGATATTCTCTGCATTTAATAAAGAGAAGAGAAAGAAAATAATTGTCTATTATTCAAGATAAAATTTAACGTTGACGTACGATGTCAGCTGATTTGTGCGATGTCTATCATTTATAAGTATTACTAAAAATATACAATCGTTTCCTCTCATGAAATTTTAATTAACGTCAATTGTCATTTTTAAAACACTTCGTTGTGCTCTTCTCTCTCTCTCATATTGTATAATTGTTCCTTCGTGATAATTGCAAGAAAAAAAGAGATACCGCCCTCCGATTCAATTATAAAGCCATATTTAAGAATGCAAATGCTTATTATTATAGGAGATCGCATACGTTTGGCAAAAAGAACAGAAGGAAAATAATTGTCTATTATTCAAGTCAAAATTTAACGTTGACGTACGATCAGCTGATTTGTGCGATATCTGTCATCCATAAGTATTACTAAAATATATAATCGTTTCCTCTCGCGAAATTTTAATAACGTTTCTATCAAAGATTAAAATACTCGTTATCGATACCGCGCCTTTACATCGCAACGGCCGTAATTGTCGGCCGCGTCAAAAGCGGAAACTGGGTTACGCTCTCTCGATCGCGTTTCGGCGATATAACGAAAAAAAAAAGAGAGAATAAAAGAAAAAGATCGACAATGACGCGTCCGGCCAGTCAGCTAGCCAAAGCGCCGAATTCGCGCGGCTGCCATTTGGTACAATTTTTTCGACGAAGTTAATGTTAATCAGTGGCAGACACGTGACGTGGATCGAGTGGTCCTCGACTGGATTTCATGTCCGGCCGCTGCCAGGCCCGCCCGGTGTGCCGGCGAGCGTCGGTCGCGTATGTGCCATAAACGCGCGTTGCCATAAGTACTCTGGCGATATAGTATGTATATACACGCCGATTATACTTGCGCCAACGACGATTCGTCCATTACAACGGGCTAGCGCGATCCCGCTCCGGCGGCCACTCGTACGGCCAGCAAACCACATATCGAATATACAAGCGACACGCACGCACGCACGCACGCACGCACACACACCCGTCTCTCCGCAAATTATTTCGCATCGTTCATTTCAGAGCCAATGTCACACGCCCGCGATAGAGTGATAAAAGTTCTCCCTGCTTTTTCGGGCTGGCCGTTTCGTTTTGTTTTGAAAATCTCGCCCGACGTAATGGGAAAATATAATTGCAAATTTGATCGTTTCAATTTACCAATAAAGGTGATAAAAGGATATCATTTTATATTTAAATTTATAGCACGATAAAAAATATATATATCTAGGAAGAATAATTCCTAAAATTCGTTCGATATTTTAGGAGAGACACGTTTTACTCGCTGATTATTTTTTATATTCTCGATAATTTAATCACTGTTTAATATAATTTAAAGTTGAGAGAGAGAGAGAGAGAGAGAGAGAGAGAAAGTAAAATAAAGAAGCAAAAATGACATAGAAGTTACACAACTAATTCCGATTCTCCCGATCTCGATTACGAGTAATAGTCAATACTTCTTCTCTTTATTTCCATCTTTCATCTTGAATGCATGATGAGAAATCAAGAAATTAATAGTTTTTGTGATGTAGTCGACCGCGGCAGGTAGGCGCATTCATGCGGTCGAGGGTTGCCGCGGGTGGATCTCCTCTCGTAACGATTCTACCGGATAACAAGAGAGATCGTTGCACAATGAGAGACCCGCATAAGAGGCATTAGAAATGCGTGTGTACACGTCGTGAGTTTCTATGTACACGCCACAGCGCTTTTCACGTACTGCTCGCCAGTAGTACGTACACACACACACACACACACACACACACACATATATATATATATATATATATATATATATATATATATCATGTCTCGGAATATACTCGAGATAAAAACGTTGCATTGCATACGTTGTGCACACGATATTGTCCAACTGAGCTCTCCAAACATGTGAAAAGACTGTCAATACCAGTCTAACGAATTGTTAATTCAATGGATTACCGTCTCTGTCTCCTTACTAAACTAGCTCTTCACTAAATAGTTATCTCCGCGGCCTCTTTCCTAAATTGTTACATTTAAGAGCGATATAAAAAATGTAAATGACAGTTCTATTTATATATTTTTTTATACGTTGTATATAATATATAAAAACAATTAAAGTTTATAATATTATTAATTATATTAATTATAATATAAATATAAATTATATTAATTATAATATTATTATTATTAATTATTTATAACATAAATTAGAGAATATATATGATATATAAAAATCTAAATAAATTTCTATCTTGAATTTAATCATAAATAATAAGGAATCTGAAGAGAATAGAGATCTTTGCATTTTTTACTTTTCAAGTTAGGATAAAAAAGATAATAAATTATAGAAATTTAAAAAATTGTGTAACAGTCAATATTTTATATGAATCGACGTTGCTTTAGATATACATTCTTTGGAATTAATGAAAGATTTAATAAAATAAAATAAAACATAAAATAAAATTTTAAAAAATATAAAATACATTATATAAATAGCATATGAATTAAAATACAAATCTGCAAATATTCGCATAATTTTAAGAAACAATTTTTTTTAAATATTTTTATTTAAGTAGCTAATTATTCTATTAATAATGTATTTAAAAAAATCTAAAAATTTTTATCAAGTCGTTGCACTGCAATCTAAAATGTATTCATTTTTCGAAGTTTCAAGCGGATAAGCTCCTTTAATGAAATCGAGATTATAAAAGAAGCGAAATTTTTGCGCGATTTATCCGCGATTTATCGTTAAAAGACGGTGACAATTTCGGCTCAGAAGACGACGCGTCACTGTCAATTGACAGCGCGTTCGCAGAGAGAGAGAGAGAGAGAAAGAGAAAAGAGAATACCATCCTTCTCTCGACTACCTCCCTTCCCTTCCCGTTACATAGAATCGGGCGCGCGTTCTTTCACGCACGCGGCTTTTTCAGACCGCGCAAAATGCACACGCGCTCTCGCACGTCTCTCTCTTTATCTCTCTCTCTCTTTCTCTTACCTCTCTGAAACGCTCGCTGCTCCAGAACCGTTTATGCGGCCGCGTTTTTAAGCACAGCGTCGCGCGCGTATATACAAGTATAATAAAATAAGAACGTTCTCTCTCTCAAGAGAGAAGAGAACGCCATTGTGCTTGATTGTTTTCAATGGGCCTTCGTCGAAAACGACGAGGCCTATCAACGGGGTGCCCGCCACGGGGCGTACGCGCACACACATACGCGTGTTCGCTTCTATACCTCTCCTCCTCTCTCCCCCCCCCCGCATATCCCCAACATATCGGGACCTCTCCTCTACTATCCCGTTTTCGTCTCTTTGCACTCTCCCCTCCCTCCCCCTCACCCTTCCCGCGTCTATTTTTTTATTTCCGCAAAAGTCTCTTAAATACTCTTTCATTGAGGGCGGGAGAAAGAAGCTCAGCGGGAATCCCCCAAAAGCCAGCCAGCCGGGAGCCTGGATACTCGGTCACAGTAATATGGTGCCTGCGTGCTCACCATTGCGTGCACGAGTGGCCGAGCACTTACCGGGGGTAGGCCTTCTTCTTCTTCTTCTTCTTCTTCTTCTTCTTCTTCTTCTTCTTCTTCTTCTTCTTCTTCTTCTTCTCTCAGTAGGTCGCTCGCGTAAGACGGCACTTCGCGGCGGCATTCCGCGGGACTTTCCGGACGATCGAGCAGCCACGCTCTTCTCTCGCATTAGGTATTACGTTCGTATATATATCGTCGAGTCGTATACTCTTTTGCGTCTCGTATATCGATCCCCTTAGATCCTCCCGCGAGAGAGAGAGAGTTCATCGATCCCCGATCTCGTCGAGAGAACGACTTCGCTCCGATGGAGAAGATCCTGCTCTGATCCCTCGATCGCGCGCGCTTTGTTTTCTTATACGATTTCTCTTCCCGCAGATTTCTCGCGCTACACCGAGATTATTTGTATATACGCGTATAAGCGTATTATAAGTTATCTAATTAATTTATAAATCTTTCTTTAAATTGAAAGAATGTGTAACGAAGATAACATCGACTCTTGAAAAAGGTGTGTTAAATCAATACTCGCGACTGTTGCCTCTTTTTCGCGATGCTTATTATAATTATTTCGACGTTGCATTATTTCATAAAATAATTGTCTAGAATAAATGTGCAGTGCTTCTATTTTTTATGTGTTTTAAAAACAAATTTGATATAAAAATTTATATTTGAATAAAATTATATAAAATTATTTCGCGATCTGAGCGATGACAGCTGATCGCGAAATGCTAACGTAAAAACAGTGAAAGAATCAATTGGTAGGCGGAAAGGAACAATGACGTTTCATACATTCGGATATCGATTTAAAATGCCTTTCTTAAGAGTAATAAAAAGAAATGAGCAATTAATCTCGGGTAATGAATAATAAATTAAATTAGTTATAAATCACTTACCTCGAGGTTGCTCCGCAGCCGCTCGATGTGTCTTTGGGTCTTCTTTTTCACTTAATGTTTTATCCTTTACTATTTCTTTTTTGCACATGATTGCGACACTTATCACTCGCATAATTACGATCGTTTCAACACACTTACGAACTGATAGCTAAGTATAATAAATGTAGAATTTCACGAGATACAATCCGATATACAAAGTCTCAACCTTCCTCTTTCGACTTTCGCCGCACGACTAACGGCAAATTGAACACGCACATCAACAATGTATTGTATACAGGGAAGGCCACATATCTTCGTACAACAACAATTCAATGTAAACATTAGTACGTTACACGCCGTAAACATCTAGGCATACCAACCGATTTTTTGTTATTGTCTCAAAGAATATATTTCAGATATCCGTATATCATATGATATAAAGTACGCGTCTTTTTTTAATATTTGTATATTTATATGTATGTGTATGCTGTATTTTGTCAAAATTTTACACTGAATAAATGAGTTATTATCGCATATAAAATCTAAAGTTTATGTGAAGAATACAATTTATTCATTTTCATTAAGAAAATATTAATATAATAACATTCATTTAAAAAATTCATTTACGTTATTAAATCATTAATAAGCACATCGTATTTTCTTCTCCTATAAATGTATTATTTCAATTGTTAAAGATATAATAGGCGGTAATATATATTATTTATATTGGCATATCGTGTGTGAATGAAAGATCTTCAGAGAAAAGTTCTAATTATATTATATAAAAACATCGATTGTTACAATTTTTTAAATTACTATCTTTTAATAATTTATTATCTTTTTTATCTTAACTTGAAAAGCAGAAAATGCATAGATTTATTCTTTAGATTCTTTATACATGATCAAATTTAAGACAGAAATTTATTTAGATGATTAATTATGATAATTTTATGTATCATATATTATATCCTAAATGAGTAATCTAATATAGGTAGTATCCTAATCTGTGTCGTATTCAATTTTAATTGTTTTTTTTTCATATTATATACGACGTATAAAAAAATATATAAATAGAATTCTGTCCTGAATTATAGATAAAATATATATCGTCTAAAATGAACTAAAAAAAATAGAGCTAAGAATGACAAAATGTAGATAAGAAAATTTTATACATTGCATTAGCTCTAATAATCTCTAGTAATCTCTCTCTCAATTTGTTCTTCGTTATAAAAAAGCGGGACCAGATTGCTCGCGCAATTCAATCGCGTGCACATTCCATACTCTCTCTCTGTCTCAAAAAAAAAATGTATAGCGCAGACCGCGTGTCACGCGACATAATAATATTATCATAAGGCGGCGATAAAGAACGCGCGGGGTGGCAAAAAAGAAAGAATCTATATAATCTAGCTGCGAGGGGGCGCGGTGCCATTTTTTTTCCTCCCTTCGGCGCGAGCACGATATGGGTGGGCAATGGCTGTCACCTTGCACCATGCCGGTGGTGCATTACTAAAAGCAGAAGCTACGTTGAAGATATAACGTACGTGTATGTGTGTGTGTGTGTGTGTGTGTGTGTGTTTATAGACGACGCGTAGCCTTGTGGTACCTCGTGTCACCGTTATACGCGGGCATTACGGTCGTTTCCGCTCGTCTGTTATTATCACCGGCGAGATCTTAAACGCGTCTGCCGGATATTGCCCCCTCGACCGAGCCGATAAAAATTTCCATGCAAATTATCGCCGGCTACGCCCACTACTTGCGGGCTTCCTCGCGACTTCCTCCTTATTCGCGATCTGCGTCTCCCGCTGAAGCTTAAACGTCACCAAGTACACACACGCTCTTTTAAATTAAGATACTGGGTTTGATTTAAAAGACGTTGCATTAGGAAGCCGCATTAAAGAGTCCTCTGCTTTAAGATTTTTAATCCCAGAGAATCATTCGGAGAAGAATTAAATATGACAATTTGATATTCTGCATTTTTTCACGAAGAATATTGATAAATATAACAAAAATAGATATAAATAAAATAAATATTAAAAATTTATTATAAAAATATATAATAATATATAATTAGAAAAGATATTTTATTATTAATAATTTATTAATAATATATTTATTAATAATTTATTAATGGTTTATTTTATTATTAAAAATTAATAATTTATTAATAATTTATTTTATTATTAATAATTAACGTTAGGCAGTTCGTAATAGTAATCAACTTTATATAAATCTTTCGTAAATAAAATTTATAAATCAATAGGAAATATTAAGAATATTATAATTATAATTATAAATTGAAAAGACTAAATATATAAACTATATAAAATAGTTATTAAATATTATATATGATAAATAACCAGAAAATTTTCACAACCGGATTAATGAAGTGAATGAAAGGATGAAATTTCGGATCGCGATTTAAACTAAAGCAGAATATCATTATTCGGTCGTTATGCACTTATATACTCTATTATGTGGAGGTTATACCTTGTACATGACCGGCAACGGCCAATCAGCCGTGAGTCGCCCATTGTTTCCAACAAACACACGAATGGGGTGTACCCCTAATCCTTGCCTGGCTATCCAAAATCCATGATCGAAATATATCTCTTCTGTCAAACGCATGCGTACCTAGATCTGGCTACCCTTTCGTCCGGACAAGGATTTTTACGGCTTTCGATCCTGTCAGGATGAAGGACGTGTCGCATGCGGACTTGCCATCAGAATCTTTATTGCGGCCCGTAACCGCATTTCGTGCCGTAGAATAAATCAATCGTAATCGCGCTCGCGTAATCATCACATTTTGAATCGTCCGTTCCGACGAGAGGTGCGCAAGATATTTTAATATTTTCGCCGTTTTATATTATCTCCTATCGACTCGTTAATGCCAATCGCTCATATTACGAGATCGATAATTCCGAAATGATTGCGACGAGTGCATAATCGGGCCTATTAATACGGCTGATTAACTATGACATTATCAAACCGCAGAATTATTATCCTTTTAAAAAATTTAGATTATATATTGAATAATCATAATACATTCAATTTAAATATTTCTCGAGAATTTTTCTAGCTTTCCAAATTTTTGTTCTATACTAATATTAAATTTAAAAAAATTAATAAAATTTTTTAATTCAATAAAAATCTCTCTTTCTTATTTAATTTTATTTTTCTGTCTCTCTTGCTCGTTTTTATTGTGGTGATTAATATTGAAGCGAAATCAGCTGTATTAAAGAGTCTCATTCGAAGATGAAAATTTAGAGAGATTTAATTTTCAAATTAAGTAGCTTAATATCTCTTTAACAATGTTACAAATATATCCAAAATTTTTAATAAAAAATTTTCAACGATAGCGACTCCTTCCAAGCTGACTGGCCGACACACATATTCATGCATGATTCATGAATCGGATTCGTGCGATCGTCCGATTGGCGTCGCTCGAGGATCGAATCCGCGGACGATCCATCGGCCGTCGAAACGTTATTAATCGCGGTTAGGGTTGCACGTCCTTATGACGCTCCACGGCTGATTTTTTTCGCCCCCTTCGGCCCCCTCGGCAATCGCCGAGGGGGTCACGTGCTGGCCGCCGTGGCGACGGCAGAACTATCGTCCCTCGCGAGCGGTAACGTGGGATTAGCCCGGCCAATAATTCCGCGGGGTCGAATTTGTTTGATATACTATATCCATTGTGTGCGAGCCACAGAAGGAGGCTTCCCACTCTCTATTGTGGCCGCTGGAATTGAGGGGGGGTGGGGGGGCGGAGGAGACAGAGACGTTCGGCGGGGCAGGAGGGTGAGGGACGTAGGGAAGGGTGATTTTCACCAGACTCATATAAGTGGCGGCTTTTAATCTCTTCCAGGGATAACTCGACTCGGCCCGTTGAATTGTGCCTCGTTACCAGCGATTTAATTGCTTGTTAATGGACGATTCGAGTGTGTTTCGCTTGATAATGTACATGGATATAAAATCGCGTAGCGAGGAGTAGCTTTTCGACGCCTCGCGATAATTTCTCGCTCGTCCGTTGAGAAAAGCCAGGGGATTTATTTCGTTCACGTGGCATTTCTCAATTTCATCCTAATAGCTGATATCGAAAATATCTCGCCGCAATATATCGACCATGTAGTGGTATATGTAATGTGTAATTATAATTTCGACGCCTCGTCGTTCTTGATGCCTTCTCGATTAAACGGAAGGAATGTAAATGGTGGAACATAATGGCCCGGAAAAAGAGGAAGCAAGGAGTAATGGTAACGAGCCTGTGTTCGGCCCGTTTTATTTCATGAAAGATCATCGTAAAAGAGACGCCTTTTTTTCATGCGAATATATTGGGGATGAAAAGATCTATGTAACAGCTACAAAAAAATATTACGTAGAATTACAGATCATAATTTATCGTGAGACGAGAGGAAATATAAAATTAAAAATACTACTGAAAAATCCAATAGATTCTTAAAACCATCTCTTCAAGGAACGCTCATATTTTTATGCCAATTTCCTTCAATTATTAATAGTTATTAAAATGTAAATATATGTATGTATATATATATATATATATATATATATAATTTTTTTTTTCTTTCTCACTTTATCAAATAAACTCTTTTTACTCTTCGTTCGAAAAAAAATGGATGGGAAAGTAACTCGAAAATAAATAATTGTATTGCAAAATGTGCACTTCTTAGCATCAAGGAAACGTTAACCGAGAGATGATGCGTCCAATACGACGGCACTAAATAAAGAGACAAACACGCGATGGGCGGCCGGTGCTAATTGGCCGATCAATCTTCATTAGAAAACGGCTTAATTACAGTACAAGCTCGCTCTGTCTCTCTCTCTCTCTCTCTCTCTCTCTCTCTCTCTCTCTCTCTCTCTCTCTCTCTCTCTCTCTCTCGCCACGTCTCCACCCTCGCCCTCTTTCTTCCGGGTGCCGGAAAGTTTAATAATTCCGAAACCTTCGCGAGGTATAAATCACAGAGGATCCTCTTCGCGCGCCACCGCCGTCCTCCTCCCTCCCACCCTCCCTCCTTCCTCGCTACTACGACCATAATTCGAAAAACTTTCGAGGGAACAAAAGTGAGGACTTTTGTTCCAAGTTTTAGTTCTCTCTGTTCCTGCTCCTCCGCCCCCCTCCCCCTTCCTTCGCCTCTTCTCGCTCTCTCTCTTCTTCTCACCAAGGGGTTCTGTTTGCGGAGCGACGCCCCGACAGTGTTTTGTTCGCTTTGTCTCTCTTCCTGTTAGGTATATAATGCCGTAACTGCCCGGACCATCTCTCCTCTCGTAGCCTTCTCCTCCTCCTCCTCCTCTTCCTCTTCGTCTCCAACCACCAAAAGGTTGAGACCTCTTCAATCCTTTCCCCGCGCGCGCGCCCAACCCTTCCTCGCCGTGTATTCTTCCGTCTTGCTCGCGACGCGCTCGCAAGCAAGCGCGGACCGTAAAGTGCGCGCGAGAACGCAAAATGATGAGAGACTTGCGGCCTTTTGTTGGACCGACAGGCGACAAGGTGAATGCGCGGCCGCGGAATCTCCTACGCGAGACGATTTCTTTCGGATCTCTCACTCGCGCGAATCTGTCACGATCGTAGATCGAAACTATTTTGAAAAAAAATTCAAAATAATTTCGAAATTATATGTAATAAAATAATATTATATAGACTGTGAGTCTGAAAAAATTATCTAACATTTTTTTTATTATTTAAAATTTTGACAATTAAATTATTTTTTATTCATCAAAGATTTATTTTCGGAAAAAGACGAAGTTAAATTTCAAAATTCTTCCAATGTATTTTATTATCGCAATATTAGAAGATACCGTCTTTCGTTTTACAAAAAAAAAAAAAACTATTTTTACTCGAGCAACCCCCCAGTCACTGACGGGGATAATCTTCTTGTACCGGAAGCGCACTCGCGTCAATTTTTCCCTGGGGCAGGTATACATACGGGGACGGTAAAGGGGATGTTAAATGTCACGCAAATTACGCGTGGCAAAGAAGGAGGAAGGAGGAAAAGGGGAAGGACGCAAACGCGCGCGCGACCGAGCGGTTGGGGGCCCCGATGACATACGGGAAGACACGTAAAATAGAGGACGTCGATCTCTCGTTTTTAGTCCATGCCGCCGCCTCCCGTGTAGGAAGACACGTAGAATGGACGTTGTCGATATTCACTTTTCACGCGAACGACACGTACGTATAAGTTACGGTGATGTGAGGCGGATCCATTAGACTATGCAATTGTCCACGCACCGCGGCATTGTCAGCCGCCATGGAGATTTCTATTCAGAAATCGCGGAAGTTCCCGGGACGCATTGACGAGAGATGGAGGATGATCGAGGACCGCTCTTGTTGCGAGAAAGAAAGAGATACGGAGAGAGAGAGAGAGAGAGAAATATGAGCGCGATACGAGAGAATACGTGCGAATAGGAAAGGAAAGAGAGAGAGAGAGAGAGAGAGAGAGGAATAAAGGAAGAGGGAAAAAGGAAGAGAGGAAAACAGAGCGATAGATAGGTAGGAAACAGTGTAGAACTCTCTATATTTATATTAGGATAATCCGTCAGGCGTGTCAGTTTATATAACAAGAGATTTTTATACGATGGCCGCTCGAGTGTGTATCCATATGTCCATAGATTTACTAATAACTCTCGATATATGTTCCCGACAAGAGATAATAAATAAAGATTTCGACGGTTTAATAAAGCGCTTTCGAGCCTTTTATTCGAAAAGCATCCTCTCGTGATATCGCGCAACATCAATGTATGCGTTTGTTTATTGATATAATACCTATCAAAATATCATTGTTTTTATGTTTAGTGTATCTCTCTCGCGCGTGTCGATATTTTAAATTTATGTCAAATGCTTTTTTTTTTCAGGGAGGACATAGAGTGTCGAGTGAAGAATAACAATGTAATTAAAAATCTCGACAATTTTTCGTCGATGATGATTACTACAACCTGCCTTTGTACCCTTCCCCAAATAAATTGATCAAAAATTAATTCCTTTTCAATTAATTTATAGCTGCGAGAAATTTTGAATTGAATTTTATTGAATTTTTTTATTCTTTTCCTCTGAATTACACAATGTCCGAGATATATCTTGTATCGTTTAGGGAAGAAAGAAAAAGAAAAAAAAAAAAAAGCCGAGATATATATCTCATGTTTCTTCCGAGATACTCGAACTGTCATCCTTCTGTCTTCTCAGTATCTCCAAACTATCTTGAATGTTTCCCAAAATTCTCCGCACCCTCTCCGATGTATCTAACATATACTCTTCTCGCAAGTAAATAACGATACTTGCGGCATCCGATAACGAGCGAAATGAAAGTATCGCTACCCTATTAAATACCAGCAACCCATCTCCTTCCCCCCTCCTCCCTCTCCTTCCTCCCCATTCATCCGGAGACGTAATACGCCGTATACGCAACAGTCAATCAAAGACAGACGCAGTCTGAGGGATGAAATGCATTAAAATGCGACAGAGGGGGACGAAGAGACAGGCGGAGGAGGGAACGAGAGGGGGGGGGGGAGAGAGAAAGGAAGAAAAATCTCGGATTTCCTCGAGGCCGAGGGATCGTCGTTGTTCCGCGGTCGCGGCCACCGTTGTCTTTTCGGGAGAGGGAGGGGGAGGGGAGGGGGAAGGTTCGCCTCTCGAGTTTCCACCTCGGTCGTCTCGTTCTCGCCACGCCCACGTCAATTTGCCTTGCGCTACAAACTTCGCGATCGATTATAGCCCTCTCTCTCCCCCTCCTCCTCCCCCTCCCGACCCCCCCTCCCCCATCCATCGTTCCCTCCTTCTTCGCCGATTACCGGTGTAACGAGATATCGCGCGGTCTCCGAATGCGATTCGATGCGATGCGTTGCGATGCGATGCGTGGCACAGACGATGCTGACCCCCTTCACTACCCATTATTATTGTCGAGGTACGGGTACCGGTCCGTTCTTCTCTAAACGTGTATGTGTGTGTGTATATATATGTATGTGAGTTATGTTTTTACGCACGTTGTGTGTGTTGTGTGTGTGTGTGTGTGTGTGTGTGTGTGTGTAAAAACACGCACCGCAAGGACTGGCCGCGGTCGCGTAATAATTATCCGAAGGGGGAGGAAGGAGGAAGGGGAAGAAAAGGGGGTCTTTGCTCTCTCGCATTCACTCTGAATTACACAATGTGTCGCGTCCGCCATTGTGCGATCTCCGCTGATTGACAGAGAAAGGATACGGAGAAACGGGCATAAAGGGCACAAAAGAGACGCCTGGCCTCAACGTCAGTCTTACACGTTTGAGGAACGCAGTCTGTCTCTCTCTCTCTCTCTCGCTCTCTTGATGGATAAACGTTAATACGCTTCCAAGTAATACCTCGATAATCGTTACGGTTAGGCGTCGTTACTCTTCCCTCTTATTCTTCCTCATAGCTACCTACTTCCGGCGTCGTCATCTCGTTGACGGCTCAAACTCTGCGGTTACAACTGTAACTTGTTTACGCGGAATACTTGTAAGCGGTAAATATCGGCAACCGGTTTCGCAACGACGAGAGATTTTCTCCCCCCTCAAGTGTTACAATTGGAAAGAAAAAAATTTCGTGTTCGTCCCTCGTACTCTTTCTTCCTTTCGATGGTGTATCTCAAAATCGGAGACGCGACACTTGACTCTCCTGCAAGAAATTGAAATAGCGCAATCGATCCCCCCTCCCCCCTCTCTTTCGTCAAATCACCGTGCGAACTATCCTAGTATCAAAGACGCGGAGAAGCGAATCCTTCCAAGCTAATCCTGCGAAGGAAGCAGGATCGAATAAGCGCGCGTTCAAGCTTCTTCATCGCCCGAGGTGCGGCTTTGCTGATCCATATATTTTATCATCGTCGGTCTCTCCCCCTTTCCACCCTCCCCCCTCTCTCTCTCTCCCCATCCTCCTCTCAGAAGATACATAATGATCGAATCCGTTCGATGAAAGGGTTTCCGCGATCGCGGGATATATTTTCGTGGAGGGGCACAGGTAGCCCCCGACTCGGCGGCGCCCCCCTCCCCCCCCCTGCATCTCTCCCCGGTTTACGTATACAAGCGCCATTTGGCCGTGGCCGCGGCCTTTGTCCGGGAATTTTTAAACTAGTAGTCATTGTCCTCACGTTATTGTTTGTGAAAGGACGCGGGGGATGACAAGCCGACGCCGAAGAGCATCCCCACCCTCTCTCCTCGGGCCACTCGTGTCAATCTTTCGCGACGCGGTTAAAATAACCGCGTCCCGATCTTCGTAGACGTCTCGCGAGCGAATCGATTAGTCGGTATATTTTTTTTATTTACACCGGATGTATAAATTCAAATATATATATATATATATATATAAATTCTTTGTTTTTTTTTTAAATAATTTTTTTCCAAAGTTTCTTTTTTGTAGAGAAAAGATAAAATAAAAAGATCTCTCTCTCTCTGTCTCTCTCTCTCTCTCTCTCTCTCTCTCCCTCTAAATGACGTTTCTTACGAAAATTGTACGGAATTAATTAAAGAGTTGCTTAATATTTTGAAATTAAGTCATCTAGTCGAATGAAAAAAAAAGACGCTGCAAAAAAATAGACTAGATGACAAATTTCCATCCTTTAATTAATCTTTCTTTAAAAAGATTTTAATTAAAAAGTTTAATTATAAAGGGAAATAAACATTAGAATATTGCCGCAAAGATATATAGCCAAGTCAATTATACTCTTATTAAAGAAACTTTGGAAATGTCTCTCTCGTTAATCGGAAGCGATTGATTCGGTGATTTCGAAATTTCGAATGATCGAGAGCGTCACGATTCAGGTAGCCGAGAGATCTCAATCGGGCGATTTCAAGGGACGATCTTACAATCACATTCGATAATCTAAACTCGCTCTTTTCGGGCGAGCAACACGCGTTCCGCGAGATCGGAGCGGAAAGATCAACCGTAGATACGTATACACAAATGGAGAAGCATCTCTCTTGAAAAACCAGTTGGTACCATTTCCCTAATTCCGAGCAGCCAATTAAGCTCGTTGTACTTAGAGAAAGCCCCCTTTGACGACGCGGTGATGCACCTAGACGATGAATAATAATCGTCTCTCGGCACGGCACATTATACTAATATGCCGATTGTCGAGCAACAAAAGAACGAGCGAAAAAAAGAGGGAGGGGGAGAGAAGGCGGGGAGGGAAGGAGAGACCGCGAGCGGGGGTTTTGGCCCTCGGTTTATTTTTAATGTGTGCCCAGGTGTGCCCGGGATTCGCGCTTCACTAAATTATTTCATATCTTATCGTACGCTCTCATCAGATCTCTCGGCATATTGCGTAATCATTTACGATTGCTCATCTGTCGAGATCATCGTACCCTGCTAAATCGGCGCTGCTTGGCTAATTTTATATTATAGATAATTATAATATAATTATATGTATAATTAATGTAAATTATATAGAAATAAATTAAAAAAAAACATCAGAAAAATAGCACGATTTATTTTAATTAATATTTATGAAAAAAAATTGATTAAAATATAAATAATGATTAATCATAAATATTGATTAAAATAATTTGTTTCCTTTTCATTTTTCCCTGATTACTAAATAAAAATCGATCTATATCTATTTATTTTTAAAAGAGATTAAATCAATATTCATAACAATAAAATGGAATTTTTAAGAACGACGAGAGAAGAAGAAAAAGACACTTTTTTAAACTTTCGAAGAGAATAAAAATTTCGTCGCGTACCTTTTTTCTTTTCCTCTTTAATTAACGACTCGGCCAGTTTGACGGTCGATGCTTCTCCTCTGAGTTCTTAAGAAATTTATTATTAATTAAATTTATTATTTATTATTAATTAAGAAAATTATTCAAATCACACGTCCCTTTTCTTCGCTCTATTAAGGATTCCGATAACGTGAATATCGCGCAACGACGTTTCAAAAACGATGTCGGAACGAGGTCGCGAAACGGGTATAGTTGAGGAGGGGGAGGGGGAGGGAAACCACCTACGCGGCCTCCTATAATCCGAGCGCGATCTTTATCGTCAAATTCTGTAGCGGGGGCCGCATCGGTGCCTCAATTGCGCAATCAAGATGGCATCGAGAAAGGCATCTCTCGCCTTCAACTCAAACTACCAACAAGTATTTCAATATCCGCTCCAATATATTCCCATCGACCCCATAAACGTGTGTGCAGTTATATTGGATTCTCTCGCTCTCTCTCTCTCTCTCTCTCCCCCCTCCCCCTCTACACTCCCGTCAATCTTTCCCTCTTGCTCGCCCTCATCCATCCTCTACATACACGCCACGTTTCACTGACGTATGTGCGAGCGGACGCGATTCCTAGCGGAAATGTTCGCGCGATTTTCCGGATCGAGATCGCGCGCTTGTTCACACGCGCATTTTGTAACTCCTCGTGAAAGATTCTGAGAGATCTCCTCTCCTTGGGAAACGCTGTCCGAACGACGTCGTTAACGAGGCGATGGAGTCAATGGCGCGTCTAACGCTTAGCGAGACTATCCGGTTTCTATTTTATTTCCGGAGAATAGTGCTTATCCATCTGTGACGTTGAGGTAGAATCCATCCGTGGATTCCGCTAACTGATGTGGAAGCGGATTTTTCTTCCGACATCGATATCGAGGCAGCGATAACTCGCGAGGCTATTAGAGAAGCCTTCCTAGAAACATATTGTTATTGAAAATTAGACTTTCAATTCGATCAATCTGAGATTATGAGATCTGAACATTTAATCGGGATGACAATCTAAATCTTGTGAAATAAAAGTTTTGTGATCTTCCAGGTATTTTTGTTTCAAAATTCCAGGTAAAGAAAATATTTCAAAGATTTATTAACGCAATTTTCTGACAAATTTTATTATTGTGTGCGATTTCTTTCACTTGTGCGAAGAAAAAATAGAGTCTCTTGAATTTAAAGTGCCAGATTTGTAAATCTACGTACCAAAAAAAAGTGAATAACTTTTGTAAGCATTTTTCACAAAATTTTCATTTTTTTATCACTTAAAATTAGAATAAAAAATATACATATTTAATATTTTGTAGGCATTAAATATAAACGAAGAAAGATAGATATATATTTATAATATATTTTAAACATAATTCACTCGGCTTGCCGACTGTTTACGAAATGTAATCAAGATTATTAAAAAGAGAATTTTTTTTTTAATTCTTCCAGTCTCAATAAAATTTCAGAGACTTCTCTGATTTTTTCAGATAATAAAAGAAATCCCTGATAATGCTAGACTTTTCATGTTTTTTCCAGGAAATAGATATCCCGTTAATTGAAGAATAAGAGAATTATAACAAGAGATTATCTTTAGATTACATTACAAGACTGTGAAAAAAAACTTTGTATTCGATTAAGATTGATAGAAATTAGCTGAGAGATTCATAAATGGAAGAAAATCATGTAGAAAAAGAATTCTTTTGCATTCTACATAATTGTCATCAGATTTGTTGTTATTTAATCTAAATACAAAGCTGGCGTCCGAAAATAAAATTTCGAGAAATTAAAAATACCTGGACAAAATTCAATAGAGACAATCGCACGCTTGTAAAAATTGCTTCCCGGGAAAAAAGTTTGGATAATAAAAGGCTTAATCGTGATAATGTTCTCAAGACAATTGTATATAAATACGAAGAGAAAAAAAGAGAGAGAAAGAGAGACAGAATAGTGTTTAAAAAATAAGATACATCTTAGATATTTTAAATTTCTATATCTAAAAAATTCAAAAACTCGCAAAGAGAATGGAATTCATTAAGACACGTGGCTTGATCGCATTTTACATGCGACATATTTTCGCGATGCAAAATGGCGGGGATTAAAAAGACCGCGAAAGACCGATGGCAGGGAAGGAGGAACGAAAAGGAAGGAAGGAAGGAAGGAAGGAAGGAAGGAAGGAAGGAAAAGCGAGGCGTGAGAAGGACAGAATTCTTCAGGGGCGCGCGAGAGGGGGAGAGAGAGAGAGAGAGAGAGCGAGAGCGATACCGCCGAACGGGAAATGCAATTCGTGGCAGCGTCGGTGGCGAGTCTCAGCCTCGACAGATAGATAGAGTCAAGATTCAATTAGCTCTAGCTGTCAGCTGCATGATACTCGTCGATTCAATACACCTTGTCGCTCGTGTGTGCCTTTGCTTACTGCTACGCGCGTGTATGTGTGCTAGCAAGCCCGTGTCGCTGATGTTGCGCGCGTGTAGGCGTGCGTGTGCGTGTGTTTCCGCCGCGCCCTCGTTACGCGCCTCAACATTTAACGCGCGCGAAAAACCCGACGAAATTTTCCCGTCCAACCGTGGACTCGCTGCATCGCGACATTATTTCCTATCGACGATAGGGGTAGAATTTAGCCTTTTCTTGGAGAGAAGAGAGAGCAGCCTCATTTAATTGCGTATCTGTACAATTAAAAAAAAAATAATAATAAATAAATGAAGGGTGAAAATTATATTTTGTAAAGAAAAAAAGGAAAATGTGAAAACATGTGACAAGATGAAGATTGGAGACATCAAGATATTTGAGATCTTTACCTCTCCGAAAAGACGACAAAATTTTTTTTATGTCCATACGTAATTGCTGTCTATTTCTAATTATAAAAATTGTGTATGTAAAATTAAAAAAAATATATATATAATTAAGAATCTAAAATATTTTATTTAATAAGAACGCAAGAATATCGGATTCTCTGCGTTTTCTGTATGAACTCGCGTCAGCAATTAACAAGCTTTCAATGCTCGCGCAATACACTTTTCCGAGACACGCAACACGCGCTATTTGTTCCTTTCCCCGGCCCTCCTTCCCGTCTATCCTCGATTGAATTAATTGAAGCGATTCGAGTTCGGATTCCGATGCCGACTGAACGTCGCGTTTCGAATTCATGAAGGAACGCGAAAGAGGAAAAGGATAGAAGATAGATAGCGAGAGAGAGAGAGAGAGAGAGAGAGAGAGTAAAAAATAGCGGTTGATGTGCGTGTAGATGATGTAGGTATCACTTATCTGGGGGGCGGGGAGAAGGGGAAGAAGGGGGCAGGCGGGGAGGGGAGGGGGGTACCGGAGCGATACCAGCCATTTTCAATTTATTTCAAGTGCCTTTTCGTGGCGGAGAAAAGAAGGGTGCCGTCGCGTTCGCCTCCCCCCTCCCTCCCCCCGCTCCCGCCACCCCTCTTGGCACAGAGAGATACCCCTATACCCTATATCACCGCGTCTCCTCCATCTTACACCGCCGCACGCGGATTCGACACGACGATATTAAGGTTTTATAGAGTTTATATACGTCGTCGATTCGCGCGCATCTCGCGTATTCCTCTTCCCCTCCTCCCCTCCCCTCCCCCAGACGCGACGTTCGATCGATATGCGATTCGCTCGCGAATCGATCATTGCGTGAGCTCGTGTTCGAGAAGCAAGACGCGAATCTTCTTTACGAAACCTTCTTCTTATTCGAGGTCGAATAGCGCCTCGACAGAGGATACTACTGATGCGATTTACGATTTCGATTCCTCCTCTCTCCTCCATTATATCGAAATTTTGCGTGCGTCCCCCCTTCATCTCGTGACGTGTATTAATATAATAAAAGCCGACGCGGATAAATAAAACGCGGAAGCTGCCGCGGAGAGAAATATCGAACCTCATCCGGGCGCAGCGGAGAGGTGGGAAGGGGGCGGGGGCGGGTGGATGAGGAGGGAAGCAACGACGAACGGAGAGAGTTGTAAAAAAATAACGCAGTTAATTAGCGGGCCACTTTAGCGGGCTCGCCGTATTACGTACACTGTTAACGCGGAGAATAACTCGCGCGAGCGTGAAGAAAAAAACACGCCCTCGAACGCGAGGCAACTGAAACTCACCCCGGACGAAAAACCGCCCTCCGATCTCCTTTCGCTTACTGTTTACTTTCTCTCTCTCTCTCTCTCTCTCTCTCTCTCTTTTCGCGCTTTCGTGTTTTTTTTCCCTCCTTCTTTCTTCCTCTTCTTGTTCCTATTAGCAGGCTGTTTCATTTGTAAAGCGAGAATTTCGCGTAAACATAATCGCCAATCATCGATGCTTGATTACTTTACGATATTCTCTTGTACATATATTTCTTACTTTAAATATGCTTTAACACACCTTTAACGACACGTCGATACAGAAATAAATGCGAAAGCTTGTATCTTGCGATTATAGGCTCGCGTGCGTGCCTGTAATCGAGGAGGGAGTCGGGAAGTCTTTTCTTCGAAGCGAGAGAGAAAGGAAGAGGGAGAGAGAGAGAGAGAGAGAGAGAGAGAGAGAGAGAGCGGGAAAGATTCCGAATCTCACGAGCTGTCACGCGCACAATCGCGAGAGATAGAGAGACGATTCCCTCTCCGGGACGCAACCCCTTCTGCGGTTTCCCCCTTCCTCCCTCTCCCCCCCCTTTCCTCTGGACAATGGTCCGCGGGCGAAAGGAGAAATTGAATTTGCAACATCACTAAACTGCGCCGCGACGTCGTCAGAAAGGAGCGAAAAGACAGGGGGGAAGAAGTGAGAAGGAGGGAAAAGAGTAGTCTCCAGGACCAGAAGGATAGAGGGACGAAGAAGCAGAGCGGGCGCGAGAGAGAGAGGGCGGATCGCGTTTCACGCCTGGCGGATTCCGAACCGTTTGAAACCCAGGTAGAAATAATACAACTTTGTGTTCCTTGTTAAGGATCAAAGGAAATCTACCCCCAATCTCGATGTCGAGACTCTTGGCTGGTCTCTACGTTCGCCTCTCTTTCGGTCTTTCCGACCGGCATGAAACTTAGGCAAAGCGTTTACTGACTGTATGCTTTACTTAACAACTTTCAGTAATAATGCGTAAAGTGGAATCGAGATGCGGCTCTTTTTTTCTCACAGAAGCCCGAGATTTTATAACGTTGTGCTGTTATAACACTGAACATATCGATAAATAACTCTCCAATCTATAAATAAAATGAAAAAAAATTAATAAATAAATAAAGAAAATTACAATATTTTTGTGCAATGGAATCAAATAAGGAAAGTTTCGCGATAAAATTAATTAATATTATGAGAAGTAATCATTTATATATATCACTTATATGTGACATTTTTAATTTCTCTTTCTAGTACTTGTGTAACATGGAGAGTTTGTATTTAAAGTAGTATTTAAATGTTTATGAAGCAAGAAGCCATTAATTACAAATAAAACATTAAATACATATATATATATATATATATATATATATATATATATATATATATATATATATATTATCATGCCATTAGAATTTAATCATTGTATTTTATAACAAATACAGATTGTATTTCTCTGAATGTAACACTATACTGATAAGCAATGAATATTTTTCATTACGTATCACCATGGATAAAAATTTTATAATAAAAAATATTATGTACATTATTTCAAACTACGTATTTTCTTCTTTTCTCTGTATACCGCCTTGAGTCGTACTGTAAAGGAACATTGTGCAATGTTAGCATAAATATAAAGTATCTGACCTAACTTCGATAACTTAATATTTTCTATTAAAAAGCATGCTTTAATCATAATTTTAAATAAAATCAATGTTCCATGTATGCATATATATATTCTATTATTTTATATATTTTGTAGAAAATTATTTTGCCAAAGGCATAAATGGCCACTTACCAAGAGGATCATAGTATATAAATTCTAGTTTGTCAGCCAACCTCTCTCGAATACGCACCAACTGATGACCGCTTATAAGACTTTCTGTGAGGACTAAGATGTGCCTGCGATAAGAAACAACAAAACGTTTATATACTTTTAAATTATACAATACGCTGTTATACAAACACCAATGTTTTTTGATAAGAGATAAAAATAAATATCTAATTTTATTTTTTTACAAAAAAATTCTAATTTAATTGATCTTTGATTACATTTTTATAAAAAGTTGCGTAATTTTTTGCACACGTCTTTAATAATTAGTAAAAAAGCGATCTCTTGCCTCCTGTGATTAAATATCTATTCTCTGTCAATATTCTAACCTCGAAATTAAAGTTCGTTCAACTAAACCTTTTTCACTTACTTGCTCTTTGCTTTTTTCAATAGTGCGTTCGTTAAGAACATGACGACAAGAATTTTCTTTGATATCTCAATTCAAAACATCATATATGATACGATCTATCGTGACATAAATAATCGACAAACCATACTTATGATACGAGCGATTAGTTATATATTTTAGGTTAGGGTTAGCAATGTATTATTGCGCCATCTTTATCTGAATATCACTGTCGATAATATTGGCAGTTACCATTCATGGTAATACCATAAAAAAAATCTTTCTTACCAACTACAACTAACGAGTCTACATCATATGTTATAATTTATATTTTTTTTTCTTTAACATATTAACAAAATTCTTTTAAAAAAATATAAAAAATGTAAAAAAATAATTAAAAAGACAATGTATATATTTTTTTGTAAAAAAAAGATTTAAAATAAAAAAATAAATTTTAATTTCAATTAAATTTTAATATTTGCACAAAAGGATTTGGATTGATAAATGTATATATTCAAATCAAATTATATATGTGCAAATATTTTATGGGCTAAATATTCACATACATAAATATGTATGATTATATTTTATAATAGCTTTATTAATTAATATAGTATCAAAGGCAGTGCATTACACACACACACACACACACACATACATTATCAGTAGTCTTATTTAGAAAATTTAAAACATTTGTATGATTTGACTCGAATTCTTGATATATTAATGTATACATTGATATTTTACTGAAAATAGCTTCATATTTCAATATTCCTATTTCATATTTTATTAGATAAATAATCTTATTTTTTAAACCAATAATAAACTATAATAATCAAAAGTTGTTTAATAAAATTAGCAACATAGATAAGTAAGCAACATAAAATGTCACATACATTCGCATTTTTTGGCTTATCTCATGCTTTATAATTCCGAATATTTAAAAACACTCAAGCAAAATATGAAAGAAAAAGATGATATTATATTATAAAGATGCATTCAAAATCATCTGTCTATCACAATCTAAATCTAAATAAATATTAGGCATATGCCTAACTTTCATAAAACATAATGGTTTCATTATTATCATTATTCGTGAAAATATATTTGCCTCTCAAATACAGTTGCGTGGAATTTGCAAATCAAGACGTCGTTTTGACTTTATTATTGGCTAAAATCTCTAATCGTTTAATTACCTTTGCAAGTTCAATATTTTTATCTAATTTCAGATAATTCACTTTCCGTACAGTGTGTATATTAGCCCACATAGGTAAAAGCTTGCATAATTGCCGTACATGTTCTTCCATTTCTTGCAATGTTAATTTTATTCTGAAGGAATTGTCTAACTTTTGTATCACTGCCTCCAATGGCAAAACGCCCTTTCTTTCTGCCACAAAAATATTCCGAAGAAACTTTGCTAACTCGGGAAGTCTGGAGTATAGTGCAGCCTCCTTATCCTCATTTGGCGTCCTTGTCATTGCTTCTAATGCTTTGGCCTCTTGCCTAGCGCGAACCTACATAAATATTACAATTTATGGGGCGTGTTGAAATATATGTTAAAAAAATATATATTATATAATAAAAGTTAATTGTTATGTTACAATGATTAATCATACCTTCTCGAGAAGAGCCTTGGGAATACCTTTAAGAAGTGTATTCAAGTGATTCATTTGTGTGGATGGCGTAATTGGTGGAGTGTCCATAATAGTAATATTAACCTTTCGAATACCATCTTCTGTGGTTTGCGTTGTAGAATCTTGTGTAGAAGACGGGGATTTGGATTTTGTAGTTAAATTTGCTTCAGCCAGCCTTTGCAATGCTTTTTCCATGCGCGTACCACAATTGAACAAAGACTTAGCTTTATCTGTAAACAAAAAAGAAAAATGCAATTCATTAAAAAATAAGAAAAATAACAAAATAAATAAAATATTCAATCAACAAACATTAATCTTTTACAAATTTATTTCATCAAGCATTAACAAGATAGATGCTTACATATTCTACTAATAATTTGATCTCTTCTAAGTGATATTTTAAGCCCATTTTCTAGAGTTAATTTATTGATAAAAGTTTTTTGGTGACCCATAATGTGAGAATGCATAACTGCTCAAGCATTACATGTAAGCAATACTTTTATATCAACTGTGTTATATGCTGATTAATCAATAAAGTTTTGCAATATTAAAGCTACGTAAAAATCATATTTCGCAAATACGCGAATGCATTTAATATTATTGTGCAATATTTTGTCCTACTTATTGTCTTTGATGTTAAGATCATATTACATGATTATGCATGTATATAATATCAAAAATATTATATACATGAATATTCTAATTACATAATAACAATACAAAAAATAAATTTTCTCATTATGCATACTTTTTATTTTGGTTTAAATATTTCGTAATTCTTACCAAGAACATCTTTAGCAGTTGGCTTCTCGATAACAGGTGATTGCGGTAATTCGGCTTGTTCAATCTTCTTGCAAGACTCTACATCAAACTCGGGATGCCAGCGTGTTATTTTCTCTCTCGGTATATTCATTAATCTTGGACTTTCAGAGCTCAGTAAAAATTTCTCATGCTCATCTTTCACTCTCTCTGTAACAGAAAGATATGATTCAAAAATCAATATATATAATTATTATTCATCAATAAATCTATTTAAAACATATGTGTGTATGTATATGTCGTACCTAATAAAATATTACAAAATTTCTTTCTTCTCTCAAGTAATATTGTAGGACTCATGTTACTTTCAGAGGCAGTCTTCAATACATTATCCGCGTCAGGAGTATTTCTTCCATTATTTTTTTCAACCACAGGTGTCAGAACTAATTCATATCTCTCCTGTTTTGATATTGAACCAAAATTTCGAAGCTTTTCTTGGTGATAAGTGTATGCATCAGGATAAATAGTTTTTATTTGAGCTAGATGTTCCAGTGTAAAATTACGTCGCACCAGCTCTTGAACTGCAGGTTTCAACTTATTAAATGTTATCATTTCCTTTCTATTGAACAACATTGCTGAAACCTAAAGACAAGATCAAATAATTTATTTATAAACATAGATTTAAATCATATTAATGATACAAAATATTTAAAATAGTCCAAGATACAGAATAAGCTAAAATATTTTATAGGATATTACCGTATCAACACATCTGAATATTTCAGCCAGGAATCTATAATTATAAGGTAACACCAATCCTGGTATCTCACTTTCAGCCAATGACAGATACTTTTGATATGGCTTAGTAGGACTACCTTTTATCGGACTTGGTGTTGTTCCTTTAGGTTCAAATAAAATTCTTCTCTGAGGACTGGCCGTTTTTGAAAGATCTGCATCCTTAGTTGGAGTTTGCAATGCCTTTATTGGAGATTTGCAACCCTTCTGTGGACTGTTTATATATATATATATAAAAGAGAATATTACTTAACTATTAAATATATAGCAAAATCTTTTTACCTCACAGGAATTTCAAGTTCTATTTTCTCAAACTTTTGCATTTCAGGTTTCTTAATATCCTTTTGCTTCTGTAATTGCTCCAGCGACTGGTCGTGATTTGCAATTCGTTGTATTATAGCTTTCAGTTCCCCTAATCTGGAGGACTTTTGAATTCTATTTCTGATCTCGGTCAAGCTTAAATCATCATTCTTCGCAAGTCTCTCCATCATCGAGATCTTTCTCGATGACGTTGGAGTGAGCGGACAACTAGCAGATTGTTCATTCTCAGCCTCCACGACTACGTTGCCCTTCGAACCGACAGAACATTTCGTGGGAGTTCGCGGTTTCTTCTTCGGACTAAGCGTACCCATCTTCTCGAAGGGCACTTTCTTGGTCTCCGAATCGTTGCTCGCCTTCAGCAAACTATCCCTGATATCCGGCTGGCTTTTATCGGTGGAGGATAACGCGCGCGAGCGCATGGCACGAGTTCTGGGCCTGTTCGGAGTTTTCTCGAGGCTCGCCTTCGTGGAATCGAACTGGATATTGCGAACCGCTTTACTGGCACGAGTGGTCTTCTTCGCAGGTGCATCTTTCATTACGATTATCGGACTCGTTCTCTTATCTTTCCCATCCGTCGCGATCTGCTCCGTGTCCTCGGCATATGTCAACGCTTGGCTACTCGAGTTATCTCGCTCCAATAGCAAAACCTTAGACTTACCGCGTAACTCATCGCACGCCTGTCGCTTGCGCGTATTAAAGTACGCCGTTACCGAGGGTTGCGACATGATGAGCTGCGAATGTATTGCTGCGAATAACGAGCACACGAAGAGGTTAATATCGTTCTCGTTCCGAAAGCCCGCCTTTTTATCCCTTCGGCGCGAAACAACGCCGTGAATCAGCTGATAGCGGTCAAGCACCGGGAATGAATGATGACGTATATTCAGACAGTTAAATTCTTCACGTATTAAAATGAACTCTGGCGGCAGGCAACGTCGTTAATCAGAGAAGATTTCGGTGTATCGTTGTCTCTCTCATTGTCAGTACAGTCTATAAATATAGGAAGTAATCAGTTTGATGTATTTGTTTTGATCAATTAGAATTAGAGCAATAATATCTTTGCTTTTTTCGTTTCAATTTTAATCAATCAATTCAAAACTTTAGAGTATCAATGGCCGCCATTTATTTCAAAAACGAAAGTAGTATATGTTCAACGGCACAATTAATAATAATAACAGAGAGAAACCTGAGAGCGGCCGTCCCGGCGTTTCGTACGATAGCTCTCGGTCCCGAACAGCAGCGCCTCTACGTCCATATTATGGCGGTTTGGAACTACAAGGCCACGTCCATTTTCAGGCAGGATAAAACAGTTGGTTCGCTATATGTATTTTAAAATTATATTATTATTAATTTCATTAAATTTTAATTATTATAACATATATATAATTATTATTTTTAAAATAAAAAATTTCTTCTCCAATTTTTTTTTAATTCAAATAAAACAATACTTTTTTATTTTATATCTTTAAATAAATAACTCTCCTAAAATTATTTATTTTTTATTAATATGTAGTTTAAAATTATTAATTATATTATTATTAATTTCATTAAATTTTAATTATTATATATATATATATTTTTTTATTATATTTAAATAATTATAAAATATAATTAATGAATTATAAATTATAAATGTTTAAATAATTTTAAAGATCTATAGAATTATATATACATTAAATTAATGATTAATAAATACACCTTCTTAATTATTAATCTTTTTTATTAATCTTTTTTTTCTTCTCACTACGCGCGAGCAAGAGACAACGCAAGCGGCACGAAACAGAATTTATCCTTTTATATGCACCTTTACCCCCACTCCATAAATAAAGGCAAATACTCGATCTAGATATACTTATGTCTATGGATGAAGCGCTCATAGATCAGACTGCGCGCGCATCGCTGAACGATTCAAATTCGATACGAAAGTGTATACTCGTCACACGCAAACGCAACGTCCTTATTGTTAGTACGAACGTGTTCGTCGTTTTGTACGTATCGTCGTTATGTGAATCTTTCTCCGATTTGAATTTCGTGCAGCGAATAGTCATGTTGTTTTTCTTTTCTTCAATATAAATCTACGAGGGAACGTGTGCACAGTCGGTGTAAGTAGTAGAAAATTGACGCAGGGATATTCTTACAAATAATATAATATTCAAAGTGTGTATAGATATTTTAAGATATCGGAATAATTTTCGCCTTGTATATGAATTCTTCGATGAATCTGTGAAATGTAAATCCTTGATGAAAATCTTTCATGAATTAAAGATCAATATACTATATTTATAATGTACTTAATTAATTGAAAATTAGAAATTTGCGCTTGCAGAAAAATATTGGCATCTAATTAATTTTTCTCTGAGAAAAAAAAGTTTCTAAATTAATTGAAAATTTTATATATGTATAATATATAATATAATATACAATATAATATAAAATAAATATACAATATATGTATAATATACATAGTGTAATGGAGGTATATATATATATATATATATATATATATATATATATATATATATATATCTAACTATATCCACAGTATATATTTTATATAATGTATTAATAATCATTTGTAATTAAGAAAATTATTCCATAAAAATATGTATATGTGTATAATAATTCTTAGCGTTGTCCGTTTTTTCTTAGGAATGATTACAGCAGTATTATAGCATATTCTATAACCAGATCAAACTTCAGATTTTACTCGGTCATGAGGTCATTGTGTATCACTCTCTGTGATCTGAAATTTGCCTACACACACACACACACACACACACACACACACACACACACACACACACACACACACACACACACACACACACACACACACACACACACACACACACACACACACACACACACACACACACACACACACACACACACACACACATATACACACACACATATATATATATATATACGCAATTATATGCATATTATATTTTTAAAAAGTTAGACAATTGATTACACACATACGCATGATTATTCTTCAAAGTGAAAAATCGTGGCAAGTAAAATGTTATAAAACGAAAGAGGAAAAAATTTTTTCCTCTTTTCTCTAATAGGATTGTTAAAATATTTAACTTAATTTTCAAAATATGTTTATTCTCTTACCAATCACATGAATTGTTTAGATCTTTAGAGTATTTATCGAGATGTGTGTGAGTAAACTTACTTGTAAATAAATTCAAGTGAACGTTGAATTTATTGGACAGTTACATTGATTGCAATTAATCAATCAATGAAATGACAAAAGAAAAATATTAATTATAAAAATATTAATTATAAATAAAATATAAATTTTTAAGGAATTTTATTTTTATAGAATATTTTTCTTAAACAAAAGAATATATTAAATAATGAAAGTATAGTTAGTAATTTAACTGTTAATATTTCGTATAGAAAAGCATGTATTGGTACATACATTGGAAAAATAATTTCAGAATTAAATATGCTTTTGCGCCTTTCGATGTTTATCTGAATCCATGAATATATATATATATATATATATACGAATACATTCACGCGTTGATAAGAACGCGAGCCAGACAATTCAACCTTAGGGTCAAGGTCAGCCACCCACCTACGAAAGTTGGATGACGTAAAAATAGATGAATATTCGACAAAAAGCTTTCGATGTTACAATATTTGATGAGTAGATTTGATAACAATTTGTGCATTTTATTTATGAGGATAAATGATACGGATTGTATATTGATAGCTTTCATCATTGATTATTCTCTTCAGTCATCCCATTATAGACTTGTCAGAACTGGCTGTCTACTTGTCATGTGTGTGTGTGTGTGTGTGTGTGCATGCTTTTCTTATTATGGACGATATATACAGAATATATTATTAAAATTTCTGCACACACACACACACACTTTTTTATAACGTAGAATTTTATTTAATTCTTTGCATAATATAAAAAATACTATAACAAAATTAAAAAAAATTGTGGTTTTTCCCACATATATATATTAAATATATTTATTTATATACCTTAAAAATGTAAGGAAGAACTTGATCAATGCGAATTTGATAAAATGATATTTTTCGTTCTTTTCAGATGTCCGAATCCGTAAAAGTGGCAGTAAGATGTCGGCCTATGTCCAACAAGGAATTACAGCAAGGATGTCGAGTATGTTATATTACAATGACAAAGTAGCATCGTTTCTTCGTTAGCACCAATATACAAAACACTAATATTGAAAAATAACAAATTTTAAACCACTTTAACATTTATTAATATTAAATAATGTTATCAAAAATAATCTGTTCCACGCATGTGGTGTGCACGTTTAAAAACATAATCAAGCAATGCCGAATAATTGTATTTTATTTCATGGCAAAAGCGTCCATAATTTACAAGTAATAAATTAATTAATAACATATTATTAGCAATTAATATATAAAGATTATAAGCAATTATAAGCCATTTAATTTATTTTTCGAGAGCAACATTTATGTATATTTATGTACATACATATATGTATATTAAAACCAAAAAAGATAATTCTCACTAATTTTTAAAATTTTTGGAATTATTCTTCTCATTTGTTTTTGAGCACTCGTACAGTATATTTATTGTATATATCGTTCGTGCGTACGCACATAATATGCGTTGTAGGTGCGGACGGTGGGCGCACGCGCGCGCATATCTACGTATTCAATTTATTCATTAGACAATTAATTTTTTCATTTGGTTTATTTCCGATCTGGAAAACTCGCGCAAAAAGCGACATTGCTATATCGAGCGCGTTGTAGCCTAGCGACCGCATCAAAACACGCGCGCGTTTATCTACGCATGCAGATGTTGCACTTTTCATTACAACGAGACACTACAATGCCGTGACGAGTTCTTCGATGCTTGTCATCGATTTTTTTTCGATTTAGGCGTATATTTACAATTCGACTCGACAATTCCTCACTCTGGAAAAATCACGTGCCTTCTGTTTTCTTTCCCTCATATAAATAATTTATTTTTTTATAACATATCTTTTAAATCTAATTATATATCTTTTATCATATGTGTATATATGTATGAGTACATACATACACATATGTACAAATACATATCTGTATTTTAAAATATTTTATATATTATATTGTAATAATTGTATCGTATATACTGATTAAAATTTATATTTTGGATGATTAAATTACATCATCTTTTAAAATATTAATTGATACAATATAAATTGATTTTCAGAAAATAAATTTAAAAATTACAAACTTATCGATTTTTATCACACTGTTGTATGTTCGAGTCAATGCATGCAATACAGATAACATCGCATTTACAAGCGTTTATCGATGGCGTGGAATATGTGCCAAATCGATAGTGCGGCTAAGTCGCTCTTTACCATCTTTCCTGTAAATGACGACACACATGTTACACATATATACACCCATACATACATAACGTATTATATGTATATGTGCCATCTATGTATACTTCTCGCTTCTAGTGATGTTACAATTCATGCGAAAAAAGTTTTTCATATTTCAATTTTAGACTTTATGATTTTGAATCTCTAGGATTCGAGTTAAAATTTTTACTTTTGTTTTATATATGATAATTTTTGTAATATGAAGAGCATTTCCAGATTCGTTAGTTGAAGCCTTTTTTGAAAAAATTTATTCATTTTCAAAAACATTTAATTCTAGTTTTCTTTCAATTCGATATGATCTGGAAAAATAAGTGTTTTTTCTTTTTCAAAAAAATACTTTGATTAAAAGAGACAGGAACACTCTAATTATTACAACAATTATTTTATATACATATACATATACATATATAAAAATATCACAAAAGTCTGTAAGAAACGACAATTTAAAAATTATTTTTTTTTTTTTAATAAAAGTATAAGATTCCACTCTGTATCATATTATTTACAACATTTTATATTTTCTACGTAACACATATATACGTAAAGAAAATAATAATATATAAAATAAATATATTTATGTATAGAATATAATAATTAATTTTCTATCTTATATGTATACTTTACTACTTTTAACTTGTATGAATATTTTCTGTGTAGAAAAAAAAAGGAATCAAATTTTATTTAAGGCACGCTACTATACTGAACATGAGAACATATATAACGAATGGAGATAGATAGTGTGCTCGTGCACAGTGTCCTCGTCGATCGCTAAATAGTTTATGCATCGCTATACGTAATCCGCATTACCGTAATTTATCTACAGCATTTACCTATGTATATTAAAGCACAGCAAAAGGGTCGACAAAATAAATTAGACAATACGTACATACCTAATGTTTTGATCACAGATGCCAGATTGTTATCTCGCGCTCTACATTTTGCAATCACTCGGCTTTCACCGATTTAATTTAAGAAATCAATGTATATTACAGGGTAATTACGTTTATATAAATGCATTTGTAAAATTATATTATCAAACCTGATTGTTATCTGTTGTAGAATTATAGCTTTTATAATTATTCTTTACATTAATTTTACTTTTATCAATAACTATTTTTTATTCTTTTTATTTTTGTATATAATTAATTATGTAATTATTTCATTGTTTCATTCTTTACATAAATATTATTATTTTCATTAAATAATATTTTATTATAATATTTAATAAAATTCAGGTACGTAAACGCGATGTATGTATTTGCACGCGCGCGTGTTTATGTGAGTACATATAACATATATGCAACTCTTTAACAAATCGTTTGTTGCAATTTTATAACCATACAAATGATTATAGGCTGACATATATGTATAATCTCATCCAAGTTTTACAGTCAGTAATATACATATTCCTATACGTGGTTTTATATCCGCGTAACTATCTCTCCGCGGAATTTGCCGCATTTTGTGAGTCATGCAGTTATCATTATCAAACATACTTTTTGTTATTATATACAATTTTTTTGTGGAATAGATTTTATATCACAGTATTACTCAGAATTATTTTATATGAAATCATTATTTATATTATCATTAATTCAAATTATTAAAGCATGCTTTTTATCATCTATGAAAATTTCTTCGAAATTTTATTAATGTAATTTTATATTAAATTATTAAAAGTATTTCTATTTCTGCCATTTATTATGTATTGATGCTATTTTATGATAATTTATTAAATATATATTTATATACATTTAAAGAATATATATATATATATATATATATATATATATATATATATATATATATAATGACTGAATTACGTTTACTATTATATCTAAAATTATAAAATATTATAAAATTTTATAATAATATTAATATTATAAATAATAATAATATTAATTTAATAATAATATTAATATTAATAATAATATTAATATAATATAATATAATATAATATAATATATTAATATAATAATAATATATTAATAATAATATTAATATAATAATAATATATTAATATTATAATTAATGTTATAAAATTTTACAATTTTTTATAAAAGAAACTTCTATATTAAAATTCTACTAAACAATCGATCATAAGTGCGGAAAATGGATAATATTGATTATGCTATTATTTGTTGATTTTTATCACAAATACACATTTATTTTTCACTGTTATGTTTGTCGTAGAACGTCGTGACAATCGATTCGCTGACGAAATCCTGCACCTTGGAAAACTTCGCCGGTGGAAGTGGAAAAGTTTACCAATTTGATGCTGCGTTCGGCCCATCCGCTACAACGGAATCGGTTTACGAAAATGTGGGCTCAGTCATTGTCGAGGCTGTGCTGGAGGGTTATAATGGTACCGTGTTTGCTTATGGACAAACTGGCTGCGGAAAATCGTTCACCATGCGAGGATTCATCGAACGAGCACTGGAACATTTATTTGAAGCGACCTCCACTGCTAGTTCCGAGACAAGGTATTATATATTCAAGCATAATTTTTCTAAATTATCAAAATTACATATATATATATATATATATATATATATATATATATATATATATTGTATACACAATTTGTATGTATATCCATATAATATATACATCGACATTATTATTATTTAATTATTATTATTCAATTATTAAATTATTATTATTTAATTGTACACTTGGAATACTTAAAATAAATTCACACACACATACACACAATTAAAATTTAATAAAATATTTTTAAAAGTTACATTCATTATATTTTTTTTGTTTTTGTTTAGATACTTAGCGGTGCTGAGCTATCTTGAGATCTACAATGAACGATTGCGAGATTTGTTACAAGACGATACCGGGGAGACTCTGACTTTGAAAGAGGATCCTACAAAAGGTACTTATGTCGCAGGCGGTCTGCGCGAGGTTACCGTCAAAGACGCGGCCGATTGCACTGTTTTGGTCCAGCAAGGTGATCAAAGAAGAGCAGCAGCCGCGACGAAAATGAACGCGGCTAGTTCGAGAAGTCACGCTGTTTTAACACTATCACTCGAAGCAATCGCAATTAATGACGATGAACACGGCAATGCTATCAGAAGAGGACGGCTGCATCTAGTCGATCTTGCAGGATCTGAGAGACAAGGTAGGACCGGAGCTACAGGTGATCGTTTGAAGGAAGCAGCCAGTATTAATCTGAGCTTGTCGGCATTGGGGAATGTCATTAGTGCATTGGCTGCCGGAAATGGAAGACATGTTCCTTATAGGTATATAAAACAAGATATTTCTTCTTGTGTATAAATTTTTATATTCATCTTTTTAATCGTTTTAATCATTTTGGCGTTTAACGTTATCGAATATCAATATTAAAAAAAAACACAAAATTAAAAATATTAAAAAAAATTTTATAAAAAATTTTATTAAAAATATTGCCAATTAAGACTTGTTTTTTGTCACATATTTTATTATCTTTAAATTATTTCTTTTATATTAGCTCAAAAATAATAATATTAAATATATCATTATATATTTCATTATATATACAATTTATTCACAGATTTTATTGATTTATTTTTTATCGTTGTAGCAGATAAAAACATAATGGAAAATAGAGTTACCCGAAATATAAATCACTATGAAGAAGTAATTCAAAATATTATATAACAAATAAAATGTTCTTCAGGGATAGCAAACTGACGAGACTGCTGCGAGATAGTCTAGGTGGAAATGCCAGAACTCTAATGATCGCCTGCGTGAGCCCAAGCGACATTGATGCTGAAGAGACCCTCAGTACCTTGCGCTATGCCGCCCGAGCTCGTTGTATCAAGAATAAACCCATCGTTAATGAAGATCCCAAAGACGCTCTTCTCAGACAGTATCAGTTGGAACTTCAACGTTTGAGAAAGTTGCTTGATTCTAGTGATCAAGTAAATGTTGGATTGGACTTTCAGAAGGAAATAGAGGAACAGGGAGAAAGTTTGAAGGAGAAGCAATACGCCGAAGAGGTAATATAACAATTTTATGAGTTTTTGTAAACTTTTTCTTTTAATAATTTTAACGAATTATCTTTTGTAATCGTTATTAATTATATTATTCACCTTTTTTTTTAATATTATATTATTTAATATTATATTAATGTATTATTCTATTGCATATAATATTGTATATATATATATATATATATATATATATATATATATATATATATATTGCTTCTATAAATTTTATGATTTTCTATGTATTCTATGATAGAATCTAAAGATTCTTAAAATTTTATTTCAAAATGCAGTTAAGCGATGCAATTCTTATTAGTCATCATTAATACAAATTGTATATAAAATATAACATTAAAAAAAAATTATAAATAAAGGTGGAGAAGCTGAGAAAAGAATGCGAAAACTCAAATTTATCGGCTCAGAAGCTAAAAGAAGAGCTAGAAGCCCTAAAATCTCGGTATGAATCGGGATTAAATGTGACGAACAATGTAGATAAGACTGAAAAGCTCAATCAAGAGATTCAAGAAATGACTGAATCGGATAAGGAACGAATGGAAAGAAGAAGGAAGAAGAGAGAGGCAGCTTTGCAAGATGTATTAAGAAGATTGGAAAAATTGACGATTGGCGGAGAGGAAATTGGGAATGAGGAGCTGAAGAGAAGGAGAGAGAAAAGAAGGAAGAAGTTGGAAGCTCTCGCAGGGGCGCTGGAAGCTAACGACGCCAATAGTAGTGTCTTCCAAGTCTACGGCCAACTCAGGTTCGTCAATTCTCAATGCGTTATTTGATGCTATTAACTTGAAATCGAGCAAGAAATTCAATTTGTACTTTCCAATTGTATTCAAAAGTTTCAATGTATATGTTAATAATATAACAAGTATAATTTACCAATATATTAAAAATAATAGATCAACAGAGGACGCACTGAAAAGGATGGCAAAGCGAGTGAAACAACTAGAAGCCGAAGCGGCGGATCTCCAGGCATCTTGGGATGCCGAGCGCCGCGAGCTTCTTCGAAGGGAATTATTGACATCTCAATTATGCGATCTTATGATACCTTATCTTCGTCCAGGATGTCCCTTTCGAGATATCGCGGCAGTGAGAGCGGCGGCAACCTGGTGCGATGAATTAGGACGATGGCGATTACCGGACGTGTCCCCTCACATTCCTCTACCTCCAGCCGCTCCTGTAACGCGGGGAGATATTCTTCATTCGACTGCAATTTCATCTAAGGCAGATCTTAATAATAACAGTAATAACACCGGTAATAACGATGAGGATGAGAGTGATCAAGATAATGATAACGAGGGAAATAGTAAAAGTATGGAGAAAAAAAATGGTTGGGATATTGTGGACAGTTATTTTCGAAGGAGTAGAGTGAATACTCTCTTGGCACACGCGAGAGAAGCAAAAACATTTGGTGAGTATATTATATATAGTATATAATATGTATGTGTTTTTTTATCACACATATACACATATACACACACATATATTTTTATTTTTGTTGTGAAGAAAGTATTCGAGAATTTTAGTAGTTAAAAAATGAAATGTCAGAATTGTGTGTTGACTTGTCAGTATTTTTATAGAAATTTCTTCAACTGATAAATGGACAATAATAAAAAAGTTTTATCTGTTAAAAATTTTGAAAAGAATGTTTAAAGATTTTGTTAAGGTTTTGTTATAATTTGGATTTTGTAATAATAGGTTGTTTACTTTCTGAAAATAAAAATATTATATAAATAAAAAATACTTATATAAGTCATTCAATCCTTTTAAGTACATATTTTTTAATTTAATATTTAAATGGCTTATTTTTTCTTTGTATGAATGAAAAGCATTAGAAAATGTACACACACAAAAATTATTTTAAAAAATTCCATCTAAAAATTTTCTAATTTTACCTAAAATTTTGAACAAATTACCTGAAAAATCAGGGATTTTTTAAGGAATTTTTTTGCAAGTTTTCGATATTCAACCTAAATAACTAATACTAATAAAAAATATATATATATATTATAGAACCAGGGAATCGCCTGAGCAGATCCGGTGGCTCGGAAGACTCAATGCCAATCGCTGGTAACGGCGGCTATCTGCAATTAAACGCATTGAATTTACAAAGCAGCGCGCCGATGTTCGGCGATAGCAGTTACAGTCCGAATCAGCGCAGATCGGCAATTCGCGGTGGCTGGGTCCACGATGAACAACCCACTCGGCCTATGTACAATACTTTTATCAACACCACGAAAAAGCCTCCTCCAAGGATACTAGAAGCCTTACCTTCGTATCCCCATGATGATGTGCATTTCAATCGATCGCCTGTTCGCGTCGGCAAGGAAGAATTAAAGTAAGTAGATTTAAATAAGTTAAATTAAAATATTATTATATAATATTTATATAATATTATTATATAATAATTGTAAATTATAAATAAGTTTGTATATATTAATTTACTAAAATTTTCTGTAGTTCAAATTTTTAATAAATTTAATAGATTTTGTACATAGAATACTTTAGCTAAATTTTATTTTAAATATGGTTTAAATTTTTATACTAAATAAAACTATATTTAAAGTAAATTTATATATATATATATATATATATATATATATATATATTTATTTATACATACTTTTGACATTAGGATGTCTGAACGAAAAGTGCCATCGAGATTACGCAGCAACGATACTTTTGCTTGTCATCATCCATTTCATGTCGAGCACGCTTGTTCGCCGACTTATTGATGACTTGCTAATAATTTTTAATAAAGCATCAGATATCTTGGCTGTGCGTATTAAAAAAGAGTCTAGGGAAATTGTGCTGAAAATGTATAAGGTATGTTTATTCAGAGATGCTTTTAAAAAAAATTGGTTTTTATATTTATTAAATAATATTTAATATTATTTAATTAAATATTATTTAAATAATAAATCATTATAGATGAGTTTTAGCCATAAATTATTTAATGCTCACAATATTAACAGAAAATATATATAACTCCAAACATTTTTTTCATTGCTGCAAGCTTTATCTTTGTAGACAATAAAAGATTTCAAATAGAATTTAATAAAATTTGTAATTAAGATTTTTCAAGCTTGGAATATTTTTTTTTTAATTTAAACAAAAATAATTAACAATATAACAAAGTATTATTAAAATAATTAATAATTCCAACTCGTTTACTGATTAAATGCAAAAATAAATGTACTAATTATCTCTTTTTTTTTGTTTTTGCATATTATCTCAATTTTCGAGTGCACAAATAAACATGTTTTTTAATAAAACATTTTATAATAAAACATTTTATGTAGAAATAATGTAATTTTCTATATTAATTGCATTTATTAATTAATTTGAACATGTTCTATCTCGAAGAAATCTTAATCTCATCAGATTGTTTGATTCTAATTTATTGAAGCTTGATCTTTATAAGCTGCACGAAATATTCACGCAATGTAATCTAGTGAAATGATTTAAATGTTTCAATTGACGAATTTCACAATCGATTTGAGATCTAATTTTTTATCGCGCCTGTTACGACACGCAAATAAAAATATCAAAATAAAATTTTAAACATTAAATAACTTCCAGTAATAATATATAATATTCCAAAATTTTATCGCAAATTATAAATTGTTTAAAATAAACTTATAAGCTATAAAAATCGAAATTATATAATAATATTTTAATTAAATTGCATTTATTTAAAAATTTTAGAGAAATAAAGCGCAAAAGAAAAAACAATATTATGTTTTATTGTAATAATTCTTTTGATAACTGATCTAATGATCAATTACGTAACAAATATATAAACGAATTTTTTTCTAAAAAAAGTTGTTTTTTGGAAATAAGGTTTTGGATATTAATGAATTAAATGTACTATAGTTAACATATATATATATATATATATATATATATATATATATATATATAATTTTATAATTATATTTACTCTAAAAAAAGACTTTTGTCTCGCATAATAAAAGCTGTATACTCTGTAGATCTCTGGATTATTCTCTATTAATTTAATTAAATAAAAAGTCTTCATCTTTGCACAATTATCTATAATTATATCGATATCTTTTTATGTATTTATATTAAAATCATTTAATAAATATATGTGCTGACATAAATAATGATTTCTATGAATCGTAGATTCAAGAAGAAGAGGTCAAGCTGAAAAAAATGTCAAGCCAGCGCCAACGGCAATGAAAAATAACAAATAATGGATCAAACTTCAATCTGTGAGACGCTGTGATCTTCGATCTCTGACAAAAAATACTTAACATTTTTCTCTGAACTCTCGCGTTTAAAGTTTATAGTATTTTAATATTTGTCGCGATCACATTGAAAAAAGGAATTTGATGAAATGTATCGCGCTTTACTACCTTACCGTTTGAATGCTGCCGTGCGAATGATAACAATCCATAAATCGTACATAAACAAAAGCATGCTAATGTTTACGTTGACAAGGCCGTACATCATGTTATTGTCGTAATATTTATATACTATGACGTATATACTATGACAAACGGAATATTAAATTATAGTATTTGAAGTTTTAAATTTATTTAATAAACTAATATATCACGGAGTTTTATATTAAAAATTAAAATGAACATATCAGAAAGATATATATAATAAGTGCGTTATACACGATTAAATTTTAAATGGACAGAATTTATATAAAATATCATTAGAATTTTATTCAAAAGTGATATTTTTATATATTTCTAATGATATTGTACCTGAGATTTGTCTCTTTTAACGTACCTAAAATATAACATCTAAGAAAAAAAAATGAAACAATCTTAAAGAGACTACTATTTATAGAATGATTAATGAAAAAGCAGTCAAATATTATAATATTACATATATCACAAATATTATATTAATATTATTTTTATTAAGAGATTGTATAAATTATAAAAAGAAGATAATCGATAGTTTTGCAGATCGTTTATCGTATTCTAATCTTTGGATATTGGATATTGGACATTGTTGAATTACTCAATTTATCATATTGTTGGATATATAATTGCTGAACCGTTGCTACTGGTTTCTTATGTTTGTTTTTCGTCCTTATGCTTGCCAAAAAAGAACCAAAATTAGAAAAAAAAAACTTATCTTTATACACAATTGTTTAAAAAGCTATTGTGTATAAAGATGTACATATTTATAATAAATAATGAAATTTATCTATAAGAGTATTATAAGAGATGCTGTGATCTAATCTGTAGTTAATATATAATATAATACAGAATGTTCCCAAGAAGTTTTAATTAAAGAATATTTGGTTCAAAGAGCTTATACAAAATACTTCCTTTATGATCCTTTCATGATTATATATATATATCTATTTTTTTAATTTTATTATAATCTATATCAATGTAATATGATTACTATCTCATACACACACACACACACACACACACACACACACACACACACACACACACACACACACACACACACACATATATATATATATATATATATATATATATATATATATATAATGTCAATATTATAACTATCAAAATGATGATTTATATGTACTATAATATGTACTATAATTAATTTTTTGCACACAGTATATATTGCATATTTTCTTCTCAAATTAATGAGAATCATCTCGCTGAAGTTTATATCGGATAAAAAGTATCGCGTGACGTTGCATGGACACATGTATTGTACTTTGCGCAATTCTTATTGATTTATTTATGCATGATGACTGTTCGCAAAAACATCACTTCCAGCAAGAAATTAGAGAACAAAACAAACTTTTCAACAAAAAAGGTCATAAAGAGAAAAAGAAAGAAAAAAAAGAAGAGAAGAATGGCAACTTACGTAATAATGGTTTCCGAATGCGGAGAAATCGATATGATAATAAGATTAAATATTTCTTTTCAAAAGGAGTGGTTTATAAAGCGAAAGCCATTATGGTATCGGAGAAAGAAAATAATTAACCTAAACATATATTAAAGTATTATAGGATTCTTCTATAATTATCAGAAAGTAAGAAAATGAAAAGATAAGATAAAAAGATATTAATTATATTTGTTTTATTAAGTATTATGTAGTTTCGAGATGGAATTAATATATAAATGACATATATAATGTGTTGATATAATCTACTTAAATTTTTGTATTGATAATATTTACATTTAATTTATAGACAAAAAGAAAAAATAATTAAAAAAAATTTTATTTTTTTTTATTTCTATTGTTAGTTTTATAATTATTATTTTATACTATGCACACTGAATTATGCCATAATTATTTAATGTCCATTGAACAATATGAAAATTAATCAATTGATTAATCAATATTTAGTGTTGAATTTAGGTTTAATAATAATAATTTTCATATTTACAATAATTTTACAATATTTACACAATAATTTTCATATTTTGAAATAGGCAAGCGACATGTAAGAAATTGCGCTTTCGCTTGCGAGATATCAAAGAAAAAGATTCCGCGCGAGAGAGTACTATGTCACATAAAAGATAGTGTCATTGTCTTGCCTTGAATCTTGTATAAATATTATGGCTTTTGGCAAATTATGCTGATATCTTCTATTCTATTGCGAATGAAATTATCCAAAAAAAAAAGACTAATGGATTTTATGAGCTACGCAGTTGTGATAAAGAAAATTTAATTTTATATACATATACACACATATATATATAGTCCACTTTTTCTGTACTTAAATTAAATCTCCAGATCCACTGCGAAAACAACTTTTGTTTCTAATAGAAGTCATCGAGATCTATTTTGTAAGATTCGAATCATATATGTATTATTAGTTTCATCAAAGATTCTTCGGCTAACAAAACAAAAAAGAAGATTATTATCTCGTTTTATTATTAACACGTGTGTACAAAGGCCACTGATAACAACTAATTGTAAGCACAATACTCGGCTTCAATAAGGTAAGCAAACTTTATCATTTCTTTATTTGATACGAAGAGTAATAATAATAACAGATTTTAAATTTTAATCTTTAGAGGCACCAGTGGCGAACGGAGATCGAAAGTGATCGTTGAAGAAATCAGCCTACGGCTGCAAACTCTTACTTTCTCGCTTCCGCTTTCCCCAACCGTTTCTTCTGAATTTAAGAATCTGCCGCAGCATCTCCACTCTCTTGTGTCTCTTTTCATTATATCCATTTTAGATGATCTATTGAGATATTGCAAATAAAAACCGATTTTTCTTCAAGAAGAGTATGTTTAGAAATAATATTATAATTAATCCTTTATACTACACACACATTGAAACGTCCGAAAAATGCTTCATTAGAAAGTACATGATCTTTGAAAGATTTCTCCGCATACACACTCTCTCTATTATTCTCTGAAATATACAGTATAAAACATAAATTTATAATTAAAACGTAAAAAGATTTAAGAATTAATATGTATTTTTCATTTAATTAATGACTCTCTCTCTCTCTCTCTCTCTCTTCTCTCTTCTTCTTCTGCCTCTGTCATATAATAACAATCACGAGACTTTTCTTTACGATAATTGCATTTTTTTTCAACTACCTGCTAAATTATTATTATTGATCATGCTAATTATCGATTGTTATTTTCCAGAACAAAAACATTTATGACAATGCTTAAAAGGAGACTACGATTCTCGTAATTCAATGACAATTACCGCGTCGTGATATGAAATAAGAAACGCATAAGAGGACTTTAGCTCGAATGACGATACGAGAATATAATGCGTAATTATTCGAGAATAAAGAAAGAAAAGATGATACGAACATCTAATGTTCAGGGATACATAGATTCATTCCGATCCAAATGTTACAGATAAAAAGATCATTTCTACTTGACTTTTACTTGATAGACGAATGATCTAATCAGAGAGCTTGATTCTAGTTTTAAATTCTGTAACTTAAAAATCTATATATATTTTTCCAAATAAATGTTAAGTAAAATGGAAAAATAGCTTTCCATAAATAACATTTACAAAATTTATAATATTGAGCATTTATTCCTAAATTGTTATAATTTTTTTTTAATTAAAATAAACAAAAGTTTAAAACAATGAAAAAAGATTTCCAGATATATTTTATATTATCTATACATACATAAGACATTACAGAATTTATTTAAAAAAAATAAAAATAATTTAAAAAGTTAAAAAATACTCTATTTTAATAGAGATGTATTCGTAATATTTTATCTAAATATTACAAGTTTATATAAAAAACATCTTTATTTTAAATAAATAGATTTGTTCAATGAAATAGAATTATTGTTATACACATTGTCAAGGATTAAAAACAACATTGAGTTTACATTTGACAGGGAAACTTAATAATTTCAACAAATGATCACTTCTTCATCAATTATTCTAATGTCACTATCTGGAAAAATGTATTTTTAATAAGTCTTTAAAATATAGATTAAATACAGTGCAATGCGTCAAACTTGGAAAATAAATTTATTATATTTATCAAAACAGTATACGAATTCTACATGACTAATCGATTAATTATATTTTAACATTTTTTTTAATTTAGTAAAATGAAGCGAAAGATCGTATGCGAGGCATTATAATTTTTTCATTGTAGTTTTGTTTTTGCGTGAAATATCAGTGTCAAATGTTAAATAAGCAATAAATTTTATCATTTGCATGACTAAATATTAAAATTTATTCGCAAAGAAATATAACAAATAATATTAATATAAAGATATTTTAAACTTATTTCCGTGACTCTTGATAGTTAAAATTATTATCTATTTCAAAATTCATCATTTTAATAATAAAAAACTGATTAAAATATATTTTCTCAATTTTTTTGAATACCGTTTTTTTAATTTTATGCAGTTTTTATATTATTTAAATTTTAATGCAAACGTATATTCACTATATTTTAATATTTGCAATATATTATATTTTTCAATATTTTTTAAATTGAATTTAATATATCAAAAATCACAGATAATTTTGTGTCTAGCTGTATTTAAACTTTAATTTTATTATAATTTTGTAAATTGTTTAAATTTGGATCTGTAATAATAATAACGAAGAAATTTCGCTTTCGCAAAATTCATTTTTTTTCGCGCAAGAATCGAGTTTGCGTGATAGTTTTTATGAAGCAATTGGCTGCTTTCAACATCGCATTTCTGCAGTATCGTGATCCGATTTCTCAATTAAATTTTTTTGTATTATGGAACACTATAAAAATAATTGGCATAATTGCAAACTTGTAGACTACATGCCCGATATCCTATTTGCGCACAAAAAAGGAAAGTATATGTACTCGTATCTCAATCAGAAGTACAACTGTAAAATCAAAGCGTCTGTAGATTGATAAAAGAAATAGAGATAGATAGAGTAAGTAGCTTTAATTATTCATATTTTATTTTCGCAAAATTTTTTAATTGAAAATTGTTTATATTAAAACGAAATTTTATATATGTAACGGTTTAATGAGCATAAAAATAGTTTTAATCTTTCTCTATGCGTATATGTGTATATGTGTGTTCATTCTATAAAGAATTGAATAAGATAAAAAGCCATGTTTAATGCAAATTTATGTTCGTTCACGCAACATACGTTGTTTCTACACACAACCATCTTCTACCTACAAAACTACTTTCTTGCGTTTCTTGAAAGTGAGAGTAAATCTGATCGAATATAAATTCACAAAGTATGAATTCTGCGCATGAAGTATATTTTGCGACGCAAAATTTTGCAAAGAGAATGACCTAGTGCGTTTCGCGAAGGGTTTGCAAGCGCGATTTTTTTTTTTAAAGTAAGTTTCTAAAACATTTCTTCCTTTCAAGTAAAATATAGCGTAAAATATTTAATTACAGATTTTCTTCAATTCAAGATTTTCTTCATTTCATTTTCTTCAAATCAAGATTTACTTTAACTAAGATTCACATATACAGAAAATTTAAAATTCTAAGATTAAAAAATAAATTTTTCGAATTATTTTCGAAGAATTATTAATATTTATTCTTATTGACAAATCTTTTATCGTAAATTCTTTTTTTTTTCAAGTAGCTACGTGTCTTTATTACATTCTCAGGTTAAAGATAAACATGCATTAGTAATAATGACACGCACATATATCATAAATACCAATTACGGTCACGGATTGATAATTCATTTTACTAATTTAAAAACTCGAGCGCAATTTCTTTTCAAAAAAATATAAGTAAAACACCACTTGGTTTCGCGTAAACGCATGAAACATTTAATTATAGATTTTTAAGATTTATTTTAATTAAGATTCACACATATACACAAAATTGAAAATTATAAAAATTAAAAAATGAATTTATCAGAGAATTATTATTTATTCTTTGCATTGATTTTTATCATTTTTTTTTCTTGCAATTATGTGTCTTTATTGCATTCTCATGTTAGAGATAAATATGCATTCTCATGTTAGAGATAAATATGCATTCTCATGTTAGAGATAAATATGCATTAATATTAATGATGCGTGCAAATCGTAAAGATCAATCATGGTCACGGTTAATTATATTAATTCATTAACATTGTAATTTAGGAAATTAATATATTAAATAACATTCATCATAAATTAACATAGTGAATTAATTTATCATTAATATTAATTGATTATTAACATTTTAATGCATATATAAAATTTTTATTTGTTAGGGTTACATGCTTACATAGGTTTCCTCTCATTGTCTAATGACTCAAGTACTTCTTCAACTTTTATATCATCTCGGAAACGTCATTTGCATATCTCTATAAAAGTATTATGTAATTAACACATCTTAAAAATATAAAATTTTCAGTAAAATGTCTTTTTAAAGATCTTTCAATTTTTACTGCAAATTAGACTTTTAAAATTTTATATGCAATTTTATATGATCAATATTCTGTCGATTTATACATAATAGCCCGCTCACATATATATTCATCTATAATATCATAAATCAATCCATTGATTATTTTTATGTTTCAAAATTCGTTCTATTGTTAATTGCACAAAGTTTTAAATCTAACAAGTAACGACAAAAAAGTAAGGTAAATTTGCATTGCGTATCAATCCGCTAATATATTCCCGCATAGTAAGCAGTTAGAATATGCTGCTAAATAATAACTATGTTATATAATAGATGGAAACAGAATCGTCACAGCAAATAGCTTGGTAATTATTTACATTCATGGACACCTCGCCTTGACCTTTGCATATGTAAAAGTGAGGCCACTGATTAATGTTCATTTTGTTTTATTTGGCTGTCTCGTATAGTTTTTGAGATATTTTAATGAAAAAGGTTTGCCAAAATTATCAAAATTATACAATTGTAATCGTATTAATTAATCGATTATACAGGATATTTGAAAATTCTAGGAAGTGATTCTTTGGACGATTTGAAAAAAAAAAAAAATTTGAACACGAACATGAGTTCGCAAATGCTTCCCATTGAGAGTTAGGGCTCTTGAAAATAATAATATATCATGTTATTTAATGGCATTTTCAAGCAATGCATAACTATAGCATTCAAATCAATATGACATACAAAGGTACAATGACAAGATAGTCAGTATGTCCATCGAATGTAAATAATTGAAATTGAATGAAAATAGTCATTATGATAATATCATAATGACTATTTTTTATTTTCAAGAGCCCTAACTCTCAATGGGAAGCATTTGCGAACTCATGTTCGTGTTCAAATTTTTTTTTTTTTTCAAATCGTCCAAAGAATCACTTCCTAGAATTTTCAAATATCCTGTATAATCGATTAATTAATACGATTACAATTGTATAATTTTGATAATTTTGGCAAACCTTTTCATTAAAATATCTCAAAACTATACGAGACAGCCAAATAAAACAAAATGAACATTATTTGTGAGGAGTGTATAAGTATCATCTATCGCATGATAGATCGATCATATTGTTCGCTTCAATGATCTTATTACACAAATGTCTAGATAGAATATTGCTAACTCATCAATTGTTTAATATTTATATATGATATATATAAATATTAAACAATTGATGAGTTGGCAATATTCTATCTAGACATTTGTGTAATAAGATCATCGAAGCGAACAACATGATCGATCTATCATGCGATAGATGATACTTATAAGCACTCCTCACAAATCCTCAAGTAAAATGACATGAATAAAATATTGTTAAGAATGATAATAATAAACATATTTAAAGATATTAATACGCAACGTGTATTTTACGATTTGGATAATGATCGCTAAGAGCAGGATATTGCAAGAGCAAATAATTCCCGAGTTTTCTAGACAGTAAAAAAACAAATAATTAAATATAAATATTTCAAATTTTGCGTCTTTTATATAAAAATAAAATTAACGAGGCGATAAAGCTTTTACATTTGCTTACTTTTTTCTCATAATAAATGTGTTTCTATCTTCGAGATTTATGAATAAATATATTGAAGGAACGATAGAATACGATATTGTATCTTGTTTCGATAGTAGCAATAAATTTCACTACTGATATAAAAAATCAAAGTTTGTTAGATAATACAAATATTGCTATATTATCGCAACAATAGCCAATTTTCGCGTTCATATCGTTTAAGAAAAACATTTTATATATCATTTATATATTATAGATATTAATTAATATTAACATTACATAATTATGTCCACAAAAAATAACCGAAGTACTTTGAGATTAAATCAAATCATACAGAATACATCAAGTTTATTACAGTGTGACGTATACTCTTGCATGCCAAGTTATTATATAAATAAAATATATGCACGTGTCATATAATAAATACGCAATACTCAATGCGTCAATCTCTGAAAAATAGCCACTTTTTTATTCGCAATTTACAATTTAACAAGCTATATAAGCAAGTAAACTGCCCTGACAGCACGAAATCGTCTAAAAAAATACTTAAAAAAACACATTGACATATTTTTTGTAAAGATATCTTTTAGTAAGACCGTGTATAATCGATGAAAAGATAACTAATGGACAACATATGTCCGACTAAAAGTCGGATCTTGTAGCCTTAATTTATAAGATGTTAAAAGAGATCTAATTTTAGACATCTTTGAATCGTTCCAGTTATATGTATTGTAGAGTTAAAATCTTTTCTTAGGTTGTCTTTTTGGTAAAACGAAAAAAAATGTTGTTATTGACATCTTTTAGACATTTTTCAAAAGATTATATATAAGATTTTATTTATATATATAAGATATATATAAGATTATATTATACATAAAGACAATTTTTTTTTTAGTTTAGTTGGAAAGACATCTTTTAGACGTCTTGCCGAAAAGATGACTTGAATAAGACATCTTTTCGTCACCTCTTAGTTTTGTGCGTTTTCTGGATGACAAATTATGATGAGAAGGAAAAGGAAGATGTAGTCAGTTAGATATAAATCAGGGTAGTGCATTGACCTTGCAATTGCATGATATGAACAGACAAAAACTGAATACATCCGATTAAAAGCGTCATGCAAGAACGCAATTGCATCCATAGTAAATGTAACAAATTTCATATATTCTTATTTCACGTATCCTACTTATTTTATTAATTTTTATTCGCCGTTTATTTATTTCACGTATAAAAAAGTGTAACAAAGTATAATTTAAAAAAAAAATAATATTAATTGTAATAAGCATAGAATTCATTTATTTTCTATTCATTAAATTTTAAATATGTATAAAAAGTAATATCAAATATGTAATTAACAAAACAAGCAACTAATTTTAAAACTATAAATTTTCTTTGAATAAAGAAAGCGGTTTTATCAGAGTAAGAATAGCGTCTATTTATAGCGTGTTTTTATCGATGTCGTATTTATTTTTTCATTTTATTATTTTTTTATTATACTTAAAAAACTTTAAATTTATAATATATACGAATATATGTATATATATATATATATATATATATATATATATATATATATATATATGGATAATAGAGAAAATAAATGAGTGAAGAAACTAATATTGACAATATATTGAAACGAATAAAAAACCGCGAAGTAATCTTGAAGATGTGTGTGCGTGTGTGTGTCGCTTTAATCATCAATGTAACAACAGGTTATTACTGTTTTTCTAGCGTATATATAAGCGTGTTTGTATTGTACATATGTGCGTCACGTTTTATATGCAAATAGAATATTTATATAAAATAGAATCTGTAAAGTGAAAATAATAAACATGCAAGTAATATGTTTTACATAAATCACTGCATATGAAATATTTTTTTTTACAAAAGCTTCAGTCTTATAGTGTTCATAAAAAATATATGTGATTAAGCAAATTAAGCAAAAAATATGAAAATCTAAATGACAGATATGTAAAAAAGAATATAAATATGTATAAACTTATTAACGGGAAAGAGAGTTAGTTTTTGAAATTCTTTCTCTCTCTCTCTCTCTCTCTCTCTCTCAAAGAGTTTTTCAAAATTCTTTAAATATTGAAAAAGAGCTTCTCAAACTTTAAAAGATTATTCAATAATTTTCTTCTTTTTTTACAGAAGATAATAAATTAATCTGGAATAAAATAATGTAGAATAATCTATTTATAAATTTTATGAATCATTTATCGCGTCGTTAAATCGAACGATTGTGTCTCGTCACTGAGTAAATAAGAGATTTTAATTCGCTTACTAGTGCAAAGAATGAGGGGAATCGTCATGGAGATGACTATTCGTGCAACAGCGTAGCTAACTAACTGCGAGATATATATACGAGAGAGTTTTAGTTCTTTCCGTAAGTCACGTATATACGCGCGCGAGAGCAAACGTCAGGGGTCAGCAGTCAGCCAGCGGAGCGTCAGTGAGCGTTGCGAACGTCAGGGCGTCAAGCATCAGTCGCCAGCTGGTGGCCGGCCCGAGCGGTCATTCCGTGCGCGCGTTCTCGCACGCATCTACCCGTACGTATCCCGATCGAGTGAGGCGCCTTCCCGATCGCACTTCTAAAATAAGCGCGTGGACCCGCGTGAGAGAAGAGCAACGTGTGGTGCGGTGAAGCCGTAGATGCTTCCTCGTCGCTGTCGTCGTCGTGATTCTTTCGGTAGCGCGAGATGCGCGCTATTGAGATCCGTTGCTATTGAGACTCGTCCGTTGGGTCATCGACGGGCATCACGAAGATAACGAAGAAATGTCGTCGGTGTTCTCGAAGCTGATCGACGGCGCGTCCGCGCGCTACGGCGTGCGACAGGAGACGCTGACGCGCGGCGTCGCCGGCATCGCCGCGGCCCTCTACCTCCTCAAGCTCACCTATCCGCACATCCTCGCTCGTCTCAAATCGTCCATCCGAAAGAGAGGAGGCCACCAAGACCAGCGTCGTTCCAAGTCCAACGAGAACGGTAACGCTCGTCGAACGGTCAACGGTCCTCCCGACGACAACGAGAACAGGATCGCCGAAAGTGGCAATGAGGGAAAACAAAGATCATCGGTGGGACTGGATCGCGATTTTCTTCGACAGCTGATCATGCTGCTGAGGATCATGGTACCGGGATGGCGAAGCCGTGAGATGGGTCTGCTGGCGTGCGCGACGCTGACGTTGCTAGCCAGGACCTTCCTCTCCGTCTACGTGGCCGAGTTAGAGGGTCAGATCGTGAAGAGGATAGTGTTGCGCGACGTACGCGGCTTCGGCCTCATGCTCGGACGATGGTTCGCCATCGCTCTGCCAGCTACCTTCGTCAATTCCGCCATCAGATACCTCGAATGCCGACTGGCGCTTAGCTTTAGGTACGCTCCTGCTCTATCTACGTTTCTACTTCTTCGTGTATGAGGGGGATGTCTATATCCGTCCTTTTCAGAACGGAGTAATGTGTTTTTGCCAGGCATGCTTTTTTTCACATTCCATCGTTCTTTGCACTTTGTGATGAATGAATGCTTTTTTTTTTTTTTACCTGTATCTTTTCAGTATATTTTTTTCTCAATTTGCTTTTTTTCCTCTCATGTAAAATTTAATGCAATTTTATGTCTTTTTAAATTATAATTTTTGATTATATCTTTTAACTCAATTATCTATGAGAATTTTGATCAATATTATATCAATTTAATTTAATTAAATTATCTATGAATTATATCAATATTTTTTATATCAATTATCTATGAGAGAGGATTATAATTATATCAAATATAATTATATCAAATATAATTCAATTAATCTATGACATCGTGTATATTTTTGAATTCAATTTTTACACCAATTGAAAGAAGTTTAAAGAGAGAAAAAGAGAAAAAGTAAAGAAATAAAATATAGATAGTGACACTGAAACGGATGGATTTATCTATATTTCGCTTCCTGCGATTGTAGAATATAATATAGGGATCTATATATATATATATATATTCAAGGAAGTAGGTTTTTCTATCTAGAAAAACCTTTTCTAGGTAGAAAAACCTACTTCCTACAAAACCTGGAATTCTCAGAAATTTTATTTTTATCTTGAAAAATCAGAAAATTTTATTTGCACTCAGGGAATATTTTTAAAAATTCTCTCTTCTTGCTTTTGCAAGCATCGGCAATCTGATTGTGAATTATATGTTTTAAATATAATAATTAAATATAATATTATAAATATATATCTTTCTTTGAATGCTTATATTTTATTGTCATAGCAAAAAATACTGAATACATAATATTGAGTATGCATTTTTTATTGTAATTCTTACAATTAATAATAGAAAATATTAATGAAAATATTATACAAATGAAAAATCTTACAGAAGTTACTCAATTCTTTCCAGTATTTTTAAATTTAATATTTAAAATTTAAGTGATTTATTTTTCCTTTGAGTGAAAAGTATTAGAAACCGCATACCAAAAAAAAACTTGTTTTAAAAAATTCCTATCCATTCTAAAAATTCTTTAATTTTACCTGGAATTTTGAAATTACCTGAAAAATCAGGGAATTTTTTACAAGCTTTGAATAAATATCTTGTATTTAGAACAAAAAAATTAGTAAATGGAAGTGAAAGAATAAAATGATGCAGAATATTTGATTCAACTTGATCAACTTTAATTCTAATCTATGTTATTGTGAGGGGAAAAGATATGTTTTACAAACAAATTTTTCGATTAGATAAGTATTCTAATCATAATATCAATTCTAGATAGTTAACTCTGCGTCTATATCTCCCTTTAAGAATAGTATCATTTTTTTCTTCATATTCTAAGAATTAAAATTTTATACAAATGATGAATGGTCGAATCCCTTTTCAGATTCCCCCAACCGCCTTTTTTTTTATCTTTTCAAAATAAAAATGAGAATTATCCTCTATCTTATCTTACACATTATCTACTTCTTTCATATAGTAAAAATGGATTTCAAAAAATTTAGAGATTTTATGAGAATAGAGAGAAGACAAAATTATAAACAGGAAAATGTAGACAAAAAATACAGCTAAAAAGAGAATGTGAAGCAAACATCTTCGATAAAATTAATCACATTTTGAAGAGGAAGGTCAAAAGAGCGTCAGAGCTAGCTAAAATATATTTATAGCTAGCGATATATTTATATCAATTATGATTGCAAGATGCAAATTAGAAATGTAATGTGTTTTTCTCTATACTAAATTTTTCAATCCATTTAAGATTTTTCCTCGATATGCACGCATGCATATAAATAACTGTTTATGCATTATTATCTCGCGCTCAGGCTTTAATTGGTTTTCTTTTTCCCGATACAGCTAAAAACAATTGTTGATATTAATTTGCTCAGGGTTTGCGGATCTTTAAACTCGCCACTGATAACACAACGGTACAATGGCGTAAGGCGGATCTTCTCAATAAATACAGTTAGAGGAATGTTGTGTGTATAGATGTAGCATATCTCACGATACAACGAATCGATTCAATTACAATAATATATAAATATATATATATATATATAATAAAATGTAATTAAAATATTTAAATAATTTATTTAATTTATAAAGTCCATTAGTATTTTATTTCTATTTTTCTTATACATATATAAGAATTGAATATACAAAGATTTCACATCTTGTTTACGTCTCTTAATTTGCTTGTTTTTAAGCAGCAGGAATAATTTTATTTATCTGTTCGATTTTCACGAACAGTCAGTTTAATATATGTAAATAAATCAATTTAATATATATATAAATAAATTCCTGAGATTATATCAGAAATTTTTTAACTGATAAAAACAGACATACAGAACATTTTTAATCTTAATATCAGAGTTTTGCTTTTATATCTAATCGTGGTATTATCTTGAACACAAAGTGTTTTAAATAATTTATAACGTTGTCTTTATTACAATATCATGAGAAGCTTATAATTAAATTTTTCTTCATGTTTAAACTGTGATTGAAAAGAGAGAAATTTTATCCGGTTTAGAAGAAAGAAATAAATATGATTATATAAATTTCGTTACATCATCATTTCTTTCCTCATTTTGAAATGAATCATTTGAAGTTTATTTAAACATATGATATTCATACTGTTTTATATAACTTATGAAAAAAAAACTATTAATTTAACAGTTTATGATATACATTGGTTTATATATATTTTTTTTATATATACAGGGTGTTTCAGGTCAAGTTAATGAAACTTTAGCGTCTTGTAGGAGATCGTATTTGGAACAAAAAAATTCCAATTAAGGAAACGCTAAAAAGTTATAACTAATAAACTCTCTGTAAGTAATTAATTATAAATTATGAAAATTTAATAAGTACTTTTTATGTTTACATTTGCAATGTTTGGACTACAAATGTAATGTTTATACAAAGATGATATTTTCAATTTTCTGCTTTTTTTTTTGTTGTTTTAGGCTTATTTTCTTTTGAAAATATCAGAATCGCCTTATCAGAATTGAATTTATGAAAATTGGTGTAATTTAGTTTATTATTTAATTACCCGTCAGGTTCATTTCGTTATCTTTTTCAAACGAATGAATGTTTTGATGTTATTTTTGAAAATGTGATTTTTTGAAGTTTGTTAGCTATAACTTTTTAACGAAGCATTTCCGGACCTATGTTTATCGGAGCTTTTTTGTTTCAAATTCAATTTCTTTTTAAGACTGTGAAATTTTATTAATCTGAACACTGGGGAACACTCTGTATATGTATATATTTAATTAGTCTCCACCTTAGGAAAGCCTCTACAAGTTGCTAAAAAATTAAATATTCTTCGTAGGATAAAATATAATTCTTGGATTTGTGTGCGCAGGGAACGTCTGGTACAGCATGCTTACAAGATGTATCTGAGTCAGCAGACTTACTATAGGGTATCAGCTTTAGACACTAGACTTGGCGGTGCCGAGCAAAGACTGACGGATGACTTGTCCGAACTAGCCAGTTCCGTAGCTCACCTGTACTCTAGTTTAACTAAGCCACTGTTAGACTGTGCCTTAGTCGGTATCGCGCTTATTTCGTTCTCGCATAAAATGGGTGCGAAGACGATAGCAGGTGAGATTGTTATATTATATTGTTAAATACGAATCTCTTTATTCCGGAATCGCCGGAGAAAGAAAAGACAGAGTTCCCACGAGATTATTCTGAATTCATTATATGATCTATTATACAATCACTATATCATGCCTATGCTCTAATAGCGCATGCACAGAATGAAAAAATCCTTTCACGTTCTTTATCTTTTATTCATTCATTACGTCATGCAAATATTGTTATATAGTAGAAGAGCAGCGCGAAAGAGAAATTTCAATATACTGAATTAATTTAGAATAATAAGTAACAGAATAAAGAGATTCTATTGTATTGCTTATTGTATTATTATTATTATATTATCGGTATTATTGTTATCGTTATTTTATTTTCTATAGGACCACTATTAGCGCTAGTTGTTATTGGTTTAACTGGACAAGTTTTGCGTTTCACTTCACCAAAGTTTGGCCAGCTAGTTGCCGAGGAAGCAACGCGACGTGGCAAGTTAAGAGAAGCTCACGCTCGAATCAGTGCCCATGCAGAAGAGATTGCATTTTATGGGGGACACGATACAGAGCATCGTTACCTGAATTCCGCTTATAAATCTCTGGTGACGCACTTGCAGCGTATTATCGCCGTCAAATTGTGGTATGTGATGTTGGAGCAATTCCTCATGAAATACGTATGGTCCGGCACTGGACTCTTCGTTATTGCTATGCCGTTGCTCTACAACACGGCCACATCATCGAGAAACGGGATTAATACAGACGGCGATGGTGCGTATACGATAACGCAATATCTAAGTAGAACATCTCGTATAAAAAAAAGAAACACTCTCATATCACTTATAAATTAGATTGACAAATTTTTCTCATTATACATATATTTTTCTTATACAATAGAGTCTCGTTATTTTTAATAAAAAAAAAAGATATTGTTGGAAAATAGAAATTGACAGATATCTTTTCATAGTGCGAGCTACTCAATTGCCATGCACTTGCGCAAAGGCAATTACGCATATGAAACTCATCTGGGTGTGCTGTCACATGATCTCTGTTATAATGATATAGAGGGAAATGCGACATTAGTGTTTGTGAAAGTATGTGCATAACGAATACCACAAATTTAAGGAGACTCTACTGTTACTGCATCTGTGCAATAAAAGATTTTTTTATATTTTTTATTATAAATAAAAATAATGATAACGTACGCTTATTATTTATTAATCAGGTGGCGTGAGTGAGCGAACGAGATATTTGACCACTTCGAAAAATCTCTTAAGTTCTGGAGCGGATGCTGTCGAACGACTGATGTCATCTTATAAAGTATGCACCTTAATATTTATTGATTTCTTTAAATCTGTTTTGTGTGCGCTATATAAAAAATAAAAGACTAAACATCAAGATTAAACATATTTTAAAGATACGTCCGTAAGAAAATATATTAATCTAATTCTTATATTGAAACAGGAATTAGTCGCATTGGCGGGATACGCGGCACGCGTCAGCGAAATGTTAGACGTGTTTAAAGACGCTGCGCTCTGCAAATATAAAAGAAACATTGTCACCAGTAGCCCATTGCGATCCCTTTCAAACGGCAACGCTCAACAACCTGCAGATAAAATAATCGAATTCCATAATGGTACCCCAGTAATTAAAGGTAAATTAAATAATTCAAATAGATATATCATATTGCAACAAAATTTAATTAAATATTTATAATTTTATTATAATTTTTGTTTAATTTTTAATTGAAATATGATTACATAATTTTATCATATATCATTTACGTAACTTTATTGTACCTTTATTAGGAATTGTTCGCGAAAGTACGGATGGTAGTATAAGCCTGATCAACGTGCCGATAGTCACGCCTAATTGTGAAGTCATCGTACCCAGTTTAACAGTTCATGTAAGTACTCAATTATTTCGTACTTATATATGTTACATAGTCACGGAAACTTATTGTGTTCCAGTATTTAAGATCTCGAAAAAGATATGCATATAATTTAATATATATATATATATTTGCTTTCTCTTTCTTCTTTTAATTTTAAATATATAATAATGTGTGTGCGTGTGTGTGTGTGCGTGTGTATGTTATGTGTATATACCGACATATGTATACAAATATATTACCAGTTAATTTACGAAATAATTTAAAATAATTATCTAAAATAAATATTCAGTGTTTCTATTTTTTATAACTTTTGAAAACAAATTTGATTTAAAAATTTATATCTGAATAAAATTATATAAAATTATTTCGCGATCTGAGCGATGACAGCGATGACAGCTGATCGTGAAAAGCTAACGTAAAAACAGTGAAAGAAATGGTATGCGGAAAGATGGCAATGACATTTCATACATTCGGATATCGATTTAAAATGCCTTTCTTAAGAGTAAAAAGAAATGAGCAATTAATCTCGGGTAATGAATAATAAATTAAATTAGTTATAAATCACTTACCTCGAAGTTGCTCCGCAGCCGCTCGATGTGTCTTTGGGTCTTCTTTTTCACTTAATGTTTTATCCTTTACTATTTCTTTTTTGCACATGATTGCGACACTTATCACTCGCATAATTACGATCGTTTCAACACACTTACGAACTGATAGCTAAGTATAATAAATGTAGAATTTCACGAGATACAATCCGATATACAAAGTCTCAACCTTCCTCTTTCGACTTTCGCCGCACGACTAACGGCAAATTGAACACGCACATCAACAATGTATTGTATACAGGGAAGGCCACATACCTTCGTATAACAACAATTCAATGTAAACATTAGTACGCTCGTAAAATACGTCGTAAACATTAAGACATACCAATCGATTTTTTGTTATTGTCTCAAAGAATGTTTTAGATATCCGTCTATTGTATGATATAAAGTTCGCGTTTTTTTTTAAATTTGTGTATTTATATATATGTGTATGCTGTATTTTGTCAAAATTTTACATTGAATAAATGAGTTATCGTCGCATATAAAAAAGTTTATGTAAAGAATAAAATTTATTCATTTTCATTAAGACAATGTTAATATAATAACAGATAAAAAAATTTATTTAAACTATTAAATCATTAATAAGCACATCGTACATTTTCTTCTATAAATGTATTGTTTTAATTGTTAAAGATATAATAAGCGGTAATATATTATTTCTATTTTTTGTTATGTTTACTTTTTATTCTATTTTGTATTTTATTTATTAATTTATTTATTATTACGGTTTACAGATAAAGCCAGGTGACCACATTCTGATCACTGGACCCAATGGCTGTGGAAAAAGTTCTCTCTTTCGCATTATCTCCGGTCTCTGGCCCGTCTATGATGGAACTCTTATCAGACCAAGTGAAAGGAACTCGTCTGAACACAGCAGGCCTGCTCTATTTTATATTCCACAAAAACCCTACATGACTGTTGGTTGCCTTCGAGACCAGATTATTTACCCGGCACATTCCAGGTTCTCATATATTTTTTATAATTAAATTAAAATTAAAACTATAAAAAGCGAAATTCTTAAATTATTATATTACTTAAATTATTATATTACTGAAGCACAGGTAACAGTATAAATTTAATCAACATACTGATATAATTTTTTTTAACGAAATTATTGTGTTTAATAGTGCGTGTAAATAGTTGCAAATATTGAACAGTTCATCAGAATCATTATATTCGAAACAATCATTAACATTAAATTAAATTAATTATTATATTTATATTAAAACAAATAAAATTATATATGATTAATCAAATTATAACTAAATATTATAATACATTTTATAATATATTATTTTGTAATCTTTATATATAACTTATAAATAAGTATAACATAAAAAAATAGATGTGTGTGTGTATTATTTTTATATATTTTTGTACGTTTTTCACATATTTTTATAAGCACGTTTTAATTTCTTATCAGGATTCGAATCAGAGAGTTGTATTTTTGTTACAGATCAAAAAATTGTTCAGATGAAGAATTGCTGGGATTGCTAGATGATGTAGATCTACGAAGTATCGTCGAGAGAGAACCGGATGGTTTCGACGCTCTTGGCGATTGGGACTCCACTCTATCGGGTGGCGAGAAACAGCGGCTTGCGATGACACGACTCTTATATCACGCTCCACAATATGCTTTGTTAGACGAGTGCACGAGCGCCGTCAGTCTCGAAGCCGAAGGAATTATGTATGAAACGGCGAAGAAGAAGGGAATTACCTTGTTGACCATCACTCATCGAGTGGCGTCGCTCGCTAAGTATCACAAATTGTTGCTGAGATTTGATGGAGAAGGCGGATGGACCTTTGGACCATTGGATATAAATGCTGAATTATCGACATCGCCAAATCAGGAAGCAAATAAAAAAGAAACAGAGCAGGAAGATACGAAGACCAGCCACTATCACATGCTGCATGTATGTTAAATATCTTGCATGCTTTATATATGTGAAAAATAATTTATTCTTTCTTAAAGAATCTTAAATTTACATTTTTTTAATACTATGTAGTATACACAATATATGTATACATATATTCATATATACATATGTATACATACATAATCTCTATTATTTAATTGTAAATTCTTCTCAAATCAAAACTTTCAATACAGAAAATAAAAATTTATAAAAATTTTATATAAGAACAATGACATATTATATATAAATAATTCCTATGCATATTTTTTTATAATTTTTAACATTTTGTTACTTTTTTTTAGGAGCTGCGTGATATACACCCTGAAAATACCTACGTGGGAATTAGTTGAAAACTACGATCTATAGAATTTTGTATTGTAAACAAAATGAAAGATATGTGGATATAGAATATGAAATGAGATATCACGCACATTCGCGAAATGTATGTATATATTCTGTATCTCATATCTATTACATATATTAAAGTATATATATGGACTATTGATATGGATATGAAAAAGATAATAGATAAATTATTATGGTGTGATATATATATATTTGAATGTATATATATTTTTAAGATTGCACGTTGCGAAAATTATTTTTCCTACTTTTAGAATAATATCGCGCGGATGCAACATATTTTTAAATAATATAGAAAATATCATAAAATCGCAAAAGGGAAATTTATACGTATATGTACGACTACTTTTATAGATTGTTCTCTAATCTACAATGACATTTCAGATGATATGGTTATAATTAGATATAAAATTTATACAGAAATATATATTTTGTGATACACCAAATAACTATTTTTCGAAATAAAAGGACGTTTGTTCAATTTATTATAATATATTTTTTGTTAGAAAATTCACAATTAATCTTATTGCCCATTTTAATAGAGTTTCAGAAAGCAATATTATTTATTAAGAAAAAATTTATTAATGTGTTATAAATAATAAAATATTATGAACACTTCTTTTCTTGTTCCACGTATTTCCTATGTCCTTTTATTTTTCCAGTTCCTTGTGTACTGATTTTAAAATAAGTAGTTTTAATAAATAGGTCGATATATATTTTCATTAAAATATAAATTAAGCATGACAAATCTTTCTGTTTTTATTTTTACAATATAAAAAAATTCCATATCCACTCCGAAACATAAAAAAATATTCATGTTATATTCATGTTATATTCCAGACAGCACATGTCTCTAAAGGACGACTTAGAGATATCTTAAAAATGATCTTAGATTTAAGATGTCTTTTGACCTTCTTGTGCTATCTGAAATATTTAATGAAAAAACTATGTTTTAATCAAAAGTAGGATATATTGATTTATCTTGTAATAGGCTTACAATATTCTTGCACTATAAATGTTTTATGTTATTAAAAATTTTAGTATAATATTGTAATAGAAATGAAATAACGTGAGACAGAATTAGATGCAATATAATTAAAAAATAATTAAAAATAAAATATAAGCATTGTATAAAATTTCTATTAAATATGCGACTGACTAAAAATTAATATTTCCTTTCTGGCAATTTCCATAGGATGAAAATTCAAGGAAATAAAGAAAGGAAGAATAGCCGCGCGAAAGCTCTATCTTTATCTCGGATGGAATTTTTTTCGAGGGAAGAGCTTTTGTAGTTGCAGCTGCACATTCGCAACTTCGACAAAGGATCGCGTATTAATTTACGCGCTCGTTCGGGCAAAAAAAAATTCAATTATATGTGTTTCTTTGTTTTGAAGATGGCCACGCAGGGTGAGAAGACGACGGCACAGGGTGATGACGTGGGGTGGTAGCAAAGCGGTAGGGGTGGGAAGACCCGCAATTCCCGATGAGCTTACCTACGGGAAACCTCGCAAACGCCAAACGTCGATATGCGCTGGTTCTCGCGAGTCGGTAGCAGCCATCTTGGGGGGTTCGTTGTATATTCCTCTCCTCTCTTGCAAACTATAATATTCCGAAGCAATTTTCGGCAATTGATATCGCATAGAATCACGCTGATAACTGATAGATAAATGAAGCTAAAGCAGAAGCTCTATTGAACTTATTTTTTGAATTGTCTTAATACAATATTTAAAAAAGAAATTATGTAGAGTATATTATATCATATCATTAAAGTTTCCATAGCTTTATAATCTCCTTTAATTTCGTCTCAGTTTTATATTAATTTATATTATCGTGACGCTTTTTAATCAAAATGTGTGCATGATTTAGAGCAAGAGATTGTGCTGCGGCCACTCGCAATTGAGTGATTAAACCGCATCGGGAGATGACAGTAAAGGCGGTAATCGTTCATGATTAAAAATCCAATCTGACAAGATAGTAGGCTATCTTGTCGGCAAAACGATTGCGGATTATCCCCGCGCGATTGCGATAAACGGTTTGATCATGGTTACTTAATTAAGTTTGCGGAATACTAACAGAAGTAACAGAAACACCCACTCACTCTCTTTCCAACGTGAGATATCGAGGCCGATATTCTCCGACAAGGAGAAATATTATACTTCTGTGCGTGTGTCACGTTTATACACACTTCCTGAACACCAGGTGAACCAGTTAAAAAAAAAAATATATATATATATATATTATCGAATAAAATATATAACATACATTTCTTTATATTATTTTTTTCGTGTTTTTTTTTGCGTATCTTTTTCATGTAATATTTCATTCTTTTCAATGCTATATAGATATAAATAATTTTAAATAATTTTAATAAATAATTTTAAAAAATCCAACATATAATTGCACGAGGAATTTATGTCAATTTATATGGAGAAACTTTTTTTTCTCACACAAGGGAGAGATGAAAAATTGAGAATTAAAAATGAAAATTAATTTTCTTGTTTTGTGCTCTCTTTCTTTTATATACAGAATCCTTTTAAATTTTTCATTAAAATGTTTCGTATTCGGATCGATATATTTCGTATTCGGATTTTCGAACGTGTCCCTTTAAAGAGAAAACGGGAATAAGAATTAATCAAGATTTAATTAATAATAAGCGTGTTGAATAAATTCCCAGCTTCAATTCTCGATCATTCAAGATCTTTTTCTATCGCTTTTCGAATCTCAATGAGATAGAATTGTGGCTTTATTAGGTACTTGGGTTATCATCTCTGCATACGAGCGTGTACAAGCCGGCGTGCGGCCGGCTGGCACGCGCTGCATGTAATTCAATCGGCTATTCGAACGAACCGTCCACGATAGGATCAGGGGAGCTGGACGTATCCTAATCCCAGGGAAACGGTTACGGCGTTATTGTATAATCATCTTGACGACGATTCCCGCCTTATTTTCTTAGCCGGCAGATATTTTCCTCGCAGGCAGATGCGCCGCCTCTCCTCTTTACGTTAACCCTTTCCCCAAATTAAGAAACTCGAGACGCGCGTTATTTTTGGCACGTATAATCACTGTCATGGCAAATGTATATATCAGCTGATATCCACGTGACTTTATTTTCAGCTTATTTTTATATATTTTTTTTCTTTCCTTTTATTTTAATAATCGTGTTTAGTTTTAATAATTCCAACAAAACCCGTAATAAGAATTATAAAAATTACATCGATGTTTGCACGCTAAAAGCATAGAAGAGATTTTTGTTTTCTTAGATCTTTGAGCTCTCTGATGACACGTGCACATGTGCGTGTCTGCACGTGGTCATCGCGAAAAGATATACGCGTAAGCAAGGAGCGAAAGAGCGATTGAATTCACGCGGGTGTTTGCATGATTTGTAATGGTACTTAATCGCCTCTCTTTGATTTTGGTCGGTCGCGAGAGTAAACACAGGTGCGTTAAAACGGACCCCACATATCGTACCTGCCGTCGATTTTATCCACTGTACCAGTATTCTACGGATTCGCGACTCAAATAAAGGGGGGTGAGAATGAGCGAAAAGGGCGACTGAATAGTCGCTCGAGAAGGGAACCTGTAAACTTTGGTTTCAATGAAAGTGTTTCAATGAAATTTTTCTATGTATATAGAGTTCAGTAAATAAAATCAGCAATTATTTCGAAATAGAAAGAATAATCTCAAAGAACTTTTCATTAATACTTCAATAAACTTTTCTAAGTTTCAAATTTTTTTTCCTTCCAAATCCTTTTTATTTTATATTAAAGATTTTAATTCGATGATTTAATCCTTTCTAATTAATTTATTTCTATTTTAATTCGTAACATTTTAATTCTTTATTTCTATTTAATTTTAATTTTTTTTTTTTAATTCTTTCTAATTTACAACTTAGTATAATTTCGTCTTTTGTAGAGAGAAAAAAATATAAATAAAATAGTAAACCCCTTATTTATATGTAAAATTTCTTTAAATTTTTTAAATAGATTTTTTAATCGTCTCTTTACTTGTTTGCTTAATTAATTCAAAGCAATATAATACCTTCACTTTCATTAACTAAACTTGTTAAAATTTTTCAAGATCGTATATCCTGCAAAAAAAAGAAGACAATTTTCTACGAGGCCTTGTGTAAATACCGTATAGCCCGATCGGTTGGAAGTGTAAGTCAATACTCATCTCTTATATACGGCATGTCTTCTTGAATCCGTCCATAGGATAACTCCCTCTTTTTTTCCTTTTTTTTCTGTGTGTCATTCTTGTAATAACTGGATATGTAGAATGATAGTTAGTATAACATAGACATATTAAGGCTCGTCAAAAATAAAATCCCAAAATAAAATCTAGAATTTTAAAGCATGAATAAATTAAGAAATGTTTTTTTATCATTTAAGCTTGATAAAAATATAAATTTCAGAAGAAATCGTCAATTTGCAATTGCTGATCATTTAAAACTATTGTTTTAAATTATTTAATAATCATTTAAAACTTTTTGGACAAAATCGAGAAAACAAAAAGAAATTGAACAGATGGGACACCCTGTACATTATCGATGACAAATTTTAAAAGAGCGAACCGAAAACATGATCCCACACATCTTGCCGATGTACAATAGTGGTAGTGAGATGCATCGTGCTCGTGTGGTCGACTTCCTCTTCCTGTCGTCCACATATCGGAACTACGCAGTCAGGTGTCCGGTCTGTTCTCGCCATTCGGTATTCGCGATTATGATGAATATCTGATACTCGGATGAACATTCATCATTCGTGATAGTCGATGATGAAGAACACAAGTTGATAAATAAATTATTTATATATATGTATGCGCCTAGAAATAATAAAAAAACACATTCCATCAAAACATATTTGATATAATATTTTTATATTTCACATTATGTGTGCAAATCGTTTTATTTTGATATAATATATAATATATAATATATATTTGGTATAATATATATTACGTAATAAAATGCACGCATATTTTATTACATAATATATATTATACAAAAATAAAATGATTTACATATATAAAATATTTTACATATACAGGCGCGCAAATATATGCCTAAAATTTCTATAATATATATGAAAAAATATAAAATAATAAATGATGAATAAATTAGGACATGTATATATAATATATTTTCAAATTATTTATTAAAAAAATGTATCTCTTTATATATATTAGCTATAAAATAAACTTCGATTAAATGTGAATTAATTTCCAACATTTTTTAATTTTTCATCATTTACATCTCTTTAAACCTTACGTCGAAGATAACACGATAAGATTGAATCGTTGTTAAAATAATTAATTTTTCAGGAAAGTGACACAGGATCTTCGCGCATCGAGAGGAACGCGTATTTTCGCACACACGGGTTCACCGTTGACTGGTCAATATCCACGAAAAGGAAGGCATTACAAGCCGATGATTTCGAGAAGGGTATCAGGGAGCAGGACCACCGTGATCGGGGCGCGCGGTAATGGTATCTCGAGAAAATATAATACCTCCCCTCCCCAGAACAGCTCTCTAGGACATATCATCGGTATAGCGCGAGGAAGATCGCCGATCATCGATGATCGCCGAATGAACGATTAGTATCCTGTGTCATCGTACAACGCGTGTTATTTGACGTTGACAGTGGCGGCGAGACTAAAATGGATACGATGAAAAGAATTCTTTATTAAAGTCTAAAGATGGGATGAGAAGTTGACATGAAATTTTTCATTCCTACACACCTATGATAAGATCTTTCTATTTCCGATTAGAGAAATGTCATTTTCTAGAGCAATTTCTATATAGAATGATAAAAAATATTCAACACACTGTCCTGCCATTGCACTGCCCTCGCACGTCACTTTTACTCACGTACAGGGATACGTAAGATCCGATGATGAGATACATGGTATATATCGGTTGGAAGAAGAAATAGCGAGGGAGAGAGAGAGAGAGAGACGAAAAACAGAGAGACCAGGGGAGGGAAAAAAAGGGATAGAGAGCAGTAGAGTGGGGTCGCGGATGGTACGTACGTAGTTAGTGAGTCGCTCTAAGGGGTGAGAGAATGGGTGGTGGATAGGTGGTAGATCGCTAGTTAGCCAAGAGACATTGACATGCCATCCCGCCAGCATGGCAGTTAGTGTCTCCAAAAGTGTCTCGCACGCCGTGGCGTTCAAATTTTATTTATTTATTCGAAAATGATTCTTAAGTGATTCAAAGTGAAAAATCACCTACAGTGTGATCGAATAATTCGTTAAAAAATAATTCGATTGCGAGTGATAATCAGCTGGAAGAACAAGTGATGATAAGAATAAGTTCTAATATCATTAAGAATGCAAAGATTATTGCAACGTGATTATGATACAAGATCAAATTAAAACTGTAATTAGAAGAATGCGAGAAAAATTGTAAAATAAACAAATATTAATTCAAAACATAACAGCAAATAATAAACGAGTTGATTTAGTTTAAACTGTAGGTATCTTAGATTTTTGTTTTCTCGTAAAAAAATGGCACGAATATTCAAAATATTGTAAAAAGAAGATAAGTTCCTTTCTTTTAAAACGTATGTATCACGATTGAAGTGTGTGTTATGTAGTTAATTTTTCACTTTGAAGAAACTCTATGCTACGTGGTGGAAGCGAGAGTGATTTTTCCGCGATGATTAAAACGGAATGCGAGACGGACTGTAAGAATTAAAAATTCCGAAGAATATACTGGCTGATGTAAAGGATCATATGGGAAGATGGAGGCATCGCGGTGTTGTGAATGGGAATATCCGACGACAGGTTTTCTGCAGAAGCCTCTAGCGGGGATTGGCAGGTCTTCCAAGCCATAAAGGTACGTCTATACGCGCGTAGCCAGCCGTATGCACGTGCATTTTCCTTCTTCATTCGGTCATTCATAAAAAGTCATTCATCGATTCATCTGCTTGATTTTCGCAGCCACTTCCCGGTCTTATAACAGTGCGTGTCGTGCCTATCGCATAAACTTATACATAAATGAATCGCTTCATACTAAAAGAGTATTTTATGCAAAACGAAATTTATAAAAAATTTGAGGAAAAACAATATTGCTTTATATTTAAGGATGAAAAGCTCGTGGAAATCAAACAAAAAAATCGATATATATCAAACAGTATTTTATATATATATATATATATATATTAGTAGTATAATATAAATATATATATTTAGTAATATATATATTGCTCAGTCTCCTAAATAAAAAATTAAAAAAATTTATTACAGATACTTCGAATTTTCAGAAAATTAAAGAGAGAGAGACAGATAGAGAAAATGACATTAGTATTTAAAAATAATTGTATAAGAAATTATAATTTGTTATATATATATATATATATATATATATATATATATATATATATATTTTAATTATTTTAATTATTATATACATATAATGTATATGATTTAATTCCCAACTTCTCGTAGACTTAAAAAAAATCATCAAGTACTTATCTCCAACAGAATCTCTTTGCATCATGCGTTTGATGAATTCGCATAATTAAACGTAATTAAAAGATTATTTTCCAATACGGAAATAATTATGTACATTGAAACAATCGCAAAGTTTCAGAGAGATTCTATCTCTTGAAGATAGAATCTTCAAGTTCCTCCTTATTTCTTCAAAAGATATCAAACGATATCAGACTTATCGAATCTATCTGATTTCCTCTCTCTCTCTCTCTTTCTTTATAATAAATTAATATCCTCAGAAAAAGATTGCAATATGATTTAATTAGTCATATTGTAATCAACGGCGTGTGAGCATCAATTTTCATAATAAAAAAAATTATTTAATCTTTTTTAATATTTTCGGAAAATATCAAACATTGCAACGATCAAAAAAATTTAGTCTTGAACTCACTTCGTCACTCTCGAACTTTTCTATTTACAAGTTCAACAATTTAATCAAAAGTTTTTTAATTTTGTAACGACCAATATTTTTGTGTAGCAATAAAATTTCTATTTTAAATTTTATTTTTCGAAAAATAACTAACTTTTATAAAAAATACATGATCTTCCGAATCAATCAAATTCTCCCATAAATTCTTCCATAATCCTCGCAATATGTTTGATAAAATTGATACGGCACGCCTTTAATGAAACAATCAAAATATACTTTAACCACACTCACTTTCACATCTACCTTGTGTAGCGGAAAAAAAAAACACACAACATCGATGGCGAACGGCGGTTCGCGGTGAAGCTGCGCGTCGTTACCAGGACGACCGGAGAGGGTTGGACCGACAGCAGCGCGTCTCCATAGAGAAAGAGAGGAGGCCGAGGGTTGCGAAGAGGAAGGGTGGACAGGCGGGCGCAGGGGTGTACATCCGGGGGATAGATCGCTGTCGGAAATTTCGCAGAGATGGAGTTTCTACAGAATCATCACGCGGTCAACACCTCCGAGTCGCCGTACACCCTCGGTACAGGTGAGATCCGGGGTTTGCAGCATCCCTAGACAAAGGGACGTTGAGGACGACGTGAGGAAGATAGTTTTGCACACAGTGAAAAAAATCAAAGCGGATTTAATTGCAACACATCTTTCGATCCGCGAATAGTTAAAATAGTTTGAAAATTGTACAAAATTAATATACAGTTGATCTTTTTATTTATTGTATCACTCTATATATAAAATGTCAAATATCATTTCAAAAGTATTAGTATTGTATCTGTTCTTATGTTCTCTTAAAATTATACACTTTCTGACGTTCAAATATTTTACAACGTTAAAAAGTGATGAATAATTCGCCGAAGTATGTGTCGATATTTGTATTCACAATTTAAAAAAAAAAAAAAATCACTTTAAATATCGAAAAATGTAAAGAAAATTAGCGTATTTGAATTCCAATATTATTACTCTGCATATTCTCTAGAACGAATCAATAATAGCTATTTCGAAAAACGATGTTTGACATTTATACAATTGAAAAATATCACAATGACATAAATCGGGGGAAGGGCGGCAGAAGAGGAGGATGAATGACACAAGTGTCAATATCGGGATTATTCTAATCAACTGACTCTGATGACATGATGGAATGTCATTTTTGTGTTCTGGAACACAGTTTGAAACATACCTGATATGCAGAATTTAGAAGCTTTCGTAAGATGGTTAAGTTTAACATTTTTAAAAATTATTTTTTAACGCTTTGACGTTTCTTAAACTAAATAGATAATAAACATTCGCACCAGTAAAGTTCAGTTTGGTTTTCCTGAATTTCCCTTTAGGTTCCGTCGGCAGCATCGAGGCGACCATCTCATCCAGCCTCTGTTCTGGACCGCTGGGCGTTCTCGCGGGCGACGACGCTCTATCAACCGACAATCAAAACGAGGAGGCAGCCGTCCTCGGTGCCGCTTTGCAGGGTACGCTGCGCTTACAGGATCTACAGAGCTCGCCGAATGACATCGGCGCCGATCAAGCCCAGCAACTTTCCACTTCCGGCCAGGCCGTAAGCGAATTCGGCGGCAGCTTTTGGGTCGACGACATGGCGGGTTTTCCTCTACCGCCGTTGGACCTGGATCCGCTGCCTCCCGGGCTCTTCAGCCCTTGTTCGGGAACGTACAAGTAAGCAGATCTGTTCTCTTTGTCCTTCTTCATATCTTTTTCTTTTCTTTCTTTTTTTCTTTTTCTCTTCTTCCTTTCAAATTCTTGATATGATGTTTGAAGGGATCTCTTGTTTTTAATTCATAATTTTCTCTCTCTCTCTCTCTCTCTCTCTCTCTCTCTCTCTTTTAGAATCTTGCTTTTATTAATCTACAAATCCGATGATTCGGAACCCATAAAATTCAAAGTTTCTTCCAGCTGGGGCTGTTCGCGCGGCGAATGCGTGCCAAGGGCCGGCAACGGCGCGAACGGCGAGGGCGTTGCCGATGTCCTTTTATCCTTGAAACACGCAGTGGTGCATCCTGGAAGTCCGACAGCTGGCTATTATCCTACCGGGGCTGGCTCTACCGCAGCCCATCACTACTCACAAGACTACGTGCAGAATCTAGGACCGTCGGTTCCGGGTCCGGGTCATTACGGTTCTGCATCCGCCATGTCCGTCAATGTCTCGATGAACATGACGATGAACATGAACATGCACTCTGGGTAAGAATTTTTTTCTTTTCTCTTCTTTTTTCGTTTTTCTTCTTTTTTTTTTCTTTTATATAAATGTTATTATATTGAAAAATCAATTAAAATGAAGATATATTTATTATATATTTATCTCCTGATAAATATTATAATAATATTATCTACTGATTTTATTCTAATTATTATCTACTATTTTTATAATATATAATATGCTCTTTCTCTCTCTTTTTCTTTCAAACTAATTAATATTCATACAAAATATATAAAAAATTAATTAAAAGATTTGCCTTGAATTTTCATTCTTAATATCGTCTTCAAAACCCTTATTCTTCAAGAATCTTAATCTTCATTATTCCTATAAAAATATTTCTCTCTTCCTATAGTAGTCACCATCTCGTTTTCTACATCCTCTTTAAAGAGAGAGTGCAGTTATTTAATCTTACCCCTACCTTTTGACATACATCTATATATATCTTCTATCTTTGTGCGCGTATATGTTTCTAGATACGAGCAAAGCTATTCGTCGGCTTGGGGTGTGGAACCTCTTTTAAGTCCCGCCCCTCAGTACGGCAATCCGGTGGAGGCGGCGGCGCAAACGACCGTAAGGGTGAATCAGGGCGCACCGGCCAATAGCGGCTTGATCGGCGGCCATTCCCATTCTCACCCCCAGCCACATCATGGTGGTGGCCGGCTGCAGCTCGGGGGTGAACACGCGATATGCATGGGTACGACAGGTCCGACCGCGACGGGCGGCGTCACCCCCGACGATAATGGCAGACCCAATCTGTGCAGGATATGCGGCAAGTCATATGCCAGACCTAGCACTCTCAAAACTCATCTGCGTACACATTCTGGGGAAAAGCCGTTCAGGTCGGTATCCTTGAACGGAATAGTAAACGGGACATCTAAAATTAAATTAAATTAGTTAAAATTTGTCAGAAAAAAAAAATCTATTTATCCTAGAATATTCAATTTTATTTAATTGTATTCATTTTAGGAAAAAATTACTCTAGTGACAGTATTAATAAAACACTGAAAAAATGATCTGTATTTTCTTCCCATATCGTGAGATTATTAAATTAGAAGAAAATATAAAAAGGAAAGGCTAATTGGGTGCGGAGAGAGCTCTAAGAACGGCGTCTGGGCTCTCCCCTCCTCCCCCCAATTAACCTTCCTCTTTTATATTTTCTTCTGATTTTATCCCGCTTATTATTATTATTTAATATTTTAAATTTAATATTTTTAATTAATATGAAACTTAATATTTTTTGAAGATGCCACGCGTGCTCGAAGGCGTTTAGCCAAGCGGCGAATCTGACTGCTCACGCGAGAACACACTCTGGGGAAAAACCATTTCGATGTCCAGTGTGTGACAGAAGATTTTCTCAAAGCAGCTCGGTGACTACGCATATGAGAACGCATTCGGGCGAACGACCCTATAGGTACGTATCCGAAATTAATTGTAAATTTTTCTAAATCGACCAAAGAACAAAAATCTCAACAAATTTCTACAAATAGTTATTTTATTAATTTTTTAATATATATATATATATATATATATATATATATATATATATATATCTTAATAATAAAATTTATAAAATATGTAACTAAGAATACCCTTAAACAGGATGTTTCCTAATAAGTATTGATGGATTTAGGATACAAAAGTAAAAAAAAAGTTCATATAAATATATATGTTTGATATATGTAACTCCAAAACAACGTCATATCGGATACATGTTATATGAATTTTTTTTCTTTTTTTTTTATGTCCTGAATCCATCACTTCAATACTTCCCAGTTATTATTAGGAAACATTGTATAATTTTCTATCAATCCAATTTTCTTTAAGGAATATTTTAACCGTTTAATTTTTTCACTAATTATTCATTATAATTTCCTATTATTATACAGGGTGTTTCAGGTCAGATCAATGAAATTTTAGGGTCTTATAACTTTTTAACGAAGTTATTTTCGGACTTATGTTTATTGGAACTTTTTTGTTTCAAATTCAATTTTCTATAAGACCCTTCATTGACTTGAATTCATTAACTCTGGTATACCCTATATATGTTAATTTTTTATGCTCTCTCATATCATTTAGAATGATTAATATTCTTTAACAATTACTCATTTTTTTCCAGATGTCGATTCTGCAAGAAGGCGTTCTCCGACAGCTCGACGCTCACCAAGCACCTGCGTATTCACTCCGGTGAGAAACCGTACCAGTGTAAGCTATGTCTGCTTAGATTTAGTCAGAGCGGTAATCTCAATAGGCATATGAGAGTTCACGGCGGTTCCCTGACGTGACACAGTCCTCGCGCATCAACACAGTCCACGATGATGATGATCGATGACAGCGGTGCTGCGCGCCAGTTTCCCAAATGCTGTCGTATACCTGTGATTCGATTAAGAACAAACTCGCCAGAAAAATAAAACATAAGGCGAGCGTGTCTCTCATTATAATATACATATACATATAATTTAATACTAGAATAATTAATTTTTATCAGTATAATTAATTGAAGAAAGAAGTTTCGATATCTCGTCTGTGTACTTTACAAAAAAATCATCGTGAATAAATGTACAGTAAACCAATTGTCTGCAGAAATTAACTGTGTTAATTGCATCAAATTTGTTTTATTGACATATGTTTTACTGACAGCTCTTGCATTGGACTGTGCTACAGATCTGTGCTTGATCTCGTCGTATTTTTCTGGCAAACTTTTATATATTTTTAGTACTAATCATCTCTCTACTGATATCATTGCGTACAACAAATGTATAAAATCTATAATCTTTCTGCCGAGAAAATTTGTAGCATCTTGCACAATTTGTATTGAATAGACTTAGCTATCTGGCATATAACTTTTCTGCATTTATGCCATCAAACTCGGCGAATTGTAAATTCCTAAAATTCGTAACAAAAAAAAAAATGTATAAAAATTTATACATTATTATGAAATTATGTAATGAAAATTACAACTAAATTATACACTAAATTATATATTGAACAGTATGTTTGTATGTGTGTAATTATAAAATTATTATTAGGAAATGAGATATATTCTCGAAATAAAATCGCGATCATACAAATCTTTGATAACTATGCCAGAAATTTTAAATATTATAAATAATATTACTCTTGACATACGATATTTAATATTTTTTGACATAATCAATTCTTTTAGATATATATTTGTTTTATTATCAACAATATTTCTCTCAGTTTTCTCAACATATTGCTTATCAAAAAATGCATAAAAAATTGCAATATTTATTTTTATAAATAACATTATTTCTTTTTAGTCATTTCATAAATACTACAAATATAATCTAATAAAATTCAAGTTTAATGGAGATATCAAATGATGATCACAAGTCAAACTGGGCAGAAACTTTCTCTCTCTCTCTCTCTCTCTTTTTCTTAAGATTAATGAAAGATTGTTTTACATGATTCTGATTGTTAACTCTAATTAATACTAGGCTCGTGCACTCTGTCTTACATGTATATTGGTTCAGGATGGGTGTAAAATAGGGTAATAGACTCGAGTGTGCAGCATATTTAACACAGCACACAGCAAGCAAAATTCCGTCGATATTATTGTACAAATATTGTATTTATTATAATTATTATTAATTATAATAATAATGTTGCTCGTTTTATCTCGACACCACCTTTTTTCAAATATTTATTCTATCGTCATCGAGTGTGTCAAGTGGCTCTTCTTCTTTTTTTTTTATGTTGTAGTTCGCTTCTCTTTTTTTTTTCTTTATGTATAATCGCAATGAACAAAGACATAGTTTTGGTGCCGTCGATTTTTACTTGTCGAGAAACGAAAAAACGAAAAACGAAATGAAAACAAAAAGAAGAAACAAATGTTACAGAATATCGTTTGATCTATCTATACAAGTATATTCGCATGAAAAGAACTCATTTAAAAACTAATTATTAATTAAAAGCAACATCTCTCTCTCTCTCTCTCTCTTTCTCTCTTTCTTTCTCTCCCTCTCTCTCGCTCGCTCATTTGTAATTCCACATTTTATATGTATTCCACAAGGATTATTTTTCTTCATGTGTTTCCTTCTTACAGAATTATCTCGAATAATCCTCATCTGCGTTTCAATTCACAAATCTCTCCGCATTTAAAACTATATATAAATGAGAACAATTTTCTCCGTAGTTTTCTTCTCAAGTAAATTATTTTCACTCTCTCGCTTTTTCTCTTTCTCTCTTACTTTCACTCACACTCACATTTTCTATATATATATACATATATATATATATATATATATATATATATATATATATATATTTATATTTATATATTTATATATATAATGACGTATTTATATTTTTGAAAAAAAAAAGAAATATGTATAATGTTTTTCTACGTTATGTCGATACGACTGCGCCATGACGAGCTGATTCTGTTCTCTCTTCTCTTCTTCTTTTAAGAAGTAATAAGATTTTTAATCTCGAGGACCATCTTGTCATGCTGTAGACGTATCTCATGTTTTTTATGTACGTAGTGTATTCAAAAATGTGTGTACATTTCTATCACGCGCTCTATGTATATGTATATGTATAAGTGTATTTGTGATGCTTTGTGTTTCTTCTCTCTCTCTCTCTCTCTCTCTCTCTCTCTCTCTCTCTCTCATACACACTCTTTTTCTCTCTCTCTCTCTCTTTCTCTCTGATTCTCATTGCTTGCTACGTTATTTCATGTTATTTTTCCTTCTGGTTTCTATAATCTCGGATTTTCTTTCTAGTCCAAATTGGAATGATTTTTCTTGCGTTTCTTCACTAGGAAAAGCAAAGGTTCTATCGCAACAATTTGCAAATTACATCTCAGACACACTTCCAAGAATACTAACTTCAGTCTATTTTTTTTTTCTTTCTTCTTAAATCAAATGATTTTTAACTCACCAAAGGCCATATTATATCATAAAGAATTTAATTTAAAAAAAAATTGTGTAATATTAAAAAATTTATAATAGACAGAAAAAAACTGTGATAAATTTTACAAAATTTAAATGTAAACAACTGTTATATATATATATAATTTTTATAAATTTTTTTTACAATCTTCGAATCACAGTAAATATTTTTTAGAAAATATATGCTTTTATTATATCAAAAATTTTAATTATATATATTGCATAATTTTCTTTCTGTCTTTTCCACGATTAACATTTAAATTTCATTAAATAATATTCGAAAAATTGGTAATTTATTATTTGTCAATAATGCGTTTAATCTAAAAAAATAATAAATTATGGGGAAATTTAATGGTGCGATTTTATTATTAAAATCACACATTAATTATTCAAAGAAAATTTTTAATTAATTTTTTTTTCACTAAATCGTATCAATAAAAAAAATAAAATTTATATATATATATATATATATATATATATATATATATATATATATAATTTTCTTTGAAAAAAGCCCTTAGTGAGTTAAATTACGAAGGCTATACTTCTTGTGACATATCAGCCGCTGAAAATTGAAAACAAAAATCATTTGCAACGTTCTCTGCAAATTCAATAATATATACATTTAATATCATTTTTTTATCACTTCATAATCTCTCTTAAAATTCTTCGCTAATTAGTATAAATTAATTATTATCTCACTATGTTTTTATAATAGTATCTATTCCATAATAAATTTTCAAAAAAATTGAAAAATTATTGAAATAAGAAATCGCAGAGATATGTTTCTCTGTAAAATAGATCATCTCCATAATATTCTTCCTTTTTATTTAATTATTGATGTCATTATATATATTATCATTTCTCCATAATTTATCTCAAAAAATTGTCCATTTCATTTTCCTTATTTTTTTGTCTCTTCTTAAATTCTTATCTTTTTCATAATTATATTCAAATGTTTTCAACATCGCAATTACTTCACTTAATCCAATAATCGTATTATAATTATAAATCGATAAAAAATCGTTTTTAGTATATACTATTTTTTTCCTCTTTCTCTTTCTTTCCTGCATTCTTTTTCTCTCAATTTTTCACTGCGTTTGCTGCCAATCTCGCTTTAAATCAATCAACCTCACTTATCAAAAGATGATCATTACAGTTGTTTTATCATAATACATATTTTTTATATTTTGCAAAAAATTCTATTATAGAAAGTAATGCTAATTATCGATGATTAACTAATTATAATATGAATTTCTGTCACGATAAAAGTACTGCATTATTCTGAAAACGCATCAAAACATTTGCTTAAAATAAATTGTTACATATGTTACGGATACTTTGCAAAATTTGTTTTGACATCCTAATCATCTTCTGTGTTCGTGTAGTATTTTCATAATTTAAAGTACACTTTTTCGTTTCAATATATAATTTAGCTTAGAGAATCATCTCTATTCTAAAAAAAAAAAAAATTATATTTCTAAAAAATCGCTGGATCGTTTGATATTTCACAGAGAATTATCGTTATATAATTATTGTTATATAATTATTTATCAAAAAATTGAAAACGAAAACAACACGTGCGAATCCAAATACAGTGTGACAAATTTAATGACTCGGTAAGAATATCGAAATATTTGTATAATTAGCGCTCTTCAATTATTAAAACTAGGGTAAATAATTGTGCAGGGAAAGAATTTGTTTTCGTTTCTTTTTTATTCATTAAGCAAATATACTGAGATGTAAAATATTCAATATGATACACAACTATTCGAAATAAACATAATGATAGGAATATTATAGTGTAAGACGTATCGCGACATACAATCAAGGATAAGACAAAAAAATGAAAAGAATCGATTTTAAGAAATTAGGACGTTGCGATATTTCTTCCTAAATCAAAAATATTAAGGAAATTGCTTAAGAAATTAAGAGAATCGCTCATTAATATCTAACAAGATAAAAATCAAAAGACGTATCTTGATGAAAGTAATTAATACATATCAACTACATATAATAATAATCAAATTTATACGGCAATGAAACTAAACATAATATCGCGTACAATACTTTATATTTTTTGCAACACTCATTTTCGTGAATAAAGCCCTTCTTTTTTTTTGTTTTACAAAAAAGGAAGAACTGCTTAATTTGCTTAACATTCGTACTAAACCCTTTCAATTATAATTATTATTAATTCTTAAGATCATGATCCTAAAGATCATTATCTAAATATCAATGACTTTCATTCATGAATAAGTTTCTTTCATGTATGTTCGTTTCAATCGCGCTTTTCCTGCACTATGTCATCATTCACTTTCTTTTAGTATATTTATTACAAGTTGATTCAACTTGCGCGCACAAATTATATATATAAATGCATTATATTAGGTTGATTAAAAATTTGATTTGTTTCTTTCTACTATGAGAAAAAAAAATAAAATTAAAAAATAAAATTTAGCAAAAAGTAAATTATCTTTTTCTCTTGATCACAATCTGATATTATTATATCAATGGCAAACTATTTTCTGCTTTACTTTTCTTTGAAAAGAAATAGAAAATAGAAATATTTAATTACTAATTTAATGTAATTAAATTATAACAAAAACAAATATTTCTTTATACATGTGTACTAATGATAGTACAGTTGAATGTACATACATATATATTATTGTATATTATATATTTAAAAAAATATGTTTTCCATCAAATTTTCATTATGTTCACTACTATAGAATCAATAAATTATACAGAATCATTAATTATTCACTTTTGTGTGTATGTGTATCATGGATATTTTAGATTGATAAAAAGATTTATTCATTTTTGCTTTAAAAAAATATCTTGATTTAAAAATTTTTTAAATTTGATATTAATATATTACATGTTTTATATAGAATTATCTTATTCAGAGTTATATAAAAATAGGAATTGTTTTATTTAGAATCAACAAAGAAAAAAAATTTTTTTAATGATTTCAGCAAGATTTGCGTATATGGGAAAGTTTTTTTCTTTTTTATTAATCAACCCAATATATTTTACATTGTGTTGTGTTGTATCGAATATACATTTGCAAATCTTAATATTTATCTCTCTTCTGTTTAATTAATAGTATTTCTATAGAACCTGATTAAACTTTATTTATTGTAAAATTTAGATATTATTTTCTAAATTTCTTGTGTAAAAAGGAAAAAAGTGCGAGAAAAAGCGCAGCTAAACCAAACAAATCTATGTTGTATAAAATTACCAGAAACTGGAAGATAGATCGCGAGATAGACCGACTGTCTTCATTATACTGTCATCATTATGCTCTGTCCAACTGTATTTGGTTTAATCGCAAAAATTACATCAAAATGCATTCCATCCGTGCGGCTCTATAAATGTAAAAATGCGAGCAGAAAATCACATATATGCACAAGTAGACTGCAACTTTCACGTTCATATTCTTTTTCTCTCTTTCTCGAGCGCGCGCGCGCGCTCATTCTTTTCTGTTTCACACATACCCCCACATATACACACGCACATTTTGCTTCTATCATTCTTTTATTTTTTTCTCACTCTTTCTTTTTTTATAATCAATTTGATTGAATGCATTAGTGCGCACTGATGCCTTAAAACCTGCTAACTTATATAAACTAGGCAAAGGCATGAATATAAGAGCCTTGATCAATAACATGATCAATATATATTCCATTTTTAATTTTGACTTCAATATATATATTAATCTTTGCTGTTAGAAATATAAAAGTGAAATTTCTAAAGTGTATAATCAATTATTCTTTAAGAATTTACTAAATATTTATACACTTCATATAAGCCTTACGAGAACACTGTATAAATATTTTTTGGCAATATAAATTAATAATTAGAAAAATATTTAATTTTATGTTCAATTTTAAGATTTCCTGCTGCTTTATGACATTATTTTATACAATTATGAAAATAATAAATGAAGAAAAGATAGTCAAAATTTCATTTCAATTTTGTATTTATTGGTAATTTCAAAACAGTTTTCTCGTATATCGCAAAAAAAGATTAATATAAATATATTTTTATCGGTCTTAAAATATTAATATTAATATATTAATATATTAATATATTAACATTAATGGATTATTAATTTGTAATGAATAATTACTAATTATAATATAATATTAATTATAATTTGATAAAATGTTAATAATAGAAGATCCTATTTTTCTCGTCAAGTTATATTAATAACTACGTATATTCCGTCAATGTTATGATAACTTGTGGTAAAAAGCATCTAACCCAATTTGACGACTTATGTATACATACATCTTTATTCCAATTTGTATACAAAAGTTTATGTAAAGTTATGTATAAACTTGTATCATTTTTGTACAACTCGTTACGCAAAAGTTTATGTATGTATCTCTACATCAATTGATCTACGAATCTTTATGTAGCAATTTATATTCAAGCCTTTAATACACACCAGAGCGCGCACTAATATTCAATAAAATTCATCTATTTCTCCCATTCATACTTTCTTGCTCTCTGTTCTTCTCGTCTACTTCTTATGTCATTCTCTCTCAAGCACAGATCTCCCTCTAGAGTTTCTCGGAAGAAGTGGAGCGGACAGATTTTATGGGGCAGTCGTATCGGCCGTTCTTTCGCCATCATTATTCCCATCGCTGGAGAAGAAGTAACAGCAATTACTTCCAGTTAGCTTATTAACTGATTCAATCTAATCATCAAGGGGATAAAATTAAGGGTGGTGTAGTGCTGTGCTGATGTAGTAGTTGCAGCTCGAGTTTAGTGTGTGACTTGGGGGCGGGGGTATAAAGGGGCAGAAAAAGGGGGCTAAAAGGTAGATAATGGGGGAAGGGCTGAGTGGTTCGTTCACGTTATCAGAGGGTCGTTATTATTATATTATTCAAGGTCAACGGGGGCTCGGGGCGGGCGGGCTCGGCCGGGGATCGGGCTCGCTCACTATGCTGTGTGGTAGACCGGGCAGTCCGGCGGTGGGGGCCCCGGCCGCGGGACCGCCGCCGCCAGGCCCGCCGGCGGCGGCCGCACCCACCACGCCCGCGGCAGACGGGGGTCCGCCGCCGCCGACCGCAGCGGGGGGGCCCTGCGGCCCTGCGGGCCCGCTGCTCGCACCTCCCGCGCCGCCGGCCCCGCCGCCCGCGGCCCCCGTCACCGTTACGGCAGACGAGGACGAGGAGTTGGGCCCGCCGATTCCGCTGCCCCCGCCCCCTCCAACACCGGCCCCGCCGCTACCTCCGCCACCGCCGGCACCAGGCACCGGGGGTGGGGGCGCAGTATCGTGAGGAGTCGTCGAATGCGCTGTCTGTTGAACCGGCAGCGCCCCCGCATAGTATCCGCCGTTGATGCCCTCGGAGTAACTGCTGAAGAAAAGAGAAAGCGAAAAACAACATCATGGGCGAGACCTTGAAAATTTCGCGCGCCACTTTTTTTCAGTACTTATGTAGTAGAGTAGCTTTTATTTGTAGTGTGTAGAGTAGCTTCCAATTTTCTTTTTCTTTTTGACTCTGTGTGTGACTTTTCATTACGCTCTAAGTGGCGCTCTAGGTGTGCTCTAGGTAGAGTAGCAATCGTTCCTCGCCAACGAGAACAGGAACGCGAGAACGCACACACAGGTCATCAAGATTCCCGAGAACGGAATCGTCTTTTTCTTTGTCTCTTTCTTTCGTTTCATTTTCTATATAAGTCTCGTCTAAGCGCTTAGTCTTTATACTCTATACACACACGCATCGAGAGATTTTGTCACGCTCGAGTTTCACGATCGCTTTCGGACTTTCACTCGGAAGAGAAGAGAAGTTAACATCTGCTCGAAAAGCCGTTTCTGAAAATTACCAGAGATACAGTGTTACTCATATCACGAAATTGATCTAATAATATTTTAAGAATTTTTCCGTTAAATTTTAGTTAAGGTTTCTGGCTCCTCTTTCCTTGTTGTTACAATCGCCATCTTAGACAATTCAACTGGATATTTCAACGTTTAATATTCTTCTTTCAGCAATTTTAAAAATTTTTATTACGATTTTTCCTTATTAAAAAAAAAAAATTATTTTTTTCTATTCTCTACAAAGAAGAAAAAGTGTATCCTTTTTTAAAATATTTTTATCATTTTTCTGAAATTCTTTCATTATTTTGCTAGTACTGTGTGAAAATTGTTTTAATAAAAGATATAAAAAAATTTTGGAAGAAATGGACCTTATATTTTTATATAAATAATTTTAAATCTTTTTTTTCTTTTCAATAAATGTGTTTTTCATAACTTTATTTTAAGCATAATTTTAGTTTCTTTAAATTATAATATAAATTTAAGATAGTTTAGAATTTAGAATGTCACTTTTTAAAATTTTCAAAAATAAACAAATGATGATAAACCAAAAAACCCATTAGCTTATAAAATTATCCGTCTTATCCATTTTCTTTCTTTTTCTCATCATGTTTATTTATTTATTTTTTTTTAGTTTTTAAAGCCTTTTGATATATCTTTAATTTTAATTTTAATTTTTAATTTCATTTATTCCATTTTTCCAATAATATATTTTATATCTTCTTATTATATATGATAGTAATAATAAATAGTATAAAATATTATAAAAATAATATAAAAAGATTCTCGCTCTCTTCAATCAGTCTTAAGGTATTATGACATCATAACCCAATATAATAAGTTATATGTTCTGAGATTAGCGCCATATACACGCAATTCGTGTCTTGATTTTTTAGAAAGAGCAGAGAGTATATCATATATATATATATATATATAGATATATACAAATCAGCACTTGTCAGGAAGATTATGAAGTCAGAAGCAACAAATCATAAATTATTTTTCTCGCTAATACGAATCAAAGTAAATTAGTTTCACAGCCATTCGTCTTTAAGAATATAAATTTTAATATTATAAATAAATTGAGAATATAAATTAAAATACACATACAAAAACTCTCTTTTTAATTGGTATTCTCTAATAAATCTATGTACGCGTGTTTTAATGAATGTTTTTTCATGAAGATAAACATTTTTTACAATAGTCGAAAATTGATCTATTGATATACGAACATAAATACGAACCAAAGCCTTTGATTAATTAAGAATCATAAAAAAAGAACTAATTTAATTCGACGCATAGTGCGAGAAAAAAAATTCATGCAATTTTTTTGATGTCAAAACTTAAAATGGCGCTGCAGTGAGGGACCAGGAGCCTTAATACAATAAGAAGGAGGGAGAAGAGAGCAGGCATATGTATAAAAACAAATTTTTACAGTTCGCGTTATCAGAAAAAATATATAAATGATACATTCTTAGTACATTTTTATAGCTTACGCTATAGAAAGATACAAATAATATATTTCTAAAATGTACAATACGAATCTTTATAGATAATTTTTTACATAAATTTGATCAATTTCGTGACAGTCACTGTATCCCTTTTCCCCCGGTGATTTGCAATCAAAGAAAAAAGAAGAGAGAGGAATGTAAACATCGTATATAAATGTAATATACTGTGTCAATATAACTGCATATATATATATATATATATATATATATATATATATATATATATATGCATACATATATATACATATATACATATATATATATATGTATTTAAATATCCGTCTACGTCTTTTTTTTTCATTCAACAAATCGTGAAGACAGACTTCTTTTTTTTTTAATTATTTTTCGAACTCTGAGAATCGCGAGAGGCAGGGGGAGACAGGCAGACAGAGCCTGGCTGGGGAAGAGGGCGCTTACCCAGTCGAGGAAAGGAAGTATTCCTTGTTCACGCAGTTGCGCAGGCAGTCGGGTATGCGGCCGACGATCGCCCGTCGTATCTCGCTCGCGGCCATCTCGCGTAACTCGGTGCAGCTTGCATCACTATAGAAGGCGGCATGTGGGGTGCACAGTAAATTGGGCGCATCTTTCAATGGACCTGTACAATATACATTGCAAAATCGACGATCAAGAAAATCAAAAGCAACGCAAATATGATTTAATGACGTCCGATATTTTTTCAGAAGACGTATATAATATAGAAAAATGAGATTAAAAAAACTGGTACTTTTCTTATATAATATATATAAGTCATGAATAATTCTATATAGAATGTAATATATAATAGACAATCTTCCGTGATTCTGTGTATTGAATATAAGATATAAATAATAAAATTGCATAGAAACTTAGATTAATTTAATCTATTCTTACTAATATTTTTATTAATTATATATACATATAGAATTGCCAGAAAAATTATATAAAATTATTTTTACCATAAAATATACGTCTTCATTATGACTGCTTCTCTTTTTCTTATTTCTTTCTCTTATGTCACTACTATCTTTTTTTTTCTTTTATTTTTTTTTCTTTAAGCCATGAAGGAAGTTTGGAAAGGTAACAAATAGTCAGTTGAGACGGAGTTAGGCACCGGGACAGATAAGACTCACACTGATTCGCGGACTGACCCTGAAAGACGTTGTATGGCTCGTTTTCATGAACATCTAACGCCGCCGCGCGAATTCGACCTTGTTTGAGCGCTGCAGCAAGCGCATCGTCGTCTACCAGACCACCTCGCGCTGTATTGACTAAAAATGCTCCAGGTCTCATCTACAAACAATAAATACAAACATGTTTTTTTCCTCATAAAATAGTTAACTTATATTATCATTTTTACTTTATTATATATGCCACAAAAGTTATAATTATTAATGTTTTTTAACTAATTCAAATAAAATAAATAAATTTCGATAATATATTCCCACAGATTTATTAGTTTCGCAGTAAATAATAATGTATAAATTAAATTATACATTATCGTATCTCTGAATATAATGTCAAAAATATGTACTGATAAACTAGTAACAATTAATAAATAATGAATAATCTTTTAAAAATGCTGTGTCTTTGTAATACAAATTATTTTCCTTTTATAATATAATAAAATTGATTTGTAAAATCGATTAAATTGTACTATAAAGTCTCTAAATATCGAGTTTATATAAATATTCCTTATAATTTTATAGATACATTCACATATACATATATAAATATAGTATATATATGTGCGGGTGTGCGCGTGTACATACCTGTTTGATAGTATATTCGTTTATTAGATGGTGATTGTGTTCGTTCAAGGTACAGTGTAGAGATACACAATCTGATTGAAATAGCAAATCCTATAATAAAAAATAATTTTGGTTAAAAAATGAAAAATAATTATCAAAAATTTTCAAAAATTTTCAGTTTGTTACATATATAATCAATTATAAAATTTTTTAAATATATTCTGATTAAATATAAGAATAAATATATAATTTTTCTCTTCGACATATAAAGTTTCAATTTATATTAAAATATTGCAGTAAGAAATTTAACTTACTTTTACATATATAATAAAATTGATTTAAAATTAATTTCTTTTAATAATAACATCAAAATAAATTAATTGCTAACCATTAATATCCAAGAACTTTACATTTTATGTGTAGAATAAAAATTTATTATTCATCACAATATTATACGAAAAAAATTTATATTGAAAATTATCATTTTGAAATAAAAATATAATAGTTAAACTTAATTTCTAGAATAGCAATTTAGGCTGAATATAAAATAGATTAAATTTTTATTGACATATATATACAAACGCTATTATTAACCCTCTATGGGCCCGTGTAACTTTCAGGTCACATTTCAATTTATCGATATTTTACCAAATAATTATGCGAACATTATAGGCCGCATGACTTGAAAGTCACATAGTGAATATTTAAAACAATTTAAATATTTAAAACAAATTTTTTTTTAATTTAAAACAAAATTTATTTAAATTTAATTAACATCAGGACAGGATTTAAAACAAAAATTCGGCCCATAGAGGGTTAAATATTACATTATATCATTATATTTAAAAATTTATACTTCCAAATCGATCTAACAGTTGAGACAATAATTAAAGTCTTTTATAATTATAGCTTCATAATAAATGTAAAGTGTACAAACCTGTAATGTGTAAACCCTGGTGAGACCTAACGATTTCTCGATGCCGTCTGGCAAATAAGGATCATAGAAGATGACAGTAAAGCCAAAAGCTTTGGCACGCAACGCAACAGCAGAACCGATCCTACCTAGGCCTACAATACCTAGTGTGTCACCCCGTATCCTTGCGCAACCAGTTGCTGCTTCTCTCACCTGAAACACATGCAAAACATGACAAAAGATTTATAACATACAGAAAATTATCCAACAATTTTAAAGCTCTCTAGTAGATCTTTCACTTTTAAATAATAATAATATATATTTTCAACAAAAATAATATAATTCTAATATAATGATAGTAGCTAAAAGTAAAATAAAAGTTTACTTGTTCTGGTCCTGTGAACTTTTTTCCCTCGCGCACCATATTCGCAAGCCAGTAAGTGCGTCGATAAAGATTTAGTATAAGACAAAGAGTTGTATCGGCCACTTCTTCAACGCCATAGCCAGGCACATTACACACCGCAATGCCGAGCTCGCCGGCTGCTTTAACATCGATGTTATCCACGCCGGAACCAATCCGAACGATAATTCGCAGCGTCTTGAACTTTTCCAAATCCTCCTTTGTCAAAATTATCGTGTGCCACATCAGTGCACCTACGGCTTCATTTAATACCTATATGAAAATCATCATACATATTAATTATATATCAATTTTCGTAGTATTTCTTTTAATTATTGCACCAAACATATATTAAATATATATTATATTAAAATAAAAAAAATTATATACATACATACATACATACATACATACATACATACATACATACATACGTACATACATACATACATACATACATACGTACATACATACGTACATACGTACATACGTACATACGTACATACATACATACATACATACATACATACATACATACATACATACGTACGTACATACATACGTACGTACGTACGTACGTACATACATACATACATACATACATACATACATACATACATACATACATACATACATACATACATACATACATACATACATACATACATACATACATACATACATACATACATACATACATACATACATACATACATACATACATACATACATACATATATTACATACAAATTCAAAAAATATATAATAATATTAAACGTAAAAAATTTTAGATATAAAATAGAGATATAAACAAAATAAATTTAGATACTGTATGAATTAATCCTTGTGATCCAATTATCCAAAGGAGCTTTGAAAGTTTCAATATTTTATTGAATGTGTAAATCTAGTGTTGTCAATGATAAAAAACTTTATTAAATTAAATTTATTAAATTTTATTTTATTAATTAGATGGATTATCTTCTTTTAATTTCGTTATATATTTCTCCCTATAATATTCTTATTATCACTGTTGATTTGTCTTTGTTCAATTATTAACGCTATGGTATATGTGTTATTTTTTTGTATATGACAACACTTAATATATACATCTTTAATATATACATTATGTATACATCCAACAGCTGTTTTTAAAATATCAATATATCTCGTCAATTTTAATATAATATTTTACAAAATATGTTACACAGAATTTTATATTCTCAAGATATATTTTCTGTGTGCCTTATAAATTTCCAAACACAATAAAAACACAAGAAAAAAAATTTTATGATGATAAAAATGCTAATTTTGATTCTTATTCTTATTGTTCACAATAAATTATAACATTATTTCTTTTTTAATAAAGAAATTTTTCAGATATAAACATCAATTATTATAAACTCGTGCATGCAAAGTAAACCGTCAACGTCATGCAAGAATCTGTAAAATCTAAAATAATTGAAATGTAAATTGCATACAAATATAAATTGATACATTGTGTAAAAATCTTTTTTTAAATTAGAAAAATAAAGAAACAAAGATCAATATTTCAAAAATTTAGAATTCTATTCCAATTATATATAATAAAGAGAAAAGAAATATATGAGCCAAATGCCTTGTTGTTAAAGCAAGCTGTTGAGTTTCTTTTATTTACATCATATTTATCACATGCAAAGATTGGTAAAAATCTAAATAAAAATTGTGAAATATTTTTAAATTAATATTAAATCCTTGTGCTCTTGTATATACAAAGATTTACAGAGATAGATTCATCTCGACAAGAACATATTATGACTCTATTAAAATGTCACTTCTTTTATTCATCAAATAAGTACAGTAGTAGTATTTAATGTAGTATTTAATGTAAATAAAAACATCAGAATATAAATATTAGAAGATATATAGAATATTTCATAAATTCATAAAACTTTCAAACCAAATAGTTACAGAAAACTTTTAAACAATATTTGTGACACAACAATACTGACAAAAATCTTGTAACAAAGTTTGTTTCGAGTTCAATTAATCTTTGTAATATTCTATGTCTTGTACTAATAATGCTAATTTTAATATTTCAATATTTTAATATATCTGTCTTATGTAAAATTATCATATATAATATCAACTTTTTAGATATTGTAATATTCTAATAAGAGTTTAATTTTAACGAAATTTTAATGTACATTTCTGATTACCTTCTCATGTATCTCTGAAGTAGACTGCGCATCACAAAAGGCAACAGTCGCAACATCCTTGAGAATGGGCATCTCAATGGAGCAATCGCGACCATCGAGAAGTGCAACCAGTGGTCGTGTCTGAATCGGTCCGTTGGCGATCGGACCCCTCAAGTTCTCCATACGAGGGCGTTTGGGCATCATCTTCCGTTTGTCCATCGGTCAGCAGACCGCCCCCCCTATTTTTATTGTTTTCACTGTGCGCTCTCAGTGTCACTAGAAAGAAAAATTACGACCGCTGCCCTCCCCCTGCCACTCTCCCTCCAACAACGGTAGAAGATGACAGTATCTATTTATCAACAAGACACTCGCAGCGGAGGTGCCTCTTCTAGTCCAACTAGTACAATGTTTCAGCACTCCCTTTGTTTTTTCGGCTTTGTCACACAAACTGCTTTTGCAACACTGACTTCTGGTCGATCTTCGAGCAAGAACTGCCAAATCTCCAATGCATCACGGCTCAATAAACACCGTCTCCTGAAATTTATACAAAACAAAAAATAAATTTTATAATATATATATATACATATATATATATATTTATATTATATTTATAATATAGAATTGAGTTGCAATTTCTGTTTTATTTTATCTGTCATATTATAATTATATATTGCATAATTTATCAAACTCATTTCGTTATCATCAATCAATTATATGTCTCTACAAGACATAAATCTCTGTCACATAATATTACGTACACATCATTTTGCACAATAATGGTAATTTACACATTTAGAAGGAATATGTTATATTCTACACTAGTCTATCATATTATGTACCATTCGAGATAAAAAAAAAAAATTAATTTTCGATAACAAAAATAAAAATTGCGAGAGACGATCTAAACGATACGAGGTCACAGAGAAGGCAATCAGCATTCGGTCAAACGGCGTGCTCGAGTCGTTTGCCACCGCCGCTTCGCTTTGCGACTTTTTAGGTTACCTTGAAATGCGCCGGCTTAACCTGCGCAATACAATAGCGCGTTGGCTTGCTGTGGCTGGCTGGCCGACACCGAATATCAGACTGCCTCCGGATCCCGAGCACGGCGACGAAGGGGACGTGGTTTACGTTACAAGAGTGATTGTCGGGGAAAGAAATGAGAATCGAAACGGAAAAGGGATCCGAGGAGCGAATTGCGAACGGCAATCCAGAGAGAGGAAGGCGTTCTCGCACAGATGCGGCACGAAACGACATGGAACGGAACGGAACGGAACGGAATGGAACGGGACGGCACGCCACAGCGGCGCTCGAGGGCGCTGGGGCTGATGTTTTCGGCGACGTTAATAGCGAGGGCACTCTCCTTCTCTCTCGCGACCACGCGCGGACTCGTTTCCAACCCGTTTTCGGCGGCGGCGGAGACGAAGCCGATTGAAAACCAGTCATTATTAATGTCCGCGTTCGCGATAGTGTTGCACTTTCTATACATCCTTTATTCCTCGCGGTTTCTCTTCACCGCGTTAAATATGGGACTTTTCTAGCAAGAAGACACAGATAGATGTCACGCAATTGGCTATTGAAGAATTTTTAAAGACCCTTAAATTTATCTCTATTTGACAGCTAATCATATGATATTGTGTTTACCTGTGCTTCGTGCTAGAAAGCTTCCTATGTTAGAAAAATGCAAGAGAATGCGTGTATAAAAGTGTCGACCAATTATCTATGTGTGCCACTTTCGCGATATTTTATGATTGAATGTACAATGTGTCTCAATATTCTACATATATCGAAAAATCGTTGTTAAAATTATAAAATCGTATATTTACCTTAGTTAATTTATTGTTGTAGTCCATCTATTTTTTTATTCTCATTTTTGATCATTTGTACGTGTCAAATATTGAAAGATGTCAAAATATTAATGAGAGTGACGTTTATTATATCGAACAATGTACAATAATTAAATTCTTGATTAATTTTATTTTTTATGAATAATTAAATCTTTATTAGGATTATATATATATATATATATATATATGTATGTATGTATGTATATATCACTGAGCTATTACAAATAATAATTCACAATTATTCAAATATATTTGTTATATATTTAAGAGAGCTGATAAATATATTAGTTATATTTTATTAAATTACTTTATCAATTACTACAAAGTCAAAAGAATAATGAGTTGTATAGAAACATAAAGATATTTTTCAAATTATGAGCTAAAGAAAGCGAAAAAACAATTAACGGAACTTTGACAAAGATTCACAGATATGACAGACTGGCCCTCGGTTTTATTAAAGTTGAGCTATCATAGTCTTTGAGTACTAGTAATTTTGGCTTTATTACCTTTAGTTTACTAAAATGCATTTTTACACTATTAACTTCAACTCTACAATTTTATTATCCTTAATTAGGCATTTCATTCAGTTAGGCTTTTTAGATAGTTTTATTACAAATTATAATTTTAATTTCAAATTATAATTTTAATTTTCGCTTTATTAAGCCTTGGTTTCTGTAATTTTCAACTTTAACTCTAGTTTCAACTTTAATTATACTTTTACTTTTATAGCTTATGCTTTGCTACTTCTATTTCTTATCGTCTTAATGTTTTTAATTATAATAATTACTAAAAAATGATACAAAACAGTATCAATTAATAATATGCAATTTTATATATGCTTTAATTGATAGTACATATCAGTTTTTTTCCCATCTGCCTTCTTGTGCTGGAAAACTTATTAAAAATACAGGTTGTTCCAGATCAAGTCAATGAAACCTGTCTTACAAGAAATTAAATTTGGAATAAAAAAAATTCCGATAAACATAAGTCCGGAAACGCTTCGTTAAAAAGTTATAGCTAATAAACTCTCTGTAAATAATTAGTTATGATTAAAATTTAATAAGAATATTTTTATATTTGCATTACAAATGTAATGTTTACGCAAAGACCATCAGAGTTTTTTTTCTCAAGTTTCTGCTTTTTTCCGTTGTTTTGAGTTTATTTTCTTTTGAACGTCTTATCAGAATTAAATGAAATTGATCTCACTTAGTTTGTTATTTGATTATCTAGATTTATATCGCTTTACTTTTTTCAAGTAAAGGGTTTTAAAACTATTTTTAAAAAGCATTTAAAAATGTGATCTTTCGAAGCTTATTAGCTATATCTTAACGAAGCGTTTCCGGATGTTTTTATAGGAACCTTTTCATTTCATATTTAATTTCCCATAAGATTCTAAAGTTTCATTGATCTGGAACAGCCTATATATATGTGTAAGTGAAGTACTTGTGTAACCACGATTGAACTACCTTGTGGCAATGAGACAGTTTCAAACGCGATGTTTTCACTTGACAAATATTCGCATGCCATGATTCAAATGACGTAGTATCAAATGGATGAGGTAATATTGGCGTAACAATGTTGCAATGTTTATTGTTTCAAATTTTGTTATCTATTTAATCTTTTACGTTTTAATTTCTCTCTCTTTTCCTTTTTTTATCTATATTCTTTCTTCATTTGTACTTTTCATTTCAGTGGGATACATTCGTACAGGACGCCTGAATTTTGGAATATCGTGTACGTGTGCATACACGCGTTACGTGTATATATATATATATATATATATATATATATATATATATATATATATATATATATATAAGGTGGCGTGCGTAATCGGGAATGTAGTACGCGTAAGGAAGACTATGGAAAACGAGATCGCTGCTGGCCTCAGCGAAAGCGAGCTGCGAGGACACGAACACTAACGCTAACACGGACGACTCTGCCGAGCTAAGCACTTTGACTTGGGCACATGTTGTGCCAACTCAGCGAAAACGTAAGCTCCTATCATCGAAAGCAGAAAGGGGAGGGAGGGAGAGGGGGAGAGGAGGGATTGAGAGAGTGGGTGAGATTAAGCCCTTGTTCGACAGCTGGTAGCGTATATCACGCGTTATGTATATGCATCGTTCAACGACAACGAAGGCAACATGTCGAGGAAGTATACTTTAGAATTTTGGAATGAAAAGACTGTTTATACATGTGTGTGTGTGTGTGTGTGTGTGTGTGTGTGTGTGTGTGTGTGTGTGTGTGTGTGTGCGTGCGTGCGTGCATATGCCCGCCCAAAAAATGATAGGTCATTAATCACATTACGACAAATCGTCACACTTTCGGTAAAATTAGGGCATGTACGATTTATGAAATGTTTGATGAATTCTATTATTAGCAATAAATATTAGCATAAAGAGAGAGAGAGAGAGAGAGAGAGAGAGAGAGAGAGAGATATTTCATTCATTTCGTTACGTAAGTACATTATAATGCATTACACACGCACATATAAATGTAAGTAACAAAGATGGGTTTTTTTTTATAACGTATATACATTATAAAAAATCGATAGATTAAAATATATTAAAAATTTCCAAAAACGCACACACATACAATATAGTATCCTAAATAAATTATATTTCTCTTCAATCATGATTTTTCAAACTCCGAATTTTTTTTTATGAAGATTAATATTAATATAAATTGATTGCTTTATAATCAACGATAACATTTAAATTAAATATAATTTCTCACTCCCAAATCTCTCATACACACACACACACACACACACACACACACACACACACATATTTTTCGATATTTAGAAATCGCACACTTTTTTTCTGTAATTTAGATAAGTAAAGAATATAGACGATCCCTTACATGGGACGCCTCGACCAAGTGGTTAAGCTCAACCCTTCAACTTAATCCCGGCATGCAACAGAGCCTTTCGATACAGAGGGACAAAGACGGACAGATCAGTGCTTAGAGAGGAGACCAAAGGGGGAGGACGCGAAGGACAAAAGCGGAGGTGGGAAATACAGGAAAGAGGGGGAGGGGAGAGGGAGGGAGGAGGGAGCGGAGTTACGAACGGGATGGGGCGCGCTATGAGGGCGAAGTTATCCAATTATTGTCTAACCTGGGAGCAACTTTACTTGGCGGAGAACCCATGGATGGGGTGGTAGGGATGTGGAAGGGAAAAGCTCGGTCCTGCCGGGGTCCTCCCCCCTCCTCTCCCCCTCACCCCATCCTCCACAATCGAGCCACGATAAAGTAAAGTTTGTTTCAAAACTTGCCGCTCTCGCGGATAGGAGGGAGGGAGGGAGGGAGGGAGGCAGAGAGTGAGAAAGAGAGAGAGAGCCAGAAGTGACTGGATTTTTGTTGGTGACACGTAAAATTCAAACAACTTTGCTTTTCAATAATTGAAGCGAGCTTTTTTTTTTTTTTATCGCGATCGAGACATAATGGATAAATCTAAAGATATCTGAGGATAATAAATCGTCAAGATGGTTTTTGAAGCTTTCAAAATTTATTAATATGCAACGCGTGTTTTTTCTTTCAACGAAAAACCTGCGTATCTTCTTCGGATCATTATCAGTGAAGAAGGTGGAATTTTTTTTTTATCAACACGAGCGCTACCGTGTATTATATCATGCTTTTATCTGACAAGTTCAAGGCAATTCTTCGATCAAAATTGCTGATATGGAAAACATCGCTATTCAAAATTGGCTTGCGTTCAAAAATATGTCTTCTCTTTTCTCTAAATAATAATACTAATAATAAAATATGAAAGACCGGGTGAACACGCGAGATTTATTATAAATAATAAAACAATAAAAATATTGAGAGATATCGAAATTTGTCAAAAAAATGCATGAATACTCAAACGCTGTCGTATCCTGTATTACTTCTCTTTTTTTTTGAACAATGTTCCGCGCGAAAAAAAAAAAAGATTCCGACAGAAGAGAAAGAAGAGAGGGAACAGAAAGAAAAACAAGCGGGAGGATAAGGAAGTCGTCCAATTATGACGGCGAGTATCGGTGTCGGTAGTTCGGCCATTCTCGTCCTCTCGAGAGGGAGGCAAAGGGATCCGTTGGAGGGGTTGTTGCTCTCTCCGCTCGCCTTCGTACCTTCCACCACCGTGAGTGAACGGCCAGGGGGAAGGGATGAGGCAAGGAGAGGCGACTACTTAAAGTTGGCGGAAAGTTTGGTTCGGCAGCAAAGTTAACTGAGTTAAGTTCTACGCTCCTAAAGCGAAACTTCGCTGCTTCTCTCCAGCGCCTCCTTCTCCTCCCCTTCTCGTTGTGCCGCTCCTCTCACCTCACTTCCCCCCATCTCACCATCCTTTCTCTCTCTCTCGAACGAACGAACGAACGAACGATGAGCGGTTTCTCCGCCGACATTCCGGCCGTTTGTCCGAAGGAATGAATAGTGTGTTTTGGGATTATTGCCTCTTCTTCGCGTTCACGACTTCCGGTGTGCCTCGCGTTAGAGAGAAACACAGAGAGAGAGAGAAGAGACTGAAAGTCTTGGCGGGATGTCAGTCATTATAAGCGACCACTTTTGGCGCAATCGCAAGCATATGCAAACAAACGTATTGTAAAGAAACATCGTTAATATTATTAATTATATTGGAAATTAATATCTCTATAATATATCATTTTTTTTCAAATATTATTTGGGAGAACAGTGTGTGAGAATTTTTTCGTTTTTCTCTTTAAAAAGAGATACTAATATAGGAAAATTAGATTACATTTATTTATAGAATGAAGCAAATAAAGGTGAATAAATTGATATAAAATAAAATTGATTGCGTTTAATTTAATAAATATTACACCCGCTCACAAACTAAACTCATTGAAGGATTAATTACCTATTCGTTTTACCAAAAATTTAAAAAAAAAAAATCAAAGAATTCGAAGCGTAAGCGAATTATACGACGAAGAAACTGCTTAACGCAGGCAATTGTGAATCTGTTGAACTCTGCAAACGCAGTTCGGCGGCCTTGAGGCTGCACTTCTCGCCGCTTTTCTGCACGCGTCGACACATATGCAACGCACGTGGCAAGAGATGCGGATTCTGTTCCTTTTTATCATCTCTTCTTCTTTTTCTTCTCTCTCTCTCTCTCTCTGTCAAATATATATATATATATATATATATATATATATATCTTTCTCTCTCGTAAGCATACATCGATGTAGGTAATACGTGAGTGCTCTTATTGTTAGTCTAATCGACTCACCCACTGACTCATTACATCGATTTCTCGAGCCGCTGCTGGTTCAAGAATTTCTCGTCGAGTTATTAACCCCTTTACATAGTGTGGTTGATATAGAAATTATATTTCACAATTTTCAAAATTTTATGTGTGTTGATGTTATAGATGTAGAATTTGTTAAATCTAAACAATCACAAAATTACAAATAAATGCAAAATACAATAAAAATTATATTATTTAAATTCAGAAAATTTAATAAATGCATGTAAGCAACTCTCATTATAAAATTAATAAAAAAGATATAATAATGGAAACAAAATAGGATTCGATATATTCATTCAATGGCATACTAATCGCTTTTCCATATTAATGCGATGTAATTCATAAGACTTACGTTTCCGGATATCAAGAATAAAGATAGAAGATAGAATCTGACGAATCATTGTGGAAATTAGATTTTACGGCATTCCTAGCCGGATTAAGATGACGTAATCGCAAATAGATAGATATACATTCCTTTCGCTATGCATACAAAGTTGCTGTTGCAAGCTTGTGCAATTTGTTTTGGCCAACGATATCGCCGCCATGGCATTCTTCGTCAATAAGCTAATATTATCGCACAACAAAAATTGCTTGCGTGTCGAATTTGGTGCAAACATCGTCTGTTGACATTGATCCGTCATGATAATTTTTTGTGGATGTAACGTAAATTAGAAAAAATTGATAAACAAAAAAATATGAAAAAATAAAAATATTAAAATATATATATTTTTTTTTATATATTAATAAATGTATATATATATATATATATATATATATATATAAAATATATATAGAAAAAAAATTTAACATTACGTAATATAAAATCATAAATGATTATATGAAAAATTGATAATGTATTGATAAACGTCAATCAGTGGTATATCAAACGTAATTAGCAATCGACCGGGTCATTTGCTTCCCACGCGACCAATGAGGCGTTGAAAGCATAAAGAGGATGAATGAATATACCGAGTGCGTGGCAAACATCTGTGATGACAATAAAGAGCTCATACGTACCATTGTACGTATAAAATATGTATCAAATTGAAAAAAAAAATCTTTTGTCATATAATTTATTAATTTTTTTCTTACTATTTTTAAAAATTTTATTAATTTTTTTGCCCTATTTTTATACATATCTCTATTCTATTTTTAAATTACTATATATTTTTATCATTACATGTTTTTGTTTCATATATATTTTTCATTACTCTTATTAACGAATTTCTTCTTTTTAGGAATGGAGCTGTTAAGGATCAAGTGTCATCACTACGTGAGGAACAATGCAGTTGATTTGCAGAGATGCACCGGCTGTAACGCGCTATTCATTCGCGGAGAAAGCTGCGTCGAGTGTATCGGCCTTGTTAAGTTTCAAAGTTACACACATACACACTTGGCGACATAAAGTTTGCAGCCCGTTGCTGATAACCTCGCGCTTTCTACACTTTGAATCAGAATTTTCTGTGCGTCCTTTCAACTTTTCTTATTATTAGTCACAACGAAAAAGTCTATCTATACAAGTGTAAGCACGTGTTTATCGAGTCATTTTCGGTCAATTGCAATATATATATATATATATATTCAATTCTTTTTGAGAAATTACATTAGAGTTGTTACATATACATATATATAATAATTAATATTTTGTACATTATTTTTCTTGTATATATATATATATATATATATATATATATAATGTTTATATACACACAGCCTCAAGTGAAATAGCAGGTGTACCATGAATGGTTTTATCTTCTGTGTTGAAAGAAATTCGTTAATTTTCATAAATTCACCTTTTGAAGCAAAAATTAAAAAAGCTACTAGAGATAAATTGCTATTCGACTTTTGTTGAATCAAAGCTTCAAAGAATTTTTATTTACATAAAAATATGAAACTTGTTAAACATCTTACAATATATGCAGAATATAAAAAATTCACCAAATGCTTTCTTCACTCTAGATTCTTCGAATAATTAACAACTAAACAATTTCTATTAAATTAAAAAAAGACAAAAAAAATAACAAGATCGTACTCTAATTTTAAAAATGTTTTTTAATAAAATTTTAATATAAAATTTTAATATAAAAAATATATATAATTAATATAAAAAAATGTTTAAATTAAAAAATGTTTGTATTAAAATTATATATAAAAAATATATATAATTTTAATATAAAAAAATGTTTTCACATACATATATACATCTGCATGTATCGTTAAGAAAATATATAAAAATATCCAACAGTTTTGGGACAATAATCTTCATAATTTTCAAATTATATCAAATATATATATATATTTAAAAGAATGTTGTAAGAGAAAAGAATCTAAGAAAAAAAAATTTTAATAGTGTAATGTTATTATTTCCATTTTAAGTCACTAAAAAAATCTCAACTTCGTTATCATTTATTATACAAATAAATATTGGATGGTGTAAAATTGATTTCGCTACACGATCTGCTAATAATGCTTTTGATCCTCTCCTTTTTAATTCGTAATTTTTGGACACCCTATATATATACATAAACACACACACACACACACACACACACACACATACACCCATGCACACAACGCACGCTCGCGCGCGCACATACATACACAGTCAGCCACGACGGGTTAGCACAAGTGCGTAAAGCGCGCGAGCGGCTGGCCCGAGTAGTTTCACGGAGAGTTTAGTTCCTCCTGGTCGCGGTGTGCCGAGAGATACGGCATCTTGACTCCTAGTAGAGTAGCAGCGGCGTCGAGAGAACGAGAACGAGAACGAGAAAGAGAGAGAGAGAGAGAGAGGGGGAGAAGAGAGTGTGGCACAAGCAATGGCCGCGAGACTCGATCGATGTCTCGGCAACTTCCCTCTCCCGCCGCCGTTCAACGCGACACGTCCCTCCTCCTCCTCCTCCTCCTCCTCCTCCCGCCTCCTCCGTGCCATCGCCATCACAACTCGCCTCATCCCGTTCTCGTCAGCGTTTCCCTTCCCTTCCCTTCCCCTCCCCCCCTCCCCCACACCCTCCTCGCCCTTTCCCCAAACCTGCCGCAACTCCGCCGAGCGAAGCATCATCTTCTCCCCCTTTCTTCGAACTAAAATCCCGGAGAACCGTTCACCGCCACGCCACGCCGTTCTCTCGCTCTCGTCGAGTCTGTTTACAATGGCGAATACGCTACTCCCATTATCCCCGGTGTACTTCACCTTCGGACCGGAGAGCCGGAGCATCGCGGTACGATGCGGATGATGACGATTACGAGAGAGAGAGAGAGAGAGAGAGAGGGAGGGAGAAGAATGGACCGACGACGGTCGGTCGGCACATCACCGCGTGATGCGTCAAAATCTCGTCATTTTACGACGGCAAGATTGTTGAAGGATAACACGCAACAATCTTTTTCTTCATACGTGTTTCTTTTTCACCTTGTATAAGCGAAATTATAAAATCGCAGTTTCATTCATAGCGAGCTCTCTGTATCGTTGAATAATCAGAGGTGTTTTATTAAGGAGATCTCGAGGAAAGTAATGAAAATAGAGATTATTGCGTTGATATCCCACTAATATATAAATACATTTTATTGTGACTGCGATATATATATGATTAAGTTTTTACAAAATTCGTGAAGCATTGTTTCCTGAATTCCTACTAATGATATTATAATTTACGAACAAGTTTTCCAAAAAAAAAATTTAAAAAAATAAAAAAATAACGAGACAATTGCAAGATCCGCGTTGCTCGCGTTGAAATATCTTTCTGTTCAATTTTTATACTTTCTTCCCTTTATGCCATTATTTTCTCGTGGAGAGGAATTCTCTTTTTTTACAAAGCAGAAAATTACGAGGTGCCTTAAAGTAAAACCACAACATGGCTTTACCATATTATCTTCACATTCAGATATATCGCGGCGGAATATCATATTGGATTTGTGTCATAAAATATTAAAACGATTGACAATGAGGTTATTAAGGCACGTGAAAAAATTTTAGTCGTAAGGCCGTAAGCAAATCAACCAATCACAGCTAAACATTCTTATTACGCTGTTAGAATGCTTGATTTGTGATTGGTCAATTTGCATACGGCCTTACAATATTGGGTCTGTTCGTTTTAGCTGACCTGGCTGCATTAGTTCAGAGTTTATCTCTTTCTTTCCAATATGGAGAGAAAAAGATAAACTCTGAATTAGTGCAGCCAGTTCAGCTAAAACGAACCCTATGACAAACTTTTTCACGTGCAATGGCCTTTAGTGTCATTAAAGAAAGAAAAAAAAAATCTCAAATTTTGTCTTTTCAGAATCACCAACTCATCATAGAAACGTCAAGATATTTACACGGGCGTAATGATCATCTTTCCAAGATTAATAGCGGAATAAGAAGAACGTCAAATTTATGAAGAAATCAACCTTAAAAAAAAAAAAAAAAATTATATTATAGTATGAATGGATTTTATTTTCTCGCGACGATAAAAATTGTTGCGTCATTCCATGGCATGTACATAAATCGCGCGCGGGGAATCCGCTTGTCTTTATTGCGTGCTAATAGCATGCGCCGTTATCGGCGTGTCACTTAATATAGCTCACGCGCCGATGCAAAGAAACGCGAACAGGAAAGCACTCGGCAGTTTAAATCGGTCGAATAATGTATATCGGATATAGGATTATTTCTGTGCGACACAAGAATGCGCGAGCGAACGAGAAACGAACTTTGTTGGAATTCTCGAACTGCTATTTATCCATTCAATACCACATTATGTTGATTTAAACTTATTAAGTGATGTTTCTACTGTGTGATCTTTAAATTAGAAATATTGAGATATAAAGATAACAATTATTTACGAGATATATATATAATTAAAAGTTTTATCTAGAATTTATTTAAAAATTAATAGTGAGATAGTATGAGAAAGAATTATATTATATTTAGTTAAATAAAATTATAGAAAATAATATTTATTTACTTTAAAAATTTATTTTTATATTTAATAGAATTTGAAGTAAAATTTAATTGTTTTATTAAAAAAAAAAGAAAACACGTATATTTTTATAACATATTTCGATTTATGTTCTATTATAGTTATCCAAATTGCCGTCTCTATGTCCATCAATTAAAATAATTAAACGTCAAACAACATTATATCCCATAAAACTTTTTTCCACTCTTATTACTTTCATAAAAAAAAAAAATTACATTCTGCAACGCGCTTTCAGTACCGTAATTTTGTTTTTATAGTGATCTTCTTTGTCAAGATAGAGTATTTCTTCCGCATGACAAGGACGATCGCTTATTCTCCCTCTTTATTTTACTCGGCCACGCAGACGAAGCCACCCTATGATCGATTTCCCATAATCCCGATTGCGCGTGGACGATTACGCTTCTACTCACTCTTGCCGCTAATTAATAATATCAGGATATCCCCGCCCTTCTACCAGCGAAACTTTAAGAACAATCCTGTTGTCTCGCAACTTTAAGAAAATAAAAAATTTTCTACCTAAACTATTTATCCTTCTTTGTTCTTCGTACCTTGTTCGTGAAACTGATTTATCTCAATAGAGAATCAATCGTTAATTGACTCAAATCTTATTACATACGTATTATCGTATTACACACACACGCATACACACATACATACATACATACATACATACATTATATATATATATATATATATATATATATATATATATTGCATCATATTCTCGTTTTAATGTCTTGTGTATATGCGTATATTTAAAAAGTGAACAATTTTTCGAGAAAAGATTCCCTTGAAAAAAAAAAAAGAAAAAAAAATCTCAATTTTTGACAAGAGAAATATGGCGTCTACGTGATCGAACACCCCCGTACAAAAGCCGTTCGAATATAGCTGTGTGGAAATGGTGGCCCGTCGGATTGAGAAGCGGCACAGAGAAAGGGAGAGACAGATCGGGAGAGAAGGGCAGTGTGAAGGGGAGGAGGAACAGGGGAAGGGAGAAACTCTCGAACGTTGTAACAGGTGCCCCCACCCATCTAGCTGGCTCGTCCCGGCGCCATGTCTCTCTCTCTCTCTCTCTCTCTTTCTCTTTCCCTCTCTCCCTCCCCCATCCTCTCCACTCCGCTCCCCCTCCCCCAGTTCCTTCCCTTTCTATATCTTGTAACATTTCCTGTTCCCCCACCCCCTCTACTTAGCCTCTTTTACGTATAAGCTAGCAAACTGACCTGGCCCAACTATTCGACCCATACTATTATACTACGATGATGATTCTTCCCATGGCTGTCTCTTTCTTTCCGCTAGTTTTCGCGGCAGTGAGTTTGTCGACGACGATGACTTTCGCCACCGATTCCCGATTGAATCTCGCCAAGCAATGTCGTCTATCTTTCAATTATTAATTACCATCATAATTTCTTAAAATTCATTAAAGAGAGACGACCTCTTTTCAAGCTGACATATTTTTACATACATATGTCAAAATTAATTTATTTTTTATATAATACGTAATATAACTTTAACCAATTATTTTAAATTTATTTTTAAGTCTAACCGCAATTGCTGGCACTTCAATTTAATAATAATTAAATTTAAATTTCTATTAATAATTTTCATTAAAATAATTATTTTTAATATTAAATTATAATCTTTAAAATTAATCATGATTATAGACATAAAGAGAAGATAAAATTGTTATTTTATATTCTTTTTTCATTACGATGCATTGGGTTTATATTTTATAAAAATAAATATTAGTTAAATTTTTTCACGGTTTATTATTTGTATATATGCTTATTTATTTATTATTATTATAAGTGATCATCACGAACATGAATCATGATCGTAAACATCTAGAATGCAAACGTTCTTTCCAAAAGTGACGCTGCGAAACATATTTAATAAATGTCGAGTTATTTGCACGTAGTCTAATGTACATTAATAATGTCCCCGATGCACTTATATTTAACCAGAAAATTTCTCCGCGATATTTATCAACTATACCTCGTCCCACTTACGTAATTAATTGTGCGGTTCATCGTATTTGCGAAGGAACAAAAATTGTCGATGAGAATGTCGCGTGTCATTCCTCGTAAATGCAAACAAAGCCATTAACGCCTTAATAGCGTCTAGGTTGATGATATGTAGAGTAATGTGTGCGATTGGCGGTTGATTCGGGAAAAATATTCGTCAGCAAGAATATTATTTTCGGGATCTCTCAATTTGATAAGTACATCGTTTTCATAGGACTTTTTATCGGAAGAACGCCGCCAAATACGTTACGATCAAGTAGTTTTCGAGAATATCAAAATTTTGATTTTTTTTTTTTGAAAAAATATATTGAGATTTAAAAATTTTTCGCAAGAGGTCATTTTCATTGTTATATCTTTAATGTAACAAATTTTAATTTTTTTTTTTTCTCTAAAAATATATGAGATTTCATTAAAAATCTATCAAATACATCTGTCAAATTGGGGAATCCCGGAAATAACATTCTTCCCAAAATGTCTATCTCTCCCCTCCCCCCCCTCTCCCAGTGAGTGAGGGGTGAGGAATTCATGATGCTTAGAGTACGGTCTGATGGATAAGACCGATGTATTTATACACATTGGGGATTCGTGTTGCGCGACAATGTACCGTGGTGGTCGAGCCGAAGACAATCGATGTAACCGGCCGGCCGGCCGGCCAGCCATGCCTCTCTCTCTCTCTCTCTCTCTCATTCACTCACTCTCTCGCCACCGCCACTCGCACTTGTACGGATCCCGTAAGCGCGGCGCGGTCGGACGCGAAGTGTAACGATGTCCCGAGATCGATAATAATCCGCCCCGCCACGTCGCGGTTCGGTTCGGTTTGGTTTGGTTTCTCCATCCGAGAGAGAACCCTCCTCCTCCTCCTCCTCCTCCTCCTCGCACTCGCACTCGCGAGACAGAGGGACATATTTTTTTCTCTCCTCCCAATCCCCCGCCCTTCGCCCACGCGCGCCGTAATTGCTCGGCGAAAAATAACGGAAGACAGGAAGAGCGAAATCCGCGGGATGCGAATCAACGAGTTCTTTGTCGTCGCGAACGAGTGAGTGAGTGCCCGAGTGAGTAAGAGAGAAAGAGAGAGAGAGAGAGAGAGAGAGAAGGAGAGGGAGAGAGCTATATCAAGATACATGTCAAAAATAATGATTGAATTGTCAGTAATGTTGAGATTTGCAAGTTACTAAGTTGGACTATTTGTGCGTAAGTAATGTTCCGATGAAATTGGAGCGTCAAGAAACCGATCTGTAATTTGGACGAGTTGTATTTTCAATACGTATTTTTATATCATTGTTTCTGTAAGATATATTTGCATACAACATTTTTCAGTTAAAATATTTGTATAAATTTTTATTCTCAATTATTACTTTTATCTTGTTATATTTGCATTATTTTTATTTTGCTTTGTTATTATATTTGTGCAAGTTTTCGATTATTTAAAATGAAAGCAGCTTGTTAAATTATATTAAATTAAAATAACACGTGTATATATCGCACGATAGATATCTCGCCCCGATGACCGCCACTGATAAAATCCTCTCAGCGAAATTATGTCTTTATTTGATCTCGGATTATATTCAGATCTGATCTTATCTTGTTTATACACAAAGAAATAGATACAGTCTTGCTGCGATGGATATCGCGTTCAACGAAACCTTGAGTGCCCGTCTACTTTGCATATATGTAGATGTAGTTATTACAATCGTCTTTATGCGTGAAGCCTTAAATATCTAATAAATTTTTCCATATAACTTTTCATATTTTTTTATATATAAATGACTTTATATACATATACATATGATACAAATGCGCGCGCGCGCGCGTGTATGTGTGTGTGTTCAATACTTCGAGAAACAAGTTTTAATGAAAAATAATTTAAAAATAAAAAAAAAAAATTTAATTTCGCGATACAAGGTTTGAGAAATATATAGCTAAGCTTTAGAAGCAGACGCACATCTTTTTTTTTTTAAATACTTTGTGTAATCAGCTAATACTATTTCGGCATTATTTGCATATTGGGGTTTTGGGCTATCTTGTATATTATGATTATACATGACTAACGGTGTTAGCTCTCTAGCTGGTGTGTGATAGTGTTCCCTCTAAATCTTCACGAGTTTCGTGACGCTTTCGGATTAAGCGAACCTGATATTCGACCTCGTTACACAGCGAGCGAACCCCGGAGTCCGAAGACGACTTTGTTGTTGCACGTTACGCGAGTTATCGAACCAGCGTTATTTCGACGTTGCCGCATCCCGATGTACAATTCATATTCCTGTGATGTTTCCGCTGTTACAAGATATCTAGTCAAATTTTGTAAAACAATTCCCCTATTTCTGTTCAAAATTCCAGGTAAGAAAAAAATTTTTTTAAATTAAAAAAAAAAAAAAAATTGAAAAGAAAAAACTTGTCGCGAAAACGAAGCTTCCTTTATGAGAGGAAGCTACCTCCTATTAAATATTATCTCCAATTAAAAAAGAAAAAAAAAAGAAAGAGAAAAAAAAACTAAATATTGATTTCGAAAAGAATAGTGGGCGTAGGTCACGGATAAAGTTCGACTTTGACTGGCTTAAAATTGACAGATTATCGGAGGAAAGTAAGACGAAGTATTTCGGCGCTCGTTTCGGAAAAGGACTGATGATGATGCCCCGCAAGTGCGCTATCGCGTTCCAAAGTTAACTCGCAATTACGACGATAACGCTCCCCGCTCCCCGCTCAGTACAGTTATAAACCGTAATAAACTCGCCGTTTACGAAAGATCTGTACGTGCACATGCGTGGGTGTATGCGTTGAGTACATATACGGCACAAAATGATGACAGTGTGCACCTTATATCGCGTAAAACAAGGTTTTGATAAGCGTAATGTATATTGATATATAATTAATTAATACAATTGATAATATATATTTATATATATTATATTTTTTATACATACACACACACACACTATATATATATATATATATATATATATATATATATATATATATTATACATATGTATTATTTTTATTATATTTTCTATATTATATTATTTTATATTAATTATTATTTTTTATATTGCTTTTATTATTAATTTATATATAGCTCATCATTATTATTTATTATTAATATGTACTTTAATATTTTTCTTTTCGATGATAATTTACATTGATATATTTTCTGATTTGAGAAAAATATTTGTCTCTATCCACACTGTAGAGTTCGCGCGACTGAATCTCGCAGAGAAACGAGCGTTTTTCTCGAGGAAAAAAAAAAATACCACCATGCAACGCGATGTGTCATTCGTAGTCGTCGGCGAACCGGCATTTAAACGCGAGCTCTCGTTTCTGTCCTTACGTAATTTGCCGAACACTCGCTTGCGGAGAGTCAGCAAGCGACGCGGCCGGTTGCTTATTCAGCGACGCTGTGACCCGTATTTTCCTTACCACGATACACATATACCTACAGTTTCCTTACGTTTTTTTTCTTCTTCTTCTTTTACGTGAAATCTACCGCATAAACGCGCGAGCAGTTTATACCGATGCTAAATTTATCCTTTATCGATCTAAAAAAAAAATTCACCTTTCTATTTTTAGATACAAATGTGCAAATTCCTATTTCTTCTCACAACTAATTCTAATTATTTTTCATTAAATTGTATTTTGAAAAGGCAAAAATAAAAAATATATACTGGAAAGATAATTAAATTTAGCCAATAATAAATAAAATAAAAAAAAAAATTATTTAAAAAATGTTGAATATGGATATAATTCCATTTATTATTTTATTTAAATGCTAAACATGTCATCTGTTTTCTACTTGATGTATCTAACGTTAGGATCGCTTGTAATTGTGGAGAAACGTAGAGATAAACAACGATTTTCGTCACGATTCTGTTTGATTTTTCGTCGATGTTAATTTTTGCGATGTCAGAAGAAAGAAAGAAAGGCGACGCAATCAAGGTTGTTCCATATTTGTTGGAAATTCGGCGAAGGTTATGCAACGCTTATGGCATTCCGAGTTGAACGCATGTAGTGTATATCGATGCTTTTGAAGTTTATTGTATAAGTATGCGTGCATATATATATATATATATATATATATATATATATGTTAAATTATAAAAAAATTATATATAAATTAGATTGTAAAAATCTTTCTTTAAGAAAAAAGAAAATGATATAAAGTAAATCTCATAATTTTATTTCTTATGCATTTTATCTCGTACTTACTTAAGTATCTCGTAATCTCATTTATTTCAAATTCTCTAATTATAATAATTATTTTATTCTCATAATTTCCACAAATATACGAACTTAATTACCGTTATTGACAAACCTTCTCTTTCTTTCTCTCTTTCGCTTTCTCTCTCTCTCTCTTTCTCTCGCTATCTATCTATCTATATATCGACGACTAAATTATGATACAATATAACGACATAAAATGGGAAAGAAAGTGCCGCGGCGTTTAAGGGAAGCATGCCATAAATCACTTATTGTGCTAGGCGAAACCGCCATTTGGACGCTTCTAGAATATCATTCATTTATATTTTCATCGCTTTTCTTTTCCTCCTCCTACGATCTTTTCTATCTATCTATCCGTTTCGTGATATATTTACTTAATTAGCCCCTTCCCCTTTCTCTCGCATTTTCTCCCATCAAAATTTGACCATCGGTCTCGAAAGGGAACAAGAAATCGTGTAATTTATTTATAATGTATAAACAAAATATTTGTGTCTGTATTTTTGTAATAGTATTTTAACAATAACATTGGGTTTAAAATTTTATTTATTTTGTGTTTATAATTTTATTGATTTTGTTTATTTTGTGTTTATAATTTTACTCATTTATTTTATTTATTTTATAATTCCTATCTGTTTATTTCTCAATATATTCTGATGTGTCAAAGTACTTTCTGGAGAGAATAATCAAAAACAGAGCTACTACGTCCTGCCAAATTTCCTCCTTCCTCACATATCATTCGCCCCTGTCATTTTAGCATCATTCTCGATCCTTTCACTTGACAAAAAAAAATGTGCAAAAAAAATATCGCGTAATCTCTTTCGACATACGTTAGCTGCATTGCTTTCCCTCTCTTTTCTCCATATCTCTCTCTCTTTCTTCGGAACGCGTTCGCAAATACATGTACTACATGAATCTTGTGCGCAGACGATAGAGAACCGTCGTCGCTGAGAAGAGACATTATCGAAGGTCAACGCGCGCGAAGCGCATCCGTTGGGTGCGAATACGAGCGCGTGCGCGCGCACAATCGTCCGAGGGAGTAGATGCGAGCCCGTTTTTCTTCATCTGCACTTTTTTCACGCGAGCGATTTTCCCTACTTCTTTTTTTTCTTCCTCCAAATGACATACATACTCGCTTTATCATAAATAATAAATTTGACATCATTAGAATGCCTAATGACTCTCGATCGAACGAATCGTCTGTAGATAATATATTTGTCATGCATCGTGACTATTGGTCAACAGGTTGAAATGTACACGCATCTATTATTATTTAATATTACCTAACCTATTATTTATCTCTCTCTTTTTTCCTCACTGTCAAACGAGTAAGATCGTACTGTCAAATCGTTAGACACAATTCTGATGCACAAATATCTATATAGATATTAATTCAACGTAGTCACGCACGCACGCATGCACGCACGCACGCAAAAGCAAAGTGTGGCAGAGTGAAGGTAGGCGCAGTCGGGGCAGAAGAGGGGGAAAGCAATAATCGGGCCAGTTCGGCCAAACGCGCAAGCAAAAAGAAAGGCGCGTGCTCGCTCTTTCTTTCTCTCCTATCTTTCTCTCTCTCTCTCTCTTTCCCTGTCCCTTTATGTAGTTCTTCCCCGACTACATTTACATGTACTTATATTACCCGCTTTATCGTTTATTGTAGAAAACGCTCGCACGTGTCATCAAAACTTTTGAAAATTATCGTAGAAGTATTTTATATATATTATTTCTTTATATATATATATATATATATATATATATATATATATATATATATATGTATATTTGGCGCGAACTTATTAAAATATCGCGTATCTTTTATTTCTACTCCAATTTAATTTTTATCCTATAACGATAACATATATTTTAACGATGACTCTATTCACAAAGGCATTAAATAAAGTTACGTTTAAATCAGAGAAAGTACATTTGCATAATTGTTTTAAGAAGAGAATGGGTAATAACCATAGAAAGATTGAATAAAAGAGAGAAAATATGTGGGCTCGGGGAGGGAGGGGAGACCGTATGCGGGAAGCGGCGCGAAAAGAGCAAAGCGCATACATCTCCCGCTGCTGCGGCACAAAGAAAGCGTGCGTGCGTACGCACGCACGCACGCACGCACGCACGCACGAGACGAGACGAGACGAGACGAAATGAATTCTCTCAACCGCACGCATGCAACGCCGACGCCACCGCCAGCCACTTCGAAAAGAACTCGTCACACGTATCCGCGTAACGCGAATACGCGAGGCGCGCCAAATATCTCGGCTGGTCGGCTCGTCCGCTCGCTCGTGCGTGCGCGCGAATTCTCGCGCGACACATGCAAAGGGGAAGCCATAATCATACACCGCACTAACCTGTCGGAGGCGACTCACTCTCCTCTTGTTATCCCGTTCGGCGTCGGTAACACCCGAAGTTGGCTGATCGAGTATTTTCACTGCGCGACCACAATGCGATCACCAAACTAATTCACACTGCTTCTGTCTCAACTCTGTGTGTGTATGTATGTGTGTCTCTCTCTCTCTCTCTCTCTACCTTGCTTGCTGCTCCTTGTCCCTTTCTCTCTCCTTCCTTCGCGCTCGCGCGCTATCTTCTCTCCTTTTCTCTCCTTCTTCCCTTCGCTCCTCCTATCGTTTATTGTCTTCCCGAGTCTTTTTCGGAGATATATCTCTCTGCTTCAGTTTTGCACAACGGTATGCGGCGGCGGCGGCGTCCGTCTACCGGGTGATCGCCGCCAGTCGGCACAGTGTCGCGCGGATATACTGGCACTGCGGTCTCCCGTACGACCGTACGTACGTGTAGATCGCACACGATTCGCGGTGTACGCGAACGAAACTCTCTCGCGTCTCCCGATTCACTATTTTCGACCCGATTCGTTAGTAACGCGCACAGACCTCCGCTACCTACGCTCCGGACTGCTCTCCCTTGCTGGAGGAAAATGGCGGCCCCCGGCCGCCCGAGTAACTCGCGCGCGCCGCTCCGATGCCCGTCGTCACTGGCCGAGCGCGGCCGAGCGTGACCGATCGCGCCCGAACGCTAATGGCCGAACGACGCGACGCGACGCGATGCGACGCCAAGTTCGATTCGTCGACCAGACTCGCGCATGGAAACGAAATTTCGCCGCGCGACGCCAAGTAGCTTCGTCTTGTCTCGCGTTATCACGCGATTATGTATCGATGACCCTTCTATGTATCGATTAAAATTGAAGATTTAAATTCTAATTTTTGTTTAATATTTCTTTCATCCCCCCGAAACTCGAGACTGAATTTTATATACCGCATACATGAAATGATCATTTTGTTTTGAATTTCATTGTAAATTATAAACCTAAAATAAGTTTTATCTAAAGTAAGATAAAAAGAAATAATTAAAAAAAGTGAATGCGATATGTAATATGTTTTAAGTAGCAGAAATTCTCGCTACGTTTCTAAAATACATCACGCAGCTTCTTTCGCGAATCGCTCAGTAATGCAGTGCTTATCTTTTAATATTATAATTACTTAATGAGATATATTTGTGTTGTATTATTACAGCATGATTATTGCGATAAAGAAATTATTGGTGATGTAGGAATTAGCAACATCGCAAAATGATTTGATCTGAAAAAATTATATTGCATCTGATTACGTTCGATACCTGTATAGTAAAATCAGTGTACATTATTGGATAATAATAAAAATGATTTGCAAAAAGTAGCGAAAGTGATCAATTCATTTTTATCCACAACCTGGATGTAATGTGACCTGCTGAATGTGACTCAAAATCACATAATGATATCACAAAAAAATAACAATGAATAGAGCAATTGGTGGATATATGTAACCAATATTATGGAGATTTATTCTAATTTTATTGAAATTTAATTTGAATTAATTATGATAATTTATTCCATTTCTGTACTGTTTTATTCTATTTAAATTTTAGATCATTTTACATTTTTATTTGCAGTTATAAAAAGAACTCATACATGATAAACATAAGACATTGTATATAAATTTTTCTTATTATCATTGAATTTAATACTCTGTATATAATATGGATTTATTAGCTACATAATTGGAATCAATTGAAATTTATATAAAATTTATGAAATATTTTACTTGCACATGCGGATAAAGATTAGAAACAAGAAGTAGAACTTATAATTAATCATATTAATAACTGGCGTTTATCCAAATTTAAAATTCTCTATAATATTGTTAACAAAAATCAATTTACACTGTAAATGTTGCAAGATGGCGTTTATTCATTTACAACACTTGATGATTCTGACGATTCAAGAACAATATTCGATAGACGTTTTACTGACAGACGCCTTCTTTTACTGCGCTATCATATTTCTATTTTATTTAAATTATTATTTAGCGACACTTTACGCTTTTACGGCGAGAGCTTCGAGATCTTTGATGCACTGTTGAAGGGTTGCCTTCTCTTGATCAGGAGTGATGGCTTTCAATACTTCATTTACAATCCATTGAACCATATGTTTCTGTGCGATTCGTCGTGCGAGATTTTCTATTTGCAGTTGGTAGTCAAGACGCTTCTTTACCTGTAAGCAAGCAAATAAAATTTCTTATATTTATTTTCTTTTTTTTTTTATAGAAATCCGGTATAAAAATATATCGTTATATCATATTAAGTTAAATTATAAAAAAATTTATGAAATTTTACATTTAATTTAACAAATTAACTAATTGTAATGTCTGAGCAAAAATTATTACATTCTTTTCGATAATGAGACTAGTATATGAGAAATTTAAAAAACCTTGTAACCTTAAACTTTACTGTAATTACAAATGAAAATCTATATTGTTATATTTTTTCTATAATTATTTTATTATTTTATATTCTATTATACACAAAAAAATTATGATACCTCTTGATAGACTTGCACCAAACGTTCCCTGTAAGTTGCTTCCAGTTGCATTTTAACATTCTCTTTTTTAATTTCCATTATCATTTTCTGGCCATCTACGTTCCATTGCTGTTTTTTCTCTTGTGTAATTAAGTCCTCATAGTGAGCTAATTCACTGTTTCTAGACTCGTTAAGTTCATCATTGTATTTATCTATTTCCTTGTCCAAAACTTCAGCTACTTTTGGGCCAAACATTTTTACACCTGCTATACATAAAATTAACAGAGAGATACCATTATAATATTCATGGTCCATAACATAAATCTCTTTTGAACATAAATAAGTGCCCACAGTTATAGTAAATACATATGGCCCTGAAAATAAAATACAACAATAATTAGTAATAACAGAAAAATATCACATTTTATGCAGAATGTAATATATAAGGACATAATAGAAAAAGAAACAATTTCTTTCAGAAATAAATATGAAAATATATTAACATTTTTCATACATATGTCTACTTTATAAAAAAAAATTATTCAAAAATTAGAAATAACACTTAATATCTTTTATATTTTGTGAGCTTGAATATTCTTCAACAATCTTGTGCAATATCATAAATTATGTCTTAACAGAGTTTGTTAAATTATCACTAAAAAAAAATAGAACACATATTTCTTTAAAAGAAAAATTAATTGTAAATAATCTAGATTATGAAAATTGTATGAAAAATATTAAATTTATATTTATTTTTCTTAATAATATCATAAATTCTTTTTCTATACTAGTAAAGCAAATTTCATACTTCATAACAAGTCAAGTTTATTTGTAACATTTAATTTAAAAAATATATATATAATTATTTTACAATTTTGATAATAGATTATGTAACTCTTATATATAATAATTTTAAATTATTCCAGATTATCTTATGCAAATATAAAGCTTTATATAAAAGAAAATGTCCTATATTTTTTCAAACTTTATATGTATAACTTATACAAAAAATTATTCACTTTGTGATTATAAAGAACCTTTTATATATCCAATATAAAAGTTTATATATGAATTACTTCAAATCTCAAATATTCAATTATCATCATACAAATAAGGATACAACAATTATATACCTGATGCACCAGTTTTTGAATAGAAAGCTTGAAACCATTCCTCGGGTATAAATCCATGCCTAACTGGAGATGGTTCATTCATACGTTTGGAACGAGTAGGTTCTATTGCTACCGAAGAAGCGCTTTGCGCTCCACGCATAGCCATTGGTAATAACTGAGCTAAATTAGAAAAAGAAAAAGAAACAATATTATCACAAGAAATATACTCATTCTACCTACAACCCATTATATTTTTTACATTTTTGATATTACATTTGACATTACACTTGAAATATATATTTAAGATTTAATTTTTTGTGCGGTATATATAGACATAAAAATATAAGAGGAAAATTGTATACATTGGTACAAAAAATACAATATATTGAATAAAAGAACAAATACTTCAATACCTTTTCACAGGAAAAATGTGGCAATGTAACATAAACAAAATTGTCCATGAAAATGCTTAAAATTTTACTTCAGAGAAAAAAAATAAACTTAAACTCGTCACATAATTTTATATATATATGGTGTATAATTAATATATTATAATATATAGCAGTTTTTAATAAATATCATGAGAAAGTATAAATGTATTGCGGAATGCCATTACATAATGAAAAACGTCAACTTCGTAATCAATTCATCTGTCTCAGGTATTGATCGAATTCACTTCTCGCGTTGGGATAAATTGTAAAAATGCAATGGCGAAAAATAATGAATTGACATTTACCATTGCGAAGGGCCAATCTCGATAACATTTTGTATCAAATATCCGTAACTACGTTCACGATGTTAGCCACGATCTACTACTGCCTATAGCTAATATCATGATCGAGGAGATGATAATGGCAGATTCACAGATTGCGATTCACAATATGCAGCATTTTTAATACTTTACCAGGGATACGTTCTATTTGACGCTACGGAAATTTCGAAATGTTCGATTGACCAATCAAAAAGAGACAAAATTTCCTTGCTCCGATTGATCCAATCAAATGCTTGGAAACTTTTGTAATGTCAAACATAAAGTTTTCATTGAAAATCTATCTTCTTTCTTTTTCTAATGTGGAGAGAAAGAATTTAATTATTATAATATTTTTAAAATATTAAAATATTGTTTAATTAAAAATAAAATGCATTTAAGATATTAAATTCCAACTGGAAATAATCTCTTTCAAATATGAATGGTTTTGGAACGAGTAGTACATCAAGGCACGTGATATGGAATTTTGCATTTTCGCCGCAAGAGGTCTCCAAGATAAATTTATCTCGATTTGGAGAACGTCACTTCTGGCGCCACTGACATTGTGACAGTCAAGTAGATCATCGAAGGTCACGCGAGTGTCTTTGAAGGGTTATCGGGAACGGATCCTACTTTTCTTAGGAAATTTTATTTCGAATAATTTAACGCGACATCCGTTATCATCAATATGCTACCGCGATTCCTCAGGCCTACCGTAAACGTCGCTCAGCAAGGAGCAAAACGATTGTCAACTAGCACTAAGGTATCGTAATAAATTGAACCACGATTCAATATATTTTCCAAATCCGAAATTAGTTGATTAATTGATTAATAATCGAGACTCTTATTATATCCCGAATCGCCATTAATTATTAATAAATAAATTTTTTCCTATTTTTATTGTGTATTTAAATATACTATGTATTTCGAGAAGACCGCAATTATGTTTAAGAGGATCTTTTTATATTTTTATATTTGTATATTTAAATATGTATCATCTTTTTGGCGCACACACGCACACACCCACACATATTCGTATATTCTCATATTAGCATAAAGACGCTGATTATCTTCATTCACGTTCGATGACAATTATCGGGAGAGGTATCGGTTGGCACCTTTATCAGTTACGTCGGAACTTTAAACCACACGTCACCAAGAGCGCGATGCTGCAATCAGAACATCGTTATGCAACCGCGAATTAATCTCAAAATGCTGGCATATTAAATTGACGTATCAAGACATTTTCGGAATGACTGCAAGAATAATGAGGTCTTAATATATATTTTTCACCCTATTCGCAATCTATCAATCAAATAGCATTGTAAACCTGAGATATTTTTAAACATTAATTTTGTTAATTGCATAAACAAAATTAATGGGAAGAAATTTTTAATTCCATCTTTTTAATTTACATTTTGCTCACAAATGTTTGTCTTTTTCAAAACGCTAATATTTTGATGATATTTTTTCTAGTGCGATGCCAAGGTTGCTGTTATGGGAGCGAGTGGTGGCATTGGCCAGCCGCTATCCTTACTTCTCAAGCAATCGCCTCTTGTTACTGAATTGTCCTTATACGATATCGTGAACACACCGGGTGTTGCTGCCGATCTCTCTCATATAAATACACCAGCAAAAGTTAAAGCTTACAATGGTCCGGAACAGCTCAAGGATTCCCTGAAAGGTGCTCAGGTACGTCGTAGAAGATTATGCCATGACCATTTAATACTTATATTTAAATGTTATATGTATATGTGATTTAATTAAACTTATTAAATCGGAATTAATTAATATCGTTTTCGATCTTGATGTTTATCAAATTTATATTTCGTTTTTTATTTTTTTTAGGTCGTTATCATACCTGCTGGTGTCCCGCGCAAACCAGGCATGACCCGCGATGATCTTTTCAATACGAATGCTTCTATTGTTCGGGATCTCGTCGCCGCGATGGCTGAAGTCGCGCCGAAAGCTTTGGTAGCGATCATCTCGAATCCTGTTAACAGCACAGTACCAATTGCAAGCGAAGTATTGCAAAAAGCATCTGTCTACGATCCCAACCGCGTGTTTGGAGTGACCACTCTGGATATTGTCAGAGCAAACACATTCATCGCAGAAGCAAAAGTATTTTAAATACATAGCATAAATAATAATAAAGGCGAATTATCGCATATACAGAAATTTAGGCTATCAAATTTTATTTTAAATTATTTTATCAATAGGAGTCATAATGTGTAAAATAATTATTTATCTTAATATTATAATATAAAAAGAATCATATAATTTCTCACTTTTAACATTTTTTCTTTCTAATTCAATAATGGCTGCAGTTAAAAATCAAGTGTTTTAAGAGATATAAAATATTTTCATTTGATATGATTAAGTCAGAAGAATATATTACATTATTTTTCTAAACTCTTACTAAACTTGTATAAGAAAATGTCAGTAACATTTTAATGATAAATAATATTTATGATTTTTCAGAATCTTGATCCACAGAAAATCTCCGTCCCAGTTATTGGTGGACACAGTGGCATCACTATTATTCCACTGATCTCGCAGTGCACGCCATCAGTTTCTTTCCCGGATGATCAGTTGAAGGCGCTCACCGAGAGAATTCAAGAGGCTGGTACTGAGGTCGTTAAGGCCAAAGCGGGTACTGGATCCGCCACCTTGTCCATGGCTTACGCCGGCGCACGATTCGGGTTATCGTTAATCAGAGCGCTCAATGGAGAGTCTGGTATTGTCGAGTGCTCGTACGTCAGATCGAACGTCACTGATGCTAAATACTTCTCCACACCAATTCTTTTGGGCGTAAGTAGAGATGTAGAAATAAATCGCGTAAATTTTCACATTCTATTTGTCGTCATCGTATATCTTAGGAAGAGAAATGATTGCAAATAGAAAAATACTTACTCATTCTATATTATTTGTTTCCCGATCGATATAAAAAATTATTTTTTAGTTAAGCTGCACATTTGTTTCTAGAATATAATATAATACATATTTAAATTTTAACGTTATTATTGTATATATTGTATTTTTTCGTAACATATATTGGCATATTGTGAATTTCAGAAAAATGGACTTGAGAAAAATTTGGGCTTGGGTAAACTAAGTAGCTTTGAGCAGAAACTGCTGGACGCTGCCATCCCCGAGCTCAAGAAAAATATTCAAAAAGGAGAGGATTTTGTAAATAAGAAGTGAAATCGGACCTTGCTAAATAGAGCGTGAGAATTACTGGTCTTTATTATTCATTTTATAATCATGATCATCACAGCAATCAAATTATCATTTTTCGATTGTGATGAGCGTGAAAATCCGCGAATATATTGTTTCTCCTGACTTGCCGATACATATATATGTAAATGTATAGTATATGAATTGTGCAACAGATTTTATCGCAAATGTATTTATAAGATTATTGTAAATGAAAAGTAAACTGCCGAGCAGATATAAATATATATAGATATTAGTATGTAAAATAAGGAATAAATAAAATAATAGAATTATACACAATCATGATTACAACATTCTTTTGAAGAAGATATATATATAATAGCAAAGATTTCAATAAATAACGCACAAATGTATTAAATTTATTTTTACTCAAACATTATATATATATGTTGTGTTTGTGTGTGTGTAAATTTAAATTTAATTTTTCTTTCTCTTAAAAATCGAAATTATGTTTGATTTTAAACAATTAAATTGAATCAGATTTGCTTTCAGATTAATTTATCCGAGAAGGCAAATTTAATATAGAAAATAACGAATTTAATCAGGAAATTTGATAGGAAGTTAAGCGCGTGAGCATCGCGCGCGCCTACAGAACCAAAATAAATAATATAAACAGGTAGATAACCTTGAGATAAACAGAAGATCTCTCAAGGATATAATCGTAATATTTCCTTTTTTCCAAAAGTCGTGTAAAAGTGCAACGAAACATAACGCTTTTTGAAGCTTACTTAATTCATACAACTTTAGCAAAGTGTGCGCTAAAATGCCTCTAGTTAATTGCAACAGATCTTACATAATAAATTATACATATATAGTACAGTGTGATATCTCAATATAAATATTTCACGACTCAATGATGAAGCGTAGAATGTACAAACGACCGTGGCAAAAGTTTCACGAGATTCAGGAGTCTTTTCGGGAAAATGCTCGTTTGCGGCCATCCGAAGATTCGAAGAACAAAGACGCGGAGGTGAGCGACACGTCTAATCAACATTCACCGGAATTGGTTCTGTACGAATCGAACCCATGTCTCTGCAGCGGCAAGCTCAGTCCTGAGATTATTTTCAAACGATTTGAAACAAAACTGCAAACAGAGAGTGATAAAGACGTGATCGAGGATATGATTATCGCAGGGAGGATTGAACGATCGAGCTTCGAATCGAATCTTTTAATGTGTGATTTTAATATCGAACCTAGAGATGATTTCGCCAACTTGGAAAATTTATATCCTAAGCACAATACTACAATCGTGGACGACCCGCTCGATTTAACGGATTCGATTCATTCATGCAGTTTCTCTTCCTTAAACAATGTGTTGAATAGCGACGCGAATGAAACGACCGATATAACACACGATGGACAATCTTCAGCGGATGCTCTCCAAGAGACGACTCGCCAAAGAATCTCGCAAACAGCGACATTTCCTTCCAACTTGGAATCTCAGTCGCGTGAAGACTCAATTCCGGAATCCGCGAATTTGCACGACAAATATGAGAAACAATCTCTGGAAGAAAATTCGGATCAGCAGAAAAATCGCGATATACTCGGAACGATGGACAATTTTTATTCGTTGGACAAGACATTCTCGATGAATGACGATCTGATGTGCGAGATGGACAATCATCTAGATGGACAGTCATCAATGATGAACGTCAATCAGCAATCTACCACGGAAACGACTTGCAAATTACAGAAAGAATACATCTCGGAATCCGCACGTTTCGCAATCTTTCACGAGATCGAGAAACAATCTGGATTCACTGACGATATCGGGCTACTATCGTCCGATGAACTGGCTGGATTATCGATTTGCAGATCCACTGACGATCACGATGACTTGCGAGACAATAAGAAGAGAAGAAAGGGGACACCAAATGACAATAAGAGATTCATTCTCGAGAAAATCGGCGAGCGTTTAACGGCGAATTGGAGTGAGTTTCGCAGGAAGTTTGCCTATTTGCAACGAGTAAGCAGGAAAATTTGTGGCGAAGATTCAACGGAACGCAGCGCGTCCTTGTTGTATAGAATACTCCCCTATGTCTCCGACTCGACGTCATTTTTCTCCTTTCGTACGTCTTCGGATCGCGACGTTGCTACGCGATTCACTGACGAAGGGCACGAATTCATAAAGGACGAAGAAAAAGAAGAAGCGAAGAGAATTGAATCCAAGATTCAACCGGAAACAAATTCTTGCGGAGAATCGCCGCAATCGTCGCCGAAAAGCTTTCGAAACGCGACTTCGATCTTCGATTACAAAGAAGAGATGAAGAAGCAGAGGCAATCGGAGATTCACCCGAAGATTATAGATTCACTTCCGAGGAAGAGCGAAGAATGCTTGTTGGATCCATCTTCTTGTGGTAAAACGCATTGGGACAACATCTTGGAATCGACGCTTGACCTGTCCACGATATTCAATTACGACAACCGCAGTATTTCTCTGCAAAAAGTAATATTTTATTCATGTATTTTTCAGATATTGAAGAAGTAATCATAATTAATCTTAAGTAATCTTAATTAGTTAATTTTTCTTCATTTATCTCGAGCACGTTAAAAGTATATTTTCTTTGCACACATTTATTTACTAAATCTCTAATAACTTTGTCCTATTTGTTTTATTAATAAGGTAAAATGTCATCAGGATGATACCTGTAAACACCAGATGTCACAAAATAGCGCGAAGCTACTAAATTCCCAGGCATCTCGTCGAAGAAACATTTGCCGCACATTAATTACATGGGTGATTGTTCTCTGCATTTGGTTGAAAAAAAATCTACTGCATCTGCTAAATGGTGTAAATTTCTTGCAATTGATTTAAGCCGAATCATATCACAACGAACGAAGATTGATAACTTTATATATATACACATATTATCACTTTAATAATATATATAAATTATTTATGAGTTATATATAATATTATCTCTACATTATATACAATATTTGTTTTTATTAGATTTTTATTAATTTAGTTATCAATTTTTTCAGAGTTACAAGAAATTACAAAAGGCCATGTGTATCTCATCTTCATCAACGGAGACTCCTCGAACAAAAAAATTCAACCGCTTAATAGCGACATTGCGTTCTGAAAACGAGAAGACGTTACGCTTACTGTCGAAAAAAATAACTCGACTCTCGATGGATTTCGGCCAGGTGAGATTGCACATTATTTCGAACCTTAAGAAATACTAAACAGTCTTGCATTCGCAAGAGATCAATATATAATTCTATATATTATATAAAATATTCGTATCAATATGTATGTATAGATAAATCTAAAAATAATCTATTAATATTAATATATATATTAATATTAATATATTTTCTCGTAATTTTTGTTATAGATACGAACGAGCACCGAAGCCACTCTTAAGGCCCTCACAATCGAAGTAAATGTCGTCCGTGAAACCAGCAAAAAGATGACTGAAGATCATATGACGTTACTGGACGAGCTGAAAAAGTTGCATGAAATATTAGAGGAAGTTCGATCGAAATTCTCGCAACCGGTTCCCTTGTTCCCTTCATGTTCCTCGTTTTCTCCTTCTCGTTTGCCTCCACCTCCACCTCCTCCTCCTCCTCCTCCTCCTCCGCCTCCGCCAATGCCATCATCCTTAATACCTCCGCCGCCATCGTCTTTTTCGCTTTTGCCGAAAGTGCATACCTCCGCATCGATACCACCTCCTCCGCCCCTCCCTTTAACTTCCTTGCAGTTCCCAAAGCCACAGTCTCCGACAACCCCCAATAGTAGCAGAAGTAAGAAGAGTAGGACACCTAGAAAATGCTCCACGCCGTTGTTCAATAGGCCAAGCATCACAGTTGAAGATCTATTAAAAGTCACATTAAAGAAAGCGCCACAAAGTATTAAGGTATTGTCAAAAATTTTAAAACAAGTTTTAGCAACAAAAAAACCTCTAAAAATGTGTAATTTTTTTCAATATATTTCAGGATAACAGACGAAACACTGTACCAGGTCCGAGAGGGCCGCTCGTGTCCCTGGAAATGCTGCGTAACGTAAAGCTAAAGTCTGCGAAACGTAAATCTGGCGATCAGACTGGAAAGTCACCCAGAAATGGACGAATTTTTAAAAATCGAACCGCGTCGAGCGTCACCCTTTCGCCGATTCTGACCGGATCAGAAGGTAATTTGGAGCGAATCCTGCGACAAGTAAATTTAACCAGACCGAGGAGACTTATATCCGGCTCGAATAGTTTCCGCGATCGAGACTTTGCGAAAGAGATGCAATCTCAATCGCTGCAATCGCAATCCGCGCTTGAATAATCTTATCAGCTCTCCTGCATCAGCTACCTTATTTCTCGCTTCTAATGTTATAATCTAATAGTAGTAAGAAATAAGAAACCTAAAATTTAAATTAGATATATAGATTAAATATTAAGTTTAGAGATTAAAAAATAATTAATATAGACACGTTATACATTATACATTTGTATGACAAAATTAATATAATACAAATTGAAAACTTTAAGCTCTAAGTTGAATAATTTCTTTTATGACACTAGCTGTGGCCAAAAATTTAAATCGATACTTTCAATAAAAATGTGATGTGGAAGATAGATTTATAATTACTTTATTTGTAGCTTTTCACGTGTGTGGTTTTACAGAAAAAAAGATTGTATCCGGTATAATCGTATTGATTGTAATACAGAGCGTAAAAACGCATGCGGATCCAGAAACGCAAAAATTAGTTCTTCCGAACAATAGATGAATCGCGTTGCTCTATTATTCGTTCATAGTGCGATTTTAGAATGCCTGTTCTAAAAGAGGGCGATCGATATTCAATTCTATAAAATCTAATTTATTTCTAAATCTCATATTTTTTAAACTTTGAATCAATTTAAATTATATTAAAATAAATCACTTTTTAAATTAAAATCTTTAAACACTCGCAGTGAAGATATTAATTTAATCGGACAGATTTTTTTTTTCGACGATTTTGCAGTAAAAGATTGATACAATCTTTAAAAGATGATTTTTAAACACTCTATGAACGAATAATCGGATCGTACGGATAATTCATCGGCATCCAGAGATCGCTACTACCACCATTTCGTTGCCACCTGAACGCATTTTTTATATGTATCTAAATTTCTTAAAACACTTTTTTTGCCCGCAGCACAGATACATGCTAATGTAATTGAAATATATTTATATATATATATATGCGCGTGTGTTGTTTTAACAGCCTACGGCTTCCGCCTCGCTCCGCAGTTCTTAATTTAGAGCTCTGTTTACCTTGCATACAATTTTTCACGCGATTTAATCTCCTCGATCATCATATACTCGAGTTGATCTTACCCCATCGCTCGGATGATCTCTCGCGTCGAGATTGTTACTTCTTCGTTTTTTTTCTTTTTTTAATTTTTTCTTTATCCTACTTATTACGCTCTTACAATTACATTCGCAAATATACTTACTTACTTTACGAGAGCCAGTTGATATTACTTTGAGAGTTATTCCTTGTATTCATAACGTATCATTTGTGTGTGTAACATGATTATCGTTTTTATCGTTACAATATCTAAATACAGGGGCACGATGGACACAAAATTTTTTTTTCTTCCATGCGGATCCCTCGCGATCCGCGTTTGTCTCGCCAGATTGTATTCCTTTTTCTTGATGTTTAGACGACGCCTTGCTTTTTTTTTTGCTGCGCTCATTCGGCGTCTCCTTGTCGGTATCTCCTCCCCGTCGTGTTATCAGCGAAAAAAACTGATCGAGCTTAAAAATGGATTTTGGTAGTTCTAGCTCTATAATAAGTAGATAAATTTTAATGCATAAAATGGTCAGTAACTAGCTAAAGCTTACCTCGTCGATCTGAAGAAAAGAGGGTATTTTCACTGTAAATCTATGACTCCTTAGTACAAGAAGAATAATGGAATGTCTCAACGTAAAAGTTGATGGAATGACTCATCGATGAATCGGCGAATGGATAATTATATAAACACGAACCGACTATTCGGATGGAAAAGTAGATACATACATATATCGTACATATAAGTGTTTATGTATATATAATGTATATATATTTTGTATTATGCATATATATATATATTTATATATATGCACGTATATGCATATATATGTATGTATGGTGTAAGAGTGTGTATGTGCGCGGATGGAAAAAGTCGGGGTACAGTCATTTATTCTGTTCTTATACCACAGCAATCGATATTTAGTTTACACAACGGGCGTATGAAAACGTACAACCACATTACAGACTAGCTAGATAGTTGCTTGTTTTGCTGTGTGAGTAACGTAATAACGCTAAAAAGGCTCACTAACGTAATCTTTTCAAATTTTTTTCTGTTCTCGCTTCTCCGCTTCTTTTTTTTTTTTAATCAACGACGCTGCACGATGTCGAGCTGACGCGATGAGACGCTCGCTTCGGAAAGATGTGTAAAGACGAACGAAATCGAAAAAAAAAAAGTATTTCGACGACACATACTTTTGTTTTTCATTCACATTATTAAGCTCTTCGCGACGGTCTCTTTACGAAAGCTCACAATCAGGCGAACGATATTATTGCATTTGACGAGATACAGATGAGGATGGAAGGGGCGGTTTGAGTGGGGATGGGGCAGGAGGAGGACAATCGAAGTAAGCATATTCTCGTCTCCTCAGCTCGGCTAATGCCAAAAATCCATGAATTTCAGTTGTTTTTTTTTTCTCAGCTATCTATATAATATTACACTCGGATCTTTTGTCAGAAGTACATATCTTATTACACAGAGTTACAAGCTCGAAAGCGAGGTCCGTCTTAACAATTGGCAATGTGAGGACGCCGCCGTTATTTCCGTAAAGAGAGAGAAAAAATACGAGCGTGTGTTTATCTCTAAATAAATCGATTTACACGCATACGTTAACATCGTAGCAATTATTGTATACGCGAAACGATCGTGCGCGCAGTAAAAAAGCAAGATTCGAAGTAACGGGACAGAAAGATTTTTTTGGAGAGATGGGAGATGAGTTGACGGAGTGAGGACAGACAAACATACAAACGTGTCTCAGTAAAGTAATTGGTGCTTTTTCTTTTTTTTTCTTCCGCTATTTCAAAATATGTAACGATACATGTAATTCGTTTGCACTCATTGAGAAGGATTTAATCCCAGACGAAATTAGTTTGATCCGAACTGCCTGAGACTAAACAGAAACGGCGTCTAAGTCGTCGGCATCGTCAATTTTGAACGGATGGCATGCAAATGTACGGAAACTTTTCCTCTCGATACGCAAAAAACGGGGCAACTTAAAAAGTGCCTCTTCCTTTCTTCTAAATGCTTTGCAGTCTCTATTTATTCGCAGAGTGCGTGTTCTTTTGCTTCTGCGTGCTTCGAAATTCAATCGTGTATTATATGTGTACGTAATAATGCAATCAAATGATTTATGTTATTAATTAATTTTGTTGTAATCGCTATGTTGTTGTCACTGCTGCCGCTCTGTCTTAAAATAACGGCGCGTACGTACTTTTAAGGGTCACGTAAATTTCTAAAGATCTCTCCCCTTCCCATCCCGAACTGCCATTTGCTGAATTGGTTTATTTTTCTTTTGCTTACGAGTTATTAAGAGTTTTTTCTTGTGTCTCAGTTTTATATGCGTAAGATAACACTCACTACAGCTAGAGTTACGATACGTCCTGATCTTCCACATCTTGCAGTTGCTCCTTTTGTTCGGCTTCACCTGCATAACAAATTTGGATACATTATATCATGCATATCGATGCATATAAACAAATTTTATTTGGCTAAAATAGTTTAAGGAGCTAATTTTAAATAAGTTAGTTTGTGGCTTGCTTCTTTCATTTTTTTTTTATCTATTTATTTTAACGCGATAACAGTTTTGTAAAGATCGTGTCGCTCACCGAATAGACGGGCTGCGGGGATGTTAGGAAAAGGGTGTATTTACGTTCAGGCATCGTGGGTATCGACAGCACTATCGCCTTGCTGATCAGGCTCGGATTCTGAATTACAAAATAATGATTCTGCGTTCGGAAATTGCATGCAGCGTTTCATTTCTTACACACAAATCGAATAAAATTAAAAAAGTAAAATTGTAATATAAAAATAGAAATGATAGTTTGTGAGATAAAAGGAGCATCATAACATTTAAATTTCTTTAAAAAATCAGTAATTTTAAAACGCGTAAAAAACACTTTTATATTATAATAATTGATTGTCCAAAATATATATACATATATAATATAGCGTTACACACAACTTATCACAGGATTTGGACCTGTAGAGTCATTATTTTGTCATGTATTTTCAACTTTTAAAAGAATATATAGTTTTCAATAAATTTAACAACAGTTAACGGTAATGATAGTTGAATCTCAGGAATCACAAGTTATCATCAGTTTGATATTCTATTCAAGACATTTTAGATCCGAAGCCTGAGAGTTTTTCTTTCGATCGTTTCAAATCATACACATTTTCAGTTTTTAATCAAGAACAGTCATCTATTTTATCTCAATAGTAAAGACGCGTGATATTAGAATATTTAAGATAAGATCTTCTATCACAATACACTTGTATATCGATCGGACGAGCGTGACATATCGTGCAACGCATTCTAGCGTAATCAAAACATCCTTATAGCGATTTTCGCCTTTGTAAGTAAGTGGGACACTACTAACCATCTCCCTGCATATCCGATGTCCATAGAGTGAGGTTGTCCCTGAGGAGCTGCATTATAAGGGTGGAATCTTTGTAGCTTTCCTCGGATAGTGTATCCAATTCGGCGATCGCGTCGTCGAAGGCCGCCTTCGCTAAGCGGCACGCTCTATCAGGACTATTGAGAATCTCATAGTAGAACACGGAAAAGTTGAGCGCTAATCCCAGACGAATGGGATGGGTCGGCGGCAATTCCGTCATGGCGATATCGCTCGCCGCTTTGTACGCCACTAGAGAATTCTCCGCCGCTTCCTTCCTATCGTTACCGATGGCGAATTCCGCCAAGTAACGATGATAATCGCCCTTCCTGAGAACGTAAATTCCAAAGTAGACATTAATACAGTTTGTACAACGAAATACAACGTGATCATTGAATCATATGTATCCATTGTGTTATATAACAATTGATTTAAATTGTTTTTTGAATTGGAAAGCTTACCATTGAAAAGCTATATAGATATGCATAAATTTACATTTTATATATATTATTATAAATTACACATGTATAAAACTTATATTTTTATAGATAAATTAGTCATTAATTAGTCATTAATAAATCAATTACTAAAAAATTATATAGAAAATGTATACGAAAGGATTTTTACATTTTATAATAGAAGACTTTGGATTCTCCCGTGGATGCACACGGTATCAAATGCTTATCCAAGACGCCGAGGATGTCGGCGCAAATATCCCTGAGCTCCTTTTCGACTTGAGATCGGTACTGGCGAATCATTTCTAATTTTCCCTCGGCTCCCTTGTTCTCCTCCTTCTGTTCGATACTCGAGATTATTCTCCAGGAGGCTCTCCTTGCTCCAATGACATTTTTGTATGCCACTGAGAGAAGGTTCCTTTCTTCGACGGTGAGCTCCACGTCCAACGAAGCCACCTTCTTCATTGCTTCAACCATTTCTGTAAATTCCAACAAAATATAATTAGTAATTTTATACACAAACACAGATATTAAGAAATCAAAGTAAATTAGAAAATAATTTTTGTAAATTTTCTATTAAATATGAAACAGACATTGACAAAACAAAACGATAGTTTATAATCATTATAAAATTCTAGATTTGCAAGCTTTTGTGGAATTATCCTGCAAAGTATAGACTGTCAAAAGATTACTCGTAAATCATTGCTAAATAAACTCCGTATCGCTCGTGAACTTATTCGTTTAAATGGCATATGAACGTTTGGCCTATAAAATGTTACGTGCCCATCGCGGATGAAACGATAACGCTGAGTACCTTTGGAGTAAAGAGGATGAACGCATCGTATATATTAATCCGCTGCCCCTTGAACTTTGCACGGAAGTCACTAAATACGTATTTATCGGCATATTCGAGCGATATTTGCCGAGAAGCGTCGATCTTTTGGCCTTTAGATGTTTTTATGGAATGTCCTCTCGCGATTTTTTTTGTATGTAAGCCTTTCACAGAAATCCAATCGACTAATCTTTTAATAGAAATTCATGTTTAATAGAGAGAAACTGACTTTATACTAATACAGAGATACTCTATCTAGAGAATAAAAAAATTCTCTGAGAATTCCCTGGTTTTTCAAATAATTTGTACAAAATTCCAGGTAAAATTAGAGAATTTTTAGATGGAACTTTTTAAAATAAGTTTTTTTGCGAGTGTTTTCTAATGCTTTTCATTCAAAGGATTTTTAAATATTAAATTTGATAAGAATGTACTGAAAAAAAAGTTGAATGACTTTTGTATGATAAACATTTATCATTTGCATATTTTCATTTTTTATCATTAATTGTAAGAATTATAATAAAAAATGTGTACTCAATATTTTTGGCTATGACAAAGGACGTATAATCAAAGAGAAAGAGATATATATTTATTATATATATATATATATATATGTATATGTATATATAATATATATGCTTGCAATATAAGAATAAAATAATAAAAAAAAAATTTTTTTTTTAAATTCCTCTGAATTCGAATAAAATTCCATGAAAATTTTCTGACTTTTCAAGATGAAAACGAAATTCCTGATAATTCTAGGATTTCTTCAGAAAGTAGATACCCTGAACAAAATTCCTGAAAATTCCAGATTTTCTAGGTTTTTCCAGGGAACAGACACCCTGTAATATATATGTGGTATTTTCAAATTAAGATTAAGAGATTTTAGAAAAAAGTTAATTGTTAGATCTCCAGAGAAAGAAGAAAAGAAAATTATGAAGTGCTCCAAATCAAATAATAAAATTGAATAAAATTTTTTAAACAAGAAAATAGAAAATGCGTACTTTGAATATTTTTATAGATGATATCCAAAGAAACAATTAATGTTCATTATAATAATCAAGTGGGTCTTCTTGTGAAAGACTTTAACTTAAAGGATCGGGGAATTCCGGGATTTTGTTTGACTTGACATCGATATTTTCATTCGAAAACCATGACAATATTGAATTTTCAAAAAAACTTTTCGCTCTCAGTTAACTCGTTCGCACTTTGCGCGCTAAAAATGGCACAAGTGTACTCGGTGCTCTCAAAGAGAGGGAAAGAAAAGGAAGAAGAGAATGTAGGAAGCTGCGAAAAGCCGGAGACCTATAATAACGGCGTAATAGCGGAAAGGACGCATTGATCGATAACTGGAATGGATCAACGGTGCGTCGCACGCACCGATGTACAGGTGGTGAGACTTCAAGTTCATGGGGAGGTAAATGTGACGTAAAGCGGGCGTTACAATGAACACACGTTATACCCATACATAGGTCGGAGGTGTGCAGCAACGTGGGATAGCCAGATCAATACTTTCCTTCTGCTAACCATCCCTCTCCCCATTCTATCCTCCTCCTTCTTCTCCAGCTCCACCTCCTGCTCTCGCCACCTTCTCTCTCACCCCTTTTGCTCACTCGCCGCCCGTTCCGCCGACTAAAATCCACCCTTCTTTCCTATCTATTTATCTATCTATCTATCTCCCTCCATCTCCTTTTTCCTCTTCCTCTAAGCTATTGTTTGTCCTCCTGAAAGAACACATTATAGTCGCCTCTATTCTGGTTTTCAGGATGTTTGTTCAAAGCTTGTAAAAAAATTCGCTGATTTTTTCAGATAATTTATTCAAAATTCCAAAGGTAAAATTAGAGAATTTTTAGATAGAACTTTTTAAAATAAGTTTTTTTTTTCCTAATATTTTTCACTTATACAAAGGGCAAATAAATCACTTAAATTGTCAAATTAAATCATTAAAATAAATTCAAAAAATAATTAATCATCAAATTAAATTATTTTAAATATTAAATTTAAAAAAGTGCTGAAAAGGACTGAATGACTTTTAAGATAAGCATCTTTCATTTGCATAATATTTTCATTTTCTATCATTAATTGTAAGAATTGCAATGTACAAAAAAATGTCTACTCATTATTGTGTGTTCAATATTTGTTGTAACAATGAACATATAATCAAAGAGAGAAAGATATATATTTAAAATATATAATTCACACAATTATTGGTCAATCAGATTGCCGATGCTTGCAATATAAGAATAAAAATGATCAAAGAAAGAATTTTTGAAATAATTCCCTGAGTTCAAATAAAATTCCATGAGAATTCTTCGATTTTTCAAGATAAAAACGAAAATCCTCCCTGAGAATTCCAGGTAATTCCAGGTTTTTCCAGGGAGTAGACATCCTAGTTTTGCTCTCGAGATTATGTTGGTTGGCGTCAAATCTGCTATCACTCACATATGGATGCTATAAATACAGATATTATTAAGGTAATAGTAATGACGATGCATAAAGAAAGCGATAAGCTGTCAATATTTAAAATTAATCAATGACTCGTTCAATTATATGATCGCTCTTGATAATCCCTTCTCTTACAAGAGCATTTCTCATTTTTCAAAAGAATATGAAGACTACGACTTGAAAAATGATCACTGAAAATATACGAACGATAAAGCGAATCGATTTATCAAGCTTTCAATGATTACGTTCGAAACTGAAATCTCAAATATTTTATTCTCAAAGAATATTCTCGGAAAATATAACACTTTTATTATTGCAGAAGCACTCTATATGGAAAGGACTGCGTTAAAGCTGACATTTGATAAATTTAAAAGTGGTTTCGTTTTAAAAATAGGATACGTTAATTGGAGCGATTCTGAAAGAAAGACGGAGAAAATGAGATTCGGCATAATTGGAGTGGCTCTGTGAAAGGAACAAAGATTTGTTAATTAGTATCGCCAGTTGTCCACGAAATATTTCGTTATACAGAGTAAGCGCGCAAAAAAAAAAAAAAATACATAAATATTATATATGTATGTACATATGTATTATTTCTGTGTAAATTTATCCTTCTATCTTTTTATTATCTTTATTAAAATATTTTTTTTACTATCTTTATTAAAATATTTTTTTTACTATCTTTATTAAAATATCCACGACATACATACTTTTTTTTTATTCTCCATTTATTTTCAATCAGCGTTACCTTTTTGTGCAACACTCGGTACATTTCGATACGTGCACAAACTTAAGCCCGTATCGCGCTATTGAAGACCGAGATTGGAGATTGAAGTTCAACCAATCAGAACAAAGGAAAAAAAATCTTAGTTCCTTTGGCTCTGATTAGTCAAATTCCAATCTTTAATCCTCAATCTTAATTTTCAATGCGCAGTGTGATGCGGCCGGTGTACACGCCGGTGCGTGATTTCGCCATCAAATGTCAAATCACATGGCATTCCCACGCACGAGGGGGGAAGGGCGGGAGGAAAAAGAGGGAGGAGGGGGGAAGGCAAGAGAAATTGTTAGGGCAATGAAATTTAGCCGGCTGCTTTAGAAAGAAGCGCGCACCGAAACGCGTAGGAAGAGGAGAAATTTGACCGCCTCTCCCTCTCCCCCCCATGCCCCGCTTCCTCCCCCGCACCGTTACACCGCCTCTCTCCGCCGCCCTCCTTTCGTCCGCTCGATCGTCCCGCTGCCCCGTCCCCCTTCGCCCCCTCTCTGCCACTCGTGGCGTACGAAGCACGCGTTGCTTTCGCCAGGAGGCGAGATCGCGAATCCGGACGTTACTCTCTTATCATCGAAAAATTCACCTCGATGACGAGAGAGCGTAATCGATATGGACAGCTAGCGTGTTTGATATTCGCGTTCGATGTATATTGAAAATGTATAGGGAAATCAATCGGAAACGATAAAATAAAGTCCATTTTTATCTACGATTCTGTTCCTAAAATGAATGACAGAGACCATTTTCATCGCTCTCTCTCTCTCTTTCTCGTCGTGAAAGAAAAAAAAAATGGAAAATACCTACACTCATTGTGTGGAAAAATCACAGGGGCCAGAATCTACAAGCCTTACAGATTATGGATCGCTACCTGGTCTCCTTAAATCTTTCGAGAAGAAGCTTGACCGAGAAGGAGGAAGTGGAGGAGGAGAGAAGAAAGATAAAGAGGAAGGAAGGAGAAGAGAACATGGTCGTCCCTGTTCCTCGGTCGATCGTCGTACCCGGTCGGTGATTTCTCCGCGCGCGCCGTTCAAGGCCAGACACCACGAGCGGAACACGCGAGTTACTACGCGGCCGCTCGCCCGTAGTAATGAGCCGGGTCGGGCCGATTAAGCAGCGAAAGTGCGTGGCCTATGCGTCACGGCGATGCGAGAATATCTCTCGCCCCGCTTATCTACCGATAGACGGCGATGAGGAAGAGAAGGATCTCTCGAGGCGCTTAGCCGGAGAGTACGCCTAGCAACGCCTAGCGCGCGCATCGTACCCGAGATCGACTTCTCGTTTCTTCCTTTTCTTCGAATCTCGAGCTTTACGAGATTTATGGCCGCTAGCGAGCGGACGAAATGGGATGGGATGAACGGATGGATGGATGGATGGATGGATGGATGGACGGATGGACGGACGGACGGACGGACGGACGGGCGGGCCTCGTCGGATCGACCGTCGCGAATGACACGAGTCGATATCGCGTCCGGCGTTGCCACAAAGAAACGCCGCCGCCGGCTACGCCGTTAACGATCGGCGATCGCGCCGCGTATACTTTGACAGCTTATAACGCGGATATGTCGAGGGGGATATATTATACCGCGAAAGGTTAACTCGTCCCGATCCTCGCCGACGGGAATTACGTCGACGTAGTCGTCGTCGTTCCCCGGCGAAATCGGCGGACGCCGAGACGAGGTCCTCTCCCCCTTTCCGCGGAAAGGTCTCCACGTATCCGGCGAATCTATGCGAGGTGAATCGAGATTTATATAAATCGGCTTAGGACTCGTCGGCCATGCCCCGTGCGGCCCCGCGAGGGGCCCGGAAAAATATCCACTCACCGTCATAGCGTTCCGCTTGCTCGGCCAGTTTCGCCTTGTAAACGTTGTCCTCCCGTTCCGACATCTCGGATGTACGCGGATCTCACGAGTTACTATCGATATCGAGGAACGGGCTCGTCGGGGAAAAGAAACGCGCTCAAGAAAGATACTTGGTCGTCACGACCGCCCGAAATACGCAACACGAAGACACCGCGCTCCACCAAAGACGTACAGCCACTCGCAAGCTCACTGACCAAGATGGCGGCGCCCGCCAACAATCGAAAGCAGTTCCCTGTCCCTCGCGCAGCAGCTCTGCGGATCAACTCCGCTGCTCGCCATGTGTATTACTACGCCCGTGACGTCATTGCCGCCATCTTTGGGCCGCTGCGTCCGACGGATGCGCGCACGATCCGCCGAGCCGAATTCGAACATCTCTCTCTCTCTCTCTCTCTTCTCATCATCTTTTCGCCCCGCATCTCGTACTATCTATCGCAAATATAAATTTTTAAAATATACCATGTGTACCCTGTACATAGAGATGTAAAAAAACCGTTTTCTTCTAATAGAAAAAAAAACAGTTGAAAAAAAAATAAATTGTTTCTTTTTTTTAAATATGAAATATTTTTCTTTATTATTTTTTTTGTTAACATAATAAAAATAATTAAAGTTCTTATATTTTTAATTTATTTTTGTTTTCGAAAGTAATTTTAATGGATTAATGAAACTTGTGGCAAATTATCATCAACATGATTCGGATAATTTTCAATTAGATATATATTGTACAAGCAATTGAAATGCGAGCTATTTTGTGTATTTAAAATAATAATAGTTAATTTAAATTTATTATTAAAAAAATTAAAAATAATAAAAAATCAATTTGCAGTAGTCAAAATATGAAGATATTAAATACGGGAAAAAAAATTTTTGAAAAAAGAAACATCTTGTTTTTTTTTCTCTTTACATCTTTTTCATCTTTTCACTTCAATATTCGACCGCTCTTTTCTAAGACGACGGAAACGAGGAACACGCGGAATGCGAACCGGAAGAGACCGAACGACGAGAATATTCGACGGCTCATAAATATACTTTTTCCTCGAAATCCATTAAATTTTCTTGACTTTTTTTTTGTAAATTGCTCGAGAAAGCATTATAGATCTTTTGTAAATGTGCTAGTAAAAATAATTTGCAAAGAAAAGGCGAGGAAAAATTGATGATATAAAGAATGCGAGCGACATTACAAATCTTGAATGAGAAAAGGTCTCTAGTAAAAAATATTCCACCTCTTAATCGTTAAAATTTAGATCGCGTCCACATATCTTTGACTTAATATAATTTATTCGATAGAACAAAGTCTCTTATAATACAGTCAATTATGGCCTTTTATGCGAACGATGGATGACTATTAAAAGAGACGCCAGAAAAGCGTTCACGCATGAATATGTATAAAATAAATAATTTTCTTGTAGTTTATATTTTTGCTTCTCTTCACACGAATCACAGCTAATGTATGTATATACAAGCACTAATGATTCAAAGACAGCTGTACTACTCGGCTCACATTCATCGCATTTTTTTTTTTTTTTTTTGGTAAATTATTTATTTTTATATTTAATTTGTGTGTATTTATATGTATACAGGTGTTTGTATATATAATATACATATATATATATGTATATATAATCATCTCAATTATTATATAAACTATTAAAATTATAATACAGCCAGAGAGGACTTAATGTAATAATCATTATAGATATTGGCTGTAAGCTAGCCATTCCGCTCGGCTTATCGTCGAGGTATATACTCGTGCACACGGCTGGGTACAACTATACACCTGATAACGTTGCGAATGAAACAGCCTATGTGCTCATAAGTAAGGGGGATATACAATAAGTTTTATCAATTAACCATGTGTGTACGCATGTATTGACAGCATACATACTTCATACATACATATACATACATACATAGATGCATACGCAAATCATTCGCTATAAATCAGTCATGCGTGCTTATGTGTGAACATTTCTATACTATAGCGCAATTTTGGAAAAGAAGCTATCGGAAATTCAGCTAAGGATTTCGGTTCATTTAATCAGGCGGAGCAGCACTTAGGAGCCTTCGCATAATTCGCACTTCAAGTATCTCGTGTCTTTATCGTTCTACTTTCATTATATATATATATATATATATATATATATATATATATATATATATATATATATATACATATATATATGACACTGCACCGTATTACAGCTCAATAAAATATTCTGTCTATCTAGCGGGCTCAAAGTTTGCGCGAGCATGTGTAATGGCGTGGCTTTTGCAATAACAACAATGGCCAAACTTGGAAGCATCATAGTTGTCGATTTATATTTATATTACATAAAATATCAGCGATCAGATTATCGCGCGCTTGTGTATCCGAAATCATTGAATAAACCTTCGAATGTACAATATCTATATTCATCCTTAATTCGGACAATACTATCGGTATTTTTATATTTCTATTTCGAATATTTCAAATACATACTGCATCAAACAAGAAATATGTAGCGAGGGAAATATTATGACATAATTACAGGCATACTTTCTCTAATATATGTATATATCAAAATTAAATTGGAGTTTTTTTGATACTTCAAAATGCCTATCTTTTGTTTGTTTTCATAAAAACAAATTGAAAAATGAAAATATTGCATCTTGATTTACATCAATATATATCGAATACAAATTCAATTTTATTCCTCGCTGTGCATTTCTGAATAATTGTTTCAGCAATAGATCAAGCGATGAAATATACAAAATTTTCATTTACATATAGTAGCATGACGAATTTCGATAAAACATAAGGATTAATTTCTGGAAAATTAGATTCGTGTGTATTCATCTAAAAATAAATCGAGAGTACTGGATATATTATAAAAGTGAACATTGAGCTTTATCATCCCCCTTCCCCCCGATAATGATGATAGTATTTCTTTCACTACGATCATAATATTGCTGTCTCAGTTTTAGGCTGATGTAGTAAAATATTCGCTTAGTTTTATCGATGCTCGCTTCAGCATCAATTCGTCATTAATTCGTACATACAGTTGATTTATGCAAAATTTAAATATGTAATATAATTTGATTGAAAAATTTAAGAGTACCTATTTACATTAATTTTGCAAAATCTTGAAATAAAATAATAACATACAAATGCATATTAAATAAGCATTGGATTAAATGCTCCTAATTGTATTTGAAAAGAGAAGAACAAAAGAATGCTGCACAGAGGAAGGGAGAAAAATATGGGAGAATCAAAGAAATACAAAAGTGATGTGATATGCAACTACGCAAACTGCATGTTATACATATCAGAGTGCCAGCAACTTTGGAAGAAATAATTTCGCTATACCATATCCTATAACAATCCCATTATTATGTCAACGTTATTTTATAAGCATTCAAGTCTCCACCACAAGCGGTCGCGACTTGTATAAACTCGACTATCGTCACTTGAATGATCCAAAATTTGTTTGCACTGCATATACGTGTGACGAGTCTCGTATATTATATAATCGAATATAATTTATATAATTAACTAAAATATGTTCGGACATCGTGACCAATCACCTCTACTTTTACAATCCCAATATTCGCCATTGTAAACATAACAACGGCTATCTGTATACGGATCCTGCTTTTTCTTGAACCACAACGGTTCGTACGGCTCATAAGGTAAACCTACGAAAAAACAATAATTTCCAAGTGAGCACAAAGTTTTCAGTGTTTCTGCAATCTGATAATATATAATATACATAAACCTACCCTGTGCGGCAGCATTTTCGGCCTCGTGCTCGCGTGCTCGTCTGGACGCTCTCTGTTTTTCTTCTAAACGCAATTTCTCGGCATTAGCTTCGTCCCATCGTCCCTCTTCCATTAATCGCTGATCGGGCCTCAATCGAGAATCCGTCGGAGCTACACCCTCTTCCGGTTCGTTCAATTGACACGCTAATTCCGTGAATGAGTAATATTTTTCACAGTCATCACTGTAAAATTAAATTAAAAAATGTTAAAAAATCTATCTCATGCATTAAAAATATTACTATGGTAAATATATAATAAAAAATCTTTCTCTCGATCTCTTTCAAAATAAAAATTTAGGTATTAAAATAATCCTTGTTATTATGAAAAATTATATACTCTATATTTATTATTACAATCTTAGTAGAAAGTGTTGGATCACTGTTTAAATAAAATTATATATATCAAAAGAAAAAAAATACTAAAAAAAATGCGAAAAAAGTAATATTTTCTTAAACGAGTTTCAGTTCCATATATAACTATTAGTTATATACTTACGTAGGCATACGTCGTTTCCACGCCAATATGTAGGGACCTGTCTTGTAGACCGGATTATCAGGTGTACCAGACGTGCTGATTACTGGAGCAATTTCTATTTTCGAATCCCATGTGCCCTGTACTACCCATTTGACTTCCTTATTAGAATTCATTACTATTCCTTTCACCTTACGCTGACTATCTCGCGAAAAGTATGAGTATGGGATGTACTTCAAATGGCACTTGATACCTTCCTTATGATTTACGATATCCATATCACCGCTCTGATCAACCCACAATTTTCCAACTATAATATTATGTACTGTAGTTGTAACTTTACGCCATGTATAGTGCTGTTCCCCATTGTTGAATTCCAAATGAGCAGTACCCAAAGGAATTACCTGATTGCAAAAATCATTTATTTAAGTGTATTCATAAGAGACAATAGTTGCGCAATCATTGAATAATGGCCTGTCCAGGTGTATATATAATTAACATATATTTTTAAATTATCATATGCATTTTCTAAAAGCTAATCACTTAACTATTATTTTTTTTAATATGCCTAATATGCGTTTGCATATCAGTATATTGAGATGACATCAAAATCGTGCATATATCCATAAATACATAAAACTTTAAAATCTGGGGTTCTGCAAATTTAGTCATCCAAGTCACATTATTACAGAGAATCAACAAACTTGTAAATTTTTTCATTTTGTGCAAAACGTATATCAAACATATATATATAAAAGAATAAAAATCTTTCTCTTCAATGATTTTATTGATAGCAATGAAAAATTTTACAAAATATTTTTCCAAACATTATGTACACATAAAAAATATTTATATCGTAGTTCATTTATTTATAATTTGATAAATTAATTTGTGTAATGTTATATTAATATTATAATTCAATAATAAATAATTTATTTCATATTTATCATACACGATTTATAGCAAATATATTTGTCTATTTTGATATATTTGTTGATATAGACTTGAAAAAATATCTTATGTCAGAGAAGATAAATACAATGCTATATACTCTGCGATAAATAAAATATTGTACCTGCAGATATTTCCCGCGAAACTTGGAGGCCATTGTAAATTCTTGCCAGCATCGCCATTTCTTTCCTTCGCAATGTTGAGCTAGCATAGGAGGATGATGGGATACTTGTTCTGAAATTGCCCGCCATCCAAGATCATCTGTACGATCACACTCAAAAGTTTCACCCAAAAGAGGATTGAAAGGTTTTCCCGTTCTAGTAGCGGTTGTAGAGTAACTAGATATAGTGAACGCAGCTACATAAGCCATCTGTTCGTAGCTATCTGTACATTCCGCAGCCCTAATTAAAAAAAAATTTCATTCATATAATTTTCATATTTTTTTTTATTAGAAGTAGAAATATACAATATAAAAGGTATTATACCTATCAAGTATATCTGCGTATTCATAGTCTTCTGTCAGCCGTTGAAGCATACTAAGTGGTTCGGAGAAATTAACTGGCATAGGAATTTTTGACAAATCTTTGCCAATACAATTTTTCATGATACTCCATAGATTCAAGGGATAATTTGGTTTATCAGGTACCTTAATCCTTCGCTTCCTTTTGGAAACTGTGGTCACCCTGGCGCCGCTACCGCCATTGTTGGCTTGCCAAATCTATGGTATAAAAAAAAATCGTGTTTGCATTCTATTTTGCAAATATTTGATGATAAAAAAAAATAAAACTCGCTTACATTGTCCAGGTCGTCTGTGGTCTTGACGGGTGAGGGAGTCTGTGCTGCTGTAGAATCGGTCACAATAAGAAACGAGTCTGCACCAGTGGAATCGGAAACAGGCAAAGGCGTTGGATCCCCTTCTGAACTGGAACCATCGTCGCTACCCTGAGAATCAGTGCGGTCTCTCGTGTGTGAAATCGAATTACTCGTGGCTCCAGGTATGCTTAGAGTAAAAGTATCTGACTCTTGCGCATCATAAAACTCAGCATTATCCTCCTCATCCTCCGATGGTGATGTCGTAATTGCGGGATCTGTAAGGTCAAAATTTCTCCATTTGTCACACATGGAAATATTCAAATCGAGGCAGACGAAGTAGAAAAACTGATCACAGAACGAGACCACAAAGGTCATCCAATCGTTTCCAAAGTTTAGATAAGCGTTAAGATAAAAAAAATGAATGCCTTGATCTCTATCGCACATGAGGACATCGATAAGATTGTGGGAAATTATAGTATGATAGACACGTGTTAATATGATTCGATCCAATCGTTCATACTTTATTCGATCAAAATCATATCAGTAATAAAGAATCGATAAATTAATTAAAAATTCTCATTTTAGTGTAGTCTCCTTTTCAATTAAATCGATACCGTGGGTTTGTCCTTTACAAAATCGAGGATCCGCGACATTTGATTAAAATTAATAAGAGAATCGCGGTTATGGTCATAAAAAGCTACTTTATACACACACATTATATATATATTATCTGTAGCTGCACTTTTGTGTACTTCCTTGCAACTTCTCTCTCTTTCTCACTCTTTCTCGAATATTATTGTATGTATATGTATACACAACAAACACAATTACATTCTTTTCAAGTACAGAAAGTGTAACAATGTACAGATGAAAAGAACAGAATAGAAAGAGAGAGAAAGAGAGCAAGAGATATGGGACACAGTCTGACACATCCTGTCATACGACTGTGTTCGATTAATTTCGACAAGACAATGAAAATTCTGCCACTTTTGGGAACACTTGACGAGACTGACGAGAATAGTTGAATGAGACATCAATGACGAAACGCACCACTTTTAGACTCGTCCAATTATTGTTTTGACAACTTCGTCCGGTTCTGTCTTTCTTCAGTTAGACTTGGAAGATGGAGGAAGGAAGGGGGTTGATTTCGAATTCCGGAAATCGAGTTTTGCGGGAGAAAAACCCGTATCGAACACCAAGATTCGCCTGAGCAAACGTCAAAATCGGAAGAAGCCCGAGAACACTGTGTGTATATACGTTTTTTTGCCCATATATGTATTATATATATATGCGGCAATGTATTACAGAGAGTATATAGTACATCATGGATGACGTAAGCGCGATAACGTGTTGCATTGATGTGTACCTCCGCAAAGCCATCTAGCGCGAGATACGAGTAAATAAATAAAGGCGCCGGGATTTGAAAATATTTCATTTCCCTATCACATTTTGTAAAGCACAAAATTTACATCACTCAAGGTTAATGTGCATTTTATGCGAAATCCAAAGATGCTTAAGTTATTGAAAAATTTCAAGCGTATTTTATTTTCGAAGAATATTTATTTTTGAGATTTTATCGCCGAAATATATTTAATATTATCAAAATATCTTTCATGACGAGGGATATTCTGTATGTTATCATTTTGATTTTAATATTTATACCGCGCGTTACACATTAATATTTATTTATAAATAAAATTTTAATAAAATAGAAAAGTTTTGTTGTCACAATTTTTAAAGAATAGTATCTCAAACTGTTAAATAGTCAAGCAATAAAAGAATATCAAAAAGTATCGAAAAATATGAATGAACATGCTACGAAACGAAGATTCGAGATGCAGATCATGCAGATGTAATGTTATTTACGTGAAGGTCTATGTCCTCCTCCAAGCGTCGCTGAAGGAATCGCGTGTTGCGCTGCTTCCTCCAAATGAGAATGTTGCCTAGCTAGCTGTTCGACCATCTTCTCTATCCGCACCTTTTGGTCGCGTTCATGCTGCAGCAGCTTCTTCCATTTAGGCTCCTGTTGCTGAGCTAGTTGCAAGTAATCATTGCTCGTCTGTAACAAGTATACAATCTAATTTCAGCGAGGCTCTCATGTTAGATTACATCATTATTAAATCATATCAGTAGAGATGCCATTGCCAAGGACAATCTTGTGAATAGAATTTAAGATGATTCTAATTGGCGTGAAAATTAAACTCTGTACTGCGCGCGAATTTTGTACTAAATTGAATTTCTATCTGATCTTTGAATGTGTTAATCATACAAACGAATTGCTAAACGCATTAATCATCGGAACAAATTACTAAATATATCACAATAATAAGATCTTTCCTCTTCTTCTCCTTATACTTAAGAATGAATCATCTTCATTGTCTATTATATCTCATTGCAATATGATTTTTCAAAATATCAGAGATACTTTATAAATTCTGAAATTTTTATTTAGCAAGTTCTGTAAAAGTATCATGAACAATCCTTATGTTATTTGATTTTATAATACAAAAAACTTTTAATACTTGCTCGATAAATTTTAATATGTATATCTTCAATTACATAAACATATGAAAATGACATTCATATTCTGTCTACATTTTTCCAAAAGCGTTACAATCTGTTCTCAATGTGCATCTTAGAAATTTTTATCTGAGAATTTATTAAAGATATCGTATACTTGTTGAATTAAAAAAATTATTGCAATCGAAATCGCAATTAATACTGACATCTTATAAAAAAGAAACAAAAATTCAGAAAATATAAAGTGGATTTTTAAATTGTAAATTTTAAATAGTATAAGACTTATTGATGCTCTACTTTTTCTCTACTTTACTTCTCTGCTCTAATTTTTTTTTTTTTAAATAAATTCATGATACTAGACGTGCTAACGTTTCGCAGACATTTTGTGTGTCTTTCAATATATTTAAATTTATAATAGAATTTTTATTGAAACTTACGCTTATCATAGCATTCGCCGCAATTCGGAAAAGCGTTGCTCGCTCACTGACAGTCTTGAATTTCGCCGCCAATTCGGGGGACGGAGTGTCTAACGTTTCCAAATCGGTTAAAGCTCGCTGAAGCGCAGATCCTTGCTTGAATATTAAGTCGTTGCACGCTTGCAAATCGTCCAATCGTCGCGTTAGATCCTTAATCACAGACGCAGTTTCTACGTTTTGATTGTCGTTATCTTGATATTCCTCTTCCTCTTCTGTTAAAAAAAATTTCGCATAAAATATTAAAGTTTGATGAAAGTACATAAAAAAATAGATAACATAATAATTTTATAAATATAATATATGTATAGTAGACATGATGTGTCATATCAATATTAGAATATTTCTTATAACGTTGGAATGTTCATACAAAATATAATTTGGATTGAAAAATCTCAAAAATTAATATTGACTATTTAATTTAAACTGAAATGCATAAATTATATGTACATACAGATTTCAGGTCAGGCCTTTTTTGATGAATTTAAAAAATAATTTGCAAAAATAAACCGTATGGAAAAAATATGTTAAAAAAGCATTAAACGGCGTACAAATAACGACCAAGTACAAATTACAAACCAGATTCCATCGCTTGGATGGCTTTGGCTTTTGCCAGTTCAAGGGCTGTGACCCATTGCTGTCTCTCCACCTCGGTCGACGCCTTGATGTGGAAGGTTTGCGTGCCGCCGTTGCTGACGACAAAGGTACAGGCGTCCACTGTATGTATTAAGGCCCCGTGTAAGGAAATCGTGCCGCGGCAGGTATGGGACATCTCCGCGGGATTTCTAAAACAAGAAAAATGGAGACAGTCTCGAGTACTCACATGCCTTTGGAATTGCCTCGCAATTGTCGAATGACACAGAGAAAGACAGACGTGAGTTTGCAATAGTAGACTCGATGTTTCCTTTGATTGTGAAGAAGCGACTTTTCTTGACAAAAAATTGACAGGTCAATTTAATAATTGATTGTCTGCATTCATCTGTGACACCGTATGTTATTCGCCAGGAAAATGGGAAAAGGAGGTAGAGAGCAAAGAGACAGTTTGGACAAATCAAAATGTATGAGTTTATTAGCGTAATCGCCGAGAATACATTCGTTAGAAGCAATCCCACTACCGTCCCGTAACGATCCGGCTCCTGTCCACGTTTACATAAATAAACATCTTAAGTTCGAATAGTCCAACAAATCCGTAGGAGTTACTCCGTCGTACGAAATAATAATCTAAAGAACGGAGTAGGAGCTCTCAATCGGATCATGCACGTGAGGTCACTCGGGTTAATCAAACAGGCAACAATCACGGTTCTGCGTGGAAAAAGGAAATAAGTCATGCTAATGCAATTGAAATAATCATCGAATTTTTTCCAAGTATTTTTTAAATAATTTAAAAATAAAAACAAAAAATTATTATAAATCTGAAAATATTTTACCTTTTTGAATTATAAATAATTATAAAATAAAAATATTAAAATATTCTTCCCTTTTGAATTATAGAAATAATAATTATAATTTTTCTTTTTATTTTTTTTTCTAAATAAGAATTATAAAATATTCTTTCTTTTTGAATTATATATAAATAATAATTTTTAAATTATATATAAATAATAATTATAAAATATTCTTCCTTTTTGAATTATAAGTAACAATAATAAATTCATCAACGACGGAATTTTGCAAGAAACGTGCCTAGTAAAGTTAGAAATGTAAATATTATATTTCATTTATTTATTTTTATATATATTAAAAATATTATAATTATATTATAATAATATTCGTCATATATCTTACATTAATAATAGATAATAATAGTTTATGCGTGATTCAATATATTGGTTTAAGAATGTACATTAATATAACGATATATTTTTAAGTATAAATATCTTTTAATCAATTTATATTTCAATTTATATCTCTAAGATTGTGTTTCATTTTCATTGAAGAAGAAAAATTATTTTTAATTTCTTTAAAATAAAAAATGGATTTTTTTTTTTTTTTTTCAAGAATAAATCTATCAATTTTAAAAATTCTTATAAAATTCCGTGGCAGCCGCGAAAGTCATTTATAGCTTGGAAAGAATGCGGATCTATGATTACATAATCTTCTTTCCGATTTTTATATTTTTAATTTATTTCTTTTCGAAAGTAATTTTAATGAGCCTTTTGCGGCAAATTACATCAAACTCAATGATTCGGATAATTTTTAATTAAATGCATAAGTATATAGCCAATTGGAATGCGAGCTACATTTAAAATAATAATGGTTAATTAAATCAATTTAAAAAGTTAAAAATAATAAAAATTCAATTTGCAGTAATCAAAGTATAAAAATATTAAATATTTATAAAAAAAAAAATTGAAAAAAAACGAGGCTTGTTTTTTTTTTATTTACATCTATACATAAAATAATAAATATCATATATCATCATCAATGAGTTATCTCAAAATACATATTATGTAAAATGTATTAAAAAATTTGAGCGAATACAAAGACTAACTGGAAGAAAAAGAGAAATATACTGATGAGAGATGACGAGAGAAGGAAGAAATAAGCTATTGTCAAACAAAGATTACAGAATCTTTCATCTCGATTGTAGTGTCAGAAGAGTAAAAGATTTAATTTATGGATAATGTTGTCTGCTGATACTTTCGAGCGTTCGCCCGAAAAGAAACAAAACTATCTAATCTAGAGATTTTTATTAGCAGCATTACTTCAACGGTCCGATAACAATCGTTATGTCGTTACTTCTCAGAAACCACCTCGTGAACAAAAGTAATAAAACAGATTCGATCGGAATGAACGGCACCAGAGACTAACATAAAGAAGCGACACGTTTCATTGCAGCTGCATTATGAATACGTACACACACGCACACATACACGCATACACCTACACAGAGAGAAAGAGATAGAAAAACATACAAGTGTACTTTTAGCATACTTAGCATATGAGAGGAGGGCATTTAATTTCCAGATTACACCTAAATGTATTATCGCTTACATGTTACAGATATAGATACAGAAAAAGCGGATGATTAAGGACAAGTTACAAAACTGCATTTAAACATGTAAAATTGAATGGAGATATGTGTGTGTGTGTGTATGTGAGAGAGAGAGAGAGAGAGAGAGAGAGAGAGAGAGAGAGAGAGAGAGAGAGAGAGAGAGTGGGTGGGTGTTTCGTGTGGAGCGAATAATTGAGTAACAAAAATGAAAATTGGAATCTTCAACGTCCTCAGCCGTTTTTAATTACAGATTTTGCTAAGAGGATAAGTCAGGATATTTCGGCGATTTCGTAAACATCGTTATCTTTTTTTTCTCTCTTTTTTTTTTTTTTTTACTTACTCGGAGGCCCTGCCAGTCCTCCGCTTGCGTCGCGTTGATATCTTTGGCCCCCCTGTCGGTTCAGCCCTAAACAATCCATAAAACAAATAGACCCCGTTCATATTTGTGTAATATTGCAAAGCTTATCAGCTGAAATTTTTTATTTTATTTTATTTTGTTCTTTTTTTTTGCTTAGACGAAAGCGTAGCATTTTGTTTTTCGTCGCTCCTCGAGTTTGCGTAGATCGAAAAAAAGAAATTGATAAAAATATCGACGGTGACAGTAAAGTTCACTCGAGTTTCGTGAACACGAGCTGCGTGATTTTGCGTGCACGCTGTGTTGCCGTGCGAGAAGCCTTTTACGACAAGAATCGAGAATTAATTTGTACAACAAGAAAAATTCGTAATACATTCCAGAACAATTTTCGGGAAAAGACAAATTGCAAACTCAAATCACACAAACTGTGCCAAGCGGAACCGGTCGAACGAAAAATCCTAGGAAGCCTAGGTGCGTCTTGTCTAAAAAAAAATAAAATAAAAAAAAAAAAGGCGGGTTGCTCTCTGCTACAGCGTAACACGATCGTGAGGCATTATTTGTGCGCTCGTCTCTCGAAATAATGAATAAATCTCTATCGTTGCACACTAATTTAATTTTGCAACGAAATTGCCAGAACGAAACAATGACGAAAAATTGTAAAAGCTGCAAATCACAAAAGAACGAATTATGCTGCAAACTAGATAACGAAGCGCTTATTAATTATTCAATGAGGAATTTCGTAAGTTAATAAAAAAAAGAGAGGAAAATATATAGATAATTAATTCTTCCGGATAAACCGGATAAACAAAATATCGTCAAGTGCGAACATTTGCATGATAAAATCACAATTTTTTTTTTTTTTGAAACTATATTCTTTCAAGCGTGTAAGAACACAAAAATTACGCCTTAGTTAAATATACAGGTAACTTTTATTGATCTCAACAATAATAAATAATTTTTAACTTCAAGCAAATTTTTGACTTGAAATAACAACAAACAATAATCGATAGGGTGTCTAGCCAAAGCTTGTAAAAAAATACCGATTTTTCAGGTAATTTGTTCAAAATTCCAGATAAAATTAGAAAACTTTTAGATGGAATTTTTTAAAATAAATATTTTTTTTGTGTGTGTTTTCTAATGCTTTTCACTCATACAGAGGAAAGAAAAACTACTTAAATTTTAAATATTAAATTTAAAAATGTGCTGAAAAGAACTAAATGACTTTTGTAAGGTAAGCATTTTTCATTTGCATAATATTTTCATTTTCTACCATTAATTGTAAGAATTACAATAAAAAATGTATATTTTTTGCTATAACAATGAATAATCGAAGAGAGAAAGACATATATTTATAATATATTTAAAATATATAATTCAAAATCATTGGCCAATCAGATTGCAATATAAAAACAAAATAATCAAAGAAAGAATTTTTGAAAAAATTCCCTGAATTCGAATAAAATTCCATGAGAATTTCCTGGTCTTTCAAGATAAAATTTCCCAGGCTTTCTAGGTTTTTCCAGGAAGTAGACACCCTGACTACGAATTCATCAAGAATTCTTACTACTGATTTCTACATTTTGCGAGACGCACTATATAAGCATAATATTGTATTAGTATCGCCTGGAAAGAGTTTTGTCACGCTTTTATATAATCGTCGCGATACTTGACGTATTCTCCAGAAAGTATATTCGTGACGCGCGTAGCTCGCGCGTCTCGTATTTAGATACGTTACAAACAAAGACTTGAGGATTTATATTGCCAAAATAATATTCCAGTAGTCAATTCTTCAATCAATATTACTCGAATAAATTCGACTCATAAAATCGTATCACATCTGGAAATGAAAATCGCAAAGCCCCATTATGTACATGCGTATCCAAGTTCTCATTCTACTATGTTCTTACTACAGTGCATTTTATCGCAAACTCTGAAAGAAGATTATAATTCAAAAGGCGCAGAAAACGATCTTATCAACTTTTGGAAAATAATAATAATAATAATAAGGAGCTGTTCCCCACGCTCTTTCTTCTGTCAAATTGAATTTTTGCTCAGCGCCAAAATTTTCTTTAATCGCTTATGACGCAATTTTACTGTTTAAATAATTATTGACAAATCACTAATTAACGATCACTAATTAAGAATCGAGTACATTGTCCGCGACAATGCGCGACTATCGCGTAGACATTTGGCGATGTCGCGTGTAAGTTTTCCTAGATAGTGCTTCAAATACATATTAGATCAGCTGTTGCCAGGCTATTTTTGACCGGGAGCGATCGGGAGACGAAAAAGAAAAAGGAATACTGTCACATATACGCACACATAACCTAATCGCGAGCGAAGGAACAGCTCCATATTGCATTTTGACGTGTCTCTAGATTTCTCTTCTCCACGCGGCTGGGGGCTGACGTTTGACTTATCGTTTGGAAATAAAAACGCAGACAGCAGGCGCGAGCCGTGGATGCATGCGATCTCGTCGAGATCGATCGTTATAAACGTTTACGACGAGCGTGTGCGTCTAGAGAACGCGAATCGCGCGCGAGTCGAAGAAATTTGACAGAGATAGGTAGTAGACAGAGGCAGAGATAGGTAATGGTAGGTAGGTAGAGGTAGATCCGATGACACGTAGGAAACTACCTGTAATACGACAGGAGGCCGTTTGACAGGACGAACCATCTCCGTTGATAACCTTTCAAGTAGTTCGTCCATTTGAAAAGCCAGCCTTTCATCTCCTGCCCGCCGTGCTGGCTCTTCGGGTCGCCCATGTTATCCGGCTTATTGCGTGTATATTTGACGCTCGCGCTTCACGCGTGTCTGTCCGAAACGATCACGATGTTGCGAGCCGCCGTTGTCTGCCTACACCACATCATCCGCGTTGTGCGAAACCACCATTTTGATTTATTCCCCGTGGAAGGGGATTCTCCCCACCTTTCCGCCGCGTGCTGCTCGTGCTACACGCTACGACGTATCAGCTATATGTATACACATACCAGTGATGTAAGTACACACACATACATATAACGATGTAAACTCAAAGTGGGTGACGAACGCGACGCGGAAACCGGCAATGCTGTCAGATTCCGTTCGTACGGTACACGCGAGATACCGATGGCGCGGATGTAATGACTACCCCTCCCAGGACGCCAGGATGTGCTAGGACACGTTCTTTATTTTTTCTTTACTCCGACAAAACAGCTTACCTAACCTTCATTATCACTGTCATTGATGGGAGGAAATAATAATACTATTAATAATAATAATATTAATTACTATATAGGATTTTGATAATTGACAGATTGACATTTGACACATTAGCGACATACAAACACGTGTACGCGCGAAATCACACGCGCATCACTGTTATTCTATAAATCTTTGAGTGTATATAAATACAGATTGATAATGAACAAATGGATTTTATGGCAAAGTTTATAAAAAAAAAAAAAACTACATGATACATTGCGAATAAATATCTAAACACTGTAAACAAGTTTTTTTTTTTAGATTCTGCGAATGAATATTTAAACACTATTAAACCAGTTTTTTTTTTTAGATTCCGCATAATCTGCATAAATAATGTGTACAAGCATATCATTAAGGTAAATTAATGATTCCTTGCATAGGAAAATATTTTGTAAAAAATCAAAATGTGTGGGAATAACAAAGATATTCAGATTGATAATTTGACAAGTGAATAAAAAAACGAGAAAAATCTTTGAAATTTATCTTTAATCTCTTTTTAAATATGGCGCTACATTTATTTCCGAATAGAAATAGACCAATCGGGAAAAACTTGTCCCTTAGAATATATAAAATATATAGATGCATAACATATATATGTACGGAAAAATCAACCAATCATGAGCTACAAAGAAGGTAACATCCCAGAGAGCTCGCGCGTAACATTGTATTTTGTATTAATATTTATACATGTCAGAGATCTGTTAATTTATTTTTAATAAGGAACTCTTGTAAAAAAAATATTATATTGAATTAATTAACTGGTTTGAGTAAATGCAAAAAATGAAATGATTGTTAAATTAAGTTCTATTAATTTTTTCATACATATATAAGGTTTTTTTTATTTTGTAAGGTCATGATATATACGAATAATATGATCATTAAAATTATTATTTTGTAATCTTCCTACAGTATCTTATTGTAATGTTCGGTGCTGTGAGGATTCTTTGTCTTAATTAAAAGTAGGCGAGGCATTTTTCGAACGACTAATAGACGCGCTTGTGGCACATCTGCGCCTGTCAAGCAGCATTTTAACTCCCGTACAGTATAGTACACTGTAATACTCTGTGGTACACGTACTGTACTGTACGTAGTATAGTGGACTGTTCTCTCGCGCGCCGATAGATATTCAACGAACGTATCGTCCGGTATCGTCGTCGTCCTTATCATCATCGTCGTACGATCCCGGATCCATTCTCGTTCGCAGGACGTTTCGCGGAGGCCTAAATGAGGTGATGCGACGTCCCGCATAAGGGCCCCAGACTTCGGATCGCCCAGGTGAGAAGAGTCGCGCTGAGCGTGCGAATGCGCAAGGAGAAAAATCTCGCTTTATGATTTACTAGAGGGTAAGGTAGTAGAGAGAGCGATATCTCTCGGGGCCAGCGAAGTCACGTGACCCGTGTGTTTACCAAAATGGTGAACGTCCGTGCGCTACGGACGACACTACGCGATCCCGTCTGTCGCACAGAAACGGCCGCGCGACGCTCGAGCGTGTAAATAAGCCCACCCCCCCTCGAGGATCAGCTGTTTCCCAGCGCGTACGTCAGTGGACGCCCGACGTCCCGACGCGTACCTTGAGCCTTGCCTACGAACGTCGCGTCCCGGACGAGTCGACGTTTCGCGCCTTGTCCCCGATTTTTCCTGCGTCCTCTCCGTCTTCTGTGACGTATCTTGGACGCGATCGCGGGAGATGCCACGGCCCGACGCGACCCGGTCACGGTACGACGATCGCCCCCTGCTCATCGCGCGCGATCCCATCGCGATCTTATGTCCGCGCGACAACGGTATTCGTAGATTATTTTAGACGCGAGTATCCCGTAATCTCCCGAAATCATGTCATTCGATTTCGTTTCGTCGCGCGCCAACCTGCCATCCGCATCAATACTGTCAACGCTGTAAACTCATCGTAGGATCCTCTCTCTCTGTTTCCTTATATTGCATCGCATTAAGAGGGTGACCCGAAGCTTCCAAAGGCCTAATTCCATTTGCCAATAATGCTGAGTTCGAGGAACCCAACTAGGTACGTTTCATGCAATAATTTTTTATCTCTCGACACAGCTGCGATGACCATGCGTGTGATATCTAAGGATTGACACTCCATGTGATTGTTTTTATCTTTTCCAGTAGCAGATGATCTCCGATATAGTTTAGTGCAAATAAAAAGCACTTTGACGAAAGACATCTAAATGTCTGGAGGTGTCTTTGCGTAGCGCCAAGTGCTGCAGGGCCAGGCATTTTTAAACATGGCCACGTATCAAGTCGACTACCAATGGTTGGTGTATTACATTTGTCCACATTGATATCTTTCTTCTCTTTTCAAGTTTGTTTAATCAGTCACTGTCGTTGCAGGGCTTATTCCATAATGGATTCATCTAGGATATCCACTTTTTTAATATCAATCCTACTGATAGTCTACGGTAGTTTCCGATCTCTGAACATGGAGCAAGAGGCGAGGGAAAGAGAAAAGGAGAAGGAACGTAGCAATTTATTGACTGGAATTACGAGTAACAGCAACGCCGGTAACGCGGACGGTGCTAACGGAGGAAGAGTTCAAACTCTGGATACGATGCATGCTCTCTGTCTACCTCTCTGTGCTTCCATTTCTCTACTCGTCATGTTCTTCTTTTTCGACAGTATGCAGATGCTTCTCGCAATTTGTACAGCCAGTAAGTTCTCAGTAGTAAATTTTCAGCTTAGAATGAGCTTTATTGTAACGGCACAAATTTAATACAAAATATCTGGCGTATAATTGAAATTATGTTGTTTGTTTGCAGTTATAGCCACAGTTGCATTGGCATTTCTTTTATTGCCCATGTGTCAGTACATCATTAGACCATGTTCCGATGGTAATAAAATATCCTTTGGTGTTTGTGGGAGATTTACGGGCGCGGAATTACTCTCGTTTTCGCTCAGTGTGAGTATCGTATGCATCTGGGTCTTGACCGGACATTGGCTGCTGATGGATGCGATGGGTATGGGCCTGTGTGTGGCATTTATCGCATTTGTTCGACTACCTAGTCTCAAAGTATCCACGTTGTTATTAACTGGATTGCTGATCTACGATGTCTTTTGGGTTTTCTTTTCATCCTACATATTCAGCACAAACGTAATGGTTAAGGTGAGTTTTGTAAATCTTACTGTATAAATACATTGTATGCAATAAGAAGCATGTATTGTTTTTGAATAAAAATTCATAAAATTCATAAATCTCCACATTGCAATATTTTTCTTTCAATGATGCATTGTAAAGTAAAAGTAAATCCAATTGCACAATGTATCTGCTTAATATCTGTCTTTGTAGAATCTATTTTTGCATGTGTAACAATTATAATATCACACAATGTAAACTATGTTGTAACTCTTGTTACTTATCAGGTGGCAACTAGGCCTGCTGATAATCCAGTAAGTCTCGTGGCTAGAAGATTACATTTGGGCGGCGTAGCGAGAGCCGCACCAAAACTACCTTTACCCGGAAAACTGGTTTTTCCGTCGATGCATCAAGCTGGACATTTCTCGATGTTGGGCCTCGGCGACGTTGTTATGCCGGGTCTTTTACTGTGTTTTGTCTTGCGATATGATGCGTATAAGAAGACTCAGTTATTGCCTGGTGGCTGTGAAACTGGAGTACCACCGCCGCGCCACTTCAGCCGGATTAGCTACTTTCATTGCTCTTTGATCGGTTATTTTCTTGGTCTACTTACCGCCACTGTAAGCTCGGAGGTGTTCAAAGCTGCGCAGCCTGCCTTATTGTACCTTGTGCCCTTCACTTTATTGCCATTGCTCACAATGGCATATCTGAAGGTATTTATTTATTTTTTTTTTTCTTTATATATAAATTCTATATATATTCTATTCAAGATGTTTTAGATCTGACAGATCATTTTTTACTTTTATATAATTTTTGGATTATATTTTATTTTTATATAATCAATTTTTTCTGAAAAAAATATCAAAAGATATTAAAAATTTTTAAATTATAAACAATTGAAAGTAATATCTTTTTAGAAACAATGAATACAAAGAAGAATAGTAAAATCTATTTTTAATTTTTACAATACTTTAATAAATTTGTAAATTAATTAGAGAGAAATGTGTATGTATATATATCTATTCATTTAATTTAATATGTTTTATATCGATAAATTTATATAAAAAAAATTATTTAATTGTTATAAATCAAATTTTTTAAAAATTATGTTGCACAAAATATTATAATATATTAAGCAAAATATATAAGACTATGTGTTAATTGTTTTCTTTCAGGGAGATTTACGTCGAATGTGGAGTGAACCATTCATATCTCAACAACCTTCTAAACATATGGACGTTTGACAAGAGTCATAGCTTTCTGTATATTGCGGTGTATTGGAGGAAAAATTCTTGCATGAAATTCACTACCCCATAATTTCACATCCTTGTTTTCATCAATGTCATTTAATGTAAGTAATTTTTTTTTTCTATACACACATGCGCGCGCGCGCAATATACGTTTACATTCTTTTTAAAGTCAATACGGAGGACAATTCAGATTTAAGATCAATGCAATTATTTGCGATCTTATCTAGTGTAAAAATACTTATACTGCATAAATAATTTATAAATGTAACATAATGTCACACGAGTATAATGTTAGCGCTGCAAACAACTTTTTACCGAAACAATAGAGGTCGAAGAATCCTCAGAATATTTCTGGAATGCCAAATGACACATATATTATTGGCATTCTTTCTGTGTCTTAAATTGATGTTGAGTATATGGATAGATATTGTGCATATAATAGATAATGCAATCAATATTATTGTCATTTTAAGCTACTACATAATAGCTAAAAACTATCATATGTATCATATGATTTTGACAAATGAAAAATGGTTTTTTACTTTTACCATCATTATAACAATTAATAGATTCTCGAGATATTTACTTTTAATCAAACAAAAAATATTAAATAGCTATAAATAACTTTTGTAAAATTCAGTTACAAATTATTACAAAATTCACTGCAGAATATCATTTTGATTCACTATACTCAATTGGTATCAAATTACTTGCAAATATGTATAGCTATGTGAATAGAATAATTTATAAACTATTTGTGAACATTTGGATGAGAATCCAATATATACATGTAGGTTGTGATTTGGTTTAAAGTTGGTTTAAAGTTGATTGAGCAAGGTAATAACACTAAAAATAATTATGTATATATTTATTACATCATTTTTATAAACATATAGGCACGAATTTGCGATTTGCAGTAATCAATAGCACGCTTTTTGATACTGTTTTGTTTTGCTACCTATTTGTTGATCAAACTTTTTTTATTTTGGAGGAGAGTTAGTTCATTGTCATTCTCAATGTGTAAGTAGAATGTAATATGAAACTATTGTTAAAGATAATTACAGGAAAGTTTGTTTAAACAAAAAGGCTTTCTAAACAATCTTTTGCTATGGATAGGCTGTCGAAAAGACTTTATATGTTTATTTAAGGACAAGACTGAAGATAATATGTATGAAAGCCAATTTATTAAGTGATTTCTCTGAAAGATAAATAATTTTTTCCATTCTACCTTTCTCTTGGATCAATTTATAGCATCTTAGATTAAATGAAATAATATAATATATTCTAATATAATAATATTATATTGTCTAAGGAAGGTAGAATAATATATGCTCTTTCATATTGTCCCTTGCTTTAAAATAAGTTATGTAAAATATTCATAGTCACAAATCAATTAGAGATTTAATAATGATGTGAATTTAATTTTATTTTTATATCTCATTGTATTTAGCAAGTGTACACATACACACATACATACATACATACATACATACACACATACATATATATGTTACACACACACAAACACACACAAAACAGATTAATAACTTGCTAAATATGATAATATATGTAATAAAAACATGAAATTGCACATACATATATACACACATACACATACACACACATCGAAATAATAGTTTACTTTATATGTTCTTTAGATATAAAATTAATAATATAAAAATTAAATCATTAAAAACTTTTGGAAAAGACTTTTCCAATCTTTAGAAATTCGCGATAAAAAAAAATATATTAATGAAAGTGAATAAATTTAATTTATTCGCTCATAGAGTAACATAGAAAAATCTAAAGTTTATATATTTAATATATTTAATATATTTAAATTACATTTTATAAAGAAAGTGTTTTCAATATCATTGAATAACATTTTGTTAATTTTATAAGAATGTTTTAAATTTTTATCATTCTTTATTTGTCTATAGCACAAGCAATTTATTTTCTATCGTTATCTCATTTATATATTAAATAAATCATTTTTGACATTTATTATAATCACACACACACACACACACACACACACAAAATAAATAATAAAATATATATTTTGATTACTTCTGTTATTTGGTTAAAAAACTCATAAAGACGCGTTTATAAAATGATATATTTTATATATATTTTGTTACATTTTAAAGAATGTTTAGCTGTGTTCGAATCATCAATTTGTCAACAGTATATGTGATCTTTTTTGAACAAATTACGTACACTATGATATAACATTTATAGTTCTGTAATGTATGTTAAAATTTTTTCTTCCAATGTACATATGAATAACCTCGACAGAGAAGGCGCAGAGTTAACAACATTTGCGTCGTGTCCCCATGAAGAGATTTTACTTGTTAAGCAAATTAATCGAATGCAATGAATTTTTTTAGTACGATATAGAGTGTATTGTTAAGAAAACGTTCAAGTTTTCAAATGTAGATTAGTACAATACAATTTATAATTTATACCACAACAGGATTGTAATACTTTAGTTATACTAAAATAATTCTACTTCTCGATTCGTTTTCACAACGAGACTCCTTCAAACGATATAAATGTTTTTGTACAAAAGAAATTAAAGCATAATACTATAGAAAGTGTTTATAATAAGATTGCAACTTAGTTTATGGTAAGAATGAGAGGTAAATTAATTGTGTATACCTTCATTTTTGTTTCAATATATGTAACAAATCACATTTTGTTGTATATTTCCTAAAGTCTGATGATTTATTTATTGACTAGGATTGTACAAGTACTAAAAAAAAAAAATGCTCATTATGTAAATTTCAGGAAGTGTATATAAAACGAATACTCACAACAGTCATTCATTTTTTCCACAAACTAAGTGATGAGATTTAAAGAAATAATATATATTAATAACATGACATATTAATGATAGAAACAAAATGATCAATGAACAGGTTTAAATAAAAATCAAGAGTTAAGAATTAAAAAGTATATACACAGAATATTATTAAAAATGCTGGATATATATTATAGGTAACATACTAAAAAAAAGCACTTGCTTGTACTGTTGCAATTCTTGACTTGCATGTGTACAGCTATGTACATTTTTTATATATAATAAAACTTGACCATTTTCGTATATGGTCGCGTTTGAAAAGTAAAAGTTATTGATAACAAATTTGTATGTGTGTTATTCTTACGTTGTATTCTCGTGATGAAAACATCGTTTTTTTCTCTTTATCGAGTAACATTTCCTGTTATTCATCTGCGATTGCAAATCGATTCGTATTCCAATTACAGGATACAATTTTTATTCATCATCTTTAAAGTTTAACGTATCTTTTTTTTTCATTTTCAGGATAATCGATTATATATATTGCAAATTGTCGCATCACGGGACTTTATACGTTAGTTTGCCCCATCACATTGTCCAAGTTTCTTTTTATACTCTCTAGGTCCTTCATATCCGATACTACACTTTCACATTTATAAACTACTAGAGAATGATAAAAATGAACGGCAAAAGCGACGAATACTATGAGCACAGGAATGATTATCACAGTGCTGGCAGTGGCGGCGGTAAAGGAATAGTCCCAAAACTTGACCCAACAAAGAATAGCCACCTCCACTAGAAAGAGAAATAGTCCCAGTATCGTGGAAAATGCCCAGGCCAATTCAATGAAACCGCGCATTCTCTCGTGCGGTGACTCCGTTATAAGACGCGAGACTTGGAGTTTACTTATGGCTTCGATATTGGGTAAGAGGTACGTGCTTATCATCAGCGCGAAGATGTGTACTGATACCAGAAAAGTAGTACAAACTGCAAACATTACGAATAGCCATTCTGGCACTGCTGTCGGCTCGTTGATTTGCAGTTCCACCATCGCCACCTAAATCAGAAAAAGAAAAGAAAATTAAAATACGCAAAATTCGATACAATTATCAGTAGTATCATATAAAATGTTTACAGCTATCCCGAGAAGTGAAGCAGATTAAAGAAAGTGATATCTGTCTTATATAACTGCAGATGTGCATGAAGATTACATAGAATTGTCGTCAACGTCAATTTAACCATTTTCAGGAAACGTTGTGTAATCGTACACAGCCCATTCTGAGTTGTGGATTTCCAGAAAAACAATTCTATTTAAAGAATCCTTGAGAAATTTATTAAATATATTCCGCGTTCATAAATCTAAGAGAAAGCATTACTATAGAAATTTTTATCTCGATACTAAAAGAATATTTGTTTTAATATTTTCTCCCTCGAATTGCAACAATTTTATACAATTTATCTGGTAGCAACGATTTAAATTAATTTAATTTTCAATGCGCGCTATTAATAGTAAACATGATTACGTACGCGATTTTTAAATCATATCTGGCGTTATCTGCAATTACATAGGCGAGAAAAATTAATCTATTAATCACCATGATTTAACGGAAAATAAAACGCTTTTAATTTTGCTTAAAATTTTAAAAAGTCTAAAAAGGTTTTTATATTTCACGATATTATTTTATGTAAAAAAAAGATTTTAAATGCACCATTAAACATTATTGTCTATTAATACACGGTAGACTTGTTAAAATATTTAGAGTAAATTCTTTTTGCCTTTTTTTTCCTTTTTGTGTGCTCTTTATATTATTTTTTTATGATTTATATAGAACATGCCAAATGTTTGTAATTTTCATTTAATCGAGCGCGATGATAATATCGATCTGAATTATTTTTCACGAATAGAGATCCCAAAGAAAATTACAGAAATGTAACAAAGTGGCGGATAATGGATTAAATATCTTGATATTATTAATATATGATAATTATATATAATTTTTATATTATATATAATTATTCATACCATTGCGAATCCACTAAGTAGCTCGGATGTGGTAGCAGTTGCTTTTAATTTAGCCCTACTCATGTGGAGTCTCCTCCACGAGAGACTTTCGGGTCCGTCCTGCTCGTCGGATTGTTGCGAGGACGGTGTCACCGGCGGGATCTGCGGACATGTACAGCAACACGTGTACGGCGTATTATTGCTACCTAAGATGTGGTAGTTCGCCGATGGATTCGGCAGGCTGTTGATCGATCTCATATCTAGAGATACATATCTGTTGTTATTGTTGTGGTATCTGTTTCTAGGCGATAAGACCAATTCGCTCTGAACCGGATATAGTGTACTCCTCGAGCTATGCGTGGAAAAACTCGACTCGCTCATCTGGAATTGCTTCGCCGACAAATACGCGAGAGATGTCGGTCTGGATCTTTGCCCGCTTCCATAGGAATACTTCCACGCCGAGATATCGCTCTGAGTTGATTTATTGAATCTGCCTCTCGTCACATCTTCTCCTGTATCGCTGAGCACGTGGGTATTCGCGTTCAATCTCGCGTGTTCCATGACATTTGTCTTCTCATGCGGGAGTTCATCGACGAAAGTGCTCATCTTGGACAGATTTCTCCTAAATAGCGATCTAGCTAGTTATGTGTACAACGAAAAATATCATTGATAGATCATTTATCTCTCCGAATATTTGCGCATCACTCCTGTCTTGGTCGGGTCACTTTAAGAAAGACATTAAGCGAGTCAAGATATGCAGGTATGTCAAGGTACGTTACATCGTACACAATCGTTCACTCTTATTTACTGTTGATATAGATTCCTGCGTGCACGGTCGCGCGAGTGCCCAATCGTTTGGACTAGAAATTTATATAATTACACCCCGATAACGACGATTTTTATCGTTCCAATTGAAAATTGCATAATGTGGAACAATTTAGGTGAGAAGTGATAAATTATTTCCTCAAAATGACAGTCGAAGACATCGATGGATACATGTGAGCATGATTTCTCGGAAGACGCTAAGAGAGGACCGCACCACTATCTGTGTCCATTACGAGCTCCAAGCGAAGACTGAAGAATCGCCTAGTCAAGGTACACGGACATGACGTACCTGTCTGAATCATAACAATAGTATTAATTACCTTCGCGAGCCATATTATCTGCGGCATAATAACCGGCTGTGTATGGCCTCCCCGGCGTGCGCTTGTGATTGTGTAGCGATGCACGATCCATCTCTCTCATGTGCTCTAGCTAAGAGACACCAATGTTGCGCGGCCAATGACGTTTATTCTCCTTGTCTTTATAACAGCGATAAGGCGAGAGAAATCTCCCGGCCCGTTAAATGATGTTGAAGTATCAAACGATAGGCTTAGATGCGTCGATCGAGAAATCTTTTTAAGAGATAAAGCGAGAAAAATACAAGCTACCGCGGCAAATCCTTATCTCGATTTCTCGCTTATTACTTGATACTGAATTTTTTTAACGTCTGCGTTGTCGGGTAAGGACGCCTCGATGTATTATCATAAAAAAAAAATTAGTTTTTTTTTTTTAAAAAAAGGTACGGCGCGGAACAAACGAACGGTATTATTTATGAAAGAGCCGTTCTCTCTGACAGGCGGAATTAATCGCTTATACGTGTTGCGTTGCATTGTATGCGTGTTTAAGCATTGGAATATACGGAGAACTCAATGTAAGCTATGTAGTGGTCATATTTTTTTCGTTCGCAAGAAGAAATTTCCGAGTTTCAAGTTATTAAAACTCGCAATTATACTTGAGCATTATATATTCAAGAGGTGCAAAAAAAGTCATCGGTCACTCATTTGCGCACCTTTATTTATATAACATAAAATATTCCACTGGCTCATCAAGCTATCTCTATACATTATAGTACGTGCAATGTATTTATAGTGATAGCTATAACAGGAAGAAAGATTAAAACAGTTGGATATTAATCATGATGCACAAAATATTTTTTCGAGATATATTCCATTAAATCTAAAGTGTTGATTCTTTATCAGCAAATCACTTATCAAAATTCGTTAATATTTTCAACATTTTCGTAAGTCTTAAATAAGAATTTCAAAATAAATATGTAATTATATCCGGTCCGTTTTTATCTATCATTCTAATTAATTCGCAATAAGGCTTCAATTGTTTATAATCGAAAAGAACGCCTTGATATTTTCATCAAGTATGTATGGAAGACCCGATTTTTTTTTATATACATAAATATTAAAACACATATTATTGAATAATAATTTTTAAATGATGAAATTATTAAAAGCTTAAAATATAATTGTGTAATATTTTTTTTTAGTTTATTTAAAATAAATTATTATCCTTACTAGTATAGTCATTATATAATGAAAAAATTAGAAAGTAATCAATTGCATTCATTAGATATTTTTTCTTAGATGTATCTCTTGGGTGATAAAACTGGTGTATGAGAATCGTTTCATTCAACAGCGAAACAATTTGATGTCGCAATACTTGTAAATAATTTGATATTGCGCAAAGTTTTGAGTTAACGTGTCTCGCAAAGGGAAAGGTTTCTCCACCTTTCACGCAACGATCTTTTCCAATCAAACTGGTTTTAGCGTAACGATTAGCATACAAAAATGTACGGTTTTTATAAACCAGATATATGAACATTTATATTACCGTGATCAATATTTACATTTCGATACTCTTTGAAATAACACGTACTCACGTACTTTTGTTTTTTAATTAAAATGATTCCCGCATAAAATCGAGTTTACAAAATTATTGAAACATTCTTTTTATTTTTTTTTATCTTTCTAAAATTTTTATACATTATACATAACAAATCTTAATCCATGTTTGTATATATGTCTGCATGTGTATAATATTATCATGCATATATGCAAATAAACTTTGGACGAGTGATATAAAATCAAACTATATATTGAAAAAGAAAACGAGAAACAACAAATTATGCAATCCTTGTAAAATGTTCTTCACGTGTATAATAAAAGTTACGTGGCTACTCGCGTGACAAAATGCTCACAAAATTCTGTAACAGACGCGTGACAAGCCATAACACGAGAATTAGAATTGAATGTTCTCTTACACGTAAGAGCTTTATAATAAATAAAACATGTAACTTATATATATTTTTTGTAAATAATTAAAGATTAAAATAATTTTCCAAAATATCTTTTTTAAATATTTTTATAAGAGAGCACTCTCTCTCTCTCTCTCATAATTAAGAATTTCATAATCTAATAATATAATATTTATTAAAAAATGTGCGTATAATAATTCATCGCGAGAATATTTTTAGCATTATTACAAATATAAATGTGAATAAAAAAAGTTCTTTGAACATATAGAATATTAATGGTATAGCATCAATATTTATCAAATATAGAATTAAATTTAATTTACAAAATTTTATTATATTGCAAAAATATTTTAATATTTTCTTATACATATAACGTTTTATAATTACGAGAGAGATGTGAATTTAATCATATAATATTTAAATATTATTTTTTTTATTATTATCTCTTCATTGTTATAATTGATTCTTATATATCTTTATTATTGTGCGATATGAAGTAAAAAAAAATTATGAGTTAAGAGTAATCATTATTAGATACGCTGTGTGTGCAACAATAAAGTTGAGTGTTTTTCCACGTATTGTTGTTGATGAGCGTTATATGCGCATTTTTTTCATTGCTGTCATTAAAAAGTCAAACATTGAAAATCTGAGATTACTAAAGTCAGTACATATATATAATCGATATATATATACATATATAATCTCTAGCATGATTTGACTCGAAATGTATATTATATATTGTATCTAATAATAAATAATATTAGTCCTCAATCATATACGAAATATTTGCATATGTATACAGAAATGTTATTAATCAAAAAAAGATAAGAAAAAAAAATGAAAATTTTTTTCAATAATTATATAGAATATAAACTAAATTTGTTATATTAATTATATATATATATATATATATATATATATATATATATATATATATACACACACACAACACACACACGTACGTGTGTGTGTGTGTATATGTACATGCTTGTATAGGGTGTTCCAAAATTAAACCGACAAAAATTTTAGGTGGTTACAAAAAATACCAAAACAAATCAATTTTGTTAATAAATTCATATCCGCAAAAGAGCAGAAGTATTTGAAAAAAAATTATTTGTGTGTGTGTGTGTGTGTAAATTTGAATAATTTAGCACGATTGTCATTATATCATCACGTGACTGATTTTAACTTACTACGGATTTTATGGAAAGAACGGCAGAAACATCTGACTGTCAAAAACACCTGATTGTCAAACATGCTAAGCACCGATCACCATGAATATAATAATATATATAGTAAAAAAGATCATTACACATGAAAAAAAATTTAGTTGTAAAGCCATAAGCAAATCAATTAATCGCAGTTAAACATTTTTATTATGTTTTAAAATGCTTGATTGTGATTAATTGATTACTGCTGCTTACGGCTTTACGACTAAAATTTTTTCACGTATAATGACCTTAACGGAACGTTCTGAAAACACAGAGTGGAAAAGTTAGTTTAGTTTTTTCATAGATGAAAACAATATTTAGATAAGAAAGTTTAAATTCTGTAAAATAGAATGAATAAATTAATCATATAAAATGAAAACATCGTTTGCACATGTTCGATTTAGGGTGCGTTCAAAAATCCTACTGGTGGGGTAGAGTAGCATTGAATCGACCAATCAGGACAAAGAAACTTTTGCTCCTCGATTACAATAGTCTAGATCGTTCTAGATAATTCTATATATCGTGGTCGTGGAAAGCTGGAGCGGCGGGGAGAGGAGAAGTAGTTAAAAATAGTATAAACAGAGACTCTTGATTCTGTAACGAATTGTCATAGATTGTACACAAACTTTATTTGATACGGACAAACAAAACAATTCAGTGGAGGGAAACTCGCATTTCGGTTACGTTCTTTGCGAAAAGAAATCGGGACAAGTTAAATTAATGATGCAGCGATAAAATAAAATGAAAATTAGTCATAGTGGATGTATCCTGCTATATTGATACAATCGGGATATTATACGTGCGATTTTTCGTACAACAGAGATAAGTCCCTTCTATTTCAACTGGCACTGAGATCGAATAAGGTAAGGTCCAACCTTAATGCCAAAGTTACGTGTCGCGATGCTCATTCATAACCATTCGTGACCCGAGGCCCTCAAGACGATATATAGGTTAGCGTCCAATTAAAAGCGTCCAATTTAATGTCAATTAAAGCAGAATATTTATTTATTTGTTGTCGACTTTGTAATTCTTGGAAAATAAATAGAAAAACGGATGTCATGCTAATATATGTGATCCCTTCAGATACTCGTCAGTATCCTGGATCCACGAAATCCCCCTTTCAATTGGAACGTACTTCGAGTACAACCGAGTACATCCCAAATGACAGTAAGCAGATATTTGATTTATCTTGAGGCGAATTTAAATAGACAAAGATATTATACCGTTTTTCGATGTTGCGGAGATAATTTTATCTCTCTCAGTGTAATGTCTTTGTTATTTGTATGTGTCTCCTGTCTCTCAGAATACCATGGGTGGAGCACACTTATGTATGCCACAGTCCATCTTTCAACAGATGATGGATCAGCAAAATCCGCAGCAGCGACAAGTTGGATCTTGGATGCAAATGCCACAGGTACCGCCAATAAGTATTCCGTGGAGCGTGCCAGCCCTACAACAACACGAGTTGATTAGATTTACCGGAGAAACCAGTTCTGGGCCAATACTGCATCAAAAAAGAAAGTTGGAAGCACCAGATGTTGTAGATATGTAAGTCCTGTATAGTTTAAGAATGTTTTGACTGTGCAATAATAGCAAAAAAACTGTTCAAATAAAAAAAAACCATTTTGTATTGTTTGAAAAATCAAACAAATCCGGATTATAAAAAGAATTAATGTATCATAATATGGTTTTTTTATGTCTTCATAAAAGCAAATAGTTGTAATTAATATTTTTTTTAATTTATGACAAAAATTTTTGATTGAGAATATCTCCTGAAATCAAAATTGCAAGAAACAAAAAAAAAAGAAACCAATTAATTACAATTTTTAATAAATAATTTTTAAATGAGTAATAGTAGAATAATATTTTCATGTTTTTATCAATGTTTCGACATATGATATATACATCCTTGAAGGCATATTGCTTCAAATGCAATTTTTTATGCAATAAAATTCTATGTTATGTCATTTTCTTTAACAGGCATCAAAGCAAGCAGTTTATAACAGAGGAAAAAATGACTGCACATTTCAAAAGCTTGCGCATTAGTTCCATTCAAGAAACTGAGAGTCCAGTGCCATCGACTTCCACATCATCTTGTTCTCATAGGCAATTGGATATGGATCTGGATGTTGATGGGAGAAATACAATAAATGGTGAACAACTGACTGGCGTACATCCGAGGTTAGTCCTTTCAGAGGAACTCAAGCGAATACAAGAAGAACCTATTTTGCCATCAACTCTTCTATCTAAATTGTAAGCATAAATTGCTATTAATTGTTTGAAATTACAAAAATACAATGATCTATATATTTAATGGAAAGAAGAGAAAACGTGAAAACATATATATATAATAAATGTACTTATATTTTTTTCTCAAACCAGTTACATTTGGCTGATTTTTCTATTTCAGAGAGAGGCCTTCCATGGCTGTAGTCCTATGGGAGCCACCAAATAGACATCTTCGTATCCTGCCAACGCGAGATATTCCAACACCAATCCCAAGTACATCAGGCGACAGTAATAATAATAATAATAATAATAATAATAATAATAATAATAATAATAACAACAACAACAACAACGATGCTACTCCTGACTTAAATAACATAACATCTAGTGCCCTATCAGCATTTGAGCCAATGGAATTATGAAAATCTTTAGATCACTAAAGCACACACATTTTATCTCTATATATATTAAAAATAAGAAAAATATAAATATAAATATTGTATTACTCTAAGCTGAAAACGTTTCAATAATCTATAAGATGTAAAGTAGATTAGACTAAGGGATGAAGAGTATGAAGCTTTGTAACATGACTTATCTCCTGTTTGTAAAATAATTGTTTGAATGATAATTGAAACGTGAATTCGAATGTAAATTGGAATTTGATTTTTGAAACGTAAATTTGAAATGTCGCTATTTTTGTTCTATTCTGATTGTGAATGTTGCTTCAGTGTATTTTATTTGGATTTTACTATTTAAATAAGATATTTTTCTCTATTGTCATACGTATATATACATATATGTATATACGTACATATGATACGTATATTCTTATGTGTATCATCAGTTTTTGTGTATTACAGTTTTTCTTATTTATGTTATTTATGTAATATCCATACAAGAAATTTATGTTGAATAATCGTAAATTATTATTATTAGAGATTATTTTTACATACAAACACTATATATATTGAATTAATATATATTGAAATCGGGAAATAATTTAATTCTTTGTTGAAAGAAAGAATGTATCTATCATTTTTGATTTAGCATTTATTCTTTTTCTTTTCTCTTTTAATAAAACAAAATTTTAAGAAACTTATGATATATAACATTTATATAGTTAATATATTTTTATGATTTATATTTTACATGCAATGTTGAGCGAATAAAAGCTACTATTAAATAATAAATAATTATGTATGTCTATTGTGAATGATTGAATACACATATATTAATTTTACATTAAAACGATTATAATACAATAAAACACTGTATTCAGATTTTTAATGTCTTTTTTTTGAATGTTAAAAAATAAGCATAGTTAAAATAATCATAAATCTTTGCGTTCTAGCTTTATGTGTGAAGTTTCAATAAATAAATTCCAGATACATTTTGTATAATGTTTATTTTATATAACACTCAGATGAGCAGTTGGGTAAGAAGAAAGGAAAATTAGTGGCGTTTTTTATAGATCTGAAGGCAGCGTTTGATTCGATAGATAGGAGGAAATTGGTGGAAACGATGAGAGAGAGGGGTGAGGGAAGGGCTGGTTAGAAGAAGTGAGGATGTCTTGAGGGAGACTAGAAACAGAGTAAGGAGGGGGGAGTATTTGGAAGCATTTTGGACGGGAAGGGGAGTAAGGCAGAGGTATCCATTGAGTCCTCACTTATTTAATTTAGTGATGGCGGATATGGAGGAGGTAATGAGTAGAGGAGGATGGGGAGAAGTTAAATTAGGGGAGATGAGGATTTACACCTTGGCATGCACGGATGATGTGGTTTTGATTGCGGAGGAGAAGGATGGAATGAGGAGTATGATTGAAAGGTTAGAGGGATATCTGGAAAAGAAGGGGTTGGAATTAAATGTAGGGAAGTCGAAAATCTTAAGGTTCAGGAAAGGAGGAGGAAGAGAAAGGAATGTAAGTTGGAGATGGAAAGGGAAGGTGATAGAGGAGGTAAAAGAATTTACTTACTTGGGTTACGTAATGCAGAAGAATGGAGGGCAGGAAGCGCAGATAAGAGATAGGGTAAGGAAGGGTACTGCTGTAATGGGTCAGGTTTGGGGAATTGGCAAAAGGAAATTCAGGAATGATTGGGGAAGAAGATTATGGCTCTTTGATAAACTGGTGTGGACGGTGGTGGGGTATGGGGTGGAAATTTCGGGTTGGAGAGCCTACGGTAAAGGTATCTCTAAGATGGGTGTTAGGATTGGAATGGGGAACGCCAGGCTATATGATAAGGGAGGAATTACAGAGGGAGAAGTTAAAAGGTAGAGTTGGAAGAAGAGCATGGGGGTTCGAGAAGAGGTTGGAGGAAGGTAGGGGGAGTGGGATTGCGAGGAGATGTTGGGAGGAATTGAAGGAGAGGTGTAAGAAGAAAAAGGAATTATCGAAGTGGGAAGAAGAAAGGTGTGGGTTTTTTGAAGATAGAGGTATGGGTGTGATGGAAGTAGAGGCGAAAAGATCGGAAGGAGTGCGAGACTTCGGTTATTTTGTGAAAAAAAACATAGAGATGGATGAAAAGGAAAGATGGGAAAGGATAGAAGCGTCAAGATACAACAGGAGCTACGGAGAAATCAAGGGGATTCCAGAATACCTGAAGAGTGACTGGGGGGAAAGTAGATGGCAAAGGATGGCAAGGTACTGGTTGAGAAACGGAATGAGGGGGAACTGGTAATGGAAGGATGAAGAGGAATGCAGAAGCGTAAAGCGTGGAATGGGAAAGGTCAAAGATGGAGAGAATGTGAGGGAAATGGAATCGGATAGATAAAGGATAAGAGTCAAGAGGAGGAGAGATAGAGAGGGGAAGGCAGAAAGAGAGAGAGAGAGAGAGAGGGGGGAGAGAGAGAGAAAGTGGGCGAGATATGATTGATGTGGGATGTGTGAAAGGATTAGAAACGAGATATGAGCCGAAAGCGGAGGTCTCAAATTAGGGTAGGGCAGATAGCGGTGTGTGTGTTTAGGTAGACTAGAAATAGGTAGAGGTTAACTTAAGATAAGTTAGAGTTAAGTTAGTTGTAAGAGTTAAGATAGATGTAAGTGATTAAATTGTAAGAATTTATAACCCCAAGGGAAATCAATAAAGCATATCTATATCTATCTATCTATCTATAACACTCAGATGATCTTGATCTTGATGTACATCAAAATCATGATTCCAAATAACCTTTAAAAGATTTTAGCTATTGTTCGTTATTTATTAAGAAGTTTCCATCTACAATTGTTAAATTAAAGTAAATATTATTTATTTGCATATATATTTATATATTTATTTCCCTCTTTTTTTTTTTAATATAAATAGACATATATTAGAAAATATGATCTAGCTGTAATTTAAGCTTTTGTATCTTCGCATTCAAGTGGGTGATCTTCGCTTAAGAGCTTTTCAAATATTTTAGGATCAATCAATGATTCTCTGTTGATCGCAGTTATAATTTTATCGTTGTCCAACATTGTAACATGATTGCCTTCAACGTAATGCACTTTCACTCTATCTCGCGTAATCTAAAAAATAGTTTATAGTTATACTTTTTATTGGTTTATTATTTTTGTACGATATTACTATATTTCGATTTCAAAAATTGAAAAACACAAGACATTTAAAAAAATATTCGAAGAAAAAACTACCTTGTGTAGACCATAATCTTGTTCAGCCATATGGGTATATGATTCCGTAGGTTTCAAGAGTGTTATAGGCGCTCGAATCCGTGTCAAAGATGAGACGTCGTACTTTTGAAGAGCAAGGATACGACTGTATAAAGTTGTGCATAGCGCTTTTTGGTTTTCAACAGAAAGTGATGTGTTATCGGAAGCAAAGTGCGAAACAAAACTATCCAACTTCTGTTCCCAGGTCGTACACTTATGGAGATGTATAAGTAGCTGCAAAATAGAAAAAAATGTTAATAAGACAAGAAGATAAGGGGACGAACAAAAATATTATAGCAACCAACAATAAAAATTTACCTTCTCGATTGCAGCTGGTTGTAAATTATTCATGACATAGAGCAAAATATTGTTCTGAAGTTCCTCCTGCGTTTGGGATGGTAAAAATTGCTCTACCATCGCTTTCATTAGATCAGGTGCACCGTCAATCAACACTAATTCACCGTTCAAGGCATGATTTTCCAATCGTCTCGCTAATTCGATGGCGACTAATGAGCCATACGAATATGCAATTAGAGTAAAAAATCTTTCCTTTTCCGCCTTTGGTAAAATATACTGAAAATTTCCATAAAGCACACATGTCAATCAGAAACGCCTAACTAGTCTGTATAACGATATGTTCTTTCAGAGAAATATGTAACTGATATATCATTTTATTTGTATTGTCTATACCCTCTCCTATACGCACTGGTAAAAGATGATCGGCATACTCTGCTATACTTCCATGAGCGAGCCCGATATTATTTATGCCATATTGCAAGACCGTCGCTACCGGTTTGATTCTCGACGCCAGTGGATTAAATATGTGTCCGCAACCGTCTATGCCCGGCAAGAGGAATACGTCGACCGCGCACAGATTTTTCTTAGTCGATAATTCGATATTAATGTCGTTCGATATCATGTCCTCATTATTCTTAACGCGGACGAATAATTGCTTGCCAAGTAATTCGATCTTCTCTTCCTCAATCTGCGCTTGCGTTTTCTCCTGTTCTTCGTTACCGCATATCTCAGCTAGTTTGGCAAAAGTCAAGGTGCGAATATCATTCGCAGTGAGGAAAATGTCAAACTTATGTTCCAGCATTTGCTTGATTTCTACAGTCATCTTCGAGTCCATTCCGAACTCGGTCAACAATATATCTTGAGACACAGTTTTGATGTTTTTCACACCTGTAAAAATACCGAGAAATTAAAATTGATGATCTTATTTGATTTATTCCAGAATTTTTTTTTTCATATTAATTATTAAGTTTTATATCAATGCTCTAGGTTATCTAGAATATCAAGGATATCTAGCAAACTTTATCAAAGGAAGAACTTAACATCCTCATCCAATGACACGTAAGTAGCGCAAATGCATTTTTGCTCTGCATAAATCCGAAAGCTGTCTTAAAACAACAATAATCTTACCTATTATATTTGCTACAGTCTGAGCAACCCTGGCATTACCATCCACACGCTTTTCAACCACCATGCTGGATACTACTGGACGATTTTGCAACAAAAACTCTTCTAGTTTTTCAAGGCAAGATGATATCTTTTGCTGCGAGGTACCGCTAATAACTAATTCCTTGGTATCGTCTTCGTCTTGCAATTCAGCGACAAAGCCAACGTCGCCGATCGCGCCCCATTGAATAGCCAATCCCGGCAGGCCATCCGCCACTCTGCGCTCGCAGATTCTCTCCATCGCGGAATTGGTCATACCATGATTCGTCTGTCCGACGTTTCCTCGTCCGCAGGAAACTGAGGAAAATACTACAAATTGTTGAAGTCGTGGACACAGCTTTCTGGATAGCTCATCTAGCATCTTGGTGGACCAAACTTTCGCCTTGAAGGATTCCTTAAACGACTCTGGCGTTTGATTCTTACAAATGCTATCCTTCCGTACTACGGCAAGATTGAAAATAGCGTCCACCGGTCCTTGTTTTTCTGCGGATTTTAATATAAATTCGCAATCTTTACGGTTTGTAGCATCCACATCCGTTATAATTAGCACGTTCACGCCATACGATTTCCATAAATCGGTCTTCATACGTTGATAACCGGTTTTTATTCCTGTTCTTGATGTTAACACTAGGTTCTTAGCACCTCGGAGGATCAGCCAGTCGACCAATTCCAATGCGAAACCGCCTAGTCCACCTAGGATAAGGTAGCTTTTATTGCCGTCGCAGTAAAATTGAGGCTGAGCAAGAATAGATACTTTTCCAACCTGTTTTTCGTCGCAAATCTTTAAGATTACCTATGAAAAACATGCAATTTTTTAATATAAATTAAATTCGAAGATTTTTCTTCAAATATATTTAATTTGCCAATATCCGATTAAAGGAATTAAAAAATAACTAGTAAATTTTGGTATCCTATTAATTAATTTTTTTCTTACTTTGCCCATATGATTTCCTTCCACCATATATCTGAAAGCCGCTTCCACTTCATTCTTTTCAAAGATTTTTCTTACAAGCGGCTTAATAGCTCCGTTCTTCAAACCATCGGACAAATAGTTTTTCAGATTTATCTTCTCTTCCATGATTTCAAACACATTCTCCAGTATAATTGTATGAAAACTGACTTCCTTCAGGAAAATCATCATTCCTATAGAGTTACTCGAGGTAAGATCACACTTGCCAATCTCTAGGAAATGACTATCTTGCGCGAGACAGCGCAATGATGCTTGGAACTTCTCTTCAGGCAATGAGTTGAGAACGATATTTACACCTTCGCCTTTCGTTATGGTAAGAATCATCTGTTCGAAAGACGTATTGCGCGTACTACTGATATGATCATCGGGGATAGATGGGAACATCTCGCGAATAAACTTGCGTTTCTCGGGCGATCCCACGGTAGTAAAGATCTCACAACCCTCGTGAAGGGCGAGATGAATCGCCGCTTGACCAATACCGCCGGTGCCAGAGTGAATGAGTACTTTATCTCCCTTCTTCATCGCGCCTTGCATGTATAATGCATAGTAGCACACCGCGTATACGGATGGTACGGTAGCCGCGTCCTCCAACGACCAGTTGTCAGGTACGTCCCAGGATAAGTCTCTATCAGGTACTAACATATTTGACAGACCTCTGAAAGTACAAACATACATAGTTAATCGAACCGATACTAATCTATTTACAAATTTTTTTAGAATCAATGCGTTGATGAAATTTTAAGGAAAAGATCATAATACTAATATTAAAGATAATTAGTATAAACTATAATTAAAGTTAGTAAACTTTTAAAAACATGTTTTTAACTGTTAAGAAATATGATGCTTTTATACAACATGTGCCATACCATTTTGTTTTTTAAACAAAGTAAATAACTAAACTATAAAGTCTGAAGTAGTTATGTAATTTTGAATGTGTTTTCGACAAAAAAAATATTACCTGTTTTGACAAAGGCCCATCACACGACGGCCAGCAGTATCGATACCAGCATATTCCGAGCCAATCGAGTACTCATTGAATCGAGTGGGCATTGAGATCGTGTCTGGAGTCAGTTTTCCTGTAGCCAACATGACATCTCTGAAGTTGATAGCCGAATACACTACATGAATCAAATCCTTTTGTTTAGTGTCGGGACGTATGGGACCCTCGGCCCAATGAAGCGAACTCAAGTCGCCGCGTACCTATTTTCCATACATAATATAAGAATACATAATTATATACTCTATTATATAGAGTGTGGAAAAAATACTCTATCAAAAAAGGGATCCTAAAATATCTTGAAAACAAAGTATTTGAGAAGAGAATGTTACAGACAAAAATTGTACGGTTTCATCAAACAGTGACACTCATTTGATCTTGAATGCAGTTATGAAAGAGATTTTAAGGTCAATTTTAAAATCTTAAATGGAAATTCCTATTTTATATATATATATATATATATATATATATATATATATATATATATATATAATAAGTATACCCTAAATTCGAAAATTATTGTTTCTTACAACTGGTTGCCTTTTTCTTCTCCATCCTTATTTGCTAGTGTCAAACCAGTTGTAAGAGACGATAACTTTCGAGAATCTCAGATGAGTTACATACCGTTTGATTAACAAACGCATGATAGACAGGCTTTAACTTTGATAAATTCAACATTGGTTCGTGTCTATAGGATCCCCATATTTTTTCTGGTCGCAATACGTTAATAGGCAGATCTAACTGAAGCTGTTTCGCGTATAGAGAATTCTGTACAGAAAACTTGGGAGCTTCGGTATCTTGTATTAATATGCCTCTGATCATTTCTCCGCCTGGCTCCTTTCTCAGACAGTTCACAAAGCCCAGCAAGCCACACTCGGGATCCTTCTCGCCGACGAGTATTATTCTCATATCATTGGGAGTTTTGTTATTCATAATCGAATTTAGCTTCTCGAGCCAGGTGAATTCGTTGTTGTTAATGTGAATAATTTCCGTTTGTTTGATCGGTTGATTTTTCTTCTTCAAGAGTATGATGCTCTCCATGCTAGTATTTTTCTCTAGAATCACATCCAAATTATATTTCGAGAGCGCCGAGAGATTCTCTGACTTGGGTGATTTCTCCCTTGTCAACACGAAACCACCATTTCGCAGTTTTGATAGAATTTGCTCTAGTTTATCGCTCTTATTTTTTGTTAAAAGACCGATACCGACAGCGAGCAAAGCGTTCTCTTCATTGGACAGATTGTTTAAAGAGTTTATAGAGGTCACATTTGGCAATAAGGCATCATCGTCGAAACGATTAGGTGATATCAGAAGCACATTTGCCTGAATTAAGGGTAAGTCAGCTAGAATTTTGGTTAGTATAGGCGACGCCAATTCATTGATCGTCACATTATCAGAGTCATCGATCAGTTCGATGGTTTTGACGTGAATAGCTTGATGATATTCGATCGCGATATGCGTAGCCAATCTGATCGCTTCTTGAAGGGATACCTGTGCTCCGTCGCGATATGGCACAAATTTGTACTCCTCGAGGACCGGCTCACTAGCCGGCAGTTGGCGAAGTATTGCTCTAGACTTGACGCCACGAATCTCGACACCGCCCGATATTATAATCTCCAATTCTTTATACAGATGTACCGAGAGTTCTGCAATGAGAAACAACAAAGTTGCAATGTATTTGTAATAATTATAATAATTTTGTATCAGAATTATATATATGCAAAGTATGCAGAGAAATAAATATATAAAAATTTACGTCTATCTTCCAAATCTAGCTTTTGGATTTCTCGCTGGTGAAGCTTGGTATCGATCACGATCTTTTGTATTTTCATGGGGATGTACAAATCTCTTGTGTCCATTCCTAGAATCATTATTTGCAGCATGTTGTCAAGATATGTAACCCAATTACCCATCCAAGCGATATGTCCCTTCATCCCTGAAATCGATGCGCTCTTCAAAGAGCGGAAGAGGCCTGAATACTGATAGCCACGTAATCTTAGCTCTTTATAGATATCCTTGGTAGTCATAACTTCCTCTTCGTCTTTATTTGGCAAAATTGCAGCACTCGGTACCTTTTCCTGTGCGGGATTCCTTGAAATACGAACCACCCCGCTCGCAACTGTAGTACTGTTTTCTGATACTTCAAATCTTCCAGTGCCTGCAGGAATAATTATCTGATTAAATAAAATATTATAACATGTTAAGAGAATCAATAAATAAATTTATAATAGCAAAATTTATAGAAATATTCTTATATGAATAAAATAATATACAATCAAGATTCTCTTTTATTAGTGGTAATAATTTATAGTGGTAATAATAGTTATTGGATTTTATAAAAGATCACGGTAATTATTAATCATTATACTATTTTATAACTTGAACGCGTACATATTGTTTTAAAGATAGAAACAACAAGGATACCTTTCTGAACCATTATTGTTAACTCGATCTCGTCTTCTTTTGGAATGTGAAGAGCACGTTTGAAGATGATATTTTCAAAAACGACAGATAAATCTGAATACATTTCTGAATGCAATAAACCTACAATTTCCCAAACTAGAGTAAGATATGCTGTAGCAGGTATCAAGTTTTCTCCATTAATGACATGACCAGCCATATATTCAAAGTTTTCATTCATCAGCGACAATTTAACGTTTCTTTCCCCAGAAGTGACTTTCTTTGGCATTTTAAAAAACGTTACGTACCAGTCGTCGGAATGTTCCCATCTAGAAATAAATTAAATTATTCAATTTATCCTTCTAATATGTATCAGATTAGAACAATAATGGAATTATAAAATAATTTTCAAGCATCTTTCTTTAACTCTCTTATCATCGATATTCTGTAGATAGCAATTAATCAGTTACAATTTATCAGTTACATTTTGATATATCGAAAAGCGGAAAAATCGGGATAAATTTACACTTGTTGCAATGCTTTACTTCAGATAATCAAACATACGGATAATAATTTACGTGTAATCAAGTGAAAAGTTTCAACAAGTTTGTACAACAAACTTACTTAACAGAAGGCGAAATCATCGGAGTACCACGGCTAACCGGAAACTCAATAGGCGGGTAGAGATTCGCGATTTCCGGCTGTAATCCAATATTATAGAGCTTTCCGATCGCTTGCAGAAAGACCTCGCTGTTGTCTCTATGACCGCGTTGAGTGAGCCCAATGTTTGTGACTTCCGAACCGAGGGATCGCCTCAGGATTGCCTGCAGAAGACTGTGGGGTGCGATTTCGATAGTCACCGCGTTCTTCGGAATCATACGAGACGTTTCCTCGAATAGTACGGGATTCAGGAGATTGTTGGTATGATACTCAGCGGATGATAACTTGGCAGACGCGGTGGACCATTTGCTTTGAGGTACAGACGTGCTCAACCATTTCCGGCTGCGTGGTTTTGGCTCAGGGATTATTTCGCTCAGACAAGCTAACAGTTTCGGACCAGCGGGCGCGATGTAACGACTATGGTAGGGTATGTTGCTGCAGGCTACCTCCTTCGCGAAAATCTTCTTAGCCTGATTAAAATATAGATTTAATTAAAGCAGATATGTTTTCAGAAAACAACAAAAATCACAATAAGAATACACATATATATAAATTGCATGCATTATTATTAATCAATATTTCTCATCTCTTAGTAACTTTTAGTCCATAGCTTTACACTTTATTTATATATATTGCATTTAAACATTAACAAGACATTTTTTATCGATTTTTATTAAATGATTCTTTGGGGATTAAAAAATGATAAATTTTACTTGTAATTCGGCAACGAATTTCTTCATAGACTCTGCAGGTCCGCTAATAGTGCTGCTGTCAGCAGCATTATGGCAAGCCACTTCAATATCCGGTGGACACATATTTTTGATATCTTCGTAACCAAGACCAATCGCTGCCATCGAGCCATAAATTATTTCAGTTTCGATGGATACTAAACCTCTCGAATACGCCGATAGAATCATTTGTTCAGCGGTGAAGGTTCCGTCTGCGTAAGCGCAACCGAGCTCTCCGACAGAATGACCGATGATGTTATCCGGCACGATGCCCACCGATGTAAGTAAATCGACTAAACCAATCTATAAAATCAACCATATTAGAATACGATAAAGAATAATAAGAAATGTATTGTAATAATTTCTTTTTAATCTTTTATACAATCAAGATCTTTTCATAATGCACAATAACAACTTATTAATGGAAATAATGTTGAGATAATTATTATTATACTCAGCTTACCTGTATTGCCGCGATACCCACAAACGAATTTAATATATTGTCAAATGTAGACTTGTCCTTGTTCGTCAAAATATTAATGATGTCTACACCGCGCGGTCGTAAGATATCGTCACATTTCTGAATGGCTTTAGCAAAGATGGGGAATTTCATCAAGTCGATACCTATATTTTTAATATGAAAATCAAGAATTAATATCAATAATATAAAATATAATTATTTCTATTTATATAATAAAATTATATAATGCGTACCCATGCCGGGCCACTGCGATCCCATTCCGGAAAACACGAACCAGATCGGTCTCTTCATTCCCAAATAATTTTCTACTTGTCGCGTAGGTTGCTCTGCCGTTTTTGATCCGACTATCGTGTATCCTCGATACAAGTGTCCTTGAATATCGTCAATGTGTATGTCATGCAATAGACGAATATATTCAACATCTACTGGATGTTTCTCAATCTACAAAAGACGAAAGTAAATTTTCTTGACAGAATAAATTTAATTGACGAAAATTTTGTTGATTTCTTTTGCAGAAAATATTTTTGCCGAGTCGTGCAAAAATATGTTTCAAAATATCGTAGCATCATGTAGTTATTAAACCAATGAAACATCTATATCAATAATATATATATTTTTTATTTTCTACATTTTATATTATATTTATATTATTTTATATTAAATTTTTTGTTGTGATGAGCTCTCTCGGCATCTTACTCTCTCTCACATTCTCTTATTATTTTTACTTACATCGTTTAAGAATAATGTGACAGATTTTTCGTTACGTCCAGACACCACTACTAGTCTCGGTAAATCATCAGATGGAGCTCCATTATTAATTTTCTTCTTCGGATTAGATTTTAGTATGATATGACAATTGGCGCCTCCAAAACCAAAAGAATTAATCCCCATGTAATCACCTTCCCAAGGCGTCGAGTCGGTGACAACTTTGAGTCTACCTTCTTCAAGCGCTTTCAAGCCTTCTCGCGGCCGATTGAAATGCAAATTACCTGGGATTATTCCAGTTTCCATCGCCAATATTACCTACAATAAATATTACAATTCGGTAAATTTATGTAACATGAATCTATTGAAATATTCTTTAACGTTCGAATATTCGCAGATACAATAATTGCAATAATAAACTTTTTAATTTTAAACAATGCTTGATATATATATTTAATTAAATTTTAAATTTTAATATAACTCTTTTTTGTAATCTATATTATTTATAGTCTTAAAATTTAAATTTATTACAATTTTTTAACTTTTAATAATAATTTCGTAATTATTGTTTACATTTTTTTAAATTTGATTTTTTTTAATTATGATAAGTTAAGTAACTAAAAATCCCGAAAAATTTTGGTATAAACGCAAAGTCACCTTGGCAACTTGACAGAGACCGCTAGCGGGTTCAGCGTGACCCATGTTTGACTTGACGGAACCAATCAGGAGAGGGGTCTTTCTGTTTTTACAGAAGACGGAATCGACCGCCAAGATCTCCTCCGTATCGCCGATTTTAGAACCGGTACTGTGGCATTCTAGATAAGACAAAATGTTCGGCGACAAACCGCAATCTTCGTAACATTCTTGCATTAGCGTGCCTTGCATTTTGCTCGACGGAAACAAGATGCCTTGCTTCTTGTAACCGTCGCAATTTGTCTTGCCATAGACGACCCTGGCGTAGATTCGTTTTGCATACTTTGCCTTTTGCAGGTACACAACCGTGATCGCTTCGCTGCGAGCATAGCCATCTGCATCGGTGTCAAAGCATTTACAGCGACCGTCGCGCGACAAAACACCTGCAATCATTATTATGATTTAAAGTGTATTGTTTCAAAAAGAGAAATAATTTTATTTCTCCCTTATATTTCTCTTTTTTATATTATATAATTTTATCTCTTATAAGATATTTATACTAATTTTTGTATGTAGATAAATCGATTGAAAAGTTATATACACAACATGACACTTTTTGTACACTCTTATAAATATATAAGTTAAGAAGAGAATAGTGTTTAGTTTAGTTTGATATTCAAATGACTCTTCTTGATTTGAAATTCTAGTTCCTACAATGAATCTTTATAGCAAAAAGACAAAGCAAGAATTTTTTTGTTTAACTTTTTTACATCATACAGGGACAAATCATATAAAAATATAATTATACGTTGAAAAACAAGATGACAAAACGATCATACCAAGGCGAAAAAATTGCAGCGATATATAGGGATGTAAGCATAGATTCGATCCACCTACAATAGCGGCATCGCATTGACCATCTTGTATACACCGAAAAGCATGCTCCAGAGCGAATAAACTCGAGCTACAAGCGGAATCCAAAGTATAAGATGGTCCAATTAGTCCTAGCCAATAGGAAATCCTATTCGCCAACATGGCCCTGCTGCATCCAGTAATTCCAAACCCGTTTATCTAATCGCATATAAAAAAATTCATTTTAAAAAATAATTTAAAAATATTTGGAAAAATATTGAAAATATATTTCTCATATACCCACACTTCAATTTCTTGCTCATTAAAATAAAAAGTAGAAAATATAGAAAAGTGTATAGAAAATAAAAATAAAGAAATAGATTATAAATCCTAGATTTTGCAAAGACATATAATGCAATAAGATAAGAAATTTACCTGTAACTTTTCATAAAACCAGGTTTTTTCAGATTCCGAAAAACACGCGCCCACAAAGACACCCGTTCGCGATCCACGTAACTGCTTCGGATTTATTCCTGCATCGATGATAGCCTCGTAAGCGTGCTCTAGAAGAATTCTACACATCGGATCCATCGTCTGGGTCTGTTTAAAGTGGACCCCGAAGAACAACGTGTCAAACTTGTTAATATTGTTAACTTTTCCGGTTCGCTGAGGAATTTCCGGATGATCTGTCGGAGCAATAATTACAACATTCATACAATAAAATAATATATATAAAATATAAGTTGCTATGCTTATATATTCCAGGATTTCTAATTATATGACAATGCTGGTATAAAAATATAGATATACAATCTAATTATTTTTTAATGAAAAAAATTTAAAATTATATAATCTAATTACCATATATATATTAATGTCTATTTATATTTGATTAAAACTTAAATCTATTAATCACCTATTTTCCACCGACGATTATCATCCGAGACCAAGTCTACTTTATTCAACAGATTGTTCTTGAGTTCCTCCATATTGTCGGAATTCGGAAATCTACCGGCGATACCAGAGATAACAATTTCTTCTCCAGATTTAGGCACCTTGTAAACCCTCTTCGTCGATTTAGTTGCAGACATTTCGGACATTTTCAAAATCTCGTTAATTTGAAGAAAATGCTATTGTCGATTCGTTATCGAAATATTCTCTCAAATTTATAATTGTGTGAGAAATATTTATAATTAATTTTTCTAATTTTTACAAAAGATTTAACAACTTGATTTGTTGAAGAAAAAAACTTAACGAAAAGCTTAACAAGCACGTCAATCATCCAAAATATGAACGACGAATCAGGCCTGAGAAGTAAGACGACTTTTTATAACGAAGACCATCCCTACTTTATAATATGAATTTCATTAACTGCTACTTTGAACTTCCTTCGTTTGTACAGCCTATTTTGCATAATATAAAAGTAGATTCTATTGTGTTTCGAGAACATTTTATTCCTTTACTTCAAATATTATTTATATAAGTGATACAATTTAATTTTTCATCATATCGCAGAGTAACTGAATTTCCTTGAAAATCTAACTAATTCATGAATAATAAATATCGATGAAATAATTCTACAATTACGATTTATTTGCATTTATTTGTAAATAAATCAATTTTTGAAAAAAATTAAAAAAATACAAAAGTATCTTAAAACAATATGTATCCAATAAACTCGATCGAAAAAATATATCATTGCGTAATAGCATTGAATCTGTAATAAATCGTAAACTAGATTTTTTTCTACAACAATTTTGTTTTCTTATATAATTCAACAACCAATAATGAATATTCGTCATCGTCAAAGTGTCAAGGGTTGCCGGAACGCATAATATGTAAAGTAGAATACATAATGCAGGCTCTGTTAATGCCTTGCTTTAGCTATATACGTTTTACGTTTTACGTTTACTCAACCAATATTTAAAATCAAGATTTCAGTGAAATTATATCTAATAATTTTTCAGAAATAAATTAGTGAAATATATAAATTGTATTTAATATATGTATAAAAAATACACTGTTTTAAATATATATATATATATATATATATATATATATATATATATATATGCACACATATTTTTTTTATTTTGTCTTCATATCTTGTTTTTGCAAAATTATAAAAATATGTTTTGTTAATAAACATAAAAAGAATATATTATAATATTATGTATGTATGTGCTATCACTAATACATATATATACTAATTTATATAATGTTATCATTTAAGTATACAGTTTTTTGCTCTTGTATGTAAATAAAAATTACCTTTATAGTTTTTTTTTGATTTTCCTATAGATTGTACTAGAAGAAGTTAAAGTTATTAAAATATACAAGAAGTACAATTTAATAATAAACAGATGCGGAACTTGATTATTGAAATGTAATACATTTTTTAATCTTTAGCCTTTTGCAAGTGCTATGATATGCTAAATGCGTTCAATGCAAACTTTTTGTTAAATCATTTAGCGCGTTTTTTTTTTCTTTTTTTATTGCGAATATTTCGAACGCATTTATTCAATAATTAAATAGATACATTTAATAATTTTATATATAAACTTATTTATTTATGAATCAATAAATTATTATATTAATTAACACTGACAGTTGCACGTACAGAAAATAAACTCAATTAACTGATCAGAGAGTTAATAACGTGGCAAGAGTATTTGAGATCTTCATCATGACACGTTTGTCTCTATTTTTTTTATTTAAGTTCTCTGTTAGAGAGAAGCATGATAAGAATATAATTTTAAATTTAATATTATTCTACTCGTCTCTTATTTTTTCTATAGAATAGAGATAATATTTTTTTTTTTCGTAATAATTGTCATATGAATGTTTTCATATACACAAATTATTAATTTCTAATAAATCAAAAAATAGTAATGTGAAATTAAATCAAACAGATCATATACAAGACCTACTTCAATATTTGTGCACTCCGCCGAAGTGTACCTTTTTTCCTTGTCCATCTAAAGCCTCCATTAAACTCGAAGTAAAACTGAATTCCGAGCTACTTTCATCTTCTTGAGCTCTGTAAAAATAAATATAATTATAATCTATACAATATATTGAATGAATCATTTGAATTTATCTGCATCAATAATTTTATATTAGAGAAAAGAAAAACATACAATGTGTCCAGACTCGTTAAACTACCGTTCGACATTGGCATATTGGAAAAACCGTCAATCTTCAGCAATTCAAGATAAGAATTTATAGTCACTACGTAAATTCCTTTCGAGCCCGCCGTACCTAGATAACGTGGACTAGATAGTTCAATTAACATACGTTCAGGACTTTTGTCCGGTAAATTGTATGCTTCTGCATCGAGTTTTACAATCTCAACAGATGAGAAATGAATAATGAATAAATATGGGTTGCAGAATGCTGAAAAAATAAAATAAAAATTTTATTACATATACTTATTTATTAATTGTAATATCACAATTATGTAATTGAAACAATATTTACCAAAAGCAAATGGTAAATGGTTCCATACTGGATCAACGGCACGAGTTCTTCTACCATTTTCGTCTACAAATACACCAAATTCATTATAGCATAATAGAAGCTCTGCCGTGCCATGTGTATTAGAAATATTCAAAACGCAAACAGGAAATATGCCAAGTTTAGCTGCACCCGTGAGCGCTGCTTTAATAGAACTATTGTCTTCTTCTGGGAATTCTGCAAATTGCATATTTGTGTGTTCAATATTATTTTTTTTTACAAAATTATATTTCTTGTTTAAAGTAAAAACAAGAGTATTACATGATTATGTACTCGTAATCTCGTAGAAATAAAAATTTTAAGTTTATTATGATCATATAATGTTATATAAATATATTTCATTATATACATTTGCTTACCATCTACACTATAAGTTTGTAAATCAATCTGGAAGAATTTGTGACATCCTATAATAAGGAGATTTGATGTAAATGTGACACAACTGCAAGGCTCTTGAGTTTCAAGCTCGCGAAGTCCGACAAATTTTCCCGAATCTTCTTCGATTTTCCATTTAAACAATCTGAATTAATATATGAAACAATTTTTAAAAAATTGTATTATTACATACCTAATTAATTAATGAATGTTACGTACATTACATGAGATGCAGTTGCGGCGCACAGTATCTCGCCTTGTAATTGATACAGATGGCAACTATCGGAAGTAGATAATACGCTCTTCGTATTAATCGCTGGTTTAGAACAATCGGCGGCTAAAGCATTATTCTTCAATAGTCGCAAGTTGCAGTACACCAATTCTCTGTATTCACCGGCAATCATTAAAGCCAGATCCAAGTGGTGATGTAAAGAGAGCTGATGTATTTGCTTGACTCCACGTATAGTAGTGAGCGTTTGAGATTTAGAGGCGCAATATGAAAATAGGCCCTCTTTTGCGCCCAACAAAAGTGCATTTTCCACACCCAAATCAACGACACAGTTCAAATCCAACTGAAAACGAATGGACTTGATAAAAAAAAAATAAATAAAAAGATTTTTTTTGTATTTTACTTTGTAACGTATTTGTCATTCATCTCACTTATTCAGGTGAGGCATTACTCACCTGATGTTTTTCTAATCTGAGCATAGTATGATACTTTTTATATTTGGGTATAGCATATGAATTTTGACCGGTAACAGCCTTTAGAGCTTTAAGCCAATTTCTTTTGTCAGCTTGACTCAGAGCCATAATGTCCAATCTAGACGAAGGCCAACAAGTCGTTGCGGAATTCGATTCGATTCTAAAGACGAACGGAATATCAGACTTTGCCGTTCCTGGTACATCAGGATGCTGTACCATCTCGAAAACGTTAAAACCATTGTTTTCCGTTAAATGTAAACGATTGATCGGTGTCATCCCTGCACATGGCTGATGTTCGTAGATGCACAAACATGATCCTTCCATCTTCAAATATTTTCTCTCCCAACAAGATTTTGATCTACCAGGTACTTTCATCCATCCTTCCATGGAACTTTCATTTTCGTTGCACCTTGTTACACTTTGCGAAATCTATACACAACATACATATAAGTAAATACACAATTCATTATAAAAGTAATGAGAGAAATACTAGTAATGTGAATAAAGTATGATTTTTTACCACTTCTTCCGGTTTGTCCGGCTGATCTATCGCTAATGTTTGGACGCTATCTCCTATTGACGATAAACTCTCATTGCTGTCTCCAAGAGTTTTGTGATAATAATTCGGAAAATCGTTCGGTAGACTACAAGTTACAGGTACAGACACTGCGCACTCCAAATGCGTCATGATTTGACACTTGCTGCAGGTCGCAGCGCGTCTTCCAAATTGTATAGCCTTCGGACAAGCCGCACATTTTCCTGCGCGCATAGGTAATCCTACATTGAATCTATGCGGAATGTTATGTCCTATGCTTTGCGGAGATAATCGTTTCATAAATGAATTGCTAGTCTCTGTAACATCTTTTATTCTCTTGCTTTCGCATTCTGCAGGTGCTGTAGGGGAGGTAGGTGCAGATGCGGAGATGGAAGTGCTTTTAGCTTTCTGAATTAATAATTGATCTGTCAATGTCTTCACCTTTGCTCGTTCTTTAGCTAGTTGATTCTCCAATTCCCGATATCCCACAGGCATGCTTGTACCAATAGGAGGCATATTTTCTTTTTGCTTGCCGAGTATTTTATCGCACATGGTCTTTTTCTTCTTACTGCATTCTTCCAATTTCAATTGTAAATAATCGATTAATTTAGTCTGTTGTTGCCGAGTACCTTCAGCCTTTACTTCTCTCTCCTGATAAAATTGTCTCATTTCTTCCACGACGTTCTCCAATTCTACTATCCTCGATCTCAGTTCTTGACATTGATCCATGCTACTCTGTAGATCAGTCATAAGTCCGAAATTCGCTTCTTTCAATTCGTGCACTCTCGTCAAGTATTCACTGCTTTCCTCTTTCACGACTCTCGATTCTGCTTTAGCGGCTTCTAAAGCACGACCCATTTCCGAAAGATCGTACTCCATTTCACCGCATTTTGTTGTCAACTCTTTTATTTGTGCACTAAGCTCTTGAGCGAGTTTCTTGTATTGGTCCCTCTGAGTGATAAGACTATTTCTTTCACTTTCTATGTCACTTGTCTCGGATTCTAATTGCTCGACACTACGTTCGGCAGCTAATCTTCGCGTTTTCTCTTCATTCTGCGCGGTACGTGCCTCGCGTATTTTTATTTCAGCGGCTTCCAGATCTTTTTGCAGTTTCATTTTATCCTGAATCAGCATATTCTCGCGCGTTTCGTGATCACTCGTTAATCTCTCATAGTCCGTTAACTGTTCCTCCAAGACTGTACAAGTCTCCTTTAAGAGTTCAATATTTAATTCATAGCCTTTAATATCTTGCTCTAATTTGGCAACTTTAGACTCGAGTTCAGTCTTTTCTCCATTATGTCTAGCAACTATTTGCGTCAAACGTCTATTCTCGGCGTTCAGAGTATCGACTCGCTCTTGATTCGATCGCATTTGCTTACGAGCCGCATCCAATTCTCTGCGTAATGACGCGCTCGACGATTGAAGTTCTTCAATCTGATGATTAGCTTGGGTCAAAGCCTGAAGAATATAAAAATATATAAAAAATAAATACATATTTTTCTTTCTCATAATAATTAGCTTTTATAGAAAAAAATAAAAATAGAGAAAAATATTAATTTATCAACATTTTAATAAAAGTTCTAATAATTTTTGAAAATAATATATATAATAATTTTAAAATGTATAATAAATATATATATACCCTTTGTGCTGAATCAGCCTGCATTTTATTTCCAGATGCTTCTTTTGTAATATTGTTCAGTGACACTTTTGCAATATCTAATTCTTTCAATAGTTTTTTAAGATTTTCTTCTTCTTCCTTTGTTTTATTGCTTAATCTTTCTTGCAATTTCTGTTTTTCTTCCTGCAATATTTTGTTTCTATCCTCTGCTCTTTTACTTTCTCTCAGAGCTATTCGTTTATCTAAGTTAGCATCTGACAATTCTTTTTCTTTTTTCCATAGAGTCAATTGAGCTTGTTTCGCTCTTTGTTTTTCAGCTGTCATTTCTTCTCTTAAAGCTTGAAGTTGTTGTTCCAATTTCTCTACTTTCTCTTGCCAATGAATAATCTTTGTACTTGTATCTTTGTGTTTGGTATCAGTAATTGCTGCACAAGTTATAGCTTGTGCCTGATCCAACTCTTTAAGACTAGCATTTTCTGTTTCCAGTTTTGTAACGCTGTGTTCCAAACGTTTTAATAATTCTTCTAAATTATAAACCTTACGCAATTGTTCTTCTGCAATTAAGTAAGAAAACAGTATAAGAAAAAATTATTAAATTTAATTGTTTCTATGAAATTATTTACCTTCTTTGTTCAAAGAGTCTTGTAATCTTTTTTGTAATGTAGCTTTATCTTGCGCTGCTTGTTCCAAATTTAAAGCAAGTGCCTCACTTTGCTCCAAATTCATCATAGTTTCATTTAGATCAGACTTGGTAGCCTTCAACAAGCAATGATTTAAATGGAAAAAAAAAAAAAACTGTACTGATTGTTTATAAAGTATTTGAATACTCACTTCCAATTGCTGTTTTAACTGCTCGTTTTCAAGATTCATTCTTTCTAATTGTTCTTGTAGACTTGTGAGCATTTGTTCAGATGTTTTCAGATCATCTAACTGTTTTGCTCTCTCTTGTAGTTGTTTACGTAAAGTTTCGATTTCAGCATCTCTTGCTGGTAACGTAGCTTGTATAGTACGCAACTGTTCTTGACAATCTTTTAATTCATTTTGAACAAGTTCCAAGGCAACATTTAATCTTGACTCGCGACAGTGATTCGAATCTTGCTCATTACGTAACCTAGTCTCTAGATCTGTATTCTTTGCTGCTTCAAAATCTAATTTCGCTCGTAAATCGGCCAGCTGATTATGAGCACGCGCAGATATCTCTTCTAATTTAATTTCAACACCTTGAACACTTTGTCTATTCAATTCCCGTGTTTTTGCTAAGGACTCCTTATATTGTGTCTAGAAATTATATATCAGATATTAGAAATTTTGCATTAATAATTGCATCAATTTATCCCATTTATAATTTATTCTTATTGGAATTACTAATATTATTTGATTGATTATTATATCATATTAATTCCATATTGTTACATTGTTGTATATATTACTCACTTGAAACACGCGCAATTTATCCAATTCTGCATTTGCAGTTTGCAGTTCACATTCTGCTTTTTGTAGTTGCAAACTTATTTCATTATTAGTTGTACATAGTGATGTAATTTTCATAGTTTGTGCTGCAATATGTTGGTTTAATTGGGCAATTTTATCTTTTTCCGCATTTTCCCATTTGCGTTTTGCATCTCTTATTAATCCAAGAGCACGAGTCTCTAGCTCCCTTCTCTCCTGCCGTTCTAACTCTAACCCACAAAATATATAAGTTTAAAATAATTGTGGACCATATAAGCTTTTTTCCACAAACATAAATATAATATTACATAAATTATGTGTAACTTAAATATAATTATTCTAAAATTTTACCTAGTGTCCGTTTAATCCCCGCTAGTTCTGATCGTGTAGCGATCAATTCTTTCTCAAGTATATCCCTCTCCTTGTTGGATGTTTGCAATCTTTGTGTTTTTTCTTCTAATTGAGATTCTATTTGAGATAATTCTCTGACTTTATCCTGTAATTCATGTATTTTTCTTTGCATCTGTTTTTCTTGAAGTTCCTTCTTTTTCTCATCCAGCTTTGTTTCCAGCTCCATCTTCTCCTTGGAGAATTTGTCCAATTGCTTAGGAAACTTATATTCAAAGTACGGTGATCGTTTCGACATAGCTTCTGTAGTTTCAGCTAAATAATAAAATTTTATATTTATCTTTCCTAGTCCTATTAATACGTAATTAATAATTGCGTTTACCTTGAATGTTTTCAAATTGGGAAAAAGACTTCATGACATATCTCTCTTTGCTCTGCTCCCACTGATGCAGATGGCGATAAGTAAATCGCTGATATTACAGATGTAACGAGATATTTACTATTTACACTCGACACACACGGAAAAAACTTTGCTCTTTGCACTTTCGGGCTATTTCGATCTACTGTAACTGTCAGCAAGTATAAAGGTACGCAATTTGATTTTCTCCCCTCATTATCGTTTCTAAATTACATTTGCTTACATTTGCGTGTATGTATCTCTTCACTGCAAGGTTTACGTTTCTTCACCATTTCTCATCATTTCTCTCATCGACTTTGGGACTTTGGGAAACTTTGAGATTGTAACGGTCGCGAGTAGCTTCGTGCGTACGATTTGAATTTAATACATCGTTTGCGACACCAGAGCGCGCGATTTAAGCGATCGCATTGATCTTTAGCGATGATATTTGGTAAAATAAGGGATACTGTTGATATCGAGACAGTATAAATTCTACCTAATCTACGGTCGCAAAAATTAACTGCATAAGGAAATGTAAAAAGATAAAAAATAAAAAGTTGACATTTATAAAAATTTTCATAGATAGACGATGCAATAATATAAAATATATATATATATATATATATATATATATATATATATATATATGTAAATAAATATTTTAGATAGTAAAAATTCTCACTATGTTTTCAAAATACATCACACTCAGCTTCTTTCACTCAGGTATGGAGTGCTTATCTTTCAATGATGGAATTATTTAATGGGATTTATTTAATATAGATATATTATGATATCATAGCATAATTAATACGGCAGAAAAATTATTGGTGATGCACGAATTGACATCGTCACAAGACAACTAATTGGATCTAAAAAAAATCACATGATTGCATCCAATAATTAATATGCATATACCCATATGTAATGAAATGTTTATGTTGTTATGTTATTGTATTATTATACAATATTATATTATAATTATATTAATTATAATATATATTATATTAATATTATTGTTATAACTATATTATAATTATATTAATATTATTGTATAATATTATATATTGTGTGTATAATAATAAAAATGACTGCGCGCGCGCGCGTGCACGTGTGCGTTATGTGTGTGGGTATACAAAATGTAGTGTTAAAGCGTATGTATGCGTATAGTAATAAAATGACTATGTATATTAAGTATGACTGCGTGTGAGTGTGTGTGAAATGTATGTTAATTAATAGCGAAAGCAATTGCGTCCGATATCCGGATATATGCAATGCATGTATATATAATAAAATAACTGTATTATTGTATAATAATAAAGACGACTATGTTGTGTGCACGTATGTGATGTGTGTGTGTGTGTGTGCGCGCAAAATGTTAGTTAAAGCGATTGCGAATGGGTCCAGTACCCGATATACAATATATATAAATGTATATACATAAAAAATATTTATTATTGTATAATAATAAAATAACTGCGTGCGGCCGTGTATGAATTATTATATAACGTATATATATTTATAAAAGAATTAAAAATATAGTCTGTAAAATATATTTTGTATGTTTTTTTTTTTAAATCTAATAAACTTATATTAAAAATACAAAATGCATATGTATTCTTGATTGAACATACCCATCCATTTTCCCACACATCTTCTCGTCGTGCCACACATATCTCTTTTCTAATTATATATATATATTTATAAATTTTTGCTGACTTTCCATTCTTCAAATTTTTAAAACTGCATTTCTTGGAATCAAGTATTAAAAAACTATAATCAGCAAAGAGATGGTACTACAATTTTAAAAAGCGCAAAAATTTGAAGTTTCTAAATCCGCAAAAATATCAGGAGAACATGATCATAAAAGAGGTGGCGTATCAGGAGAACATAATAATCAAAGAGCTAGCATACATTAAAATTTTTAAAAGCACGAAAATTTAAAGTTTCTAAATCTGCATAAGTATCAGGAGAACATGATCATAAAAGAGGTGGCGTATCAGGAGAACATAATAAGCAAAGAGGTGGCACAAACTAAAATTTAAAAAGCACGAAAATTTAAAGCTTCAAAATCCGCAAAAGTATCAGGAGAACATGATGAGCAAAGAGGTGGCGTACCAGGAGAATATAACTAGCAAAGAGGTGGCACAAATTAAAATTTAAAAAGCGCGAAAATTTAAAGCTTCAAAATCCGCAGATGTATCAGGAGAACATGATGAGCAAAGAGGTGGCGTACCAGGAGAATATAACTAGCAAAGAGGTGGCACAAATTAAAATTTAAAAAGCGCGAAAATTTAAAGCTTCAAAATCTGCAGATGTATCAGGAGAACATGATGAGCAAAGAGGTGGCGTATCAGAAGAATATAACTAGCAAAGAGGTGGCATAAATTAAAATTTAAAAAGAGCGAAAACTCGAAACTTCAAAATCTGCAAAAATATTAAGATTTTTTTTTTTTTTTTTGTTTTGCGAAGGAAGAGAAAAATGCATTATGCATTCCCACCGGCCGGTCCGGTGGGATATGCGGGACTCGCACCCGCTAAAAAACTCTCCCTGTAAGACCATGCAATTTTTGGCCTCTCAATTATACTTACAAAAATTTCAATTCTGAGATATCGGGAACATGATAGACAAGAGAGGATAATATAAATAAAAATTTCAAATTTCAAATTTTAAAAACTTCAATTTTATTTTCTTTTCTCATTTACAGTATAGTGAAAACTATTACTATCTAAATATTAATTGTTTTTACAATTCATCTCACAATTTTCATAAATGATCGTTGTACAATTTATAGAGACTAAAGAGAAAAAATCCATATATAAATTTATATAGAATATATCCATATATATATATATATATATATATATATATATATATATATATATATATATATAATACTTCACACCTTATGCCAAAATACAATCGCTTGTTATATCAATACAATATGGAAAAAAATAAATTGCTCAATATTTTTATTATATATAATACATTTGTCTATATATAATTATAAATTTATATCATTAAGTCCAATCATTTTGATAGAACTCAACATTGACTAGATTGAAGAAGTTGACATTATCGACTGTTTAACTGCATCAAAAATAATTACATGAATTATTTAATTTATACGGTTATTTTAATTTATCCAGTTATTATTTTATTATTAATAATACCGATGAAAATTATTAAAGACTCATAGTCTTATAAAATTTAATATATTATACTCGAAAAAGAGTTTGCCACTGTAGATAAGTAAATCCTTGCATTGTCGATAATAAAACAATAATTTTATAATAAAATATTTATATTGTTATTTTTTAAGCAAGTATATAAAAAATCTATATATTTTCGGTAATAGAATAATAATTAGATGCACTAAAATAACGTGCAGCAATTTTTTTTTCCAGTTACATTAAATCCTGTAAGACACCCATCTTTAATGATATCTCATCGTATTACCCGAAAGTGATTTTTATATAACTTTAATGCAATTTAAAGTCACACTAATTGCTGCCACCAAAAACCCTACAACTTTTATTTGAAACATTTTTCTCAAATCTTGAAAATAAAACATATTTTTCTTAAAAGGTCTACTCTCTTTTCTCACCAGATATAATAAATATAAATTCTATTTATTACGCTATTTATTTATACGCGCCGTTTGCACATATAGTTGTCGATTTTATATTTAAATAGATTTAATTTTCTTAACAAAATTGTGATTTGTTAAATGATTCTGATAAATGATTCTCTTGCTTTTTGTTTTATTATTAAAATCTCTTGACAATTATTAATCTATCGAAATTCGCTTAAAGTTGAATAAGCACACCAAGTTTTTTGCCATTTATTTGAAACTTTTGTAATTGGTATCTATTTCATTAATTTTAATATGATTTATAATTCAAAAATTATTAATATCTTGATGAAAGAACTTCGAGATTTTAAAGAATTCATTTTGCAAGAAAATTTTCGCTTTTCAGGATACATTTGGTATATTAAATTTTTCCAAATATTCTAATTAAACTCATCATCTTATGGATGGGATAAGGAAGCTTGATAGCGAAAGATTGATAAGAGATGCAGAAAAGGTATTCAACGCAAATAAACATGGCAAGAGAGTAATATTGTATTTTGTCCTTTTAATCATAACCATACGAACCGTTACTTACAAATCAAACTGTGATTGTGATTGTTTCTTCTGTATCTCATGTTATGTGTATGTGTAACTGCACATGAATATGTTCTCTTTATGAAATAACGTTTTTATCGTCTATTTAGCATTTCTCTTAGCGGTACCATTAACGTTTCATTAACGTCACTGATATTATTATTATTATTATTATTATTATACCTATTTTGATACAATAAGGCTCTATGTGATAGTGTAAATAATATAATAATATATAACTTTAATTAAATACATGAGCATGATAAATTCAGCATTTATGAGCGCTGAGGCAATTTATATATATATATATATATATATATATATATATATATATATATATTTTCTGAGTTAAATTTTGTAAATCGCGTTATGAATTTGCAAGTTTACGAGACGTTCTATAAAATCGAACGCACTGATAAAAATACATCTGTAAATAACGCAGAGTGAATTCATCACTAGGCTACAAACTTCCCCTTTTCTCTCTCTTGTGTATGTATCTGTATATGTATAATACGCACATATACACACATACATATATAATTATACATTATATTTATAAGCGCATAGCATATAATCGTCAAAATGCGTATATACAAAAATATATATTACAAATTCCTCCCAGTTTTATTTCATTTTTAAGCCTCCTTTCTCTTTTACCTTTCTCAAAACGTACACTGGGTTCCTCAATATACAAATAATATGGCATCCATTACCTTGAAGAAACTTCCCTCATAAAGTTTTTGACGACTTAGAACGATCGAGCTCTTATTTTGGATTCTTTTTTTTTCATTAAAGATTTCTTACCTCAAATGCAGTACAAAAATATTATTTTTTATTTATACTGTGCATTATTAAAGAATTTCGTCGTTTAAGTTTTCAAATTTTGTACTGCTACTTTACTTTATATGTTTTAGATAATCTTATAATTTGCAACAAAAATCGAAATAGAATTCTATCTATAAATAATTTTTCTGTGTTGTTATATTACAAAAAAGCATTTTCAAAAATACACACAGATGTACGAAATACATCATATGCACACAAATATTAGAATATATATCATATTAAATTTTATAAATACTTTCTCTGTTACAAATTATAGATCGCATCTAAAGCAGAATTCGAAAAGGTTTTGACTATCCAAATTAAAGAATCGTTATAATATTAAAGGTGCCAACTTATTTTTCAAAATTTCTTTTCTTTGTGAGTCTTATAATACAAACGCCATTGTAATTGATCGCACAATCTGTTTAATGAGTAATGTGTTTTTTAGAATACTTGTTAAGATTAATTGCATCAATTATATGATTTGTCAATTATACATTTTTTTTTTTAACTAAATATAGTAATAAGAATCAAGCGCAGAAAACTACATTGTCTTAAAAAAAGTTTAAAAATAAAATTTGAATATTTAAAATCTTTTAAAATGTTTTAAAATTTTCTTTTTAGCTATGATGATGCAGAAAAAATCAACATTATAAGACAAAGTCAACTAACCAAGACTATTAATGCGGCTAGTGTGCATAATTCTTGGAAAGACTATTTTCTATGTCATTAGCACCGGATATATCTTGGATTTAAAAACACATTCCAATCGTCATTTATTCGCGAAAATAGCCGTGAGTATTTTCGATTGTCATAGCTTTCATTTATATGTTCGTCTTTGATGCAATAACACGAGTATTACAGAATACAGACTGTTCAGAGTTGCATTCAAAGATCTATTGGTCAGAATAGAGTAACATTTTTCTGATTAATCGATCAGAAAAAAAAGAACAAATATTTGTTTGTTCCTTTCTTCTACTCTCCAACAAAGAGATTATTGAATGCAACTTAGTAAATCGTGGTACACTAATTAACGAAGCTTATTAAAACCATTAGAATTATTTTAATCATCAATATTAGCATATAGTTAAATATGTTATGCGCATTACTTTTATATTTCATAAAAAATCACAATTCTTTAAAAACTATATGCGATTTAAAAAAAAATTATTTCACATTTACTTTTATCTATTTTTTTTCCTCTCACACGAGGAATTATCGTTAATTGTACCACGATAATCTATACCATATATCCTGTATTATCGTCACAGTCATTTTTCGCGCGCGACGAATTCAATAATAAGGCACGTTGTCGATCGATTCGTATTTCTAGAATCGATAAGCGTGTAAAGGACACTTGGATACATTTCCACTGGACAAGGAGCTCAAAATCAGGAAACTGAACGCAATTGTAAAACGGCATTACCGAGATCGGAGCAAAATTCATCAGCCAATCTAGACGCAGCCTTTTCTTGTTAAACTTTCGAGTCGCAGACCAGCTGCTCGGTGGGTCATGTGTTTCGACGCACAAATGGAACGAATAATAATACAATACGCAAATATATTGCGGTCGCGACATGCACTCGGACGAGTCGGTTAATTAACAATTAAATAATCTATCATTTATGGAGTATCGTTTAAATAATTTACGTTTTCGTATGTACACATCGCGCTTGCGCGATTGCGCGCAATTTTCGCTACCACATTTATCGAAAGGCTGTTTCTAGCACGCAGCATTGGTACACGCGTTGCGAATAGATCCGATACGATCGATCGTATCAGCTACAACAGCTCCGCGCACATTCGATAACATTTGTCTTTCATTCCTTCGACGCGCATTCATCCTTGCAATCTGCACATGGCACCTGGGATTCAGAATTAGGAAGCAGCGATTTCCATCATTCGACTCTTTTCTTTTTTGCCTTTTCTTATCTTGCTACTTGATACGTAAAAAGCAGATTTACGGCAATTGCGATTCGCACAGAAGCCTAGAATATTCTTCGCACAATCTTCCTCGGTTTTCATACCTCTACGCCGAGAACCCTGTCGACGACGTATTCGTATCTCTTCGGTTCCCCGTTGCCCTCGTTCTTCTCGGTGGACTTGGATGGAACCTCGCTCTCATTTTCCGAATTTTGCGCGCTCGATTCCGGCCGACCTTTAGCGTTTACAGGCTTGTCGGTATTTTTCATCACTGGGATCTCACCCTCGTTAACATTCGTGATGACGATACCGCTCGCATTCCGATCTGCTACGCTGCTGTTGTTCCTCGCGGCGGACGACGTGGTTGCGCCGGGAATGCTGTTCGGCCGCATCGTCGAATTTATAACACCGTGAGTGGTGGTAATAGGCTCCGACGCGTATCGTCTATGAGTATACGATGCTGCAGGACACGTACTGTCGGTTCCGAAATCTTCGGGTGGCAAAATAGGAACGTTCAAATTCACCCGCGTGAAAAAGGCCATCTTTTCTCTGAAAAAGAAAAAAATAACGTTGCTTATTAATTATGATTTTTTATGAATGTTTTGATTTTTCCTTCTTTCTTATAATCTTCAAAACAATTGAGAAAGATCGCAGATTCTTATCGTAATCTATTTGAGAAAGTTAAATCTTTTTTAATCTTAAATATTAACTTAAATGTTCAATTTAATTTCGGATATCATCCGATTAATTTTGGATGTTCAATTATAATATTTCAAAATAATAAAGAAACTAGAAAAATATATGCTAAACAACAAGATTCTCTTTCTCTATTAGAATATATTATAGAATCATAATAAAGAGCAATATCGGAGTAAAACAAAACTTGTGTTATTTACTTGAAAGAGATGATGTCGGGCTTTCCTTTCCCAGCCTTCGTTTTTCTCAATTTGTAAATCTCTTTCGATGTTTTCTTCATCATCTTCTCCACTTTCTTCTCCTCCGCATTTTTACCGTTTCTGCCATGTTCAGCCTGTACCATGAGATTTTGGAATTTTTGATCTTCCAACAGCCACGTTGCCAGATCGGTATCACCTTTCTCGCGTGCCTGTTCCAATCGCTGCTTCAGTTCCCGTAACCTACTAAGCTCATCTTGGAGATTATTCAGTCTAGCGTGCTGCGCCTGGAGATCCAATTCAAGATCCAATGATGTTCTCATTGTAGGCGGTAAATGGGACGATTTTTTCGAAGTATTTTTGTAACTGAGAGCGGATGATGGTCGACGCCATCGTAGGGAACGTCTTTCCACTGAATTTCGTTGGAAAGGTCCGCCTCTGCGATAAAGCGGCATACTGCTATCGCTGTCGCTACGATTAAGCTGTGCAAAGATAAAACATAAAAAATAAATAAATAAATAAACAAGATTAAATAAAAAGACTATCAAAATTTCCATCTCATCATTAATTATTAAATATAATGATGTGGTGAAAACAAGTAGCGTAATTTCCATTATTTTTCTATTCAAATAATAATTTTTTAATTCTTAAATATATTTTACTTATATAAGATATAAGTAATTATCTATTTATGTATACATGATATAGTTGTATTTTTTTTAACCATTTATTTACGATTTATAAATGATGGAAGTTTTAAAGTTTCTTATATATAAAAAATAAAACTGAAAAATTTATTTTCTACAACATTTTGTAGAAAAACAATTAAACATTACAATAAAGATATGACAGCATAAATTTTATTTAGTTAAAATTTTAGTTAAAACTCACTCGACAGATGTAATGATTTTTGCTGACAGCCGCGCTCGGTGAGAATGTCTGACTCCTCTTGATTACAATAGAATTCTTGTCGTCGTGGATAGCGCCGGGCACAACGCCAGCCGCGGAGAGTTTCCTTTGCTTGCCCTGCTCCGGAATGAATATGCATTCGGTGTTTGTTTCCTTGTCTTGCGTTTGCCTCGTTTCCTCATTCAGTTCTTCATCTTCCTATTATATTACATAAATTTAAGAATATTTCATTAGAAATATAGTGAAAAAAATCTTATATTGGACAAAAAATGCAATAAAATTTAAAATTTATCGATCTGTTGAAAGAAATTTAAAGAAGAGACGTTCAAACTTTAAGTTTGATACAGCTTTAACTCGAACAAAGTGTAAACAATAAATAAGTGTTACTTACCTCATGTTCCAAAACATCTTCCAGAATGTTATCTTCTATTCCAAATTCCATGATTCCATGAATGTCCTCTTCGTCGCTGCCCTCGCTTCCGCTTTCACTATCACCGCCATCCTCATCCTCTTCTTCGGGGCTACCCAAACAATTGGCGAGCTCCTCGAGTCTCAGCGTCACGGCTGTCTGTAGCTCGTCGCAGCCTTGATTCCTCGTCAGAGTAGATGTCTGAGAGCTAATTATCGTACTCTCGTCACTACTCTCTTCTTTCGTATTTTGTGTGCTTCTATACATCGAGATGTCTGATTCCTGTTTGTCGTGCTTCGTTTGCCTGACGACATTCGTGGCGCTATTACAGGCGCTGATATTGGGGTTGGTATCGGACGGTTGCATGAAGCGGAAGGAGAGTATATTATACCATTTCACGCTAGGAGATTCTGGACTGAAGTCTGCTAACGAGACTTGTGCAGAACCCTGTAATCAAATCAATGTTCAGCATGATTTAACTATTAAAAAAAAAAAACATTAAACTTTTATTAAATTTGTTTGAATGAGGAATAGAAGTGTTAATTCTCTAAACGTGTCTTGAATTTAGAGTACACTCTAATCAGACGCGTTGTAATAAAATGTAAAATCTCGAAATAAAGCAAGAACATACAAAATACGATAAGTTTGAGAAAGCTATAAACGCACCAAGTATTTTTCGGCTTCGGTGCACCAAAGTGTCACTTGCAGGGTCTTCGTGTACAACTTGTTGAGCGGTACGGCGATTGGAAACGTCTCGCCGAAAGTCGGTTTTCGTAGATCCACGACGGGTTTTGTGCAGCAACACATGTGACTAATGGGCAATTGCATTGGTAGCAGAGCGACTTTGATGTACCTAAAATGTGAAACGAAAGAAAAATGTTACTTTTACGTGAGAAAGGCGGCTTAACAAAAACGGGGGCTGTACAATAGTTAAGGAAAAACGAATAAAATTCGCAAGATGAATCATATTTTTCTCTATATTCCTTTCTTATTTTCTCTCTCTCTCTCTCTCTCTCTTCTCTTTCCATTTAGGAAAATGTTGATTCACCATCATATGAAAGATGGATCATTAATCAAACGCGCAACTATACATTAAACTCTCTTTTTCTCTTCATTCGTCGAAGCGTCGTACTGCATTTTGTGAATTTATGGCCGAGGCCGGGCACAATGGCTGCGGCAATAAATTCCCGAGTGGCCGTAAAGCTGATTGCAAGATCATCACGGTATCGCTGATAATAAGTGGATCCTTACATAACAAAAGTGAATGCGGTATTCGCTGGTCAATGATCTAAACACGAACGCGACAAGGATTTCATAATTATATTTTAATTTTATTTAAATATATCGGTATCTGGAAGCTTTAATGTGATCGATCAAGCTAATTCGACGATAGAACAAAAGTCAAATGCATTTGCGTAACTATTAGCAGGTTGACTCACATTGCACAATCAAGTTATCTAATCGGTTATCTGTGAAAGCGAGACACCATTCACAGATATAATTCGATCTATCGGTAATACTTGTGTATGTCAAACTGTATGTTGACGGAAATGTCAATATTTCTCTCAAATTTTTTGAGGAATAGAGATTGAAGTAAACAGTGCAATGATTAACTATTAATAAAGTGAAACATTGCTTGGAATATATCGCTTGAAAATAATTAAAAAAGTCTCGTTGATACTCACACTTGCGCGTTATTTGGTATGAAAAGCGCAGCTAGATTTCTCGCACGTTCGATGCCAACATGAAGCAATCCATCGCTCACCGAATACCTAAATGCATAACATTATATATTTTAATTTGTTCCAATATTCAAATTATCACAAGGATACATACAAAATGTGATTTGCAATATAAAAACATGTACAAAAAGTCATAAATGCTATACATATATTTTGTACTTGCTTTGTTTATTACATATACATATAATAACTTCTTTTAACATAATATTTTTAACATATACATAAAACTACTTTATTATTTATGATCTTATAACATTTACAACTATATGCAACAAAAATTTTATTTTCTGCAAAACAAATGTGTGTTTTTTAACACATTTGATATTTCTAAATACATACATATTTTATTTGCCTGTGATATTAAAAAATAAACATGCAATAAAATAAACGTACCTCAGTTTGATCTGCACCTGCGCCGTTTCCAAGCTCATCTCGCCGGAAGCCAACGGGTCCACGTCGGAGATGAGCCCGGACAGTCTTTTCCGATTAGATGCCTCGAAAACGCCCGAATCGCCGGCGACACTCTCGTCGGAAACTGCAGCGGACACGGATCTAGTGTTGGTGCCAGAACTGCTGGCTCTTGATCTAATTCCAGTGGGCGGTGGCGTCTCGCTGATAGGCGACAATGGGGGTGGCTCTTGCGGTGGTGGCGGCGCCTGTTGCAGCTGCAGCAACTGTACATTGGACACGCCAGGCCTGCCTAGGCCACTGCCCTGTGACATGTTGCACGACTGCAATTCGATGGGCGGATGCGGACCAACCACAAGCTTCAGACGATCTTGTGAATTGGAGGAGCACGATTGCTCCTGCTGTTGCGGTACTCCCTGCTGTTGACCGAATCTGAGTTCCGTCAAACGATCTTCTAGTTGATTCCCGTCGAGATACGACGCGGCAGTTGTACCGCCACCAGCCGTCACCATCGTCGTCGTCACTGCAACGGGTCCCGCTCTTTGATGCTGCCTCCTCTGCAGTTCTACTTGTTCGTAGGCAGGCGGTGGACCCATCGGTGCGTTCTCGTATAACGGCGACACCGGCGGGCTCACACTCGACAGACTTGATCTCGGCGAGAGACTGGGCTGAGATCTACCAGGCGAGGGTGTGCCTACGAGATTGTTCTGTTCGGAGCCACGCAACAATCTCTCTACGCGCCTGTGCAGATCCACCATATCGACTGGTCGTTCCTGTTGCGAACCGGCAGTTCCCAGACATTGTGGACCGCCGTAAATATCCGTGAAGCTTAGTCCAGAGCTAAGAGAACCCTTGCTGCTAGTCGTACTGAGACTACCGAGGCTGGAGCTGCTGCTCACCGATAACGTGCTAGCGCTCAGTGTCTTGAGCTGGCCCTCTAACATCGCCATCGATCGCAGAGCGTCCCTGAGTTGCTGCAACAACAGTTGCTTCTCCTCGTGGAGCCGCACGCGATCGGTTATGGTTTTGTTCGATAGTTCAAACGCGGTGTTGAGATCCTGCTCGAGCCTGCGTATCTCGCACTGGATCTTTTTCATATCCTGCTGCGTCCTCGTGCGCGGTGTGATGCTCCGCAATTCTCGCAGCAACTGTTCCTTCTCCTGGAATAGTAGCAGCTTGTCCTTGTCGCTCTCAGTTTGACCCGGCGTCACCTTCTCTTCGAGATCCGCCAACTGTTGTTGAATGTGCTGGATCCGCTTTCTCGCCTCATCGTACTGCAATCTCATGCGCGCCATTTCGGCCAATCGGGTGCCGATCGGCACCAGTTCGCCCGAGAGATCCGTCTGCGAAGCCGTGCTAAGTTTCTCCTGCGGCAGACTGAGCGTGCTAGCTTCCGGACTACCCTCGCACAATTGCAGCCTTGTCAGTTCGTCTTTGAGCTGCGCCAGCGACTGCATCAGCTCGGCCTTCTCTTTCTCCCCGGAACTCAAGGACTTCTGGATATTACGGAGCTCGGTCATAATAGCTTGCGCTTCCGTGATATTGTAGCATCCACCATGATGGCCGCTCAATTTTTGCTCAACACTGTAAAAGGAAACAATTGACAAGAGTTAGAATTACTCATATTATAAATAATTAAACATATTGATATAAATAGTTGATATAGTTGTTGATAAAAAAAAAAGCATCTCGTAATCCGAAAGATATTAGTATTTTCGAGTTTTTGAATTTGCACATGAAATAGTATTATTTGTTATTAAAAAAATATAAATTAGTTAAATAAAATGATATAAAAACTTGATTAGTCATCGATTAAGTTTTACACGTGTTATACCTGGCGAGAGTATCCACTCCTCGTTGCGTGCAGTTCATCTCCGCTCGAATCTGCTCGAGTTCTCGTTTTAATCGAGAAACTCGACTTCTGGCAAGTGCCACGTCGGACTTGAGCAGGTCAGGGTCGTATTTGGTACTCAAGGAACTCGAGCTGGAACATACTGTGAACCACAAATATTCGTCAATACTTTCTGGTACAATTTGCCTATATGCATTTGTATTGCAATCTATTTAGGCTAGATATTTAATCGTGTTAAAAAATACGAGATTAGAAGAAACTGCTATTTATCATAAATTTCTGAATTTATATAAAATCTATAAAATTTCGTTTTAATAAATTTTTAAATAGCGATATATGATCGATGAAATATGGTTACACATGACATAAATACAGATTATTATTAATTAATTTAGAAAAAAAATTATTAAAATTGTATTTTCATTAAAAAATAATTAAAATTGTAAAAAAAAAAATTATTTTAAATTACTCACGACTTGTACGCGATGCGCCAAGGGTGGATAAGGCATTATTGAGGTGATTGTACTCATCCTGCGCAAGACAGAGCCTTTGCTGTTTTACGTCATAGATCTCCTTCTTCGCCTGTAACACAAGAGTTTTATGATCTTTTTAAAACAACTGTCATTTGACTGGTTCTCGCGCGTGTATCTATAATATATTATATAACATAACACACTCATTCTCCTATTGATTCTAAACGGCAAAAACGTTACTTCTTGACATAATGTTTTAAGACAAATTAAGTGGGCTTATTAAAGAGATAATCTCTTACAATTATATAATTTTTTTCAAATGATGATTATTTAAGTTTTAAAAATTTATGCGTGTTTGTATGGATCATGTGCAAATTGTGTGCAAACAGATATTAAATGTCAAATAAAAAAAAATGTGTTAAGTTAATTAAAAAATAATTAATTCAATTAATTTAAAAATTAAACAGAATCTTCGCCAAGAAAAGAAATCTATAAAAAAAAAATATATACATGTATATATTTTTTTTTCTGACATGAAATCTTTCGAAGATTCTTCTGAAAAAGGTCTTTGTTTTCGTTTTTATAAATAATCAGAATAAAATAGATGTGACAATTATGAAATTGTATTTGATAAAACGATGGAAAATATAGTTAACGATCTTGATTTAAATCAGTTTCAGAATTATTTCATCCAATATCACTGTATTATTCCAATATTCGGAAGGAACACACGATTTCACCATCACACCATCGCGTTTCGCCGCGAAAAAGATATTTATAGTAGCTTTGGCGATCAAAGTTCCTCCTTTAAAAGAGGGAAACGCAATTTTACGTTGCACATTCATCCACGGAGATACGACTCGCACGCACTTGCATGTTAAAGCGAAGAGGGAACGCGAGATTTAATAGGAAAATACTTTGAAATATACAATTTCTTGGCAATTAAATTCTTACATATTCGCAATAATAATACGCCGTTGCGTCGGCGTCGTCGCGCTTATAACACTGTTCCCAGTAGAATTTCTGTATCTGCTCATCGTTCTCGTAGTCGTTGTGATAGCACATCCTCATGCGATACTGCGACACGACGTTCTCGTAGATCTGCTCTTGCTGAAGCTGCTGGTGCTGCTGCTGCTGCTGATACTGAAGATACGTTGGACGTTGCAGATTCTTGCGTTGCTGCTCTTGCTGCGCCTGCTGATGATGATGATAATTGTCCACGTAGCTACGGTACTGGTGTGCCGGTACAAGTACACAGAGGGTGTACTGACGGTCCATGCCGGGTACACGATGGACTGCGCGCACTCTCTGCGGCTACGCGACGATGCCTCTTCTTCCTCTTCTTCGCCGTTCTTCTTCCTTCTCCTCCTGCTGCTTTTTCTTCTTCTTCTTCTTCCTATTCCTCTTCTTCCACCACCTTCTCTCTTTTTCCTCTCCGCCTTCTCTCTCGTATCGCCGTTTCTTCTCTTCTACCTCCTCACGAACCTCGTCTCGTGCCCTCCTGCGCTCGTATACTCTCCTCTATTTCCTCTTTTCTCCTCACCTCATCTTCGCGAAGGCCTCCTCGAGACTGGTTACGGCCGATTCCGATTCCGTGGTCTCAATTTCAGATCCATTCCTCTTACCTTCTTCCGTCGCTTCCATCATCCACCCTTTTACCGCCACTTCGATCCGTACACTTCATGCACTGCATCTTTCCTCTCTTCAGCAGGATGAGCACGACTGTCCGAACTCTCCCCCCCCCTTCCTCCTCCTCTTTATTTCCTCCTCTGCTTCTTCTTCTTCTTTTCCTTTTCCTTCATCATCATCATCATCATCATCATCATCATCTTCTTCTTCTTCTTCTTCTTCATCTTCTCCATCATCATCTTCTCTCATTTCAGAGGCTCTCTTCGCGTATTTTTCATGCCGTCTCTCTCTCTCTCTCTCTCTCTCTCTCGTTTCCTCGGCGCCCCTCAAGCGCCTCTTTCTTATTTCGCGTAAAAAGACAGCCCTCGGCAGTTCCGATAGGATCGTCATAACTAGGACCCCGATAAATTCTAACTTGCTTTAAAGTTTGAATAGCGCAAGATAATGTCTCGCGTTAAAAGCAAATCATTTAATTAAATTTGCGATCTCTCCGAGACGATTTCAAGCGTAACCCCGTTAGCTACTTGAATATTAAAATGCGATTTTCAGAGAAGGAATACGCGCAACTCGTATGACTCGTTGCACTGACAAGTGTCAATTTTGCATTAAAATATTAAAATATATATGTATGTCTATATATTACTTATGCATTGCTATAAGTTCATTGTTATGATTTCGCGATGCACTAAGAAGCTTATACGATATTAATGATGACAAAGGCAATAAAAGACCTGGCATCTTTTCGCGTCCTTTATCGAAGCGGACAATAAACTAGTGATAAGATAAAGCTCTTCACCACAGTATAAAAAAGAAAAAAAATTTCTAGTACCCATTGCGCAGTGCAGAAATCTGCGTTTATTATCACTACTGTAGCCCTCGAGGGCGCTTATCTTTCTCAGGCCCGCGGAATGTCCGATGCAGAAGCACGGGGCGCCCGAGGGCGAATGTATGATCCTGCCCGATTGGTGGGGCGTAGCGTGCGCGCGGTTTAAGAGGACGGGTAGCAAGAAGGAGGGGTGGAGAAGGGAAGGGTAGCCAGGATTGCAGAGAGGTATCAGCGGAGGACGAGGAAGGGGATGACGATGGAAGGGCGAGGAAGTAGAGAAGGAGGTGGAGGAGAAGGGGGGAGGGGGAGGGGGAGGAGGAGGAGATCCGGCGAGGTCACGGTACGACCCTGCTGAACGTGGTCGCGCATCCCGTCGAGGCCCCTTGCCGTCGGTAGTAGAACCGACCTTGAGTCGCGCATTATGCCCCGTCCTTGTTGGAATTTCTGGGGCCCCTACTGGCCCCATCAGCCAGTGTCCTCCGATCATCTAAGAGCGGAGGGCTTCGAGAGGGCCCAGAGAGGGCCTCGTTTGTTCACCCCACCCCACCACTCCCCTCCCCTCCCCGCCAATCGCGAAGTGGCTCGCCCATGGGGCTCCCAACAATATGTGCATCACGGGGAAGAGCAACACGGATTTCATCTTCCCCCACCTTCACACGGTGCCCTCATGGGTATTTTCCCTCCCTCCTCTCTTGCCCTTCCTCATCATCTCTTCCTTTTCGCCCTCGAAACGTCGGAGAAACCACGGCGCCTCGCGCGCATATTTCTCGGTCTATACTATTATTGTCGAGGGGGCACGCAGATGGTATCGAGTACGGGCCGGTTCCGTCCGCTCCACGGAAAGGGGCTTTATTTTTCCTCCGCCTTGTGTTCATCCCCATCCTTCTTCTCTCCTCTCTCTCTCTCTCTCTCCCGCCTCTTTCTATTCCTCCTTCGCCATCACGAAGGCCGGACGACCTAGAGCGCATTCTTTTTTTCGTTCGATGGACTTTCTTTCCTGATGGACCGGCGACGTCAATTTCTGACAGGAAATCTTACAGGCCCGCTTTCGGATTCCAATTGTCATTGTCCTCTGGCGTTTCATCCTTTTCCGTAAATGTACACATGTAAAATCGTCGATGCATCATTTCACGTATGTATACGTTCGATCCTTGACATTGCACTATTTTTTACGCAGTTAAATTACAATCTAAAAAATTCAACATTTTATAATACGAATCGAGAGCTATCTCCTTTATATATGATAAATTCTTTTTGATTTTAAGAGTCTTTTCCTTAGACGTGGAAAAAGATACAAAATATATATGTCAAGACGCATTACACATTTGACTTTAATACAAGCTTTTCACGCCTCATTCGCTACAGTCGTTTCCTTTATCACTCTAGCTGAAATGCTTCCCCATCCCTACTTTTCAGAGAGTTCATCCTATATGTACCCAGGACATTTCTCCTTGCTTCGAGGGAATTGAAAGGAAGGAAAGAACGAGAGGAGGCCTCTACGGCGACAGCCGCATTCCAAGCGGGACGCCTAATACCGTTCCTAGCACCGACAAAAAACAAAAGGTCATCTGCGAAGGATACCGAGGGGAGGAGGATATGGCAGGATCATGCGAGATGGAAGAAAAGCCGCGCCGTCGTCAGATCAAGAGGTAGAGAGACGAGACGAGACGAAGAGGGGAGGCGGAAGGCGTCCCTCGGATATATATCCCTGTGCGCAAACGGCCGCGATTTATACCGCCCGGAGCACGCTATCCTAGAGCCGAATGCCTAACTGATGGCTGAATTCCATTCCATCGGCCTGCCCCTTCCCTTCTCTCCTCTCTCTCTCTCTCTCTCTCTCTCTCTCTCTCTCTCTCTCTCTCTCTCTCTCTCTCTCTCTCTCTTCCTGCTCCTCACGAGCGCACCTCCACCTCGAGAACGCTACTGCCAGGAGTACTGCCAGGAAACGTCGTCGTCGTTTGTACTCTCGTTCGAAATTCCATCGAATTGCTACTCTCCCAAAGGACTTCATCTCCAATCTGGGATAATTTCAAGGAAAAATGTCAATAAACGTCAGAATTTACACGTCCTCTCGCTCATCATCCTCTACCCAAGAAGTAAAGCAACTCTTTGTTATATATATTCATATTTTATTTTCATACATACAGGGTGTCCCGTATTAGATGTCCAGAATTAGATGAACAAATTTCAGATGATTATAAAGGACACCACAAAACAAGCCAATTTTGCCAATAAATCCGTGTCTGCAAATAAATACTTTTGGCACTAGAGAATGAAAGACTAAGAGCTAAGAATCTTTGAAAGAATCTATTTTTTCAAAATTTTATTAATGTGATCAAATAAAGATTAAATAGAGATATCTGAAGTTTGTCGGTCTAATTCTAGGACACCCTGTATATACATACATACATACATGTGCGTGTGTATGTGTGTATGTGTGCGTGTATGTATGTGTGTACAGGGTGTCCTAGAATTAGACCGACAAATTTCAGGTACCTCTATTTATTCTTATATATATATGTGCACAAACGTATATTATCTCGTCGCAGCGTACAGGATGCCTTCCGCGCGATGAAAGAATGATGTCCGATGCGCGAACGCGGAGCAAGGCGGAAGACAAGAGAGTAGCTGCACCAGGAAGAAAATATATATGGGGAAGCCGACGCGGGAATGTGTTTCCAAGAGGGGGACCGTGGGACGAGGTGGGTAGTAGAAGCGAGTAAACACGGGAGTTACGAACGAGGAAATGGAGTGGAAAGATGAAGAAAATTGGAATGCGCGGGAAGGCAGTGAAATAAATAAGGAGCTGCGACGAACGGATGAGGAAAAGTACTGAAGGAGCAGATGAATAAAATAAATAACAAGATGGAGCAATGTGTGCAGGATAGTGTGCGAATGAAAGAGATGGGCGAGAAGGAATGAAGGTAGATAAAAGTCGTATCGCGCATAAGGAGGAATGCAATGAAAATAAACATAGGAAATCTGGAGAGGAAAAAATAGGAAGAAGTAGGAAGAAATAAAAGGCAGAGATAAATGATATGAAATATAAAGAAGCTACTCAAGCTTAAAATAAATTTTTTTAATTGACAGCTTATTATGTAGAAAAAAATGAACGAGAACTACAAAAAAAAAATAAATAAATAAAAACAGAGGACAAATTATTTACAATACACTCTATAAAGTATATAAAAAGTGTTATATATATATATATATATATATATATATATATATATATAGAGAGAGAGAGAGAGAGAGAGAGGTCTCACATTTATATATAAAAAAACATATACAAAAAAATCGTATACATTTCATAATTCTTGATGACCTACATCATCCTGTACGCTATAAACCAAGAGAGTGCCACGAGAGTCCGAGATGGCTGTGTGGTACCACAGGGCGATGATTACCTGCGCGAGCGGGGGGAGCGAGTGCGCGAATTTGCACGAGGCATATACAAGCTCGCGATCTACGGGAAGCGAGATGGAGCGGATGGAGCAAACTTAAGGTGGAAGGATCGCGAGAGAAGAAGAGAGAGGAGAAGAAGAGAAAGGAGAAAGAGATGGGAGGAGGAGGCCGCGGCACGGCTGAGGAGAAGTTCACGTTGCAGGGAGTAATGGCAAGGAGGAAGGAGGCCCGGCTCGCGCGCCCGAGCGAGCGAGCGAAGGATGGTGATGCTGGGACTGTTGGAGGTAGTGGCGACGGCGGCGGCGGCGGCGGATGAGGATGAGGAGGAGGAGGAGGAGGGATCGGAATGCAGCCGAGTGAGGAATTCCGACCCCTCCCGCATATTTATCTGAGCGCGCGGCACGGCTCGGCGGCTCGGAGGCAGCGGGACCTGGGTCGGGCCCGGTCCGCGGGACCCCCTTTTATAGCGCGCCAACCACGCGGGGCCCCGCGATGGAGAGGGAGTACAAATAAAAGAGAGAGAGAGAGAGAGAGAGAGGAAGCGAAATAACAGAGAGGAGGAGGGGGAGGGGAGCGAGGATACCTACGAGGCCAGTGCCAGGCCACTACTATACGGCCTTAGCGCGTATAGGCTTATTCAGGAATGCCCGCGGTGTTTTGTAATTGGGCGCATTCGTAAGATTTTCTTCTCGTGAATGCGCGCGCGCGCGCGCGCGAGAGAGAGAGAGAGAGAGAGAGAGATAGAGAGAGAGAGCTTGACACGACGCGGGAGAGTGCCTTTTTCCCTCGGCGCCGTCTTACTTTTATTTAAGGCTTCTTCAATAGTTGTTGCCCCGTGTAGTTGACATTTAGAATGATTTTTTTTTTTTTTTTCAACGTTTCCGCTCATTACCAGCAATGATGAATGATTCTTTGGCCGAGCCGATTAAGTTCGAGTTCATTTATTTTCAATGCTACGCTCTTTCAATGATAGCCCTCCCCCCCTCCCCCTCCTTTATTTCTGAACTAAATATTTATTCTCCAAAGGGGACGGCAAATTTTTATAGCTTTAAATGTGAAATAAATTTAAACGTTATCAAATGTATACATATTTTTTTTTTTTTAATATTATTTAGTTACATAATTTATATTACGTAATTTGTGCCACGGAGATTACAAGCAATTTCTCGCTCATATTATTATCTATTTATTATAATATTAATATTTCAAGATATGTATATTTATCGAAATCTATATTCGCGTGGGGCGCGCGTAATGTGCAACAAGATCCAACATTAATACAATATTTTCGAGCACAAAAATGTTGTAAAAACGAGTCTCTCGCGCTTCGCATCTAATACGGATGGGTTTATAAATTTTACGACGAGAAGACAACGTCGCTCAAGTTTCCACCGGACATGACTTTCGTAGAATTCGGCCGTTGCCGCCACCCCAAGGCTGATGAGGACCCGACGATGGCCGACACGACGAAAAGGAAGAAAGAGAAAGAGGAACGTGCGTGCTCTCGAGATTAAAATGATTAGGTTTAGGGTGGACCGGGGAAGGGAGGAAGGGGAGGGGAGAGGGGGTGGCGAGTCGAGCGTTGAGGGGCCCGAGCGCTACCGGGGGCTCACGTGATCGCCCTGTGGCTACCGAATTCCGTATGAAGTGGGTCTCGTGCTTCTCGCTCAAAGGGCCCCTCCCCCTCCCCCTCCTTCCTCTAAACAACCCGATCCATTTCGGGATCACGGGGAGGGGAGAGGAAAATCGGGGGCCGGTATAGGTACGTCTCCTTTACGAGCGGATATAGCCTCGCATTCTTTTGGCCTTTTATATGGTATTTCGACGATTATAATAACGTTCTCTTGCGATTTAACGAGAGATTGTTAATGTACGAGAGAAATTTATAATGGGATCACCTGTAATTTTATCGAGACGCGAAGTATCTCGTAAAGTGCAATTATCGTCCTCCTCGCGAGCGTCATTGCGAAGTGCAATCCGAAGATGTGACTCACTGTTACACTTTGTTCCCGACCACGCGCCATGCCGAGAATAAAGCGAACAAATAAGATAAAAGGGTGATGCGCGATTGAAGAGATTTAAATATTGCAGAAACTGCTCGAACTCTTTAACTTAAAATTTGAGATCCGTTCAAGGAATTCGAACTAAGAGATAGAAATTTATTTTTTAATATTTTATATCTTTTTAATAAAAATTACCTTTCTCATGAAAACTCTTAAATTCCAAATTTTCTCTCGAATTCATCAATTTATAATATTTTCTGATCGCGATAAAGCATCGTGCATGCAAAAAAATTTCACACACGAATACATATATATTTATTGATGTGCGCGCGAATTTTTGCAAGCGTCGGATGGAACGCGCGAGATCAGTGATATCTGATTCAGATTTACGTTTGTTGGAAGGAAGGAGACAGAGAGAGAGAGAGAGAGAGAGAGAGAGAATGGAGGGATCGAGAGTAATCGGGCTGACGGTCAAGAAAGGAATTTCTTTGGCCGGACAGCTGCTGCCGAACAAAGGACGCGGGATATAAAAGAAGAGTTCCTCGGGGCGCACGTGGCTCTCGCGAGAGAGAGAGAGAGAGAGAGGAAAGAAGAGAGAGGAAAGAGAACGAGAGAATCTACGGCTAATACAAGGAACCGGGTATACATACTGAATTTGTTTCAGCGCTACTTTTCCAAAAGTTTCGACCCCCTCTCCCTCTCTTCCACGCAATTTTATCTCTCTTTTTATTCATCGAAAAAAATTAATCGTTCGATATTAAAAAAGTTAAAATTTTTGAAAAATTGAAAAAGGCTGTTTTATTTACGCAGAAAGCTTCTCCTCGTGAAAAAGACTGTTTTTAGAAACTTCCCCAGAGAAATTAAGCATCTTTCCTTCTCTCTCTCTCTCTCTCTCTCTCTCTCTCTCTCTCTCTCTCTCTCTCTCTACAGACAGCACACAATATTTATAAAATGTGTACAAAATATTTATAATAATTGTTTGAATATTTTATAGATATTTATCAAAATATTTTATAAATATTCTTGTGGTCTTAGATTTAATAGATCATAAAAATTTATCAAATATAAATATATTGAGAAATGTTTACGAAATATTACTATCAATATATTTATTTTTTATTTATCATAAATATTATATAAAATATTTACTTTATATTTTAATAATATATCGAATAAAGTTTTTATGATTTCTTCTCTTAATACAAAATATGTATAAAATATTTATATAATATTTCAAAAAATAAATAATAAAAAATATTTATGAATATTTACCATAAATATTGTGCGCTGTCTGGGTTATAAAATTTATATAACATATTTTACGATTAAATTATACCGTATCCCGTAGATACCACATATCCCATAGATATAACTCCGATTTTTTTATTTTCATTTCATTTCTTCTTATCGCGAGATGTCGGACGTGCAATTTTATGCAATCGAAGAATCGACTTGATTCACTTGCGTCGATTGACGACATGCCACTGTGACGCACGCACGCACGCACGCATGCAGTCCACATTCTTGCTCACAGAAGTCGCCACGATGCTCGATTCATACATTGTCGGAGTCAACGCGATTCGCTGCGGTAAATTCATGCCGCTCCGAAAGCAACTTACTTTTGTATTAATGCTCGCGTATATCGCGAGTGAAAGTATATCGCGCATTCCGCAAATGTTATACGTGCACGCGTCCACGCTATCGTGATATCGCGCTGATATCACGCACGCGAATTAAGCTCTCCCTAATTTAATCGAAAATTCGTCGGAGAAGGAATAAAATATAAGAACGCACGCTGCGTTTAACGCGATCCGTGAAAAACCAGTTTTCAGGAGAAAATTATTCCCTCGAGATATGCATTACGGATTTCTCGATCGATTTTTCCTTCGTGGGAAATCGAACGATCTTTTTTCCAATCGTAAATGATCAATGAGAAAGAATTTATCGCGACAAATTAAATCTCTCTTAAAATATAAAGCTCAATTTATTCAGCAATTCGAACGATCAACTCATTTCTTTAAATTATTCTTTTATTTATTTTATTTTATTTATTTTATTTAATTATTTATTTCTTTATTAACAATGAAGAGATCCTTTTAGTACAAAAAAAATGTGATTACAATTTCAACAGCAGCAAAAAAAAATGCAGAATAAAATAAGAATACAGACATTATAAGTTGCAAAAAAAAAAAAAAATTTTTGCGCTAAATATTTAAATAAAATGTAATAATAAAATTCACATATGTACGTGTATGCAGGAGCGTTTTGAATCAACCGAGCCGCAATGAAAATGGGACTGCATAAATAGACTAGACCGAATTAATGCGTCGTAAAACGTATTTTCGCACCTGTCTCCGGTGAAGATAACGGCTGATACGATGCCGACGCGCGATAGCGTCGCGTCGTGCCGCATTCCAACGCGTCCGCCTTCGTCTCGCGGCACAAAATCAGCCGATTGCGCGCCTTTTGTCGGCAATAGGCAATTAATTCAACGGCAACGCGGCGTTTAATCCTTGAGAGAAAGAGAGAGAGAGAGAAAGAGAAAGAGAGAGCGTTTCATTTACATATCAATTAATAATTAAAACTATACGCGACAATTTCGACCAGCGGCTCTTGTCAATCAGCTGACGAGTAGAATTCCCCTTCCCTTATCACTCCGCTGTAAAGGCCTCCATAAAGCATCTTTATCGTACAGCTTTCAAGTTAAACCTAAATTCTTGCTCCTTTCACGCACTGATATATATATATATATATATATATGTATGTATATATATGTATATATATATATATAATTATCATATTAATGCGATATAATAGCGTCGAAATATTCGCGGTATTACTGTTACTTTATCGGCCAGATACTCGGCAAGATTTAACGAATTCCTATCGGGAAAGTTCTCGGTGCATTTTGCGTTTATTCCCACATACATACGTGCGACTTCTATATCCACTTAAATAAATATGTGTGAACGTGCAGCACAAGCACTTGTTGCTGGCGCGCGAAACATTTGCTCTGCGTGAATCATTCTCGTATCGGCATAAAATTATGCAGCGATTAGAGAGAATTATAAAATCTCGATCTCCCCTTATAAATTGCACTCTTCAGAACGCTCTCTTCCTATGGATATTAATTTATTCCATCAATCGTTGAATCATATCCTTTTTTCATATCGAACATATACAAGTGCATTCAAGACAGAAAGCTTGACAGTCAAGAATGATTATTATAGGGATATGTCAAAAATATTGCATATTGAATGTGGCGCGCGAACACTTTGATTTTATCGATATATGTGAAAATAATATTAAAATACATAATTAAAAAAAAAACTTTTTTTTTCCATAAAATACAGTTTTTTATGAAAAAAAAACAAGTCTCGTTTTCTTGCAAAATTCTGGTTTTCTTTCAGATATTTAATATCTTTTTATTTTGATCGCTGCAAATTGATTTTTTCATTATTTTTTATTTTTTAGATAATTAATCATTATTATTTTAAATGTAGCTCATATCTCATTGGCTGTATATTTATGTAATTATTTTTAATTAAGTAAATTTTTAATTAAGTAAATTCTCCAAAAATAAATGAAAATTCAAGAAACTTGGATGAATTATTTTTATTATAGTTAATCCATTAAAATTTTGGAAAAAAAATAAATAAACAATATAAGAACTTCAGTTTTTTTATTACGTTAATAAAAAAATATGAAGAAAATAATATTATATTTCGATATTATTATATATTCGATAATATTCGAATATTATATTTTTATCAAAATTTGCGAGACTTTAATCGCGTGAATTTCAATTCATCTCATTTGGCACACAAGGTTGACTCTGGTTACGAGATACCAGCATCATGCATGCGCGTGCGTGAGAGGCGAGCGATGCTGATATGAATGGAATGCGATGCTATTATCGGACTATACTCACCGATAATAACTCGCGTTACGTCGCGTCGCGCGGCGAATCGGAGGAGATCGCAGGAGGTGAAAGGTCGTAGCTCCCGAAGACTCGCATTCGAGGAAAATCCGCATGAATATGCAGCGCGTGAACGCGACGAATCGCTTCTCCTGGATACGCACATTTTTCTACAACGCGTCATCTTGTCCCGAGTGATCTCAGTTCCCGCGCTTTTTGCAAGATGCAATGCATCGCGCTTTACTTTAAGCGATTAATTTTATTCTAGGGTATCTATCCAAAGCTTATAAAAAATTCCCTCAGATTCCCTGACTTTTCAGATAATTTGTTCAAAATTCCAGATAAAATTAGAGAATTTTTAGATGAAATTTTTCAAAATAAATTTTTTTGGTATGCATTTCCTAATGCTTTTCACTCATACAAAGAAAAAATAAGTTTCTTAAATTTTGAATATTAAATTTAAAGATACATTGAAAAGAACTGAATGACTTTTGTAAAGAAAGGATTTTTTATTTGCATAATATTTTTATTTTCCATCATTAATTATAAGAATTATAATGAAAAATGTGTACTCAATATTTTTTGCTACGACAAATGATTAAAGAGAAAAAGATATATATTTATAATATATTTGCAACATATAATCCATAATTATTATTAACAATCAGATGCTTGTAATAAGAACAAAATAAACAAAGATAGAATTTTTGAAAAAATTCCCCGAATTCAAATAAAATTCCATAAGAATTTCCTAATTTTTGAAAATAAAAACAAAATCCCTGAGAAATTCCATTTCCTAGGTTTTTCCAGAAACACCTGTACTCTCGAATAAAAGCTTTAGCCCAGAATAAAATAAAAATAATATTTTTCAAATATTTATTAATTATTAATTAATATTTATTAATTATTATATTCTTTAATTTTGCATGGAATCTATTTTTAACATTGATAACGCACTTCAATTGATTCGAATATGATTTATAAACGAAGAAACGGTTCTTGGAATAATTGACACTTTATTTATAAAGGAGTAGTTGTCACTCGAGTTTCTATCTCGATGTCTATCACGTATTGTTAGAAACGGTTACACATCCCGACTATTATCCGTCACATAAACACTTCAATGTAACTCGGAGATTATTTGATATATACATATGATCGCGACAATAGAATACAACAATCTACGTATAATAATAATATCCGACATATTGTCGTCTATCCGACACATTAGAATTGTCGTCGCGCAAGTTGTAACATTCGCTCAACAAGTGCCATGATTTATCGTTCGCGATGCAAAATGAGAATGAATATGTTCTGAGATTATTCTCTGAGAAAATTCTATGGGAACGGCAATTCTATCTGAAGAATCTCTCGAGGGAGAGAATATTCCGAGTATATTTCATGAATATTGCAAAAAGTCTTCTTCGAGAATTTCATGTGTGTATTTATATTTTTCTTTATGCCGCGTGTTCCCTGAATCTTCTTACTCGCAGATTCTAATTTATAGACAATTCCCGAATAAGAATTTTACGACACAAAAAAAAAAAAAAATCAATCTCCAATATTGTTAAATATCCAGGCAATTTAGCCTTACATGAAATTAAAATGCAGTTAAAAAATGTGAAATCTTCTTAGAGCTCTCGATACTTGAAAAAGTATCCTCTTATCTGCATTTTCGTCGACCGATAAGTACCAAGGACACAAGCGAAAGTGTTCTTCCATTTTCATCGACATCCATAAATATCCGGCGCATTCTCGGCAAGGCCGCGGTCTACGAACGTTATCAAGATTTTCCCGATATCTCCCCATTCAAGAAAAACATTTTATCAGATAGCGTTACAAAAAAATTGATCGACCGTCCTCGACGATAAGAACGATTCTCGGATTAATTAATTCAGAGCATATTATGCATTTATCGTGTGCCTTTTGGTAAATAGGTAAAAGAGCACTTCTGCTATTCGATAGACGAGCTCACCGACTGCTTGCTATTATGAGATAAGGCGATTGGTTATATTTATACTCGTGAGACTGAACAAAAGTTGATAATGATTCTGATAATTATATATGTAATAAAATATCTATCTTTTGTTATATAACATTTTAATTCAAAACTATAAAAGAATTTAAATATCACTACCCACATCATTTTATTATATTAATATTCTAAAAAAGATTAGATTTTATCAAAGATATTTTGTTACCAAGGTGCCTATTCGAATTTTGTAAAAAAATTCCATAATTTTCCAGTTATTTTTGTTTAAAATTCCAGGTGAATATTTTAAAGAATTTTTTATGCAATTTCCTAAAATAAGTTTTTTTTTTGCACGCGTTTTCTATGCATCCCATTTTCATTTTTCATCTCTAAAAATTAAAATAAAAAAATATGCATATTCAATATTTTGTGAAGACGTTCAATATATAAACAGAGATATTTATAATATATTTATAATATATTTTGAACATAATTCACAACTTGGCTTATTGATGTATTGCCTATTGCTTATAATAAGATTGCAAGAGAAAATTATCAAAGAGAAATTTTTTTTTTTAATTCTCTGAATTCCAATAAAATTCTATGAGAATTTCCTAATTTTTCAAGATGCAAAAAAATTCCCTAAAAATTTCAGGTTTCCCGTTTTTCCAGAAAGTAGACTCCCTGATTATCAATATTCAGGGTATTCCAGGTCAACTTCATCGTCTTATAGAAAATTGAATTTGAAACAAATCTATAAACGTACGTCTGGAAACGATTCGTTAAAAAGTTATAGCTGATAAACTCTCTATAAATAAATAATTATGATCAAAATTTAATAACAATATTTTCCCATTTGCATTTACAATGTTTACACTATGAATGTATACACAAAGACTATCAAAAGATGGTTGTTTTCAAGTTTCTACTTTTTTCATTATTTTGAGCTTATTTTAAACGTCTTATCAGAATTAAAAGAAATTGGTACAATTTAGTTTGTTATTTAATAATCCATCAGATTTATTTCATTATTTTTTTTTCAAATAAATGAAAGATTTTGAATTCAAAATTATTTATTTTTATTATTTTCAAAAATCATCAAAAAGAAAATTATTCAAAGTATATTATCTATAACTTTTTAACAAGGCACTTCCAGAACCTGTGTTTATAGAATTTTTTTTGTTTCCAAATTCAATTTCTCATAAGATCCTGGAGTTTCGTTAATCTGGACTGGACCACCCTGTATATGAATGCTAATAACATCGATATTTTTGAACGTGGCTTCGAAGGAAATATTTCATAAAGCTCATACTATTCGACACATGAGAATATCGATAGCTGCTTTACGATTTAAGAATCCGTAATCGCAGAGGGGCAGAGATTGGAATCCCTTTCACGTCGGGAATGCTGCCGTGTATAACCCTTGCCGCGAGAGCCGCAAGGCGGCACACACGTTTCGGAGAAATCGGAGAATCCGATACCCTCCACCCCGAGAGCATTCCACCGAGATGATTGTCGGGTGCTATATTGAGTCTTCCTGAGAAGACTTCCTTATCGCGAGAAGACGCGACGGAACGTTAAAACAGCAACGGGGAGGGAGGGGGGGGGCTATCTTTGACCGAGAGCGCGTCGAGTGCGAAGATCATCATGCACAGTAGCCTTCTTATGTTACCGGGAATTTAATGCGATAGCTGCCGTCACGGTCGTACAGGAATAGAATCGTGATAAAAGATAAGACGTACCCCCCGTCCGTCGTCGCAGATCGATGTATACAGTTTCAATGTCAGTGACTACAATACTTCGATTACCGAAACAATGATTTCTTTCTCCCTCCCTCCCTCGCTCCTCCCTCTCCCTCTCTCTCTCTCTCTCTCTCGCTATCTATCTATCACGATTCATTTTCGTACATAAATCCTATATAAATATGCAACGGATTAAAAGAATTAAAGATCAAGCGATGATACTAAACATATTTTTAGAGATTATATTTTTCTCTCCATTATTTTCTGTTATTTACGCGAATTATATTATTGACATTTATCGACAGAATTGCTGGACGAAAAAAATAGCAGATCCTAATCTGAATCATATTACGATGCTTTCACACTTGGAGCAGAAGGAAAATGCACATTCGCGGGTAAACAGTAGCCGTATCCGAATCTGGAGTACGAGATATTCGGTCGCTCGTTATCACGGAATGATAACGTCTCTCGATAATCGCGCTTCTCGCATTCCTGCCACGATAAGATAACGCGACTCACTCGTGACTCAATTTCGCTCGCTCGCCGATCCGATCCACGTATATTATTATGCAAAAAAAAGGGAAAATACAATAAATATCGCGACCGAGCCTTTCGAAATGACATGAGCATATCGTGCCAACGCAGTTTCAAGAAGAGCAGCGCGCTTAAAACTCTCACTCGCTCAAAACTGATAAAGTCAGTTGGCGACAAATTACACCGAGCTATATAAACCGACACGATGAATGTCATCGTCAGGATATCCATCCTACTCGCGCGTTGCCAAAGATATAATTTCTCTGACGTCGGACGTCGAACTCTGCGTTCCCCACGCGCGGGCCTCTAAGGCCCACGCAAGGCAGGCGCACAACACATATCTAAGGTCAATCTGCAGAGGTTAAAATCGTTGGGAAAGTATACAAAGTCTTACAAGTTATACAAAGTCATACCAAGTTTAGTATACAAAGTCGTGGTATTAGCCGTTACCATTTAAATGAACAAATTTGCATGAAAATTTATAATCAGCTGTTTACCTGTCAATTTTAAACGAGGAGTCACGTGCGCGCGTCCATTGACATAATAAATAAAATAATGATAAATAATGGGTTAATTTTTTGTAAAAATTTCTCAAAATAAGCGTTTCGTTTAATGAATAATTTTTATTTAATTTCATATAATATATTTCATGCGCAGAAAGAGTTCCAGTATCTAAACATTTGGAAATTTTTGAAAAGAGATTTAAAAATATAAAAGATTTTTAATAATCCAAAATGACTAAACAAATTTTAAACCAAAATTTATTGCAAATTTCCCTCTGACTTGATTCAATAAAAGCAAAAAAGAGCGAAAACTTCATTTTCTTTTTACATATCTAACGAGACCACGCTCTTGACGTTCCAAAATTCCAAACTGCAAAGAGAGAGAAAAAGACAAAGAGAGAGAGAGAGAAAGAGAGAGAGAGAGAGAGAGAGAGAGAGAGAGAGAGAGAAAGAGAGAAAGCATGATGTGCAATAAAGAGACGTTAAGACAGAAGCACATCACAAAGAGAGTTCGAGAAAGAAAGAAAGGAGAAAATGGAGAGAAAAAAAAAAGAGAAGACGAAGGAGGCGAAGAGAGAAAGAGAAGTGCGAGAGTACGTCGCAGAGAAGCGTGAAATTCCGTCGGATCTCTAAAAATAGTCGCTTAAAAAAAGGAAGAATAACACGAGTACGCGTATATATCTGCTCGCCGAGTAAAAGCGTAGGCCTATTTATGTATCGCCCGGTAGAGATGGAATCCCGATCCCTTCGCATGGTCGTTAACATTGTTTGTCCCTGGAGAAGGAGAGCTATAGGAATGTGAAAAGCCACGCCAGCATAAACGGCATGCACAAGCGCGGTGGCCGGATCTTTCGCGGTTAATATACCGAATCGAAATCCTCGCAAATGAAATGACAAAGCGGCCGAGGTATTTCGCGGGATACATTCTTGGGGGGAAATAAAACAAAAACAAGAAAATCTCGAAACACCAAGTCGTGAAAGAAGAGCTTTTAGTCGAGCGATTCTTCTTTTCTTTTTACGCATGCAGATAGCAAAATATTGATACTGTGTTTTTGAATAACTGATAAAAAAAAATACAATTATATACCGCAATTACATCACATATTTTTATAAAAGAATGTCTATGCAAAGCTTGTAAAAAAATTCTTTGACAATTCCCTGATTTTTTAGGTAATTTATTCAAAATTCTAGGTAAAATTAGAGAATATTTGAACTTTTCAAAATAAACTTTTTTGCGTTTTCTAATATTTTTCACTTGTACAAAAAAATCAATCATTTAAATTTTAAATATTAAATTTAAAAATGAAAAACTGAATGATTTTTACAAGTATTTTTCATTTGCATAATATTTTCATTTTCTATCATTAATTTTAAAAATTATTAATTATAATTATAATTATAAAATATTTTTAATAATTAATAAAGAATGTGTATTCGATATTGTATATTCAATATTTTTTACAGATATTTATTTGTAATATATTTGAAACATACATCTCAAACAATCATTGGTCAATCAAATTGTCGATGCTTGCAGTATAAAAACAAAATGATCAGAGAGAATTTTTAAAAAAATTCCTTCAAGTTCGAATAAAATTCTATGAGAATGATTTTTCAAGACAAAAATGAAATCGCCGAAAATTCCAAGTTTTTCTAGGGAATATAGATATAATTTTTTGTTAAAAAAATGTTAAAATTTTTACGTAAATTATGATAAGGTTTAAAAACGTTATAAATTAACGATAAGATGTTTTCAGAAGAAAAAATTTTCTAGACATGAATTCGCGCGCGCACGTGTCTAAAAATTATATTATATAATTTGTACTATATTTCCACTCATATGCAGACTGCATCGAATTAAATATAGAGTTTAAACTGAAAGAGTAAAACGAACGAGTTAGAGTTGAACGAAGGAGCAACGAGGGAATTATGATAAGAAGAATGTTTCAGCCAATGGCACACAATACCGATGAGAGAGTAAAACTTTTTTTCCGCCCCGGTATGTGGGAATTTCGCGGGGCATACTCTCAGGGTTCACCTCCTGAGAAAGATAAAAATAATTGTGTAGGGCCCCGGGAAGAGTCGAGCGTGCAAAAAAGGTGTACGCTGCTGGCACGAGTAAATTTGTGAGAAGAACGAGCGGATGCATTCAATTTCGATGCTTGAAGAATCTCGAAAATAATAAGAATAATATATCTTTGTTGGCGAGAGAAACGTTATCATTTAAAATTAACTGAATAACAAAAATGAAATGAAATGAAATAAAGTAAAATAAAAATATGAAAAATATTTAAACAATAAATTTAAAAATCTCTCATGCTCCAATATTATTCGATGGTCCATATCTTTTTGATAGAGAATTCTGGTTCTAATATCTTCGAAAATAGATACGACACTGTACAGGAAAAAAAAAAAAAAAATGAAACGGGGAATTTAAAAACGCCGACAGCGGAAATAAAGGATTATACGAGCATCTCCGGCGGCGCGAGAGAGGAGCAGCATCATCCCGACGGGTTTAGAGAGGAGACGAACGGTAGCATATATATCCGCTCGTTCCGGCTCCATCGTACGCCCTCGGCAATCCTCGTGACTCCTCGGTGCGTCACTTTGTGGACCGCCTGGGGGCCCTACGCGAGCGTAACACGGTAGCCACTATAGCCAAAAGGGTCCCATGGTGCGAGTTACGCGAAACTGAGAGAAAGAGAGACAAGTGGAAAAATAAAGAAAGATGGGCAGGCAAGACAGGGCAGAGAGAGAGCGAGAAGGGAGAAGAACCGGGGGAACATCTCAGACTGAGGCAGGAGAGAAGAAGAGGAAAGAGCGAAATGTCCGAGGGGGACCAAAAGGACAACAGAAATCCAGGGGAGGGGAGGGGAGGGGGAGGTGAGCGCGGGGGGAAGGGGAGAGCGGGGAACCGGCATCTTTTCTTCGTGATGCATTGAGGCTCGAAAGAACGGCGTTAAGGCCCCTCTTTCCCCCTTCCTCTCGACGCCACGTACTACGCTCGATTCCCCTGACTCCCCGCCCCCCCTTCTCCTACAGCCCGCTAACCGCGAAGCTGCAGGGCCCATCGGGCGAGGGAGAGAGGCCGAGGGGAGAGCCTATGGCGAGCAACGTGCGGCGGAGGGCCGAGGGAGGGCAATTCGAGAGGATGGGAGACATTCCAATCTCTCGTGGCAAGCCTGCCTGCCTGCCTGCCTCGCCGTCCCTCGCTTGGCTTGTCTGCCCGCCGCTTGCCAAGTCACCGTCTTAAAGCCGACCTCACCAGAGTGCCACACGAATCATCGTAACCCTATGGAATATCTCCTCCGCGCTATCAGGCCGATCGATTTTTATTTATTTCGAAGCAGCAATCATTCGTGTATGAAGTCGAGGAATCTAGGAATCGAGGAATCAGATCCGAACAAAGTAATCAAGATCGTGAGGAACAATAAAATAAGTTTGTTCCTCGTTCTTGTTTTCTTTTTTTTTCACATTTAAAATGAAACGATATATTAATGAAATATTTTGGAGAGAAGCATACAAGAGAAAAGACGAAAAAAATATTTCTATCTAAGTTATGATCAAGCTTTAAAAGTTTTTCAATATTGTTTGCATTAATAAAATATTGTTTGTTATTACATTAATAAAATTAAATTAAATTAAATTAAATTAAATGCTGTTTTATTTCAAAGTAATTTGGTTCATCAATAATGCAAATACTATATATATATATATATATATATATATATATATATATATATATATATATATATACGTATGTATCTCGTGCAGATAATACGCTCCGATTATTAGGCGTACGATGGTAAGACCATTTTTTAACAGCTGATTGTAATAAACAATTGCACATTGACAGTTACAATGTTGAGATGAAACTGGCGCGCAGCACATAAACGTATCCAAGTATGCTTTCAATGAGCGGGAGCGCGAGAAAAAGAAACGAGGAGCACAATGTAACGTAGCATATATACGCCATGCTGCAGATCCAGTTGCAAAGAACGCGACTCCGCTTTCACATTTATCGAATTCCAAACCGTTCGTTCGTTCTCCACGAGTTCGCATACCATGATACCGCGAGTCCGTTCCGAACTGATTTTACTAAGCCGCCGAGATTACGTTATTGTTAGCCCGCGATGGTAGATGATAGGGGGAATTGCGAGAGAGAAGGCATGCGCGGAATGTCTCTCTCGTGAAACGACAATAGAAAATATATACGGTCTTTCAATGATCAATTTGTAGTCACGTTTAAAGATATTTCAATTTTAGGAATATTTTCTATAAAAATTAGATTCTATACTTTCCTGAAAAGATCCATGACGCTTCGCGCATTAATCACACTAGAATATATCTTGAAAAGATACGATCGCAACAAAAAAAAAAGGAGCATTGCCTTTTTCTAAAAGCTGTATTTATATATTTCTCGTTCCTGACTGCTATTATTTGAAAAGTAACATCCAGAAGAGAGAATATGCGTATTTTACTGAGATAGATAATTTATTCTTAAGATATTTAATAATTTCTTTGCGCTCTAATTAATTCTTCTAGTTCCCGTGCTGTGAATCGTATTATAAAGTTTTTTCAATTAAAAATAAATAATAATCGCCATTAATAATATTCACATACATGACAGTGTCTACGCAAAGCTTGTAAAAAAAAGAAGTCCCTGATTTTTCAGGTGATTTGTTCGAAATTTCAGGTAAAATTAGAAAATATTTAAATTTTAAAATAAATTTTAAATATTTTGAAACAAATTTTTTGTATACATTTTCTAATGCTTTTCACTTATACAAAGAAAAAATAAATTACTTAAATTTTAAATATAAAAATGTAATGAAAAAAACTGAATGACTTTTGTAAGATAAGAATTTTTCATTTGCTTAATATTTTCATTTTCTATCATTAATTGTAAGAATTACAATAAAAAATGTGTACTCAGTATTGTGTATTCAATATTTTTCGCTATGACAATGAACATATGATCAAAGAGAGAAAGATACATATTTATAATATATTTAAAACATAATTCACAATCATTGGCCAAATCAGATTGCCAATCAAATGCTTGCAATATAAGAACAAAATGATCAAAGATAAAATTTTTGAAAAAATTCCCTAAGTATAAAAAAAATTCAAGTACAAAATAAAACTCCATAAAATTAGAATACAAAAAATAAATTCCATAAGAATTTCCTGATTTTTCAAAATAAAAACAAAATCCCTGAGAATTCCAAGTTCTCTGGATTTTTTTTTTTCAGGGAGCAGACACCTTGATCTACATTCATCTCGTTCAAGGAATTATATGATAGAAATGTCATCGTTTTTTGTCTCTCGCGTAAAAGAAAACAAAATATACGAATAATCAAACTAAAATATATGCAAATAATTATGAACGCGATTCGTTCGTCGGCGATTAGGCAGACGGTATCTCGCAAAAATCGCCAACGATCGACGCAGTCAATGACGATGTCAATGACTTTGAGACTTCGGATTCGAACCGTTATGAGGCACACACATGTACCATATATCGTCGCGCATAACTTCTCCTGAATTTCGCCATTAAATTCGAGGATAGAAATATAATCTCACGTCGCGTAATCACTTCACTCGTGCACGCGATGCCGACAATCATCATTGTCGGAGCTAAACGGAAGCTGCATGGACCAACGGTCACGCCTGTTTCGTCGCTGCCCTGTTTCGAAAGCAAGAGCGAGCCGGTTCCTATTTGTAGACGGTCGCCTTCCCGAGTTTCCCGTTTCCACGTTGGTCCCGAGAACGCTCGACAAGCGTATCGTTGAGTCTGGTCAGTGACGAGGAAACGCGTGGCACGTCAACCTTCAAAACCCCCGCGATCAATCCCCTCTAGACGCGTGTGTTCATCGGGAAGGGATTTCCAAGAAGCGATAGAGTATCGATAGCGGGAGACGAGGCGAGATTGGCAGTCGACCTCTTTTATATTTCAATAAAAATAGACGCACGTGAAAGCGCCTCTGATCTTTTTCTCAAAGCTCTCGAAACTTCCAAGTTTAGGCGAGACATAGCGACTGTGCTGTCAAAAAAAGCAGCTGTTCGTGCCCGCGCGCGCGCGCGATTGGCAATCACAGCTGTCGGAGAGTACCCGGAATTTTTTAGCCATAAATAAAAAGTTCGATTGGGGAAACGCATTCGAATCGCGCAGGCGATTCACGGCGGCGGCCGCATCTGGACGACGCGGAGTTGAAACATCAAGCGGAGGAAACGAGTCTCGCGGCGGGGGGAAAAAAAAAAATAAAATAAATAAAAAGACGTACGCGCCGCGCGTACACGCCGGCTAAAAGAATGAAATTCCCCGGGCTTCGATCGATCGATCGGGGAATGAACGAACAGACGGACGGATGGACCAACGAACCAACGTGAACGTACGAACAACGCAGAAACCAAACGGAGAGAGAGAGAAAGAGGGGGGGGGGAGGAGAATGAAGAAAGTCCCGGCGCGCGCACCTGCGTTTTCGAATGAGATCCGCGAACCGCATGATTTACGGCATCGAGACATTCGCAGTTTCCTCCGGCGGTGTCATAATCGGTTTTGTAGCTGTCCGCGCGAGAGGGCCGACGAGCGCGATACGGGCCGAGCGGGCAAAAATAAATGGCAATTAACATTCCTCTCATCGACGCATCGACGGGACGATGCAGAAGAAGAGAGATCAGAGTGGAGAGGATGCGATCGAAGAGAGATGAGAGATCAGATACAGAGTGAAGATGCAGGAGACGGAGACTAAAGTGTCATCTCGGATCCTGGAAATAAAGATCTCAGAAAAAATCGAGCACGCGGGCACGAAATCCTGCGTTGCGGCGCACAAAATATCCGTGGAATTTCTAGATCGCGAGGTCGCCCCCAACCTTCAGAGAGTCTTTTCTCTCTCAGATACTACGACGATACTGCAACGATACTGCGACGATACTAACCGAATAATCGATACTTTCACTTCGAATACTTTAGTTAGTATCGGTATTACCGAATGCAACGGAGGTCGAACGGAGGTAATTGGGACGTTGAGCTGATATTTTCCGATGATACAAAAAAAAGGAGAGAGAGTCCTTTATTATTATTATTTTCTATAAAAATGATATACAATTTATTGCCTCGTGTGTGTGTGTGTGTGTGTGTGTGTGTACATACATATAAAATATATTGAATGTACGACTGTCATTCTTTTATTATGAATGATTAATTCTACGTCACAATTATTTTAGCTATAAAAAAATATTTTACGATATTAATAAGGCAGAGACGATTCCCTATCTCGACCAATGTCACTTTCACAATTACTTCGCTTTACCTGCAGCATCAGAAAAAAAATATTGCTAAAAAGGCATTGACATATTTTTTTTTTTACGACTTACAAATACCATCGCGGTGCGAGGTTAAAAACTACGATTTTTTTTCTCGATTTTTTTTTTTTTTATTCTCGATCTTGGGATGTTCGCAAATGCCGAGGGAAATTACGGATTCAGCCACGATGCTACGGAACGTGAGAGAGATTTATGGTTTAGTAATTATTCATTACCCGACGATGGGTTTTGCTAATCATTCATCGAACGTAGACACGATACCGCTAGACGTTAAAACGTTAATTAAGTTTCGTAAAACAATTAGTTTCAAGAACAAGTAATTTTCAAGTTCAAATGATATATGTGTGTGTACAGAATGTTCCACATCGGGTCAATGAAATTTCAGAGTCTTATAGAAAATTGAATTTGGAACAAAAAGGTTCCTATAAATATAGGCCCGGAAACGCTTCGTTAAAAAATTGTAGCTAATAAACTCTCTGTAAGTATTTAGTTGTGATCAAAATTTAATAAGAACATTTTTACGTTTGCATTGCTTACACTACAATTGTATTGTTTATACAAATTGTTTACCATCGAAAAATGGCTTTCTCAAGTTCTTTTTTCTTTGTCTTGAGTTTATTTTCTTTTGAACTTATTAAAAGTAAATAAAATTGTAATTTAGTTTGTTATTTAATTAACCATCAGATTCATTCCAAATTACTTTTTTCAAATAAATAAATGGTTTTGAAGTTAAAAATCATTTTTAAAAATCATCAAAAAAACGTGATTTTTCGAAGTTTATTAGCTCTATTAACTTTTTAACAAAGCATTTTCGGGCCTATATTTGAAGGAATTTTTTTTATTTAAAATTCTCAATTTCTTATAAAATCCTGAAGTTGCATTGATTTGTCCTGGAACACCCCTGCATAACCAATAATAAATATTTACATTAAACTTGTTTAATTACAAAAATTATTCTGGATTTTATTTAATATTCTTCGCATTCTTTGAATAATTTTCGTTGCTACTAAAAATTCCGGTGGAACGGTAGCAATTGAAAATGAAGAAATCGATTGTAGAATGGCGTAACTTTAGGTAAACTCCTCCAATCAAGGTTAATCGTGGCGTCTTCGCAAATTGCTAACTAAACTTTCGAAATTCCTGAAGGTTACGTCACAGACCCTCTCACGAGCGCGGCCAGTCATCGTTCGAATACAGAAAGTCATCGCAAAAGACGACTTGTCTTCGCGATACAACATCTTCGAATTGCATTTCATTTCCTATATTTATAATTAATATATAATAATTTACATCGACAAGTTGAAATAAATTGTAAAAATATAAAAATATCACACAAGATTAATTATCAGCGGATTAATTATCAGGTTACCATTTGGTTAATCTCAAAAAAAAAAAAAAAATTCGTCGTTATTGAAAATAACGAATCGTAAATTTTAGAAATGCCAACAATGTCGTAAATTAAAGAAACATTGTCGCCGAGTATAAGAAAGTCGCGCGAAACATGGCACTCCCGATCATAAATTCGCACAAAGTTGTGTGTCGACTCATATATCATTCATTTATCATGCTGCATAAAATTGTCGACGAGCGGATTCACGCCTGGAATTTACGCCTTTTTACGCGATGTTTTCAAGTTACGAATGTAAATCGAGTCGAATATCGACACGCTTGAGATCCATCTTCAGCTAAAGTAAGTACGAGTATGTATTAATCATGATAATAAATACGCGGACTTTCACGCGCATTACGTTTAAGGCGATCGATGGGGGTGAGGAGGGAGGGGGGGGAATATTTTTCTGCAGAAAATTTCGCAGAGCGAAATGCATCGCGGCGCCGAGTCGCGGTGAGACGTTACTGGCCCCGCGCGGCTTATCCGTCTCTCCGCGCTCGTCGAGCGCGAAAAGAGACGAAGGGAGCGAGAGAGGAGGCGAAGACGGGCGGGGGAGAGGGCTATTTGCATCGGAATGCAAGCCCCGGCTCTCCGCGTTACGCTCGCGAGAGTGCGCGCGCGCGCGCGGGCACTCGCTCGCTCACGCACGCACGCACGCATCGTATATATGACGCGTAAAACCCCCAAGGAAGGAAACCGCGAGTTTCCTCTAATGCCTCAAGTGCCGAGCACGTGAAACTACTCTCATTGTCGGATGATATGAAATGGTCTTGCAATTTCGCGTGCAAATAGTGTTTCCACGGAAAAGTTTGCCGAGTGAACGATGAAATTTATCGATGAAGTAATATAAGTTGATGATACTTCTTTCTTTCTTTTTTTTTTTAAAGTTACGACGATATTATATACAAGGTGTCTATCCGAAGTTTGTACAAAAATTCCCTGAGGAATTTCCTGATTTTTCAAGTAATTTATTCAAAATTTCAGGTGAAATTTAAAAAATAAGTATTTTGTGTGCATTTTCTAATGCTTTTCACCCATTAAAAAAAATAAACCACCTAAATTTTAAATATTAAATTTAAGAATTTAAATTTAAGAATGACATTTAGAAAAAAATTTAATTAAATATTAAATTTAAGAAGAGAATTGAATGACATTTGTAAGATAGACAATTTTTGTATAATATTTTCATTTTCCATCATTAATTGTAAGTATTACAATTAAAAATGTGTGTTCAGTATTTTTTGCTATGACAATAAACGTATAATCAAAAAGAGAAAAAAATACTTATAATATACTTATAATATATTTGAAACATATAATTTGTAATCAATTGTAAGAATGAAATGATGAAAAAGAGAATTTTTTAAAAAATTCTTTGAATTTGAATAAAATTTCATGAAAATTCCCTGATTTTTCAAGAATAAAAATTCCTGAGAATTCCAGTTTTTTCTAGATTTTTCCAGGACATCCTATATATATATATATATATATATATATATATATATATATATATATATATATATATAATACTGAAAAATACAATTCTCGGGTACTCATAAAAATATTTTTCTATTCAAAGAATCTCTTTATAGCTCTTAAGAATTATTATAAAATTAAAAAGTGTAGATTTTATTTACAAATTTTGCAAAAAATAAGAAGGATACGAAAAGAAAAATATACGCGGTCGCCTATCAGATTTGTATATCTTTGATGGGAACGTTGCTCGGGATATTTCAAGAATTTTAAGAATGTGAGAACCCACACATTATCTCTTGGTAACGATCTGGGTTTGGATATCTTATTTCCCACGTATACAATCGCACGCGAGGATTATACCGCGATTAATTTGATGATATATACAAAAGGATGTATCCACATATCGAAGGTAAGCGCGTTAACACACCTTTACTTCTAGCGCAGACGTATTTCTGCCAGTAAGAGCGTTTGCGCACGAAACTGCGAATTTTCTACGAGCGCAATAATTGCTTAATCGTTGCGACTTGCATTAAGTATCTTATTGTCAATGATTTTCAAAGCGTAAGAAGTGTATTAAAAAATGATTGTTAAGTCTGCAAGTATCATGACATTATACCAGTGAGAAAATTATTTATTTTATTATTTTTTATTTGTTATTATTTATTTTTTTATTTATTATTATTTATTACTTTATTTATTATTATTTATTCGGATAAAATCATTAAAAATCCCTGCAATTTTCTTTTTCAAATGTAGACACAAATATCAGAATTAATTAATTTAAAAAACAAAAAACAAAAACTACTATGTCAAAATGTTAAATAATATTAAATTTCCCTCCTCCTCTTATATCAATTTCAAATTTCTTGAAATAAAATCTCTTAAAATAGATTTTCTCTATTTTATAGATATAGATATCGTATTTCCTTGAAATATTACTCAGGTGTGCGTATAAGCTCTTGAAATAATTCGAAAACGCAAAAAGAATACGTAGAATATTTCTATGCAATCGGTTATGTGATATATCGTCTCTCTTATATCGGGCGAATCTCGAACGTCGCGGTGAGAAAGCAGCTGTCGACGAGAGATAAGAGGATGCTTTTCGGACGCGAGGGGATCTTCTCTCTCGAAAACTAGAATCGCGCGCGAATCCCAGCCACACGCAAGTAATCTTGCGAAAATCGACGATGACATCATGACCGTAGTATTTCGCCCGAAATAAATATACCGTACATCGACATTCCCCCCTCCCCTCCTTCCCCCTCTCGCCCGCGCCCGGGACCCGCCACCGCCATCGATAAATATTATTATCGTATCTTTCGTTTGCTCTCTGGATTAAAGCCGGTGATGCGCTCGTCCTCCCCCCCCCACTCTCTCTCTCTCTCTCTCTCGTTCTCTCCCCTTCTCCCTCTCACCTGGCGCACATTCCACCAAAAATTCGTAACGCAACCGCGCCGCATGACGTAAGAGCATTCCGGCGCGGGTCCAGACTGGCGTCAACCGACTAAATACCAAAGTACCTCTTCTCTTCCCTCGCGAGCATTCGAATTAGCTACCTGCTGCGATCCTTGAATTACCGAAGAAATTTCTCGCACGAGAAATGTCGCAATACGTCGCGAATCGGTCACGCACACATGCGGAATTTTAAAATATCTTTTTCAATATATTTTTTTTATATATTTCAATTCTAATATATTTTAATACATTTTTCCTCCCATAGAAAAGAGTGCACAAATTATTAAAATATGAAATTATTAAAATATGATGAATATAAAAATTTCTGTTGTTCTTCTACCGCGCAATAATCTTTATTATTATTTTTCAGAATGTTTTCCTTCTAGACTTCGTCGCGATTGTGTAAAATGCGGGGTGACGTGACTGACATAATTTTCCAATAACATAATGTCAACGCGTACGTGATGCATATACGCACGATGCACCGACGTTATTTTACAAGGGGACGTGTAGTTAATCGTGCGTTAATCTACTATTGCTGCGCTTGTGCTGTACGTAGGGTATGCCGAATGACCGGAAGTAACATGATTTCTCACGGACTGACTTCCTGCCGCCCTCGTCGACCCTCGTTGAAATTCTACCAGTCTTCCCCCTCTTCCCCCTCCCTCCTTTTGCGCGAACTGTTTTAATCTCGGTTAAAGTGAGGTTCATCGACACGAGGGGCGATTAACGGATCAATTCCGCTTTTACGAAATGGTATTTTAAGATCGAAAGAGATCGCTCGGCGATTCAAAACAGATGAATGTTTATGATCAGTTGTTTCTGTGAAAAGCTTACCTCGAGTACGTCCTGTGCGGTCTGCAAATAGTCGCGGAGCATAGCCTCCTGTATCGCCCGCCATTCCTGCCTCGGATCTTCCAATTGCGTTGTCTCTGCGAACATTAATCAAATGACACAAGATTGAAACAAGGAGCCTTCGTCGTCGCGTTAATTATTGCCGTAATGCTTGTGGCATTCTTCCAAGCAAATTTCGCTCGCAATATTTCTTTCAATGATTCTGCTAACGTGTAAATACAAAAAAAAAAATCACAAAATTATTAATACTTTAGAAATTAATTATTATGCTCAAATTGTAAATTTTTCAATCGTTCTTAAAAGAAATATTCAAAATATAAATTTTTTAAATATAAATTTTATAAATTTTTATCGAAAAAAAAGATTTAATAGATATTTAATAAAATAAATAAAAATATTTAATACAATAAATTTTTACCCCAAAATATTTGTTTCAACATATAAACTTGACGTTTGAAAAGTTTACATGTATCTACGTGAAAAAAAAAAAAAAAATGTTAATTGATACAAATATTTTGTGTTAAAAATTTTTATATAATATAATATCTAATTTTATATAATTTTCACATAAAATAAAATCCGTAATATTTTATGCGTATTATAATATGTGATAATTTAAAGTGATAATTTAAAATAGATTATTGCAGAATAAATAAGTAGTTAATTAATTTCACAAGTAAATAATAAATAATAAACAATTTATAAATTGTACCCATTCTATAATTGTTTCGTCGACGCCTCTTCGGATCTTCTTTTCCTCCTCTCTTATCCATTCTTTTCCGCTTTATCATACGCTCACTCGCGAAAACACGGTTAATCACGATACTATAATCGCGATACATTTTATACGACATTAATCGCCCGTGACGCGCGCCTTCTTATATTGCGATGAGAAAATACGAAAAAAAACTTCATATAAAAAAAGATATGCAAAGTTACGTGAATAATATATTTAAATGAGAAAACTGGCAGATAAGAACCAACATGCGTATGTGTGTGTATGCGTAAGCTTATTATAAATCATCAAAACAAAAGAAAAAAAAAAATACAAGTATATTAAAAATATCGCAACTTATATGCAACAAAAAGTTTAAAAAGATATTAATCTCTAAAATAGATAAATAAAATTCAGTTTGAGAGGAATTGTAATTTGAAATAATATTTGTCGTAAAGTCAATCTTGCATTTATAGAAATATTATAGATCCTCCCGAGAAAATTAAAATACATTTTATTTTTATTAAAAAATTAGTGAATTTATTATAAATATAAATATAAGTTTAAATATATAAATATCAATTTTATTAAAAAATGTACGTTTCGAACTTTCGTATGTCATCTTCATAGCATAGATATAAATATATAAAGATAGCATTAAACTTTTGAAATTTGACACACAATATTTATTATTGCAGTCAATTTGAAATTTGTGTGACTTTCACGTTCTCCAATCGCAATATAAAATACAATGCAAGTTATATGGGATTAGTCACATTGAAAGTGCCACGTGATCATTGTATTCTGATTAGTACGCGCGCGATCGTAATTAATCATGTTTTCGCAAATGAGTGTCATGTAAGTATTACGAAGAAAGAAAAGGTCAAACAAGAGAAGAAGAGGAAGCCTGGAGTGACATTGAATGATATCGCATCGGTGAATTTTAATTTATTATTATTACTATCATTATTATTATTATTATTTTTATTATTATTATATCTATCATTTTTCATTATTATATATATATATATATATAATTTTATTTTTTAAATTATTATCATATAATATAAAATATGATGTTAAAATAATACATATATATATTATTAAAAAAAAAAATTTAATAAAAAAGAACAACTTTATAAATAGCGAGAATTTTAAGTTATAAAACATTTTATTTTACTCTTTTCATTTTATTTAAAAAATGTTTTTGCTCGATCGAAATTATCGATAGAAGAAAAATGCATGCATAAACCCATATGTTATGTAACAGCACAGATATATAATTCTAATCGATTCTCATATCGCAAGATGAATATCTGACCAAGTTCTCGGCGCGCACACTTTCTCAATCAAGATAGTAGAAATAGAATAAAAACTTACGATTGACATGATTGATGTAGTAAACGCCCACGTGCTTATCGTAGGCCTCCTCCCAGCCGAGGGGAAGCTCGTTTCCAATGCAATCCGCGAACGTTTGCGGTTTAGTAAACCTATAACAATAAAAAGAAAAAATTTTTTTACAAAATATAATTTTTTTTTTCTTATTCTATTGATCAATTTTCGCGCCGATATGTTTTTATAATTAATTTGTCCTTTTAAATGAAATATATATACACGCTTTATTATCGAGTTGTTATCTAATGATATAAAAAAAGAAATCAGACTGTCTAGTATTGAATTAACTAAGAGGAAGTTTACTTAAAATGAATTATTGTCGGGATATATTCAATTATAAATTATAACTCAATTATAAATAATTGTGTCGCAAGTCGTTAACCGAAATAATCCTAAAGTCGCATTCATTAACGGAAAGAAAAGAATGCGAGGATGTATGACTCGCTTTCCGGAAATCGCCGATTTTAAGTAAGATGCGTATATCATGTCACGTTGTGTCATCAATGACATGTAAGTAAAAAAAAAAAAAAAGACAATAACATATAATGTTCTTATTTGTCTCACATGACATTTATGATAATTATTCGTTTTATATTTTTGATAAGTCAATCTTGAAATTTTAAATTTAATATTGCGAGGCCAAGAATCAAAATCGGTATGACTCATTATGAGTGAGTATAAAAATACACGACTGTCGTGGTACTTGGAAATAAAATATGTTTAACATAATCGCCCCGGTAAATTTTTTCACGCAGAATCATTTCCTTTCTATGCGCACGCAAAATTTTTTACAGATTACACGCGTCAGCAGGATGTAGATACATATGTTTAATCGGCATTTCATCAAAGTGCTTTTTCGCGCTCGTTGTTCGATGAAAAAAAACTAATGTTCTAATATTTTTAATTTACTTTCTTTTTTTCAAAGGCAATTTTAATAGATTGAGACCTTTGAGGCGATTCGAATAATTTTCAATTAGATACATAACAAAAATTTTTATTATAAATCTAATTGAAAATTATCCGTGTTTGATATCATCTTAACTGCAAAAATCTCATTAATTCACTAAAATTGTTTTCAAAAAGATAAAGTTAAAAATAAAAAAATTGGTTTTTAATTTACAAGACGCTTACATTCGTAAAATAGCCAATTCGAGCTACATTTAAAATAATAATTGTTAATTCAATACTATCATCTAAAAAGTTAAAAATAATAAAAAATCAATTTACTGTAATCAAAATATAAAGATATTAAATATCTAAAAAAAAAAATGAAAAAAACGCTTATTTTTCTCATAAAAAAAAACTGCTGTTAAAGGGACTTGCGATTCGTCGCATTCGCATAATATCGTAAGACTTATATTAACAACAATGTAGGTTTGCCGGAAGACGAGCGAGGGGGGAGAACGGAACGCGAAAGTGCGGAGCACTTTCGCTTCCGTCCACTCTGTTAGTTCGACGAGGACATACGAGGAATTTCGCGCGGGGCCACGTGCTTTCGTTGGATCCACACGATCGGCGACGGTCGCAGCCCGCGGAAAACGTTAAACTTTGCCGTAAGTCGCTTCAACCTTGGCATACCGTCCGTCGTAGAGCCGTCGTAGTCGAATGCGTAGCGCACACATTCAGCGTTTCATTTATCCTTCTCTCCCTCCCTCCCCGCCCCTTCCACCTCGCCTTCCCCCTCGGGCCGTTCCCCGAGTGCCCTCGTGTCGCGATGTACGCTCCTGACCTTCTTCTTTTCTCTCTCTCTCTCTCTCTTTTTTTTTTGCCCTCTCCTTCTCCCCCTTTCTGTTTCTCGTCGTCATAGTAGGACAGAATCGCCGGTAAGGCCAAGGGCACACCGAGACCGTGAATCATGCGACAGAAAGGAGATTAAGGAAATTGTCCATGAAAATGCGTAATGAAGCGCAATATGTAGAGAGAGAGAGAGAGAGAGAGAGAGGGAGAGAGTCTACTCTATTTTATATTAAAATTTCGATATATAGTTTTTGCGAAAGAAATCACTACAAAATTAAATAACAGCATCAGAAAACTATCTGTCAAAAAATAAAAAGTATTTTTAATTTATATGCCAAGTATGCTTTTGGTATTGCAAAAGGACGAAACTATAAACTGATCTGGTATTTTAATTCAAAAAATTCCATGTAAAAGATATCGCGCGATTTAGAGATTTGCTGGAAAAGATATTACGGAGTTTTACATTTAAAAAATTCACATATTGCAGTATTAAAAGAAATGATTAACACAACATTCTCGCTGAAAGAATACCCCGCGAGTGAAATAACAAAATAAAAAGAGGAGAATATATTTGTCAGTTAAATCTGTCAAATATTTATTCAGCTTGTTTGCCACGCATACGTGGTTTCTCTATCTCTATTAATTCAATTAAAGGCTAACATATGAAGAGATCAATTTTGCTCTGTAATTAACGTCTTCTTTATAAACGCTAATTGATGATGATTAATAACGAAATATTGCATCGGATGAGTGGTTCGAGCGAGGAAGGTACGGGATGAATTAAATTAAGGCATCCCGTGTTATACATACATATATCCTCTCATGCCACGTCTACGGAAATCGAAATCAGATACTCCGAGAGACATATTGTTCAACATTCCGACTCGCAGCGGAATCCGCATAACGCTTTGTCAGTTGCGTGAGTGACATCTGATTATACCGCGTTCTTCAATCTCATTTTCTTCGCACGGCGCACGCGCGCGCTACATAATAATCGATCGTTATTTAAAGGACAATTACGTAAACTGAGTGTTAATACTGAATTAGTATTTTACAAAGATGCGATTGTCGCAAAAAAATGCCAATGACATCCTTAATCAAATTTTTCTTTCCCAAATAAACGATGGAGAGCGAATTTATCGAATTTTTTTATATATACTGGGTGTCCCAGAATTGCCTGACAAACTTCAGATAGTCAAAGGTCTTCATATCTGAAGTTTATCGGTCTAATTTTAAAACACCCTGTATAAAATTAATAAAAATATAGCGTACGTAAAACAAATACGCGTTATAATCCCAACGTATTTTGTATTGCGTCACAAAAAAAGAAAAAAGAAAAAAATGGAAGGTTAAGATTATGTCGTCAGCTTTGGAGAAATTAATTTAATCGAAATAATCCATCGTCGCGCGTGGCGTTGCGGAGAAAAATTACGCAACGACGACCGGTAAACAGACATTTGAGCGTATGATTTCCTGTTACGCTGAAATTCCAAAGATCAGCCGTCACTCGGCGCGTCATTCCCTCTTCTTTTCTTTTATCGCGTATACATAACGTGTACAATAAAAAGAAATTCGCGGAAAAAAACGCCAATCCAAGTTTATAACCGTATCCTATATCCACTCCTTCTTCTCCCACCCCGGTCGGACGACTTCTCGTGGATATTTGCGCGATGACGAGAGCCCCTCCCTTCCTCCCCCGCCCCATCCTTCGTCATTAGGTGGATCCATGACGGGCGCTCCAATTCGCGACAGATATTGTGTAAGCCTGATAACGTGTTTGTTTTCACGAATCGCCGCGAAATCTGTTAGCGCGTTGCTCAGAATCACTCAAGGCCGAAGAGCATTCTTTTTCGCACAACACGCATATATAATTACTTCGCGTGCGATCGCGTGAAACGTGCCGCGATTTTATTTTTCGATGCTTGCAAAGATTTGCAATTTGTCGAAATTCTTCATTCTTAAGAAACCATACAACTTCGATGTGTACTGCGATTATCCTTGGCAATTAAAAATTAAAATCCAAAATTAAAATCGCGGGATTAAAAAGGATCGGATAATTTTATTCGCGCTTATACTCATTTGCATTTTTTTGCAACGCAATTCGTCGAAAATTTCTTTAAAGGAAGGGCACCTCGCAATTAAGCGCCGGCGTGTCGCGTGATAAAATTTAATTATTCTAAATTCGTTGAGGAGGGCCCGATGTTAATAAAAAAGTGCGATGATTCAACAATAGCGCTTTGTACCGCGAACAATTGATGAGAGTAGAGTAAATGAGACATTATGCGATGAGTATTCAACGAATGCGCAAACACTGTCTCAATGTAACGGAGCAGAAAAAACGTCTCGTTATCGGTGTAATTAAATTGAAACTTTAGACGTAGATCAAGGACAGGCGGTGTGCCGTTATACGCTGTTACAATTTCATCAAAAATAGCTCATCTTCTCATTTTTTTTTTTTTTCAGCATGCTAGTGACAGATGAGTATCTCTCGTATTTGATCTACGTCAAAATAGATATTATTTAATGATAAGCTATCTAAAATTAGAATTTGTGTTAACATATAATTAGGTAATTAAAAATAAAGTATTAAAATTAATTAAATAATTAATTTAAAAATATATCATAGAAGTGTAATTGTGATTAAGAATAAAGTAAAATATAAGAATAAAATAAAATATAAAAGTAAATTTGAATAATAAAGCAAAAATTAGTTGCTATAAATTAAAAAAAAAAGATATAAAAAAAGAAAGAGAAATATATATATATTGTGTACAAAAATTAAAATAGAAAAAAACTTTCCATTCAACATTATAGAATGGTTAACAAATATTATTCAAGACCCATTTAAAAGTTTTTAAAACGTTAAATAAATTACACTAAAATCTAATCTGCAAAAATGCAGAATTTTAGGTGGACTTTTATATCTTCGATTCTTATTGAAACATCAATGTTAATTAATGAAGATCTTTAGAGTCAGGAAATATAGAAGAAATTTAACACCGACATAATATATATGATTGACTGAAAATTTTAATGAACTTCTAACGTTGACAGTTCGCAACTGTAAGACGTGATAACGGCCAATAATAACAAGTTCATTTATACCACGATAAGACTAGAAACGAAGCACGATCGTACACTAGCTAGTTTGTCGATCAATATTGCATCGATTCTTTCACAAGGCGTGCTTTTACAAACAAAGTTTCTTTCTTCATTAATATATCGATGTTTATATTCAAAAATATCGAAACAAAGTAAAAAATATATTAAACTTAAATAAAATTTTTCTTATTAAAAACAATTATTTATTTAAATATTTGCAAAGCAATTAGTTATTTCAATCAAGCAGCAAATATTTGAATTAATAAGATATAAAATAAAAGCAGAATATATTTTGCAAATGAAAAAAGAATTTATTTTTTTACTCTTATTATACCAAAATATTATCTTTAAAAAAGATTTTTTAACTTATGGCTTCTTGATCCAAAAATACAGGTTTCCTTTATTTTAATAAATAATTTTTATCTTCAAATAAATATTTTAAATTAAAAAAATTGAAAATTTATTTAAAAATTTATTAAAAATAATTGATTTTAAAAGTTATAATTTTTACTATATGTAAATAGTAATATTAATAAAATATATTTATTTAATCAAAGAAAATTTTATTTTTAGTGTAAATTCTATTTTTTTTTTCTTTTCTCCATACACGCGTTACGCATTTTAATTTATTATCAAATTATTTTTATCAATTCGTTAATATTTATTTTTACTATTAATATGTTTATATATCAAGATATACATTTTAACGAAAAAAAAAATGCTCATACAGAATACAAGCGCAATTAAATAATTTTCTTATTCAAATGCGACATTTGTAACACGAGTGTCCGTAGAATAAGGCACATTTCCTACACTGCGTGCATGAAATTCCTAGATCGCAATCCGTCGCGTGCATACCTGTGCATTGCATACGAAGGAAACAATAGGCTCGCGGGACAGATTACAGTAATATTCCTGTCGTTCTCGGCCGTTTACGAAAGAACGCCTACGAAGTCTTTTCGTGAATGTCGCAAATCCCAAGTCTAACAGCAATGGAAAGTAGAAACTCGTTTTGTGTGTTAAGGAATAGAAATCGAAATTAATGTCTTTCGCGAAACACAAGTTTCGGACGTCACTTTCTTGTTAATCATGCCAATAAGAGAATTTAAAAGCTTGTCATAGAGTAATAAAATAAAATAAAATAAAACAAATTGATAAATTGCAGTAAACTAATGTTCACGATGATAAAATTATATGATTAAATTTTAATACTCTCGTAAATATATTTGAATACAATTATAATGAGTTCAACACATGTGTAACGTGTGTAATTTATAATGAAAGCTTTCGAAATAATTGTAAAAATATAACGCAAAAATTTTGAGAAATAAAAGCTAACGTTATTTCATTAAAAAAAAAAAAATCACCAGAATATTTCTTGCATGACTAAGCTAAAAAGGAGTCGTAAATTCGAAGCGCGAATATGCATTCCATACATCCTCCGAGACATAATCTCTTGGCGTGAATATATGAGATGACACTTAACGTCATGCTTCGAACATCGACCGAGCCCATTGGTGTCACTAAAATGTACATATTTTTGTCGCTCTCCGTAAACGACGACGGATGATACCATAAAGAGCAACAGTTGTATGCTTCCAAGACAAACAAAAATTATATATATATATATATATATATATATATATATATATATATAATTTGTAAAAGGCATTTAATAATTGTAAAAAAGTATTTATATGTTACAAGTTGCACACTAAAAAATTATCATGGAATAGAATAGAAGGATGTCTATCCAAAGCTTGTAAAAGAATTATCTGAGAATTTCCTGGAAATTCTCTGATTTTTCAAATAATTTATTCAAAATTTTAGATAAAATTAAAGAATTTTTAAATGTAATTTTTTAAAATAAATTTTTTTGTGTGCATTTTCTAATGCTTTTCAGTCATACAAATAAATAATAAACTTAAATTTTAAATTAAATTAAATTAAATTAAATTAAATTTAAAAATGTACTGAGAAGAACTGAATGACTTTTATAAGATAAGCATTTTTAATTTGCATAATATTTTCATTTTCTATCATTAATTGTAAGAATTACAAGAAAAATGTGTACTCAATATTGTATTCAGTATCTTTGCTAGGAACACAAAAGAAAGATATATATTTATAATATGTATATATTGATTATATAATATATTGAATATATAATATATTTGAAACATATAATTCACAATCATTGCCCAAATCAAATTATCGATGCTTGCAATATAAGAACAAAATGAAAGAATTTTTGAAAAAAAATTCCCTGAATTCGAATAAAATTTCACGAAAATTCCCGAAATTTTTTTCTTTTTTTTCAAGATAAAAATATTCCTTCAAAATTCCAGGTTTTCTAGATTTTTCCAGATAATAGATATCCTCAATAACGATAGTGCGTTAAAACAATCGCGTCAAAGACAACGCACAATCTCCGAATTAGTTTCTCAAGGGAAATTTTCCGAAAGAGCCAGTTTAGAATCTCGCGAGAGCTCGCCTCGACAGGTGTGGCGTGCCTTCTCGTTGGCTAAGGTGAAACACGGCCCTGAATAATGCGGGGCGCGCGCGCGTGCATTTATGCGTGGGCATGCGGCTCGCGTGCGTGGGTGCCTCTTCGGCTACCTGGCTCTGCCCCAAGGGCACTGCTCGCGTTGTACATTAGCGAACGCGCGCACGTATCGGGATATCGCTCACGTTTTCGCACTTTTGCCTTGCGGCGCATCGTCGCGCCGAGGCCACCTGAGAGCGAAGCGCGATCCATCCATCCATCTATCGATCGAACTTTAAAGGAGAAAAAAAGACGAGCGAAACGAGATGCTGGCAGAGTTATGCCAGTAATGAAGAGACACGAGGCAACAAAGAGAGAGAGAGAGAGAGAGAGAGATTATCGTCTAGGAATGCTCGTCGTGCATCTGGAACGAGGTTGAAGCGCGAGAAACGCACATTTTACGCACCGATTTGCTTTGTATACGCACGAGGAGACGATCACGAGAATTAATCAAGCAGTAAATAGATAATTATAGTACATTCAGTTGCTATAAATCTTAAGAGCATACATTTATTCGCGTAAGTTGCGATCTGTGATATTTACACCCCATTTCGCTTATAAATAAAAAAAATTATGTTAATCAGTTATGTTATTCAGTTACGTTATTCACAATTCTTCGATATCATTATTTTTCTAGAAAATTAAAACAATCACTTTGTATAATAGTTTTATAATTCAAATATTTTTATTTAAATAATAATAAAAGAAATAAATTTCACGGCACAAATTTTTATTCATTTAATTTTTTACATTATTTTATTAGTAGGATATATTTGTATAATTTTTTTTACATCTTCGAAATTTAAAAATCTGTAAATTTTTATTAAGAATTTATATACAGGATATCTATCCAAAGTTTGTGAAAAAATTCCCTTTTTTTTTCTTGATTTTTCAGGTAAATTTGTTCAAAATTTCAGTAAAATTAAAGAATTTTTAGATGGAACCTTTTAAAATAAGTTTTTTTTTTGTGCGTTTTCTAATGCTTTTTACTGATACAAAGAAAAAATAAACTACTTCAATTTTAAATATTAAATTAATAAATGTACTGACAAGACCTGAATGGCTTTTGTAAGATGAGCACTTTTCATTTGCACAATATTTTCATTTACAATCATTAATTAATAAAAATGTGTACTCAATATTGAATATTCAGTATTTTTTGCTATGACAATGAACATATGATCAAAGAGACAAAGATATATATTTGAAACATACAATTCACAATCATTGGCCAATCAAATTGTCACTGCTTGCAATATAAGAATAAAACGATCGACGAGAGAGTGTTCGAAAAAATTCAAATAAAATTCCCTGATTTTTCCAGGTAAAAACGAAATCCTTGAGAATTCCAGGCTTTCTAAGTTTCTCCAAAGAATAGACACATGCAGAACATTTCTTAAATTCATTAACAAAGCCCTGGATGTGCACGCAAGATATATTCCTTGCACCGCAAAGATCCCTTACGCAGACGCGATCTCGCGTTTGTCGTTTTTCGATACGCGATCGGCTAATTGCGTATACGAGTGACAGTGGTTTACGGTAAAGCGCGTAGCTGCATAAAACGTAAATTGTAATTGCAGCTAATGATAGTTTAAAATACTTTTAACGGCGTAAATGGCCGTTTTGTCGAGGACACAACTGGTTTTGCCATGGCGTTTATGCCGGGGCGTAAAAATTCCGAGAAGAAAATAATGGTACTCTCTCTTTCTCTCTCTCTCTCTCTCTCTCGACTCCGCAGGAATCTCCGTTTGCCTTCGTCCTTCGGTATGCGGCCGTGTCTCACGACGCAGGAATGTATTGAATTTCCAAATTTGGAAGCACTCCTGCCCCGCAATTCGTGCCACGACTCTGGTGTCACGCGCACGCGTACATACATACATACATACATACATACATACATATATATATATATATATATATATATATATATATATATATATATATATATATATATGTGTGTGTTGTGCGTGTGTACGCAAAATATTACCCGCGTCCGCTTCAACGTAACTCGCGAATGTTTGCGTCACGAAACATGCGTTGCTTCGACCTAAAAATAGCGCATATATTCTCCCAAAATAAGTTATTTCTTTAAGGGCGTATCAAGTGTCCATGGTAGATTGGAAACGTAAACGCGCGTAATGTGCGAACACGTCTGCGTCATAAAACACGTGTTTTGCTTTGACGTGGAATAATAACGCGTATATCGAATATAGAATAATTTCATACAGGCTGAGGAAAATTTTTAAACAATAACAATATCCGATGGACGGATTGTGAATTCGCGTGTATTATGTGTACGCTCGCGTATAAAATATTTGCAATAATAAATTTTGCGTGCTGTTGCGCGCACGTGTTCGTCGTCGCGTTGACGCCCGGAGGGTCGATCCTGCCAATACATAATCCAAAAATATTTGGCAGCGAAATCCTTTCGAGCTCGTACGAGCTAGATTTACGTCACGATTTGCGTGCGTTGTATCGGGAGACGTAACGCACAGCGTTTAGCACGGTGAGGGAAATGGAATAATAAATACTATAAAAACAAGATGCATAACAGATATGCTGTCATAAATATCTGTTAAGAAAAATGCGATAAAAATATTTTACATGGCAATGATGACTAATATGCATCAATTAATATAGATTGTCATTGCGTCTTAGCACTCAACATGTGCCAAATCGTTGTAAAAAACCGCATGTAATACAATTTAAATAAATGATATATTGATATAAAGCAAATTGAAAGAATATATCCATTAAATTCTCAAATAAGTACATTTTCTAGATTTTTTTTGCAGCTATATTTTTTGCGCTACGATCTAATAAAACTTTTTATTTTTTTATAATATTAATATAATATTATTAAGTACTTAAATAAAAGTTTTCAGCTTAAAAAATATTTTTTTTATGCACACGTGCATGGAAATATAAATCAGCAAATATTCGCAAACTTCAGAAAAAAAAATCTTTAAAATGAATTTCTGAAAATTTTTATTTTAGATAATAATATTATATTAAAATAATAAGAAAGTTGAAAATTTTTATTAAGCCGTTGCGCTGCAAAAAAAATTTAAAAATGTACTATGATTATGTACATAAACGATTTATGTGGAATATATATTGCTCGTAAATTTATTTAATAAAATTCAAAAACAAAAGTATCGTTTACTCTTCCGATTAATTGAAGCAAGATAGAATTGCGAATAATAGATGACACGATAAACGCCTTAGGGGTCCGCTACCGAATGGAATGCGAAGGACGACATACCGAGTAAGCTGACGGAGAAGGGGAGGGGTCAGGAGAGAGAGAGAGAAATCTTTCTAAACACAGACAACGAGCAGATGCAGCGCACCCGCGATCGCAATCGGCCGCGTGCGTACGTGCCTGCGTATCATGCCACGCAACCAGCTCTCTCTCTCGCTCGCTCGCTCTCTCTCTCTCTCTCTCTCTCCTCTCTTTCTCTGTCTTAGAAAAGGAGAGACTTACAGAGAGACGAGAAGTAAACGGAAGAGGATAGGTGGATAAATTTCGAGGAACAAAATTTTGAGATTTCGTCGAACGAAAAGCGATACATGGAACGGCTCTGTGCCGCTGTTGTTCGCGTTTCGACACTACGTGAAATGAAAACAGGAACAAATGGCGATTAATTCCGAGTGTGCGATCGCGATTTCGAAGACTCGTCCCTTTCAAAGTAGAAAAAAAGAACGATAGGATCTTAGATTTCCACCGATTCACTCTGCATTGCTCTTTGATTATTCCGTCCTCGGATTATTCAATTTGTAAATTGTCAAACTGTCAAACTGTCAAACTGGATAGCAAATTGTTTTATAGTTGAAAAATTCGTGTTAAATTTAACAGATCATCCCGTGTCCCAAACGACACAAATTCTTGTGTTAATTTAACATAATATGGATATGTTAAAAAATGACACTAATATTATGTTAATATTTAAATGCAAAATGAATGCAAACTTCATAGTAAATTGAAATACATTTTGTGTAAAATCAACATATTTTTAATGTTAAAATTAATTTGGAAAAATGTTATTGATGGTCCGCATTCACTCTCACTCCTAGTCGAATAAAATCAACATTTTTTTTTTTCTAAATTTTGACAGATGAATCCTATCATTAATAATACGGAGCATGTCTATTGTGTAAAATAAAAAATAAATGCACATTATATTATTTTTATACTTTTTTCAGTTTTTTAAATAATTTAATATTCAAGTTTAATTAACACATCAGCAATATGTTAAATTAACACGTAAATATATTAAATATTTAATACAAAAATTATAATCAGCACATTTTTTAATAAAAAAACAAATTTTCCAACTGTATAACGATTAATGAGATTCAAAACACAATCTATTATTTAAAGACAAAAACCACTAAACTAATCATATGTCTATAATATAATATAAACATACTTCACAAAAATTATCTATGGAGTAACGTTTGTAAAACAAATATTTAAATATGTAGATTCTCTCTCTCTCTCTCTTATTAATAAGAAATATATTGATGAGGGAAAAAAATTATATGAAGTTTTTCAAATCATACGTATTGTGTCATTTTATTTATTTTTTATTATTTTTGTATCTATAAAATTAATGAATCTTCTTTAATATTGATTAATATTAATTTAATTTAGCGGTACTTTCAAGTTAAAGAAATAATTTCTCCCTTTCTCCATAGAAATAATTAATTAAAATATTCTCACAAACGTGATAATAACATATCATATTTTCGATACAAAAGATTAATACCTCCGTGCGCCAATCAAAGAATGTGAAAGAAACTAAAAGCGAGCGAGAGAGACTATTTTTAGATCGGTTGCAGGTATGTTATGTACCGGTTGGCCCTGTAAGAGATGGTCTCATTTACACAATAGTAAACGCACAGCTACGCACATGCGTACGTGAATCGGTCGCAAAATTCTTTTTATCTCGATATTAATGAATATTAGATATAATTATATAGAGTAGTGTTTCTAGTTCAGGTCAATGAAACTTCAGGGTCTTAGAGGAAATTGAATTTAGAGCAAAAAATATTTTTTTCGTTGATTTTCGTTATTTTCTTTTCAACGTCTTATCAAAATTAAATGAAATTAATGTAATTTAGTTTTTTATTTAATTACTCATCAAATTTATCTCGTTATTTTTTTCAAATTAATTAATTTTTGAAGTTATTTTTAACAATCATCAAAAAAATCTAATTTTTCGAAGTTTATTAGCTATAATTTTTTAACACCCTATATACATTCCTAGTTTCTTTTTTTATTTGAAACTCATCGCATCTCATCGTCACGTTTCAATAAATGTTGACGAGACACTGCATTAGCAAAGAGAAAAATTTTGCGCGCGCATGTATTGTGACTGCGATTTTTCGATGCAATTGGAAAGTCTCGCTACCCTGGAGCCTTTCCACGCTGTATTCCTCGCCAGACATTCCTTCGAAAAGATCGAACGATCGTTCGTTATCGCGCATTAAAATGATCACGCTGTTTACAAATGCATCGCGCCACTGCCAGACGACTCGGAGTAAAAAATTCGCGTCCGATATTTTTACGCCATCTACGAATCTCGGCGTTTGCATTATTACAACCCCCAATCCCCTCATCCCCGCGAGCCCCGCCATCCGTTGTGCGTAAACCACGAAGAGATATATGTTTCGCCGGGCGAACATTTCGCGGCGTCACCCCACCGGCACTTTTACGAGGTAGCAATCGTAAATCATGCTCTTTTCTTTTTTTCTTTTTTTCGCGCCGCGAAACGACAGCTTACAAATTGGCCAACAAAACAAGTTCATTCCGAAGTGGCTTAGGCGTTTAACCAAGGGAAAGGGCAGGCCGCATTAACGGGGGTAACAGTAAACCGTAGAAAATGAGCGAAATGATGTCTCTTTTTATTACGCTGCTACTGTTGTCCCGAAAATATAATCTCACCTCAATTGGATTTACTATACGTTGTATAATTATTTTATACGTATCAGTACCGTTTCACAAGATGAGCTCACTTTTAAAAAAAAGATAACTTTGATAATTATATTTCAAATTCATTCATATTTTATTATAATTCAAATTATATGTTTCTTTCTTGTGCGCATATACTTTTTATTTTCAAACATGTATGCTCAATCTGTATACTATGACATTTTTCTCATTGCATAATTCTCTTTTGGTTTATAAATTTTCGATACGTATCGTTATGATAAAGAATCGGTTAAATGAGATGACAGAATATATTTTCTACCTACGTACCGATATATTATTATCTGCGGCATAATTTTTTCAGCGAGCAAAAATTACGCATTTTTAAATGGATATTTGAGTTTTACAAGTTCAGGATGTCTACTCAAATTTTGGAAAAAATGAGAATTCCCCGATTTTCCAGATATTTTTGATAAAAAAAATTCCAAGTAAAATTAGAAAATTTTTAGATAGAATTTTTTAAAATAAAATTTTTTATTGTACGCTTTTCATTCATATTAAAAAAATACAAAGCTATTTAAATTTTTAGCGCTAGATTTAAAAATGTACTGAAAAAAAAAAAAACTGAATAGCTTTCGTTAAAATAAAAATTTTTAAGTTGCATAGCATTTTCATTTATTATCACTAGAAATTAAAATAAAGAATATTAATTGCATATTTTATTAAAACATTCAATATAAACAAATATATAAACAGAGATAGATATATATTTGTAATAAATTTTAAACACATAATTCACAACTTGACTTTTTGGCGGATTGCTCATTATTCATGTACAGTAAGATTGCAAGAGCAAAATTATCAAAGGAAAATTAAAAAAAAAAAAAATAATAATCCAAATAAAATTTCATGAGAATTCCATGTTTTTTCCAAGGAGGTGACGTCCTGCAAGTATAACCGAGATAAATGAACGCTGCGAATTTTCAACGTACCATCTCGATTCGCGAGATCCGACGACGACGACGGTGTTTCGATTTTCGCGCGCCGAGGCCCGAGCCTGATCGCCAGATTTCTCGCGTTTTTCAGCGAGGCGAGAGAGCGGCCCTGGCGGATGGAATGCGGGCGCGGCGAGTCCCGGCGAGTCCTCGGCGCATTGCGCGGCATATATGCTATGGATATATACGCGTACTCGCGCGCGAATACACAGTGTCGGGTGTGTTAAGCGGTGCTCACACGGCCTTCGTCCACGACGTAAAGCGCGATCCTCTTCTGACCTCCCCTCCCCACGCTCTTCGCAAGCTCCTTGTAAATATTTTTCAAGTGCTTTCGTGAAATGAGATTCGATCATTGGGGGTGTCTATTATGATCTTGTAAAAATATTCCCTGATCTCTCTTCTAGGTATTTTTGTTCAAAATTCCAAGTAAAGAAAATATTGTAAAAATTTATTGAAGTAAGTTTCTAAAATAAGTTTCTTCATCTACACATTTTCTAATGTTTTCCATTCATATGAAAGAAATATATAAAGTTTCTTAAAGATGTTTTGGCTGTATAATAGTAATGAAAAACTGTCAAAATTTAAAAACAAAAAAAAACAAAGAAAAACAATATTTCTTATGCTTATACGGTTTGACAAATCAAATAAATAAATCCGGATTATAAAAAAAATTAAAATATCACAAAACGTTTTTCGTAAAAGAAAATAGTTGTAATTAATATTTTTCCTAATTTATGATAGAAATTTTTGATCGTCCTCTAAAATGAACTGTAAGAAACAAAGACAAACGATTTTGCAAAAAGAAAAAGAGATAATATTTTTCTATAATTTTTAGTAAATAATTTTTAAACGAATAAATGAATCTAAATGAAGTTTTGCACAAATATTTATTAGAGTTTTTTTTTTAATATATGTGAAATTTTTTATTTCATTGCTAAATTTGTCAACAAACGAAAATCTACGAAATTTTGACATATGACACACCTTAGTTTCAAGTGTTACAAATTTACTGAAAAAAAAAAAAAAACTAAATAATTTTCGTAAGATAAGTATTTTTCATTTGAAAATAAATTTTTTTTCTTCAATAAAAATTACAATATAATCACAGAAGGATTTTTTAAAGAAATTTCTTGAATACCAATAAAATTCCATGAAAATTCCACGATTTTTTCAAGTAAAAAAAATCCTCAAAAATCCCGATTTTCCGTGTTTCTCCAGGGAGTAAACATCCTGTTCAAAGATTCGTCGCACATTTTAAAAATTAAACTCGCCAAAAACTCGTGTCCCTGACGATGAGAGGAGATAATTATATGAATGCATCTCTGTAATACCATACATTATTCGAAAGACAAAATTCATAAATTCTCGTATCGTTATACATTTCCAAGAGGAAGATAAGTGCTTAAAAAAAGGAAAAATCTTTGCCACTCTTTCAGTCTAAAAGATCTCTCCGCGAATTAATTTCGCAGGAAACATTATACCGTTCGGTCAGTGCGAGGATAGATTTTCATAGACACATAGCGGGATCACGACGTTTGGATCGCGACGAATGTGAAGAGGATCGCGAGATAGAATTACACGGGATCGTAGATTTATACGTAAGATCGCGGGGACTATCAGCAATGCGGTATGAGATATATATATATATATATATATATATATATATATATATATATATACACACGAAGAAGGAAAATCTATATGTTCGATTCGATGAAGAATATTGCTGGTATGCGGAGATCGCTTGTTATCGCTTAAAAAGCTGATAACAGTATCAGGGGACGGGATGCTTTTTTAAAGAATAGCGATAACAGCTGTTGTTAATCCGCAGTTAATTTAACGCAGAGATTTTTTCAGGACATTGTTATCGCTGGAATAACGTCAGAGCGCGAGCTCTCGATAAAGGATTCCACGTTATCCTCTAAATTCTAAATAAAGATCGTAAATGATAAAATGTGCGAAAAGTCTCTACAGTCGGAGATAGCTAATAGAGATACATTTGAGAACATTTTTAATCGATTTTCATTTAAGGGATATAATAAATAAATTATTTAATAAATAAACCTTTCAAAATTTAAAATTGCATTTTAAAAACATATCTTGCATATATATATATATATATATATATATATATATATATATATATAGATAATATGTGTTTATTATATTTATTATATAATATATGTATATATATTATATATACATTATATTATATATTTATTACTTATTACATATTATATATATATATATATATATATATATATATATATATATAAATTTAACATACAGTATATAAAAATTATGGCAATAATGGCAAATTTTTTATTGTCCTTCATATCTAAAAATGTTAAAATATTGCTTGTCAAATAAGTGAATCTAGAAAACTGTCAAAACTCTCACATCTCGCTTCGATTTTTCGGACACGCAAGTAAATATCGCGAGAATAATTTCATGATTATTAATTGTAACACAGAAAAGAAAAGAGATTAAATTTCAACAAGTAGTATCTTTGTTTGATGCAATCTTCGAGATTGCAATTTACGCGTGCGTAACGTATATATGTATACTTTATCAAACTTAAGCAGTGCTCGCATACGAGATTACGCACGATGTCACTGACATTTATTCTGGCAGTTCTGTCCGTCAACGAATTGTAATATGAAGAAAAATCATCGTGAAAGATTCGCGAAATCTTTAGAGAAAAAAAAAATATATATCGACGAGAGAGAGCTCGTACTCGCTCGCAGAAAGTATGCGAAGACGCGTTAAGGAGCGTTCACACTTGAACAATGTCACGCGATTTCGGAGCACGCGATTTACGTTCACGTATACAAGATGCCTTGCAAGTCGCACACTTTCTCTCCACGACAAATATTAGGAACAATCACGCTGTTCTAGTACTGAAGTATCAATTTTGCTCTTTCCTATCACTTTCTATCACGATTGAAAATTAAACTGGGATTGTTGCAAATTAAAATTTGAGGAACGTAAACAAACAACAAATGTATCTCATCACAAATTTTATATAAAAATCTCTCTCTCTCTCTCTCTCTCTCTCTCCCTCCTCCCTCTTTTCGAATTATAATTCAAATTGCAAAATCAACAGTAAGAGACATATAGATCAAGATTCCGCGCTCGATAAAACGAAAATATCCCGGAATGAGGCCATTACAGTATGCACACAATTCCTTTCTCCTCCCCTCCTCCCCTCTGCCGGCCGCAACAAGATACTATTTTATTTACGTTTGTATTTTCGCACCTGTGTACACAAGATTAAAATGACCATTGGAGCGCGTTTGTTTTATTTAGCTCTCCCGGAGACAGATATTCCGAACTGACGTGCTTCAGGAATTTTCGTGTATTAAAAGCGATCGATTAAAAAGATTTTACTAAACGAGAAAAAATCGCCGATTCTCCATATACATATATCGGCTGCAGAATGTGGAGAAAGCGCGCGGTACACCCCGCGAGGATACACGCATTCCCGCCGAATCGCGCGTATCCTCGCGAGATCGCGGTCTCGTGCGCGGAAGAGAGAGAGAGAGAGAGAGAGAGAGAGAGAGAGAGAGGGAGGGGGAGAAGAGGGGAGGGAATCGTGACAGGGAGAAGAGAGAGGAACGTGTATCTCGCGACGTCGTGACGCGCTCGAGCTCTCACGCATACATGTGACAGCACGGCGCGCACGCATACATGTGACAGCGCGGCGCGCATATACATGTGACAGCGCGGCGTGCACGCGAATTTCTCGCAAGCGCGAGCGCACTTCGAGGATGCGCGAAGCGAGAGAAGATGATACTTTTTTTACATACCTATCCCGTGGATCGATCCACGTAGTTTTCCGTGTGTTGTGATCGATGAAGTACACCTTCCCATCGAAGTCCTGGGCGACGTCCCATCCTTCCGGAAGCGGTATCTCCCCATTCCGTCTCCTTGGCATATTTCACTGCGCTCTAAATCCATCCAAAATGCTCTCTGTCTCTCTTCTCAATCTCTATCACCGTCCAATCGACGGGCGCATATCTGTGCGCGCGGGCACTCACACTTCTCGAGCCGTATATACACCTCGCTCGCACGGCCAACGTGAGAATAGGAGAGAATGAGACGTAAGGTGAGGGAAGCGAGAAAGAGATAGAGGTGAAAGGGGGGGGGGGAAGAAACGCAAGAGAGAAGACCCGGTCGGAATGGACAGGTGGAAGGGGAACGGAGTGAGCGAGAAGCGGCGATGAAGCAACGAAGACGGAGATAAAACGTATTTGCGCGTATAAACACACACACACACACACACACGCGCGCGCGCGCGCACACACAATACACGCGCAACGACCAGGGATATGTATATGTGTGCGCCAACTATTTTCTCTCTCTCTTTCTCTTTCTTGATTCTTGCTCGCTACTCCGCCATCATGAATACCTCATTATCATGAGCGGAGTGACGTCAGAGTCCCCGCCTTCAGATTCCTCTCGAGCGGAATTCCACCGTTAACATAGCCGGCCGTCGAGAAGCAGCAGCAGCCCGAGGCGGCGAACGACGACGGCGGCGGCAGCGACGGTGACAGTGTCGTCGTGTTGCGTTCGCACGGGTGCATCGATCGGATGCACTTGGCGTATCATCGCCGCACCACCTTCCCGCGCGGTTGGCCTTCCTCTTCCCACCTTCTTATTATCCTTACAGTTGCACTCGCGCAGTTACACTCGGATAATCTTCTTTTACATCCGACACTCGCCCTCTCTCTCTCTTTCTCTCTCAATTCGATTCTCACCACCAGAGAGATAATAAAAAAGGAAAACAACGAGAGAGAGAAACGGAACACCCCCGAGATATTCCCACCGCGCACTCTTTTGTTATCCTCCTTTCGTCACGGCCTCGATTCGCACACTTTCACCCTCCGATAATATCGCTCCCTCACCCGGAGTGTCACCCGAACGGATTTTGCCGGATTACATATACACTTGGGCGCGCACGAGTTTTCAAACTGACGGCGACGTACTCTCTTGCTCTCGCACACTGTGTCGAGTCGTAATCGTCCGTTAATTCGCGACCGGCGAATTCGAACGATCGCTCGCGACTCCGAGTGTGACGTGCGAGTGTGCCGCGCGCGCGCGCACGCGATTTGACCCGCGTGAACGTTGCCGCGCACCGTTGCGATCTCCCTGCCGAACGCGCTACAGCGACGACGTCGTGTCTCTCGTGGCGGCAGCGGCGGCGGCGGCGACGGTGGCGGTGACGGAACGGCGGCCCGCGACCCGTTTTGAGCGACGCGCGCTATCGCCCGGCTTCGTACGGCGGCGACGGCGGAGCACGTTTCACCGTGTTCCCTTTTCCTCGTTGCATTAACCGCGACTGTAATGCTAATGCCGAGCGAGCAGCGGATCTCGGCGTTTTTCGCACGCAAGGAATGTGGGAACCCGACGCCCTCTCTCGGCACGAGAAGACGATCTAGCGTTTTTTGTTTTTCTTTTCTTTTTCTTTTATCTTTCTCTCCCGCTTTTATTTTGTTTCCTTTTTTTTCTTTTTTTTCCTGTCTCGCGTCAAACTCCCGTTCCGGCTTTTTATTTCGCGATAAGAGCGGACGACGAATACTATCCGGCGGTCCGAGGGAAGGAAAATCGCGATATAATACCAGTTCGGGAAATAAATTGTTCCGTCCTCGCGCGGGAACGGAGAGGATGAGTGGTACACACCAGGTGTTTTTCGCGGTAAAATACACGACGGACGGATTTCCTCGTTTCCGACTATACTACCACCTCGCGTCAGCTTCGAACATGCCGAGTGTTTGAGACATGCCACTGGACGTGCGCGAGCCTGGCGATACTCTCTCGCTCTATCTCTCTCCCTCTTCCCGCTCGCATTCTATCTGTTCTCGTCACCACTCCTCCTCCTCCGATCCTCTCCCCCCCTCATCGTCTGATACCGCAAGAACGTCGGCGTCTCCCTCCACCACGGTCGTCCTCTCCTTGTCCCACTCATCTTCATCTCGCGCTCGGTAATTCTCCGTCCTCGTCGAGCTTGCGTCGACATTCGCTCGCATCCTCTCTCTCTCTCTCTCTCTCTCTCTCTCTCTCTCCCACCGCCGCCGGTAAGCCCGTGTGTCTCTGACCGCTGCGCGCGAAACGAGGAGGATGGAGGGAAAGGGAGAGCGCAGCGGGAATAGACGAACGTTTTGCCCTTTCGATAGTTTCGAATATTTGCCGCTATGCCGCTCGAATGGCGCCACTGTACGACTCGTAGGCGCAGGTGCATCTCCGGACTTTCGAGTACAAGATACAGCGACGAGAAGGATGTCGATGGTTCTCTGCCAGAGTGTAAAAATCTGTAAAACTGAAAGAATTAGAAATTAAACATTATTTTCCGAGTCTAGAAAATTTATTTTCCTCGTTGCTCTGGGATTCAATTTATATCCCTTGTTCAGGCATCATTCGCTAACTAAATAACTAAATTATATGTCGTTATATCAGTTGTCATTAGGCGTTTGTTAAAATAAAATTGAAGCGTATCATGTACATTCGGGCATATGACAATCTTCTTGTCAACGCGACGCGAATCTATAAATGTGACGTGTGAAGCTGCAAAAGAATGGACTCACTCCTTAATGCAGCCCTGAACCAATCCTATCGCATGCGCAATAATCTTCGCTAATGCCACGAAGGCGTATGCGAATTTGACGTTCCAGACATGCCTCACCGATGACTTTGTCATCCACGTGACCGCAATGTTTGGCACGTACACATCACAAACACACACATCCATACGTATATATATGTACATGTATAATAAATTTGGAACATATGTTTAATACGTGTTTGCTGAGGAAGTTTTAACCCCTTTGACAAGGTATCGGTAAAGTTCTGCGAATTTATTTTAACCTTGAACATAGGATATATAAATATTTTTAGGAATATATAAACTTTAACGAGAGAGATGGTAACATCCGATAGCGATACCGATTTTGAAAGCGCTGACGAAGGTCGTAATGGGCCTCTCAAGAAGGACACTCGAATAACCTATTGGACGTCGCCGACGGTCGATTCCGAGTCGGACGACGATACCGAATACGTCCAACATGCGCCTTACAAAAGTTCCAATTGGCAAAGAAGAAAGGCCGCGCGATCGAATGTTGTAACAGGTCAAGAGACACTAGTTGGTGATAAGGATGATAAAATTGATAGCGATGTCAAAGGTGAAGGCAATGTACATATTGTCCAGTCAGTAGAGACTTTTGATAATCAAAAGGATATGTCATCTATTGAATCAAAGAAATCACTTTCCTCAGCTTCTGCGATATCAGTAAAAGACAAAAAGGCTGAATTTGTAACGCACAGCAGTACAGTTGTAAAATCAGATGATGCTATGTCTAAAGTAGAACCGCCAAAAGCTGAAAAAGCTTCTGAGAGAACGCAACAAAGAAACCTGTCTCATCGATTGGGTGCAAAGAAATTGGCAACTAGAATTACAAAGGATAACGACAATGAAAATAAAGAAGCTCAGTGTTCGAATAAGAGATCTCTAGAACCTATAAGCAAAGATTCAGAATGTGAATTGCAAAAAGACAAAAAGCAACCAGCAGATGATCAATCTAAAGCAACAGGTATAAATGACTCGCCAGAAATGGACGTACCAGAGGAATTAAAGTCAAATAAAAAATTTAAAGAAATTTTTCAGCCTGAAGGATGGGAAGGACTTGGAAACGATATTGAATTGCCCGACGATTTGATGGAAGAGAAATTAGAGCCTGTACTGGAGAAATTGTCTTTGGCAAACAAAGAACCAGAAAATTCTTTAGGAAACTGGAGTAGTTGGGGAAATTGGGATGTAACTTCGTTACTTAGTACGGCTACTGCAAGTGTTTCTACTTTGACTACACATGTGTCTCAAGGACTTACACTTTTGGAAGGTACAATAGGAATTCAGGACCCTAGAGAATTGGCAGAAACAGAGCAAGACAAAACTGCCCCACTTGATGGTATAATATCTAGCATAAAATTTATACAGCATCTTAATAACTCAATTGCATTTATGTATAAAGATAATAGTCAACGTATAACAATTGTCTTTGACTAAAACTTACCAATTTTATATTAATAGGTGTAGAATTGGAAACTCAAGAGAAGGAAAATCAATCGTATAGCACGTTCGGATTCGGAAATTTGATATCAGGAGTATCCTCGATTACAAAATTGGTTGAATCTACTGGCAAAGAATTTACTAGCAAAGTTATGACAGGAGGTTTAGATACATTGGAGGCTATTGGAAAGAAAACAATGGAAGTATTGCAAGATGGTGATCCTGGATTAAAAAAGAAAAGAGCCTTCTTCATGAACGAACCTGAGAAGCCAAATTTATCGCAAATTCTTAGAGAAGCAAAGGAAAAAGCCGAAACTGAGCAAAAAACAATCGAGGAGCGCCAATTGGCGAGAAAAGTACATTTTGAAAGCCTTTTTGACGATTATCAAGGACTCGTTCATTTGGAAGCTTTAGAAATATTATCAAAACAGAGCAATATGAAAATTCAGCAATATTTAATAGAACTGGATGAGAATGAATTGACTTCTGTGCAAGAAACATTGGAAGAGATCAAACAACTTTGTAATCTGAATGATGTAGATGATATAGATGATGATGATAAAAATAATAAAGACTTGAAGAATAAATTGCAGAACGCTTGTCACGAACTTGGTGTCGATATTACTTATGAAAAGTTATATAATGTAAGAAAATATCTATAATAACAGTAGAATTTTATTTAATATCACATTATAAACACTTGATCGATATTTTCAGGTTTGGACAGAAACGAAAAGTTATCTTGCATCTTCTTCAACACATACAGACCAGGAAATCTTTCAAAACGCTATATCGACTCTGGCACAATTTACAGCATTTTCCATAGAGAGATTTCATAAAACGGCAGAATTGCTATTAATCAAGGAAAGACGTAGTACCGTCAACGAAGCTGATGCCTTGGTGCAACTTACCAATATTCTATCTGATCAGATTAACTTATTAGCCAATTCATTCTACGATACATTACATCAACAATTTGCTGAGACTGTGGAAAAACCGAATAATATTGAAACGAACTTGGAAAGGATTTCGTCAGAAGTAAGTTCTTTGTTAAATAATTCAAATAGAGCACGTAATGATTATAATACTACTGAGCTTATTTTTTTCATACAGGCTTGCAACGCAAATTCATATATTCAAGATGCCTTCAAACTTCTCATCCCTATTCTACAAGTTGGTGCAATCTGATGAAATATAAAAATATAAAGAAACGTTTTATATATATTTAATCTAGATAATTGTTAAATATAATTTCCGACCTAACTATAGATTATAACAATTTCACGCTTCACAAATATTTTCTGTTTTACCCTTTTTATTCAGTATTTATATTCAAAAGAGGGACCAACTTATAAGCTCAATGTATTTACATGTTTTGTTATTAACCTTTATAATATTTTGACATTATTAAACATAAAATAGATACATATATAATCACAAATAAACAAGGATATTAATATAATGGGGCAGATAATAGAAAGTTATTTTAATATATTTATGTACTTTCCCTAGAGTATTATTTCTCACTCAAAATTAAACTTTAAATATATTATAATATAAAAGTATGACAATTAATATAAGACATGGAATATTTCTAACATAAGATATAAATTTCAATAAAAATATACACATTACAATGTACATTTTAACGTACAATGTACTAAAAAAAAAATATTACAATGATACATCACATAATCAATACTGTTATGTAATTTTTAAACATTTGTTCTAATATCAATGATGAAGAAGAGTTTACATATGTTGAATTTGAACTATAAAAAATTTTATGGATTATAAAAATTACCATGTCTGAAACAAGCCATCAATGTTTCCCTCTTTTATTACCAACGGGGGGTTTTTGTAGTTGAAAGTTTGAGCTGCTTCCGTTTGCTGGCAATGGTGCAGTCAAATTCATGGGCGCGTTAAAATTTAAGCTTGCTGTTGGCGGTTTCATGGACGAGCCTATAGCAATGTTAGCAGACGATATCGGTGTCGAACTTTCCCAAACTGTAATAATATATTATTATACCATAACATTTTATTCATTTATCGACATAGAAACATGTATAATAGCTAAAGCCATGGAATATTTTCTATGTTTTATTAAAAATAATAAATATCTATATATATATTTTTTTATAAAATATATTTCAAGAGATACTATAAAGCCAATTTCGTTTTTGATATCATTTGTTAGAAATCTTCAATTTATGGCCCATGTGTTCTGGCGTTAACTGATATTTTTATTAAATCTGTGTTAACACATTTAAAATCCTTATATCTAATTTAACTTAATTTAGCTTTTTGAGAAGAGATTTTCCACCTCAAATTCGATTGAAACATTGCAAATATGTATGTACTTTTAACATTTTTACATACATTTTGCAAAGTTTGAATCCACGACAGAGTTTATGATCTATTTCTTGATTAGTATCTATATTTGCAAGCATTATTAATAAAGCTAAAAGCAGTCAAAGCACATACATGTAAAGGCGCTATCATTTGTATTAAGAAAGCATAACTTTAAAGATGAGTCTTTCGAGATAGCGTCTAAATGCAAAGTATATAAAAGATTAATAATACCGCGATATAATCATCTATATAAAAGTTAACTGGTTACTATATATAAAAAGTTTATGTATAGGCAAAAAAAAAGCATGTTACCCCTTTCCCATAATCAACAATAACATAAAGAAACTGAAATAAAAAAATTTAATATACCTCAATAATTAAACTACAGCCTCTACTTTTTTCCTGGAAAGCCAAAATAAAAGTCAAATCATACAAGTAAAAAAAAAGCTCAAAGTCAAGAATATTCGTCAAATAAGAGAAAGAAAGGGAAGAAAAAAATTAACAAATTAATTATAACACTTGTTAATTCTATTAAGTAGTAAACGACGTTATATGTTAGTAAATTCTACCTCTCATAACTAGATCCACGCAAGACCTGAAGGTAGCAAATCTTTAAGGGGGGAAGGGGGGCAATTAAAGTCATTTCTTACAAAAAAATCTCTTACTCGTAGCTCGAGGATATAGAATTACAAGAGAATCAACAACAAGACCTATTTACCTAAAGGATTTCGTGTTTCATAATTCGCCGGCCGGTTCGAGTTTAATGTCGTCGACGACAAAAAGCTTTTATTTCCTGTAAGCATTAACCTCGTTTTTCAAGACTTACAATGTTCAAATTATTTTGAAATGCACATGAAATGTTATTACCTGGTCCAAAGGGAGTAGGACCACTCGTGATCCTTTCGATGCTGTGACGACTAGATTTACCGTTTGCCTTGATACTATCAAAAACATTGGTGTTATCCTTCAATACATATTTCCTGAAATTGAGATATTGTTCTTTCTGTTGCTGCACCTTGGCGTGCACACTTTGTAATCGACCAGCAACCGCGACTAGGGACTCGTGTAGCTTACTCATGGCCATTGTCAATTCTAATGACAAAACAATGAAATATGATTAAGAATATTTTTAATAAATCCTAATAAATTTATTTAATGGAAGAATCGAGAAACATACCCTGTGGGGTCAATGTTCTCGGCGCCATCATGGCCTGTATATGCTTTTCCGTTGTCTCAATTTGTGATCTGAATAACATCAAATCATGTTCGAAGCTGTCAGCTAATTCCATGAAAAATTGCAGGGGCGCATTATTTTCATATTGCAAGCCTGGTGGAGTATCGTGAGTTCTTTGAGCAATTTCAGCGCTTTGCAACGCCTTTGCCGTGTCTTGTTTTAGCTTATCAGCTGCAGAACGGTCCCGTTGCACTGAGCCAGATAAAGTAGACAAGATTTCCATTAAGGATGCTGTATCTTCAGCGCATCGATTCAACGGCCTCGCCGAACCTCTCGCGATATCTGAAGATAAGGCTTTCTGCATTTTTACAAACTCTCTGCAAAATATAAATGTTTTAATATCATATATAGTTATATCTTATATGCATAAATAAAAATAATTACTTGAATTTATCTATTGTTTGCATAAGCTCATTTGGCAGTAGATTTTCTTTGGCAGCTGTGGAACTACTATTTCCTTGAGAAAGACCTTTATTGTTTACCGAAACGTCTAAACCACCGAGTCCTTTATTTGTATTAGTTGTAGTAGTGGCAGCAATTGTCGGTTTAGCACCCAATAAAGTACTTCCACTACTGGATCCAAATAAAGAGGCTGCATATAAATAACAATTGACACAAATAAATTTTATTTTTCCTTTTTGGGACAAATAATAGAAATAATAAAATGTACATACTATTAGTAGTGGCTGTACCAAAAGTTAAACTTCCCGTTGCCGTTGTATTAGATGTTGCGCCAAATGTTAGAGCATTCGTTGTAGCTGGTGTGCCAAAATTAAGACCCGTAAATAAGGGCGCGGATGTGGTAGGAGCGGGAAATAAACTGGGAGCACTACTCATTGTAGTAGCTGTATTGGTACCAAGCAAACCGCTGCTTTGCGCTTGCGTAGAGATTGTTGCGGTATTACCAAATCCAAAATTAAGACCTATGGACGTCGTTGCAGTGGGCAAAGCGCCAAACGTTAATGTACTAGACGTTGGAGTTGTGGTGCCGAACGTGTTGCTCATACCGAAGCCTGTTGCTGTTGTCCTGAATAATAAATACAATTGTGTGATAATCAAGCACTTGATCTTTTCTCCTTTGCAGGAAACACAATTTTATATTTAAATAGGAAATATATGTTTAATGAGGGAGAAAATATATATACTTTATTTTTATAAGTAAATTATATATTGAAGCTATAATAACCTCTTGAAGATTAACATCGATTATACTTACTTTTGAGTCCCAAATCCAAAACTCGTGTTACTAGAGGTGACCGCTGGACTTCCGAACGTGAATGCCATATCGTGAATAGTAAGCGTGAGTAAATTATCTATTTACAATATAAATACACGCCACAATTAATCGTAACCTTTTCCTTTCATGTTTAGTCGGTAAACGCCACAGACGATAAACTCTTACAAAGACCTAACATCGGATCCGATATTTTTATAGTCAATAAAAAAATGTGCTTTTTAGGGTTCGAAAATCTTAGCCATAGAGCATTTAATTAACCAATCAGGACAAAAGAAGCAAAGATGTCTTTGTTTTGATTGGTCGATCAAACGTTACTTTATTCTGGGTAAAATTTCTGTACGCACTCTAGGGACTTAACATGGTAACATCTGGGAATATATTTTATCGTACAAAACAATGTTTGCTATTGAATAATAAATGACCGCAATGTCAGATGCGATTCAAATTCAATGTATTCTATCTATATATCTTTGAATTGAAAAAACTGGAATATATTTTTAGAAAAAGCACGAATATATTAAAGCATTTATTCTGAAAACACCTATTTATACAAAAGATGAAGGATATGATTCATATGATATTAAGTATTCTGACAAAAAATATATTCTATTGAAATATTAATGTTTCTTTTATTTGTACATATACATGCTATATTTTGCAATATCATTCGCAAATCAATCCAACTATTTAATTCCAAACCAGATCAGTATTTTGATCAATTAGCAAAAGAATTACTGCTGCATATTTTTGTGGAAATATATAAACAACAACAGTCAGGTATCGTCAATACATAATCAGTACTTGTTAATGCTAACAGAATAAGCTATTTATCACATAAGTAAAAAATAGATTTGGATGAAATATTAAAAAGCTATTATATTTTGTAGTTTCTATATACAATTACATAGAAACTATTTGTATAACTAGTATTGTACAGATATATTTTTACATTAGAAGATTCAATATTACTATATTTTCAGCCTCTGCTTAGTAATACTATCATATCTATCTTCTAATGTGTCTTAAATTATCAATTCTATCAGGTATCAGGAATGCATAATATTGCAACATATATTTTCTCATCTAAATGTTGTACAATAGAAAAAAAAAATTTTTTAAAGATACGTCTAATGTAGTTCTAAAATATTATTATTAATTTGGTCTCGCTGTTAAAATTCATTAAACATTCCTGATAAAATGTGGGGTCTTTGTAAGTTTATCACAATGTGCAATCATTCCTTGACAACTTTCTTTTTGTATTATAAAAAAAGGAAACAAAAGTACTCACATATGAGTAATATGAACAATGGTATATATACAATTATAAAAAAATAAGAAAGTCTTATAGATGATACAACATGCTTTGAAAACGCATGTTGAACCTTAGCATAATATTTTGAACCTTAATTTAATATTTTATACACTATGATCTGTCTTTGGAGGCTCCCTTCTTAATAGATAAATTATTATATGCGTAACTTCTATGATAAGAAATTTTAACCACATTATATATAATTAACTATATTATAAATATTATTTTAATCTCTTTCGGTATAGTACTGTAATCATATCGCAAAAATAAATATTTAGAATAAATATTACATCTCGCTCAATATTATTTTAGCATGTAAATGGATTTGTCAAATAAATAGTCAATATTATTAAAAGATAAGTATATAGCATAGAATCACTTTTCTTGAATTTGTATATCTATTTTTCATATCACGTTTTCTTTTTATATGTATAATCACAATCGAACAAGAGAAATCAGTGAAGAGTCTTCCACATTGCATATTTATCTGAAAGCTATAATACACATAGAAAAAACAAAAAAAGAAAAGAAAAGAATTGATTCAATATTAGCGTTCTTTCTTTGTGGTGCTTAAATTGCCATTTACGTTGCGTTGCGTTTTTCGGAGATAAATCCAAGACCGCATGCATTGCCAAATGTTCTTTCCTGTGCCCGCTAAATTGCAAACTATCAAGGACGGTGATTCGTATTCATTAGGAACAATACCATCAACGGACGCCTCAAAAAAACTAAATAACGGAAACCAAATTCTAGTTCTATTCGAGTCGCGCTGCATCAATGCTTGATTATTCGCCAGAGTGTGATAATAAAGGAATAATCGGGAAGTTATATAAAACGCTACGAAAACATCAATGGAGTAATGCTCATGCGCCGCCAAGATAAAGAAAATACCAAACATATTGAGCATCCATGTGAAAATATGCAGAAAGTACAAGTGTCTCGGGGTATCTGTAATGAAAAAAACAAAACTTGTCAAAATGTATATATAAATAATTATAAATCATAGCTTTTCTGCTGAAAAAAGTAGAATAATATATATTATTACTTACATTCTGTAATGAAAAAATTAAGCATAGTTAATGCTACTGTATGTCCGCTAAACATATAATCTCCACAAGTTCTGACACCTTGAATAGACATACCAGCACCTCGCCAAATAACGTAAGCCATTGCTATTTTATTATACAACTCGACATATGCAGCACTAAAGAAAATAAGACGTAAACTTATAATATGCTTTTTATCTCTTTTTCTTTCTTTTTGTTCTCACCTTGACCAATCTTCATCTGGAACTTTGCGCGGTTGACATTGTAGATGCGCACCCGGCACCGATAACGAAGTAATGAGCATTGTTACGCATCTCAGCAGGAAGACTGTGCCCGACAGTGCAAAAAACCGTCGTAGTAAAATGAATCTGTTGCCCATTTAATAAATTATTCACGCTAATATATTACATTTTAATATATTTTTAAATGGACTTATAATTTTCTTTACCTATACTTGTGAAATATAAGCACAATGAGCCATATTGCAAAAAGCAGTGTTCCAGTGACTTCACACATATCAAATGCCCAGGGGATATGAGGTACATTGTCTAAAAATATATCTGGCAATGGAGGATACTTTTTCATATCAGGCACTCTATCGTGGACAATAACCATCACAAAGGCAGTAATCCATGTGACGATAAACAGATATCCCAAACTAATAACTGTTTTCCAAATTTCAGGTGGTAAATGAGAAGCATGTCCGTCCTCCGATACAGAAGCTGAATAAAACTCATGTTCTATGGACGCTTCATTATTTGAACTGAGTATCTAAAGTAAGATTATTTCAAATATAGTATTTAATCTATTTTTCCATCAAAAAGAATTAATTCAAAGAAATTTCCATTTACCTCATGTTTATTATGGTGACTATAAAAATTTGGCGATGGAGACAGATCCATACATCCTAAGTCAAACAAGACAGCGACATTATCCCTCTGCAATTGCTTTATAGCGAGATATAATTTTTTTATAGCACCCATCTTCTTTATATTCAAAATATCTGATTTCAAGTCTTCCTCTTTTAGTGTCAACAGTACTTTTCCATCAATTTCGTGAAAGTAAAATAAATCTGCGTATTCCTCATAACCATTTTTCACGAGCCATATCTTTACATCGATGCATGACCATTCGACGACATTTCTCCCTATCATGTCCATGTTATTGAAGCGTATTTACCCTGTGTAAAGGAGCAATTTTTTTTATACATTTACATTATCATAAACCAAATACCTTATACTAAATGATTGACCTTATGACATGGAACTATCGCTTTGCCAATTACACAGCGTAGCACGCTTTGTTAGAATTTTATCGAGATGTGTAATAAATAAAATGAGAGGAATGCCATGTCACAAAGTCAAACACTGTCACAAGGTGATGCCGGCTTGATTTAGGAAGCTGCACAAGGCAGAATATACCTTAACGCCTCGTGCTGAAAAGATTAAATAGCTTACCTGAAAAAAAGCTGTGCGCCAGAATTGTCGGTGATATCTTATCTGAACATTTTCGTGCGTTTAACGTGCATGCCACCATGCCACCACGATTATTCTTATCAAGGTAAATCATACGTTGGCAGTATTTATGTTAACACGCACAAAGGAGCCTTCGATCGCGATGTAGCGCGAATCGAAATCTATTAATTACTGGCACTGAACTCCGCGGCCTCATTTAAGAGGTGGCCGATGCAACAATGCGATATTAATATTTATGTCACGTCGGTTATTATAACGCGAGAAATATTATTGGAGCGCGACTTTGAACGCTCGATAAGGAAGGCTTGGTTGTGTTGTTGTTGTCGCTGCCATACTACAGCTGTGTGAGATCAATGTGATAACAATGGTCCTAGAATGACGTGTTCCAAACAAAATGAAAATGATTCATCATATATGGTGACTCTTCGAACAGAGATAAAAAAGAAAAGTTATTTACGAAAAATTATTTGTCTCTCCTCGATCTCTTTCGCGGATAAATTCCTTCACCAAACAATGTTGCGGGGTTATATACAGGGTGTTTCAGAAGGAATGGTCCCCAGATAGCATACAATATTTATATAATATTAAAAAAAATAAATAGTAAAAGATTTATGAATATTTATTATAATTATGATGTTATTTGAGTAAGACAGGTTATTGTAAAAAAAAATGCTCTATTTTGGACGATTATAAAAGATACAGCGTGTGTTCAATCTTAGAAACAAAAATACGTACATCTATTAAATTTTTTAATAGAACCACAAATTCTATGAAACAATTACATTAAATTTTAAACTTACAAAATAAATTCAATTATCCGACCATCGATCTCAATGCATTTTGCAGCTCGAACACGAAAATATTGCGTGTTATTAAAAAAAAATAAGTTTTTTCACACATACACACACACCACATATATATATATATATATATATTTTGTTTTACAAGAAATATCCGTTATTTTTTCCAAATATTAATATAAACATTTTTGAATGATTAAAAGGGAACTTATTAATAATTAAACCATTAAAGTATGCGTATAATTTTTATATAACAAAATGTATTATATTTTGTGTTAAGTTTTTATGAAACTACCGCATGTATTTTATGTATCGAGATTTTTTTTGATTCCCCTTTCCCCGTCCTGGATTCGACAAATCTTACGCTACACATTACGAGGATCTTATTATTTTCCATGTTGAGTTGTTTTGTGTGTATGATACGCTTATTCTTGATGTTAAAAAACCGTATTAAAGAAACCGTTATTTAAAATGGCAGCGCGTCATCCTGTTGCTTGCGCTGTATTTCGTTTCTCCCGCGCTTTGCTTCTTCCCTCCAAATATGAAATGCGTTTCTTTTATTATTTTAAATAAAAAAGATCACAAAAAAATTTAACAACAGACAATATTTATAAAATATTTATTATAATTATTTGAATATTTTATAAATATATCAAAATATTTTATAAATATTTTTGTGATCTTCAGATTTGATCATAAATATCATAAAAATATTTCAAAAGATAAATAGTAAAAAATATGAATATTCATTAATAAATGTATATGCTGTCTGGGTTGTAGACAATGACAGAGAAAGAGAAAAAAATAAAATAAAAATATAGATAAAAACGACTAAATAATCATATATCAAATATCCTCTTATCATTCACAAAAGGGCTATATTATTTATTATCTATAGGCTGAATGCTCTTTCTCTCGTTGTGTCTACGACCGTATCCGGGCGATGGTCCCTTGCACGTGTAACCTTATTTAACAGCCGTGACTCCGACGACGGGGTCGACGTCATCAACCGATCACCAGCAACTTCAACGTCAGTCGTCGCGCGTACGTCAAAGTGGATGGTGTGTGTGTGTGTGCGTGCGTGTACTTATACCGAGGGGGTACTCGAGTAACTCGAGGTGCTGAGTTGGCAGTCTTGACCAAGGCAGTTCCCCCGCTGACTGTTGATTTGCATGTCGTCCGTGCACATTTGCAGTGCGAGCCCGGATAATGTTTACGAACGAATGTACTTAAACGTTCGATCACTTAAAATAAAACGCCGGAGTACTTAAATGAGCGATGAGCGGACAGAAGTTCCAGTATGACGAGAGCGGAGGGACATTCTTTTATTTTCTGCTCTCGTTCCTGGCGTTACTGCTGGTACCCGGGACCTACTATCTCTGGCCACGTTGCCCGAAGCAAGGTTAGAGATCACCATGAGATCCTATTTTTTTTTTTTTTTTCAGATGAAGTAATTTACACGATCAACACGATGCACATACTATCGTCGTACAGGCATCGTTTTCCGTCTTCGTTCGTCTTTACATTCCTTCACCTCACCTCGCCTCATCTCACTCCATCAGGATGATGTTACATTCATTTAATCTAAAGAAAATGAAAATATTTTATTCGATTATCTGTCGAATTTTATACATTATGATATTTTGATATCTATATTAATTGATTAATCTAGTCACATTACAAGTAGTTATATTAGGAATTGAGAATTTATATTTATAAGACACTATCTTGTATTACGTAAAATTTATATGAAAATTATAGCCACAGATTTCGATACTTTACTTGTTTGTTCAGTTTTAATTTGTCTTTTAAGGATGCAAAAGTTTAAAAATGATTGGAGGAATTTTCTCTTTTTTTAAATATTTTAAAAATATATGAATTTCAAGATTTTTTTTCTCTATGTACAATAAAACTCTAAAATGTATAATAAAAGTTTTATTAAAACTTACTTCTTACTAACAAGTTCTATAATGTAATTATTCACAATGTTGATGATTAAAATTGAGAGCAAAATTAAAAATACTTTGAATAAATATGTATAGATTATTTGAATATATATGTATATACAATAGAAAAGTTATGTATTTAATTTTGCATATCTTGCATTCTTGAATATCTTATTAATAAGTAATAATGTTAATTTATGAACTTATACATTCTTATATTAACAATATCTTTCTACTATATTCTTCAAACAAATATGCAAAGAATATGTTTTTTGCGATTAGCATTATTGCTTAAATATAACGTAAGAAATAATTTTGAATCTTGTAAAAATATCATGAAAGTATCTCAAAATAAGAGTGTTTCTTATTCTTTGTGTTAATAATTTTTCTAATTTTATTCAGATCCTGATCAGTTAGCCAAAGAATGTCAGTGCGATGGATGCAAAAAGAAAAAACTTATCCTTCAGGCAAACAAACCTTGGAAGGAAACTAAGGCTTTGTTTACGTAAGTTCTTATCATATGAAAAATACTATACAGATCTGTGATTTGCACAAATATATATAAAAGTTGTATATTTCCTTTATCTTTTTGTGCTAATTATATTATTACTGTAGGAAACTTATGATCATTCTGGGATGGGCCATCTTGATACTCTTGGCGTATAAAGTGTCTCAGTTTGATTATGAAATGGCCAACTTTGATCCATACGAAATACTAAATGTACCAGCTGTGAGTATAGAATAAAATTTATATGTACAATGGTTTGTTGCAAAATTAATGCTAAAGTCTCAATTGTAGGGTTCTTCACAAAGTGAAATTAGGAAAGCTTATCGCAAGCTTTCATTAATTCTTCATCCTGATAAAGAAACTGGAAATGAAAAGGCTTTTATGAAGTTAACTAAAGGTAAAGAGCAACAAAATTTTGTATGCACAGAATTGAAAAGATACAACACGATGTATATATTTTACAATATATTTGATAAATTTATATCACATTTATTGCACACAAATAGTACTACACATGTAGAATGATCTGTCATAGAAATTGTATTAGAAAAAAGTATCTGCACTTGAAATTAATCTTATAACAACTAGAAATTTAACATTACATTTAATTTTTAAAAGTTATTATACTAATATCAAGTTGTTATTATTAATATTCTAAATTTGGATGTAAGTTAACTAAATCGTTTTTTTTTCTATTAACAAAAATAGCTTACCAAGCTTTAACGGATGATGAAGCACGAAAAAATTGGGAAAAATATGGAAATCCAGATGGTCCAGGGGCAATGAGTTTTGGTATAGCCTTACCTTCCTGGATTGTTGAAAAAGAGAATTCAGTTTGGGTCTTAGGACTATATGCATTAGTGTTCATGGTTGCTTTACCAACAGTTGTAGGAATGTGGTGGTACAAGAGCATTCGCTACACTGGTGATCAAGTAATTGGCATTTTTATATGCAAAAGTAAATATACACAGTGACACATTGTGTACATGTATTTATATTTCTAGGTTCTCCTGACAACAACTGAAATGTATTACTTTTTCTTCGTGAAAACTCCATCTATGTCATTGAAGAGAGTAATTATGATACTTGCTGCTTCCTTTGAATTTTTCAAGAAACGCAATGCAGAAATAATTGAGAGACATACTGACATTGAAGAAGTTCCTTCGGTAAAATTTAATTATATTTAGTATCCCGACATTTTTTATTTTATTTTTTTCTTAAATGAGTATATAACAATTTACTATGCACAATACATATATATATATTTTTTTATTTACATATTTCAGCTTATCAAACAATTACCCAATTTGGGAGAGAAAAATAAAGAAGTACCACTATGCCACTTGTATTCAATTAAAGCTAGAGCCTTATTACATGCACATTTATCACGTATATCGCTCAATCCTGAGACACTAGATAAAGACAGACAGTATATTGTAAAAAAATGTCCATATTTGATTCAAGAAATGGTTGCCTGTGTTCATCAGGTTATACTTTTAGCTTATGCTAGGAGAGGTGAATGTTTATCTTATTTTGAATAATAACATATATGATTTTGTAACAGTAGAGATTAGATAACTAACAAAAAATTTTCATTATAGTACCACGGGTACCAACCATAACAACTATAGAAAACTGCATGAAACTGTGTCCAATGATTGTCCAAGCATTCTGGGAATTTAAAAATCCTCTTCTTCAATTACCACACATAACAGAGGATAATTTAAAATACTTCCATGCAAAGAAGGTATTAGTAAAAGAGAAATTCTATTTATTGATAGTATTTTTATCATTATTGATGAAAATCACACACTGATAATGTTTAGAAATGAATGTGTGACTTTTTTTTAGCGTCAAATCAAAAGTCTTCAACAATTTGCACAATTGAAGGGAGAAGAACGAAGACTGATACTTAGAAATTTGTCGGACAGTCAGTACGAAGATATTATGAAAGTTCTCGGAAATATGCCGTACATAGACTTCAAAGTACGATCCGAAGGTAATTTAATCATTTTCTCTGCTATTTTCTTTTATGAACATTAAATACATTACATTAGTAATGTGTGACTTGTATATAGTAGATTATCTTTTAACTTATTATATTCGTCGTATACATTTCAGTGATTGATGATGAGAATCCTACAGTCTACACTGCTGGTGCTATTGTAACTGTAACAGTATCACTGACGCGAAAAGATATGAGACATCTTTTTGGAGATGATTCCGTCAACGAACAAACAATGATTGACGATAATAAAACTGGTAATGAAGTAATCGACGAAGCTTCGGAGGAGCAAAATCAATCGACGAAAGCTGCAAAGCCAGCGTGGCTTAAACAGAAGAAAGGTCAAAAGAAGTCACATAAAAAAGGTACCAACAAGAAACCCGCTCCTACTAAAAATACACAGGCACAGTCCCAGACTGCAGCCAACAATACTCATCATACTCCTAATGCAAGAAAGAAAGACGATAAGATAGAAAAGGAGTCTTCCAAAGAAAAGCTGTCTGACGTTAGTGACAGCGAAGCCGAGAGCGATAGAAGTGATGACGAGGATAGTCATGACAAGAAAGACGCGTCTCTCGATGACGACGATACGGAATGGGAAAAGTAAGAAATTTATTTTTTATATTATATACACAATATAATATATTATATTGCATTTTAATATATTATACTTTATATGTATTTATGAAATACGTACAAATATTATAAATATATTTTCTTGTATTTTCTTGTAAACAGATTCCAACAAAGAATTTCCAAGCGGGAAAGAGTACTAGAGGGAAGGAGTAATCTATCGCACGAAGTGCATTGTCCGCTTTTTCCCGATGTTAAACAAGAATATTGGTGGGTCTATATCTGTGATCGCAAAAGTCAAACGCTATTGACAACCCCTATACACATCACGTCTTTAGCACAGTTTGAAGAAGTGCAGCTAAGATTCACAGCACCACGCTGGCCAGGCCTGTATACATTTACCGTGTGTTTACGTAGTGATTCATATCTGGGTTTTGATCAAGCTCAAGATATCAAAGTAAGTGATTAAAATACAATGCATAATGCAAAGTTTTATTTTTTTTTAATTTATACACTCACAACAATGTATCGATTTGTATTCGCCTTAGTTGGACGTAAAGGAAGCACCAGAAATACCGACCGAGCATCCGCAATGGGACATCTCGGACGAAGAAACCGCAGAGGATGTGGATGCAGCTGATGAACATTCCGAGTTTACGACCGACGAGGACATTAGTGACAATGAATAATATCTGTTTCTCAGACATGTGATTGGAATAGATATTCTAAAAGTCCGCATTTTCCTCTTTTTTTACATTCTCGAATTTAATGTACAATGGACTTTTATACAGAATTGCATAATCGTTGATGTATGTGGACAATCTAGGAAAAAATAGTCTGGTGTGTAAGATTTGTCAGTGTGGAGAAAGTAATAGCCAATAAAGAACATGATATTTATTTTAACATCGTTGTTTAATCCTCAATTTGTGTGCGAATGTGTACAATTTTTAATTAGTATGTATATAAGATTTATAATAAAATATATCTTATTGTATACATATGAAACATCTATCTATATTAAAATGCATTTTTCATTAGAATTAATTAAAGACTTTTTTTCTTCACAATCCAACAACGACAAACAAGAGAGTAACAGGTATTTGAAAAATCGAGATTAAGGGAAAGTGTAATAAAAAGTATTCATGTGTTATATACACATACACATGTACAAAAGATCGCTCAACCGTTACATTTCTTATTACAAAAGAGACAAACTTAAGTATTTACTGATCCATTACAAGAACAGTCTAACAGAATATCGATAACTAGATAGATATATTAACAACGAAAACGAGATGAGCATATTTCGTGCAACACAAGTGAGTACATTATATATTTTGGATACATGTATATTTTGGACACTTACATTGATTTTATTAAATATATTACATTCTTATATTTCAGGTATTTAAAGTTTACTTTATCCTCTACTTTTTTCTAAATATCATGATTGTTGTTGCACTTGAAGAAGGTAAGTTATATGAAAAGGAGAAATGATTTGAGATAAAATGTGAGTTTATGAAATTATTTGAGACATACAAACACTATTTACACATTTATTCACATTCTTCATTAAACTAAATATATACATATTGTAAATTTCATCATTTGTTACAATATTTTTCACAGCCACTCATCATTTTTTACTTGATTTTTTAATATTTGTTTTTTTAATATTTTAAATATTGTTCGTAATAAAAATATCTATATTTCTTACACGTCTATATAATATAATGAATATGTTATAGAATCTTTCTGTGTAAAATGTATACATTTAAAATGCTTTTTTTATATGAAAAAAAGTTTATAAAAAAAAAGAATTTATATTTTCTCTCCCTTTTTAGAAATTAACTGGAAATTATAAAATAAATATATTTCTAGGTCGAAACGATAAATATCAAATAATAAAATCGGAACAACTGCTAAATAAGCCAGTTTACACGTTCGTTAAAACTGATAAACATGCCAACATCAAGTGGGGCGTGCGGCATTATGTTCCACGTACATTAAGAAACAAATAAACAAGTGGATTTCGATTAAATACATTAAAATATGTTACACTCTTGCTTTATAAGTATATATAAATTAAAATACACATATGTGCGCGTTTTATATTTTTAATCATAGTTCCAGATTAACTATTTTGTTATATTTTTTCTGCATTTCAGCCATCAATTTGTCTAATCTAAAAAATTAGAACCTAAGATAGAATTGTCCTGAAAATTGAACAATATTATAACTGAAAATTTACCTGGAACGTATGACCAAATTATCATATATTATATTGTCTTCTGGTTGGATAACCTTATCTAACTCAGTGGTAGAAATATTCAAGGATTGATTGTTAGACTGAGGAGACACGTCCGATTGTGCGATTAACTGATATTCTTTCCAATATAATTTCGTCATGACGGTAACAGAATTGAATATTTTTTGCAGCTTTAACAATCCATCATTTAATTTATCTATTTGCCTATGAAAATACATATGCATTTGTTATAAATGTAAAAACTTAAATTGAAGTAGAGACTATTTTAAACTTTATTTAACCATGCATAAAATCTATTACAAAATAAAATTGTTAATACCTTATAATGTCGATTATATTTTTATCATGAAGCAATGCTTCGCGAGTAGTCAAGAATGAAAACATTAATTTTACCATGTCCAGTGGCGTTGCTATCTTATGAGGACTTTCTTTTTTAAATTCCAAATATATATTACACATCTTATCATATCTATATAAAGAAAATTAATTTAAGAATGTCAAAATATGTGACAAAATATTTTATAATATTCATTACTTACAATTTTGATAAATCCCTCATACAATCGATACTTTGAGCTTTATTTCTCAATTTATCATTATCTTTCTTCAACGACATAAATTGCATCTTTATTTGATCGGCTGCACTAATCAATTTATCAACTTTATTAAAATAGGTCTGTGCTTTTTTTCTATCAATCGCGTCTTCTCCCAAGTTCATATATTTAAAACGAATTATATGCACTTTATCTATAAGGGCCTTTGTATTTTCCAGTGTCATTTCCATGTTTGTATTAAACACATCAATTTTTTGATGCAATAAATCTCTGGAATATGTTAAATTTGTTACATTATGTAATAATATAATTTATTGTGTCAAAATATATATACGAATGAAACAATTAATATGTTGTAAAAGACTTACATATTTATACTTAGAGCAAAAACGTATAATTGAAATAAGTTTACTTCTTTAGTCGCGAAGTATATCGCGTTGCGATAATAATCTGTCAATACTTCATAATTTAATTCATTTTTTGATTGTATTATCATTTTTTCCACTGCTACAGGAATATTTGGTCTAGGTACATCTTCTATTAAGCAATATCCGTTTCTGAAGAGAAAGAAAATGTGGTCCTACAGCAAAATTGTATATCAAAATAGATTTAAAGATAATATTTTACTTTGCGTATCATCATATATAAATGACAAATATACATACATTAGTTTGCGAAATGACTGATACAGTACTTTCAGTAAGCCTAACACCACTATAATTTGTTAGTGTTTGATGCTTGACTTCAATATTAGTATCTTTTTCTATTAATAACTGAAGATCTTTGATAGTAGTATCGTTATCAATCTCGTATGTATAAATCTTGTAAAAAGGCACGCAGAAAATGTATATTATCTATATGCAAAAAATACAGATTAAGAGAGAAAAAAAACACAAGAATAAAGTGTATTAAACTTCTATATATACATACCTTATTTGACAATGCATGTTGCAACATTGTAAATACCACTAAATGAGATGTACCGGATTCATCGATTATTCTACCTCTTTTATGTGGATCCCATTGTAAAACTACTCTGAACCATTGAACCATTTTATTTCGGAGACAACTTGTAGGAAAAAATATAAAAATATTAGATATATATAAAAAATATCTCTCAAACAAAAAAAATGCATATTATTTTTGCTTTCTATAAAATGAAATATTTTTACACCACATTTGTTACACATTTACATGTTTTGTTAGATTACAAGGAGTGTACACAACATATTTTTACCTTGATAAATAAGTTGGATTTTGAATATCTTTCCCAAAAATGACTTTTCCTTCCATTTCACAGGCATAAATATCATCATAGCTTTTATTCTGAATGTGTTTCATCCTGCAAAATTACATTAAATTTAAAATTCAACATATACTGTTTTTTTTTTTTTATAAACTTTATCCATTACATATATTTCTAGCTGTTTACCATTCCATGGTATGTTGCATTGTTGGTAAAAATGGTCTTGTTCCAGTTACAAGTTCGTAAAACAATATTCCTAAACTCCAGTAATCAACAGAGGAACTATATTTCTCTTTCCAAAGAAGTTCCGGAGCAACATAATTTAGTGTGCCGACTAAAGAGGCAGATGTACTCATTTCTCCAAGTTCTTTAGCATATCCAAGATCTATCAATTTATATGATAGCTGTAATATATATAATTTTTATAAAATCTTATAATTTATTGATAATTTTCAATAAAGAAATGATTTGCAACTATATCATCTTACCACATTATTTTCCTCTTGTAAGACTATGTTCTCTGGTTTTAAGTCTCGATGAGTTATATTTTGTGAATGTAAATATTCCACAGCTGATAAAACTTCAGTCATTATTTTGATTGCTTCTATTTCAACAATTCCACAACAATTTTTTGATTGATTTAGAATCTGTAAGAGAAAACATACATGGTAATTATTTTATTAGTGATAAAATTTTGAAAGGAATTTATACAGGCAAATTATTTAAGATACAACTTTTCTTAAATCTCCTTTTTTGCAATATTCCATACACAAGACTGGCAGGTTTTCTTCTGTATTTCGAAGCTTGAATGGGATACATCCTGTTTTTACAATGTTTGGATGCCTCAAGCGTCTCATTATGTCAACTTCATTAGCCCATCTTTTTCGTTGCACTGGAGTCAATTGTGAATAATTCCATTTGCATCTTTTTATTGCTAAAATCATAATTATTGATTTCATATCAATATAAATTTTCTCCTCGAAGAGTCTTTTGCAAAACAATATATGAATAATTTGAAGTATGTATTTATAATTATATTTACCGAGTTTTTCGCCATTCTGGACGTGTGCCCAGAGTTCAACAATTCCAAAGCCTCCAGTTCCCAAAATACATTTTAATTTCCAATTGTCACTCGATACAATATTAGATGTCATTTCGAGTTTTTAAATTCGTATTTCTCAATTCGTACATATATCAGATCAAATTCTGAATGATTCTCGGTAAATGCAATTTTTTTCACGATGATAATATAAATTACATTATTCTCTCCTTTTTTTATTTCTCTGAAAAATATTTTATACGAATTGAAAGTAAATTTTGTTAAATCTACAGCAGTTTGACAGTCAATCTCTCTCTCTCTCTCTCTCTTATCACTCTCCCTTTTCTCTCTCTTTTCGACCTCTTTCTCTTTCTTTCTCTTATCAGAAATTAACACAATTTTAATGAATTTAATTCATAACTTAAATATTCTTTAACACCTAACCTAATACAAAAATCACGTTAATTTGCATATTGTGTTTTCATATTTTCCATTAGGCATTATATTTCACTCGCGCATTGTATGTATACAACAATTTAACAACCGAAGGAGTTTGGTTAATATTTGTCATCAATGTTTTGAATGTGCTGATTGGAGGCAAATTTTGGGGTTTTAGAAAACTCTCTATTCGACAGCCAATCAGTACGTCTGACAAACTCGTAAATGACAAATGAAATATTAATCTTGATTATTATACGACAAAACATTTGTCCGGTATCCTGATTGGTTATCGGATAGAGAGTTTCTAGAATCTTTATTGAGATTTTATGGTGACGCAATGAAAATTGAAGAGCGCCTGCGCTGGAACGTCCTACCAACCGTCTAGCAGTGGCATCTCGACCATGGCTGAAATCTTCAGGAGCGGTAGAGTACGGAGAAGTGAGTGTTTGATTGCTTTCATGGTAAGTTTGTGGCATTAAAGAAGAAGAAATCACAAAATAGCGTTATTTATTTGTATTTTTGTGTACATTATACTTTTCCAGGAAAAAGGTGAATATCACTTGCTTTCAGCTGCGTTGCGATGAATTTACACATGTTTTGATCTTCAAAATTTCGTTTATATACACATGTTTTTTCAATAATAAAATTATCATTGAACTTATATTTTTTATTAATCATGAATAAGAAGAAAGGAAGTCGAATGTTTTTTCTCTTTTTTACGACACAGCGTGAAGTACATTTGATGCTGTATTCTAAATTAATTGACTTTTCTAATCCATTTCCTCTAAATTGTATTCACCATATAAATGGCATTTGTTTCTATTTTATTGAGAGAATGTGTATAGATGTTAAATTGACAAAAAATAATTTTTAATTTTTTTTTTTAAATTTAGGTCCAATATCATTTAAAAAATTATCAAAGTTTGTAATTATGTGTTTGATTAAGCTATTTTATATTTTTATTATTTAAATAATAAAATTTATATGTAAAGAGATAAAATATTTAATATGGTCCAGTCAATGTATAATTGGCAAAATAAATTTTATTGATAGATTGTATAAGAAATTATTTTTTTGCCAGATTTATTATAATTTACTGGACATTTTAGCAATATTTAATATATAATTTTTGCTATATAATAATATTTCTGATTCAAAATATATTTTTCCAGATAGTAGGACCGGCTGAATTATGCCACAAAATATCAGAAGGCTTACATCAGAATGCAAGAGAGAGGAGATGGAACATATCTGTGCATTTGTGCGAATCCATTGTTGATGTTGTAAAAGCAAAAATAGATATTTCTGTAGATTTTATTATTTTTGCTTCCGACTTAAGGGCTGCGCATGCCTTATCAGAAGTAAGTCTTCTTTTATACATACAAGTACACACAAATGTATACTTTTAATGTATTATTTTATTATGTTATTATTTTTTATTATTTATTGATCAACTAATTATTATTAATCACTTTATTATTTGTTAATTTTTAAGGTAGAAGCTAATATAGCCATAATAGATGAACACTACATAATCTCTGGTGCAACTTGCTTAGTAAATTGCAATGGAATGTGTAATATTATGGGTTTGATTCATAAATCAAAAGCACTTTGTCACAAATACAATATTCGTTTCCTCTCTGCCAATGTTCTTGTAAGAATCTTTGTGAATTTTATTAATGTTTTTTTATTACAATCATTTTACTCAAGCATTTATATCTAAAATTCTATCTTTTATTTCAGGATATCCAATCCTGCATTTATTTAGGGAGCAGGATTTTTAATATAATGGAAGGAATACTGGGATTAAATAGCGGTATACCAGTTATCGGGACAGTGGCACAATATACCTAAAATGCACAACGAGATACTGTATAGAATGACTTGTATTGATGATTTATATTGCATTTTGCTTAAAGATTAACACTGTCTACACTGTTTTTCTCCCAATTGCAATATTATTCAAGTCGCTAAAACTAGAGCTTATATATTGTAAGATGAAAAAGTCAACTGGTAAGACATATGCTTCTAGCCAGGAGGACAGTGAGAATGATAGTGATGTAACTGAATGCAGCATCGGAAGTAATTCTACCGCTGGCACTCATCGCAGCGATACACCTACTCGAAGCGCTCGTTACAGACGAAAAGGTCGTCGCAGAAGTAAAACAGCCAAATACAAACCTTCTACAGACAAGCCATTGTACAAATATTGCTGTAATGTTAAGGAGGATCACGGGCAACCATTATTTGGTGTGCAATTTAATTATCATTTAAAAGAGGGCGAGCCGTTGATATTCGCTTCCGTAGGTAGTAATCGTGTGAGCATTTACGAGTGCCCGCAAAGCGGAAATATACGACTGCAGCAGTGTTATGCCGATCCCGATACGGAGGAAAATTTTTACACCTGCGCTTGGACGTACGATGACTCCGGGAAACCTTTATTATCTGTGGCCGGATCACGCGGAGTCATACGAATTATTAGTCCCGCGACAATGACCTGCATCAAGCACTATATTGGTCATGGACATGCGATAAACGAACTGAAGATTCATCCGAAGGATCCAAATATATTGCTGTCTGCATCGAAGGATCACGCTTTAAGATTATGGAACATCAAGACGGACGTATGCATCGCGATTTTTGGTGGCGTGGAGGGCCACCGTGACGAAGTATTGAGCGCCGATTTCGACATACGAGGTCAACGAATTATTTCGTGCGGGATGGATCACGCTCTTAAGCTATGGTCTCTAATCAAACCGGACATGCAGGAGGCGATAAAGCAATCCTATCACTGCAACCCCAGTCGTAACGGCAGACCTTTCGACTCGATACTCCAACATTTTCCAGACTTTACCACACGCGACGTTCATCGAAACTATGTCGATTGCGTGAAATGGTTCGGCGATTTTATCCTCAGCAAATCTTGCGAGAACTGCATTGTGTGTTGGAAACCTGGTAGACTCGAGGATTCGCAATTGCGTAACGGAGAAACGAGCGCGACGGTCATGCATCGTTTTGAGTTTAAGGAATGCGATATTTGGTTTATACGTTTCTCCATGGATTTCTGGCAACGTACAATCGCGTTAGGTAATCAGGTCGGTCGCACTTACGTTTGGGATTTGGACATGGAAGAACCTGGGCAAGCGCGCTGCTGGTCTCTTCAACATCCTCGTTGCACTGCACCAATCCGCCAAACTAGCTTAAGCCGAGACGGTTCCGTATTATTGTGCGTCTGCGATGACGCGACTATTTGGAGATGGAATCGCGATCATTAATCATCAAATTTATTTTATTCATTTTATGACAAAGAAGACGTGCCTTTGCATGTACATATTTGCAATAATTTGAATCTGAAGTCGAGTTAACTGATTATTTATAGAGATTAAAAATTTCTTAACAAACGTATCGATAATACATATACACACATTCGATAAATTGGATCCTTGATGAATATGTGAAAGTTTTAATATTTATAATATGTTTCAATTTTGGTGGTTAACTTAGCTATTGTAATTTTATAGTGAAAAATCGCAGTTATATAAATTATGAAAATAGATTTAGGTTTTTTAGTTGTGTAAATGAATGAGATTATAAGATAGATAAATTGTTTATGTATTTTGTAATATTACATTTGATATATTTATACAAAGAGCTATGAATTTCTATAGCTTGCACATATTTTATATGAACTGTCCTAGATTGACATTTGTGCTTGCATGTAAACTGCCATTAGTAAACTCTTTTTGCATCAAACATGATATAATTTCAATGAACATTATATCGTATATAGTGAAAGGAGAGAGCCCAGTATAAAGATAGCAAGCTCAGCTTAGACATTGACAAGATATTTCTTTGATGTAATAATTTACAATATATAATAATATGTAACAGGATTTATTAATTTCTTCGTGTGCGCGTTTGGAAGAGAATCAGTAATTAATCACTAACCATATGGTATGAATAGTGATGAAAATTATTACATTACTAATAAAAATCATAAAAATGGTTGAATATATACAGCTCCATTTTGTAACAAGTCATCAAGTAAAGATTACATTATGCAATTTTTTCCAAAAAAATCCTGAATGTCGGACTTTATTGGACATAAAATATTGCACATGACAAAATTGAATGTAACTAAAGAATTTTTTAAATATTATTTAATATTTAAACAAAAAATTCTTTTAATATTATTAATTAGACGTTTAATATAAAACTGCTGTTTTTCATATCTTTAAAACAATTTTTTTTTAATTATTTAATTGTTTAAAGATGATGCAATTATGATAACGCTTTTATCATAATTCAAATATAAGCGGCAATTGACGAAAATTTTTTTTCTAATAAATTGAAGATTAGGTTAGATTACCAATCACTAACAACATTTCAATATTAATTTTATATCTTTGTAAAATAATAAAATGAACGAATAATCAATCAATGTGTGTATTGCTAATGTCAAATTTGTATAATTTTATCATCAACTCAACACTTATTTTTTGACATGGAAAAATAATTATTGTAGCGTTTATTTTGGGTTAAGCAGTTGGCACCATCAGGATTTACACGTTGAGAATTGCCATTCGCTTATAAGATTTTGATAAAATTTATATATTGAAAAATGTATGGTACACGTGTCGCATGCTGTAGTTGATACAAAGCTTAGATATATATTATTGTAAAAAAAATATACATTTAAAAGTGTATCATACTTTACATAATAACCTATAATTTACATAATAATCTACGTATAAGGTAAATAATTTTTCTTTGAGTTATTTGTGAAAATGGCATAATGAGTAAATTTATCTTTCTGTGAGAAATATTATACAAAACCCAGAATTTTTTTATCTCTTGCAGATGAGAGGCTTTTTATTCGTAAGTCTATTTTTAATAAGCGTATTTGCAGAGCCTGATGAAATTGATCTAAAGCATTTGAAATGTTTAGGTAAAAATAAATTGTGATTTATGATAGTTCTACTTTTTCATTAATAATTTTAAAATTTACAAAATTATTAGTGAAAAAATAATTAAATAAAAATAAAAGTTATGTCTCTCTCAGTTTGCAGGGCAATTATGAAAGAATTACAGGCTCAAGTATCCAAAGCCAATCCAAACAAATTAGTTGAAGTAGGTAGTTATAGGATGGATGCTGAGGGAAATACTAAACGCAAAATGGTAAGATGATAAATATTTTAATCATTTGTATATATATCATAACATTTTGTAAGTTATTTTATATATTAATTTTTTTTCATTCTTTTAACATAAAATTTATTATTTCTAGGTTCCATTAAGCCGATCAGAAGTATACATCTTGGATTTGTTGGATGATATCTGTGAGAAAATGACAGATTACGTGAGAGCAAGAAAGAAATCTAATAATCAATTGACAATATTAAATCTCATGTCTTCACCGGGTATGATGAATCCTCGGATGGGAGAAGTTGACATAATTCAAGATGGTGATTTAAATAAGAGTCTAGAGCATTACGTGAGTGCTAATTATTATATTTAAACATTAATTCAAAATATGTTCTTATCCATTAATTTATATTAATGTTCTTAGTGCAGATTTATAGTTGAGGAATTTGAAGAAGATATATTATCATTATATATTCATGATATACACAATAAGAAAGAGAAGCTTTGTACACAGATTTCAGATATCTGTAATGAAAATTATATTGATGATGATGACGATGATAATAATGATTATAATGATAATAATGATTATGATGAGAATGTTTCTAATCACGATACTACTGATATTGATTATGATGAGGACAGAGATGAATTATAAATGCATTTAGAACAATTTCAAGCAAGTGTGGAAATATTATTTATATGTGTAAGTGAATTAAGAAAATATGTAGAAATTCTCAAAGATATTAAGTTACATCAACCAATTAAATGGTTTTTGTTTTGTAAACAATTCGGTGCATGAAATATATAAATATTTTACATTTTGCTATTTAAATTGTATGCATTATATCATGATTACCCAATACTTTATATGTATTTTTATTTTATATCAATTATAATTAAATGCTCTATTAATATAAAGTTGATCACATACACACAATACATACAGCAAAGATTTAAGATATTTGCAATGTATTAAACATTTTCAACAAGTTCAAAGAATTATATTTATTACATTATACTATAAATATATATGAATTTAGCGCGACTCGTTGCTCTGTCGTCACGTACAATCACGTGACTAATTTTAATTTGCTCCTGTAACAGTAGATGGCGCTGAAAACGACAGTCGTCTTTTCAAGAGTAAAGTGAAGTTTGGCGAGTTTCGTCTGACTCGCGACAGGAAACGGTAGGGGATGACATTTGGCATTTTCTATAGGAGAGTCCAGTTGAAGCTTATCCCATCACACACACATACACGCACACACACATTTCAACGCCTCGTTGCGTGTGTGCGTACATGCGTATACGCATGTTTCGCTCGGAGCTCGGAGCATTGCACGTACGCGTGAGAATGACAGTCCATTTGCTCGTTCGAGAACGCGCGTGAGCGTGTGGAGCAGCGAAGGATCGAACATATGATCGTTGCCGAGGTAAACTCACAAAGAGATCAATTCACTCGGAAGAGAATAGTGATACCAGTGATTGACGTCTCTCGTTATCGCTCAAATGTAACCGTAAATTGATTCGCAGAAATGACTAAGCGTCGTGTCTCGTGTAGGCAGCAGTGAAACTTTCGACGAGTCGATCGACGAGTGACATCCCACGACGAGGAACGAAACGGGACAACCATGAGTTCCGTCTGGAAACGTTTGCAACGAGTAAATAAGAGAGCCGCCAAGTTTCAGTTCACCGTCTCTTATCATGAAGTCACGTTGGAGACGACAACGAAATGGTGAGTGATTATATATAATTATTTATTCTTAAGCGAAAACTTGGTTTCGCTCATCTTCACTGTACAAATAAGCTATGCTAATAGCTTTTTTGTTTATACAAGCGCTTGAGAAAAATTCTTCTGTTCTATTTTTATCCGCGATGATACTTTGGCTTCTTTTCACAACTATTTTCAATTATATCTGTATAAAAAGAAAATACTGAGAATTCTAGTCTTTTAATGTTTCTCGATAGGATGTACTTGTTTATTGCATATTAATGATTCTGTTCGAACAATACAAGTGTTTTTAAAGTAAGAACAGGTGATATTTATGTAAAATATAAATTATCATATTTTTTAAAATAAATTATATCGAGTTTTACAAGCTGTGTTTGTGCTTAGAATAATTTAATTTGGACAACATTATTAAATTAATTTATAAGACTATGCGCATTCTGGAAAGATGATATGTGAAATAATTTGAAAAATATTTGCAATCTATTTTATAAAACTATACAAAAGAAAACGTTACATTATAAACCAGCTAAAGGTGAATATTACATTAACATACTCTTGAGAAAATATAGCAACATATAACATTCTGATAGGAAACCAAACAAACTGAGCATTGTTTGGACAAGACGTAGCAGAAGAGTTAGTTCGGAACCTTTAGACTGGGAGCCAAGTTTGAGCGATCCACTAAAGGGTGCTATTAGCTGGGCAGTACCTGACAATCACACAGTTTCCGTGACGCTTTTCAAAGATCCACGTACACACGAACTAGAAGATAAAGATTGGACGTTTGTCATCGAAGATGTAAGCAGTATAGTATACTGATACATCTGCGAAAGAATGCAGCACTGTGATATATGTACATTGTCCCGTTCTCGAGCAGGTATCATCGACGGGAAAAAGACGTCATGTCGCTGCTACCAATATAAATATGAAAAAATATGCGACCCTTGAATCTAGCCAGCAACAACTCAAACTAGACCTAAAACCAACTTCTAAGAAGATTGTTAGCGCTACGCTCGAATGTACTTTGTCATGTGTATTCCTGCGAGAGGGCAAAGCGACGTAAGCGTACAAGTTCAAGTTTCTTAATACATCGATAGTCAATTTTTGAACAGTTAGAAACCTATTATTCCTCATTAAATGTTTTTCAAACAGGATAATCAAATCATCGTATTAAAGTTTGTGTGCTAAATTTTTCAGTCTCTTTGATTTGAATATTTATTATTCCATTTATATTTGTTAAATATTTAAAACACATTTTACTTGGATTCATTGATAAAAACTTAAATATTTCTACTCTGCCAGGGACGAGGATATGCAAAGTATGGCTAGTTTAATGTCGGTTAATAATAATAGCGACATTGCGCCATTGGACGATTTTGATAATGAAGATATACCTGAAGATGTTGAAGAGGTATCAGTAAAAAATTTGGACGAGATATTAGATATCTCGGCTCAGCTCGATTTAATGACAAGCAGCCTCACTGAAAGTGAATTACCTAGCACTCCTATAAGTGGTGAGCATTGTTTCTTCTATCTTATTAATATAAATATTTGTTCAAAAATTGCTCAACATATACAATTAATTTTATATATTATTTTTAATGACATAATTATTATTGCCATGATATTAATTTTGTCACAATCATTTTTCAATCTCAATACTTTTAATCAAAAATTTTATTTATGATAATAGAAATATTTTTCATTTTTTTCTGTGAGAATCAAACATTTTTGCTGCAATATGAATCATTAATTTGAGAATACAAATCAACTTAAAGATTCTACAAGATATGTTTTAACAAGATTTTAATATAATTTTATTTATAATATATGAAATTACTTATACTTAAAACTATGCTTGCAATAGTGGCAAGTTTATCAAAGGATGATACAACTCCTGTAAATGATGGGGAGCATTTTATACGCGACATTAGTCTAATAGGGATTGGAGATTCTTTGAAAGACAAATCACCTATAAAAGATCATGTTGCTGCTGAAAATGAGTATGTACAGTACTATGTCTTAATATAACATTGCAATAATGTTAAATATTACTTTTACAAAGATTATAATTTCTTGTTTTTTTTTTTTTTAAATTTTTTTATTATTTAATATATAATCTAACAATTACTATATATAATCTAATAATTGAATTTAATATTTTTGTAGTAAAAACATCGAACATAGCGCGTTAAGGTTGCCGCTGCAGCCATTGGATTTTAAAAAGAATGAGGCAAATATTCCAAGACTGAAAGAGATTACTCCGGGCCAAGATTTATTGGAATGGTGTAAAGAAGTCACTAAGGACTATCCCGGTGTTAAAGTTACTAATCTGACGACATCTTGGCGAAATGGAATGGCATTCTGCGCAATTATTCATCGTTTCAGACCAGATCTAATGTAAATATTTCTACCATAGAGATTGTCTTAATCAGATATTCTCGTAAATCGTCCCAATCTTTGCGCTATCTTTTCCTAGGAAGAAAATGTCAATCAATGACCTTGGCAATATGCCAGTTATTTTACTCGCGCGTTCCATTAATAAACATTTTGAGATCGTCATTGTTTTGTGTCGATTGGCTTGTGCCAACATTTTAAAGATTATTTTTAACGCCAGAAAGGTCGACGTATTTATATATGTATAACAACATTATATATATATATATATATATATATATATATATATATATATATATATATATATGTATGTATAACAGTTATTGCAAATAATAATGAATATATAACGAAGAAAGAGTAGACTTTTTACAATGTACATAAATTTATCTTGTTTTATAATGAGAGAAATTACATTTGAATAAATAATGTTGCCTAAAACAATTGTGCTAAAAATAAAATAAAATAAAATAAAAGGACAAAACGTAGAAGCATTCTATTAAAAAGGCACAAAATTATATCATTTATGTCACTTTGATCTATATAGTTTTAAATGTTTCCTACTAATATATTAAAAACTAATCTAAATTAAATAATCTACTATTTCTATATAAATATGATAAAATTTGATTTTTTAAATCAAATTGGATAATATTTGAAATAAAAATTTATAGAGACATCGATTCGCTGTTGCCTCACGATGTAAAAGGCAATTGCAAGAAAGCATTTGACGCGGGCGAAGCTCTAGGTATACCGAGAGTTATAGAACCAGCAGACATGGACATATTAACCGTACCTGATAAATTGGCTGTGATGACATATTTGTATCAATTGAGAGCGCATTTTACAGGCCATGAACTGGAGGTATTTTAATCGAATTCTCTTATATTAATGTCTTTATCCAATGATTCTGTTTCTTTTCTTTCTTTGCGTAATGCTATACCCAGCATAACTGACAGCATGGTGTGACACTACTAATCCTGTGTTATTGTTTTAAATGAATTATTTTAGGTACATCAAATAGGTAAAACAACAGACGAATCTTCTTACATGATTGGCAGATTTAACACAGACAACAACACAGATGTGAGTGTCCAGTTATTTGGTCAAGAAATTATTAATTTACGAAAGAAGGAACAGATTGATCAGAAAAATAATAAAACGGACAATAATCGACGGTAAATATATTCTTTATGACATTGCTGCTGGTACAAATTAGAAACACTTAGTCAAAAGATTAAGATTAGAAAGTCGCGAACCTTTTGTAGATCGAATCCGTTCGACAATAAAAGGGACGACATTAGCTCGCTTGACTCGCTGAAAAATAAGCTGCATTTGAGCCTGAACAGTCCGGACAATCAAGATCACGATCAATGTAACAAAGATAAATCGCCGTCTAGCGTGAAAGAAGTCAAGGACATCATATTGGCCAGTTCGAAAAGCATTCTGGGCAAGGTGTTATCACCGACTAAAGAAAAGTATTCATCGAGAGAAAAGGTATGTAGAACAAAATTCAAACAAACATTTCGACATTGCTCCCAGTTCTTCAGTCAGACCAGTTGTATATATATTTCGATTCGTAAGTGGTGCGCAGCTTTTTTTTCATTGTGAGGAAATGAGTACAAATTTATCGCAGAGTAAATCCCCACCGAGGGTACAACAAGCGCAGCAACGTCCGATACTTATGACACGCCGGCAATTAACCGATCCGTTCGGCTCCGACGATGAAGAGGAAAACATACAGATAATCGACGACAAATGGTCGCAATCGATCTCGATTACCAAATCGCAAAGCCCGATCCGTGATGTCAGTATACACGAGATTGCGCAGATTTTCGCTTTTTACGCAGTCCTCTTATTATACCTTGCTGCATTAACAATAAACCCATAATAAGCGCGCACTGTTGTATCTCTCTCTCTATTTTTTTTTTATCGATAAAATGCGTTTTTTTGTTTTACTTTTATTTTTTATTCATTATTGGCGTGCAAATTTGTAACTGCGCTTTTTTGCCAATAAGTATTATGTCTATGTAACACACGCGTTGTGTAAAATTGCATGTAAATGTGCATGAAGAAAGTGCGCATAATGAATACTCCGTGATGTACGAAATGTAGATTTGTACAGGCTGTTTCATAAGCTTTGCATTAAATTTTTTTTTGAAAAATATAGTTTTAATCTTCAGTTAAGTTTAACATTTAATTTTAAGACTTTGATCTTTCTTAGTTATTAAGAATACTTAATGTTAAAAATTTTAACATTGCAAAGTATCTCTGAAAAATACGAATTTTACCTTGAAACCTCCTATAATGAAATTGAAATAATAAGTAATAAGACGGTTATAAATATAATTTATGCAAGATTTATGTAAGATTCTTTTTTCTTTGAGATTTAAACTTATATTTTTTATATATAATGTTATACATAATTTAGAAATTATACAAGAATTTTATATCAATATCATAATTAGGATATTTTATGTGTTGTTTCAATTTTGCATTCTTTTCTTTGTACAAAAATATTAATTTAAGTCACATGTATCCATGAAGAAGCTTTACAACAATACCTTGATGCAACCAAGTTTTATCAGTATAAGCGTATTAAGAATAATCTTTTGTAGGATTTGGTAAACTCTGATGGCAGAGGAAGTCGAGGTAGTACAGAATGTCAAGGTGCATCACCGCCGTATGGAGAACAACGTTCGCAACACGTAATTAACAATGCTCGATTTTAGTGTCGTTTTTAATTCATAATGTTTCAATCAATTTATATTTGTATTTTTTTTTTATATTAGTCATTAGTTAGCCGGCACGAAGAATTGCGAGAGCGTGCGAGACAACTCTTAGAGCAAGCTAGAAATCAGACGAAGCCATCCGGATTTGTTTCCGCCGCGATTAGTCCTGTCGAGGTTCTGTATTTATATAGTATTAAAGAATATCCGGTTAATATATCAAGTATTTCTCGAGGCATACGACTGTAGACATATCTATGTGCATGTAATATATTTTATAGACGCAAAATGAAGATGAAAGACAACAACAATTGCGGGAAAGGGCAAGACGCTTGATAGCGGAAGTGAAAATGGGTGTCGCTGTGACTCCGAGTCAACTAAACGAGGATAACAACAGTGATAGGCGATCGATAGATGATCAGAACAATAGTCCTAGACGTAGCATCACGCCATCGACTCCTGGTGATAGACTCAGCATAAAGGTATTCAAAATGATACGCATTACTAAGATTATATATAAGAAAATAATAAATTATAACTAAATTAACTCCTTAGTCTGAGTATAATGGAAACATCTTGGGGAATACGAGCGTAATAGATGGTGAAAAGAAAACTGGTTCGCCTTTGTATTCCTTCTCCAAAATCATAGAACGAATTTCACCCGATAAAGGAAGTCCCGACAGAACTCCGTATACACTTCGCGGGGTACGTTAACTTAATTTGATTAATTTATCTCTCTCAAATAATAAAGTGAAGAAATTGTAATTTATAATATACTTGAAGCAATGTGGATATTTTAAATTGCTAAGTTTTATTGTGTTTTAATAACGATTTATTTATCCTTTCAATAATTTATCATTTCAACATTTTAGTTGGGTAAAGACATGACATCATATATTCAAAATGAACTGGAAGCGCTTGAAAGGGAACAGAATCAGATCGATATACAGGCTGGTAAGCTTGAAAAGCAATTGAGAGCGGCCATGGAGAGTGATAACGAAGACGAAACGGAAAGACTGATGTCTTTATGGTTCACACTTGTTAACAAGAAGAACGCACTTTTAAGAAGACAAATGCAGTTAAACATATTGTAAATAATTCATTTATTTAAGCATATTATTTTTTAATAGCAAATTTGGTTGGATGCACTAGTGCTACACATTTTTAAAGAGTATCATTCATAAATATAAGCATACTTAAAACATTATAATATAAGCATAATTAAAACAATTAATTTTACTTACACTTACATTTATTAAAACAATTAATTTTACTTACACTTACACTTTTTTAATTACTCATGCCAGTATAAATTTGTGTATAATAATCTTGATGTATATCAATGCGCACTAGTGTATTCAAACGAATTCACTATAAGTGTTTTTCATTTTTTGATTGAAATAGATTGATTGTATAGGAAATATTATCACTATAATCTCTCATTTCGATAAATGAATTTTAGGGAGAAAGAAGACGACTTGGAACGACGATTCGAACTTTTGAATCGTGAATTAAGAAGCATTCTTGCGGTGGAGGATTGGCGAAAAACATCTGAGCAAAAAATGCGTGAAAATTTATTATTGGAGGAGTTGGTGTCCATTGTGAATAAAAGAGATGAATTGGTTCATCATCTCGATACACAAGAGAGAGCGTAAGTATGATGGATACATATTAATGTATTGTATTTTTGTAGGATTACTTAGGTTTTATCTTTTGCTTTCTCATACAATTTTCAGCATTGAGGATGATGATGAAATAGAGCGCGATTTGTCTCGTGCTGGATTAGCTCAACGAAACAAAAATTGTGTTGTGCAATGAGAAGTTTATTATTTATCGTGTTCGACACTATTTTGAAGGTAAATTATTTTACATTATATATTATAAAAGTATTTCAGAAAATGAAGAAAAATCAAGAGTAAAATTAGAATATAATTTATTACTTCTGTGTATAAAATTTTATTCATCCGTTCTTTGGTTTTTGTTATTGTTTTTAAATCTGATAATCAAATCTTTTAAATTAAATTCATATCGAATTAAAATGTTTAAATTATATTAGATCTCTCAGTAAAACAAAATTAAATTTTAAATTTAATTTTGGTTTTTTAAGCAAAGCATTAATATTTTAAGATACACAATTTGTATTGAATTTTTTTGATTTATTGAAATTTTTCCCAAAATGGTCTTTTTTTTTAATATAACGTGCAAAAAAGCACAAATTTCATTTTACAGGCATGACCCATTTTGCTGCAAAGTTGCCAAAGAGCCGACGAAATTAAAGATTGGAGAGTTAAGTATGGTGTTTCATGATCTACAAACAGATTATTTTTAGAAACTCATATTTTTTTTATCGTGCATTATAAATGAATCCATTCGAAATAGATTCATATACTTTATTTTTTGCTTTTACTATAAATATACTAAATTCGTAAAAAAGTTCAAAGAAAAATAAAGAAAAAGGGAATTAAAATATCAACCAACATTAGATAAATATTAATGAGATGCATAAAAGCACTTAATTTCTTATATGCTATCAAGGTAATACAGAATGTCGATTATTTCATAGAGTAAGCATTTTACAGTGTGTTTTAAATGGATAGAATTGTGTGCAAATAGATGAAACAATATGTGTTATCGAGTAAAAAATCATGCAAAACACTTTCACAATTGTTAATAGATATAATAATATGATTTTTCTTTTTTTAGCTAAGAGATAAGACACGTTTATATTTAGTAAAAGTAGAGCGAACGCAAATGCAAGGAATAAATGGAAAGAATGGAAGTTAATAATAAGCATATACCTTCAGGAGATTCAAGAAATAATTCATTACAAAGTTATCAAATATTATACATTACATTATTATTTTGTTCATACAATTCCATATATTCATAATTAATAACTAATTCAGAAATATAAACATAATGCAACTTTCAATTAATAGCGAATGAACTTGAAACATCTGATTTATGTAGAGATTTACTTGTGGCGCCAAGATATTTAATATTGAGAAACCAAAGAATTGTGACAATTATTTTGAATCATTGTTCGCGCGAAAGAAACATTAATAATACATTTGATCGATCATATCGTGTCTCTCTGTGAATATTTTTGATAGCTACTATCGCTCTGGTTAAACAGATTAGTCATAAACATTCGCATACGTAAAAAGCGATTAACAAGTTCCATAATCGATCTAAATCGATTCACGGAGAATAGAGTTATTACAAACGCGCGTTGGAACTATTTCTAGTTTTCGGATTCGTCGTTCTTTTTCATTTGCATATACTCTATTTGTGCCATATATATAACACTGACATTCATTTTACATGCTATTTGTGTGAGAGATTTATAGTGCAGAGGAATACATTGAAGATAAATAATTTTACTGGTTGTGTAACATACTTTTTTAAGGAGACTTAATAAGACTATTTTCATTAGGACTAATTCTCTTTATGTGGTATTTGCATGTAAGATACATTGACTGTAAGTATTTAGAATGAAATGATACGTTATTTTTAAGCATTTTGGTTTGTGAACTATAACATAATGTGTAAAAAAAGTAATTAATATATTGGCTAAATAATATATTGGCTCAACAATTGGCTAACAAAAAATTATGATAAATGTTTATTATGTCTCTAATTTATCTAGTTTTGATGTTGCATGAAAAAATATGTTTCTCGACAATGTGATTGTTCCGGAAAACACGGAAAATTGAATGCAAGATTCACCTATAAAAAGCAATACATAAAACATCGAAAATAAATAAAATTATTTTATGATAGTTTTATAATAAAATAACAAATCCCGATATTCAAGTGTCAAAAAAGTATTAATTTTCAAAAATCGCGATATTTCGCATTTAGTAAAAATTTAAAATTTACATGTTTCATTAAATAAATTTAATGAAAAGGGGCAAAAATTCCAAGTATGAGCGTATGTGGAGATTAAATGTTTTATGTAGTTATGCTAGACAATCACAATGGGTATTGTCGAAATTTTTCGCCAAACAAAGATTTGAGCAACATTGCGAATGTGTTTGTCACATTGTGTCATTTTATCTGTAGACGATTTAGCACAACTTTTGAAAGTTGAGAAAACGTCGTCTTTCTGTTAAATACTCTCTATTCAAATGTACTAACACATATATAAGCAATCAATTTATATAATTATTTCTAAAAGCATATGATAATACATATGTCAAGGACATAGCGTGAATGCTCGAGATACCAGAATGATACAATCGGGATAGCGATAACGATCGATTCAATTACATGCAAATGTACATGCATATGTTTTAAGCAGATTATGTAAAATCATCCTCCTGAAAGCGTGTACAATTATCGAAACATATTTAGAGTATATGCAATTAAAGCTTTGAGAAAAATGTTTTCCCTATTGACTATATTTATATATAATAGTTCAGTTATATATGTATACAACTAAACTATCACATCATAATATCTTAAACGATTTTGTACCTTCATCTTTAATTCTTGTAATTTTTTTAATTCTCGCAAGAGACGAATCTCCGTTAAGCTAAAGTCATGTAATATCGATAAGAAAGTCTTTAACGAAAGAAAGAGAGTTTTTGCACAGCAAAAATATTAAGAAACAAGAAATATATCACATTGCGAAGCAATGTGATCTTTGCTCTTGTTATGAGTCGATTATCATGCGATCTCGCTAAAGTCGTATCCTAAAGTCTTGAATAAGGTTGATGTAAGCCAAACTCATATATACTGATCCCAATTGATTTATCCGCCGTTGAATTATAATTTTTCACGGTCGTGTAAACGCAATCAAGGGATTACATCGTCGTTTCCGAATAAACGATTTAGCAATAATTTATTATTCTAGTGCCTATGGATACTCGTATGTTTATAAAACCATAGTACACTGGGTCGATTATAATTTATTTCACCCTGTATTACTACGAGGTAATACTATAATTGTAAAAATAATCGTTCTTGCCAATGCTATAGTCTTGTGGAGAGATGCGCTGTTTTTTATTTTACTTCGCCGATGTTAATTATAATACTGTATGTGAGAGTGCGAGCGAGCGAGAAAAAAAAACGTATCGCGCAACATTCGCCATTAATAAGGAAAGACTTATATAAGGTACCGCAGAAAAAAAAAATAATAAATATGATGTTGATGATACCACGATCGATGTGATACTGCCGTTTTATTTTTATTATAACAATAAAGTTTATATATCTGGAATAATCCTAAGGCTTTTATATTATGACGTAATTTTTTAATGTAAGGAATGTCAAATGATAAGATCTTCTGTCATTTGATGTTTTTTACAATAAGAAATTACGTCAAAATATAAAATGAAAAATACTTTAAATAAGACGGCACACTTGTGAGACGATGAAAATAGATCTAGTCTTAAAAATTAAAAGAAAAAGACGAAATAAATAATTAAGATGCAATTTTATTAACGGATATTTTGCGATGGCAGTGACGTTATGTACACACATCATTACTTGTTAATGCGATATGAATGACTATTTGTCACTTCCGGATTTGATAATCGTGACGTATTTGATTGACTATTTAAATATCGATTGCGATCTGTACACGAAAAGTTACAAATCTACTACACTACACTAACTATAATGATAACAACGATGTATATCTTATCGACTTATTACGTTTCTTTGAAATTTCATAACGAGATGCTTTACCGCAGATAAAATTTATTGAAGATTATAAACTCATCGGATTATATAATGAAATGAGTTTTCTTAAAAAAAAATTATGTTCGAGAACAATAATATTGTACTATCGCTCCGCAATCTCTATCATTAAACTTATCGCGTAACAATCTTAATTAAATAACAAACAATATATTCGCAAAATTATTGCGCTCACTTTCAATTAAAAATTCTTTGACGACTTTGGCATTGATGATCTTCCTCGTTAATATTTAACTAAAGTTTCACACAATAAGTATATCATGGAAATTGCAAACAACAGAGGAGAGGGTATACTTATTGTTTTCCCTTATTTTAATTCAATATAATTTTTCGATAACTATGTAAAAAATTGGCTACGTAGTTCATATTTTTTCAACATAATTTGAAGGAAAGAGACCGGTCTTCCCTTTCAATCTTCCATGCCACCAACCGCCCTCATCTGAAAAAAAATTAATCGATTATAAAATCGTCACTCTTTTTTTTAACATAGTTAGATATTATATAATCTAATCATACAGAATTTTTTAAACTTTGTAATAATAGAAACAAATAACACGAAGGATTAGTTTAGTAAGAAATCACGCACTATACCAATATGTTTATATACTCTTTATATTTCTCTCTTTCTCTTTTTTTATATATTATCGATCAACTTATTGTTTATTATACAACAGTGACATAGAAATCATATCAACTCACGTTCTTTGAGTACTTCTACGATGTCGCCTTCCCTGAGGCCTAGCTCGTCGAGATCTTGCGGCTCGTAATCGTATAAGGCTTTGACTTTTGGCAAGCTCGGTGGTGCAGGTTTCTGGGGAGGCATCTTTCTATTAGCTACCGCGTACGCGATATTATCCTCCTTTCTTCTCACGCGGTCCAGCGTGTCGTTAGTTTGCTTGATGTTCCATTCTTGGGATGTTTGCATTCCTTTATTGTGATGACCGGAAGCGTTATATTCACCGTTGAGGGGAGGTAATTTGAATCTTGTAGGTTCGTGCGGTGGCGGTGGTTCCGTGGGTGGTGGAGGAAATTTGAGCAAACCTTCGAATTGCCCGAAGAAGACTCATATATTTATGCAAGTGAGCTCAATATACAGAATGTAACAGCGATCGTATTAAGTGTTTTTTGGAGAGAATTTCAGATTTTCTTGAAAAATGTCCCATACCAAAATTGTAGGGTTTCGTAAGTGACGTATTATAGAATAGTTCTAGTATGACCTTGAATAGTGTTTTCAAGATCAGATTAGCTTGAAATTCTTAAATGGAAACCCCCATTTTTTATTTTTGTAGCTTATCTCAAGAGCTTTTCAAAATACTATAATGATTTTTTTAGTTACTTTATTCTGACATATTTTGATATAAAATATCTCGTAAAACTACTTTTCGATAATCTTACCATAATACTTTTATGTGCAGAATAATGAGACAAATCAATTGATATAAAGAAAATAATAGTTTTTAAGAAAAAGTATATAATTATTTACAATGTTTTTTTTAATGATTATTAATTTTTTTTAAATCAATTTATTCATCTCATTATTCTCTGCAAAAAAATATTACGGTAAGATTATCGAAAACTAAATATTTTACGAGATATTTTACATCAAAATATATCAGGATATAAAATAACTCAAAAAATATTTAATGAAAAAATATTTCAGTTTTGGAAAGCTCTCGAGATAAGCTACAAGAATATGTAATAAAAAATGGAGGTTTTTATCTAAAAATTTCAAGTCAATCTTTATCCAAAAAATGCCTGATACGGGCATTCTATTACATCCTATATATAAGTAATTTATCAATAATTCTTTTCTAATCACTTGACACTTTCTTAATTTAATGCGCAATTTTTACTCATTTTGTAAAGATTTTTTTTTAAACAATTTTTGCGATCTTACACAATCCATGCAGCTTTTCGCGCATCTTATTTGAAGATATTTTCTTCGACTCGTGCTCGACAAAACTTACCACGTGGTCCAGTATTGGGATTGATAAACATGCCCATCACAGCACTCTGCTTGTTCTGTAGCTTGTTGGGATAGTTTCTCATATCCCTTTGAAGATGTATAGGTTGAATGTTCGGACGATTGGGTGGAATGTTTGGTCTACCGTTTAAAGTCGCTTGTATAGAAGTCGTAGATCTCACGGCTGCTACCGGATAAAGAGGGGGTCTATCTGTCGTGATCGCCTGATGATTTCCAACTGCGATTGAAGTTAAATCGCGCAGCTTCGGTGCTGAACGAATCGATCTCGAAATGTTATCATTGTGCGAACGAGCAAACAACGTCGATCGATCCGGATTAGGCTCTGAAATAGAATATCTAAATCATTACTTGTATCTAAAAATAAGAAATATAGTTAAATATTAATAATTAAATATTAATAATTAATAATATTAATAATTAAATATTAATAATTAGTAATATTATTAATTAAATATTAATAATTAAATATTAACAATTAAATATTAATAATTTCCATGAAACATAAAAACTCACTTGTTGTGTTTGGTAATCCAGGACCGATACTGACGTTGAGAATTTTGCCGGACGCTTTTAAAATCTCCTTATCGCCGTAATCGGTTTGCGTGAATTTTACGTGCCTCGTTCCACCGCCACTCCAACCTTCCTTCTTCACTTTAAATTCCAAGCTGAAAAAGGAATAGATTTATGAATTTTATTTCCAGCATAAAACGCCCTGTGTACATGCGTGCTAATTTATTAATGTACGAAATTTGAAAAACAGCCGTACTCGTTGCTAAATTTAACATTCAAAGGATGACCCATGTCCTCGAGATATTTTTTGCTGAGGACAGATAGGAATTCCGTCTTAAATACCGATTCTAATAAGCTGGCGTAATCCTCCCTCGTATGAATAATTATGAAATTGTCCTGGAATGAAAATTTTTGTCAAAATACATGCGCGATTATTATAGATTAGATTCTTATAGATGAGAGATTAGTGTAAAGAGATATTTACTTGCAGCGTGCTTAGTGACACGTGACTGATCTGATTAAATGCAAGCTTTCTTTTAATAACTTGCACAGATTTACCCTTTTCGGGACCTTTTTTTATCTGCTCTCGGCCGATTAAATAAAGATACTTCCCGGTGAGGATGAGATCTCGTCTGCACATCTGTTGCATAAATTATTTATTAAAAAATATTTGGCTTGCGTTAATCTTAATGCAAATTCCAGTGTACTAATTATTAAGTAGATCTCTTCAAGGTAATATTTTTGTAGAATACAAGATATCTTTAAATGTAAATTAAAGAACGCTCGAGTTGTTCGAGGAAATTGTCGGGACTTTCACCTTGAATCTTCTGTCGTATTTCTTCACGACCTCGGCAAAGATCACTTTTTCCCGTCTTCCGAGCAGACTCATTGTCTGCGACTTGCCCTCCAGCCCTATGTAATCACCCACGAAATTTCTATTCAGACTCGCCCGTCTCCGCTCCTTATGACCGAAGAGTAGATTGGCCGCTTCCTGTTTCTGTTGTTGCTGTCTCTTCCGGGCAAAGTATTTTTTGAAGGCTTTCTGTATGACTCGCGCATACATGTTGTACTTCCGGTCACGAGCTTCCTCCAGCATGAAGAGCTAAGTAGATAGTATTATTCACTCATTATTTATTCGCTGAGCTTAATTTAATACGAAGTGTGTCTTTACTAAGTGTACGAAAAATATTAAAGGTATCTAGATAGCACAAAATATTTATGATAAATATTCATAAATATTTTTTTACTATTTATTTTTTGAAATTTATTTTCTATTCATTTTTGACTATTTATTTTTTGAAATTTATTTTCTATTTATTTTTCCACCATTTATTTTTGACTATATATTTTTTGAAATTTATTTTCTCCTCAATTTTCTATTTATTTTTTGAAATATTATATAAATTTTTTTCTATATATTTTGTAATACATTAAGAGAAGAAATCATAAAAGTTTTATTCAATCTATTATTAAAATATAAACTAAATATATTTTTATAATATTTATATGATAAATAAAAAATAAATATTTATAGTAAATATTTTCTATAAATATCTCTCAATATTTTTATAAATAATATATTTTTATAATATTTATGATAAATCTTTATGATTTATTAAATCTAAGAGCATAAAAATATTTATGAAATCTTTTGATAAATATTTATAAAATATTCAAATAATTATTATAAATATTTCGTACATATTTCATAAATATTGTGCGCTGTCTGGTAGACTAAAAGACACTTACGGTTTCGGGCGCCTTGATGAAAAGCTTCGATCTGCCGAGCTGATATTGCGACCTGTCGATATGAACACTCCCCAATATCCATTCTACGCCCTGTTTCTCTTCACCGGGCCAACGAGGCCAGGTTTCTTTCGTGAGAATCGCATATCTGTGTAGAAACTTGGCGAACGTTCGTCTATAGGCGAAGCCAGCCCTGCGTACTCGAATATTTTCCTTCAGACCTAAATATTCCACCTGGTTTTGCGGAAAATTGCGCGATTACTATTCGCATTTCTGTGTCAATTCATCGCCGCGAGCGTATCGAAGATTCCACGGCTTTGAAATTTTTTAAAAAGCCACAACTCTCGTTGGATTTGCTCGGCTAAAATTGAAACTCTCGCGTAGCCGACCATCTATTTAATTGATTATTATCGATCGCAAGATATAACGTTCGCGTAATACGTTTCCGTTAGAATATCTCTCCGTGGGCGCGCATTTTACTCTAATAAGGTAACTATCATTCTAGCGCAGGCTGTAATGTGAAAACTATGCCGTATTGAGTTTCTCGAACAAAATTTCAGCATTATTATCCGAAGGTGGAGGGAAAAATAATGTTGTCAGCTTTACGTATAATCGCTCTGTCGTAGTTCATATCAAAATATCGTATCATCGAGTTAATTGAGTGGACTCGACTAAGGATGTTTCATTCATTCGTTCTTGCTTTCTCATTTTTCTCAAATTATTGATCATTTTTGTTTCATATTTTTCATAAATATTTACAATCTTATAGATGTTGTCCACGCATGTGATTAATATTTATATATTTAAAATATATAGGGTGTTCAGGTTAATGAAACTTCAGGATCTAGGAAATTTGGAATTTGGAGCAAAAAAGTTCCGATAAATAAACACATGTCCGGAAATGCTTCGTTAAAAAGTTATAGATAATAAACTTTGAAAAATCACTTTTTTTTTGATGATTTTTAAAAATAATTTCAAAACCCTTAATTTTATTTGAAAAAAGTTACATAATAAAAATTTAATGGATAATTAAATACAAATTAAATTACATTAATTTTATTTTATTCTGATAAGACGTTCAAATGAAAATAATAAGAAAATCATTCGATCGTTTGTGTACACACTGCATTCGTAATGTAAACATTGCAAATGTAAACATAAAAATGTTCGTATTAAATTTTCATCATAACTAATTATTTATCGAGAGTTTAATAGCTGTAACATTTTTCCGTATCTACGTTTATAGAAACCTTTTTCTTTCAAATTTAATTTCCTATAAGATCCCGAAGTTTCATTGACCTGGAACATCTTGTAGAATTCTCTCTCTCTCTCTCTCTCTCTCTCTCTCTCTCTCTCTCTAGGTAAATTATTATATACCTGATGCTTGATTCTCAGATGATCCCAATCGCGCGGCTTTTTCGTTTCATTCGGCTTGATGCATCGAATATAATGTGGCGTGCATTTCATCAGTTGACCTACCAAGCGACTGGCTTGATTTCTGATTTTGCTGCCCGCGGTGGTTGGTCTGGACTTGAGAGTTTTCGTTTTACCGGCGTCCCGTGGATAAAGTTCACGCACCAAGGAACTACGAGATATAAACATCATCTTTCTTCATATGTTTTCAGATATATTTATCTTTTACATAATATTATATAACGCATCGAACGATAGTTTCAAACGTTTCGCAGAAAACGAAGTAAATAAAAAAATTAAAAAAAAAGAATAAATTAATATTGGCAAGTTTTTATTGTGTCATGGATTTGATTAAAATCTCTGTGACTTCTGATTATTCGCGACATTTTCCGCACGTAATCCTTGCATAAATAAACGCGCGTGATTAGTAATTAAGAGAAGATTACGTTAATTATTGAGACGTTTATATAACGGCGTAGGAGCCGATGATTTTAAATTAATTTCTTACTTCATATTTATCTGTATTATCGAAAAATGTGGAATAAAACGCGATTGATATCTCGTATCTTTCAGAATTAAGTTCAAAAAGCAAACTTCAATTTTCTTTCATTTTATTATTATTAATATTATTGTATAATATTTATTAATCTCTCGCGTGTAGTCACGCATAATATTTTTTTTTATTAATCTCGTATGTGCTCTCGTTATGAAATATTCAATCAAAGAAAGGAGAAGAAAAAATAGTACAGATTAATTAATAATCGTCAAGTGATAAGTTACGCCAGCTCGTCTAGTCTTTGAAGTAATTTGTCATATATTGTATAATTGACAACTCAGACAGCGCTCAATATCTATAAAATATGTAGAAAATATTTATATAAATATTTGAATATTTTAATATTTGTCAAAAGATTTTATAAATCTAAATATTTTTGTGATCTTAAATTTAACAGATCATAAAGATTTATCATAAAAATATCATAAAAATATCTTATTTATAAAAATATTGAGAAATATTTAGAAAATATTTACTATAAATATTTATTTTCTAATTGCCGTATAAATATTATAAAAATATATTTACTTTACATTTTAATAATATATCAAACAAAGATTTATAGTTTCTTCTTTTAATACATACAAAATATAAATATAAAAATATAAAAAAATATAAAAAATATTGATATAATATTTTGAAAAATAAATAGTAGGAAAATAAATAGAAAATAAATTTCGAAAAAATTAATAATAAAAAATAAATAGTAGGAGAATAAATTTCAAAAAATAAATAGTAAAAATTTATAAATATTTATCATAAACATTGTGTGCTGTCTGGAAGTTAATATAATCGCTTATACTTGGTGCTGGTCTGCATCAATTCGATGAGATCCAAGAAGAGGACGTCTCGGTTCTTATCGCAAAATCCGTCGACAGAGTAGGACACCGCGCCAGCATAATGCAAGATTGCAAAACCATCGCTGATGTCTTGAAAGTGGCCGTGCTGTTTGGCCGCTCCTGCCAGTTTCTGCAAGATTCATAACGATATAATTTGAAGAATATTATCGAGCATAAAAACTATCGTCGTCCGATAAAGAAAAAAAAAAAATGCGCCAAGCATTTCCGAGATAAGTATTTCGTACCTTCTTCAAGTCGATGTCGGCGCCTGTGCTACCGCCGTGTAACGTCGCGCAAACGTCATCTAGTACTAGAAAGAGACCAGGTGGCCTTTTACCTTCGAGAAGTTCTACCACGACGGCGTTATTGAAGTACTCTATCGGCGTCCATTTAATATTCTCGGAAACGTATTCTTCCTGAAAACAAAGAGGAAAACTTCGATTTTATTTAAGGTATGCAAAGATTTCTTTTTTCTTTTTTTACAAGGACAAATAATAAGTTATCGGTCTTTGCTACAATTATTTATCTAATTAAGAAGGCATGTTAATTTATAGATATTTAATTAATGTAAGGGGGAGAGAGAGAGAGACAGAGAGAGAGAGAGAGAGAGAGAAATCGGAAATATAAAAAAATCGAAAAATAAAAAAAATCTGTGACAGATGCTGTCACAGATTGCTCGAGTAATTGAAATTGTCGATCTAACTTTCGTAGAAGGTATGCGCAGGTTGCGGAGGCACGCAAACAAACGCGTTACGTCAAAAATATACGGGCTTAATTGCGTTGCGGCCGGTAACACCGCGTATATATCCCGCCACGTATGAGCGATTTATATCTCGTTTTCTCGAGGCGATAGAAGGGAAAGGCGTAAGTAATAACGCGATTGCCGGGCGCTTTTAAAATCGCTTTCCATTTCAGCTCATTGCCGAAGGTGCAATCGGCGAACTCGCCGGCGAGTTGCACAGCCAGCGAGAGAACTGGTCTCTCTCTCTCTCTCTTTCTCTCTCTCTCTCGTCGTAGCTATTTTAACCCTTTCCCCGGACGTCCTAGACGCTTGTTTCGCAATAATCTGTCTGTCCCGCGTGGACATGTAAAAAATCATTTTTTCTTTTAATAAAAAGAAACAGTGGGTTTTTTTTTCGTTAAAAAATATTTTCTTTTCTTTCATTATTTTTTTTATATATTATTTTATATTATTTTATATATTTTTATACTTTTTATTTTATTTTTATATATTTATATTATTTCATATTATTTTATATATTTTTCATATATTTCTTTATGTATTTTAAATATAATATTATTTTTTTTTTGTTAACAAAATAAAAAAGAAACTAAAGTTATATTCCTTTTTTTTTTATAGTAATTTTAATGGAGATTTTTGCGGCAAACTCAATGATTCGGATAATTTTCAATTAGATGCATAACAAAAATTTGTATTAATTAAAAATAGTGATTACATAAATATGTAGTCAATTGGAATGCGAGCTACGTTTAAAATAATAATGGTTAATTCAAATCTGTCATTCAAAAAGTTAAGAATAATGAAAAATCAATTTGCAATAATCAAAATAAAAAGATATTAAAATATCTGAAAAAAAGGAAAATTTTAAAAAGAAATGAGACTTCTTGTTTTTCAAGTTTTTTTTTTTTTCAATTTACATCTCTATTTCTGCAATAGACGCACAATTATAACGTGTTAAGATCAAAATTAAATATTTTACGAGATATTTTATATTTTATATCAAAATATAAAACATCTCAGATTAAGATATAAAATAAGCTCCGCTTCACGGTCACGCGACTCTTGCGCGATCTTTGCCCCGAAATTAGGTTTACCTCTTGCTCTCAAGTAGAGTAATTTCTCAGCTCGTCTTTGTCCTCACAAACGCGATTCACGGTCAAGTTTTTTTTTTTTTTTCTACTCGGTCTAGTTGCGATCCGATCGCGACACGCCGTCGCGGTAAACCAGAAGTGGCACGATTTTTTTCGTCGTGGCCTTTAGTCGAGTTAACGACTCTTTTTCATGATAGCTCGACCTCTTTATGATGGATGGACACTGTTTCCACCTTGATTGTTCTTCGGAAGACCGCGCTATAATAACGTTACGCCCGGTATTCGATTCCTTTACTCCAGTATTTCGCCATTTAAGGTCTGTCTCCGCGAAGGATTCGCAGACCTTTTTTCGTCAAAGATCCGAGATTCGCGGATATATTTAATATATATTATCAACCCCTTTTCTCTCTCTTTCTCTCTTATAATCATTTATAATGCACGATTTCCGTGTCTGGCAAATAATAGCGGTGGATGGGACGTCAATCAAGCAACTCGAGTGATTGGCGAATGAATGGTGTCCGCAATATGATGGATAATTAATGTATACTAAATTTGGCGCGTATTCACGATTTCTTAGCGTCCTTTCGGAGCAGGTGCTTTCACTTTGCGCGGCCATTATTATCTCTCTCCGCCGCTCTCGTACTGTCCCTCGATAAAAAACTGTTCGATCAATCTCGTCGGGAAATAAGACGTGAATTATTAGACACGATATTAATTATACGCTGTTGAAATGATATCGAGGGTTATTTTTGTTTTTTTTTAAATTAGCATGTCTCGAATAAAAAAAAAAAAAACGAAGACATACCGCGAGCATTTAATTAGACGCGATAATCGCGAATTAGTCGCAACCTGTTGATTGTAATTATTTTGACGTGACGTTTCGGTGATAGATAGGAGTATAAGTAGAGATATAAAAAAACCGTTCTTTTTTTTTTTTGCGAAAAAAAGTTGAAGAAAATTCTTTTTTTATTAAAAAAAGATAAATAATTTTTTATTATTTTTTGAATATAATGTTATTTTTTTTGTCAAAAAAAAAACTAGTTTTATATTCTTAATTTATTTTTCTTTTTAAATAATTTTAATAGATTGATGAGGCTTATGGAAATTATAAAAAAACTCGATATGATTTTGATAATTTTTAATTAGATGCATAACAAAAATTTTTATTAATTAAGAAAAGTAATTACATAAGCCAATTGGAGTGCGAATTACATTCAAAATAATAATGGGTAATTCAAATCGATCATTTAAAAATAATGAAAAATCAGTAATTAAAATGTAAAATGGCGTGGTTTCCTATTCTTTCGCGGACAATCGAAAATTCGATTCGTTTCAGCCGCGAAGCAAAGAGATGCGCGGAGAAAAAAAGAAGTGTAGAGAATCAAGGGAAAGAAAAAACAAAGAGAAACTCGTTCGAAACAAGTTCTTGTCAGATCAAGATCAAGAGTTCAATCCGCGGGCAACAATTGTATCCTCTATTCAGATTTGTTTGTCGCGCTGCCGGTTGACTTTCCACTGACGCCTTTTCACCTCCCGACCCCGCTCACTCCGCTTAGGTTTAAGGACGCCCGACGGATACGCGTTCTGATTTCTGCATAGCCTCGCTTCCTTTTGTATAGGAACGCGTCCAATGAATGCATTGTCGTGCCGGTCCCCGCATCCGTCAAGTCGGCGAGGATGCAGCCCGGATGGATGTCTATGTAAAGGCTCGCGCACGCTCGCCCGTCGAGGTTTCCGGTCAATTTTCTCAAAATTAAATTCCGTTAGAAGCCGCATAGACGGGACAGTAATTAAAAGTAGCTTCTCGTGTAACGAAACGCGCACGTGCGCGCAACGCAAGGATGTGTGAGACCCGTTACGCAATATATTATTCGTCTTATTCTCCATTATTCTGCGATTAGTACAAAACTATTGTCGCACGAATAGAGATAAACGGGTAGTAAAAAAATAGAAATATTGAATAAAAAAACTGTTTTTTACTCCCTTAAAAAATGGATTTTTTTTCCTCATTGATTATTCAGAATTTTCAAAAATTTAGAGCACAAATTTTATTTTGATGCTTATTTATTCACCTTTGATGCATGGATTTGAAAAATGAGCATCGAATTTATTAAAATTGGATATCAGATTCCATGTCATGTGTTATTCTCACTTCTGGTTTTACAAAATAACAAAAATAATAAAAATAACAACGGTTTAATTATGCTTGAGAGAGTTTTTTTTCCAACTTTTATGAAACTTTAAAAATAAAGAAAATCAAAAAATACCATTGAATTATAAAATCAATTATAAAAATCAAAATTAATCTATTTTAAAATATTCCAATTTAATTAATTAAACAAATACGAAGTAGTAATCAGCTCAATCACATCTATTGAAATTAATTACTGATCCAGTAAACAAAATTAATTTAATTCCCATACCATTTTTTGTTAAAAAAAAACTAACACTATTTTTCAAAATTATTAAAAAAAACATTTATTTACCCAAAAATATTTTTTACTTAGTTTCTTATCCTATTTTTAAAAAATTCGGTTTTTTAAATCTTTATTTACAATAAACAGTAATTTTTTGGCTATATATTAAAGAAAGAAAAGTTTGATAGATTAAAAATATCGGATCCTTTGCAAAGTTATTAAAATAAGTTATTAAAATTTTGTATGTCACAATTTTTACAGACATTTGATTCTGGATGTACAATAGTAGCAAAATATTGTCAAAATTAAAAAGAAAACATGTTTCTTACGTTTATACTGTTTGAAAAATAAAAAAAAAATAAATTCGGGTTATACAAAAATTAAAGTATCACAAGATAATATGGATTTTGATGTCTTCGTAAAAGAAAATAGTTGTAATTAATATTTTTCCTAATTTATGGCAAAAACTTTTAATCGTGAATATCCTCTGAAATCAATTGCAAAAAACAATGAAAAACGAATAATTTGCAGAAAGAGGAAAAGAGACAGATAATATTTTTCTACAATTTTTAATAAATAACTTTTAAACGAATTAATGGATATAAATCAAGTTTTGCATAAATATTTATTAGAATTTCCTTAATATATGTGAAAATTTTTATTTCATTGGTAATATTTTTTCTTTGTCAAATTTATCAATAAGTGCTACAATAGACGATTTTTCATAAGAATCAATAGTAACTTCAAATTTAAATAACTTTCAAACCGTTAAGAGAATTGTATTTAGTTTTTGCACAAACATTCAGAAGAAATAGTAGAACATCTATGAAATTTTAATGCTTTTGTTAGTTTCGATATATGTCACATACATCCTTAATGCAGAAATTAAGAAAAGTAGATCGCGCTTTTGATATGCTCTACTTTATCGAAACAAAATTCGATTAATTTCACACACACACACACACATTTACATACGAATATATATGTATTTATGCCAGAATTTTTTTTTATTCAATAAAAATATTAAATAAACATTAAATAAATATTAAATGTCAATATTAAGTGTCATCTCCAAATTATCCTACATTCCAAAAATTCTTCAACTTATACGAAGTGTCTGTTATACGCGTACTACGCGCTCATTTCGAATTAACGTTAATGAGCTAAAAAAGATCGCGACTCACAAACTAATTAGATCAGGAGTCACAAATATCGCTCATGGGAATCGCGCTTCATTGTTGCTGGGAATTACTGGGGTTTGTCGAGAGGGGGAAGGGCGTATAAAAAAACGCAGATAATGGGGAAGATAGATGTGTGTATTCTGGGTTAACGGCGATGAAAATAAGAGAAAGAGAGAAAGAGGGGGTAGCCTCATCTCGATTTCACGAGAGATCACGGCGGATTCTCTTCGTGAGACAGTTAGATGCCAAATGTTAATTCGCGGTCAAACTATTTTGTTGTTCCTTAACGGAATTCCTTCAGAGTAACACGACGAGAATTTTTTTATTATGATCTATATCTTTCGATATGCATAAAGATTAGTTTATCGCAAGACATAAATGTTTCGTGTTGCTTGATTCCGTGACGAGGCATTGCTAAGAATTTTGTTGAGAAAGAAAGATTTTGCCTAAAAAATTTAAGATATAATATATTCTTGTATCTTATATTTTAATAAATTAATAAATATTTTCTCTAGTTTAACAAAATTATTTTAACAAACGCGCCAGTCAATTTGATGATTTTTAAAATTAATCTCAAAACTCTTAATTTACTTGAAAGAAGTAAGAAAATAAATTTGATGGGTAGTTAAATAACAAAAATTAAAATTAAAATTAAAATTAAAATTAAAATTAAAATTAAATTACACTAATTTTATTAAATTTTTATAAGGCGTAAAAAATAAATAAATAACAAAACAAAAGCTATAGCTTTTGAACACCCTGTATATTGACATCGTAAAAACGAAAGAAATTTTGTAATGAGATTACAAAGACGATCTTCAGGCATATATCAATCAGAAAAACGTAATAATAATTGCGTATTATCTTAATCTTCGTTGCTTAACAACAATTTGGGATTAACTGTACTCCTTATCGCGACGTGCATCGGAAACGCAAAAGATGTCATCTTGATATATCCGTGAGGGGTTCAATGGTTCATCGCTGTGTTGCGACAATGTTAACTTATTAGGAGATTTATGCAGCTATATTGCATCATTTATCGCGAGCGAGATAAAGCTAATCTAGAAGCGGCATTCGCAGCGGCGACGATTGGCCTCGTGAAATTGAAGCTTGACCTTTTCTACTTGCAAATACTTTCGCGATGCATCAATTTCTCTTTAAAGCTATGCATTTTAATCCGTTTTTCATTATAATGGAGCAAAATTATTTTTTATCTCTCAGACATGTAAATTTATCTGCCCTAGAATCCTTAGATCCATCCCATCGTGTTTCGATTAAAATAAAAAAATCCATCTCTTTTATCGCAAAATATACTTGATTTTCGCGAGTCACGTGCGTCGCGAGAGGAATTAAAAATCTCCGACGAGGCCAATCAGAAAATCTTCAAGCGCAAAGAGTGGTGGAAGGCGCACGTGGGAAGAGCGAGCGAGCGAGGGGGAGAGAGAGAGAGAGAGAGAGAGAGAGAGAGAGAGAGAGAGAGACAACAATATGGCATCACTTAGCTATTTCATTACCTTCACTCGATCCTTGGCCGCAGTGCAACACGGAGCCGCGACCAAGTCTCATCGTCGAGGAATCGAGTTGTAGATGATACCGATCCTCGGCGCGATCTTCGCGCGCACGCGGACGAATATGGGATCGTGCGTTGCATAATAAGAAGATCGAGTGTTTTCAAATCTGCCTTGCTTGAAGGCTGAGGAAGAATAACGATATCGAGAAGCCGACGATAGACGAGAAATCGACTCTATACGTGCATTCCTACAAGGTGCTGGATTCAAAATCATGCGTTCGTCGTACCTCAGGTACGTTTGTATCGTTCAATGTTTTAGTAAGGACGACTTTAGAGTACAATAATTATTTCTTGCATTTGTGGTATAACGATTTTTTATTGTCGTCATAAAGAAAGATGTAAACAGAAATATATATATATATATATATATATATATATATATATATATATATATATATATTGTTTTAATAGAAAACAATTTTTTTTTTTTTTGAGAAACTAATCAGCTGTTTTTTTCAGATATAATATTTTTATATTTTTATATTTTAATTACTGCAAATTAATTTTTCATTATTTTTAACTATTTAAATGATAGATTTTTTAATTAAGCATTATTATTTTAAATGTGTAGCTTGAATTAGCTATGCAGTTACTATTTTTAATTAATAAGAATTTTTATTATGCATCTAATTGAAAATTTTCCGAATTATAGTGACTTTGATGTAACGTCGCAAAAGTCTTGTCAATCCAATAAAATTACTTTGAAACAAAATAAATTAAAAAATAGAATAAGAATTTTAGTTTCTTTCATTAAAAAAAATTTTTTTAACGAAAATAATATATTTAAATAATATTTTAAATTAATATTATTAAATAATAAATAATAAATAATATTATTAAATAATATTATATTTAGATAGTATATTATATTTTTAAAAAAGCATGAAATAAGAAACATTATTTGTTTCTTTTTAAATGAAAAAAAAAATACGTTATCAATTATATTGAAATCGTTTTTGAACAAAATTATCACACTTAATATTAAACGTGCAAGGCGTTAATAATTTTTAAGGATTTAAATGAAACGATTCTGCAAATAAAACGGATGAGCATGATTTTGATTAATTCGATTAAATAATAATTTCGAGCTTTAATCGAAATTTATTTGCAAAGTCGCGCCTTCAATAATCGCATTATTTATGTCATGAATTTCGCGACAACGATTTCACGCAGTGATCAATTTCAATAGCGGTGATGAATAGGTAAAGAAGACTCGTCGCGTACAATGACGTCCCGATATTCAAGTGGTGACATTCAAATTTTATTGTCGCGATTCTCCTCGCATCACGCTTATAAAAGCGACTTAAATTTGTATAGCTGATGTATAAGGATAGCTTCAGACTCGTTAAGATATAATAAATTGATGGAAAAACAAGTATCGCGATCCAATCTTCGAATCTGAAGGCTGAAACAATCATTGTTGACGCGATTGTAAAATATATACAAGAATTTATTAATTAGAATTTTTTTGTGGAATTATTTTTGGAAATAATTTGTCATTGAAATTTCGAAGAAAGAGAAGAATCGCATGACAATTTCAGCGAATGATATTCGAATAAGATCGTGAGAGGTTTAGGCGTGTGGTCAATATTCATTTATACATAAATACTTCGCAATCGTCAATTTGCGTTGAATTAAATCGCTCGACATCCGCCAATAATCTTCTAATGGAAGTTAATTGCTTTGCGTTGCGAAACGCCATTGTAATCGCAACGCGAACGAAGAACGATCGCAAAGCTGTAATCAAAACAAGCTCGTTAAACGTCACTCCCAATGAATATCGTCTGCGTAAATTTGTGGCAAATATGCTTATCATTTTCTCTCTCTCTCTCTCTCTCTCTCTCTCTTGATTATTTTCAATAAATACGCTTGGATAAGAAAATTAATTAGATAAAATAATCGAAGCGCAACGAATAGCAAATAAGTCACGTGAATAAATTATGACGCGATATTAATTAATGACCATCGCCCCAAACGTTCCTCCCTCAGGTAAGAACGTCGCACTTTGTCTTCACTTTCGATAGAATAAATGAGACTAGAGTACGAGATGACTGTTCGATTCGCGCGCGAGGAAAAAGTGCCGAGTTACATAAAGGGTCAATTAAATGTACTGTGCTCGTTCGTTTCGTGTCCGCTGCGGGACAATCATGATCGATTGCGATCACGTTTTCAACGTGGAGATCATTTCCTTCCTCCGCGACGAACGGAGGAACGAGAGGAAAGGCGCGGCGCTCTGATTGCAGTTTTTTTTCTCTCTCTCTCTTTTTTTTTTTTCAGCGAACAAACGTCACGTAACCCTCTTTTTTTTAATTCAACATCCCGATGTGTAATAATAATTGTCAATTATCGCTATTATATTCTATTTCATCGTTGTTATTTCAAAATTCCTTCTTTTTTCGCTAGAGATATAGAAAACTGTTTTTTTTTTTTTCTAATAGAAAAAAATAGTTAAAAAAAATATTTTTTTAAATTATTTTCTTAAATATATTATTTTTTTGTTAAAAATTTTTTTAATAAAAGAACTAAAATTTTTTAATAAAAGAATTAAAATTCTTATATTTTCCATTTATTTATTTATTTTTTTTTTTTTTTTTGAAAGTAATGGATTGATGAGATTTTTGCGGCAAATAAAACTCGACATAATTCGATTAATATTCAATTAGATAATATAATGTAAAATATATAATATAATAACAATATAATAATATATAATACAATAATATATAAAGTAATAATAATGATTAATTTAAATCTATCATCTAAAAAGTTAAAGATAATTAAAAATCAATTTACAATAATCAAAAATATAAAGATATTATAATATCTGAAAAAAAAATGAATTTTTGTAAGGAAAAACGAGGTTTGTTTTTTTTTTTTAAATTATTTTTTATGAAAAAAAAAAAATCTTTTTTTTATTTACATCCCTACTTGTCGCCTCTCAGGATCTCATGACGCTCTAAGGAGCGGAGAAAACAACGACGACATTGTTTCTTTCTTAAGGAAGGTTTCAAGGATCGGCGAATGATTAATCTAAATGAGAACGCATAACTCGAATAAAAGTCGCCACTCTCTCTCTCTCTCTCTCTCTCTCTCTCTCTCTCTCTCTCTTTGTCTCTTGAAATCGCTAAAGGACACACTCGAACAGCTGGGTCCCGGGAGAAGGGGGAAGGGGGAGGGGCCAGCCTCCGGGCCTTGACCACAAGACTCTCACTTTCCGTTCAGGTGTGAATTTAATTGCCGCATCTCGGCTTTCCTCGTAGCACACCTCGTGGTTCGATGGTTCGGCGAACGATAACGCGCGATCGAGGGATCCTCGCCGAGTATACACTTACGTAAGAATGTAAGCAAGTGCCCGTAAGTGTGGCGTGGGAGTCGACCAGCTCGACATGCAAACCGGCGGCAACGTTTCCTCGAAACTTTCTAAGTTCCGATACGGCGCGATGTAGCTCGCGTTGACCATTGCCATCAGCTTGTCTCGAAAGTCCTTCGAATCGCCGAATCAGTAGCCACAGTCATCGAATATTCAAAATATCGATCATTGTCCCGGGAATCGTCACTCTTATGTCGTCGTAAAAAAAAAAAAAAAGAAAAATATTTCTTTCACAAGCGTCGTTTTATATCTTCTTTTATCGATGCCGGCGAAAGCGAACAACAATGGACAACGCGAAAGGAAAGAGAGAGAGAGAGAGAGAGAGAGAGAGAAAAATTTTCTTTCGTTGCGATGATGATGCTCGCGCGTACGCGATTATGAATACTAATTAATATAGTGAAATCGGCACGCGCCATCTCGTCCTCTCGCGTCTCGATTCCTTTATTTAATGAGCGTGAAACTCCCTTGGATTTATCGTAGACATAATATGGGCGATATTGCGATTACGGACATAATAAATTTTCCATCATGTGAGCGGAATAATATGCCGGCTAATTAAAAATTTGCCGGTATAATATTCAGCGCACGCGGATCGTTGTTCCCGATGTGAAATCTAACGATTACTTTCGTAATAAATATCTACAAGAGACAGCATTGCATGTAGAGATATAAATAGGAAAGAAATGAAATGGTTTTTTTTTTTAGAAAAAACAATTTTTTAATGAAAAAAAAACAACGCTTCTTTTTTTCCCGGATATTTAATATCTTTATTATTGTTCATATCTTTTATTAATATCTTTATTATATTTTTATTAATTTTATTTTTAAAATTTTTCTAATTCTTAAAATTTTTTATTATTTTTAATTTTTTAGATGATAAATTTTAATTAACTATTATTATTTTGAATGTAACTTGCATTCCAATTGGCTATATAGTTATATAATTACTATTTTTAATTAATAAAAATTTTGGTTATGCACCTAATTGAAAATTATCCGAATCATATCAAATTTGATATAATTTGATATAAATTTCATTAAAATTACTTTCCAAAAAAAATAAATTAAAAATATAAAACTTTAGTTTTTTTTTTTAATTACGTTAACAAAAGAAAATATATTTAAAAAAATAACAGAAAAAAAAAACAAAATTTGTTTTTATTAAAAAAAATTGTTTTTTTACATTTGTAATTGCATACCATATAATAGATAAATTCGTGAATGTTTGCGAATACGACGGAGAGAAAAAATATTATTTTTCTTTATTCATCTTACGTTGTACTTCTCAAGCAGTAAATATATTCCTTGTTAAATATCTTTGCGAAATCGATCTGACTATTGATACGAGATAAGTTTACGCGCGGATATATAGCTCGTATCAGTGATTATTTATGCATTCCTGCTTGCATTCGTTCTCTAGTCTCGCGTGTCATACGAATACGAACATACGGAGGCTGCGACAATAAATTCTCCACGTCCTACTTCGCTACCGTTTCATCTTCATTCGCCGCGAGATTTATATACAATCCATAGATTGTATGTTGCCTCTCAAGACGAAGAATCGATTGTAAATTCCCTGTAAATACGCGCGTTCATTTTTATTCTTTTCTTATATACATTATTTCGGAATGGAAAGATTTAACGCGGCATTTCAATTTGATCTCGCGGATACGCGAGGAACGAACGGTCTTTCATTATGTTTGCGTTTTGCAGCGAGAGTTCATTAATCAGAACTGAAAGTGCGACAATGAATAGAGAGATAACTTTACGAATTTCTGCCTTGTCCTATTTCAACGAACAAAGTCACTCTCTGTCATTTATATATCGATACAGGGTGGCTCACAATCTCCGTATAATATTTTAATAGTGTATTCTAGAGGCAAAATGCAGTAAAAGCTCTTAATACAAAAATATTAAGGCTACAATAGTTTTTGAATTATAAGTGATCAAAGTTTGTCAATAATATTGCGTAAATTCGTGTCCGTAACTAAATTTACACACGTGATCTGTCATCTGTTATTGACAGATAAAATAAACAAATTAATTTCCACAAAACTTCCTCGCGCGATCCAAACAAAAAGAAACTTTGTTTCTTAAATGTTGAAAATATTAAATTTATATTTTTAATAAGAAATATAATAATTAATCAACTATTTAAATTGTTATTTAAGAAAATGTTAAATATTTTATGTACAAGTATAGTTTATTAATATCAGCTGATTGCTAATACGTAGTTTTATCTCTATACTATTAAAATATTGTACGGAGATTGTGAGACACCCTGTACATATAGAGCGACATACAAATTCATATCATTTCACTTGCGCAATACGTTGCGATCGATTCAAATCGTCTGTCTTTTTAAATCGAATCGGCAGATTTTTTACAGTAAAAGTTTTTACCGTTAATTAAAGTTAGAAACTTGAAACTCTTTGGTCTTTAAAAATTGCTCAAAGAGATTTTATTCGCACGATATCCGATATTCGAAGAAAATCAACAAACTTTATTCGCTACTTCATGTTTTTTTTTTCAAGGAAATTCTGAAGACGTTCTTTACCGACGATTAAGAGAAACTTTCCCGATTAACGCAAACCGCGCGATTTTGATTATTTTCCGACCACAAGAAATCAAGAAACCTGATCGAGTCTGTAACTTTCTCGAAAATTAAGCATATTTACTCGCACAGCCACTTTGCGTTTTCGCGAAATGCAGGAAATAAAGTAACGATAAATTGCAATTACAAATGTAAATATATCTACGCTCGATAAAAATTGAACGGCAGATTAAATTACGAAGGTATTTGGAAAATCATTAAATATATATATATGTGTGTGTTGAAAAATCTTGATTATTTAACCAGTTGATTTATTTAAATAATATTCTCGGCTCGCATGGATTATGTAAACAGCGTAAGAGGAGAAAATCGATATAGAGATAAAACGCAGTGCAGTGCACCACCGATGACGTCGGCATGAAAAATGTCAAGCGATTCGGTAAGCGCGACTGTCTGGTGAGAATGCCAGAGAGCCGTCGCCTGACAGGTCGTTTGACAGATCGGCTCCACGTGGAGTCACATGCTCCGCTTCGCCCAGCGTTAGCCGAGCACGTTCACCAGGGCAACGATTGCACTTGCACTTTTTAAGAGAACCTGTTCACCGAAGCCGAGGTGGGTCAACCACACCTATCTGGCGACGTGTATCGCCCGAGTAGATCTCGCTCGAGGAGAGAGCGTGCGGGGACTCCCCGTTATACTTTTGCCGAGCGCGAACGGTAACGCGAAATTACGGACATTATGCGAGAGAATTCTACTGTCCTCTTGTATATATATATATATATATATATATATATATATATATATATATAAATCGTCATAATAATATAGCCTATTTCGTGAAACCAGTATTCGTGACAATGCATCCTTTAATAAAATAAAATAAAAATATAAATAAAATATTAGATTTTTATTTAAAACTTGTTACTTAATCGTGTGTAAAACGCGATTTAAAAAGCGATTCAAAAATCTTTTAGAAAAACATTTATATTATCATATATATAATAATATAAAATTAAATTATAATGTAATATAAAATATAATAAAATTATAATTATAATTATAAAATATAATAAAATAAAATTAACTGCTAAAATTAACAATTCAATTAGATTGTTTTAATTATTTGTGACATGGTTTTATTTGATTATTTGGTCGATCCATCTTTAATATGTTCGATAATTATTTCCACTTTTAATTTTCCATAAAAAGCGATATAAAAAGCATTTCGCTGGATCATTCTTTTAATAAATTTCCAATAAGAGACGATATAAAGAGGAGGAGAATAGGAGAAAGTAGTGAACAAAATCGAAAAAGTTTCCAAGCATGAGAATGGAAAAAGTTTTAATTATTATTCGGCTGGCAAACGAATACTTTCACGACGGAGAGAAAAAAAAAAGAGAAGAGAAAATAAGTTTATTCGCTCTTTAAGAGGAACATTGTCTGTATATTACAATCGCAAACTGTCGAATACGAGAAATTGAGCGAATAAATTCGAGAGAATTCCGTCCGATCTTATGTGAAGAAAATTACACAAAGTACCTTCGCGATATTATCGATAATTTGATCGATAGGGCGCGAAAATATGCGATATATACCACAGAATGAGTCATCTTTATTACTTGATGATTCGAAATGCGTTTCCTTTCATTTCCTGCACCGATAGTAGGGTAGAAAGGAGATTTTGCGTTTAGATAAAGCGATGAAACCGCACGCGAAAACAATCGCACGTGGCCTGCCTCGATGAGGTTTCGCAGCACCGCCCGTTTCCAGGTTCACCGTGAAATCTCACGAAAGCGGCCTTTTCCTCGGCCTACTCACGAACTTGCATTTCTCTCAAATGTTTTTCGAAAGATATCTCTGAAAAAAAAAAAAAAAAATTAGTTCGACGACACTAAATTTCCCGGAATTGCCAATTTACCAATTGCATGTCAAACGTCAAACGAGAAGGGAGGGACACTGGACGCAGGTTTTTCACCTCGCTCTCGGCGCAAGGTGAGTGCATTGTTCGAGAAAATAATCTCCCGATCCCGTTCAATTATTGCGCCATCAGAGCGGAGAGCTGGATGCTTATTGGAACGTATCGTCGCGCTAGCGGCGGACAATTATCATTTCGCGGCTAAACTGGTGTGGAATTTATGTCGCAGGAATACGAGATTTCATTCGTTTCAATCTTACAAGCCAATTAGTAGGGCTTACAGCTTGTAATAGTACAGCGATAGTGATATATTTTTGTTACAAAATATAATTTTGTATCCTTGAAGAAGATTTGCGAGATTACAATTTTGATTGTGAGATGATGTTCTTAAATAATTTTGAAAAGAAACAATATTGAGTACAAAATTGTGATACTTTTATTTTTTCTACTTTATCAAAATTATGAAAGATTTCTAAAAATTTGTTATTTTTTTGCCAAACATTCTTTTAATTTTTTTTTATCAATAAGAATCTGAAAATAATTTTTAACATGACGTAGAAATGAAAGTAATTGTTATATTAAATATTAATTGTTATATGTTAGCGTTTTATAAAATTCTTAGCCAGGTTATAAAATATTTCATTTTAAAAATATTATACAGTGCTATTTTAGTTTAAAAAGAATTATTTTATTTTCATAAAAGAAAAAGATTTTTGTTTCTTATTTTAATTGATTTTTTCCACAAAATATATTAAATTTCTTTTATTTTATTTTTTTTTTCATTTTCTGTTTTTCCTTTTATTCTTTTATGGTGATTGTTTTAAATAATGCAGAAAGGTAAAATTTTTTTACTAGGATTAACAATAAGCAAGATTAAAAATTAGATAAGGCCATACCAGCATAAATGAAGAGTATTTTTTAAATCGTGATTTCAGAGGTTTTTGGGCGCTAACTTTCTAAGGAAGCATTTTCTTTATTGGCCCATGTTTATAGGAAATTTTTTTGTTTAAATCTTTTTGTCTTTATATTTTTTAAAAAAGCTTCAATACTAAAGAGAAGATTGCAAGTAGATTAAGACAGTCTCGCAGAGAATTTTTTTAAAATTGTGCTGAAAATTTCTATCGAAAAAAAATTCATTTTCAGCTCGATGTTAGACAAAACAAGCTCAAATTCTCATCATATTCTCATATCGATCTGATTCCGTTTAAGGATCTTCGCCTTAGGTGCGCTCAAAATTAGGAGATCGCGATCGATCTAGAAGCTCACGGACTAGATATCGGGTGGCAAAAGTGTAACGAGTCGATGGAAAGCTACCGAGAAAATTGTAGGATCGCTCGACTCGTTATTCCACGTTGTTCGTCTTTGTACGCATTCTCGCAGCTTACGTAAGGAAAACAAGAGAAATTGTATCATTTTTGTCGCTCGGGCCGGGACCGGAATCGGGTCCGCGCACGTAAAACTTTCACCGCCTTTATTACCAACGGGCCCGTTACGTCGTGTCGGCATCGCCCCGTTATTTTGTCGTGCACGGCTTTTTGGCGGCTGAAGAAAACGCCTCTCGTGAAATCCGTCCGAGGCCTACCCATTCCTATTTCGCGAAAGAATAACGCGCTCTCGCGTAACCACCCCGGGCATGATTACGGAAATTCGGGTCGCCGTCTCGCGCAACGAAACGATTAATCGCACGTTATTAATACTTTCCGGCCTAGCAATTTCAATCGCAGTCACACGCATTGCGCCTTACGTAAGGTTGACCAAGACAGCTGGAAACAGTCCCTTCAATTTCTCTTCGACGGTCGTTTAGTTATCACAATCTTTACAGAAGCAAATGGAGTGTGTAAAAATTATTAAGACGAATAAATTAAAATACTAATGTCTAGCCTAAAAAAAACTCTTTATCATAAAATATATTATAATTATTAAATATATTATAATAAATAGAATATGTTATAGAATTTTAAAGAATCGGATAGAAGCTTGTAAAAAATCGTTTTTCTTTTTTAAATATGAAAAGAAACAAATTGATTTTTTTTATTTTTTAAATATAGGTAATATTATTTATATTTATAATTTTTTATTAATATGATAAAAACTAAATTTTATATTTTTAATTTTTTTTTTTTTTTGAAAGTAATCTTAATGGACTAATAAATTTATAAAGCAAATTATATGAAACTTGATTCGGATAATTTTCAATTAGATGCCTAACAAAAATTTTTATTAATTAAAAATAATAATTACGTAATTATATAATCAATTGGAATGCGAGTTACATTCAAAATAATAATAGTTAATTCAAATCTATCATCGAAAAAGTTAAAAATAATGAAAAATCAGTAATCAAAATATAAAGACATTAAATATCTGGAAAAAAAACAAATTTTAGAAAAAAAAAACGAGACTTGTGTTTTTCCATAAAAAAGTCGTTTTATATATATATATATATATATATATATATATTTTGTTTTTTTGCTATTCATATTTCTAGAATCAGATAAATAATAATGGGAGAAAATCTTTTTGCAGAATGTCGCGGAGGATCAATATCTTCGTGTTGCTTGTCCTGCTCGAGCTGACCACGTCGGCTATGGTCCTGCCGAGGCCGCCCTCGTCGCATCCTAATCGCATCCGTCAGGATCAGGATTTGTCGGCGCGCAAAGCGCTCGAGGGCAAGTCCCTTCACGGCGTCCCCGCGCGAGACGTCAACATAGATAGACCCGAGGATTACAGGTACTTACTCGCTCTTAAAGCGGCCTTCTTTTCAAAGCGCCTCTCTTTTTTTTCATACCGCCGACCGGTATCGATATTATATGCCGCTACGCTCGACGACAATTTTCACTTTCGCTCGCTCGGAATCTTGGAACTAGTTCGAAATAATCCGATGAATAGGCGTCGATTGATCGCAAACTCGTTCCAACTCTCGAGACGATATGATGCCTTGTTGCAAAATATACTTTTAAGAGAGATCGCGTGATATAGATATTTTATTAAAGATCACATTAAAAAATCTCTCTCTTTCGCGTATTGTATCAAGTTTTATCTAACGTATAATGTTGAATTATATTTTATTTAATCTCTTTATTAATAATTATTATTTAATCTCTTTTAATAATTATTATTTTTTTAATAATAATTATTTAATCTTTTTTTTTAATAATAATTATTTAACCTCTTTTTCTAATAATTATTATTTAATTTCTTTTTTTAATAATTATTATTTAATTTCTTTTCTAATAATAATTATTTAATCTCTTTTTTTAATAATTATTATTTAATCTCTTTTCTAATAATTATTATTAAATAGTTATAGTTAATAAATTTCGAAAAGTTAAATTTTTTTTTGATGATTTTTAAAAATAACTTAAAAACTCTTCTTTCATTTGAAAAAAATAACGAAATAAATCTGATGAGTAATTAAATAAGTAGTAATTACATAAGCTAAATTACATAAAAAGAAACTTGAAAAAATCGATGGTCTTTCTAAACATAAAATAAAATGCAAACATAAAAATGTTTTTATTAAATTTTCATTAACTAATTACCTGCAGAGACTTTATTAGCTATAATTTTTTAACGAAGCATTTCCGGACCTATATTAATCGGAATTTTTTCGTTGCAAATTCAATTTTCTCTCTGTATATATATATATATTATTATTATTATTATTACTACTACTGGATGATACCAACGTTTTAATGCGATATTCCATTAGCCATAACGGCGTCTCTTCGGGAAACTCTCTCGACTCACCGCGATTAGGAAATGATATTTGCTCGGTGGCCTCGTGATTCTAAAGCGCTCACAACAAAAGCGGAAAATGCCGCTCGTTCTTTCTCACCGTCAGAAAGCGGCCCAATTAGCGGCGAATGAAAAGCCGTCTTCGTTCGTCGGAGAGCTCGACGAGAAACGTGAGAAACTCGACCGGGAATAATTACTCCCGTGTAATTTCAACGACGGTAGATTTACACGATCGCGATACGCATCTTCGGGGCATCGATACCTGGAGGAGGAGAATTTTGTAAGCAATGTGCCAAGCCTTCGACTGTCTCGATCCTTTTTCTCGCGCGGCCGCAATGATCGCTGCGGTTTAATAAAAAATCGGCGAAGAGGAGAGAAGCGTCTCTGACACCTGCAATGTGAATCGTGAAAATGACGTGACGGATTGCTCGAAAAGCAATTCTCCCGCTCGCGATGTTTATCTCACCGCTAATATCGGATTAGCTTCGATGAGACACTCAAATCCGTTACTCGCGCTATGTATTTACGGGTTCCGCTATATATTTATGTCCGAGAGAGACACTTTTATCGGGCGATTTGGAACACCGGATAGCCGCCGTAATTGTTATGCAGAAAATTCAATTCCCTTTCTCCCTTGCCTTCTCGTAGACTCGTCGAGATCGAGCTGCGAAACGCGGACGAGATGGACGCGGCGAATCTGCAGGGTCTCGTGCACGCGATGCTGAATCAGCAGCAGATCACCAGCGAGCAGTCCCAAATACCCAGCGAACCCGGCTATCCGAATCCCGAGGTGATCCCGCACTCGATCCTCGGGGTGCGCGACATGGGGCTGAGCCCCAACTATCGCCTCGACACCTTCGACGATGACAAACCGGTCCTATTGAGAGCATCGCCGAAGCTACAGAGCCTCGACGAGAAGCTGTACTATTTAAAGAGCGGTCGTCCCAGAGTGTACGTGAACGTTCGCGGACACAGTGGCTCCTTTCGCAAGAAGACGACGACCTTGACGGCGACCCCGAGCGAGGGCGCGGTGGGATATCTTAGGGTGACGAGACCGTTCGAGAGGCAGACCGATTGGAAGATACGGGATAGGAAAGCTCGGCCGCCCAAGAAGTTCGATCGTCGCGTTGACGGGGACGTTTCGTCCAAGGGCCAGGAGGTAGGTAGTAAGACGAATGATGAAGGGACGTTATACGAACGAGCGGACGATCCGTCGACGACGGAGAATTCCATGGTGACGTCTAGCGAACTGCCCAAACAGATACCCGCGCCGCCCAGCAAGATCCGCACGCTGATGGCGCAGACCACACCTGTGCAAAGGTACGCGTTCAGGAGGACGGATATCTTGCCGGGATACGGCTTCGTCGAGGAATAATTTGGGATGAAAACTGGCGCGAAATATCGATTTCTTCGCGAAGAAATGCTCACGCATCTCTCGCGTTTGGAAACTCGGAAGTACAAAAAATTACGACCAAAAAGAACGATTGACGCGGCAGAAAAATTTTATGAAGTGAAGTAATTATGCCCGTATCGCAAGCTTTATAAAGAGCACGGTAAATAAAAGGTCACGTATTTAATCATCATTTAGGTATATCGTAGGGAGGAGTATTCTGAGTAATTCCTTGCAAGAATCAAGTGGCAAACGACATTGATTTAGGAGATATAGGAGATCCAGACAGCATACAATATTTATGATAAATATTCATAAATATTTTTTACTATTTATTTTTTGAAATATTATATAAATATTTTATATATATTTTGTAAACATTGAAAGAAAAAAATCGTAACAATATTATTCGATATATTATTAAAATATGAACTAAATATTTTATATAATATTTATGGTAAGTAAAAAATAAAAATTTAATAGTAACATTTTGTAAGGATTTTTCAATATTTTTAATAAATATTTTTATGATATTTATAATAAATCTTTATGATTTGTTAAATCTAAGATATTTATAAAATATTTATAACATAATAATGCAAAAATATTTATAAAATATTTTGATACATATTTATAAAATATTCAAATAATTATTATAAATATTCTGTATATATATTTTATATATAAATATTGTGTGCTGTCTGGGTAACAAATTAAATTTTCATAGTTTTAATGCCTTTTCTCAGAGTATTATAAAGTAACATTAGAAAAAGTAAAGTTTGTGTACGTTGTGTTTGTTGTTAAAGACATGGAAAAAGTGTTTGTTTACATTTATGAGATACGTACGTGGTGATAGATATTTTGTTATCAATAATTGATTTTGTTTACTTCTCGCAGTTCTTTAACAGCTTTCACCGCGACTACATGAATTTCTGTGAGTCTTGTCTTGAAGAATATTATTTATTCATTGCTAGAATTTATTAAAATTCTAATTTAACCCAACCCAACTACTTGTAAAACTAAAAATAAGTTTGGATTTTTTTCCGGATAGAGACGCAAGGGAAGGGGCTTCTCCCCTCCCCCAGTCCACACGTAAATATTGTGAACGGTTTTCTTCAGTCAAAAAATAACAGATTATTACAGCACAAACTTTAATGTCAAACTTAAATATTGAATATTAAATACTGATTATTGCAGAACAAACTTTAATATCAAACTTAAATTTGAGGTGTGACCTTTTATGCGCATTTACCAAGAGCACTAATAAATAATTACTTTTTCCATTTCTTTCGTCTTTTACGTAGTAATTAAATTAAAACTTATAAATCCGACATTTTCCGAGTGTCACCGAAACCTTGGAAACCTCGATGAGAGTTAGCTGTGATTGCACGAAAAAACATTATCTTGCCTCGGCGAAAATCTATCGTCATTAAATTTGACGAGTCGTCGGCCTTAAGAGTTTAATTTATATACCGGGTATGAGAGACAACTTATGATGTATACATATATAAGAATACTATATATATATATATATATATATATATATATATATATATCATTATTTATACAGATTAATATATATGCTTGTAATAGATATACATATATAATTGTCTAATATAAAATTAAGATAATACAGTATAAATATATTAATTTGCAACGATAAGTGAGAAAGTATTCGCATGCTGATAAAACATTTTTACTTTCTTCTATTCTTTGACAATTGAATTTTTATAAGATATGATGAAACGCTAAATATACTGTAGTGTAAATTAGAAAGAATCGCCTTACCTGCTCTGCCTTTAACGTGAGCTCGATGAAGATCTGCTGTAATTTTTCATTCACGAAATTGATGCAGAACTGCTCGAAGCCATTCTTCTCAAAGATCTCGAAGCCGTATATGTCTAAAATTCCGATCTCGTATCCGTCCGTATTTGTCTCCATAGCGAAATTGACTTTCTGCAAAATCGTCAATTATTCAATTAAGAGAGATCTAAGTAGCTTTTATAAAATTTTACAATAATTTCTTAGATGAAAAAAAAAAAAAAATGTAAAAAAACGTTCGATGTAAAAATGTATACGTCAAATGTATTTTTGTCAAAAAAAAAAAAAAAAAGTCAATTCGCTTTTCTTTTTACGAGAGAAGAGACTTATACGCTCAAATTACTTTTCATAAAAGATCATCTTCCATAAATATTATAATTATTGCTACTGGAAAAAGAAATTGATTTTCGTATTCATCTCCGTCAAATAAAACGCGACGATTAACGAGACGATTTTCTCCGTGTCGCGTGTAGCAAGTGGGAATTGAGTCTTTTGAATGAATCCGTTTCGAGATGAATGTTCCGTCACACCTTAACCAGATAGTCGAAAAGCCTGGCGTAGATATCCTTTGCTAAGGCATCCCTCGTGTAAAGCGCCTGTTCCACATTCAGCGTCACATCCACGCTCTCAGATTGACTCCCCCATTTCGACTCGAATTCTCGAGAAGTCAGCTTGTGCGATAGCTGCTCCGCCGAAATTCCAAAGAGAAAGGCTGGAAACTCGAGAACTGAAAATATATTTATATTTTTTTAATCGAAAATATATTTATATACAATTAAAAAAATATATTTATATACAATTAAAAAAAAAAAAAAAACTGTTGCGGCAGAAATGTAAATATTAATAACGCACATATATCTATATTATTAAAATTAATTTATCTTAGACCAACTGATAAGACACGATAGATTGTAGATAGATTAGTTATGCGACTTTATATATAGATAATGTTAGATATTAATAATATAATAACATTAATAATAGTATTAATAATATAATAGATATGAGTTGTAATTAATGACTGTTTTTTTTATTTCTTGATAGATAGATATCTTACATTGCTTATCGGCTATCTGCGAATAATTGCCGTTCTCAGCAAACTGTATATTTCCCACATGAAGTATCCCAGCTACCAATCTGAATATATCCATCACTTCTGCGTTCTTTATATCCATAACGCTCAACGCTGTAAAAGGTATTATATGATCATTAAATAACAGGTAAGATTTTTTATGTGTTAGAAGAATCGTGAAATGTTAAACAATTAGTCATTTAATCGTATAAAATTTAATTAATAGATTGTGAGATCCCAAACAGCACACAATATTTATAATAAATATTCATAAATATTTTTTACCATTTATTTTTTGAAATATTATATAAATATTTTGTATAATTAAAGGAAGGAATCGTCAAAATTTTATTCGATATATTATTAAAATATAAACTAAATATTTTATATAATAATAAATTGTGGTAAGTAAAAAATAAATATTTTTACTAATATTTTGTAAAGGTTTTTCAATATTTTTATGATATTTATAATAAATCTTTATGATCTGTCAAATGTAAGATCGCAAAAATATTTTGATAAATATGTATATAAAATAATTATTATAAATATTTTGTACAATATTTTATAAATATTGTGTACTATCTGGGATATGATTTAATCATCTTACATACCTTTAAGAGTTTCCTGAAAATCCCGCGCATCGTTCGTGCCATCCACCCTATGATTGCCACCGTAATTCAGATATTGATAATAATCGAGATCCGTTAATCCAAATTCCGCTATAAAATTTCAACGTTTTATTATCATTCTTTTGCACCTAATTTTTTTTTTTTTTTCACCTCAGTTATACTTTTATTCGTCGACTATACCACTCACTTTTCATTTCCTGATTGGCGCCCGTCGCCAGCTGATAAAATATGTGGAAATTTCGCTCGCCGGGATTGTGACAAGTCACCCTCGACTTTTCCAAAAGAAAATTCGAGATCTTGCCACCGTTCGGCTGACCGCCCGCACCGAACTGCATCTCAACGTATTTTCCCTGAAAATGTATAAAGTTTTTTTTATCGCGCTCTCGAAGTAGCGAAATCAAAATTGTAGAAAAAGAGACAGGAAAATTGCGAAAATTAGTATCGATACGTACGAATCTACTACTGTTATTATTTCTCATGGTCTTCGCGTTGCCGAAGGCTTCCAAGAGCGGGTTTGATTCCAGGATCACGTCCTTCACCCTCTGTACCTTTCTGCCGCCACCGCTCACCCTTGCCACATAGGACATTATGTATTTTGCGGCAACCGTTTTTCCAGCGCCAGATTCACCGCTGCGAAGTAAATATTTACAACACATTTGTACAAGTAAGTACAAGTTTCTTAAAGCAATTATTCATGTTTATTCACCACAAGTTTGATAAAAAGCACTGATAATTATTTTTTCGATTTCTTTTTTTTCGTTTTTAATATAGTAATTAAATTAAAACTTGTAAATCCGACACTTATATATAGGGTGTTCCAAGAGGAAAGATTAATATTTTGGGAAGTGAGGGTATCGATCATTTTAAGCAAAAAAATGTTCATATGACGAGTGTCTTATTTCAAAAAAATAAAGAAATAAAAAATAAATAAAAAATAAAAAATGTGTCACTTGAAGAATAAATTAGAAACAGTAGTATCTCTTTCTTATTAGTAATTTTGCAATATTTAAATAGCCTTATCTCGGAAACCATTTGAAATAAGATCTTATATATCAACAAAATATGAAATCTAAATAATTATTATTTCTTTATTATCTTACATAAGACAGTCTTGTTGCAAATATCGTTTACCTTATAATGACGCATTGACTTTCGTTGTCAATCAGCATGTTCCTATACATTTCGTCGGCCAATCCATAGATGTGCGGTGGATTTTCGTACGGCGCCTGAATAAGAATAATAATAATTTTATTACGCGCGCGTAACTCTGTCATTTTAGAAAAATCATGTGACACAAAAGTATTTTTGACACGAGAATGACAGCATTTTTGCACTCACCGCGCCTTGATATATCTCGATCTCCTTCTCTCCGAAGTACGGCATCTGCTTGAACGGATTGACCGACACCAATACGGGTCCAATGCATGTCTGACAGAGAGCAGTTAAGAAGCGAATCATTCGTGGATCGTTTAATTAGATTATCGTGATAGGCGGCCCCGGAATTTGTGCAAATCTTCTACACGTGAGACAGTGACGTTTCTCCGATAGTGCGCGAAATCGAAAAAGATAGAGCAGAAAAAGGATACGAATATGTAATCGTCCATGTATCTCTTCTTGAGATTCTCGATGATGGCATCCTCGTTGATTTTGGGCAAGAGGACCATGTCGTCCACCCCGGAAATTTTGACATTTTGACTCTGCCAGTGATACACCTGAAATCGAATTTTAATTAATTGGATGTGAATTGTAAATTTACTTTGTTGCAAAGTATGGATGGAAATTTTGTTGATTACCAGGGTGTCTATTACTTGCAAAAATATGGAAAACCTGAAATTTTTAAAAAATTCTTTTTTTTTTTATATCTGAAGAAATCAGAGAATTTTTATGGAATTTTATTGGCACTCAGGGAATTAAAAAAAATATTCTCTCTTTGATAATTTTGTTTTTATGCTGCAAGCAGGCAATCCGCCGATAAGCTAATTATGTTAAAATATATTATAAATGCATGTCTATCTTTGTTTATATATTCAATATTTAAAAAAAAAAATATTTATACGTTCAATATTTTAACAAAATATTGAATATGCAGTACATCTTTATTTTAATTTTTAATAAAAAGAAATAGAAACCAAAATTATAAAAATTAAAAATTTTTATCTTAACAAAAGCTACTGAGTTTTTTTTTTTCAAAATGCGTACAAAAAAAAAACAACTAATTGCATCAAAAAATCTTTAAAATATATTTTCTTTACCTGGAATTTTGAACAGAAATACCTGAAAGATCAGGAAATTTTTTTTTTTTACAAGAGTAAACACCCTAGATTACGAGTGAAATGAAACGCGAGGAATTGGGGAACGCCATTCGCAAATCCAATTACAGATTTTCTGTATCGTGAGTATTGCAAGCGTGCTCATTCGTTCTGACATTTCACGGATCGCCCGATTTATCGATCGCTTCCGTTCTTCTTTTAGCAGAGGTTCAATATGCGCTTTTACAACGCCCTTTTACCACAATGTGGCTTATAATAGGCGTTATACTTAAAACATTATTTATATAGCGATTTTTATAAACAGGCTTGACATATTAAAGCAAGACTCGTTGCACTTTAGGCCAGAGATTTCTAAAATTATTTATCCCATAAAGAAGCATAATCCTTATTAAAGTATTTGTACATTTATTAATTTTGAATCAATTCGTAAGAAAAGGTCAAGATTTTCCCCCAAAAAGTCTTCCCATTTTTTTTTTTATCTATTTTATTCAATTTAACAACTTTTGTCCCACCTTCCTTTCTCTCTCTTTCTCTCTTTGTGTGTGATTACGTAAGCGACTTGATCACGCAAATAAGAGACACAGTGCCACGAGTGAGAACTGATCGTTCTACAGAAAGAGTCTAAGAACGGAGATTTGACGTGAATTTGAATGAAAGAGAAAGAAACAAGAACTCTCTGCTAGGGCGTCGGGAAATGTGAGAAAGTCGAAGTCAGCGCATACGGAGACTTCCGGTCGAATGATTCTGTTTCAACGACATCCATATAAAGGAGAATCGAATATATAGTGCAACGTAAGACAATCCTTTCGTGACCTTCCCTCCCTCGACGGGCCATCAATCTTAATTGCATTTTAAACAAGGCGATTTATATAAGCCATCGTAGAAAGTCGGTCAAAGTCAATTAACGGATTAATACAAGCGACGCGTGTATTGATTAACGGTCTTGCAGACTGTCAATTACATAAAGCTGCCTTTTACATATATGTGATGATTTATTTATACATAGCAAAAATAGATCGGCTTACATTTTTAACTTTAGGAAATGTACAAGTAGAAAAAAATGTAGATATATAATTCCTTTTTCCTTTATTCTCTCTGAATATCGTATCTAGAGATGTAAAAAAATCAATTTTTTTTCTTATAGAAAGAAACAATTTAAAAAATTATTTTTTTTTTTTTTTGAAAAAAAAAAATAAATTTTGCTTTTTCATTATTTTTTAAAAATATATTTATTTTTTTTTAATATAGTATTTATTTTTAATATTTTTTTAAATATAATATTTATTTTTAATATTTATTTTTAAATATGATATTTATTTTATTTTTCTTTATACATTCTTTTGTTAACATAATAAAAAAACTAAAGTTTTATATTCTTAATTAATTTTTTGTTTTCAAAAGTAATTATAATAGATTGATAAGACTCATTATATCAAACTTGATATAATTCGATAATTCGGATAATTTTCAATTAAGTGCGTAACAAAAATTTTTATTAATTAAAAATAGTAATTCCATAACTATGTAGCCAATTAGAATGCAAGTTCCATTCAAAAATAATAATAGTTAATTCAAATTTATTATCTAAAAATAATGAAAGATCAATAATCAAAATATGATGATATTAAATATCCAAAAAGAACATATTTTTGGAAAAAAAAAAGAAAAAAAAAATCATGAACAGACAATAACCAACGACAGACTGAAAAAGGAAAAAAAGAATTTCGATCAGTAAAAAGCGAGAACCGCGTTTGCAGAAATCGACAAAATGTGCCCAGATGACCGAGATGAACGGACACGCTTTCCGCTTGTCTCATCATCGCAGTTTCAATGATGGACAAATTTTGTTAGCGACATTCAAGCGGCCAGTCAGGCTCTTCAATCAACGGGGAAGGCTATTGCGGTGTCGATTAATTATGACTGATGGGGCTACTGACCGCGCCATCGATCGCATAACGTTCCCTCTTGTTGTACGACGCGACGCGTGCCGTGCCAGAGAGCAGAGAGAGGCAATGATTTCACGGCTTCCGGCGCAATGAAACTGTCTGTTCGTTCACCGCAGTTCCGCTGCCGCGGCGGCGAGTCGGCGAGATATCGCTCTTGTCGTCACGAATGCCGTGTATTTTCCTCGAAAAGAGTCCTGTCGCGGTGTATCATCTTGATTTTCCACAAAAAAGAGATTTCATCTGTCTATGATATTTTGTATTTCAAAATCGTTATGATTTAAATATTATTATTTTATTATTTCTATTCTGTGCGTGATTCTTTTATTTTATAGAATTTTTTAATTTTCACTCTCGGGGGGATAAATACATTGATGAGGAAATTCGAATTAGACCGAAACTTTAAAATTTCAGGTAGTTATAAAGGACACTAAAAAATAATATTTTGTATTTAAAAATATTTTTTAAAAATTGTTACAATTTAAATTATCATAAATTTCTTTTCTATGTGTTATTCCTTTATTTTATTAGAATGTTTTAATTCAGACTCTCGAGAGGTAAATACATTGATAAGAAAATCGTGTTTGGATCTAAAAGATTGTGTGAAGAATAAGTATGTAGTATTGTACCGAGCGCGATATTATGATATACAGGGTGTCCTAGAATTAAACCGATAAACTTCAAGTGATTATAAAGAACATCAAAACAAATCAATTTTGCAAATAAATCCGTGTGAAATTCGCAAATGAGCCGTTTTGATATTAGAGAATCAAAGACTAAAGGCGGAAAATGTTTGAAAAGAGTTATTTTTTCAAAATTTTATTATTGTAATTAATAGAAATGTATTTACCATGAAATTTTTGTATAAAACATTTTTTGATATCTCGAATAATTTTCGAGATATGTCGAGAAAACGCAGCTCTCATATAAAAGGTGGTTTTATCTCTTAAAATCGTTTTTGAGCCGCAATTGAAAATTTTTATATTCATCTATTTACCTCTCCTACATGTGTGTAAAGTTTCATCAAAATCAGAATTTTCAGATTCGCGAGACTAGGTTTCTCCCTTCTGGGGAATTTGCTCGATTTAATTCTGGGACACTCTGTATATTTCTTTTGACTGAAATGTTGCGTTGCTTCTAATCGATTTTCATTTTATCACACTTTGTTGATCCGTTTAAGCATATTCGTGTGTTAGAGGAAATTTTTCATTGTCAGCCAAATGATAAGACAACATCCTGTTATCAATAAGCCAACCAAAATTGGATAATCGATATGATCACAGAGTGTATCACGAAACATTTATAAATATATTAATACACCAATCTTTTAAATTTAATTTAAACATTGCCTTAGAAATTAAATTTAATTTTGAATCGAATTTAATTTTGATTTCAGATTGACACTTCAAAGTTTATTCGTCAGAAATTTGACAAAGATTTTTCAAGTAAAATCCACGCTGACGAAAGAAAATGCCTCTTCTAACGGAGACTCGAGAGTTGACATGAGAGCGTTAGATCCACTCATTAAAAGCAGTCTCTGAGAAGTAATCTCGTGACTCATGACAGGTGGGGACGTCCGTTGATAGAGAATGATACACCCTGGAATTTTCCCAGAAGGATTATCTCATGGCATTGCGGAATTGCGTTAGAATAAATGCCAACTTGCAATTCCTCGGACAATAAGACGCTATTTCGTGCACGGGAAGGGCTCATCAATCTCTCTCTCTCTCTCTCTCTCTCTCTCTCTCTCTCTCTCTCTCTCTCTCTCTCTCTCTCTCTCTCTCTTTCTCTCGGCCTTGTTACCACTCATCCTTCGAAGCAATTAACAATGCCACGATTATAAGCACGCGATGCAAGGACGCGCTCGTGCGTTATCATCTCGTTAGATTCTATATTTGCGCGTGTCCCTGATAAGGGACGTGTTGGCGTTGCTTAACTCTCTGCGATAACGATCCACCTCTTTTGCAAACGCCGCCGTAAAACGATGATTATTCCGATGGATAGAGATGAAGCCATGACGTTATGTCATCCACTTCTAATTGATTCCAATTGAAACGATCGATCTAATTATATTATCGCGCGATCATTATAGGAAAGGAGATAAGTTTTTTTTTTGCACTCTAGCGTTACTCTAGTGAATATAAAAATCGATCTGTCGCCCCTCGTGATGATTCTTTGAAAAATTTCACACTCTCTTTCCCATCGCACCTTTAAAATAAATCCACTTATCGATCCATGGGGGCGATGGAACGCCAAAGTCCGTAGCAAGTCATTCTAACAGGATGTTCCATTAGATCAGTCGGTGTACGCAATGTGCATAACCGTAAAATTCACGGCGCGCAATAACGGCCATAAAGGTGTTTCCAGGTAGGAGAGAGAAAGGGGGGGCTTCCCGCCGATACGCATACCTTATCGGGGTGGGCTTTAAGATACGTTATTATACACGCATCAGTGACGATTGTTTTACGTCGCTCTGATTTCCCGTAGACGCGATCGTCTATTCAGATAATTGCAATTGAAGAGAATTTTGCTTTATGGATAAAACTGGATGATAACTCGGATAATATCGTTCCACGGAAATTGTCGTGAAAATTAAGAGCAATCGCATCTACAGTAGTTGAGAATGTATCCGGATTGGCTATATCGGATTCCTAAGTATTATAATAAACAAGTAGTATTTTTTGAAAGATAGATTTTTTTTAAATATACCCAGACAGCACGCAATATTTATAAAATATGTACGAGATATTTATAATAATTATTTAAGTATTTTTTTAAATATTTTTGTGATCTTAGATTTGACAGATCATAAAAGTTTATCATAAATATAATAAAAATATTGAGAAATATGTATTTAAAATATTACTATAAATTTATTTTTTACTTAATATATAAATATTTCAGAAAATATTTATATAATAATTATTTAAATATTTTTTAAATATTTTTGTGATCTTAAATTTGACAGATCATAAAGATTTATCATAAATATAATAAAAAGAAATTTATAAAAATATTGAGAAATATGTATTTACAAAATGTTATTATAAATATTTATATAATATTTTAAAAAATAAATAGTAAAAAATATTTTTCATAAATATTATATGCTATCTGGGTATTTATGTAAAATATAAATATTCGAAAATATATCGTAATGGAAAATGTCTTTGTAAAGAGCCTTGGAACTTAACGGAATAATTACGGACGACATACTTAGCTGATGCACTTGCCTAGTTTTATGCTGAGCACGCAGTCGTTTCTTTGACCGTTCAAGCCGAATGAAGAGATCGCCTACGAGATTCTCCCGAGATGTCTACCTCTATTCAGAAAAGTGGGGAAACATCGCGTAGAGGAAAAATAAAAAAGGCGCGAACTAGTTCAACGAACCTATTAAAGTCCGTGGTGAATCATTGTGAGGGGCGCACGTGAGGCAATGCCGTAATCCTGTTTTGTAAATTGATTAAGATGCGATCGGGACACGTGTGTATTGCATCGGGAATCACTGCCTGGCATTTCTCTGACAAATAACACAGCGTCAACTATTATATTATAGAGATAGAGAGAGCAACAAAAATATTTTTTTCCTGTTTTCTATGCCAATGTTCCGCATGTTTCAAAACGTCGAAAGATCTTTATTTACTTTCTTACTTTATTTATTACTTATTTATTTTAGTTATTTTTATAAAAATTCATACGTGTTTAAAATTTTAAGATAGTTTCAATTTTTCAAAAAAATGTCTTTCATTAAAGTCTCCGAGATACCGAAAAATTAAAATTGCAACTCGGGAAATACAAATGGATTTTAAATATTATTTTTTGCATCACTTTTAAAAATATCATTAAAACAACTTTAATATTTCGATAATTTCTGTGAGTGATGCGATTAAGTGGCTCGAAAAATCTGAGGCTTCGATGATTAATAATAAACCTCACACATGGAAACGACCGATCTGTATCAAATACGTCATTGACGTCCATCGACAGTCCTTGTGTGAGATATAATGACGATGACGTTCGACGTAAAATAAGATAATTATCGGTTTTCGATTAATTCCGAGTCGTCTGCGCGATGTCGTCTCCCCGAGTTGACGAAACGGAAAGGTCGCACTTTTTTTTTTTTTAAACGCGAAAACAATCGAGCATCCTCGTTTTAAGAATGTGTTTTCTCCATCACGTGCGATATGTCAAAGCACTTCCTTCTTGCCATTGAGCTGCGAGAAAAGGAATCGTTTCCTGGTCAAGAATCGTGAGACAAAAAACAACAAAGGAAGAGCCCCTTACTTGGTCATTCGTCTTTACAAGATTAATTAATTTTACATAAAAAATTATTTATATATATGATTATATTTTTTCTTCACTCATACACTCTTTGTGAGAATTAATTGACTAATAATATAAACGAAGACGAGATTTTTCTATATAATTATTAGTCTAATTTAATAGATATCGTCGAAGGAAGAGCCTGACAGGGAAAGATTTCTGACGTCATTCGACCACAAGAGAAACTATATTACTCACGATCCAGGAGTCAAAGCGACATGAGACAATCCGAGCTGAGCATTGAAAGTTTACTCCGAGGTAAGGTCGAATATGACAGAAAACATATTTATATTTAGGATTCGCTGGAATTTCCGAGAAGCTCGTTGTAAGGAAACGCGACATTACATAGAGATTTATTACATTACTCACTTTAATGTAATTAAAAAATTCAACTTTTTTATTGTTACTAGACAATTGTATTAAATTTTCTTACACTTAGCTGCACTATTCCATTGTTATATTATTATTATTATTATTATTATTATAGCGAATAACAGCTCAATAATTAATATAAATATTATAAATAATATAATATTAATTAAATAATATAATTAACTTTAATTAATATTAATTAATAATGTAATTAATATTAATTAAATTAAATATTAATTAAATAATATAAATATTATAAAAATTCATGACAAATTCTGTATTACTCATTTAGATAAGACAATATAATATTATTTTAAATACGGGCGCTCTTGGATCGAGGAGAAGATTTTCCTTCTGGAAAGTTAACGGCGCTATTTAATTTTCAATTACCATGTCGTCGCGAAATTGAAGGTCCGCTCGTTGCGTCAAGTGAATCTCTTAACTGTGCTTCAGCCTCCTCGAATCATGTCGTCGACACACGTAACGCACGTGACGCACACACGAGAATGATGATCACTGCCGTATCACTCTAGCTGCGCGGCGAGCACGATGACACACGGACACGCGCCCGATGTCGACGGCTTCGTAGTCCGTCGTGGACTGAACCGAATGTCCGACCCGACTTGACTTGACTGCGGTGAGTCACGGAGAGTGCCGGTAGGTAAGGTATCAGCTAGAAGCACAGTTCTCTTCACCCGCCTTTATAGGAACTGTCAAACGTCAAAGCGATCGCATCGGTATCGCATTGAGTCCGCGATATTCTGGCCATCTCCGGATCCTTTACTATTTTTCCTCTTTTATCGCATATTTAGGGTGTTGCAGAATTAGATCTAGAAACTTCAGGTGGTTGTAAAGGAGGAGTTTTTGAGAGCCTTTAAAATCATCTGAAGATTGCCGGTCTAATTTCAAGACGCTCTGTATAAATAATTTTTAAATAATTTTATACTCTTTACACATACATCTACTACAGAGTAAAAGTCTAATTTTTTAATATGCCAAAATAGTGCATTTGCTATTTCTTGATAAGAAATCTTGGTAATTCTGTTACAATTAAATATAAATTTTTATAATAAAAAGAAGCTTGAAGAAGTTTTATTTGAGATGACATAAGACAGATGTTTTTATGACAGCAAAGTGTGCTTCTCCACTTTAATGAAAATAAACATTGATATCTATCATCTAATGTAAATATCAAACTTAATTATAACAGAATTATCAACATTTTTACACGAAAAATCAAACAATAGCAAATACATTATTCTTTGCATTAAAAAATGAGATATCTTTCGCAAACAATGCATTTCCAAAATTTTTTTAGAAAAAGAATGATGCTTATTTTTGACAAGAAATATGATAATATTGGTTTGCAATATTTCTATATAAGATATCCTCTCCCTCTATAAAGAAAATGGAATATATTTTTTTAACATACATATTTTTGAGATTTATATACAGGGTGTCTGGCGTCAATCGCATCACCCGTCGTATGCAGGTAGAGCAGATAAAACTGAGGAGAAAAGTCCTGTACCATTTTGTTCTATAACGCTTAATAAGAGAATTATTATTGAGTAAAGTCTAGCCAATCATCGTCGATCTTTAGCCGGGCGCACGTCAGTGAGGCGCTGTAAACAGCTGAGCGTTCACGCACACATGCCAGGCGTGCGGCTCATTGACGTGCGTCCAGCTAAATATCGGCGTTGAATTGCCAGACTTCACTCAATAATAACTCTTTTATTAAGCGTTATCGAAAAAAATGGTACAGGACTTTTCTTCTCAGTTTTATTTGCTCTATCTGCACACGATGGGTAATGCGATTGACGCCGGACACCCTGTATATCTCACGTGTGTGTGAAAAGAAAAGGATGTAAAACTTCATTTATATTTAATCTATCACACACACACACACACACACACAGTGTCGTGTAGAGACACTTATTTAAGGGGAAATCGGCATAGATCGAAGTGAAAGTTAATTCGATACTTATTTTGAGTTTGAGTATACATATCATGATAATCGTAAGACCGCTACAACGATCGTGTCTCGACGTTAGTTCTTATGTTAGCGAAACATCGTAGCGCTCTCCTTTCACGGACAGGCGTAGTCACCGTGTCGCGTTTTCTTGCGCCAGGTTTGCATCGATTCAAGGCCGCGGTTAATTCACTTTCCATGGATGAACTCGTCCCAGTTTTGCGGGATACGGTCTCCTAATCTCCATGATGTAATTATAACCGATGCGGCTATTTATTTATTGAACATGAATACTTCCAGGATTGGGTAAATAATTTTTGTTTTTTGTTTTTTAACTAAATTAAGTTTAAAAGTTTGATGAGCCAGAAGTTAACTTAAGTTTACATTAAAAAATTACTTAAATTACAAAAATTAACTTAGTTAAAGTAAAATTAAAAACTTATTAAAAAGTTAAATATTAATTATTCAAAACTATATGTTTTTGACATAATTAATCTTTTAATTGTACATTTTAAACTAAACTTTATAAATTTGGGTAACATGATAAATTTAAATTATTTTTAAATTAATAAATTTTATTTATTTATCATTTATTAACTTTTTAACTTTTAAATTTTTTAATTAGTTTACCCAACCCTTATTTAAACGATCAAGTGATCTTAATGTTTCGTTTCTTTTTTTTTTTTTATTAATTTTTTGCTCAATTTTCGTCAAGGAAAGCTCGATATTATCTAGGCATACATTTGGTACAAATGATGAAAGAAAAATGGGAGTGGACAGATTGACTCTAGAGAAGAATTTGTGATGATATACGTGGTGAATCATGATTATTATATCCGCGCATTAATATATGTATATTCACTTGTGACACTATATATATCGACGAAATGATATCTTCGCTTTTAAATTACACGAGTGACTAACAATAAGTGAGACGTTATTGCGACTTTTTTTATCATCACCGATTAGATTATTTCGCTATCAACTCTAGTATCTTTGTCGATACTATTACTTACTCATATTTTAGTAAATATTTAAGTAACCATTAGCGATAGGCTACACAGCAGATAAATTTTTTTATGCAACACATACCTGTTATCTATGATTTGCGTTTTATCTATACTCGAGAAAGTAATCTCAAAAGTTTTAATATATGCAAGAATAAATGCCAGTCGAATTTTTACAAATAATATAGATTAAAGTGAAAGAGAGAAAGAAAGAGAGAGTTTTATAAAGCTCTAAATGGTACTTTATTACATGTCTCGTTTCGCTCCTTTGCAATGAAATGTCTCGTTTATTCATGCATGCGATACAAAATTTCAAGGATTAACAGACCAGAAGAAGAAAAAAAAAAAAGACGCATCCCCACATACGACTTCGATTGTTCGCTACAATTTGCAAGCGTACAAAAAGTGTACATACGAATAGAGATTGTAGAAAGATTATCATCGTTATGTCATTTTTGATTAGCGCAGAGCTCCATTCTCGTCGTCGTCGCGTCGGCCATTTTTTTTCTTTTTCTTTTTTTTTTTTTAATTAACATCGCATTTACAATCACCGTCTCACGATTTGTACACAACAGTAGTATATATTTAGCCCTCTGTTTTAATTATATCCTTATCCGCGCACGCGCGTATAAAGGTCCATTAAAATTCACTTATACGTGTAGCAGCTACAGCGAATATATAAATTTACTTACGTTAATTACATAGTTATCAAATAAATATCTAACGAACTAATTCCGAGGATCTTAAAAATTGAAACTATTAAAAGTAACGGCGGTAGGCTATATGTACTTACATTGAAAGTCTGCGCATCATTGACAGCGCAAAATTAAGTAACAACAATTGACGTGTAAGCCGTATTTAGGATCGAGTACAATCAATCAGTGATTATGTACACCAAAAAAAATATCGAGAATTTTATCGATCTGACAAAAGAAAAAAATTTGCAATTTTTCTGACATTCATGCGAAAAGCTAGGCTAGAGATGTAAAAAAATTGTTTTCTTCTAATAAAAATAATAAGTCTAATAATTGAAAAAATATATTTTTTTATTAAAAAAAAAGAATCGTTTCTTTTTTCATTATTTTTTTAAATATAGTATTATTTTTTTATATTTTTTTTTTTGTTAACATAATAAAGAAAACTATAATTCTTATAATTCTAATTTATTTTTTTTTAAATAATTTTAATGGATTAATGGGACTTTTAAATTATATCAAACTCGACACGAATAATTTTCAATTGCATAACAAAAATTTTTAATAATTAAAAGTAGTAACTATATAACTATATAGCCAATTAAAATGCGATTACATTTAAAATAATAATAATTAATTCAAATCTATCATCTAAAAAGTTAAAAATAATAAAAAAATCAATTTGCTTTAATCAAAATATAAAGATATTAAATATATTAAAAAAAATTTAAAAAAAAACGAGGCCTGATTTTTTAGAAAAAAAAAATATTTTGTTCTTTTCCATTTACATCTCTACTAAAGACTTTCGTTAAGATCAAAAACGCGATGCGCATTTCTCGCTAATAATATACACAATCTTAAATAAAGAATTATACAGTTGCTTGCAATTTTGTTACAACACATCGCAATACGCTGCAATTGATTTACAATAACAATGAATGGCGGCTTACAATATAATGTCAACTGAGAGAGAGAGAGAGAAAGACAGAGAAAGAGAGAGAGAGAGAGAGAGAGAGAGAGACAGAGAGAGAGAGATAATAGAAAAATCTTATCAATAATACGAATATCATAAAGGGGGGGGAGATATTTTACTTTAAATCTCACATCTGCGCAACTATATGTCGTACAATGTCCTTAAAATATCGTACCTATAATATAGGATTACATATATCTTTTAAAAGAATTTGGAATTTTTCTCCTTTCTTATACGAAAGATTCAACTCAAGGGCAATCTCTACGATCTATCAGCTACTTCGATTTAATTGAAATCTTCGCTGAGCGTTTTTCGAAATTAATTAAATTACAAGTTTTAAGTCGCTGTTATTACTTATATATACATTTGGTATCAAATTCGTCACCAATAATCATACATTACATAAATTGTCATCTAAATTATTCAAGAAACACATTTTTTTTCCGATATATATATATATATCTTTTTGGAACACGTCCCGCATGTATCGTCCAATTGTTGCGCAAACGCCACATGATCCATCAACACACATCACACGCTTTTAATATATTGCCGAGAAGATTTTTTTTTCGATCTTATGTCCAGTTGTGAGAATAACGCGTATCGTCTCTATGATAATTCAATTTTATCGGAAAAGTTTTGAAAAGTGTATCGCGAAGCTACGCCACGACGATCTTAAACTCAATGTTATTCCATCCATTTTGCTCTTACCATAAATTTAGACCGAGTGTCTATTTGCAAATTTTATTCTCTGAACATACTCTCACGATAACAGCGACTTTGCGCGATAATTACAATCAGAGATTCTGTTCCTCAAAGAGTTTTAAGATTGAGATTTGTTCCCAAGAGTATCATATAGTTTGAAATTCAGCTGTACTCTTAAAAATTTTTTTATTACCGAGAGTCGCTGCTAAAAAGTATAACTTTCACGACTTGAAAATTAAGAATTTTCCTTTTTTTTAAATTTCATGTCGATTAAACGATATTTTATTCTTCTGACGCGCGCTTGTCGATTGTATGTATAAACCAGATTAAATTAACAAGTAGCATATGAAATTTCCGCGTTTCACAATCTGAATTCTGCGCGTGTAATCTTTTCGGTCTTATCGTTAGTCTTTTTTATATCGATTAGTCCATCGAGCTGGTATTCTTAATTAATAACTAGAATTACATTATATTGCAATTGACCTCCGTTTATTTATACAGTTAACTTTTATCACCCGGTATCCTCCTGTTCGATAACGAGAAGTTATTTGATCAAATAAAATACAATCCTATACAGGATATATAGAGGGGGATCTTAATCCTTGCATTTCAATTATCCAAATAAAAATATAAATTAAAATATAAATTAATAAAATATAAATTCTAATTAAAATTAATCTCATCGCGGTCAATTTAAGGCGTAGAAGTTTATGAAGTTTCGTCAGTATTTGACAATGCTAAATAAAGATTTTTTGTTTAATTTAAACAACGAACGTGGAAACAGTACGAGATTCCTTAACATGTATCAATGTTTTAGGAAGGCTGAGAAAAATCCGCAGAGTCTCATAAACTTTTACACCTCGCTACTAGCAGTGACATTATGTCCCTCGCACAGTTACCATTCTAATTTCTTAGAATCGTTTGTGCTCGATCGGCTCTTTTTTCATTTATAACACCCTCGAGTCGACGAGAAGAGTCGTTTCAGGACTTATTTTAAAAAATTGTGGATTTATTTATTTCTCACGAACAGGAGATCGCGGCGTAAGATGGATTCATTTATTTAGTTTTTGCTTCATTCTTTTTTCTCTTCCCTCGAGTCCACCCCACTTTCGTTCAGCTTAGAGCGGATTACAAGCGAATCCGATGACACGAAAGAGTGTAAGACAGCGTAGGCACTTTTAGGAAAAAAAAAAGGTCTGATGAGATGAGGCTGCGTGTCCGCTCGAGAATTAAAAGTTCTTTTTATCCTCCGGAATGACTATACAATACTGTAATTAAGAGATTAGAAAGTTACGAATTGCCTTCCTCAAAGATTTTTATTATACTTTTTAGGGTAAAACGCTCGAGCGGACATTCAGTTTACGGTATAAGACGAATCAGGACCTGCTCTTACAAGAGATACATACATGCAAATTGTATTTCGCTGTATAATTCTACAGGGCTTCGGAAAATCACATATCACAATTCCATAAAAAAAAAAGACCAAGAAGATTCTATAAATAAGAGTATAAAATTGAAAATAGCAATTTATTTTAATTCCGCTCTATCTCTATCAATTTATTCGTATTCACGCTATCATGTAAAATGCAATCGCGAAAATTAAAAAATCTTCTACTCTAGAATTCTTTACAATCATCTTTGTTCGTGTGTTAAACGCAATATACGGAGGCAGGTCCTGACAGATCTCTCTTTCATACAAGACATGTCCTTAGATCTTATCAAGAATTTAAATGCTGCGCGATAAAGAGAGTATAAGCATATACTCTCGCGATATAGAATAAGATGACGAGACAATATTAGATTACGCACATCAAGCGCACATCCGAATAAGAAACGAAAAAATCGACAGCGGATAAAATCAGTGGGAAATTTTTTTCAACGTTGCCACCGATGCAATATTTTTGCCACCTTTTTACTCTTTTCGCTTTCGTATTAGAGCTGCACGTATATAGCCTACGATTATCTACGAAACGATTGCTTTTCGTTGACCGTTTAAAATAATCTAAAGTCCCTATAAATACATAATGTCATCTCTCACATTGGAGAGAGCGACCTATATATAATATATTACATATCCGCTTTGTATGTATGTGTTGTGTGCTCTCTACTTTGCGTCTCTCTCTTCAAAATACATCCAAATACTTTTCTTTTGTCTATTATACCGGCGTGATCTTTTCGCGTCTTACATTCACGATGCATGGAGGAAACCTCGCGTCTAGAGAAAGAGAGCACTCTTGTCCTTTTTCACAATAACACGATAGGCCATTCGATAACCAGTATCGCACTAATATCCGTCTGAGATTCTGGAAGGTGTCGCTCGCATGTATCCAATTAAATCAAACTTTTATTACAGTTAAAATTCGTAATGCATTCCTTTAAAGTGACGACACGATTAAAATATTGCAATGTAACGAATACAATATGCAATTACAATTTTATTATAACGAGAAACAGTTTGATTCTATGCCATTTTTAAAATAAATAATTCGTTTAATATTTAAACTTTTATCTCCATAAAGAAAAACTTTTTTAATAAATTTCTAGCAATTATTCAAAAGTTAAAATTCAATATTTAAATGTAATCTACATATTGATACTTATTTTTCTCATATTTTTGTTAATCAAATAATAACATCTCTCTATTACAGAGCGACATATTTTTGCAATTATTATTATTTCATAATACTGACTGAATTCATTAATATCTGCATTTATGTAGATCCTACTGAATCCTATCGAAATAGCAAGTGAGTTAGCAGTGATTTATATTACAGTCGAATCTATGAGAAGTCAAGGGAATTTGGTGAAATGAAAATAAACTCGGAAATAATATGATCGAAAAGCATAAAAAAATTAAATCATATAGATAAACATAATTCTATACATTCTGTTTACGATTACATACAGGTTTTTTTTTTGTACAATTAGCTTTTGTTTTCTTTTTTACAAAATTCTGATTTTTCGTCTCGTCTCGAATCGAATGGAATATGTTTATCGGGCGTCAAAGTTGCGTTCCGTTTAATCTCTTCGACACGATGCTTTTTATTTTTCCTTCTCGTTCCGGTCTACCTTCTTAGCCTTACGGTAACACTCAATCTTTTCGGGTCGAAGCACTCACTCGTTCGTGCGACCAAGCTGCGACGCGACGACGCGCAATGGAGAGGGGGAGAGGGTGGAGAGGGAAGAGAGAAAAGGCGCACATTTTTTTTTTCCGCGACTAAGCCGTAAATCTCTCAGTCACGAGTCACGTTCGCGACTTGGCACTGAAGGGAGAGATAGATAGATAGATAGAGAGAGAGAGAGAGAGAGAGAGAGAGAGAGAGAGAGAGAAAGAGGGAGAGAGAGAGAGCTATGCGACGACGTAGGACGACCTCGGCCCGGTCATCTTGTCGCATCAGAATAGGCCGAGCTTGGTCCGCAGGAACTCCTTAATCGGAACGTAATATTGGCTCCTTAAGGCCACCATTTCTGGCGTTTTACGCAGGCTATTGAACAGCGTAGTGTCCGTCTCAAACACCAAAACCGTCACGATAAACAGCACTGTGATCGTGAGCATGAATGCCGGTATAAAGAGCCTGATCACGTGCAGGCTCTTGTGTCTGAGTTTAGCGCCCGCCGCGCGCCGAACGTCCTGGTGATGTTGCTGCTGATGGTACTGCTGTTGTTGGAGACAGAGCTTGGAGTTCTGTAGCTTCTGCATCTTCGGTACGGGCGTGACCGAGCGGCTGTATGGCTTGCCGGACGCGTCCAGCAGCTGGCTCTCCGACGACGAGTGGTCGAAGGAGTCCCTGAAGTAATAATCGTTCGCCTCGCCCTCATGCTGACCGACTGTAACAGAAAGGATGCGATCGATGCTATTGAATGGTTGCGTGAGTGAACGTTGTTGCGTAAGGGACGTTACAGGTGCGGTTTTGCTCCGAGATATATTAAAACCGCGTTCATCAGGCTGACGCGAGATTTTTCGCGATACATAATTAATTCTGTGTACGTGTACATATGTGCAATAATTTTTCATTTATTTTATTGCGATTTCATTGAAAAAAAAAAAAATGATACAAAAACATTTTATATCACGAGCGATAGCACTCTTAGATAAAAATTAAATCGCGACGTAAGAATATAAATTGTCAATTTCCACAAACAGAGGAAATCGAACAGCTGACTGTTTGACATAAACACACATATATGCGTGCACTCTCATAATCATCCCGTAGTGAGATTTATATTAGATATTTGATACGATCATCGTTCTTGTCGATAAACGATTTGACTGTATAGGATTAATAGAGATTTTTGCTAGAATTTTGTACAATTTAATCGAAAGTGGCCGGTTGTTTGATAGCCAATCGACAAACAACGATTCGCAAAATATCTCGCGGATCTATTATAGGGGCTATTATATTATTGTCGACTTTTATTAAACATAACAGGCGCAAGCCCATGCAGATCGCAGTGTCGGAAGCGTAACATAAAGGAAGACAAAAAGCAGGATCCAACAACGACGTACACGCAAGGTATAAAGAAAGGAGATAGATATTGAGCAAACTGAGACAGAGAGAATAAATAAAAAGAGGAAATAAAGAGGAAATAAAAAACGTTCTCTTTCATCGTCCTGGGATCTCTCGGGGCGCTCTTACCTCCTGCCTTCTGTCGATCGAATCCGTTCGACAGAACTGACCTGATGGCCAGATTCGCGCAACCGTTGGCGGTCTTCGTCGTCGTCGTCGTCGATCCGTCGAGCTCGCTTACCTCTACGCGCGTTTTTTTACCGTCGCGTGCGGGACTCTTTTTGATCGGGATGCGTCCGTTGGCGCTCGCCGGCGACTTGGAGCTCTTGATTATCAGCGCGGTCGATCGCACCACCTTCGGGCTCCGCTCGTTAACTAGGGCGTTAATGCGCTGTCGCACGACGTGCTCGATGTCGCGACCCGCCAGCTCCTCCGAGCCTATCACTATTTTCTGACTGTACAACGGTTGCGGTCGGTTCAGCGTGCTCTTGGGAAATTTCAGTTTGGCTTTCGCACGGTTTGTGATGGTGGTGTTGGAGGTGGTGGTTGTGGTAGTAGTGGTGGTAGTGATGGTAGTAGTAGACGTGTGGGTGGCACTCGCATGCGTATCATTTTCGTCTACGGCTAAAAGAACAGAAAGAAAAGAGGAAAACAAATCAACCGAGGGTCTAAAAAAAGCCAAAGAAGCGGCGGCGATCGTAAAAAAAGGGGGGGGCTGCGCAAAACTTGACTTGTCCGAAATTTAATGAACAATGTAAATGGACGACGATAATTCAATTCACTTGGCCTGGAGTATGACCTCCGCTTTTTATGAAAGAACCAATATATGTCAGCTTCGCAATTTTCTAATCACTTCCTTTGGTATAAAAATTACTTAATCTCGAAGAAGAGCATACGCTGACGAATGCCGTTATTACACTTTATCTCATGCACTAATTTCTAATCTTCTAAGCTATCTCCTCGACGATTCACATTTTATCCGCGATATTATATCTAACTAAAGATACATTTCTCTTTCGCAAGGGTTTGAGGCGAGGCTTCAAATAATAACATAGATCAATGTATTCGCTTTGCGTTAACTCTCGTGTACACATGCGTCGGCGGCGATGGGCCGGGGGAGCTGAACGAGATTAGGAGATCCAACATTTCGAACAGCAGACAGAGAGAACGAGGGAAAGAGGCGGAAAGAGGGAGAGACACGGCCGTCACAAACTAACCGTTGTTTCTCCTGGCGTGAATCTCTTGGTCCTCGGATACGGTCTCCAGAAGGGGCAAGGTATTGTCTGGACAGTAGGGCGAACTGAGGACCCCCGCGCCGCCCTCCAACATCCCGCTGCCGTCCAGGCCCGCGCTGTGACAGCTACGCGGTAGGCTGGAGTATCCTGAAAACGCGTGAAAGGAGAAGAAATAGCTATCGTGCGATATTCGTACCTGAAAATATCGCGTTCATCGACATCAGCAACTCGATCGTTCAACGATTTATTATTGTCCTTTTTCATTTTTATCGCGTTGATGCTGCTGTCGCCGCTGCTGATTTTACCGTGACATTTATTCCACCCCCCTCCCAACCCTCCCCCTCCACCTTCCTCCCCTTCTCAATGGTAAACCTCCTGGTGAACTTCCTACTGATCTTCGTTGGAAAGCGTGTTTATCTTTCGTTTAGCGATCCCAAAATAGAAAATAGTAAAATTACAGGACGATGTAAACAGAGAAAGCTGCTCACGTATTTCGACGAGGTCCTGGCTCGGCGTGCTGGGAGTAGCCGGTACGCTGCTGGCCTTCCTTCTCAGACACGTCGTCTGGCAGCGTTGAATCGGCGGTTCCTCCTTCCGGAGCGGTCCAACCTCTTCCAGGACCTCCCTCTCCGTTCTTCCGGTATACTTGAACTTGTAACCCCAGGAGAAGATGGAACCGCCGCTCACCACCGGCGCGTCCGACGCCCTCGGCAAGCTGAGGATAAATCCATTTGTTGCGTTAAATAATTCTCTAATACTCTAGATTGATAGAAAAATATAAAATAATGTACGCCGTGCTTGGTAATTTTAAAAACCGAGTTTTTTAAAATTGGAATGAGAAACTTTGATATTTAATAGATATAGAAAAGATTTTAGCATAAATATATATATATATATATATTCGTATGTAGATGTGTGTGTATGAAATTAATCGAATTTCGTTTCGATAAAATAGAGCATATCAAGATTGCAAGCTACTTTTCTTAATCTGTGCATTAAAAAAAATCGTGAGATATAAAAAATTTTGATAATTTATTTTAATAACTTTATAAAGGATCCATGTGCGACGATCTACTAAACTTTTCTTTCTTTAATATATAAGCAAAAAATTATTATTTCTTGTAAATAAAGATTGTAAAAACCGAGTTTTTTTTTTAAATGGGATAAGAAACTATGGAAAAAATATTTTTAGGTAAAAAATTGTTTTTTAGATAATTTTGAAAAATAATGCCAGTTTTCTCCGAACAAAAGATCGTATAGGATTTAAATTAATTAATTTTATTTTCTGGGTCAGTAACCAATGGATGAGCTAATTACTTCGCGTTTGTTTAATCAATTGAATAGGAATATTTTTAAATAGATTAATTTTGATTATAATTCAACAATATTTTTTTGACGTTCTTTATTTTTAAAGTTTCATAAAAGTTAGAAGAAAACTCTCTCAAGCATAGCTAAAGTGATGTTATTTTTATTATTTTGTGGATCAAAAGTGAAAATAATACAGGAATCTGATACCTAATTTTAATAAATTTAATTTTTCCAAGCCGTGCATCAAAAGTTAATAAATAAGCAACAAAATTAGATTTTTGCCATAAATTTTTGAAAATGGACATTCTGAGTAATTAATGGGGTGAAAAATCCATTTTTAAGGAAGTGAAAAACAGTTTTTCATCCAAGGCTTCTGTCTTTTTACTTTACCTCTTTAATTTCTAATCGTATATACTCGCAGCAATTCCGCTTAATAAGCATTTCCGCCATCCATCGGAGCTCGCGGTTCGAAGGAAACATAAAATTTGGCCGCGGCGATAAACCGTGCACGTAACTGCCAGCGATATTTTTCACGAAACGAAATGCATCTTTTACACATCCGAGAGCCACTTTTACGATCCAATTACTTATCTCGGAAAATTTTGGAATAGTTGCACGTACAGCGAAAGGCGCGCTTATTCGCCCGCAAAAATATTTCGCAAACTTAACATTAAAAATTAAACACCTGCAAATGATTAAACTTTAACGCGAAGGAAAGGATCTTATCCTCGGTGTTAAAAAAATCTGTCGTTAAAAAAATTTCACGCAAAAGAGTCGGGAAAATCAACTTAGATAAGAAACTAATACGTGCACTTACGTAAAAAATAGCATCTGTTCAATGGCGCATCTCCACACGTGACGACAATTTGTTGCTGTGGGACACTTGAATCCAACAAGATGCTTTTTCTGCAAATTGCAAAAATATGAAGACGCTCGAAAAATATCTTTTATATTTTCGGAAAATCGTTTTACATTTTCCTCAATAGAATATAAATTTAAAATCGATTTCTCGTCTTTGGTAAATAGAAATAAAATCGATTTTCCGTCTCTATTCAATAATATATATTTCGTTAGCTTTTTAAAATATTAAACTTTATATTAAAAAAATTTTTTTAATTTTATATAAATTAAATTTCGAATTAAAATTCAATAAGTCGCTCTCTCACCTTCGTCCTTACGTCCTGAGCGGGCATACAGAGAAATAATAGGATTACTTAATTTTTAATTATTAAAGTATCTGACGTCACATGTGCTTATCGCACGCACATGCTGCACGCGAGCGAAACATGCACGAATAAGAACGCGCATTTTTACGTACAACATAGTACTATATAATGCTCCTAATCAAGAATCGTAAATAAAATAATCTTTTTTCAAGATTCAAACACATTTCTTTGTTTTCAAGTTACACATGCAACATACTGTCAAGAGAGTATCCAGTTTATTTAAATATTTATTATGCTTAAATAAATAAGTAAAAAATGAGAGCTTTTTTCACTTTACTTATTTATTCATATTGTCAGTTCCTTAATAATAAACAAGAATGTAAATATAAATTAAAGTAAACAGGATACCATAATCTCGCATTATCGCGTAATTATTTAAAATCTTTTAATTTTATTTCAAGAGAATTTAAATTTACTTTCTTTTCTTAATTTCAACCTCCATAATTTTTATCTTATGGTTACTTTCTGATAAATCTAATAATTTTAGTGTTATTTTAATTTTTCTCCTAAATTTTTTTCTTTTTTTGGCAATTTTCTTCAAAACGAAACAAAAACGAACAAATCTCTAAAAGATTATTTTTTCTTATTAGTTAGTTTATCGATCCTCCAGATGCTGTCAAAGTTTTGATATTTAATTTCGGGATACCCTGTATATTTTTGACGATATCTTTGACGTATCTTTTAATTTCATTGATTAAAGCACCGACGTAACAAAATATTTTTCTATAATTGCATTCGTAATAAGTCATCGCGACACTTGACAAGTCATCTCGACCGGCAGTACGCAAATTCGCGTTCGCTTACCTCGTTTATCGTCACATGCACGATAAACATCTTCCCTTCAAAGTTGATCTTTTGAACTTCCGACCAGCGGAAATGTTGTATCTTCCGTGAGTCTTGAAACGTCAGGATCCCGCAGTGGTTAATGCCCAGGTGGAGCTGTGTACCCTTGTCAGGATCCTGTGTATATAAGTGTAATGTGAACATATTTATTAGAAGATAAAATTTCAACGCGTACAGATGATGTGAGTAGAATTTCAAAAATTTAATATTATAAATTTAGTTAATATATTCGGTGATTTAAGGATGTATATACCATATGTCGAACGTTGACAAAAGTTTAGATAAAAATTTCGTAGATTGTTGTATTATTTCTTCCGAGTAGCTGTACAAAACCTGAGCACAATTTTCTTAATAATTTGGAAATTATTTAAATTTAAAGTTTGTATTGATTCTTATGGAAAATCGCGTATTGTAATACTTATTGACAAATTTGACAAGGAAAGAATTGTCAACAAAATAAAAATTTTCATATTTATTAAAGTTTTTTTAATAAATTGAAAATTTATTAAGAAGTTTATTAAAAAAATAAGTAAAAAATATTTATTAAAGTTTTCTTAATAAATTGAAAATTTATTAAATAATTATTATCTATATTATCTATAATTTATTATCTAAATCGACTTTTGCACAAATATTTATTAAAGTTTTCTTAATAAATTGAAAATTTATTAATATATTAATTATATATTAATTAATAAGTAACTGAAAAAAATTTTTTTTGGAGATAGAAACACAGATAAAATATATATAAATTTCATTACCCATTATCTTATTTAATTCTCTCTAGTTGTACTTGTGTGTTTGTTATTAGGATTAATTTTTTCCTCCATAGATCTTTTCTTTTTATTCGTTTCACAATTCATTCATAATCTTGTCGCGAATTGTGGCATTTAATTGTGACATTTAATAATTGTGACATTTAATAATCAACAAGTATCCTCTTGTTCGTTACGCTAAAACAGAAAATGTATAGGCGAGTGATGCTCTTTTTCGAACAGATGAAAACATCGTCGTGTTGTAAAAATGACATTTTCCCTTAAACGGAAGACGATCGCGACTGTATGCACCGCGATTATTTCGAGCGAGAATGTCACTGTCCAGGCAGGAAGTAGAAAACCAATAAACGACAGATGTTACCCGCGCTTCGTCGCGACAAAAATGCAATGAATGCATCTCGACGAATAATAGCGGGATGTTTTTCTCGCGAAGCGATTCGAAACGCGAGATTATTAGTTCGCCGCGAGCCGCAGCTTTATTTGTCAGCAAGTGTTCCGACCGAGATAACGGTTGAAGTTTCAATGGGCGCATCGATCGAACTAAATATATTAATTAAACAAATAGCGTCGGCATTGAAAGATGCGCCGATGACAGAATTGAGGAATCGTTCAGAGTTCTTCCTCTTTACAATATCTTTGCGTAGAAATGATTCTTACGTATCGATATAGACAACAAGTAAGAAATTGTGCAAATTAGAAATTTCCTCATAATTTTATTTCCTTCCCTTTATAATATCAGTAATCTTTTTTTTAGAAAAATTTAAAATTTCATAAAAAATCAACTCATTCGCCAATTCTCATCAAATTCAATACCAATCATTCTTTAATGATATTCTATTCGCGTCAAAATATTTAGCCCGATATCTCAAAATTTGCGGAAGTTAGGGCAACACCTTTCTTTTGAAAAATTCAAAATTTTATAAAAAATAAACCCCTTCTCCGATCCTAGCCAAGTGCAATATCAACCAATCTTTAATGATACTCTATTCATATAAAAAAAAATTTACCCCGTTATCTCAAAATTTACGAAAGTTAGAGCAACTACATCTTCTTTTAGAAAAATTCAAAATTTCATAAAAAAATTAACCCTTCCGCCAATTCTCATCAAATTCAATACCAACTATCCTTTAATGATATTCTATTCGTGTAAAAATATTTAGCCCGATATCTCAAAATTTGCGGAAGTTAGAACAACACCCTTTTTTGAAAAATTCAAAATTTTATAAAAAATAAACCCCTTCTCCGATCCTAGCCAAGTGCAATACCAACCAACCTTTCATGATACTCTATCCATATAAAAAAAATTTAGCCCGTTATCTCAAAATTCACGGAAGTTAGAGCAACGTCCTTTTTGTGCACATACACACACATACGGACATTTTGTAAAAATATATTTTTTCGACGTTTTAGAACACTCTGAACACATTGGCGTCAAAATTTGAAAAAAAAAAAATTTACAAAAACAAAGCTTCCTCTATGAGGAAGCAAAAACAATACGAGATGTCACATAAAGCGTGGATTCTCATAACTTTTACTTACGTTCACTTCTCGATTTCTATTGATTAGGTAGGGATCAGTAACGAGCGAACGAATCTTCAACCGGGGGAGTTGTCAACAGAGTATAATAGACGCGCTCTCGAGGAAATCGCGCGCAGGGATTGTTCCTCGTTTGAATATCAATGAAGGCCCCTTCATATCCCGCGATAATGGAGGAAATGTCAATAATAGAATATTGGCTTTATCTTCGAAAACATTTTCCAACATTTTCTTATCAATTTTGTACGTGATTCTATACAGGGTGTCCTAGAATTAGACGAACAAAAGCTGGTTGTAAAGAGCATCAAAACAAGCCATGTCCGCGAATAAGTCGTCTAGAGAATCGGAGACTAACAAAAGGATACCTCGCGAATCCGAAAACTATGATTTGGAAATTTTGGAAACTTTACACACATGTATTCATTAAATAAATGAATTTAGAAATTTCCAGCAGCCCGAAAACGATTCTAAGAAATAAAGTCACCCTTCATACATAGAAAGGCTTTTTGCTTTCTTCGATATATCTCCAAGATTATTCGAGATATCAAAAAATATTTTACACAAAAGTTTTGTGTATAAAAACACCTCTATTCAATCACATTAAATAAAAATTTTTTAAAATAATTTTTTTCAAAAATTTTTGCCCTTGTTAATCTTTGATTCTAGCACCAAAATGTCAAAATTGGCTTGTTTTGATATTTTTTATAACTACTTAAAAATTATCGATTTAATTCTGGAACATCCTGTATATATTGAAATTAAATGATAAACTGGTGGAAATGAAAATCCACTGTAAATACTCCGGTATTGGCTTACATTTGATAATATCCGTAATCCCGTCTCTGCAATGACGTTTATATAAAAGCGTATTATTCATATTTTGCAGATAAAATAACAATGCAAATAACGCTTATGCGATATTTGTGATAATTATGTATAACGTTATTTTACATGTATTTCTTAAATAATATTTTAGTCATTGTATAATGATAATGTGTGCGTAACGCTATGTAATAACTTAGATATGTGTTTGTAACGAAATGTCACGTGTATCCTGATGAAATGAAAGGGAGAAACCTGCGGATTTATGAAACGGACATAAAGTACGATCGTTCGCCGCGCGAAAAAGATAAACTGGTTATAAACTATTATCGACGTAGGCGAGATGTATGACTTTTATCCGCTACATTCTGTCATGATTTCTCTCGACAAGTTCATCTATCAATCTCAAAACTCGCGATCGCGAGACCTCGTTATTTTTACGATCTCTATTTTCGATAAGAGTGAGACAAACGATATAAACAAACAATAAAAATTCCTCGACAAGTTTCAATAGAATATTTTGATAGGGAGGGGAAGGGGATTGACGGCGTATGTAACGTTATTGTCTTGTTTGTTATCAGTGATACGGCGAAGCTCGAGGGCAACAGCACGAGTCGCTCCGTGTGTCGTCGCATTATCTTTGGAAAAATGGTAATTATTCCAATCAATTATTACAATTTGCGATTAACATTTTATAGACGTGTACTGTCTGTTGACAGCAGAGTCGTGACGAGTAAACAGATAATGCCATTTTCCTGGTCGAGTAAATCGTAGTTTCATGTGATCGCAATGTTTTCGACGTTTATAAATTTTCAAACCTACCTTGCTCGAGGAACGGAACGAATTATTGTCAGGCAGTTTACATTTTGTGTTACAGTTTTAATTTGTAAATTGAAGAAAAATATCTTTTCATTAATCTGGAATAAAATAATAATTCGTGTGTAAAATTAAATAATAATTTTTAAATTTAATAAAAAATAAATTATTATAGATAAAAAAATAATTATTATAGATAATTATAAATAATTGAATAATAATATAATTAAATAATTATATTAAATAATTATATAATTAAATAATTATAAATAATTATTATTTAATAAAATTTATCGCATTTATTAAATCCGATTTTAAATTAAAATTATTATTTAATAAAATTTAATAATAATTTTAATCTAAAATAGGATTTCCTGTTAAATACAAATCAATAGAATACACAATTGCTTCTCGCTGCATAATTTGCAAATCAATTCTTGTTTGTTTGAATTTTCGAAATTTACAATGGACTGGATGACACGTGAACTCCATTAATAAAGAATCGTGCAAGAAGTAACATTGATATATATATACACGTCTCGCCGCTGTCGGTCGAAAAAGTTACGTGCAGGATTTTGTCAAAGGAAAATACATTACGTCATTAATGGATTTAATTGTATTGCCGGAAATAAAGAAGGGCGTCATTAGCGAAAGGGAACGAGGGAATGTGAACTCGCCAGAATTGGTCACGCTTTCAACCCGTTAACAATGCTCAAGTTCGTTCTAGGATATTATTTTTCGTCCTATTACATTATTGTTAGTCCCGATTACTATATATGACACGATATTTCTATTTTTTTCCGGGATCCTTCTTTAAGGATGTATGTGACATATGTCAAAACATTGACAAAAGCATGAAAATTTCGTAGACTATTCTATTATTTTTTCTGAATATCTTTTCTAAAAATCTGAGCAGAATTCTTTGAACGGTTTGGAAATTATTTAAGTTTAAAGTCTTTATTGATTTTTATGGAAAAAATTTGACAAAGCAAAAACATTGCTAAACGAAATACAAATTTTCACTTATATCAAGAAAATAAATATTTGTTCAAAACTTGATTTAGATCCATTTATGCGTTTAAAAATTATTTATTAAAAATTGTAGAAAAATATTCTCTCTCTCTTTGTAAATTACTCGTTCTTTTTTTTTTGTTTCCTGCGATTAATTTCAAGAGATATTCACGATTAAAAGTTTTGTCATAAATTAGAAAAAATATTAATTATAATTATTTTCTTTAGCCATAAAAAATATTATTATGCGATTACATTATTATTTTAATTATAACATATTATTTTGTGATACTTTAATTCATTTTATAATCTAGATTTATTTATTTAATTTTTCAAATATGGGAATTTTTTATTCAAATTTTTCAGTATGGGAAACATTTTTTTTAAATTTTGACAATTTTTTTTTGCTACTATTGTACAACCAAAACATGCTGAAAATATCCTTCGAAAATACCGAGTTTCGCGAGATTCTGCTAGAAACTTTCCGCTAATAGTCTAAGTAGATTGAAATGAAAGTGAATCGAGAAACGAGTTTTCGAATGGAAAATTCTTAGACACCGTTCATTCACTGTCGCTAATAAAACACGTACGAGATAAGGAAAATTACCTTGACCGGATGAGGATCGACCGCGTACGTGTCCAATTGCGAGGCTATCCTAAGGAAATAGTTTTCCGCCTGTTCCGGTGTGAAGCCTTTTAACTGTGCCTGATGTATCTCCATCGCCTTCTCCTCAATCGTCGGTGTCTGCGTCTTCAGCAATTTGTGCTCGGAGATATAATTCCCTTCGTGAATCTCGGGATCGTAATCTCCCAGTTCGCCTGAAACAGTACGGAGAAAGAAAATTTCGCTCCGTTATTTGTAGCCACAGGCAAGATAATGTCGATCGTTAACAAAATTATCAACCGCGCGTTTTCTTCTCTGTTTATCAGTTTTATTTTTATCAATCAAAGTCCTTAAAGGCTGTAATTTTCTAAATCGTAGATTTCCTAAGTCGAGAAACACTGTATGCGTCAATTTCGACGAGGAAATAGACGTTTTACGACCACAATTATCGAGTACACTGACGGTAGATGGCTTGATAAATGAATGCCACTCATCGCGAGTATTATTCAATAGCAACAGAGAGCGGACAATCCGGGATAAATCGTTTCACGACTGAGAAGCGATCGTTGCTTCACCAGAATGTCAAAGACAAATGACGAGAAAAGCGCGAACAAATCTCTTAGGATTATCAAACTTGCGGCAAATTTCTTCCTCTCCTTCAATCGACGAGAGAGCCTGCGTGATAAGAGCTATTCGTTTTATAAGCAAGTAAAAAATTGTGCAAATTAGAAACTTTCTCATAATTTTACTTCCTCCCTTTTAAAATATTAGTAATCTTTTTTTAGAAAAATTCAAAATTTCATAAAAAATGAACTCTTTCATCAATTCTCATTAAATTCAATACCAATCATTCTTTAATGATATTCTATTCATGTAAAAATATTTAGCCCGATATCTCGAAATTTGTGGAAGTCGAAGCATGCACAGACATTTATCGAAAAATTCCAAATTTCATAAAAAATAAAGCCTTTTATCAATTCTCATCAAATTCAATACCAACCATCCTTTAATGATATTCTATTCATATAAAAATATTTAGACCGATATCTCAAAATTTGCGGAAGTTAGGGCAACACCCTTTTCTGAAAAATTCAAAATTTTATGAAAAATAAATCCCTTCATTGATCCTAGTCAAGTGCAATATCAATCGACCTTTAATGATACTCTATTCATATAAAAAAAATTTAGCCCGTTATCTCAAAATTTACGGAAGTTAGAGTAACTACATCTTTTTTTAGAAAAATTCAAAATTTCATAAAAAATTAACCCTTCCACCAATTCTCATCAAATTCAATACCAACTATCCTTTAATGATATTCTATTCGTGTAAAAATATTTAGACCGATATCTCAAAATTTGCGGAAGTTAGGGCAACACCCTTTTTTAAAAAATTCAAAATTTTATAAAAAATAAACCCCTTCTCCGATCCTAGCTAAGTGCAACATCAACCAACCTTTAATGATACTCTATTTATATAAAAAAATTTAACCCGTTATCTCAAAATTTACGGAATTTAGAGCAACCACATCCTTTTTGTGCACACACATACACACATGCGGACATTTTATAAAAATATGTTTTTTCGATGTTTTAGAACATTCTGAACACATTGGCATCAAAACTTGAAAATAAATTTTTTTTTTTATAAAAACAAAACTTCCTCTACAAGGAAGCAAAAAAAGTACGAAAAATCTGCATGAACAGTGGCCTCTCTTATGTAAAGAGAAAGCGCATCGATCCTGTTCGATTATGCAAAATAAAAAGAAATTCTCGCTAAAATGGTTACCGTCAAGGTCAATAAAAAGAAGGGAAGCGAAGAACGAGAGAGCTTTTTTTTGCCATCAGAGTGCGATATGCCGGGGTTCGCGTTGAAAGGTGAACGACCTAAGAATTGATGGTCGACGATCCAAGTTTTAATACAAGGAGTCACGATCGGTGGAGAACCGAATGGATCTCTCAATAATGAAATCGTAAGAGAAGCAAAAGGTTGAATATCTCACTTACGTAAGAGAGAGAGAGAGAGAGATAGAGAGAGAGAGAGAGAGAGAGAGAGAGAGAGAGAGAGAGAGAGCATCGACTCCCGGGAGGTTTACTCTCCAGACTAACTCTTCGATCGCAATCTATAAGATTCTATAAATAGGCTCTCGCATTTATCTCGTTATAAAGCACGAGAGACTAAATTTAACGATAGAAATACGCGTTAGAGGCGATATTAGATTATGGCCGTTTTATCGAAGCTAAACACACGACTCGGTACTGAAACAACTCGTTAACGTGATTAAATCGTTATATAGTCGAACATGAAGTGAAGTAAAACCACGCAATCATACGTTTTACCGGAGCGGCTCTATTCGATCGATAGACGACGATCAAGGGGTAGGGGGTGGGCGATACACGATGACCGTGGATGGGTCACTGGAAAGGAAATCCTGAGTTATGGGATTTCCGAAGTCGAGATAAAGGAATAAATTGAGCGAACGTATGAAATGGAGAGAAGTTGAAGCTACGAGCACCGCGGCCGACAAACGTCATACATTATTTATTGCTCGCGAATCCGATACTAGATATTTATGTGATTGTATTTATCGTTTATCGACAAATTTCTCTTCGCGATTTCATGTTTATATTTATCGCAGTTCTTCTTTAATTAGTAAGAAAATTAATCCTCTCTTGAATTCGCACGTAAAACCTTAATAAGTATCTTTGACAGATGGAAAATAACATCTTTTAGACGCGTTGAAAATAAATAAAAGAAAAGTAAAAAATAAAAAATTGAAAATAAAGGAAATAAATGCAGCAGTTTATTTTTTATAAAATTTTGAATTTTTCAAAAAAAAGGACGTTGTTTTAACTTCCGCAAATTTTGAGATATCGGTCTAAATATTTTTATATGAATTAAATATCATTAAAGGATAGTTGGTATTGAATTTGATGGGAATTGGTGGAAGGGTAAATTTTTTATGAAATTTTGCATTTTTCTAAAAGAAGATGTAATTGCTCTAACTTCCGCAAATTTTGAGATATCGGGCTAAATATATTTTCTACTGAGGTTTTTTTTTTACTGATATCATAAAGAAAAGGAAATAAAATTATGAGGAAGCAATGTGCGAGTTTTTGATTTGCACAATTTTTTACTTGTTTTGTTTCTTGATTGATGAAAAGTTTTTGTCATAAATTAGAAGAAAATATTAATTACAACTACTTTCTTTTAAGAAAATATTAAAAACCATATTATTTTCCGATACCTTAATTCTTTTTATAATCCAGATTTATTTATTTGATTTTTTTAAACATAAGAAATATGTTCTTTTTTTTCTTTTTTAAATTTCGAACAGCTTCTCAAAACATTCTTAAGAGATCAAGAATTGATTGAATGTCATGATTCCTGATACCTCGTTAATTTTCTCTTTCGTCGGCTTTAAGATGGAAAATTAATGAAAGAAAAATCAGAATTAAAAACTTACTTTGGATGATGCAAGCCACCAGTAGAGCTGCCTCGCCAGGAGTGCAACACAAACGCCCGTAAAGGAGGTCCCTCTTGAGCTGCTGGTAAACTTGATACCTGGTGATCTCCTCTTTTAACCGCAGAGGATCGGGCGGGTAGAATTTCACGCGAAAGCAAAGCAAAATCTCGTGCATGTCTGAAACACAGTATATAACCAGTGCAAAAGACCGGACGTATCTTTTTTTTTTTTTTTTTTTTTTTTTTTAATCGATGTCTCCTCGCCTACTCGAATCCGTATAAAGGAAAACGCTCTGGTGCAGCTTCCAGCACACTTCTTAGTGACCTCCCTACATAATTCATGCTCATTGCAAAATATTACTCGTATAATTATAATTTTCGCGCATCATAAAATTCTATGAATACAAACGCATGTTAAATTTATGCCTCCAAGCTGTCATCACACCCTAGCTTGCGTCAAAACGCAATCTAGTGTAATTTTATAATTAATTATAATTAATTAAATTATTCAAATTATAATTATAAAGTTACTAGATTTCGATTAATAAATTTATAATTTATAATAATAACAATAAAAATGATAATAATAATAATAAAATTAAGAAAAATAATAATAAAAAAATAATAATAAAAATGGTAAAAATAATAATAATAATAATTTATAATTTATAAAATAATAAAATAAAATTTATAATTTACAATTAATTATTATTAATTAATTATAATTCTGCCAAGCATTACGTCATAATTATAACATTCGCGACAATCGATTATTTTTCACAGATCAATATGTAAATAAATCTTCTCTTTTTTTGTTCAGAGAATACACATGCGAGCTTTAGCTTGCGCGAATTCGTGTGATTATCCGTGTTATCACGCATCCCGCGAGAAAACGCTGCGAGCGCGCCGCGCTTGGTATCGCGTAAGCATTAACAAGTACAATATTTCATGCTAAACGCGGGGAAATATACGCGAACGCATCGCGATGCAAATCGGTTTTTACACTACGGCGATAATGTAACGTTGCCGTCTGCGTAGTGCAAGGTCGTGATGTCATACGATGCGCTATCACTGCGGCACGTCGCCTTCGATAGGCGACTCTACTCGCTTTGCCGTCCCCGGCCAAGTGCATACGCGAATATGTATGTAAAGTGGAACGAGATTGCATACTTAATCGAGGATGATTTCTCGATTCTATTATCGCCGCGTTAACGCGAAACGTGTGCGCATGGCGCATCTCCAAATTAAACGCCACGGAAATATCGACGTCACCAGATACCGTTCGGTCCGCACGGCGGTATGTGTCAAGATCAACAGGTATACGCGCGACAAAGACGCTCATTCACGGTCCACGAGTACCATTCCTCGATCCGGACTCACACACGGGGATTCGAGTCTATTCAAAAAAATTCCAATTCGTAAAGAAAAATTCCCCCCCCCCATCTAATCCCCCTGCCCGTGCGAGCGCGGGAATATCCTCTTTCCCACGCGAGGATCGATCCTCTAGCCGGGCCGAGATTGTCCGGATCTCTTTTCGAGACGGAAAAAAAAAAAAGGAAAGGAGAGGAAAAACTCTAACGCTTTCGACGTCTGTTCCAGATTGACGAGAATAGGCCAGCGGGTCGCTTGAAACTTTCATGTGACATCGATTCGACTTGTAATTGGGTGCGGGAGGAAAGAAGAGGCACGACGATCGAAGCCTTGGTCACAGCTGTTCGTTGATACCTGCGTTCTACACACACACAGGTAACATTATTATGCGACCGTCGACTGTATAAGATTATAGTTTCTGCGATAGCGAGGGATGCCATTCGACAGAATTGCCCGCGAGCGTAATAAGAGCGTCCGTTGCAACGAACCTTGATTTGTGTCTACTTCCTCGAATTACAAGCATCCGTTGCATCGTTAATTGCGTATCGCTCGACGAACAGGTAGGTAGGTCGAGAATGAAATGACTTCGAGCTATTCGCTTAGCGAGGAAAACGTTTATACCTCGAGAAGGAATAAATTATGGAGAGCGATGAGGTTTTTCCGAAGAAAAAAAAAATTTTGCAAAAAAAAAAAAAATAATACACGGTGTTTCTAAAAAATGCGAAAAATTTTGGAAGATGATCCTTTGTCGAAAATTAAGAGTGAGATGTTTCATGTAAACATATGTATATTCCTATATTCCTTCCTGAGTTACCTCCTTCAAAGAAGAAGGTAAAAATTTGGTTTTTTTTTTTTAATTCTAATTTTGTGTTATTTTGGTTCCATTTTTTTCCAGCATTTACTCTAATTTTTTATTCTAAAATTCAACTTTTCGTAACTCGAAATCTATGTCATTTAGAACGGTGCTGTGCATATTCTATTTTTTCTTTTTCTTTTCTTCAAAATTATTGATTTTATAAAAAAAATAAAAGAAGTAAAAAAGTTTCTAAAGGAATCAAGCTTTCTAACGCATATTTTCAGATAATCACATTCCGATCCGTAAAAAGTTCTAATAAAAAATTGGATAGGGGTTGATCATGAGTTTCATCCCCTTATAACGATACGGGAAGATTAAAAAAATATTAATAGGTATCTCCTTTACCAGTGAAAAATATCCATAAAAATTACTTTTTCTAACTTGTCCAAAATTTGAAAAAAAAAAAAAATTCAATTTTCACCTCTTTTTTTAAAGAAATAATAAATCCTCAGAGAGAAATATAGGAACATATGTTTATATAAAACACCCCCTTAATTTTCGACAAAGAAACATCTAAAATTTTCCGCACTTATTTAGAAACACCCTATATAAACAAAAAGCCTGTCTTTTTCCATTGAAAAATTAAATTCTTTGCGATTTCGAATGATACCAACCTTTCACTTGCTTGATCGCTGTTTTCGCTAGGTCCAACCAATGCTGCAAAAAAAAAAGAGAAAACTATTCGAATATATTATATATAACATAGATGAATAATAAGTTCCCAAAAAGACTTTAAGTATGCCATTATGTATAATAAAAAATTTTTTTCATTTATTCATCTGCACGGTATGAAGCAATTTAGCTTAGCAAATCGTGCACGCTTCGCGTGTCTGATAAGTGTTCGTGTATTTAGACACGGTTATTTTCTCTCCAATCATAACGCGTATGAAATCGAGACGCTTTAATTGCTATCTCGCTCTCTGCTTATTTACTCGGCATCGCTAAATTAATATACCATGACAGCCGATTCGCATGAATATTACGTAAGAGGAAAAAAAGCAAAGATGCGAAATACCAAGTAATTTATAAAATGAGTTTCCGATGATACTATCGTAACAATCTGCATTCGCTCGTGGACATCGGAATGTTTTTTTATCGTTGGATATTACAGTGATGAGGATACGGATCTGTTCTAATAACGTTCCAGCAAGCTCGTTAAAGTGACCGTGACGTTAACCGTATCTAAAGTAAGAGTAAACGTGCACGTGTTGACAGAGCTTGACGTTATTATATTCACAAAATGGATATAAATTGTTTTGCATGCACACAGAGTGTCTATCCAAAGCTTGTAAACAAATACTCTGAGAAAGATTTCCCTGATTTTTCAGGCAATTTGTTCAAAATTCCAGGTAAAATTAAAGAATTTTTAGATGAAATTTTTTGAATATAAATTTATTCAATTTATTCAATATAATTTTTTTTTGTGTGCGTCTTCTAATGCTTTTCACTTATATATATATATATATATAAAACCACTTAATTTTTAAATATTAAATTTAAAAATGTACTGAAAAGAACTGAGTGACTTTTGTAAGATAAGCATTTTTCATTTGCATATCTTTATTTTCTATCATCAATTATAAGAATTACAATAAAAAAATGTGCACTCAGTATTTTTTGCTATGACAATGAACATATGATCAAAGAGAAAGATATATATTTTTAATATATTTGAAATGTTAATTCACAATCAGATGTCGATGATTGCAATATAAGAACAAAATGATTAAAGAGAGAATTTTTGAAAAAATGTCCTAAGTTCGAATAAAATTCCATGAGAATTCTCTTGATTTTTCAAACAAAATTCCTGAAAATTCTAGATTTTCTAGGTTTTTCTTTCTAGAGAGTAGACACCCTGTATGTAGCTTTGCTTCGCGCAATTATATAATAATAACGCAGATCTTATACTTAATTTATTTAGATTATACTTAATGCGAATATATCGAGAATCGAGCACATTAGTTCGAGTATATAATATCGGGTTGTCATAGATTTAGAAATACATGGTCACGCAATTGAAAAGAAGCAAAAAGAGATAAGTGATGCGAATGGAAAAGTAATAAGTGATAGGAAATCAGAAAGGAATCGATACAAAATTCCTGTCAATATATGTTATAATTATTTTAAATCATATTATCTTACACATTTGGTTATAAAACGTTTATATAAGAAAAAAGTAAATTCATACTAGTATTGTATGTAATTTTTGTTTTGGACGTTTGATAAAGTGAAATATGCGATTACATCTTTTTCAACACAACTTTAAAACGTTACAAGAGATTAAATATATTTGATATACGCGATGCAAACATAAAATAAGCGGTTTATCATTTAAATTGGTGGATTCAGCAAAAATTGCGTATTTTTTTTTGAAACATTTTATTTCTTGAAAAATAATATCTATAAACACACAAAGTGGATACGAGTATAAGATTTTTTTAACGCATATTTACAAATATATAAGTCTATGCAAGATTGATTTGTAAGGGAAAATGAAAGTGTGTGAGATATGAAATAAATACACAAATTTCTTGCATGAAGAACAAAATTTATTAATACGATTCGAGTAAACTCAAAGATACAAAATCACAGACATAGGAAATTTACATATAATATAATAAATGTAATGTAAAATATTATATTATATAAAATAATATATATAAATATACATAATTATATATATATATATATATATATATATATATATATATATATATATATATATATATATATATATATATATATATATTATATATAAATATATATAATATATATTATATAAAATAATATATAATAAAATATTATGTAATATAAAATATATATTACATAAAATAATATATAATAAAATTTTATATAATATAAAATATATAAAATATTATATTATATAAAATAATATATAATAAAATATTATATAATATAAAATATTATATTATATGTCTATGCATTGCCCGAAACTACGGCAGATCCGTTTATGTGAATAAAGAGGATCGGGTATTAACGCTCACCGTGTATTTCTTTGAACCGTTAGTTCTATCGGCTACTTTTAGAAAATGAATAGAGAGGATTCGGCTCCATTCAAGGGTAATATTGGTCGATATTACGTACGATATAATTTATCATCCTCAAAAGATTTAGTAGCTGACATGTAGCTCTTTCGTCGTTTATTCCAACGAGATTGGTCAAAGATGCGAAAAACTCGATAAAAATTTCCTTACAAATTTTCTTTCAATTACGAGCCGAAGAAATAACGGAGAAGCTGCGCCCCGAAGTTGTGGGGCGCGGTCCTTTAATTTTTGAAGACACGTTGGAACGTCCGCGAATGTCTGGACAGGCATTATCGATTTTACCTTAAGAGAAGCCTTAAAAGAAAAGCACGATTTGGCGGGATGCTGCGTACGCTGACAATGAGATCGCGAGATTCTGTTTTGTTCGCAATAAAGAATAAAAATAATTCCATAAAAATTTCGCGCCTTTTTCGTCATGCCAGTTTATTGCGGAATTAAAAAAATTCCTGTTAATACCGTTTGTTCCGTGAAAAGGATAATGAATATCATTATCTAAAAATGTCCTTAATAATTCAAATCGGTGTTAAAATTAAAACGATTCTGTACAGTTTAAATTTCCGGATTTGCTCATTCATTTCGATTTAAATGCATCTTCGAGCAGATGAATAAATAATTCTTCAAATTCAGATGAAAGTCAGATCAATTTAGATAAATAATTTAGATAAATTTAGATAAATAATTCTTCAAATAAATCGAGAAAAGAGCAAGCAAATAAATACAAATTCTCAAATTTTACTTAATAAAATTATGATTTTGTAATATTATTTAATCGCGAAAGAATCATGAATATTTATTATAAATAACAATCTATGCTACAATGTATATGCAAAAAAAAAAAAGAAATAACTTTTATGTAAAGTGTTGTATCCATTTCAATTTCGATCAGTAGTCTAACTTTAAAAATAGATATCGCTGATAATTGCAAAAAAAAAAATAATGCATATTCAAATATATTCGCGTTGGCAATACTTGCAGGTCTTCCCGATGAACGTTTATTAGTGATATAAATTGAATTTATATTCTTTGTCTTTCTAGAATCGAGAATATCTAGCAATCAATGCGCCAAATTGCATTGTTGTATCAAATAAAATATTATTTCGAAAGAATTCTTTTTTTTTCAAATAAAAATAAAAATTATTAGCGACGTTTATTGGAAAATAAGATCATCAGTTGTATCATTATCTGTCATCAAAAATTTGTCGGCGAAAACGTTTCTCAAAGATGGAGAAAAAAAATTAATTTTGAACAATTTTAATAAATATAGATGAGCGGAAAAGTATAAATAAAGGCTATTGTACTCATGTTTGTAAGCGGATGACAGTATACTACGTTGAATCGTTGGTATTTCAAGGCGCGTCTATTTTTAAGTCATCCAGAATTACACCGATGACCTAAGAATAACGATTACCAGATGAAGTGCAGCGCACGCCATGCCACGACAGGTGTTGGTGGATCGATTTTAATTGCACGCGTCACAAAAGATACAAAGATCCTTGTATCTTTTGTGACGCGTCAAACGTTCGACTTTCCAAAACAATATTAAAAAAAAAAAAAAGAAAAGAAAAGAAAAAAAAAACAGACGAGCGGTAATTAAACAACACTTTACACGGACAAAACTTGCATATCAGTTTGCGGAAAAATTTAATAAAGTGAGATATTTGCAAGAAAATGGAAATGTAAATTTTGACAGTTATGCTTATTGTGTCAGCAATAAATGTATAAATAAATGGGCTTACCCTTTCCCTCTCTTTATCGACGTAGCGAAGCCCAAAATAGTCCATCTCCAAAATGTTGAGCTGCTTGCAGACATATTCGAGGATGTGTCGTCCCTTGTCTTGTGGCTGCGACAAAAAAGGAATTGTCCACGATTAGACGCGCGCGAGATATTCACTTTGTTTTAGCTTTTAATCAAAAGACAGGCAGGAATAAAAAATAAATTGGCATACCAAAGATTTACGTTTAAAGATATTTTAACAATCTTTTCCTTCTCCAAATATAAACAATGATATTTTCACTGTGAATATATTAATTCGACGACAAAATTATGCAACTTCGAGATATCCAATAATTTCAATGCACCTTGTAAAAAGGTGAAAAAAAAAAAAATGAAAGCGCGTTTTTTTTTCTATTTATATAGTGTCGCGTCCTTTTCTAATCGTTATGTAAATCCGAGACGGTGGTCTTTTTCTTTTTGTCGCAACTCTTGGACAGGAAAAACAAGTAAGGACGTGGCGTGTAACACAGCGCGTGAAACACCGGAAGTCCGGATAAAAGATGACTGAGTTCCGGCTGCACGGAAATCTCGCACTACAGCGGGATACTATTTGAGATGCTGTGTGCATATGTGTGTGTACAAATCTTTGCAAGTACATGCCATTTCTTACGCGTTAAAATTATTTATTCTCTTGTAATTTTTTTTTCAATTTATAAAAAAAAACAGCTGAAATTAATGCGTTGTATTAATTAATGCATTTTGTAAAAGTGTAAATCGTGTAAATACTTTTCCCATATTCTTGATCAAAATATAGCTTATGTATATTTATTCTACTAAAGAAACTGTAAGCAATAAATCAGATTTCGCGCGACGTATATTTTTCTATCTCGTGGAAATAAAAGACTCTCGCGCGACTTTTTCACATATTTTTTGAAACTATAAACTTTTATCAGTTCTGAGTGATGTCCATTTACTTTGTATGATTTTTTTCGAATGCGTCAAAAAATAATGCTTCAAAAAATATTTTTGATAATACATTCAATTTTAATATGGAAAATACTTCATATAGGAAGATAAGATAAATATGCATAAAAGGTCACTTGACCGATTTAATCGCCACTTAGATATATTGTAGGAGGGAGTGTTCTGAGTAATTCCTGGCGAGAATCAAGTGGCGGACGGCATTAATTTAGAAGATAAAATAAATTGAAGTTTAATATTAAAGTATGAGTATGCTGTAATAATTTGTAATATTTTTTATTAAAAAAGGCTGTTTAAAATATTTATGCGTAGGCAAGGAAGAAGTTCCGCCCCTCCCCCTACATTTCCAAAAAAAATCTAACCTAACCCAAACCTATTTTCCGTTTGAAAAATAAAGTTGGGTTGGGTTGGGTTGGGTTAGAATTAGATAACCAATTATTAAAAGAAGATAAGAAAATTATTAATGGAGAGATGTCGCAATCTTCTTATCATATTGTAACAAATGCTAATAACACACTCGGCACAACTAGAATTGAGATTATGATCGGCAGGAAATAATTAAAAAAAATTATAATAATAACTTGCGATGTCTATGATCATATGGTGTTACTGCAGCGCTAGCGTGTCGCTATGATATGTTGCAAAAAAAAAAGTCAAGATAACAACGTTTTCGCCCATACGTATGTTATGCACGACGAAGATTATGTAAACAGCACCTTAGTCGTGACCTTTGCGGCGAACGACGACTGATGGATCGAAGGAAAGAATATCGCTGCAATCATTAAGAATAATAATGTGATAATTAGTTGAGTTGAATATTAGCTGGTCGATGCAAGGCTAGTGACAAAGAATGAATAATAAAAACAAATGTTGTTTTTCATCGCCTTTACATAATCTATAAATAGGATACATTTCCATGATAATAATATTATCATATTTTGCATTTTAGACAAGTCGCTGTTTCGAAAGAAAAGGCTACTTTCTATGGCGAATTTTGCGTCGCGTGTGAAAGGGATAAAATAATAAACAATAGTAAAAAACTGTGCAAATTAGAAACTTGCACGTTGCTTCCTATTAGAAATTTTATTTCCTTCCCTTTAATAATATCAGTAATCTTTTTTTTTTTAAATTCAAAATTTCATAAAAAATGAACTCTTTTATCAATTCTCATCAAATTCAATACCAATCATTCTTTAATGACATTCTATTCATCAAAAAATATTCAGCCCGATATCTCAAAATTTGTGGAAGTTAAAGCATGCATGGACATTTATTGAAAAATTTAAAAATTCATAAAAAATAAACCCTTTTATCAATTCTCATCAAATTCAATACCAACCAACCTATAATTATATTCTATTCATATAAAAAAGTTTAGCTCGTTATCTCAAAATTTATGAAAGTTAGAGCAGCCACGTTCTTTTAGTGCACATACACACATACACACACACACACATGCGGACATTTTTTAAAAATATGTCTTTTCGACGTTTTAGAACATTCTGAACACATTGGCATCAAAATTTGAAAAAAAAAAAAATTTTTTTCACAAAAACAAAGCTTCCTCTATGAGGAAGGAAAAATGCATTTTTGTATATCTTTATACAGTCGATACTCGAAACGACAATGTTTTCGCTGCAATGCAGAGTCGTAAACGTACACGTATACAGTATTTATCGAGCGCGAAAATAAAGGATCCCGTATTGTGCGTCTCTGCAAATTTCTCGCGAGCTGACACACTGAATGAACTATTCCCCTCCCCTTATATAGGGGCGCGGCGCCGAAATGTCACGTCCCGAAATAACTCTCGTATCGAGAATCAAATTGAATATTTCAACGGCCGTAGCCGGAGCGTGACATTCGCCACTACTACGACCGTAAAATAGAGCTGAAGATGCGAGCCGAGAGAGGTGAGGCGACCCGGAAAAGAAAGGCTCTCGACGACGTACTCGCTCGTACCTTTGTAAGGCCGCGTCCGTCCTCGAAGAGCGAACGCATCCACGGCATGTTAAGCGCGTTTTCAACGCGCGGTCGGCCCTCGCGTGCATCAACTGTCAAAAAGCACGAGGCACGCGAGACTCGCGCTTCTCCTCGCTTTACTCCTACTAATTGCCAACATTTCGCCAAGGTATCCGCGGTGAGAAGTCGTAAGTATGCGTGTACGTGTTTGCATTATGTCGTATATATTAATAGAAACGACACTTACCGGTCGGCCCTTTGCGAGTTATTTGCCACCGGCACGAACAGCACGCGAGTAATAACAGATATGTGTAATCGAGGACGCAAACCGATCATGCTCAAATGTGAGAAACACACGACTTCCGGAATGATAATGCAGAATAAATATTATAATTGGAATTTCCGGAAATGCAAATATTATTGGAAAAAAAATCGACATTTATCCCTAAATAACAATAAGAGTATATGATTAATATTAAAATAGTTTCCCTCCCTTCCTCTCCCCACCTATATAGCTGTCATGTCACAAAGCAACGGAATTGCCTTTAAAATTTTGTATAAATTATATTCTCTTTTATTTATAATTAGGAAATAAATAATAAAAAATATGTAAGGAATTAAATAATAAAAAATATATGAAAACAATTTTTTATTGCAATTTATAATCACAAAATAATTGTATAAAAGTCAATAAGTGTACAAAAAAAAAAAAAAAACAATAAAACTGCGAAAAAGATAATTAAAATTCAAGCACTATATTTTTTATATAAAATGTAAAAAAAAAAATAGGAGAAGAATACGACGAATATCGAAGCAAAAATATATGTAAAATAATCTAAAAAGAGTCAGACGTAATTAAATGATATCAGAATTTTTCTAGACAGAATGACTTGAATGACACAATGACTTTGCCTTCGGACTAAGCTAACATAAGTAGAATCGTCCGTCCCTGACTCGTGCGTGCAGTAGTTCAAGATCGAATGAGTCGGCCATCAGTTTTCTTCAACACGGCGGATCTCGATCTTTAAAGCGGCTTTCCAGTTAGTTTCAATTTTTGATTTTTTTCCTTAGCGTTGATAATACAATATGGCAAAAAAAAAATGTAATATTTCGAGTAATAATAGAAGGATTATTATTGATTTAATTAAAAGATAAATATGCTTAAGCAGCTGAAAGAATCTATCAATTTAATATTTTAGGTATAGCAAAATTCGTAAAAAATTAAATGCTAATTTTGCGCAGTCGTATTTTAAATGGTGCAAAATAAATCTCTTCGTCGAAATGTTAATGACAAATTTAAGATAATTACGATAAATGTGAGTGATGAATTGGTTAAAATTAAATGCTGTTAATTAAAGCTACATGAATAACAAACGAACGGAATAATGCGGAATATAAATATATCCACGCGCGCGCGCGCATATATTGCGACTTGTATAGAAATTTAATTTAACCAGATGTTTCCACTAGAAATTTGCATACATCAGCCGGAAACGTATAAGCATAGTGTCAAGGAACGAGATAATCGATATGGAGGAGTTTCGAGGCAGCAGTCATATGGCATTTGCAAGTTTACTCCACGTGACATCGGTGATTTTGATTTGTATTATAAATGTGTGAGGCGTGCTGGAAAAAAAAAAATTCTTTTCGATTTTTTATTAATACCTCCCGCTACGTTTCACTCGTACGAGATAGATAGGGAAGGTTAAAGCGATAAATGATTTTTTCTAACCGATATAAATGTCAATACGCAGTATTCATCGCACAAGAGAGCGTGTACTTTAAACTCGGTTAAGAAGGCGAGTGGCATGCTTTAAATTCCTCGCAAGGCTAATGCAAACCGCACGTAACTTTTCAAGTTGACTTTTATACTTTGCGTGTCTATCGGACAAATATGATAAAGACGAATGAAAAAAAAAAGAATAATAATCTTAGCGCTAATATACGCGTAGATGCAACTGTTTACATTTTTATTTTATAATTATAATTATTTAAATGTAATCTAATTTATAATATAAATAATATAAATATAATTTCCTCTGAAAATATAATTTATTAATCTAAATAGTGTGTCCAGTTCAATTTTATGTATTTAATCTAATTAATTAAAATTTTATTTTACATTAAATTTATTTATATTTAAATCAAGTTACCCATAATTTAATTCTTCAGTTTTTATATGTATCGTTTAATCCATAAAAAAATATTTATTCGCAGCTAGCTTTCATTTCTGAAAGAGAGAAGGAAAGAGTAAACTTATATAAAAGCCTCTAGAAAGTTATGAATTTAAAAGTCGATCAACAACTATCGCGTCATTGCAGGAGGAAGGGGATTCTGCGTTTGTAATAATTTAACTCCCCACGACATAGTTTATACACATACACACACACACACACACACACACACATATATATATATATATATATGTATATATATATATATATATGTGTGTGTGTATGTATACAGTCGACAGCGAATAGTATAAGAACTATAAGAGAGAACGCCTTATCATTGATTGTAGCCTACCGACCCTGTACCTGCAGACACGATGGCTCTTATGGACAGCGTTGTTTGCGAAATCTGTTGAACTTGCGAGTAATAATGCTAGAGCAACGAAATCGACTCGCGGAATAATATTCTAGCTTGCATTGCTCAAACAAGATCGATGAATCGCATAAATAAACAGAATGCTTGTCACGCGTGTAAAATACATCTAGTACTTATGCGATCGCGCGATCAACAGAGTGCAAATTTTTTTAAATGATAAAAAAAGCTTCTGCTTGATAACGATGTACATAAGAATTAAGATTAGGATGCCTATCGAAAGCTTGTAAAATAATTGCCTGAGAAGGATCCCTGGTTTTTCAGATAAGTTGCTCGAAATTTCAGGCAAAATTTAGAATTTTTAGGTAGACCTTGTTAAAATAAATCTTTTTGGGTGGGCATTTTTTAATACTTTTCATTTATACAAAGGAAAAATAAATCACCTAAATTTTAAATTTAAAAATGCATTAGAAAAAATTGAATAACTTTTGTAAGATAGGTATTTTTTATTTGCATAAAATTTTCATTTTCTATCATTAGTTGTCATTAGAATTACAATAAAAATGTGTAGTATTGCGTATTTTCAGTATTTTTTATTATGACAATCAACATATGAGAAAGATGTACATTTATAATATACAGGGTGGGCCTAAACGTTCCGGCCAGACTTTGAGACTTTATATATTTAATTCTGAATAAAAAGTTTTCCATAAACATGGGTCGAATGAGGAAGATCCCCATCGAATGATTTCTATTATATATACCACTGTAAAATATTTTTAAAATGAAGAATATCTTTAAAAAGCTCTATCGATGATAGCCAAAAAAACACTTTTTTTTTACATCTGAAACCGGTTATCTCTAACGTGCTACAATAATTTTGATCTCATTTGAAAGATGATTTAATTCTCTACAAATTTTATTTGGATTTTTATTAAAAAACGTACTTAATAATATTATTTGTAAAAATGTATTATAAGATAAACAGTAATTCCAGAAATTTTCGAGTACTAACTTTTAAGAAAGCATTTATTTATAGAAAACTTTTCATTCAGAATTAAATTTCCTATAAAATTTCAAAGTCCGCAACGTTTCAGCCCATCCTGTATTTGAAGCTATATAATTCACAATCATTGATCGATCAAATTACTTCTAATATAAAAACAAAATCAAAGAGAGAAAAATTTTGAAAAAAATTCCCTGAATTCGAATAAAATTCCATGAAAATTCCTCGATTTTTCAAGGTAAAAACAAAATCTCTGAGAATTCCAGATTTTCCATCAGTTTTTCCAAAGACACTCTGTAAAATTTATTTATATACAAAATTGCTGCAAAGTCGCGTTTTGCAAAACGGATGTCCGCGAGCCTGCTCTACTAATCTGCGAATTTCTATTCCACAGTTGAATCGTGGTTATTCCTCGTGTTATTTATGACGACACTTGCCAACATTTACCTTGGCACGCGACACGATCTTGCCGTTTGATGCGGCTCGTTAAGACAAGAATGGAGGAGGCACTCCAAGAAAGTTAAGGATTATTGTCATTGGGATGAAATTTAACGCAGGCGCGCATAATGTCATCGGAGATTTTTAAGACACTTTCCGATGATATCGTCCGTCATAATTCATGATTATTAGCGAACATTGTGCCAAATGCATCGCCTTAACACAGTGAGAATAACACGAATAATACGATGACCCAGAATTTTCTGGGCTGAAGTAAATCGGATTAAATGGCTACCATCGCGAATGGCGGCAAAGAGATGCATCACAATAAAGGATAAACTCTAATCTTCCGCAAAATTGCAAATCTATTTTCCGATAAATTACACATCCTTCCGTATTAATCTGTATTATTCTGCATTAAATACTAAAGTTTCGATGTAGAAACTCTGCTTTAAAATATTTCGCTTGCGCATAAACAAGAGTAAAGAAGAAGGAATATACAGAATTAAAAAAAAAAAAAATCGATACTCGATGAAAGATATTTATTCAAATATTCCAATTTTATTTTCGTCGAACTGCATCGCATATCGCATATTTATTAGTTTTGAATTGCGTGTTTCTCGTTAAGTTTATACTTCGTTATATAGACGCTCATTTTTTACGTCAAATAAAAATGCAAAAAAGAATGGAAAACAAAATGAAAATTGGGCAAATTAGAAACTTGTTTCATTATTTTATTTCACCAAACTTAAGCTCCTTAATGTAAGCGAGTTTTTCAATTTTGGCTTCTTCGTAGAGGAAAATATCTCAAAATTTACGAAAGTTAAAGCGTGTACAGATATTTTTCAAAAAATTCAGGATTTTATAAAAAAATTAAAAATATTCTCTTTCGATCCTCAAATTTAGTCAAATCTTTAATAATATTCCATTTATGTGAAAAAATTTAATCCAATATTCTAGAAATTTGCCAAAGTTAAAGCTTGTACATTTTTCAAAAAATTCAAAATTTTAGAAAAAATGAACTTCACCCATCATCCTCACCAAATTTAATACTAAACATTCTTTAATAATACTCTATTTATGTAAAAAAATTTAACTTGATATCTAAAATTTGCAAAATTTAGAGCGTGTACATATAAACATTTCTCAAAAAAATCAAAAATTTTGTAAAAAATGAACTCCTCACTAAATTAAATACTAACCATCCTTTAATGATACTCTATTCATTTTAAAAAATTTGATATCTCAAAAATTGCGGAAGTTAGAGATTGTACAATATACATTCCTACATACACACATACATACATACATAAAAAAAAAATATAATTTTTCGACGTTTTGGGATATTTTAAATATTGGCATAAAAAACTGGGAAAAAAAATTTGTCACGAAAACAAAGCTTCCCCTATAAGGAAGCAAGATAAATTATTCTAAAGCGATGAAGCAATAAAAATGATGGAATAAAAATATTCTCCTCGCGATTACGTCATCTGCCATATGAATATTTGTATAGATGCCCGTAATCGCGAGGAACGTATATTCCGATATCATTTTTCATTTTCTATTGTCATCCGTTCAGAATTTAAATCTGTATCAATGCTTCTACATCCTATCAATTGCAATTGTGTTGCTTGCCAATTATTCCGACGTAATACCCGCATCGCGGGCATTCGATTGAAACACGCATCCCCTATTTTCCGCCACCACAAAGAGCGCATCGTCGCGCGCGCTTAATGAAGGGAAACAAATCGATCCGAATGAGCAATGATTCGATCGATCCAGAGATGATCCCGCGAAGGGAATATATGCATATACCTGATTTGCCTTTGGAGCATCCGATAAAAATTCGATTGGCGTTCATTTCATGCGATCTGTAGATGAGAAGATAGTAAACATACAAAATAACACAAAACACACATATTGCAAGTGATATCAATTTATGTAGGACTGTACTCTCTTCCTCTCTTTCTCTTTCCGGCAACTTGCGTAATCGCTGACCGCAATAGCGATTGCTCAATACACGGTCATGTATAGGTCTCTCGAGGTCGTAGCTTGGGTGTTAAATAAAATCATAAAATTCAAATTTATTTTTATAAAAAATAAATTTGAATTTTATGATTTTAGAGACGCGAGACACTTGACGAGTTTTACTCGGCAATTAAAGTGGCAATTAAAATCGAATCGAAATACATCCACGCGTATATTCGGCATGTGTGTGTGTGTGTGTGTGTGTGTACAAGACTCGGGAAATGTCAATATCGCGAAGACGATCCGAGAGCGTGAGTTCGGGGATGATTTTTGACAGGACAAACCGCGTGTGTATACAGGAGGATTCTTCTGGAATCGATCCAAGAGGGAGACGCCGCGACTACCTTGCGACTAAACGTCAAACGGATCCGCGGACGCAAATCACGGTCCGACTCCCCCGAGCCGTTCAAGTTCGGCGCTCAAGTCAAATCACGAGAAATGTGACGAGGAATTTTAATGTGACGTGAACGGCACGTGGAAAGCAGATGCGAAAAGTCAAACGGATGAAATGAATATTGTAATCTCTTTAATGAGAAAACCGTGTCTTTCTATAAACACGTGTCACATCGGGACATAAAACATGTAGAGCAAAAATATACGTAGAAGTAAAAACCAGATGTGATGTAGCGTAAATTGATCAAGTCCGCACGAAAATATATATATATATATACAGGGTGTCCCAAAATTAGATCGACAAACTTCAGGTGGTAGAGAATCAAAGAGTAAAAAGACTAACAAGAGTAAAAAATCTTTGAGAAAAATTATTTTTTCAAGATTTTATTAATGTATTTAAATAGAAGTGTTTTTACCATAAAATTTTTGTATAAAATATTTTTTGATATCTCGAATAATTTTCAAGATATATCGAAAAAAGCAAAAAGTTGCTCTACATATAAGGGGTGATTTTATCGCTTAAAATCGTTTTTGAGCCGCAAATTTTTAAATTCATTTATTCTCCCCCCCTTCAATTTTTAAATTCATCTATTCCCCCCCAAACAACTCAGTTGCGAACAATATTGGCTTGTTTTGATATGCCCTTTATAACCATCTGAAGTTTGTCTATCTAATTCTGGAACACCCTATATATCAGAATATTCGTATTTTTAAAGGCGATATCTCGTTTCATGATTTTTACCGAAACATTTCGTTAACTTGTCTAAAAAAATATTTATGTCCCTTTCGCCACGTGTTATTTCAGATCTGTCAACGATGCAATAATTATTAATATTATATCGCAAAAGCTAACATAAAATTGTCGTATATTCGACTCGCTTTCTCTCGCTTCTTTCTAACTAGTTTCTGAGGAATGAGGAAAAAGAAGAAGTTTTCAAAGGGCAATATATATGTCCAAAAGGCAATATATATGTCCAAAATATATCCTTAATACTTGATTTATTCTAGAGTTACTATAGCACTAAGAACATATTATCGATTATATAATAATCTGTTGGACTCATCAATATTTCATTAATACTCCAAGCGCTCGTAAAAGTCTCATCATTTTCGATCATTAAAGAAAATTGTCGAAAAAAAATCTCTTACTTTATTTAATCATTATGCAATTTAAATTTGACAAGTAAGAAATAAATGAAAAAATAATTTGACAGACAGCTGTGAGCTATCATGATAAATCTATCGTCGCACATGCCAAAAAATTACACATGTAAAAAATTACTTTTATATATGTTTGAAAACATATAAAATTCTCTCTCTCTCTCTCTCTTTCTATGAATAATATTAGCAACAATTGTTGATCATCGCAAGGAATGGTATCGTCGAGATCGCAAATGCACGATGAAATTGCGACGAGATCTCGTTGAAAAAAATCAGACTTTTCCGACATAAATATCATCGGAAAAAATCGGAGCAATTATACGATAAACAAGTGAGGGTGAAAATTATAAAAAAAAAAACAAACAAATTTACTAGAAAATTTATAATTTTATTGGTGCAAACCTAGTGAATTCATTCAATTTTCACAGAGAATCGATACCCAGGTTTCGAATCTTTTCCGTTGGATCTTGACACTCGTGAATGATAGCACGCAGACGAACGAGAGATAGCCGTAGGGATAGCGAGAAAAGTCCGCGGATATATCCACGCGATAGAGGAACGCGATGATAGAGGAACGGAACGGAATGGAGCGCGGCAGAGCATCGAACATCGAGCGATCGCGGGCGACACGACAGCGCTCTCTCTTGCTCACCTGAAAGTCGCAGTAGATGATCTCGTTGTCGTCAAACAGTCGAATAGTGGCGCGATGCACCACCGTCACATCGCTCTTGCTGCCGAACTTCAACATTTCTGTCCTCAAGTCGCCACCCAAATTATCCCCCCGGCCTTCATCGTCCCTTCCACCACAGCACCACACACTGCCCGTTTATTAATCGCGACACGCGCCACCGTCGTCGTCGTCGTCGACGCCGGTTGTTGTTATCGTCGTCGTCGTCGTTGTCGTCGTCGTCGTCGGCGACGTCGTTGCTGTCTTGATCGTCGTCGTCGTCGTTGACGTTATCGCCGCTGACGCGCGACCGTACTCCGGATTAATCGACGAGTTGACACGGCACGGCGCGACCGCACGGTTACACAGCGGTGAACGGCGACACATCACCGTGGCGGAACAACGCGAAGCTGTCTGTCAACCAGCACATCCCCACTGGTGCGCCGCCGCCGCGGCCGACGCGGCGCTGCCACATCTCCGCTGCCGGCCGCCGCCGCAGCCGCTGACACTTCGCGCCGTTGCCGTTGCGTCAACTGTCATAGCGCTGACAGGCGCTCCGAATTCCCGCGCCGAATTTCGATTCGTCCTTGCTGATACTCTCGAGTGAGAAATATACGTGTATAAACATTGCATCTGATTGCTGTACAATATATAGTTTGACAATGGGTTGAAACAAATGAATGATGTATATGGCCTTGTAAGTATAATGCAAAATTGTCACGCGTTTATTTGATTTTTATATAATTATCATCATATTTAAAAATCTTGTAATATAAGAAATATCGAAAATATTTCAGATGCCCATGGAATTTTTTTTAATAGTTTTTTTTAATAATAAAATAGGGGACGCTATTTGTCAGATCGTCAGTCAATTACATCCATTTCCGGAGGAGGAACAAGCGAGATACCAACACACAGACTGCGTGTACCGTTCACAGATAAAGTAAGAATCATTCTTATCTAAGAAGGAATAAAACAGAATCTAAATTATCGGTCGAGCTTACATTTAATTCGTCACTTTCCACATATATGTGATTGAACCGCCATTTTATCTAGATGGGAGCTTGTTTCAGAAGCTCGCCAAGTGCGTGCACTGTGCGCATCGCGTCGATTCATTCCGCGCGATTCAGCCGTCGGTACACGTTGGCGACAGCTCTTTTCATCCCGTTATTCCACTCGGTTAGCCCGACCGCCGCAAGGCCCGCGCGCGACGACACCAGGACACGCGCGGGCGCGGGTGGGGAGGACGAGTCGTCCGAGGAGGGCGTCGGACAAAGGTTGGCCGTGTCGAGCGGCCGGCCGGCGGCGCATTCACGACTCAAACATGGCAGCGGCTACCAGCGTTGTCGTACTCGACAGGGGCAACAACACCACCTGCACCATCAATTTACACGGTGTGTGTATGTGTGCGATACGCGCGCGCGGGTGTGTGTATGTGTGTGTCCGCGCGCGCACTTGGGATCTACCTCCGTCGACCTATCGAGAGAGGAACATGGCCGGGATATGAATGAAAGCTGCCCTTAACGTAGTCCGAGCGCGTCCCCGAACTCGCCGGTTTGTGCTCTCCTCCCGACGACACCGATCCTTCGAAACGAGATGTTTTTTTATGTGTATGTGTGTGTGTGTGTGTGTATGTGATTGAGCACCTTCGCTCTCCTCTCGAGCGGGGCCCGTTCGCGATATCCAGACGCGCGGGATGCTTACCCTCTTTTCACGTGTCATCGTCCAACGAAATTCTGATTTCATGATTTTCCATTTTGCAGGAGCCACCGTGGTGTCCTGGCGGGTGAATAATCAGGAACAGCTGTTCGTTAGGTGAGTTTGTCAATGTATATCATATCTTCATATCTTCTTCATCATCTTCTTCTTCATGTATCATCTTCATCCTGTTACTGCATTTTGACAAGCAAAGCCGGCCAGATTCTTGCGATTCTGGCTTGCTCGCGATTGGTTTTAACTCGAGAAGTAAGATGATACGAAAGCAAGGAAGAGAGAGAACGATTAGCTCGTCTTGTCCTTATAATTTAAATTGTTTTCGCATATTTTTTCAATCGCGGTTATTTTGTTACATTTGGCGGGAAAAAAATACTACAAATCCTTCGAAAAGATAGGAAACATTTTTAAAAACCATTAAGATTTTATATACGAATTCTGTTAAAATCCTGCGCTTGTTGATAAATATATATATATATATATATATATATATATATATATATATATATATATATCTGTCGGAATTTAATATATAAAATTTTTATATGAATATTAGGTTTTTAAAATGATGCAGATCTTTCGTGAATTGCGCTGTATAAGTCATAAGCTGCGTTGAAGTAAACGTTGACGCAAGTTGTAAGGTTACGCGCGAGGTTACGCATCTTAGATGAGGTACAATGCATTCAACTTGATCGCGCGCATTTTATTACAACATTGAAAAAGTATTACATAAGCGATCCGTCTTGTTGGGATTTAAATATTTTATTTAGAGAATCAAATGTCCTTTTAATATTTATGACAGATGTTGGAGGTATCCGAATTTGAAAAAAAACATATTTAATTTGAAATATATATATTAATATATTATATAAACATTATATAAGAAATCCGTTCTATGTGTAGATAAGATGATAAACAGAGCAAGATAAAAGCGGTGAAACTTTGGATTTAATGATTTTATTTGGAAAATCAAATATTATCTTTTTAATATTTAAGATGTTGATATTCGGATATAAAAAATATATTTAATTTGCGATATATATTAATATATAATATATATATATATATATAAAAATAACATATATATAAAAAAATATGAGATATTCTTCAATTTAACTTTGTCACTTTGATTTCGAAAATGCTTTATATATATAAACGAGACAAAGAAAAATCTTTATGATAAGTGTATGAGAGAATTATTCGATTTTCGTTCAAATCACAAAGAGCATTGGTTCGGTAAAAAAAAAAAAATCTCGCTATGGAAACGCGTTGATTCGTACCGTAATTTATTTTTTTAGATGCAAGAGAATCTAATGAATGTATTCTACGTCAGCCGCGTATCACTCTCAAAGAATGACATTTTCTAGATGAGAACAAAGTCTGCTCGCGTGCTTAACCTGCACACGGATTGCCTAACAAATTGCATTGAGTCGATCAAGAGAGAAAAATTATTGTCGAGTACAATTAAAGTATCGTTCGTGAGATTCACGGGAGTACACAAACTTTAGGTGGTTATAAAGGACATCAAAACCAATGCCAATTTTTTCAATAAACCGTTGTCCGCAAATAATAATTTTGACATTACAGAATCAAAGATTAACGAGAGCAGAAATTTTTGAAAAATTTATTTTTTCAAAATTTTATTATTATGATTAAACAGACGTGTTTTTACCGTGAAACTTTTGTATAAAACATTTCTTGATATCCGGAAAAATTTTCGAAATATATCGAGAAAAGTCGCTCTACATATGAGGGGTGACTTTATTCCTAAGAATTTTTGGATTCGCGAGATTGCCTTGTTAATCTTTGATTCTCTAGTGACAAAATAGCTCATTTACAGACACGTGTTTATCGGCAAAATTGACTTGTCTTCCTTTATAACCACTTGAAGTTTGTCGCACTAATTCTAGGACACCCTGTATACATACTGTGGACTTTAATTTAAATCCTCTCTACAATGTGTACGAGCGATCGGTAAGGATAATCAAATAACGGATTATAATTTTTACGGATGTAGATCGGTGCCAAAATCTATTTCGCTTGCGCTGATTCAAGAAAAAAAAAAAAAAAGAAAAAAAAACTTTTACCGCTGTACGTGACCGGTTCAAGGATATCTCGCCGCGAAACGCGATTCTAATCAGACGGAAGACAAACCGGATTTACTCGATTACTGCTTTCTCGATGATGAGAGCTTTCTTTTATGTCGAATTTAATTGCACACACTTACAATTTTTTTTTATTAAAAAATATATATGTATATATACTTAGAGAAATGGAATTTGTTCTCGTCTTGAAATATTAATCTTGCCGTTTGATAATCAGCTGTTTTTCAAGCTTGCGTTGTCTTGCGATTTTGGTTATTGTAAACAACGATTGTTTTCCATTTTATTGTTATATTATTTTGTCTTTTAAACGTTTTGATATAAATATAATCATTTTTCTCGATTACATTGTAAACTTTGTATAGTCAACATTTGAGAATATTATATTATTATTATTCCGAGAAAAATGTATGCTCTCTCTCTCTCTCTCTCTCTCTTTTATTGTTTGCATAATATTTTTATAATCTTGTTGGGATGGAGCGTCGTTCTTGGAGCGACAGTATAGGACGCGTAATAGCGCGAGAAGGAAGAAACACGAGAGAAGTGAAGGCACACCTGCCGAGAAAGAACCGCGTAAAAGCGCGGTGCCCGTGACGATCGCTTTAAAAGCGGCAGCAGCCCGAGAGCAGACGATGAAAAAACTGACGGAGCGAAGGCAAGGGCGCTCTCTGGACCAGTATATACATGCCTTATACACGGGGTTCAGGGCCCCTCGTCGTCGCTTGCCAGTCATCGGTCTCCTTCCGACTGTAAAGCCGCTGTCGAGACTCTCTCTCTCTCTCTCTCTCTCTCTCTCTCTCTCTCTCTCTCTCTTTCTCTGGGTTTTGTAATAAAGGGAACCGCGGGACTCTCTATCGCGGAACGGGTTGACGACGCGATGATGAAAAATCGACCTTTAACACGTCGGGGAGTCGTCAACAATCGGCGAAGATCGTACTCTTTCGCCGCAAAGTCAAAACTTCAACATCTTTTTTTTCCCGCAAAATATATTTACGCGACATTTTCTTAAATTATTATATAATTTTGCATACTTATTTGTCTGCGAATATAATCGCGAGTCATCAAACATCGTCGAGGAATTTTTGACGGTGGCGAGTAACATTCGCACGGTGCAAGAGGCTCGGCAAACACGCTCGTAATTTACTCCAATTTCCCTGGAAACGGCCGTAATAAAAATTACGTCTCGGTATGTCCGGTCGCGACAGTGATACTGATCGCGATGCGCGCTCTGCGATAAAGCGCATACTTTAATGACAGATGCTATATGTCAATGTGCGAAGAGAAATTCTCATAGAATTTTGTTGGGACTAAGGAAATTTTTTTTTAAATTCTCTTTTTAATAATTTTGCTCTTATATTAAAAATATATATCTATCTCTTTTTATATATTCAAGGTCTTAACAAAATATTGAATATGCAATGCATTTTTTTATTTTAATTTTTAGTAACAAAAAATGAAAATGTTATATGTGAATTTTTTTATACCTGGAAAAATCAGAAAATTTTCGTGGAATTTTGTTGGGACTTAAGGAATTTAAAAAAAATTCTTTTTCATAATTTTGATCTTATATTACAAGTAGGCAATCCGCCGATAAGCCAAGTTGTGAATTATTGGTTTAAAATATATTTTAAATATATTATCTATTATCTATCAGGGTGTCTACTTCTTGGAAAAACATGGAAAACTTGAAATTTTCAGGGAATTTTTTATACCTGCAAAAATCAGAGAAATTCTCATAGAATTTTGTTGGGACTAAGGAAATTTTTTTTTAAATTCTCTTTTTAATAATTTTGCTCTTATATTAAAAATATATATCTATCTCTTTTTATATATTCAATGTCTTAACAAAATATTGAATATGCAATGCATTTTTTTATTTTAATTTTTAGTAATAAAAAGTGAAAATGTTATACAAGCTAAAAAGTGAAAATGTTATACAAGCTAAAAAGTTTTATCTTAACGAAGCTATTCATTTTTTTTTTCAGTTCATTTAAAAAATCTAGCACTTGAGCTTAAGTGGCTTTGTGTTTTTCCTTTGTATGAGTGAAAAACATTCGAAAACGCCGTACAATGAAAAGACTTATTTTAGGAAATTGCATCAAAAAATCTTTAAAATATTCTCTTTACCTGGAATTTTGAACAAAAATACCTGAAACGTGATAAAATTTCCAGAGAACTTTTTTACAAGATTTAAGTAGACACCTTCTATTGTCATAAAATTTTTACAGCTCGCGGAACGTGATTAGAAAAAAATGTAAAATTATCAGATAATCGTCATGCACGATAAGCATGTCCGTAAATAATCAATGCTGTATTAATTCGCGTTAATCATCGCGTGAAGAAGTCGAATCGGCCGTTCTCTAAACTTGACTCGATCGCATCGGTAACTCGAGAGGACCACGTCCAGCGTGTCGATCTCCGTCCTCCGGTTCTTATCCCCGACCGCGGATGCGGACGTGCCCTCGTCGAACATCTGCGTTCAACGTCGGGGTCCAAAAACGGAAACGAAGAATCGAGGGAGGGAGGGAGATGGGGGGCGCGAGCGACAAAATGCAGCTGGAATTTCATTAGCGTGAAATAATAATTATTATTATAAAATAATTATTATTTAATTTTAATTAATTATCTAATTTATTTAAATTTAATTAATTTTAATTAATTATTATAATTAATTAATAATTGTTATTATAAAATAATTGTTACGGTTCACGCACTGAAACAAAAAAAAAAAATTATTGATTTGACCAAATCCGTTCAATGAATTACCATTTTGTTGATTGAAATATTTAAGTATAAATATAAATATTTAAGTAAAATAGAACATATTAAATATGTAAATGATATACATTTGATTTAAATACTTTAATATCAATTTAAAAATGATAATTAGTTGAACGGATTTATTAAAATTGACAACTTTTTAAGAAAATAAAATCTCAAAATTTGTTTAATCGTTTACAATTCGATGGAAAGTCTATAGCTACATCTTAAAACGACATCTTACATTCTGTCGAACGAAAGAATTATCGCAGAATGGATTAAACACGAATGAAGGGTACGGTGCCGTGATTATGCCAAGAATCGTAGATACAATACGCAACCCTTTTCGATACCAAGACACCGGAGGGATCTAACTGTCTTTCGGTTCGTTCGGAAATAGACAAAGAGCGGCTGCGGTCACCCCCTAAAAAGGAGAAAGAGGGAGAGGAGATTGGCGCGGGGAAGGGGAGAAAGGGCATACGACGGAGACAAATAGCTAGAGCGAATCGAGAGACGCGAGAGAGAGAGAGAGAGAGAGAGAGAGAGAGAGACAGGGAGAAGATCGAAAGGGAGAGCGAAAGGGGTGCGGGTATACAAATGCACGATTCATCTTGGCGAAGGGATGGGACGATGATTAAGAGTCCCTCGTCTATCCTCACCACATCTAAAGACGCCCCACGTACACACATGCTACGCGCGCATTATCGCGAGAGAGAGAGAGAGAGAGAGAGAAAATGAGCGATAGAAGGAGGATGTGGAGGGAAAGCGTCATTAATGGCTGCCGGCAGGACCCGACCATGAAATTTCGGCTCGACTTTTGGATTATATCCCGTCTAAGCCAGAGCTTGTTTCGGTTGCGTGACGAGATTTCTAATACGCGACGAGAAGATAATTTGGTCAGAAAGAGATAATTAGAAGAGAGAGAGAGAGGGAGAGAGTATCTCGCGTTCCGACGCGAGAAATCCTTCGATGAATGGTGCGTTTATCGAGGCCGCGATAACGGAACGCGTTTTGACATGTAAAATAAAATATAGAATCCGTGATCGTCGTTTCGTGATCATTTTTTTATTCGATAATCAGGGCTATCCATTTCCTGGAAAAAATCTAGAAAACCTGAAATTTTCGGGGATTTTCTTTCTACCTTGAATGAAAAATCAGGGAATTTTCATGGGATTTTATTTAATTTTATCAGGGAATTTTTTCAAAAATTCTCTTCTGAATCATTTTTTATATTGTAAGCATTGAAAATCTGATTGGCCAATGATTGTGAATTATATGTTTCAAATGTATTATGAATGTATATCTTTCTCTCTATGATCATATGTTTACTGTCATCTCAAAAAATACTGAATACACAATATACATTTTTTATTGTAATTCTTACAATTAATAATAAAAAATGCTTATCTTACACAAAAGCCATTCAATTCTTTTCAATACATTTTTAAATTCAATATTCAAAATTTGAGTGGTGTATTTTTTTTTTTTTTGTACGAGTGAAAAGCATTAGAAAACGCACATAAAAAAAGATTATTTTAAAAAGTTCCATTTAAAAATTCTCTTATTTTATCTGGAATTTTGAACAAATTATCAGAAAAATCAGGAAATTGTCAGGAAATGTTTTTACAGCCTTGGATCTTATCAGGACATCTGATAATGAAATCAAATTCATGTAAATAGGTAGTCGCGATAGAAATTACGATTATACTATAATCTGTCGAATTAATCAAGTTTCAATCCGAAATGTGTCGTCGGAATATTACAATTTTTCTTCGAAATCTAGCTCTAAACGAGCCAGACAAGAAGAATGTTGTCGGACCATCGTCTGTGGCACATTAGAAACGTGCCGCGCTCGCGTGCATTTGACACCGCATACATCTTTGTCGTTGGAGATCGTGATCCGTGCTGAGCATATGGCGAGATCGTGTGTTTCTATAGCGGTAATGTAAAGAGGCACTCGGAAAATTCTTTCCTTCTTCAAACTCTGAAAACATTACGATCTTCCATGCGTTACTTTACATAAATTTTATTTTATTAATTTATATTTAATCAATTTTATTATAATACATATATAATTTTATTAGCTATTTTTCAACAAAGCGTTCCCGGATCTATGTTTATCTATGAACGTTTGTTTCGTTGAAAAAAAAATTTTTTTTTCATTATTTTTTAAAAATATTATATTAATTTTCTTTATATTTTTTGTTAACATAATAAAAAAACTAAAGTTCTTTGTATTTTTAATTGATTTTTTTTTCGAAAGTAATTTCAATAAAATAATAAGATTTACAGCAAATTATATCAACTCGACATAATTTGGATAATTTTCAATTAAACGTATAATTATATTAATTATATAGTTAATTAGAATGCGAGCTACATTTAAAATGATAATGATTAATTTAAATCTATCATCTAAAAATGATGAAAAATCAAATTGCAATAATTAAAATTCGCGTCAGTTCTTGTAAATAAATTCTTACGCGAGTTTCTTTCCGATAGATCCCATTTTGCTGTCTTAAATTTTGAATCCAAAACGACGTATAAAAATACATATAAATCGATAAAAAAGATTATTGAAGAGATATCCTCCGGAAAGGCTAACAACAGGAATTACTCCACTAACTAGTTAGCATTAAATTAAGGAAGCGATAATCGAACTAATAATAAGATTGCACGTGAAAATCTCACGGGAACGAAGCTGCGATGAAGACAGACATGGAAAAAGCACGATAAATGATGGAAAGAGAGGCTGCGTATAAAGAAAGAAAAGAGAGAGAGAGGGAGATTCGGAGAGAAAGAGAACATACTAATGACACTGCGTCAGCCGTCGTCTCAACTTTTTGCCATCAGTTCGGAACGTGGATTTGTGCACGAGAAAATACGTCAAATGCGGAAACCGCGAAGGAACCGCGGCGATAACCGAATGACAAATATTTCGCGTGCGAACAATCAGCGATAACGGCCGTGTCTTAATGCGTCGAGATAGAAAAATTGAAAAAAACAAGCTTTTTGTTTTTTCAAAATTTTATTTTTTAGATATTTAATATCTTTATATTTTATTTATTGCAAATTGATTTTTCATCATTTTTAGATAAAAATTTAATATATAAAAAATATATATGATAAAATTTAATAATATTTAAATTAATCATTATCGTTTTAAATGTAGCTCGCATTCTAATTAACTATATAATTAATATAATTATACGTTTAATTGAGAATTATCCAAATTATGTCGAATTTGATATAATTTGCTGTAAATCTTATTATTTTATTGAAATTACTTTCGAAAAAAAATCAATTAAAATATATAAAGAACTTTAGTTTTTTTATTATGTTAACAAAAAATATAAAGAAAATTAATATAATATTTTTAAAAAATAATGAAAAAAAAATTTTTTTTTCAACGAAACAAACGTTCCGATAAACATAGATCCGGGAACGCTTTGTTGAAAAGTAGCTAATAAAATTATATATGTATTATAATAAACTTGATTAAATATAAATTAATAAAATAAAATTTATATAAATTAATAAAATAATATTATAATAAAATTATAGCTAATAAACGCTCTGTAAGTAATTAGTTACAATTAAAATTTAATAAGAACATTTTTATGTTTGCATTTGCACTAAGAATATAGTGTTAATAATTTTCGACGCACGAAAGTAAAAAAATAGTTTTTTTTTTATTAGAAATAATCGATTATTGGCCGCGGACGAGATGGAAGATGCTTGATGATGATCGATATTTGCGTCGCGATATTATTCTTGCCTCTGTCTCTCCGCGCGATATAAAACACAAATCGCGAGCTTTGCGATTTGAATTTTATATATTTTATGCAAGCGCGAGATAATATGCCGTTTCGCGGAAGAACGAGCCAACTCTCTATTCTTATCGAACAGTCGATTGAATTTTAATCGATTTAATCCGAACTGCTTATTGAAATATATTATGCATAGACGCGATTAATTCGAGATAGATTCAAAACCGACGCACTAATGTGCGCTCATTAAATTCGCATATTAATTCGCTCTCGACATATGAGTTTTTTTGAGCGATTTGTGATGAAACTAAAAGAATTGGGTATACAGGATGTTTCAAGTCAATGAAACTTCAGAATCTTATGAGAAAGTGAATTTAAAACAAAAAAGTTTCGATAAAAATAGGTCCGCGAACGCTTTGTTAAAAATAGCTAATAAATTTATATATGTATTATAATAACATTGATTAAATATAAATTAATAAAATTAAATTAATATAAATTAATTTAATATAAATTAATAAAATATATTATAATAAAATTATAACTAATAAATTCTCTGTAAGTAATTAGTTATGATTAAAATTTAATAAGAACATTTTTATGTTTGCACTAAGAATGTAGTGTTTATATAAAGATCATCAAAAGATGATTTTTTTTTTTTTCAAGTTTCTGCTTTTTTCATTGTTTTTCATTGAACGCTTATTTTCGTTTGAATGCTTTATCAGAATTAAATGAAATTTGTGTAAGTTAGTTTGTTATTTAATTATCCATTAGATTTAATTTTGTTACTTTTTTCAAACAAATGAAGGATTTTGAAGTTATTTTTAAAAATCATCAGAAAATGATGATTTTTCGAAATTTATTAGCTATAACTTTTTAACGAAGCGTTTCCGGACTTTTCTGTTTATAGGAACCTTTTTGTCCAAATTCAATTTCTTATAAGATCCTGAAGTCATGACTTTTATAAACAAGTTCATTTATCGATCCCAAAACTTGCGAGGCCTCGTTATTTTTATTATCTCTATTTTTGATAAAGGTGAGACGAACAATATAAACAAACAATATAAATTGCCCGACAATAATTCGTTTCATTTAATAGAATCTTCAATAGGAGTGGGGATATTTATTTTATACAAAATATTTTGACAGTGGGGGAGGGCATTGACGGCGTCCTATGTATAACGCGTTATTGTTTGGGTACGCAGTCATGTTGTTATCAGTCATATGGTGAAGTTCGAGTGAGAAGGCAACGGCACAAATCGCTCCGTGTGTCGTCGCGTTATCTTTCGAAAAAGGTAATTATTCCAAGCAATTATTACAATCTGCGATTAACATTTTATAAATGTATACTATCTCAAGGTACTACATAATAAATATATACATAATAAATTACAAATTATATATATATATATATATATATATATATATATATATATATAATTTGTAATTTATTACAATTATGAAAAATTATATATTTATATCTTTCGCGTATTTCAACATGAATGAATAAATATATTTATAATAAATAAATAAATATTTAAATTTATTATAAATGTAATCAAATATAATTACTATATAATTATAATATAATTATAATTATAAATAAATAAATATTTAAGTTTATTATAAATATAATTAAATATATTTATAATAAATATAGTTAATAAATATATCTATTTAAAATTTTATTTAAAATATTACAAAAAGACAAAATTTTGCGGACAGTTTTGGCGCGAAATCAAAGGCACGATTGTCCGAACTCGCGACTCGAATCGACGACGTCGCGACAACGCGGATCGAAAGAAGCGAAAGATGCAGCTCCCTCGAGATGCACTCGAGATGGCAGGGGAATGGCGATATTGTAGCTTGATCTTGAATCCGTAAACGCTCCGCGGCGGAGAGAAAATAATGCGCGCGGTGGCTCCGGTGCGGAATCCAGTCGAATGGGAATGCTGTAGAATGCCGGCAAAAACCGCAGCCAGCGGGATCATTAGTCTACGGACCAGGCTGTATAATCCATCGGTTACCTTATACCGGGTGGAAAGAAGTTCGAGCGAGAGCTCGATCTCGTTGTTTTTCGCCCCGCGAGCGCGGAATTCCGCGAAGGCTCATTGAAATGGCTCTCGTCTTCGAAAATGCAACGAGAAACGTCAAAAATGTGTGGGGAAAAAAAGAAACCAGTATCTCGTTAAATTCACCAATCGCGCAGATGCTTTGCGTTGCGATAAATAAAGAGAGAGAGAGAGAGAGAGACGCGCGTTTTGACAATTAAAATATTTTATTATATTTGATCTTCCATCGATATTTTAATCCACGTCAAGATACCTTGATTCAATCGCGAAATACATCTCGAAGACATACATTTGATCTCACGAGAAAGATTCCTCTTCAAGAGTAATCCAAATACAAATCGCTTCGCTTCAATATCGAGTTCATTCCTTTCGACAAACGTACGAAAACGAGTGAAAGATCTACTGTGACCTTTTCTTTTCAATTGTTGCTTCCAGCATCCGGCAGTTTCTCTCAGTATAGTTCTTTGCTCTACAAATAAGATCCTTCTTCCGCGTTATCTTCGGGTCTGTACGGACCCAAGTTTGCGAAGCAATCCTTCTATAAATTCCGAATTTTACAAATGCATCCTCTTTCGACATTCGTTGAATATTATTTTATTTTATCAATTCTCGATATCGTAGACAGGTATCGCCAATTTCAAGAATTCTTTATTTTTATTTTTAATTATTTATATTTTATATATTATTATATATTATTATTTTTTATAGTTTATTTTATAGTTTATTACATTCTTGCATGCCTTTTTTATAAACTTTCAGTTTTTATAAACTTTGCATTTCATAGATTCTTGGTATCGCAAAATATTTATCTCGAGGATTTTGCATTGCAAAGATCTTGGATTCTATTAAGGAAATGTTTTAGCTGGACAATAGTAGCAAGAAAATGTCAAAATAAAAAAACAAATATTTCTTACATTTATATTGGTTGAAAAATCAAATAAATAAATCCTTCGTAAAAGTCTTCGTAAAAGAGAATAGTTGCAATTAATATTTTTTAATTTACAAAAATTTTTCATTGTCAAAATTCCCTGAAATAAATTATAAGGAACACAAAAAACGAGTAATTTGCAAAAATAGAGAGAGAGAGAGAGACAGAGACAGATAATATTTTTTTATAATTTTAGTAAATAATTTTTAAACGACTAAATGGATCTAAATCAAGTCTTAAAAATATTTATTAGAATTTTTTTTTCTTAATATATGCGATAATTTTTATTTCGTTGACAATGCTTTTTTCTTGTCAAATTTGTTCAATAAATTCTACAATACGCGATTTTCCATAAGAAGTAATAGTGACTTTAAATGTTAAGAAATTTTCATGCTTTTGTCAATGATTTTGACATATGGTTTGACACGCAAACATCCTTAATCTTACCTTTATTTCGTTATCACGCGAACGAGTAATACATCACGCCATATAAATATCAAATAAAAGTATGAAATATAGTAAGTATCGTAATTTTTTTTATCGCCGCGTTTCAAAACCGCGTACGTTCCTGTCATCTGTTTCTCTCCGTAATTGTACCTACATATCGTACACATTGTTATTATGCGTATATTTAACTTATCAATGTCATATTATAAATTATAAATTATGGATCTAGATCTCATTGCGACGTAATCACGCAACATGTTTGACGATGATAGTGCAGGTAATTGCGACTGAGATTTTTACCCCTAAATACCGATCCAAGGTTTTTCATACCGCTCGTACATGACTTTGCGCAAGTTTGGCGGATAATAACGTAATCTTGCTTTTCCGCGAACGAACGAACGATTGCACTGGCACTCGCCTTCCCTCTCGCCGCGAATGACACAGTCGCGTTTAATGCAAAGAGAGCGAGGCTTTTTTGCTAATTGCACGTTATCCCGAGCGAATGGGAGCGCGAAGCGCGAGCCAACAAACTCGACGACGACGAAAAAGCTCCGAGCGCGAGCAGACGCGAGCAAGAACTCTCTCAAGGCGGAACGCGCGGCTTAAGCCGTGAAATAATTGCGTGTTTTGCTGGACGAAGTGAAATACTACGTTCGAATCTTCCTCTCGCGCGGGGATTCATCCGACATATCACCCATCTACGCTCACCGCTCGAGGATTCACGTCCCGCGCTAAATAAATGCATGTCGCATCCGAGATTTCGTTTGTGTAAAATTCGTTATCCGTTCGATCGATTCTTTTTTTTTTCAATCTATTTTGTGGTATATATTTTCATTATTTAGCAATATTTTTGCGGTAACCGAAGCCTTATGGAATTGACAAGAATTTCCTTTGCACGATTGGGGTGTCCACTCTTTGGAAAAACATGGAAAAATTTCCTGGAATTTTTAGGGAATTTCTTTTGTACTTGGAAAAATGAAGGAATTTTCATGGAATTTTATTGAAATTTGGAGGTTTAAAAAAAAAATCTTTTTTTGATAATTTTGCTTTTATATTAAAATATATTACAAAAATATCTATCTTTATTTATATATTCAATGTCTTAATATTGAATATGCAGTACATTTTTTTAAAATTTTAATTTTTAGTAATAAAAAATGAAAATGTTATACAAATTAAAAATTTTTATCTTAACTATCTTAGCTATTCAATTTCTTTTTTACATTTATAAATGTAATACTTGAAACTTAAGTAACTTTGTGTTTTTCGTGAGTGGAAAACATTAGAAAACGCGTATAATAAAAAAATGTATTTTAGATAATTGCACTGAAAAATCTTTAAAATATTCTCATTAATTTTAATTGTCATTTTAATGTTCGCTTTAATTTTAATTTCAACTTAATCTCTGGAATTTTGAACAAAAATATCTGAAAGAACAGAGAATTTTCAGGAAATTTTTATACAAGACTTGAGTAGACACTCAGCACGATTATTTTTTACCAAAAAAAAAAAAAAAAAATTAAAAAACCAGCGTGTGCCAATTTCTTTTGTCAAAACCGCTCGTAATAATAATAGTCATTGAGCGAAATTCAGATGTCCGGTCGTACGCGACAAGATTTAAAATCCCGACAGCGATGACGGCATCATCACCGAAGAATTCGTTCAACCACGGCCCACTCGTACCATTCATTTATTCGCCCGACTTTATGCACCGGCATATGCAACTCATGAGGAACCGCCAAATCAGCTCGTTATCGCGGCAATAAACGCTGCTGCAATCCTCGACTTTGGATAATGTCATCGCTATGCTGGCTCATTTGAATAAGTACGTCCTAAGGGTCTGGTTTTACATTTTTCATTCGAGATTTCCTTTAACGGATTATATTTCATCCTGTCAAAGTGCATTGTGGCATTCACCTCGGATTCAATTCAACGAGATGCAATTTGCTTTTTCGCGGATCCCATCTTCCCTTCATCCCTCGTAATTTAGTATCCTTAATTCGAGAGAACGATAAACAATATAATATTTACTGATGTTAATTTAATTTTTAAGGATGAATTTACGTTGTGTCATCGCGCGTCAAGGAGCCATCATCAAAAGATGAAGTTGTCTCGGGAAAATTAACGTAGACTCGAGTTCGTTTGTCCGATTCACGCTTCGGATTTAGACGGATTTGGATTCTGGCAGCCAAGGTGGTCGCCAAGGAGAATTTAGTAGGGGGCACGGACGAAAATTACGCACGACATTCTTTTTGCCGGGTATAACTTCCTCGTTTATCAGCGTCCGTTAGATTCCCATGAACCGTTACCGTGGCGGAGGCAACTTTCAGCCCCGAGACAAGAGCAGCAACGCCCGCGAACCAACGCGTCCGACCTAGTATAAATAGGTTCGTTTCTTGCCGGCCTTAGTTAAACAAAGTTTCACTGGTGGTGGTAGGCGAGCGGGCGGGGTGTGCGCGGGTCGCGGGGGTTGGCTGCGGGTAAGGGAGAAGCTCGTGAACCCTGCGGAGCCTCGCCCTGCTGCTACTGCTATTGCTGCTGCTACTGCTGTTGCTGGTGCTGCTGCTCCTGCCGGGATCCGGGGAAAACGCAAAAACCGCTGGCTTCGGCGGAGCTCGAAGCGAGTAACTTCGACACGTACCGGGTGTCCTTACTCGAGATCGGTGCATAGTTAAATAGCCGCGCGATCATTTATTCTGGGTGAAATTAATTTCTCAGATATAAATCTCTAAGAGGGAGAGAGTCCAGAGTGTCTACTACCTGGAAAAACATGCAAAATTCATTTTCAGGGGTTTCTTTTGTATCTAGAAAAATCAGAGAATTCTCTGATGGAATTTTATTGGAGTTCAAAGAATTTTTCTTTAAAAAAATCTTTTATTTGGTAATTTTGCCACAATCGAGTAAATTAAATATTAGTAGTATTTAAAATATATTCAATAAAATATTGAATATGCAATATATATTTTTTATTGTAAATTTTAGTGAAGGAAGGAAAATTTTATGTGCGAGTGAAAAATGCTTATTTTACGAAAGTCATTCAATTTTTGTCAATACATTGACAAATATGGAGAGCTTGAACTTTAAGAGGCTCTCTTTTTTCTTCGTATAGATGAAAAGAAATAGAAAATGCGTGTAATAAAGAAATTTATATTAAATTTCTTTATTGGCTTTGAATTTTATTTAAAAAGTTGCACCAACAAATTTTTTAAATATTTTCTTTACCTCGAATTTTGAACAAAAATACCCGGAAGGTCAGAGAATTTTTTTACTATATTTGAGTAGACACTCTGAGAGAGAGAGAGAGAGAGAGAGAGAGAGAGAGAGAGAGAAATACTTGTCGCTTTTAACGATAAAGAAAAGTCTCGCGGAATATCGTACACCTAATATGGCGAACGAATGGCAGAGATATCGCTCGATGAGAAAAACGGCCAATCGTTCGACTTTATTTATGATGATTTCGTTTCTAAATCCGCAATGTTTCGACGAGCAAACCGCCCGCAGTTTCCAGAATCTGTGCATCATCGATGATCATTGTTGACCGATAATCACCGCCCGAACCGCACGCTCGTTGCCCCAGATAACGAGAAGATGTGTACGTCGCAAGATATTGTACGCTCTTCGTTTGCCTTATTTTTTTTTTTTTGTCGCTCAAATCTCGGCAAGACAAAATATTATTTGATTTGATTTGAATTTGAATTTCACGGACTCGAGCTTTCATTTTTCTTAATACACGACTCAGCTTGCTCTTGCGCGATTTTGTTTACGTTTGCACTTGACTCAGCAATCCACAAAGGTCTCGCGATTTTTTAATTAAACGTGAATTAATAATAATTATTATTATTAATAATAAATAATAATAATAAATAATAATTAATAATTAATAGTAATTAATTAAATAATAATAATTAATAATAATAATAATAAGTAATAATAATAATAATTATTATTATTAATTATTATTATTAATAATAATAATTATTATTAATAATAATAATACTTATTATTAATAATAATAATACTTATTATTATCATTATTATTATTTAACAATTTTTTGATTATTCGTAAATGAAGGTAACATATTAAAGATAAAATTGATAAACTGATAAAAATAATGATATCGAATAATATCGATCAACTTTTATTTCTCAAGAATTCCTAGATTATCTTGGAATTTTATTCTTTTGCATTCGATTAAACTCGAATATATTTTTTCGTAATACCATTCTTCAATCGAACAATAATTTGCATCGATCTGATCGTGCAGCAGATAATCGAGCAATCCGTTAACAATACTTCGCGGAGTTGGTTTTTCGTGCCATTGGAATTTTGCCCCCTCCCTCCCTCCCCCTCCGTCATCCTCTCTTCCTCGTCTCAAAGGAGAGCCCAAGTTTTTCGTGATAACCCTCGGCCGCGGACATCGGACGAGACGCGAAGTCGTCTCGTCAGAATTTCACTGACCGATCGTAAATCGCGACCGTGGCAGATGGCCGAGCCGCGCCAGCATCACCATTAATGCACTTATAATGCGCGGCATCCGCTTCTCACATCTTTGTGCCGTATCTTTGCGACTTGCGGGAGCGCGAGAGGGGACGGGATAGGAGGGTGGGAGGGAGGGAGGGCGGGGGACGGGATCTTTCCCTCGAGGGCATCGAGTTACTCGACGTAGTGGAGTGCCACAAAAGAACTCGTCGAAGAACTTTCGGCTGTTAACGACTTATGCTGTAAAGTTGGTTTGGAGCCGATTCGAGGCTTCCGTACCGAAAAAAAAGGAGAAAGAGAGAAACAGAGAGAGAGAGAGAGAGAGAGAGAATGGATAGCCTGGAAGAGCTTAATTGGCGTTTGATAATTCGAAGAAATTTATGCGTCCGCTTCAGAATCGTAATCGCTTGCTCGTACCAGATGCACAAACAAAGTCTTCTTGATAAGAGCAGTGTTTTTTTTTACATCGTTATGAGTTTACGCAACTGCACGTATTATCTAATGCAAATGAGATGCACGTTGCAATTTTATTCTAAGTATAAGTCGATCGGAAATGCATTATAGAGATAATATTACAATTTGCATCTTTTTTTTTTTTTAGAAAATGACACGTTGGTTTTTATGATTTTACGAGTAATTTTATCAAGATCGCGATAAGATCTGATCACGATATTGTAAGTGCATGTGACTATGTGAGTTCTCTCTCTCTCTCTCTCTCTCTCTCTCTCTCTCTCTCATATAATTCTGGCGAATTCGTTCTGGATACAGCAAGCTTCCAGATATAGTAGTAGCCGCAAGAAGAGCCGCAGCATCGCGTAATTGTCTTCGCTCGCAAAAGCGCAGAGTCACATCTTATTTATAATCTTGTCGATTCATGACACTCTCTATGTATCCTTCTGTCGTGCGGATAATTAGTTTCCGCTGAATCGCAACGAGGGACAATTGCGTTGAAACTTCGCGAATTCTCCGATCGATCTAAATCTTACATATTGTACGCATTCGCGTCTTTTGTTTACTTGGAATAAAAATATCACGTATTATCGTTAATTTTTCAGAGAGAATCTTAAAGTTAAGGATGTTCTGGATGTACCATAGTAGCGAAATATTGTCAAAATTAAAAAGAAAACATGTTTCTTACGTTTATACCGTTTGAAAAATAAAAAAAAAAAATAAATTCGGGTTATGAAAAAAATTTAAGTCTCACAAAATAATATGGGTTTTGATGTCTTCGTAAAAGAAAATAGTTGTAATTAATATTTCTCCTAATTTATGGCAAAAACTTTTAATCGTGAATATCTCCCTCTGAAATCAAATTATTCGTTTTTCATTGCTTTTGCAATTGATTTCAGAGGGTATTCACGATCAAAATTTTTGTCATAAATTAGGAAAAATATTACAACTATTTTCTTTTGCGAAGACTTTAAAAACCATATTATTTTTTGATAATCTTAAGCCTCAATTTTTTTATAATCCGGATTTATTTATATTTTTTCAAATATAACCATAAACATAAGAATTTTTTTTTTTTTTAATTTTGACAGCTTACTATTGTACAGCCAAAACATTCTTAAAGCAACGCGCTTCTGATTTCCTGAGAATTCCAGTTCGCGAATAAACAGACATTCGTCAAAATTGCAAAATTTTCGAACAATCTATCTTCGATTTCAATTTTCCTTTTTTTATTCTTCTTCCAATAATTCACCGCTATTTATCTTTCTAAGTATCTTTGACACTTGCTAATAATTCATTAAAACCGGGGGGCAATTTTTCACTTGCCCGCTCGTTAATATTCTTCCTATCCTCGCAAAATCTCCCGAGTCCTTCACCGCGAAAGACATTCGTATCTCGCGAATCCTCTCCGCATTTTTCTTACAGATAATGAGCGCGTGCGAGGAATCGAAAAGATTGCACGAGAGAGAGAGAGAGAGAGAGAGGGAGAGAGCCTTTAGGGGATCCTTTAGGATTCGCGTTCCGCGAATATCGAGAGAGGGACGTTCTCTCGTCGTCGGAAGATGGACGCGATTTCACGTGGTCGGCGAGAAGAAGTCGATTGAAAATTGTTGTTGCGCTCGTAAAAAAATGCAATGCTACGTGCCGCGTAAGTTAATTCGCCTCAACCTTACACCTTTACCTTCGTGTCTCATCTCATCAGCCCCTCTCCCCCTCCCCGCCTCTCTCGCGTGTCATTACGTTGCCAATTTTGCGATCCACGCATTTAAGAAATGATTACTATTTTCATCTATGCGAGATTATCAGTCGAATCTCCCTGATTATAGCTGCATTATCAGTTTTTCTGCCTTTTTGACGGAAGGGGAGGGGAGTTATTTTTTTCATATATATATATATATATATATATATATATATATATAATAAATAAGAATTGAATAAATTGTTAGTTCCTCAAACATACAATTTGATATCATCTTTTTAACACCTTATATATATATATATATATATATATATAAGGTGTTAAAAAAGATGATATCAAATTGTATGTTTGAGGAACTAACAATTTTTATTCAATTTTTTATTAGACTGAGCGGAATGTGATTATCTAAAAATATGCGTTAGAAAGCTTGATTTCTTTAGAAACTTTTTAATTTTTTAATTTTATTTTTTTTGTAAAATTAATAGTTTAAAAAAAAAAATAAAATAAAATACATTATTATTCACAGTACCGTGCTAAACAGCATAGATTTCCATTTACAGAAGAAGTTGAATTTTAGAATTAAAAAAAAAGGATGCAAAACAAAATTATAATAAATGTTTCAAAAACACACAATTATAACTTAAAAAAAAAAAAGCCTAATTTTTACCTCCTCTGAAGGAATGGGATATAAGAGTATATATGAGTTTATATGAAAGACTACCCTTAATTTTCGACAAAGAATCAGCTCCTAAAATTGTTCACTCTTATTTAGAAACACCCTGTATATATATATATATATATATGTATATCGTCACCCCATCGCAATCGCACCGGCAGTGCCAATTACCAAGGCACCCTGTATACTCGGCGCGGCGCGACGATATCCCGCGGTAACCGCGCGGCGTCGAGAATTGGGTGCCCGTAGTTGGGTAGCAGCGAGCGCGAGCAACGGCAGATACGACCCAGGCTAGAAACGACCAGGATGAGAGAGAGAGAGAGAGACAGAAAGAGAGAGAGAGAGAGAGGTTGGAAACTGGTGATGCCCGCAAAAAGCATGGCAGACAGCGCCGATCGTTTTTGCTCGGCGTCAGCCGCGCGTTCCTACCGCCGCATCGTCGTACTTCGTGGTGGGTACATCGTTCTACCCTCTCGCTTCCTCCCGCCCCTCCCCTCCCTCCCTCCCTCCCTCCCTTCCGCTATAGCGTTTCCCATCCTTCCCTCTTTGTCCTCCTCTTTCTCTCTCTCTCTCTCTCTCTCTCTCTCTCTCTTTTTCTCACACTCTCTCATTTTCGCTCCCTTCTCTCGTCTCAGCTTCCCTCTGTCTTTCTCCTCTCGCCATGACGTTTGGGTTGTCGCGATCCATCTATCTGTCCATCTCTCCTGTCTCTGTTTGCGTGTTCCATTCAGGATCGCGCAAACGGATGGGGATTATCATCTCCTGCTCCTCCTTCGCGGTTTACGTATCCAGGAAAATGGATTACATTCGTATCGCTGGGAGGGAATTAGCGGGGACCGTCTCGTGGAGGATCCATTCCAGAATCGAGGCTCCGTCATTAACTTCATCATCGGCTGTCAGGATTGACCAGTAGGGAGAATTGGACTGAAAAGCGAAAGGCGATATTGGAACCAATCGGATGTCCCACGAGAGACGAGATGATAAAAGTGCCTTCAATTCGACATTCAGCGCGCCGAGACTTCATTTTTTTTCATCCAACCATCACTGCAATAACTCTGATCGCAATTCGCGAATATATTTTTTTCCCCTCGCTGCCTAAAGGATGCAAATTTGTTTGCTCGCGGGTCCTTATTTGGAGTCCGAATTGTGAGCGTACCTTGCTACCTTGCGCTAATCTTCGGGAGCGTCTTCTGATCGCACGAACCAAAGATTACCTCAACTTCTCTCCTCCTTCCACGGATCTTCCACGCGCGTTTCTCCTCGCAGCCTTGGATCCCGAGTGTATCTTCGAGCTCTCCTTCTTAAGAACATCTCCGCGGCCCCTGACAGGCTTGACTAATGGTCATCCTGCATCCGCCCTCCGGCTTTATATCTCTCCTTCTCGCTCTCTCCTTATATGCTTCCGCGCGTCCACGCAACACGATGTCTCCGTCTCTTTCGCAGGACGGCGATATCAGCTCCTAGCGTTTTTAGTTAGCGCTAACTAAAGGGATCAGCGAGTTTTCTAACTTGTCCGATGATCCTAGAAGCGAGCGATTTCTTTCGGCTAGATATTTTAACGAGAAGAGAAAGAGAGCAGCGAGAGAGAGAGAATCAAACTTACACAAATATAGAGGGTGTTAAAAAAAAAGAGTCACATATTTTGAGAGCAGGTAGTATTGATCAAAACAAGAAGAAAAGGTCTAATTAAGGATCCTACAATTAAGGAGTATTTACTAGTTTTGCAGGCAGCGTTATAAGAGGTGATCTAAGTTTCCATTCATCGTCACGCATTTTTCAGCTCTATGTCTCAAAGAATCACGCATTCCTTCAAACACACTTGGATTTACTGCCTACCTATAAACCCAATGTTATTACAACCCGATATCACTATAACAAAACTAGTAAATACTCTTTTGTTGGCATTGTAGAGGCGACAATCAGTGAGAAAAGGGCTCAAGTAAAAAGATGGCCTGTATCTTCGAAGATTGTAATTGTAGGATCCATGTTAATTAGACTTTTCTTCCTCGTCTTGATCAATATTACCCACTCTCAAAATATGTAACCCTTTCTTTGAACACCCTGTATAAATTTAAATAAAAATTTTTGTGAATAATGTATTGAAGAAAAGATAATGATATAATCTTGCATTTTTTATACATTTTTTGTTTCTCCAAATTGTTGAATGCTGAGAAAAAAATACCTTGCCATTATTAAGAATATTGTTTATTAAGATTATCAAAAATATGTATCAAAAAAAAAAAAAATTCTAATAGCCTCTCTGTCACTAAATAAAAGGAATCTCCCTCTCCCTTATCCGTAGTTGCAGCATACAATTCCGTAAAACATGAAACGTACATTTTATAGGCCTCTTCTTTGTCGGTATTACAAATTTAAAAAACTTAACATTGTTGGAACGATAAAATGTCGTAATCATTTATTTATTCGCGAAGCGGTCGTTGCGAGATAAAACGTACCGACGAAGTAGAAAGGAGGATCGACCAGTCTTTCTTTTTTCTTTTTTTCTTTTTTTTTCTTTTACAAAAGAACAATTCAACCGACCTTCGGAAATTCACATTTTTATTTTCAACAATGTAGCCTATTGTAAAACCGAACCCTTTCCCCAATTAAAAAATACAACCTACGAGCTGTATAGTCATTTATCTCGACCTGGCTGTATTATCTCTTCCTTTCTTCGATTTTCCAGAAATGACGAAAGTCGAAGGATGTTCGTTTCTTACTTAAGAAGGAGAAGAGCCATAATTGATATCACAAGTAACATTATTTCGTCTTTTTGAATTTTGTGAAAATTTATTTGTCATGCTGCAAAATTGATCCCGAGACAGGCCATCTTTTTGTATTCTTCTCGTTTACTTCAAGTCAAGTTTTACGAAATAGCTTTGTAACATCATATGATTTTTTATACATCGATGCAACCCGTTCGGCCTGTCTTGGCACGCGATCGTAAAATTCTGCATAGTCCTCATAAATTAATTAAGGATGTTTTGGTTGTACAATAATAGCAAGAAGCCCGTCAAAATAAAAAAAAAATATTTCTTAAGTTTATACTGTTTGAAAAATCAAATAAATAAATAAATGAAAATATTTCTAAAGTTTATACTGTTTGAAAAATCAAATAAATAAATAAATAAATGAATTATAAAAAGAATTAAAGTATCACAAAATAATATTTGATGTCTTAATAAAAGAAAATAGTTGTAAAAATTGTTTTTTTTCTAATTTTTGATAATTAATATTTGATCGTAGAAATCCTCTGAAATAAATTGCAAGAAACAAAAAAAGAGTAATTTGCAGAAAGAGAGAGAGAGATAATATTTTTTTAGTAAATAAAAAAAAAAACTTTTAAACGAATAAATGAATATAAATCAAATTTTGCAGAAATATTTACTAGAGTTTTCTTAATACATGTAAATAATTTAATTTTGCTGAAAATGTTTTTTCCTTGTCAAATCTGTCAATAGCTACAATACGCGATTTTCCATAATTAATACTTAGAACAGTCTATGAAATTTTTATTGTTTTTGTCACATGACAATGTTTTGATATATGACACAAACATTCTTAAACAAGGTGAGGAAGCATTCTCGTGCGGAGATTCGAAAGAATATAAAGAGAGAAATTATCCTATGCATTTTTGTTTTTCTCGCTGTTTACATTTTACATATATCGTAGAAAAGATTGAGATTTGATTGAGATAAAAGTTGCGTTATAAATAATTTTTTTTTACTTAGACGATTAGATTGCTCCGATTAGATATGCTCAATCATTCACATTCCACTGCTTCTTTCCGATGTGATTCGTACTCGTTTGTTGAAATATTTATGCAATTTTCATTAATCTGATACACACGCATATGCGCATATATATGTTTGTAATAACAAATCGCAGGAAGGAGATATCCGCCTTCATATTTTTCAGCGCTATCAATACCGTAGATCCTCTTTTTTTCATTTTCTGTTATTACGGCGAGGAAATAATAGATAATATCTGCGCTTCGACGTAAAAACAAGCGCGTGAGCAAATAAATTCTCGTGCGGTTTTTAAAATATATTTTTGCCGATTTCGCGAATGAAAAATTCGTCTCGTTAAATAATAAAATATATAGGAAATTTAATATATGCAGAAACATATAATAAATTGCAATTTGTTCGATATCGAAATGTGTGAGAAAAATAAAATTTATAATCGAATAGCCTAAGACACATTTTTTTTCTCTTCAATAATTTGAAGGACTCTTTATGTTTCAGTAAGCAAGCTGTATTTGATGGAAAGAAACCTATTAGAGGTGGCATACCATTCGTTTTCCGTAAGTAAATAGGCAGTATAATGTGTATAAGAAAAGAAAAAGATATTATTTGATTTTAATTTCTTTTCGTTCAGAGCTGTCATTTTTATTAACAGCGTTAAAGTAAAAGACAAAGGAAATTATGGGAGCATCTTTAGAGAGACAAATTCTAATTAAAACGAACAAAAAATTAACTCTTAAATCTTGCTTTTAAAGATGTAGAAAATTACAGCGACACTTTTGATCTGATATGCACGTTATTTCCACAGCACAATTCGGAGCATGGTCGTATGGACCGGCCCATGGCTTTGCCAGAATCATCCGTTGGAATGTGGAGAAGTCACCGGAACGATTGCCCAGCGGCGACATCGAGGCGATATTCTCGATAATGGACAGCGAATGTACGCGACAGATGTGGAATTCACATTTCAGATTAACGTACAGGCTAATATTGCGCGAGAAGGAATTACATTTCAATATCGGCGTGTATAATCCAAGCAGAGATGACACGTTCAGCTTTAATTTGCTCCTACACACTTATTTCAAAGTGCCGGACGTCAGGAGATGCCAAATCACAGGGCTGCACGGGTGCACGTTCATCGACAAGGTAGCGAAAATTTTCTGCTTTTTATTTTTCTGAAAATTAAGCCGATAATTAAAGTGTAATTTAATCGAGATTTCTTACTGCGATTATTAAAGAGCCGCTTATTTTTTAATTAATTATTCCTTCTCTCGACATGAACGATATTGTTTTATATAATTTTTTATTTTTTTATTTTTAATATTTTTTATAATTATTTAAATATTACAATTTTGTTGGCAGCAGTTCTTGGGGAGTTCTCTTTTTTTAATATTTTTTATTATTTTTCAATTAATTATTCCTTCTCTCGGCATCATCGGTGAAGAAATAATTATTTCTTAATTAAACCGTAAAAATTTATCATTAAATTTCAAATCAATGCTGCGATATTAAATATATATAATATATTTTAAATATATAAATATATATAACTTTACTCATCGCACTGCCACTCACAAAATGTTTCGTTCTCGCTCACGCACAGACCAGGGACAATCAAATCTTTCAAGAAGGCCGCGATGTCGTCACGGTGTGCGAATGGACCGACAGGATCTATCAGAACACGCAGCCGGAGCATATCATCACGAATGTCGTTTCCGGTAGAAAGATGCGCGTGCAAAAGTACAACTTTCCCGACACCGTCGTGTGGAATCCCTGGCAGGAGAAGGCACGCGACATTCCGGATTTTGGCGACGACGAATTTCCCAACATGATATGCGTCGAGAGCGGACACGTCAGTAGTCCGGTCATACTGTTGCCGGGGACGGCCTTTGAAGCGAGCCAGATATTGCAGGTACTAACCGTCCCGATCAGTAATCACGTATCAAATCGGATGCGATTACCATGCCGATCCGATATCATTACAAATTTCGGATGATCCTGCGAATGTATCACTGTAATGCAGGCTAAATCAATAGAGAAGGAGAAAATCAATATTAAAATTATCATTGTTATACCACGCGACTCCGGTGAATTTCATATTGTAAGCGTATTAATAAAATATTATCATAACACATCATCAGATTATATATAAATATTATTAAATTATTAAATATTAAATTTTGTATTCTAAATAAACCCTCCTTTGAAATTGAAATTTTCATTTGGAAACATAAAAAAAAAATCTCTTGTAAAAATCTTATATGAGCTAATGCGACGAGTTTAATGCTATGTTAATTTTATAAAGCATAAACAGCGATACTGGAGCAATAAAGAAGTAGCTGCGAATGTCACACAATATTTATTCGTTTGATATAAATTCGCGCAAACTAATAATTATTCTTACAATAATGTAAGATATATTCGAGATATTAAAAAAGAATGTTGCTGGAAATGTGATCTGAGAGATGAAAAAGTCCCTGATGATCAAACGATTACGTTGCGAAGCAATAGAAAATCAGAATTTCATGATCTTGGTGACTTCGCGCTTGACCTTGTTTCAGGTGATGTGAGTAGAGAGTGGACCGACGTCACACGTCAGTACCGGAGGCAGTACCAATTCGTTGCTGCCGACGTCTTCTTCATCGTCCGCGGTCTGGCCAGCGGGCGCTGGCTGGCTCTACATGCCGCCACCACCGCCACCACCCCCGCCGCCCCCGCCGCCACCCTTACCGTCGCATCCATCGCACCCATCCCATTTACACTCGCATTGCGTTGCCCAGACTTGCACGATATGCTCTTTGAATCTTTAGACACGCCGAGAGATTCGCCTGCAAACGCGAACGAGCTTTTGGATCTAGATGTTTTTTTTTTCGAAAGATCTATACGTAGACCACTGTACACAGTGGAAAACGTATCTTTCCTTTCGACATATTCGAAGAAGTGATGATTCGCGTAGTAAAGAAGAATAATTTGGTTAATCTTGTCGAAAAATTTTTTATTTCGTCGACTACATTCGCTTGTTTTCATCTTTTGCGTTTTATCTGAAAACATTCAAAATCAACCGAATCTCAACGAGAATGTGAGGAATCGATCGATCTATCTCTCTTTGGTTCCCAAACAATAATAATAATAAAATGTACAAGATTTATAAGTGAGTTGCTTTTCCAACATCGCTTGTTGCGATAAAGATAACGTTATCTCGCTTGCGACGTCTATTCTTTTTTTTTTTATCAAAGATATTGTAAAGCTACAGGAAGGCATTCGTGTATATAAATATTACGCGAAACAAAATAGTATCCTTTTGTTTGGTTTTCGAAGGACACTGTCCTAAAGAAACGATCGTTCTAAAGTTTCATCGATCCGTTACAAATATTTACATATACATTCCGTACATCCCGCTATTTAGATAGAAAACAAAAGAGTGATATAAATCACGTCTCTTATTTCTGACTCATCATTTTTGAATATTAGTACACGATACATTGTTTATAGGCATATATGGCATACATAAATTGGCATGTAAGCGACTTTGCATGTGCGATAATACTTTCATTATAAATTTTCCAAGTATTGTGATGTAGTTATTTGTTAGTTTCGATAAACGATGATTCTATCGGATTTATTTGCTACAAGATATATATTTGAAATTCGTAAAAGGCAGGAAATGCACTTTGTGTGATGTATTTTTTGTTATACAGATATCTGCAATAGAAATTTCATAGAAACTTTCAGACATATATTTTCAGGATTATTTATATATTTAGATATACATAATTGAAAAGATAATTAAGAAAATTTGAATACCTTGTGCCGAATCTATTCCATATTAGACAAAAAATGATTTTAAAGTACAAAACATCTGCTGTAATTTGATTAAAAGATTAATTATTTATGACAAAAAAAAAGTTTTCTTGTCATAATTATTTAATATTGATTTTTTATCATTTTTTTAAAGACAATGGATGGAAACGCGCGCGCTTATACTAACGCAACATGTACATGAATCTGTTCAATTTGCAATACATAATTTATCTATAAACAATACAAAATATGGTGCTATTATTGCGAATATAGTATTATAATGATAAATAGCAATACATGCACACACAGTAGATAAGCTTAGTCGACATTTCTCTGCAATTTCAAATATAATCTTCTTTCAAAATTTTTTATTCTGAAAATATCGCATTTTGCGGTCACATCTTTCCACGTGCAAGAAGAAACATCATCGAAATAGATATAAGTAAATATATTTATACCGTAACATATTGATTGCGATATTATTATAAAAATTATACATGTGTATACGGAACATTTGTAAAGACTAATGAACAGGTTGACAAGGGAAATAATATTCTGCCGCCCATTTCTAGAAAATTGTATTATCATCGAGAGCTTGAGACACTATCCGAATACTTGATCGAAACTCAGTTTAAGTGTGATGGCGAGTTTAATAAGTTAGTTGAAATTAATTTTATATTGAAATTAATTAAATTTTTAAACAAACCTCGAACATTTTACTCGAATTCGACAATTGTGAAATTGACAAAAGTAAATAAGCATATTTTTTTTAATATAAATATTTTACGTTACTAAAAAAAAGAATTATTATTGTGAATTAATAAAAACACGCAAAATTGTAAAAGTATGTGTCGATAAAAAGAGAAATCGGCAAAACTACGGATCTATTTTATATATATATATTTTTTTTTTAATCATATAGCCAAGCACACGCGTGTATCATTTATTACCCGAATATACATTCCAAGTGACAATTTCTTGCGTTGTATGAATTCCCGATGTCACTTATGTAACATTAAAAACAATATCACGTGTAAATTCTCTTCGCAGATAGACTTTCACATATTAGTAGTGTATCATTATAATTAAAAGTAAATGCTCAATATATACCGTGTTATTCTTCGCATATTACGGACTTTGAGAGCTAAATGAAATAAAAAGAAAAGAAAAAAAAAACACGAACGAAACGTTCCTGCTTATAGATGTGTTAGAAACGTGAAAATACAGCCTAGTAAAATCCGAGTACGCAATTAATGTAACTATCCGGAATGAAATAATTCAATTTCGGGATCTTTGCGCTGAGTATGCTGTACTCTCAAGAGGGTTTCTTGGTCTTTAGAGGCTAGACAATACATTCATCATTTAGTATAGCGTACATTCTCTTTCCTCGCGCACTGTTAGCGAATTAAGATTCGGTCTTCCATCCGCAGTGACGTTTATCGAATCGCATCGTACACTCTCATTCTCTCATTCGACTCAATGTTAATAATCACAAATATTTGTAATTAAAGCGAAGTTATGAAAAAAAAATTCGCGATTAAAATTAGTACGTTAAGAAAGTGTACTCTTTTTTGGGAAAGTGCAATAAAAATATGGGAAATAATTGTACAATCTCAACCTTTTCACCTTCTTTTACTAGCTTATATTCTTAATATCTCTATCACTAATCGTTATTTATGATTATTATAGTATCGTAACGAATAAAGTATCGAAAAATATTACATTTATCGTACTTGGGATGGAAAATTTAAGAATTATACGTGTTAAACTTTGAACAGTTTATTACGAGCGAAAGAGAACGATGGCAAGCATATACGTATCTAGTAGTCGCTCGCTCCTTACACATTTAATTAGATAACATATTAAATAAGTATGCGAAAATTTGAATTTACAGATTGAGAAAATTAGTACTACAAACGTCGTATTATTTAATTAATATCCTTATACCTAGAAAAATCAGTCAAACGCGCATTTTCTTTGACTGAATTTAGCTGTAGGTAACGTCGAGTTTTATACACATACGGCTATATAACTGTTTTTCTGAGCAATGTATAAATAACAAGATAATCGAGGCTAGGTCCTGCAGTGTGTCATACAACTGATATAGTTGTGTACGGCCGACAATGGAAAAATTCTTAAACGTCAAAAGCATGACGATTCCCTTTTGCATTTTTGGTAAGCATCAACCTTCGTGTCTCTTATATCCGTGATTCTTTTTAACATAACCGTCGCAGTGTGTGATAATCGTTTTTATCGTAAAAATTTATACACCTCCCTTGAATTATCTCGCCGCCTGCTTAGACTTATCTGGTTGTTCCTGTTGTTTCTTAAGTTGTTTCTCTCTCATTCGTTCCGCGTCACTGTAAGCACGAAAGTATATAAGTTATGTCACAAGTATTATTAAAAAATTATGTGATAAATAATCAAATATAATTCATTTGTTTAAGCTCTTTTAAGAACGTTTACCGTGCTTTACGTTGCTCCAAGGAAAGACCTTTATTACTGTCCTGCTCAGACGCTGCCTTCTTTTGCGTTTTTTTCAAGTTCTTGGCTCGTGCTAGTTCACGTTGATTTCCACCTACGACGCAGTTAAACGTATAAATATTTTTTTAAACGTTTCTTGAAACGTCAGATTTAAAATTCGTTCGAATGCGCTGTACGCGCATGCGCAAATCTCGCCTTCCTCGAACCGAATTAGTAAAATGGTGGCGCAGACGCGCAACGCACTCGTACATTACTCCAAAATTATATTAAAGGCCAACTGCAACTGAACAGTACACACCGATCGATCCACGCGACCCACGAATCGAATCACCCGCGATCACTCGACAATAATTCTTTCATCCATGCCCCTACCTTTCTTTTTTTTATCCGAGAAACGCTGCTACTTATGACAAAATGGCGGCGAGTAAAACAAGTGAAGTGAGCTACGACATGGAGCAGATGTTCCACCATGTTCACTCGTACATTCGGAATCGAGCAGTGTTAAAATCGAATATCTCCGCATACACTAAAATACTGAAATGGATCGCTTGCGTCGTCGGGTAGATCGCAGTGAAGGATTGTCGCGACATGTCGTAGCGTGCATCGAGGTTAAAAGTGAAACTCCCGAAAACTAAATCAATCAGCGTGTATAAAAAGTAAAACTATTCCGATTAAATTACCATTATTATTATTATTATTATTATTATGTTCTCCTTTTTCTTTTTTACTTTTCAAATTGAAAATTCTCGAGTGTTTTCTCGCAAAATAATCGAGATTTAAATAAATAAACATTCGTGAAAAGACACTTTTCTTATCGCTATCATGTCCAAAAATCTCGACGTTTCATTCCGAAATATCCTGTGAAATGAATGTTGTTCGGGAAATGAAATTTTGTCGGTGTGCTCCATTTCTCGAATTTTATTTGCTCGCGCCAGCGACAAATCTCTGCGAGAGCACGCGATTCATAATTTCATTTTTTCTCTCTCTCTCTTTTTCGTGAGCCTGTTATTAACATTAAATGACAATGGCAGCCGCGAAAGTTAGGAACTCGTTTCGTTATTCTTTCTCACGTCGAATTGTCACCGCACAGACATCATTTGACAGCTCGAGGGTTCGGTTGGAACTTACGGGTCATGTTTTTTAGTTCTTGATCTCCGATAAGCAAGTACTTGGAAATTCAATCCGCCCGAATTGAGGTGTGCGAAACGCACGGCCGAACGATCCACGCACGGGGTCTCTTGCGGACTAATTTCCAAACCAAAATAAATATGGTTCTGCGTCGTCTCCGTAACCCCTACGGCGATTGCAGTGATGCCACGTGTTCCTAGCTAGTGACATTAGACACACCGCTCGGTCGCGATTGTCATTCGCGTTCGAAGCGAGATGACAGACATCAAATTACTCCGAATACTAGTTCGACAGAAATAAAAATTTCTAACGTTAATTTACATAAAAATTGTAAAATCGAATAAAGATTTTTTTTCGTCGTATTTTGCTCGATTCCAATATTCCTACGTATACTGTAGCTCTTCTTTTATATTCCAAGAAGATGAAATAAAATTTTTCAAATACATACTTGGAAATATTGTTTATCCTACAAGATAAATTTTCATATCTATTGCAGATATTCTGGAAAAGTGGACGTGCTTGGAAAAAATTATTGTAATTCATGTAAATTCCTGTAAACAATATTAAACAAATTTAATTTAAATTTATTGATTCGTGCGCCGATGTCTACCAAATAACATCTTATTAGATATAATTAAATTTAGAATTCTTGATATGTGGAAAAAAAAACATGCTTATATAATTTACAAAAATAGAAAACATTTCATATATATCTGATGTGAGAGAATGTTCGAGAAAAGATAATGTCGTTCATGAACTGCACGACATGCAATCCTCTCCATTATTACGCGAACAAACGAACATCGTTTCTAAGTTTTTACTCGCTTCTTGACTTAATTGATTTCGTTTTTCAACATTGTCATCATTAGCATCATTTTTCTTGGGGGACTGAACGGGGCTATTAGTGATAGTGGATGAGTTAGATATGGAATCATTAATTCGTAATTTAGATGTATCCACTGTAAATTGTATAGGATTTGCAGCTGGCTTTGTTCGCAGATAGTACATGCCAGTCTTTAGGCCCTGTAAATAATAATATATTTTTGACAATTTGTACGGCTCTGTTAGTTCGTTTGATTAAAAGGATTGATATAATTTAGAAAAAAAAATTGTCATCTATTCAAGCGATCTATTGTGAACTAAAAAATGCCGACAAAACAAAACTACATTAATACATTGCAATATTTCACTTACGCTTCTCCAACCAAAGAAATGCATTGATGTGAGTTTCTCAGTTGTTGGGTCCCCTATATGAATATTCAGAGATTGCGACTGATCGATAAAAGCTCCACGATCGGCCGCCATTTCGAGAATTACTTTTTGCGGTATCTCCCATACAGTCTTGTAGAGTGCTTTCAGATCATCAGGAATACGTTCAATGTTCTAAAAAATATATTTTCTTAAAATTACAATCACAAAAAATTTTAATGCAAGAAATAATAACAAGAGACAATTAAAATCGTACTTGAACGGATCCAAAGCTTGCAAGGATTTCATTTTCCATGTCCTTGTCCCATAATTTTCTGGCTGTTAGATCTCGCAATAAATGAGGATTGACCATGACGTATTCTCCCGACAATACGCGTCTTACATAGATATTACTCGTGTACGGTTCGATAGATTCGTTATTCCCTAAGATTTGTGCCGTCGACGCCGTTGGCATAGGTGCAATCAAAAGCGAATTTCTTACTCCATGCTTTGCGATTTTCTTCTTCAATTCATTCCAATCCCATAAATTTGTTGGCTTAACGTTCCACATATCATACTGGAGGATCTGACAAGGAATTATTATGTTACGATTGCAGTGTATAGACTAAACATGATTCGCGCAGTTATAAATAAATTATATATATATATAAACATGATTAAAACAAACACAGTTACAAACTTACCCCTTTGCTAACTGGACTACCTTTATATGTTCCGTAAACGCCTTTTTCCGCAGCTAACTCACAACTCGCTTCCAAGGCACCATAATAAAGAGTTTCAAAGATTTTGATGTTAAGTTCTTTTGCCTCTTGGCTTTCAAATGGAAACCGCATTAACAAGAAGGCATCCGCTAAACCTTGTATTCCAATACCTGAAGACACATGCACTTTTTATATTTCACCAGCTCATTATATGATGCTTACAATATTTGATAATCAAAAGACTTATAATCTTACCAATAGGTCTATGTCTTTGATTAGATGTTTTCGTTTCTAAAATGGGATAAAAATTGACATCGATAACTTTATCCAAATTACGAGTAACGATTTTTACAACTGTTTTAAGTTTATCAAAATCAAAAGTCTTGTTATTCGTATTGACAAACATATTGACTGCAATAGATGCCAGATTACACACAGCAACTTCTCCAGGGCCGGAGTATTGAATAACTTCAGTGCACAAATTGCTGCACTTGATTGTACCAATGTGTTGATGATTAGATTTTCGATTGCAGTGATCCTTATAAAGCATATAAGGAGTTCCAGTTTCTACTTGCGCCCTGAGAATGGCGACCCATACATCCCTGGCCTGTACTTGCTTTTTATAGCGACCTTCCTTTTCATATCTATAAAAACAATGTATGTGTAGGTATAAATTTATTTATAAAATTTATTGCAGAAAGATATGTAAGTCATAATTTTATTAATTTGTTAATAGAAAGGAGATAACTGCTAATGCGTATGTGCGTACCTAGTATACAGATCTTTAAATTCTTCACCCCAAACATCAGCCAAGCCAGGAGATTCAGATGGACACATCAAGCTCCATGTTTCATCATTATATACACGTTCCATAAAAAGATCTGGTATCCATAAACCATAAAACAAATCTCTAGCTCGCATATTTCCATCCCCTGTAAAAGAAAGTACACAATACATAATAGCATATAAAACCACCAGTCAATGTGAAAAAAGGAAAATAAGAAAAAAAGAAACAATTACCAATGTTTCTCTTAAGCTCTAGAAAATCAAAGATATCAGCATGCCATGGCTCCAAATAAATAGCAAATGCTCCTGGTCTTTTATTTCCACCTTGATCAACATAAATAGCCATATCATTGTACAATTTTAAAACAGAAACCAAGCCGTTGGTTGTATCCGTATTGTCTTCTGTGCTTTTTGTACGAATGCAATGTACATTGAGTCCTATTCCACCAGCATATTTGCTAATAAGCGCACATTTTTTTAGTGTACCATAAATACCTTTTAAGCTATCGTCGTCAAGCGTTAAAAGGAAGCAGCTGTAAAAAAATAATTCTAATTAAAATAATTTTAAAACATAAATTTATATTATAGAGATAATATTATAGAGATAATCAATGCTATTACAATTACCTGGACATTTGCTGCTTATTAGTACAGGCGTTAAATAGTGTTGGTGAAGCATGTGTAAAGTATCTTTCGGACAAGTAGTTGTATGTTTCTATAGCTTTGTCAATGTCATCCTTGTGAATACCGACAGCTACTCTCATCAACATATGTTGAGGTCTCTCTACTATCTTGCCATTAATTTTCAACAGGTAGCTTCTCTCAAGTGTCTTAAAACCAATATAATTATAATTGAAATCTCGATCGTATATTATGGCAGAATCTAGTCTTTCCGCATTATTCTTAATAATGTTGTAATATTGTTCACTGATTATATGTGTATCACGATGTGTGACAGGATCCTTGGCATGGTACAAGTCATGTATGACCTCTGTAAAAATAAACAACAGAATTATATCATATCATTTTAATACATAAAGATACAAAATTGACTTGAATAAATACATCTATGATATCATACCACTAAAACTCTTTTTAGTCTCTTTATGTAGATTAGATACATCAATCCTTGCAGCCAATATAGCATAATCGGGATGATTAGTTGCCATGGTAGCTGCAGTTTCAGCTGCCAGATTATCTAATATAACTGTAGTTACTCCAGAATATAAACCACGTATTACTTGAATCGCGACAGCAGACTGCAAATAATAAATTCACTCATTATATACAAATGAATATTGTTAAAAATTTATAAAATTTTACTCTCTGTTATATATATGCATATATTATATATTATATATGCAATATTATTTTTATTAAAAAGATATAAAATATAATAATATAGAAGTTTATATACATATATACTTTTCTTAATTATATACATATACAATATACACATTGCATATACTGTTCTATTTTATATCATTATATTATAAAATTATATACAATAGATATGCAATATACTTACTGGATCCACATAATTCATATCCAAATTATAACACTGTTTGGCAATTCTTGAAGTGATTTTATCAAAATGGACATCCTCCTTTCGTCCATCTAATGAAAATAATTATTTTAATTCATGTTTTATGTTTAAATATCTTTAATAAAAATTTATATAGTCATATATAAAGATATTCATTTATATATTTTTATATATACACACAATATTAAAATAAAACTAACCAATAGTTTAATTTTTCCCAAATTATTAATTTTCTTTACTTTATAATCCATTTTCCACAAACACACATATAGTTCAAATTTTTTTATATGTATATATACAATTTTTTTTACAGGTCAGGCAATATTTATATATTATATATAGTTATTATTTATAATAGTTATTATTTATAACAATATATTATATAAATAGAATTAGAATTATTTCGCTAAAAATATATTTTCTTTTTTTTTTCAGATTAAAAAGTGCCCGCACAGTATATAAATGGAACTTTCTAACACAACTTCATCTAGCCAACAAAGGAACGCGATCATGATTAATCGGTTAAATACTTACTGCGCTTAATAACATACATCTTTCCTTTGACTGGCATTTTTGAAGAGAAATCATTATTAGTTTGGAAAGAAGGCTCTTTCGCGTTTGACTCCATCCTATATTAATCAAAGATTGATACAAATTCCTTTTCCTACGATTCGAGTTGATACCGATCGAAAAACTAACAAATGGATTCTCTGCCAGATTTCTTCGTCCATCGAGAGAAGTTTAGGCGCGAAACGGAAGAATATTTGTCATGCGCATTGCGATTCATCGATTCTAACTAATAGTGAGCGTGCTTCTTGGATTGCGTTCAAAAATCTATTCAGACTAAAGCAGCGTTTGATTGACCAATTATATATATAAGATAAAAATATCTTGTCTTCTAGTTGGTCAATAAAATCCCTATATTTTTTGTTCCGATTCAATCAATTCTAAAATCTTTTATTCTGATTGGTCAATCAAACTATTATTTCGAGTAGTTTTCTGAACTCACTTCGTGTGATGCATTTTGAGTCATCAAAATTGATCAATTTTGTAATTTAAATAAAAGTGAAAATTACAAAAACATATTTATTAGGTTTGGACCAATTAAATTATAAATGTTTAGTAAATTTGCTCAATTTTTGTAATTTTCATCATTACAATTACAGAGTTGATACCCAATTCTTTTATGAACTGCTCATTATCAGTTATCGAATGCTTATCTTTTAATATAGATAAAATTATTTAATTTATACTATGTTATCACAGCATGATTATTGTGACAGAGAAATTTTTTGTGATGCAAAAATTGATTTGATGTGGACATAAAATTGCATCAAATTGCATTCGATATCTGATATGTGATATATAATAAAATGTTAGTGTGCATTTTATTGTATAATAATAAAAATGACTGTGCGTGCGTGCGTGAACACAAAATGTAGTGTAACAGCGAAAGCGATTTTACATTTATATGTTATGCTATAAAATGTCAATGTACATATATAATAGTCTGTAAATTAATATATATATATTTTGTAATCTTTAAAAAACTAATAAACTATATTAATTATACAAAACGCATATGTCTTTTGAATGAACATACCCATCTATTCCCATATATCCTTGTCATGTCACACCCACTTCTTTATTAATTATATATTTTTTTGATACGTTTTTGCCGATTTTTTATCCTTGAAATTTTTAAAACTACTTTTCTTTAAATCAATTATCAAAGGAATAATCAAAAAAGATGGCACAAACTCAAATTTAAATTACGCAAAATTTAAAACTTTGAAATTCACAAATGTATCAGAAGAACATAATTAGCAAGGAGGTAGCACAAATCAAAATTTTAAAAAGCGCAAAAATTTAAAACTTTGAAATTCGTAAAAGTATCAGGACAATATGATCAGCGAGAAGGTGAACCAAATTAAAATTTAAAAATAGCGAAAATTAAAGTATCAAAATTCGCAAATGTATCAGGAGAACATGATCAGCAAAGAGGTGGCGTATCAGGAGAACATAATAAGCAAAGAGGTGGCACAAACTAAAATTTTAAAAAGCGCAAAAATTTAAAGCTTCAAAATCCACAAATGTATCAGGAGAACATGATCAGCAAAGAGGTGGCATATCAGGAGAACATAATAAGCAAAGAGGTGGCACAAACTAAAATTTTAAAAAGCGCAAAAATTTAGTTTCTAAATTCGCAAAAGTATCAGGAGAACATGATCATAAAAGAGGTGGCGTATCAGGAGAACATAATAAGCAAAGAGGTGGCACAAACTAAAATTTTAAAAAGCGCAAAAATTTAGTTTCTAAATTCGCAAAAGTATCAGGAGAACATGATCATAAAAGAGGTGGCGTATCAGGAGAACATAATAAGCAAAGAGGTGGCACAAACTAAAATTTTAAAAAGCGCAAAAATTTAAAGCTTCAAAATCCGCAAAAGTATCAGGAGAACATGATCATAAAAGAGGTGGCGTATCAGGAGAACATAATAAGCAAAGAGGTGGCACAAATTAAAATTTTAAAAAGCGCGAAAATTTAAAGTTTCTAAATTCGCAAATGTATCAGGAGAACATGATCAGCAAAGAGGTGGCACAAACTAAAATTTTAAAAAGCGCGAAAATTCGAAGCTTTCGTCCGCAAGAGTTTTAAGAGTTTTAGAGATTTTAATTTTTTTTTTTTTTTGTTTTGCGAAGGAAGAGAAAAATGCATTATGCATTCCCACCGGCCGGTCCGGTGGGATATGCGGGACTCGCACCCGCTAAAAAACTCTCCCATATATATTCTGAGATCGTGAACATGATAGGCAAAAAATGGTAATACAAATATAAACTTCAAAAATTCAAAAAAGTCCAAACTCTCTTTATTTTCTTTTCTCATTTACTAGTATAATAAAAATTACTAAAAATTAGTCTTCTAAAAATTATTCTTACAACTCATTTTTCAATTTTCACAAATAATTGCTATATAATTTATAAACACCTATGAAAAAATCCATATATATTAAAAAATTTCATATATATATATATATATATATATATATATATATATATATATATAATATTTCCAACATATATAGATTTGCAAAATGTAGAGCTTTGAATAAAAGATGCCTTCTTTAATTTCAAGGAAGGATGTTAATATCGATAAAGCGACTCAGAAAAAAAAACTCGAATATTTTAGATAAAACATTAATAATGCCAACATTTATAGTAGTTTAACAAACAGCGTTTTAATCTCGTGGATATATTTACACAAAAAATTGTCTCATATCGTAGTATTCGTAGAAAGGCCAGATATAATCACGTTATTAAGGAGATTCAATCGAGAGAAAAATAATTCTTAACGCCAATCGTGCGAATCGAGTATCCGCAGAACTATCGTACATTCAACTATATCTCGTAATGCGTATCACGATTTGCTAAATAGACATCTTTTATGTACGTACTTACAATAAATTATATACACGCACACTTTACTCGCTCGTCGGACGCGCATGTACTCTGTATATGTACTTTGATAACGCATTATAGAAAGTTTATAGGAATCGAATTATCACCGATAAGATGGTAATGTTTCGGATTTAAATTCTTGACGGGAATGGCAGCAAGAAATTCGTAGAGAAACACGTGCGCTTCACATTTTTCTCTTCTTTAAAGACAAGTACTTGCCGGTCCGACAACTCGTTGCATTCATCATTGTTTACACGTTCTAAAATTTATTATTTACAAATCCATCGTGATAACACGCATACACATACGCATTCTAGAAATACGAATATCGCGAGAATACACGAGATTCGAAACGAAAACATGCCGCGATGATGAAAAATTCGCGAATATGACGCGTAAACATTAAGCGAGTATACAGCCTGTCTTCCTTAATTATCGGTAATAGTTACTTAATTAATCGCCTGCCTAACGCGGCCTAGGGACGATTTATACCTTTGGTGAGAGACAACAAGACGCGCGATAACACGATAGCTACGAACAGTTAGCGCTTTAACAATTCCGAACTGCGCGCGAATAAAATTATGAAAGAATTATTATTTTCAATACTGGATAAATGACTAATTTGTAAATCAGCTGTACTGTTGTCATGGGGTGGTTGCCTGCTATAAGTTTTTCGTAAAAAGTAAAACAGCTATAAAAATTATATAAGAAACATTATAAAAAATTATTTCGAGCTCTCTTTCCGACATTATAATATTATGACTAGTGCACATTCTATAGTTTGAATAAAAAGTCAAAGCTCATGTAAGAAATTAACATAAATATAGGTGGCATAGACTGTTTCTAAATGACCAGCAACATATAACAAAAGATATTCATCCAAGTCTCTTTATCTTTTTATTAAAAATAAAAGGGACAAATCTTTTCTCTATAAGAAAAAAGCGACGAGCTTCGTTAAGTAGCTTTATTCTTTTCATTCGAGAAAATATTTTCTGTTTACGTAGTGAATTGCACAGTCTATGCTTTCTATATCTATGAAATTAACGACTTGAGAATACAAATATTAATCGATCGCTTAAGTACAAGCTCGGATGAAGCTCTATGTAGAAATTCATTCTATATTCAAATCAACTTGAAAATCTATATTCGATCTATACGACGCATCATTCTATCCGTACTCTCTGCCTCTTCTAAAACGGGCAAAATCAACAGACTTTTACAAAATCGCCACGATACGTACAAACATTATACAACGCACTATGTACAAACGCATCTTTCAAACAGTCATTCTAACGCCATTGAGAAACTATTCATTCCGTTACACAAAAAATATCATTTCCACGTTTACATTGTTAAATTCGCGCTTTCAATCTTATTATAATATTTCATTATTTATACATATCGCACACACTCGCTTATGGTGTAATAAAGAAGTTTTACATTTAAATAAATAAAGGAAATGTTTAAATAAAAAACAAAGGACAAGAGTATTTTTCACGACGGAAACTAATCAAGGGAGAGAGAATAGTATTTTTGCACGATTATCTGCACTTAGTGCTACTCATTGTTATTAACACAAGTGCGTAATCTATCAATTTTATATGTCATTATGTATTCTCTCTTTCCCCCTTCTTCTTATTACTAAAATGTCCCGGCGTATATTATAGTACAGAGAAGATATCGCTTGGTCTCGCTTTGTACTTTAATAAAAAGTGGTAAAGACAGTATACAGTTACATTGGTGTTTCTCTTGATAGGACTCTAAATTATTCGTCCCGGGGCTTCGAACGCTTAACGAGACGAGAGGCGTCGCTGGTCCAAATCATCTTTGTTATATCGTTGAGATCTACATGCAACGGCACACGAAAAGAAAGCTGCGGCTCTTGAGTAATAATAAAAAATTGCCTCGCGCAACCGCAGCGCTTTTAGCCTTTAGAGGACCAATGGAGATTCTTTTTTGGTAAATAGAATAATAATTCTTTATACACACTCTCTATAACTAATTACCCGAACACAAATTGCGACAAGATGATACAACGCTTTGTACGTATAGAAAAAGCATCATACTCGATACATATAATATAATTAAAAAAAATTGCCAATCTGGCTCTTATCATAAAATTTTATCTATTTCTCATGGTTGTTTGTGTGGCAGAGAATTAATATCAGTCGCTAAATTATTATTACACGCGTAATTGCGAGAAAATATCGAACGTATATAATGCTCGTTGCTGATTCGATAAATTTTTTCCGAAGAAACTGATTGTAAATTTGCAATATATGAAGAAATAATATGAGATGTGATTAATACAATTGTTTAATATCGTCAAACGCTACGTATGAATCGCTGAAATCGAATCTTACGATGTGTATCTCGCAACGCGAGTTTCCGTACAACTTCGTTGTGTAAAAAAGCGTTGATAACATATAATGCAATAATGCATATTTAAATCTCGTACTTAGCAAGATTGCCAAAAAAACAAACTCGTACAATTGACAAATGGATTAAGAAAATAATGCAAAATTATCGATACATATAGGAGGCTGATAGAGAAATAAAACAACGTTCTACGAGAGTGTAGCTTTCGTTGATTTTCATTTCCGGTAGGCTCGTTATCGCGATGTGGACGGCATTGTACTAAACTGACTGGACATGTTGCAGCAATAACACGGGACGAAAGTCTGCGAGGTTCTACGAGTAAAATATTTAACAATTAATTTTTCATTTCGCGATAATTTGAATTTGTTGATACTCAATAAAAAACACAATAGTCTCTTCTTCTTGTGGAATCTCTTAAGCTGTATATATTCCTCTAACTATATTTATTATTTGATCATTTAAAATTCACGCACCTCGTCTGCCGTTGCAATTTTCGATTACTTTGCCTCTTACTCGCACCTTTCTGGCAAAGTAATTGCTAAGGCTGCGAACCGTCACCTGTATCCTCCGTTTGACTAGCATCCATCGAATCATCTCGTCTGCCATCTGTACTATGACTGAAATATATATCCATGTTTTATACATGCGACGTAATTTACAGAAAAATCGCAAACGTTAATCGCAACGATATAAACGTGAGACTTACTCTACGTGAACGGAGGAAGCATCAATCTCTGATGACATACGATAATGTTCTTGGATAACAATTGTAGACGGCCTTGGTTTCAACGCAGAGTCCGACTGGCGTTTATCTTTTCCTACAGCTGTCTCTTTATTCGGTTCTTGCGACGTCAGACACATTTCTATCATCGCCTCTAGACATTTCACAAACAAATCGGCACTCTCGGGCGTACAATTGGACTGTAAACATATTGTTAATCGCTTAAAATTGACTCTATAAATCTACATAGTCGGTATCAAGATAAAAATTGTTATGAAATCGTGAAATTAAGAAATTCCCAGACTTACGTTCGTGTAAGGTCCAGCGAATCTCCAAAGACCGCGGAAGCCGCAGCTTTGCAAATAATGCTGCAGATGATGCTGCTGGGTCGTATCTTCGCTGGCTATCATGTTCTGTATGATAGTTTGAACCGTGTTCAATATCGCCTGGTCATGACAAGAAGACAATACGCTGTTGATCTTTGCGTCGAGCAAGTTGTGTCTGAAATAGGATAGTATCTTCTCTCATTATATCCAATTAAATTTTTTGTGTATCATTATTAAAGAAGTAAAAACAAAAAACTTACACAACTGGAAAGACTTTTGGGAAAACTATAGTCGCTTCCGCCAGATACTCGTACAAGATACGCGTTTCATTCTCGTTGGTGGAGTATTTTACCAGAGTGGCCAGCATGGTCAGAACCAAAGTCTGCGTCGAAAAATCGGTCAACACATCCGGATCGAGTAAGACGTTATTTTCGTTGCTCAGGCTCACTCTAGTGCTACGATCTTTCTGTATAGCAGTACACAAGCACGATTACATTAGTTATTAAATCTCGATTACATGTATAAAGGGAATAAAACTCAAGTATAATATATATCACAGTCGCGGAATATTTTCATCTGTCTTTCGATACAAACTGTGAAAGAGAGGAGAGCAGTAACCGCGTCTGGATATATATATATATATATACAGGGTGTTTTTAAATAAGTGCGAAAAATTTTAGGAGATAATTCTTTGTCAAAAATTAAGAGCGGTCTTTCATATAAACATATATTTATATGAAAGACCACTCTTAATTTTTGACAAAGAATTCTTTCCCAAAATTGTTCGCACTTATTTAGAAACACCCTATATAAAGAGTTGATAAGAAAAGAGAGAAAGAGAGATACAAGAGAATCGTGGTCCAAGTAACGATATATACCTGCTGTTCCGCATCGTCCGTCGGCTTGTCGTCCTTTGCGTTCGGTACGCTCAAGGATCGCTGCGATTTAAATAAAAGCCGGCCAGTCTTGTTAGTGACACAAGTTGCATGGTTTTTTACACAATCCGGGCAGGCACAGGCGGGCACACACCGAGAGAGTAAACAGAGAGATGCATGGAGGAATAAAACGATGTTATATACAACGCTATGAACCTACTAATAATTAATTAAAGGGAGATCGAATCGAAAAAAAAAATATATATATGGTAAAAACAATAAGACGAAATGATCGCGGGAAATCAATTTTTTTTTTCAATTCAAAAAAGCTTGCAATTCAGAAAAGACGCTCTCTTTCTCGTGAGCAAAGAAATTTTTTTTTTTTTTTAAAGATAAAACTCAAATGTGAATGTACTTCTACATAGAGCGTAGTAAATCATATCAAATACATACCCAAAAGAGAGATATAGGAGAGATATAATTCGAGATAGATACATAGATACATTTTACTATATAGTTTTAGAAATAATGCATACACATACACGCTCCACACACACACACACACACATACACACGCACACAAGACTTTAACTTTAAGTAATAGAATGAATAGAGTGATATTTCTCGAAAAGAAGTGAAATAATTTTATCAGACAATCAAGTATAATAAGATAAGCAGAGCGAGGTAACAGAAGCGATATAATTCGTTGCACATTCGATTTACAAATCACGAAAGAGATTTTTGAATTTCATTTCGTGCCATCTCATCAAGATTCTTTTAATTAGGATCATGCAGTGCATTTTCCAGCAACCTCATGCTTCGTACGATGCTTTGATAATTTTTTTTTTCTTTCCATTTTCTAAGTGAATAATTGTGTATACGAGCGAGAATGGCACTACGTCTCGCGATATGTTCTACATAAAAAAAATAAAAATAAAAGCAAAGTTTTTTTTTTCAATGTGACAAATCCCTACGATATTTCAAATGAACAAGTTGATTGTGCGTCGCTACGCTTATAGCTCGAAAAGGAACGAGTTGGTTCGCGAGAAAGTAATACATATATATAATCAAACGTAATTTATACCTGCGCGGACTGTTGTTTTTGTTGTCTCGCTTGAGTAAGCGCCGACTGATCCAGCAAGTCCCAGGTCTTTTGCCTTCTACTTGTAGGATTGGGCGCCCCGGACATATCCTAATAAATACACGAATGGTATTAAAATAATGTCATGTCATAATGTCATAGCGAAGGATACTCGAGAGATATTCTCACCGCATTGCGTGATGGCAAGGTATCGAGAATGTCCGAACTGCCTGATGAATCGTGTAGATTTTTGTCGAGTGAATGTCGAATGTGACATCTACTACGCACCTCCTCCGATACAGCCACCAACGCTGTAAAATGAAATTCGCGTAAAATTCTTTTCTCAATCTCGATTGTGTTATATGCGTTTCTACTTGAACGTACCGGTCAAGTAAGGAACACTTTCAGGCGTCACCTCGAATTTATCCCTCTTCGAAGGCTTCGCCACAATCGCCAGCAACATAGTCAACACTCTGATCGTTCTGGTAATCGTGGTTGGTGTGGGATGCCTGTAGCCCTTCAGAAGATGACCGACCAGCGCAAAATGAAAATTAGATTTAAAGGATAGGCCCACGGTGTGATCCAATAGCTTGAACTGGTATTCCAGAGGTTCGCGTGTCGACATCATTACGTGTTCTAATGTCTAAAAAGAAGGTGGAAGTCAATCATTATATTTTACATTATCAAAAAATATTTCAAAATTTGTCAGGGATGAGAAAAAATCAAAAAATGTATAGAAACCTTCTCGTCGAAAGTACCCTGTGAATCGAGCGTGTGCAAATTCTGTTCGAGAAGAGCCAGGCCGGATGCATATAACGATGCTTCGTCCAACTCGAGAACGGACGTGGCGATCCAGAACAAGTATCTATGTATTGGCGATTTCTTGGACAGAAAAATGGCATGGTACTGAATACTTCAAGTTGAACGATTCTTATAAGTTTTTTTTTTTTTTCTTAAACAGAAACTTACGGGTTTCAGAAGAGGTTGCAATCGCGTCAAGCACATAACGATGGCCTCCATAAGATTGATATCGTTAAAATTCTCGAGCGCCTTCACTAATATCTTCAATAGCTGCCACATATCCTGATCCGTTATACTCTTGCTGATACAGCCGAAAACGATGAGCGCCCTCGGCTGCAAAGCTGGATTGAAACAGAAGGCAAAGTTTTTCGCCAACAAAGTCCACGTTTTTAACCAGTCGCACTTGGGAATGTCCCGCATACAAGCCTCCATAATTTCCAAAAGAGCATCGGTTATTACTTCCAAGCTGGTCAAATAGAGTCTCTCCTTGTCCAGCGTCCCAGATACATTTCGCTCGGTGTTGATCAATTTTTCGTTCGCGTGCTTGCAGCTAGATTTTGGATGTTTGTAGAAGGCCGTACCAGCGGCGGATTTCACTTTGCTAATGCCGAAAAGTAGATAAAACTTGGGTAATGAAAACTCATCCAGACTCATCCGTAATATCCTGTGCGTGTCTTCGGAGAATGAAGGCGAACTGCACGTGCACAACGAGTGAATACTGTTGATCACCAGACCATGAGTCGACGCTCGCATAGTCAAGCTGCCGGAACACACGAGCAACGTAACCGTGTGAAAGATATACGGCAAGTGTTTCCCTACATCCAGACAATTATTAAAGGACAACATCAGGAGATACCTCGCGAGAATCGCTATGTCACTCCACATTATATGTTGTTCCAGTTGAGACGTGGGCGACATGCAAGTCTTGTCTACTATTCTGCATACTTTGCTAATTAACTTCTTGGCTACCAGCTGAACATTGCCGGCTGCCAAGGCGACTGCAGTATCCGCCATGATCTCGGCCATCGGTGAGCCTAAACCGGATCGCGCGCTACGTTGCAAAAAAATATCAAGAACAATATCTATTAATTCTGGCAGCATGCCAATCGTGCTCCAGATCTTGGCCTGTATGCTCGGATACATTTCAATCTCCTGAACGGTCAGCGTGATTAAATCATCGAGAATTTCCGTGACTTGCTTCTGTCGCTTGCCGCCCTCGTCGTGGGGCTTGGAGAACCGCACGAGATTGCTCAACCACGGCGTCATATATTCGAGACATAAATGCTTTAGCTCGATAGTCGACTCCTTAAAGCCCTGCATGCATTCTTTGAGAAATTCAAGCGTAAGATGCGGGTCATTCGCCGCCAAGGTCTCGCTCAGATGCTTGATAAATATGGTGTTGTTTGACGGTATGCATATACCGGACGTCTCCAACAATTGACCTTCTATTTTTAAATCGAACGTCGCCGTAAGCGCGCATAAGTGATTGTAGGCTGCAGTCCGAAGATTCGGGTCCGGGCTACCGAGATTCAATAAGGCCATGTTCAACAAGGTGCCTGGTACATCTTTAGGCCTGATTTTCGAATGAACGGACATGGAGTCCGGTTGTGACAATACCCAACGATTCCTGATGTGGATTATAGCCTGTACAATGTTATCGCAATCGTTGTGGGCAAAAGTCAACGGTCCCGCCTCGTTGGAGATGGTGAGCGTGAATTGATTGTCGTCCAATAGGCAAACCTCCTCTATTTCGGAAGCGTAATACACGTCGTTTAAGAGAACATATTGCGACAATACTTTAGATCTGTCCGTGTGAGTTATTTGCAAGGTCGTCGGACCGAGCTTCACAGATACCTTCATCTCTTTATGGGATAATTTCAAGACACCGGTAAAAACCTTCAAATCCTCGTCCAGAGATAATGTTGCTCCAGGCAATTTCTGTTGTTCAATGTCGATGGCATCGTTTAATTTTCCTTGACCGTCGATAAATATTATCTTTCGGTTACCTTTCAACGGCGCCAGGATGCTATCATGATACTTCGTGTACTCGCGTACCCAGGTATTACAATTGTAAATATACACCGTGTGAAGATTTTCATAGGCTGCTTCTGGCAGAACGTAGAACCATTTTTGCAAAAACTCCGTTCTAAACCGATTATCCGAACACGTATGAGTGAGATCGACGACCACGTCGTACGGAGAATGATAAAAGGGCTTTAAAGTCAGGATCACATGATATATCAGCAAGTCGCCGTTTGTTTCGCCAAGTCTGAAAATCAAAGTTTGATTGTTTTAATCACCAACTTAACTTAAACTCTCTCTTCGCTATATCTTCACCTCTTTGCAAAATAAAATGCTTACTTGAATCGACGTGCAATGTAGTAAAACACTGGATAACCCTGCTTGCTGGTGCCTGCTTGGTAAAAGATATTCATACTCTGGATGCTCTTAAAGTCCTCTCTTTCGTGCATATTATGTTTCATCATGATCTCCTCGAAATTGGTTGATGACATGTCTTTGCTCGCCCATCGAGACATACGAACGTATGAAGACGAAAAAAGCGAACTAAAATTAAAATGTATAATTAATTCGCAATTTAAATTAATCGTTTGAAATAAATAAAATACGATGATATAAATAAAATGAGAAAACACATAATATAACTCACTGTGAATCCACTGGTTTATGCTCAGGTGGACCAAGGTATGCTAAAAGTGTCGCCATCTTATCAAAGGGTCTTCTTCCGACAGCTTTGTGGTCTCTACTGCTGCTAAGATAATCCCCAATTTTCTCCTGATGATTCCACAACAACCTGTGAAGGGCTAAGACATTGGCATCCGATACAAATGACATAGGATGACTGGTCTGATCAACTGTTTCACAATCCGAAGCAATTTGTATGATGAATCGTCGACCGATTTCAAAGTGTGCTCGTAGAAAGTCATTGAACGGCAGCATATGTTGTTCCTTGCTAAACTCTACGTGATTGGCGATGTTTTGCAGTATCTTCGACATAAGCATGAGACCTCGTTTCACTTTTGGAGGTACCGGTTTATCCACTATACCCATCTCTTGAGGCGAGACGATAGCAGGATTGATGAAACGCAGAAATATCACTGTTCCCACAGCCACAATGTTGCTCTGCGGTGACTGCGGAAATCTCTTGCACAATACTTGATACAGGCAGTGACACATCGAGCGCAGCTGCGGAGGAAACCTGATAAAAATTAGAAGAAAAATAGATTTTGAATTTGAGGGTGGCCTTACTCGTAATAATTAGTTCTAACAAATCTGCCGACTCACATATCTGCCGACGACACTATAGCATCGAACACCTTTTGTGTCAATGCAATCAAGTTGGTACCGTTTTGCTCGATATTTTCATTAGGATTAATCCTCGCGCTATCCACTTCGAAACTAATTGTTGGCTCATCCAGCAAAGGTTTGATGAGAGGCTCGAGAAGACCTTGCAAATAGCTGGCACCATATATTTTAAAACAGAATGACATAATCTTACTTCCCAGAGTATTACCGCGAAAGAGAGTCTGTATACAATCGGTCAGCTCAACCTCTCGATAGAGCATGTTCCATAATAAAGGCGATAACAAGTGCTTTGCATCAAACAGTGTCACAAAAACACGCGCCAGCTCATCCATTTGATTCGTCGTCACTACGTTAGCTAGTGCCATGGCGATAGGTAATTCGCCCTTATCACTGATCATCGTAACGAGTTGAACCAATTGTTCATATCTGTCCGCTAGAACAGTTTCAGCAAGGGTATCAAACTCCGTTCCCTGTTGTAGTATTTTAGTCAACACTTCCATAAACGCGGCACGCGTTTGAAGATCTGCGTTGTAACCTAAATCTAAATAAGAAAAAAAGAAAAAAAACAACATTTAGCATGATAGAACTAATTACATTAGAGCTAATAGTTATGACAACTGAAGAGTTCTCTGGAAGGCAAATTGATAAGTAAAAATAAAAGTCAGAATGTTTTTTGTAAGAATGTTGTTCTTCCAGAAAACTCCTAAATTAAAAGCATATGAATTGATCTGATATATTGCGTACGTATTGAATGCCTTAAACCACTGTCTATATTTGCACTGAGAAGATTACTCATGGCTTGAATTGTAGTGTTGCGCAAAGTGGCTAACTTGCTAGTCGCTAAAGTAGGAGATTGTCGAGAGACGACATCCTTATCCTCCGATGATGATGGTTCGTTGCAGTAATTTATTAAATTCATAAAAAGCATGAAATATTTCGAGAATAATTCAGACTTTGCTTCCATCAGATCGACACGATCAGAGTCTTCAGGCTGAAGGGGTAGTCCGCGCAATAAAGCACCTACTGCTTCCATGCCAGATTGATCCAAATCCCTGTGTAAAAGTTAAAATAGATTTGCTCATTATAATTTCTTATTTGGAATAAAGTTATCCAATAATTATAGATAGGCGCAAGATTAAAAATTGGATAATAGACATATATATGACATATATGACATACATATATATATATATATATATATATATATATATATATATATATATATATATGACATATATAATGACAAAAAATGTTTTACCTAGTATAGGCTGTGATATCGTTGGCAGTTGTCGAGGAAAAAGGGGGAGCACACATAACCCACTCGGTCAAATATTCGACCAGTTTGTTGCGAAATTTCAACTCTTGCCTAAACGCCAAGTCATCCCGTCTCTTCATCATGGCTTCGACTAGCTGACATAATTTGGTTTTGATACAAATCGAATGCACGGTCATGTCCAAATGCCTGACATATCTAACGATTGCCAACATCATGCCTTCGATGCTGGTCATCCCAAGATATTCTGACGGTTGATCCGTCTTTGAATCCAGAATGTTTTTCATTATAAATATAGTATGCTCGATAAACTGTGTATTCAAATCTGATACCACCACCTGTCCACGTGAATCAAAAAATTTTTCGACAATATTCTTAATCTGATCAAACAATATTGGATACAAGGCAGGGCTCATCTCATGCGCAACCAGTTCCTTTACATGCTTCTGTATTTGATTGCCAAGTTTTTCGTTATTGCAATTCAATAATCGTAGCAAATTTAACACAAACTGCGTAACTGTACAATGCAATTCTTGATTAGGATTCGTTAAACCAGAGCTAGTCTCCTGTTGTTTTGTCGAACTCTTTTTAGGCTCGGGATTCAAGGGAAGCACACCGTAGAGCGGTCTATCTATCGGTAAATGACATTGCAAGCACACTCCGCCCAAAGCGCAAAGAAATCCTGTCATATTGGCCCACTCGTTAATTTGCTCCTCCACTTCATGCTCCGAATTCTGATGCGCTGCCCTTCGTTTCACGTTGCTGCGACAAAATGATTCAACTTGCACATCCTCAGTCTTGGTCTTGGGATAATTGATCAATTGCCGCGAGATCGTTTCCCAATTTCTGAATGTCTCTTCCCAAGCCTAAAAACAAATGTGACTCTCTGTTAATTTCTAAAAGATTATAAAGTTAAATATATTTGATACATACAATTAATATATAATTAATTAATATATATTATATTTTATGCAATACTATATTTCATAAAATAATAAAAAATAATTATACGTACAGGTTGTATGCCATTTACACAATGTTCTATTTTTCTCAATAAAGATAATATTGTCTTTTGTAATGCGGCACGTCCTAAAATACAAAAGCGTCAAGAGTTTATCATAATAGAATTAACAAATTATCAAAGAAAGAAACATAATAAAATACATAGAACTCACCATGATTATGTTCCTGATAACATAGCCTACTCTCTCCGTGGGCTGTTACGATAACAAGATCTTTAATACTCTACTACAGCTGGATAAGAGTTTTTATTAATTAAAATAGAGAAAAATGGATTCAAAGATTCATTTCACATTTTTTTCTATTTGTTCCGAGCGTAAAATCAATCAAAGCATAAAACAAATCAAACTCACCAGAAATCAATACAGTCGAAGCTTGCGCCAATTCTAAATACAACTGATAATTTGGAAGTAGACAAGTCACTGCTACCTCATCACTGCCACAAAGAATTTCAGCTTCTTCACATAGTAATGCGAAACAAGACATTGATACTAAAACAGCTTCCATGTCTATACTCCATAAATACATTAAGCAAACGACCTGTATAAATTTCGCGGATTAATTTTCAATTTAAAATGTAATTTTACAATAGATAAAAGTATATACCTCGAGTTTAATATGCGCCTGCTTGCTAATAGCTATCTGACTGCCCACATTTGCGTAATCCTTATACTGAGAGAGAAAGGCATTCCTGCAGCTCAATATCTCGCGAAACCACTTGAGTATAGTCGTGTAATTAAAGATTTGATGCTGAATCAGTTTCTGCGAGATTGAAAAAACGACCTGTGAACTGATGTCCCAAAAAGTGTCCAACGGCGCTTCAGGATTCCACGCTTTGACCTTATCCGGGTGATGTAACACTAGCAAAGCCTCCATTGCTTCGTGGGCAATGTCCGGCATCGAGGATTGATGAACTAACGAGACGAGTCCATTAATCAATTCTAAAGTGGATCTCTGCATTTCGTGACCAGCTGTGCCGTAACTCTGTAAAATGCCTAATTAATATAGGCTTTGAACATTTTACATATATCTATATAAACTATAGACACATAAATATATGGTTGTGCGCGTGCGCACACAAACATGTATTGTGTGTGTGTGTGTATTCCTTATGTAATTATTTTTCATCGCATTTTATACAATTATCTTATATTTATCTATAAAAAAACCTACATGCAGCATTAACATGGGATCCACATGAATAAGTCGCACCATCACCAACAATAGATTCTTGAAGTTGCTCATTTCCTCTTTAGATTTAAGAGTAAAGTTATGAATCACGCGTAGTGTATATGGTGTATACAACATGCAGTTCTGCATCACTTTGTTCAAAGTGTCAGTGAACATGTTCCTGAGTTCCGTGCCATAAGAATACACGAGATTGATCTCTGGCCACCACGGCAATCTTGGCTGCGTGAAGATTCTGAAATATTGACATTATGGGACCGGTGAGACTTGCTGAAAACCGTGACACCGCGAAAAGAAAAATATTTTCTTGCACTTGCTTGTATAACGAGCTGACCAGAACGAATTGGTATGTCAACCCATAGTTGACATTCAGGCAAAACTTAAACACCTCGTTGTTGTGCGGATTGATGCGGAAGGAGCTAACGAATGAGTCGATCATCAGATCAATATCCTGCGCGTTGTAATTCTGTCCACGGGAGAACGGTTTCGTGGGATGAAAAAGAAGCGATATCAGATCGTCCATCATTTGCTGTACCAAAATCAGGATCACGTTACTTCTCGATTCCACGTTGTTGATATATGTGGCTGCTTTGGTGAGCTTGACGCACGCGACCGCCGCGGCCTCTGACAGCTGTCGGCTGGAGGAGCTGCCGTGCATTTTCAGACTGCGCTTCACATTGTCGATGAACTGTTTCTTTTTCGAATACCGAGGTGACCCGGGCGGCCCAAAGTCGGCGTTCACGATCTCCTCCAGGACTTTGGGTGAGAGCATTAGCAGCATCATCTGCAATGGCCACACTGCCGCGGCGCGGCTCTTCTTGTCGACGAACGTGTCGAGAATATCGAATAGCTCCTCGCACGTCTTACTGAGATCCTCATTAGGCTGCTTCTGCAAATCGGCAAATTCTTGCGGATAAGTATCCATCCAATTCCAGATCGCTTTCTCCAGGGAACTCATGAGCACGAGATGCGCCGACTTCTTGAGTTGCCGGACTTTTTGTATCGTTTCTGCAATGATGGCAAGAGATTATTATACGATAGTGTGTATAACGCGTTAAAAATACATTTGATTTTAAACAGTATTTGATGCCTACCATTTAGAAGTCTGATCAGTCTGTGAACGTCGACATTGATATATTGCATCAGCTCGATATCGCTGCAATCTGGATTCTCTTCCCCGCTATTGGATAGTTCCTGAATCCTGGCCGATATCCGATTGAAGACTGCATTGAAGAAATTTAGACTTAGAGCGAACAAAACTTTACTCGCTAGATCCTTAATCATTTTCGTCTGCGGACTGTCCGACGGTATTCCTGTACAAGAAATTACAATTAATCGCGCTTGTAAAAATCCAAAGTCTAAGAGCCATTGAATGCCGCTTGTTCATCTCGCTCACCTATAAACTGGCATATTTCTCGGAGCAGTAGTTTTACATTCATGGCCTCTTCGAATTTTGTCGTATCCTTCGGTGTGTTCGCCAAACATTTCTCCAACGTGTCCAGGACGATGATGATGGACTCTTGCCGATCCTGGTCCATGGTGTGGAACGGCCGCTGACCGCTTGTACTCGGTGTCAGCTCGTTGACGCGCTGCAGCATCTTTGTAAGGCCTGATATAACGAGGGAGAAACGGTACCGGGAGATCTCTATTAAGCATTTCTTATTCCTCTTCTCGTTCACTCGTGAGTGAGGACTTTCGGCACCGGAACGACACGGCAGCTACGGAAATTCGAGAGAAAAATCAGTCTTAGAGAAATACATATTAATAACAGTCAAATAAATATAATGCAGGGGCGTTCGCAGAATTTTTCGGGGGGAGAGGGAGGAGAGAGAGAGAGGGAGGGGGAGCATGACATAAAATGTCACTCAGATTGATTGAAATATATACTTCCATATTTATACATTTTTTAATATTAATATATAGTAGAATTATGATTATGATTTTTTTCTTATTTTTCAGGAGGGGTATATGCCTCCCCCCCTTGGCCCGCCTTGCAGACGCCCATGTTGCTAAGAAGTCATTCATTTCTCCTGGAGGAACAATAATTATTTTGCTACACGGGATAAACAGGGCGGGGAGCGGGGAGGGGGGGGGAGGAAATAGACGTGCATAAAAGAGGCGTTAAGGGTGAAATGTGCGCGCTCGAAATAATGCTGGCGACAAATTGCCTCCCTCCCTCCCTTCCCCGACGTCGGGAAACGTCAATTTATATTTCGCTCGATGTGCGACGCAATCGATTCCGGTTTCATTCCTTTTTTTTTGTTTCACGTATCGCGCAATATCGCGGGTAAGCTCGAGTGCGTAAAGCGACTTTCATTCATGAATGATACTCATGAACGAGAGGCGTCGCGAGAGCGAGGGCGGGGACGGAACTCGGGAGGGCGAGAGAGAGAGAGAGAGAGAGAGAGAGAGAGAGAGAGAGAGAGAGAGAGAGAGAGAGAGAGAGTGAACGAAGCGCGTCTCTCGCGAGGATACGTTACCCAATAATTATCCCGCTGCAAATATTTATCAACGATTTCGAGATTCCAATTAAAAATAGAAATCCTCCATTTCATCTGCGAGATCTCAATCTCGTCGACTCGATAATCGATAGCGTGGATAGAAATAAAATTCACGCGAAATACGCTAAATAGGATTCGAGGATCGCGTGTCGATATTTATATATATATCGTACCCTCCTTAGATACGTTACTGTATATACACCTTGATTGAGCTGCTCTCACAGCAAGGTTAACCGGGGGTGGGGAGGAGAGGGGAAGGGGAGGGCGAAGGTCAAACCGCATGAGGGAAGTTGGGGAAGGAGGGGGGAGGGAGGGCCATCTTTGCAAGAATGTATCTTTTCATGAATGAACGAATCAAGGAGGGAAGGAACGACATGGCGTTCTCGGGGATTGGGGTGATCGCTCCCTTTGTCGATATGCATTGACCCCAATTTATAACGCGAGGTATCCGATTTTTCTATCGAAAAGAAAACGAAAAAAAAAGAGGGTTGTGCAACTGATCGAAATACGTTGGGGGAGTTCGAATCATTCAATCGCAGATCGCGTCTCGCAGCGACATTAATTTAGATGAGACGGTGCGATTGATGACTGAAACAGGGAGTTCGCTATCTGTAGCTGGCGTATACCAAATTCGATGATCTTGAAAGATAAGGATTTATCAATAGATATTGATCGATGAGAGCCCTGTGTGAAATCGAATCTAGATCAAAATTAATCAATCTTCTCTCGACGAAATTCAATTCAACGTCGAAATATCATACGCTATACAATTTATCTATTTCTTGTGAGAAAACTTGAGACTCTTGTCGAAAACACAAACAAGGACGAAGTGAAACAAACATCCAAAAAAATCTACATCTGACTTTGAGCGATACCATAAACAGTCTCTTCGCGTCTCTCGGTCTTGGGATTAGCTTGCCCGAAAATACCAAGGAGTAAGACAATTCTGTAAGACAATTCTTGTTGATCGGGCGATGGAACAATCGTCAAGGTTCTCGAAATATGTACGTTTCTTGTGCTAGGACAGCCTGTTCCTGTTTGCTGAATTTTTATGTATTCTCTATTAAATTCAAATTCCGTATTACAGGGTCGACGATGTTCGTGACCGGCTGTCAATCGCATCCACACAAGCGTCGTCCTCGCAGTCGTTGATCCATAAGCTGGTTCACCTGTCCGCCCGCGCGAAATCTACCCTGCGCATCGAGTGGCGAGGAAACTCGAAATTCGATACTCGGAGAACGGAGAAAAAGAGAGAGAGAGAGAGAGAGAGAGAGAGAGAGAGAGAGAGAGGGAGAGAGGGAGAAAGAGGCTCACGAGTTTCTCGCCGATCCCGAAACGGAATCGAAAATAAATCCCAAAAAAGCGGAAACGAAGACTCGAAGCGAATGCATCCGTGCATCGTGGACGTGACATTAGGGGGAGGAGGTGGCCACACCGGAAGAGGGTAGCGATACAGAGAGACGGAGAAAGGAGGAGAAAGAGAAGAGAGAGAGAGAGAGAGAGAGAGAGAGAGAGAGAGGGTGAGCTCGACGGAACCAGGAATTGAACGACGGGAGAAACGACGCTCCTCCACATCGTCACCATTCCCGCACCTGATCCTCGAAGCGCGCGAGTACCAAATTCGCCCATTCCCCGGGCTTCTGCGTCCCCATCTTCGTCCGAGGTTCACTGACAGGCCGTTACCACGTACCGCGAATCACCCAGGCTCGCCGAGAGCCGCGACCTTACGTCATCATTTATGAACGTCGACTGACCGACCACTACGCTACCGCGGATCCGCGAATCGCCCCCGACCTCGATGGGAGAGGCACTTGGCTGGTGGTGGGATCACGGAGATGGTCGCGTGAATCCGAAAGTGCCCGATCATTCCATTGACGCACCAATCGCGCGCCACATGCTCAGGAGCGACGAGCGATAAATTAAAATGTATGTCTCTTCCGAAGCGACAATCTCTTCTTTTCTCTTTCTGAAATTAAAAGAAATAGAGAGATGATAATTGTACTCATGATTAAAATATAAGAGGCGAATTATTATTACACTTGTCAATAATTTATTTCGTTCTCTCTTGCAACTTTTCTTCATCATTATTCGTGCTTTATTACTCATGCAACATAGAACGTTGCAGCAACGTTTACAGCAACATTGCAGCAGCATTGCAACATTGCTACAATGTTGTTGCGACATTCTGTATTGTATGTTATAATACATATGGTTTGTTCTACATTTTATAATTCCTAAAACTTTAAATTATTTTTTTTTAAATGACAATTCTTCCAATTTGTTGAAGAATACTGTATGCTTTCTTGATTACATATCACTCATCCAATTTATTAAAAATTTGCAGAGGGTGATGATTTAGCTTCGTACAGTCCTGGTTCGGTCAACACTGGTGCACGCTCTCCCCACTTTGCAACCACGTCATTCATAACTGTGCAACATGGCCTTGTACCCGGGACAATCGCTCGTACGAAAATTCGATCGAGTTATCGCAATATTGCTGCGTGGATGTCCTTTAATGTGTTCAATTTTATTCGCCAGTCTATTGGGAGATTAATTATAATTAATTATAACTTTCATAATCTTTATCGAATCTTTTACACATAATAATTATTTTACAAACTAGTAATGTGTCATATAATTATATATACATTCATACAATTGTCATGTCTTATGTGAAAACATTTATTAGGATTAATAATACATATTGTAAAACCTGAAAAATACAAAGTTATATTTATAATAATGTATAACAATAATAATAATAAATATTTATTTAAATATATATATATATATATATATATATATATATATATATATATATTTTATATAATAAACATGTTTTTCTATAATAAACATGATATAAATAAAACATTTATTTTTTACTATTTAAACTAATATCACATCAAAATTATATATTATATTTTAGCATATATATGATCATATATTGGATAGTCGGTAGATTTTGAAGGATAAATTCTTTCGATTTTCTTATTTTTTTTTTACATTTGTAAAAAAATTTCTCTAAAATCATATTCACTATTTCTTTTCTAAAGAAATTTTTCAATCATAAAAATTGTTAATGAGACAAAAAGCTACTCATAAATATGCAAAATGTTTTTATCATTATTAAAATGCCGAGTGTTAATTTTGATTCTTGTTTTACTAACAGGATATTCTGTATCTTATTCTATATTATAAAAAAAAAATATGATAATATATTTTATTATTCTCTCACATCATTCTCTTGCATAAACTGCACCGCTTATTTTACAGATTTATTTAAAATTGTAGCATACTGTCCTGACTATACTTATTTTAGATTTTTTAAATTTCGGTCTACCAATCGAGGAGTTAGTCATTCTCTTAACGATATCGAAAACTATACTTTTTTTCATTATTAATGATGTGAGAGATCTCGGTTTTGACTTTTCTAGGATCATGTTTTTTATTTTGTATAATCGGCTAAGACTCTGCGAGACTTTTAACCTACGTTTATCTAATTTTTATTATTTTTTTTTGCGCTAGAAATAGCTCAACGAAAGAGCTGAAACGTCCGCTTTTGGGATTTCACATTTATCGTGTTGGTTTTTATATTAACAATAATATCGTATTCATAATAAAACATGTATGCGTCCTATGTATCGCATTTAGCTCCAATTGCCATTTTCTTATCTTAAAACGATTAAATATTATAATTAGCTGATGTCTCGAATATATAAGCGTTTTAAGTTCAACTATGATGACTAAATTTTGTTCTTGAGACAATTAGCAAATTGCTCGCAGTCCTTTAGATATAAATAAACTACATATATTACCATACTATCTGTTATTACATATCTCTTGTTTCGTATTTTCTTTTCATATAAAAATTATTCGTATAAAAATCTTATACATCTTATATTTATATTTTAACAAAAGATCTATGTTTAAAATAAATAGTATATCCACATCATATCTTTGTAATATACATAAATATTTTTCCATTCGCATAATTTATACATTTTAAAGCTATTGAAAGTGAGTATTTCAGGGCACTTTTTTGATGATAATGCAGCCCGATATAATCCACGTGCGAAATGCCATCCATTAGACAGACAAAGAATTAATAAATTTAGTCACGAATGACGTATTTAAAAAAACACGATTAAAGTCGCGTGTTTACAAAAATTTAAATTCTTTCCTTTCTTTTTCAAACCATGTAATATTCTTTCTTTTAGAGTGATAACAATTAATCATTTAGAATTATATAACAAGTAAAGAAAACCATAACAATTATATATGTTATTATGATAGAGATATGATTTACATTGAAAAAATTGAAAGACATTATATTCAAAGACGTTAGTTTTCCATATTATATACACGCACTCCATCACTTCTTTCATTAAAATGTTTTTCAATTTTTTTATGTATTTCTGCTCGCAATTGTTTTAATAAAAGATTGCGAAACTACACCAAAAAGTTAATACGCACAGCATTGGAAGGATAGGATGGTGGAGTTTCGAGGCTAAAAAAAAATTTAATCTAAGATATACAGATGACATGACACTATTGGCGGCTGAAATGACGAAGCTTCTGAGAAGAATTGCATGACAAATTGTTTGGGATTCCATTTATTTTCAACACATTTCCAATGGTGACTCTATATAATTTTGATGAATATTTGTAAAATGTTTTAAATCTCAAAAAAATAAAAGTTTGATTTGATATATAAATAAAAAAAATTAAATTAAATTAAAATACATTGCAAATCAATATGTGGTAATTTTCATTCAATTAAAAAAAATAATTTGCTCTTTTCAAAGTGTAAAAAAACTAGATAAAAAATAAATTCAAGATAATAATATTGAATATACCATAAATGAGATAATTGTTACTTTATGTTATATTAATTTAATCATCTTGCAGATCTTCATTATTATTTGGTTTAAAAGTTGAGTAAAGTCAATGAAAAATAAAGAAAGAAAGAACAGTAACATGGAACCTTGTGTATTATATTTAGATTGTGAGAGATTAAAAATATTGCAAAATTTTATGTGTATGTAATGTAATTAAAAATTAGAAATGAGGGTCGAATAGTAGAATGTTTTTTTTTTATATTTGAATTCTCTAGCAATATATATCGCATTTTTTACTTTATTATTTATTATATCCATTCCAAAGTAATTTCTAAGGCATTTCTTAGGCTCTATAAAAGAGATAACTATACTAATTTAATAGTGTCATGCGATATATAAACAATCTACTTAATGTTGCAAAGAGAGATTGAAATTCTTATACATATTATTAGAAACAACACACGTTCTAATCGGTAAGCATATCATCAATTAAGTGCACATAATAAATACGTTCTTATATAATATATATGATATATATACATATAGATTCTCTTTACCTTGTAAATTCTTTTTATCTTTATACCATACTATTATTGGTACCATTTCTTTGACGATCATCTATACTCTTGAAAAAAATATTTTCCAATGAAGAAATCACGGAATCAAAGATAGCAACATCTCGTTGTCGATGCTTCTCGATAGAGTGAATACTTTTCGGGTCTAAATCGGAGACTCTGACACTGCTTAAGAAAGACAGTTGCTCCGAAAGCTTGATCGTATTTTCTACGGGCACTTTTGATAAGTTTTCCCTGCGTAAGAGAAAAAACACGATCATTAGAAAACTTAATACATCTTATCTGATTCGCGTGTCATGTTTTTCAAGTAATTTTATACATTTTATAATTATAATTATTATTATATTTTATAATTATTTTATAATTATAATTATATCACTTGATCAAATAATCATAAATAAGAGAAGCAATTGCTCATCATAATATCGCATATTGGGCGATTGTTATACGATTCGAATAATAGGTATAAAGAATAATTAATCAGAAAGCATATTCCCTCTTCACAGAAATTATTGTATTCGAATATATTATTCGAATAATAGATATAAAGAATAATTAATCAGAAAGCATATTCCCTCTTCACAGAAACTATTGTATTAACTCAATTTTGTTATCAGTTTTGCCTTTGTTGGAAAATTTATGCAATTGTCGGGTGCTTTGAACACGAGGTGAAAACACGGGCTATTGTCTCGAACAATGCACTTACGGATGCAATTCGCGGAAAGTCATTAATATCGAGCAATCTCTGGCAATGGCGAATAAAAGATAATTTCGCAACGTCGATAAATGTTGGGCGATAATCTGCATATTTGCCTTTTGCTCGTCATCGTGGTCATTAGGTTTCTGATTATGCAAACTTGTGTTTCCATAAAATAACCGGCACGAATCTAGATTATCATTAATTTCTGTTTGCGACACAAAATCGCCATTTATGTCTATTTTCTTGACATTAGTAGATAAGATACATTCTGAACTGGCATTATGGTTTCCGTTGAAATTGCCATCGTATTCTTTTGCAACGGTGCTCTCAAAAAGCGTTTCGGAGTTTTTTCCTTTTATGTCTTTCGCCTTCTGAAACAGAGAAGTATTTTATAATGTATTCGTGCATTCTGCGATAGAATTTCGCGTTAAAAATATGATATTACATACCGTAGGTTTACCAGGTAAAGGGTCAAAAATTGTGCTGGCGTGAGTCTCACTTTGTAATTTCATTAAGTCGGAGTATATCATATCGTCATTCAACAACGATGCATAGTCGGAGTAAATACCGTAAATGTAATTGGTATTCACATAAGACAATCGCTGCATGTTCCGAATTCGTTCTAGCACCGAGTTTCTCGGCAACTCGTTGCCATCAAAATTACAATTCTGCGAAATAAAAAGTAAAAATTACACAATTAAGGTATTACAGTTGTTATTTCATGATAAATCATGTATTTTCATCAGTACAAAAGAAAAACCTACCTTTCCCGCGAGACGAAGACAGCGTTCGGCTCTCGCGATCGCGTCCGGTTCAACGCAGAACGGAAGTTGATTCGCGGATGGGCAAAAGTTACATGGACCGCGAGCGACGGATGACTCTTCCAGTTGTTCTTGCACAAAAGGCCGCGTGAGGGCGCTGCACACCAAACTGCAAAACTCATCGACGCGCGTCGTCGTCGCATTCCGAAACCATTTATTCAGCACGTCCTCGAGATCATTGGATGACGACTCCTGATTATAGATGACGGTGCCGTCCTTAAAGATTCTCAGATTATTTTGCGGTGACCTCAGAAGCTCCTTCACAGTGGTTTTCATACGCGCTTCCACTCCGGAGAACAGTTCGAACGGGCAGTAATTGCTACGAACGGCGATGTCCCCTTTACGCAGCTAAAAAATTTACATATCTCATTTCAGTATCTCATCGTTTTAACGTCGCAATTTATGCGAGTTTTATTACTTGTAAAAATTCATTCATTCAAAGGATTCAATATTTTACCTTGGCATACTGGTTGAGGCAATACGGACACGCGGGAAATCTCCGCTCCGTTTCTCGCAAGTATCCCTGTTTCGGTTTTATCTCCACGCAGAACGTCGAACGGTCTCGAAACACAGTCTGATCGATTTCCAACCGCAAATCTAGAAACGTGTAATCCGGAAACTTTGTAGAGCATGTGTCTGTAATTACCTTGTGCCGGCGTTTTTCTGCAACAAATAAACGTGATGAGTATTTCGTATTATTATTATTTTTTTTCATATTTCTCCCTACACTTATTTTCAACGTATTTTTTTATTCTACTGCTTTTACAAAAGAGTATGACGGAGAATATATTAAAAATATCTTTCAGAATTTTTCCAAATTTTTCTCGCTCATAAATATGAAAAATCAACACAAGACGTATATAAATACGATCGTAAAACTGGAATATTTGAAAATAAACCTGCTTCATCGGATTATGTCGAAGAATAATACCGAAGACGCGTAGGTGTGAAACATTCTTCGCGTGATACAAAAATAGAAGAAAGTCACGCGAGTGAATATATCAAAAGTAAATATTTAAGAATGTTTTGGTTGCACAATAGTAGCAAAAATCTGTCAGAATAAAAAAAACATTTCTTATGTTTTTAAATAATGTTTTTTAACGTCTTCGTAAAAGAAAATGCAATCAATATTTTTCCTAATTCTTAACAAAAACTTTTGTAAATATCACGACTCGACTGCAAAAAAAAAAAAAATCAGAAAGAGAAAGATAATATTTTTGTTACGTCTTACAATTTTTAATAAATAATTTTTAAACTAGTCAGTGGATCTAAATCAAGTTTTGTATAAATATTTAATAAAAATTTTTTTAACGTTTGTGAAAATTTTTATTTCTTGTCAAATTTATCAATAAATACAATACGCGATTTTCCATAAGAATCAATATTAACTTTAAACTTAAATAATTTCCAAACCGTTAAGAAAATTGTGCTCAGATTTTGCGACAGATACTCGGAACAAATAGTAGAACAGTCTACAAAATTTTCATGCTTTGTCAATGTTTTGACATATGACAAGTATATCCTTAACGAATAATGATAGCCCAATTTATTCGTGGAACGTAATATCATGATACAAAAACAGAAGCTGAAAAGAATTTTTATTACATCGCTCGCAATGAAAGCCGCTGATAAATAATGTGAACAAAAACAAAAACAAAAAAAAAAGAAAAAAAAAAAGAAACAGGAATAGTAAATGTAAAGGAATAAAGTCCGTAAATTATAAAGAGTATAATTTGTGAATGATTAAAACAGCGACTGACAAAGACGTGATATTTTCTCTGATAAGGATATCAAAAGATATCCAAATATCATCACGTATCTTTTCCTAATATATTGCCTTTTCTCGTAACTTTGACAGATGCATTAGTAGACAGTAATCAAAGTAACACAATGAAACGCATTAAGAATGCTCCGTCGCAATATTTCAAGAAGCTGCGAGAAAATTATCGTTCAGCGCCTTACTACCAGAAAAACACTCTCGATATAGGTGTTGAGACTCGAGATAAGACGACAGAACCACGGTATATCCAGCGATACGAGTCTAAACACAGCGCGTAATCTCTCGTCTCGGACGATTGCGCGGCGACGATCATTTATCGGAGCATAAATTAATGAGCGCAAGATTAAACTTTCCCTACGCGCATTTACCTCCGTTCAAGACACAAGTGGCCCTAAGATATCGCCACAGTTAAACGCGTCAAACGAAAGGTTGCCTCGTTATCTCGCTTATCCGTCGTCGGCGAGATATTCCCGGATGGCATCCCAAAATTATACTCCATCAGTCACTATCTCGTATTCACGCAAGAAGGAATGTTAACGGGTGGCTGTATAAATCGCGCAGTTGTATCGTACGAAAAATGTGTCGTCGAGAAAAAAAATTTGTACGCATTTAAGGATATTTTGGCTGTACAAAAAATTGTCAAAATAAAATAAAAATATATTTCTTATGTTTGAAAAATTGAAACATCAAATAAATAAATCCAAATTATTGTATAAAAAAATTTAAGTATCACAAAATAATATGGTTTTTAACGTCTTCGTAAAAGAAAATAGTTGTAATTAATATTTTTCCTAATTTATGACAAAAACTTTTGACAGTAAATACCCCCTAAAGAAAGATAATTTTTTTCTTACTAATTTTAATATATATAATAAATATATATAATAAATAATTTTTCTTTAATAATTTTTAGAAAATAATTTTTAAACGAGTAAGTGAATCTAAATCAAGTTTTGCACAAACATTTATTAGAGTTTTCTTAATATAAGTAATCAAATTTTTATCTCGTTGGCAATGTTTTTTCCTTGTCAAATTTGAAAATGAGTGATTTTCCATAAAAATCAATACGCGATTTTCCGATAAAAATCAAACTTTAAACTTAAATAATTTCCAAATCTCAGCAAAAATATCGAGGCAGCAACAATTTCGTGTTATAGGCGATTTAAAAAAGAAGGGCTTCTTGTAAACTAAACTTTATAGAGAATTAAAACTATATTCTTTAGTTAATTTCAAATAGAGTTTACTTTAATAGAGAAAGAAAATTTGTATTAATTTAAGAGAATTGTGCTTAGGTTTTGCACAGATACTCGGAAAAAATAATAGAACAATCAAGAAAATTTTCATGCTTTTGTCAATATTTTGACATATGACATATCCTTAAACTAGTTTCTTTAATCACGATGATCGCCGATTTGTCGATATCCGTCGATCGCTGATAAAGAAATTAAACATTAGTATAGAGAGAGAAAAATTTTAAAAATTATATTAATGATCTCTTTTTACTCAAAAATCGCGATAAACATTTTTTTTTCATACGTCAAATACACCCGATGGGAAAAATTTCTCTTTACGTGACGAGGTGAAATGAGAGATGTCGAAGGATAATGACATATGATAATTTTGCTAAATGCCGTGCGCACTGTGTTTCAATTTCGTGCATCAAATTGTTGATCGATCATGCGTGTTTTCTTTTTCTCTTCAACAAAGAGAAAGCTGTACGTACCCGACTGATAAGAGTAACCGTAACCTTTTTTTCAAAGCTATTTCCTGCTCCAAGTCAAGTAATTTTATACGTTTTACATTTATTAATATTAATATTAATAATATTAATATTATTACTATATTATTAATTTTTATGTTAATTAAAATATATTAATATATATAATAATAATATTAATATTAATATTAATAAAAATTGCCAACGATTTAAAGAAGCTTTAAATAGAAAACCTTTGCCTCTAGCTGGTCTCGCCAAATGCACACACATCTTGAGTATTAAATTACGTCTATTATGTAAATTATGTCTTTTTAAGATGCAATTTACGCGCGTTAAAGAGATCAATTACTCCGACCAACCATTTTCGTTTAACCTTATGCTATGTCCGTTCCAGGCTACGTCAGTATTGTTGACTGTATCGAGAGGAGATCGATTATATCATAATCTCTATCAATGTTCCACGCGGAAAATGTGATGGACATTCGAAATATTCTCACGATCAGATATAACATTTCCGCGTCATTAATTCTCGTTATCTGATGTTTGTCATTAAAATCGTCGAAGGCGAACTACTCGACAATATTTATAAATGAAATAATTCTGAGAGGAATTACAATAGCATTCAATTATATCAGTTTTCATGGAGATCTCGATATTCGTGGCAATTTTATTTTACATCATCTCGCGTCCAACTTGTTTTAAATATGAACGAAAGTGTGTTGATCGGACGTTACATCTTTTTTAGTCCTGAATTATTATTATAGGACTGCACCAGGACGAGCGGCAAGTGCATTGCGGGCGATACCAACGGCGGCTATGCAGAGCCGTGTAGGTTTACACAGTCTCTGTTTACACATTCCTCGTTTCAGGCTTTGAAAATAAACATCCGATATACGGGCCGTTCAATCGCGAAAATATCCTGCCACTGACGTGGGTCGATCTCTAGGAAAATAGGTGATGTCGAGGACTGCCCTCGGAGAGGTGTGGGCGATAAAAAAATACAAACAAAAGGAAAGAATCCCGCGAGGTTGCGACAACTGCAACTCGTTGCATTAACAAGCGGCTATGCAACAGAGACTGTGTAAGGTTTACACACTCGTTAAAATTGCAAGAATATAAGATAATTGCATTATATTTCAAAGCATTCGTATATTAATCGCTTTTTGTCGCGAGAAAATATAGCTTGCAGGGTACTTTATATGGAGTGTCTCATGAAGATCGTAACAATGCTTAAATTCTTGAGATTATTTTAAGATGATTTTTCCTCAACAAAAATATTCGAGACATCAATGATTTGCGTGCTATAAGCGATTTGAAAAGAAGACTTTTTGCAAACTAAATTTTATAGAGATTAAAAACTATATTTTTTAGTTAATTTTAGATAGAATTTAATTTAATAGAGAGAGAAAATTTTAATTAATTAATTTATTTTTCTATATTTTTTATTCATTTATTTAAACGGGAAAGAGGACTTTTAGTACAAAAAAAGGAAAAAAAGTGTAATTACAATTTCATCATTAACAAAAACTCAGAATAAGATGCTGAGAAAATAAATGAGGAAAAGAAAAAAAAACAGACATAATAAATTATAAAAAAAAAATAAAATAAAATAAAATAAAATAAGATAAGATAAAGCAGAATAAAAAAAAATCTAACGAAGGCAAAAAAAATAATGATGGCTTAAAAGAGCTAAGAAATAATTTAAGGCTTAACTTTTACAAAGATATATACTCGAAAAAAATTGAAAACATGCAAAAAAAATGATGATCTCTCTCGATATTTTTGCTGAGGAAAAATCATCTTTTCTCGAGAATCAATTTCTCCAAAATCGAAAAATTGTGACACGCCGTTTTGTTCGTCGCAAATTTTCCGAGCGTTAAAGACAGGGAGGGGGGAGTTGAGGGTAGGAGGAAGGGAGAGGGGGGTCCGATCGAGACTTTAATTAGATATTAACGAAAGCGGAATGCGCGGGAAGCGATGCACGGCGGCGATGCACGCGTGATCGATTCGATTTTGCATTAGATCAATCTGGCGTGTTATTAGGGGAAACGACGACGCACCGCGCCGATCAGCTTCGCCGACGATCAAATTGACGGCGAAATTGCCCGCTATCGGCGGCGAATTTTTCTCCTCTCCACGTCCTTCGGTAATATAAACGCACACTCACACACACACACATGCGCTACACATGTACGATGCGACGGGAAATCGATACGCTCCACATATCGCGCGAGTGCGCAATATCATCGCCGTGATAACGGCGCGCGATTTTCCAGCCTGTATGTGACGCGGCTTTTAAATAAAAATATATCGACAGTCGCGCGAGAGTTTCACAATGCGTATACATAAAGGCCAACGATAACCCCCCCCCCCTCCTCCTCCTATCCCCTCGAATAGTAACCCGAAGGCTTTTGCGTTGTACACGTTGGATATGATTTCTATTAAACTTTCGACAGATTTGTCAGGAGAGTATAACGGTGATACGATTAATTGTTTTTCGATCCGCGTATCAATCGAGAAGCCAATATTACATTTATTGTCGAAGTATTCACGCGAGGTGAGATTCGAAATTACGGGGGAGAATATCAAATCGAAGGAGGAAAATTAAAGATGTTTTGGCTGTACAATAGTAGCAGAAAACTGTCAAAATTAAAAACAAAAAAAAAAAAAAAAGACATTTCGTAGGTTTATACTGCTTGAAAAATCAAATAAATAAATCTGGATTATAAAAAGAATTAAAGTATCACAAGATAATAATAAATTAAGCTTCCTTCTTTTCCCCTTTTCTCTCTCTCTCTCTCTCTCTCTCTCTCTCTCTCTCTCTCTCTCTCTTTTTATATTCTTCTTCTTGTTTAATTGTAAATGGAGAGTCCTCTTTTTCCTTTCCTTTCTTCCTTTCGCTCTCTTTTAAAATTAAACGATATATACAATATTAATAATATTTAATAATATTTATTAATATTTAACAACATATTTAATAATACTGAACAATATTGTTATCTAATATTATATTCCTTCCCCTTCTTTTTTCCTTCTATCGATTTTTGACGTCTTCTTAAAATAAAATAGTTGTAATAAATATTTTTCTTAATTTATAACAAAACTTTTGGTCGTGAATAATTCCTGAAATCTACTGAAACAAGAAATGAAGAAAAATGAGTGATTTGCAGAAAGAGAGAAGGAAACAGATAATATTTTTCTATAATTTTCAGTAAATAACTTTTAAACGAATAGGTGGATCTAAATTAAGTTTTGCATAAATATTTATTATAGTTTTCTTAATATGTGTGAAAATTTTTATTTCATTGGTGACATTTTTTCCTCGTCAAATTTATCAATAAATGCTACTATACGCGATTTTCCAAAACCAATAGTAACTTTAATCATGAATAAATAAATAAATTTAATCTTGAATAATTTCCAAACCGTTAAGAGAACTTTTGTGCAGATATTCAGAAGAAATAGTAGAAGGGTCTACGAAATTTTCATGCCTCTGTCAATGTTTCGACATATGACACATGCATCCTTAAAGGCGAGTAAAAAGATTGCTATTTTTTTTTTCTCCTAAAGCATCCTTTGACTTTTAAAGACACCTTTCCCCTTGTAGAAATTACTCGTTACGCGCGAGCAGCTAAGATAATTAGCCGCGTTTCCTTTTAATGATATTCCTGGAAATAGTCGGGACACATCGAATGAGGATCTCGCCGCTTCTCGCGAAATATGTTTTCTAGCCCGGCGCTAGAATGTGCGTAATGTCGTTTTACCCTCGCCTTCTCGTTTTGCAATCGCCGGCCAAGAGAGTGGAGGGCGGAGAGATGTCTTCTATTTCCAATCGCCGGCGGAGAAAGTGCCAACGCGTCGGAATATCGATAAGCCCCGCGAAAAGAAAAGCGGAAGAGACCCCAACGGCCGACCACTTGTTGCATCTGCAGCCGCGAGAGACCAGGCTGGGATGGAAAAAAAAAAAAAAAAAGAAGACTCGGTAAATTGGATAAGTTTACGCGCGAGTGCGACGAGACGCGAAGCGAAGAGAAATTGCACGCGTATTTCGCGAATTTTTGATTGGAAAACTCGCGGCGAGCTTGCGTATAATAAACCTAATAAATGCGATCTAATAAATATAAAACAGTACAGCCTGATAAATGTAAAAGCTGTTAATTAATTTAGACGCGAGAATGAAAGGCCGCGCGAAATTGGGTCTACCATGACATGTCGTATGTCAAAACAGAAGCATGAAAATTTCGTCGACTATTTTACTATTTCCTCCGAGTATCTGCAAAACCTGTAAACACAATTCGCTTAATGGTTTAGTAATTATTTAAGTTTAAGATTTGTATTAATTCCTATGCAAAATCGCGTATTGTAGCACTTGTCAAATTTGACATGACGGGAAAAAAGCAAGAGAAAAACTGTCAAATTTGACAAGAAGAAAACATTGCAAAATAAAAATGTTCACACAAATTTAAAAAACTCTAATAAATATTTGTACAAAACTTGATTTAGATCCACTCGTTGGAAAGTAATCTAGTCTATTAAATAATAAAGTCTATTAAAAATTGTAGAAAAATATTACCTCTCCCTTTCTCTCTTTCTGCAAATTATCTTGCATCTTTTTTTGTTTCTTACAGTTGATTTCACGAAAGTATTCACGATCAAAAATTTTTCACATAAATTAGAAAAAAATATTAATTACAACTATTTTATTTTAAGATAATATTTTAAGACAACGTTAAAAATTATATTGTTTTCTGATACTTTAATTCTTTTTATCCAGATTTATTTTTCAAACAGAATAACCGTAAAAAAAATATGTTTGTTTTTTTTTTTTTTTAAATTCGACAACTCTTTGCTACTATTGTACAGCCAAAACATATTCTTTAATGAATATAAGACGGGATTAATTTACAAACGTGTACGTTATACGATCGTGGAATCGCGATGGGACATATGCCGATTAGCATCTCTTCCCAGCCACCCCTGCACGCAGCCGTGCGTACATCCTGCGTGCGCTTACCACCCACTCGAGGGTTCTTCCACGGTGTGCTCCCTATTTCACCAAGTCTGTCGAACAGATTTCCGGTGGAAAATACACTCGGGCATTCCCTCGTACGCTAAGTCGACGCTAGCTTTAGGCGCTTAAGCGTAAACAATGTATAGTCCACGCCCACGCATGTGGACGCATGCAAACGAGTCTATTATCCATCGCGCGAAACGATTAATTCGCGAACATTGAGGCACAGATGCACGCAAACTGTCTCCTCGCACGAATGATTCGAGCGCACAATAATGATTTAAAAAAAAAAAATAAAATAATATTAAATTAATCGAGGTAAAGTGCGATAATTACACATATCATTAGCATATATAAATTTCTTTTCTATTTTATTTATAATATAGAGCCATTTCCATTCCTACCCAATTTCCTTATCTTTGTTATAATTGCTATAATGTTACATTAAAGTTTCGTAAAGGTAAATTAATTGTCAATATTTTAAAATAATCTCAATCCCTATCACAAAAAAATCTCATAAAAGTAAAAAAATATGCCAAGTACATAAAAGAATATCCCAATTTGAAATAAAATACATAAAAAATATCCCAACTTGAAATAAAATACATCAAAAATATCCCAACTTGAAATAAAATACATTAAAAAAAATAAAAAATAAAAACTAAATATAAAATCAACAATTAACTCAATAAAAAAGAGGAACTAACGCAAATTGTCTCCTTGCACGAATGATTCAAGCACGCAATAATGATTAAAAAAAAAAAAAAATTAATAATAATAAATAAATAAGAGAGCCAAAGCGCAATAATTATACATTCGTATATAAATTTCTTTACTATATTTTATTTATAATATAAAGCTATTCCTATCCCTTTCCAGTTTCCTTATCTTTGTTATAATGTTACTTTATCAAAGTCTATAAAATTTCGTAAAGACAGATTAATCGTCAATATTTTAAAATAATCCCAATAAAAGAGAAACCGACTTCGCGCCGACTCACAATCGATAGATCCGATAAGGAGAGGATGATCGCCCGAGGCGATCTCGCACCGAGAGAGAGAGAGAGAGAAGAAGGAAGTGGTTGCACGGAGAACGCGAAATTGTCGGCGCGTTGCATACAATGGGCGCGGATCTCCTTCTCGCCGATAGCGTATGATAAACGTCGTTGCATTATTCAAAAATAAATCCGCGCGCGCGCGCGCGCGTAATAAATGTTCTCGAACAAAGCGCATCCTTCCGAGGGGCGAGGATAAGCGAGAAATCTCCGCGAGATAGAGTCGGGTTTCTCTCGTCCAGCGAAATATGTATGCTGGGCGTTTCTATTCTATAACACGCCTTCAAATTAATTGACTCTATTGTTTATCGAAGCTCGTTACGAGCCTGCGATTTTTCCGAAGGATCGTCGTATCGTAGAAAGAACCTTAGATGAGACGCTTGTTTACCGCGACTTGTCAAAGACGTACGAGAAATTCTACCGATTGGTCGTAGATACAAGACGATCAATTTTTCGCCGGTTTTATTGTTAGCTAAGCGGGTGTACGAGAAGCAAAATAAGATTGGAATGTACACTCGAGGGGATTAGGAGACACTCGTTATCACGCGACTTAATCTACCGTGATAACGCGACGGTGAGGAAAGTATCTATGCCGGCATGAGTATCTATTAGCTCGCAGATTTCTTCTGTTAATTGCTATAATAATCATATTTTTCTCTCGCCGATATTATCTCTCCGACGCCGATAACTATCATTTATATATGTATTAATGGCATTACATATGTATTTTATTTTTCATCAGCAGGCTATCATTTATATTTTATTATCGAAAGCGACGAAGTCGAGATAAGGCTCGTGTAGATCTCATTGACGCACTTTCTTCTCACAAGTTTCCACGCGTATCATTCCTTTTTCCATCTCCTCGAGACCGATGCTAGCGAAAAACGGAAATGAAATTTTTACAAGTGACAAGTAGAGATGTAAAAAAAAAAAAAACAATTTTTCTTTCATTATTTTTTAAATATATTTTCTTCAGATTTTTTTTAACATAATAAAAAAAAACTAGTTTTATATTCTTAGTTTATTTTTTTTCGAAAGTAATTTTAATGGATTAATGAGACTTATGCGGCAAATTATATCAAATTTGACATAATTCGGATTATTTTCAATTAGACGCATAAGAAAATTTTTTATTAATTAGAAATAATAATTACATAACTATATATCCAATGGGAATGCGAGTCACATTCAAAATAATAATAGTTAAAAAACCTATCATCTAAAAAATTAAAAATAAACCTATTATTTAAAAAATTAAAAATAATGAAAAATCAGTAATCAAAATATAAAGATAAATATCTGAAGAAAAAAACAAATTTTTGAAAAAAAAAAAAAAAAACGAGGTTTGTTCTTTTTTTCATAAAAAACTGTTTCATTAAATAAACAAAAAATTGTTTTTTTTTCTATTTATATCTCTAGCGACAAGGCACGCTGCAAAGACCAAAGGGAAAAAATCTATTTGCGTCTCTGGTTGAAATTTTATCTAACGCGCGTGTATTTTCTTTGACGATTTTTTTTTTTCGTCCTTCGTCTCGATCTCGCGTTGAAGATGATATTTAAGTAACCTTACACGCGTACATTGGCTTGTCCTTCTCGACGGACAACCTCGGTGTCGCGGCCTTTTCATAGGAGTGACTTCACGATCGCGCTTGGGAATGTGTGAATATCGCGACTAAGCGCGAGATACGCTTCAATTGAGATTTCTCTCGTAGATTTAAAAGATGTTTATTTTGTGTAAAATACCAGGACAAATTAAGAAGCGCGATCGAAATAATTTATTGCGGGATGCGTATATCTCTCGGGGAATTAAAGAGATAAGACAGCGCGCGCGAGCGCCAACGATATACAGGAGTCGCGATGCTGGCTTTAAACGTCATCTCGAGGACGCATCTTCTCGTCTGGCGGACGAAGAATGTGTGGGCCGTATACAGCTGGAGTCACGTAAATTTAGTCCTCCCAAGCGGCTCTTTTAATTCCGGAAAGTTCAAACGCCAGACGGGACAGTGACATTTGGCCGAATTGCGAGTCTCTGTTCGGTATCGATCGGTAGGAAGGTTATTCAGTGGGAAAATTACTTTCGTTATATCTCGAGAATTATTCACGATTAATTGATGTTAATTATTCTTAAGAAATAAACGAGATTTTCGCTATACGACATGTTAAATATTATTGTGAACTATAGAGACTTTCTCTGTTTCTCTCTCTCTCTCTCTCTCTCTCTCTCTCTCTCTCTCTCTCTCTCTCTCTCTCTCTCTCTCTCTCTCTCTCGGATAGAAAGTTGTTATTATCGGGACAAAATGTCAATATATAATTATCATGCCGTTGCGATTATTAATGACGATACTGATGTCTAATTCTCCGCGGTTTAATGTAATAGAAAATAACGCAAGTATATATTATACGTACATTTTTATCTCGATGACAAAGTATATATATAAAATATATATTAGAAAGATATATATTATAAAAATATTTAGAAAAAGAAAATAATTTTGGAAAAGTAAGATCTCAACATTAAAACGAAGTTATACTGAGTGAGAGAAAATTACACAGAATGTTTGTTTACATAAATATTTATTTTTATTACATTTCTTATTTTATTTTTTTTTATTATATATATATATATATATTATTTATTTATTTATTTATTTTATTATTTTATATATGTAAATAAATATATTTTTTTGTATATGTAAAATAGTAAATAAATATATATATATATATATATATATATATATATATATATATAAATAAATATGTAAATATATATATTTTTTATATATGTAAAATAAAAAAAATATCTATAAATAAATAAATAATATATATAATAAAAAATTAAAAAATGTAATAAAAGTAAATACTTATATAAAGAAACATTCTGTCCCCTGACACAACATAACTCGTTCTTGAGATTTCAATTTCTGTCAGCACATTTTTTTGACACTTAAACTGTTACTCGAAATAAATTTGCAAAAATGGCTATAATGGATGGAGTCGCGCAATCTCGACCGTTGATTTGCGAAAATAATCGAGTTTCCGAATTCCAAAATTGTATTCAAGTCAACAAACTTCAAAAACTTTATCAACAAACTTGATAAACTTCCATCAGAGCGTGGGGCGTTTTTATGAATTTTCGGAATCGATTAATTGATGTAAAAAGCTACTCGCGCGTATATACGAGCTCTCTTTCCACTCCGGACACACGATACATATCTGTAATATTGTAATTCGATATTATCGATCGATCAGGTGGTTTTCTATGCCACACCGAGGAAGAACAAAACAAGTGGAGCGGCAACAAGATGCAACCGGATCGGCTCTTGTTTACAATATATTGCAGCGAAAATCGATGAAATTTCAGCTCCACGCTCCTCGCGTGCACAAAAAACTCCCGGAGGGAAGCTTCGGACACGCATTACATATTTGTATTCAGAGCATCGAAAAAGATAAGGTGGCAGGTGCACGAGTATCGAGAAAAAATGAGTCCAGCGACTATCTTGATAAGAACAAGCAAAAAAAAAAAGATGGCGCGAACGAAACTATTTATGATCGAATAGCACCTGTTCATTTATAAACGGCACATAAATATTGAAAATTTACAGCGGAGTACTCGGAGAAAATGATATTATACGGAATGTTTTTTTTTTATAATTACTTGTAATCACGAAAGAGTAAAAAGAACCAGGTGCAAAGAATCGAAAGCTGCGACTAATTATGCAAATTAATTTTATTATATATTAATTTTTATTTTATATATATTTTTAATTATTATTATATATGTATATTATTAATTATTATTATATATATTATTAATATTATTATAATTTTTATTATATATAAATATTATTATATATTAATTTTTCAACTAATTCATGAGTTGAATAAATATTCAAACTAATTCGTGAAATGAATGAATTTTTAAATTGCGATTAAAAAATTAGGTGAAAATTCTCTGAATATATTTTACTGGAAAAATGATAGAGTCTCCGATATGCGTGGGAAAATAATTTTACCTGGTCGATGAGGGCGGATGGCGTCTGACAACTTGGCTATATCAGCTGCTTGGAAACGAACAATTTCGGGGATGTGCGCGTAAGAGCCCAAAAAACAGGAAACCACGTTCCTGGCGTACCACACTTCCCGTTGAGCGCGTGTTTCGCCGCCGTCCGGTGAAACCTCGTCCGGCAACGACTTCCGGAATCGTATTACCTTGCGCTCCTGAAAAAAGAAAAATAAATAAATAAATAAATAAACCCAATAAAGCTAAAATCGATCGCATCCGATATTTCGGAAGAAAAATTTGCCGACGCATTTTCATTTGGCGAGCCAAAATCGAATCTATAAATGCGATGAGCAATGTGATTCTGAACTTTGACAGCCTTTGACAAGCGCTATAAATAATCGCGCGCAAAGTTGTTATAGACCGCGAACGGAAACGCATTCGACAAAAATATCCGAGACGTCTATTTTCCGTTGGCAACAAACGTGGTCGTGTGTCTCCGCTCGTCAAACAAACGACCTGGCATTTTCTATGCGCTTGGATATACACGGTTCGCATTATCAGGAGCTGATCAATCGCCCCCCGACCTGGCGACGAACGGCGTATGTAGGTCGGCTTTATGAAAAATTCTCGGGTTAAAGATAATAGGACGGGTCGTCCCGTCCCTTGTTTCCACGCACGTGTTCAACTTTGTCGTCGCTATGGTCTCCGATCAAACCTGATCGATGCTATTAATCATATGCGCGCGGCCCTGAAGGTAAGGACATTCCGTTACTTGATTCGTTCCCGGCTCTCTGATTTCTAGCCGATGATTAATATTCACACATTGATAATCATTTTTATTTTATTTTATTTTATTTTTAATTCCACCGTTTATCTTTCTCTAATTTCAACCCAGACAGAAACGCTGACAGTTCTAGGACATCCTATGCTCGGACCTCGGACAACCCAAAGTCACTTGGTGCCAAGGTTAGTAACTATTTTACTAGTTAAAAGTTAAATTAAAAAGTTAATAACTTAACTTAAAGTTAAACTGTTAACTTTTAAGTTAACCTAGTTATTTTTAAATTAACGTTAACTTAGGTAAAAAAAAAATTAACTTACCCAAATCTGAAGCTTGAAGGCAATTGTGTTGTAAAAAATGGTGTTTCCGAAAAACACTCGTCGCGATACGTAATGTGGCGTGAGCAAACAGCCGATGCTTTTATTTCGCTACAAAAGCGCCCGACGACTCTCTCATTGACATTCGGCATTTCAAAAGCCAGCCATTACTCGCAACAATTTCGCAAGCCTTGGACAAACAGGCGAACGTAACCGTTACTTAACAAGCGTAGCGCGTTCAGTGCTGCGATTTTCGGCACGCTCGATCAGCAAACGCATCACGGACCCCGAGTTTGTTAATCTTATACAAGGAAAAATGAGCGATGACTCTATAGGTACTCGCGATTGCAATCCAAGATCCAAATCGCGTTCCGATTCTGGACTCGAGGATCCAATTTAGTCGCTTTTCTCGAACAAATTGATCAATCCGGATCGCCTCGCTGAAACGTAATAAAAATCGATTGAAATGTCAACCAATGGAAACCAGGCCGACATTTGGTTTGCGGTTTTCGCAGCTTAGCTTTGATCGCTATCGTTTTAACCGAATCGTATAAACGACGACGATAAACTAGTTACACAGCAATTAATTATCAGAGTCTTTGCGCGGAAAACCGGTCACGCTATTAAATGATCGAGTGACGTTTCGTCGTGTAAAAAGACGGAGATGAACGCGCCCGATGAGGCCATTGGCCCAATAATGATTGTGCGCTCGACAGGTTGTTGCTACGCGTTCCACTTTGCTGACCATTCGCTGCCGATATACGTGCAAATTATTGGCGATTCGATAATAGTCGCGATAGTTATACACGAGACGATGTAAGTATCGCAATAAAAGAAGCAAAAAAAAACAAAAAAAACTACGCAAAGGCAAACTATTGTAAAACTATCAGGTCCCAGAATCAGACAACTTCAGGTGGTTTTAAAAGACACCACTTTTGGTACTAATGGAATCAAAGACTAACAAGGAAACCTCGTGAAAATTCTGATTTCGATGAAGCTTTTCATACATGTAGGAAGAGTATAGAATTTAAAAATTTCCAGTTGCGGCCCAAAAACAATTTTAAGCGATGAAAACACTCTTCATATGTAGAATGGGTTTTTGATTTTTCGATATAAAATTATTCGAGATATTAAAAAATACTTTATACAAAAGTTTCATGGTAAAAACACTTCCATTTAACCACATTAATAAAATTTTGAAAAAATAATTTTTTTCAAAGATTTTCGCCCTTTTAGTCTTTAATTCTCTAATGCCAGAACAGCTGGATTTATTGTCAAAATTGACTTGTTTTGATATCCCCCATAATCATCTGAAGTTTGCCGATCTACAGAATAAACTGTATGTATATTGGAAAAGTCAAAACGTCTCGAAGAACGGATCGTCCGGCGAGCGGAAAAGAATTGATGCGAAAATAAAATCCGGAGCTCTATAGTTAAAAATTTCTCGCGTCTCTCCATAAATCTCTCGGAGGTGTGCGCGACCTGACGTGAACCGCCAATCGATATATAGGCTAAGTCGGCTGACGTGGTTGCAAGTTTTTCATGCGTCACGTCTATTAATGCGACCGTATATATACCTGCCTACGTGATCGTTTTTTTTTCTTTTTTTTTCGTATAAAGTCTGTGCCAACAAAACGTCGTAGTATCTTTCAGCACGCGATTACAGTACGCTTAAAAATACCGGATAAATTCGAATAATAAATATTTTGAATAAAGGCAGCGTTTTCAACGGAGTTACATAAACGAAAATTGTAACGCGGCTGGTTTGTGAAAAATTTTACTATCATATTATTAACATCGGTCGTGTTTTAAGATAAAAATAAAGATATATCGAGCGATAAACTTGCTTTGTGTAATCAGTCTTGCAATACGCAAGTGACTGATAATAATTATTTACGTACTCGAGGATGACGCGATACGCAAAGATTGAATAACAAACCATCCTTAACGCGAATTATAAACTAATTGCCCGCGGCGGAATAACATCTCGACCGGGACGAATCGAAGTGGAGAAAAAAAAAGAAAAAAAAAAAAAAAAGAAATGCTAATCGCTTCTCCAGGTTGCGTAAGCGAAATTAAGCAGCGAAGGAGAGATCACGAGGCGTGTCTCGACCTCGATGAAACGCTCGACGAGTACTGCTGCCGTGTATTAACATTAAACCGCTTGTATAATGTTTTCAGTTTTTTTCCCTCTCCGCACAAGTAAGTTTTTTTTAATAGCTAATCTACAAGTGATTCCCGAGAGTAAATAATATCTTTTTTTTTTTTTACGCAACGCCGAACGACCGAGTTCAATACTTATATGCGCGTTTCGATAAGAGGATAACACGTTGTCGGAGGGTCAAGCCTTTAAACATACGGTGTATATCAACACACACATGATATGCTTTTAATGCGCGTCTTTCTAGTCTGCCCCTCTCTCTCTCTCTCTCTCTCTCTCTCTGTCTGTCTAAGAATACTCTTGTCGATTATTTTCGGCTACGTACGTTGTCATACGCACGTATCATAAAAGTGACGTAAGAGTTTGGATGAGATGGGGGCTGTACACGGGCGATAAGCGTATAGAAAAACAACAGCGGGAAACCGATACGACGCCGATTCGTATCGTTTCTTCGTTTGCCCGCGAGAGAAAGAGGGAAAGATATACAATACCGGATGCCCGCTTCGGCGAACCGTGTCCGGCGCGTATGAGCTCATTAAATTCAACAACATGACCCGTCCTCGTCCGTGCCGTTCGCGACAGATCGGATCGGACCGTGGCGTTATCGCGCCCGCAGCCGCGCACCACGAGCCGATGGATGCACGCGAGCGTTGCAATTTCCTGCCGAAAGTGTCGCGCCGCGGCTTTTGCGGTCGAATCGCGATCTATATATGCAACGCCATTATTTCGCCGTAAACAAGCCCCGGAATCATGTTCGGTCGGGATTTCGTTCAAATTGACGTTTTTGACTCCTTTTTCCGCTTCCTCGTGGTGGCACGAGCTTTGTTTTCGCGGCAAATTTCTTTCCCAGTTTTTTTAAGTCAATGCGTTTGCAATATTCCAAATCATATTTTTTAAACACATTTGTACGTGTGTATGTATGTATGTATGGATGGATGGATGGAATATACATGGTACAATCTCTAACTTTCGCAATGTTTGAGATATCGGGTTTTTTTTTTTTTTTTACATGAATAGAGTTAGGATAGAGTTATTATTGGATTGGTTGGTGTTGAATTTGAGAATTGATGAAAGAAATTATTTTTTATAAAAAATTTTGAATTTTTACACTAATTTTTGCAAATTTTGGAATATTGGATTAAAGTTTTTTACATGAGTAGAGTATTATTGAGAATTTAGTAAAAATCGATGAGAGTTTTATTTTATAAAATTTTGTAGTTTTATGTTTTTTTTTAATGTTTGTACACGCGCTTGAACTTTTGCAAATTTTTAGATATCGGGTTCTTTTATATTTTATAGAGTATCATTAAAGGATGATTGGTATTGAATTTGATAAGAATCGATGGAAGGATTAATTTTTTATAAAAAATTCATTTTTTTTATAACGTTTTGAATTTTTTGGAGAATGTCTATAAAGTTACACGCTGTAACTTTCGTAAATTTTAAAATATCTTCCTCTATAAGAAAGCTAAAATTGAAAAATTCGTTTACTTTAAGGAACTTAAGCTTTGTGTTAAAGTTATTTACACAAAATAAAATATTATTAAAAGAAATTTGGTATTGATTTTGGTGAGGATTAGTGAGGTTCATTTTTCATAAAATTTTGAATTTTTTGGAAAATGTCCGTACACGCTGTAAATAAATTTTAAGATATCTTCCTCTATGAAAAAACTAAAATTGAGAAAACTCGCTTACTTTAAGGAGCTTAAGCTTCGTGAGCAAAATAAAATGATAAGAAAGCAACGTGCAAGTTCCTCCTAATTTACACAATTTTCATCTTATTCAAACGTACAAGCGAATGTTCGATGCGAATTGAAGTGCCTTATCTCTCGGAATACCTTCGCGTAAAATGTCAACAAAACAATCCAGAAACTTAACTTAAGCGACGTTAACGTAAAAGGAGCAGAAATAAGCGGATTAAACTCGCGAGCAATTTTTCCTTCACGACGATAAGTGTATCCCGGCAGACACACGTGGGGTCGAGGGAGGAGGGTGGATGGGTGGGGGTCAACGAACCCCCGGTCTTACCTTCGAAAGAATCGCGGAAGCGTGTTAATTACAAATCGCTCCGAAGACATCCATCGATCGTGCCCGACCATTCATCACTCGATGATCGCCAGCACGGTTCTGAGGCGAGCAACGCGGATCGATCGGTCGTCCGATCCCCACTTCGTTGGCCTCCTTTCCTCCTCCTCCTCGTTCCCCCCCCCCCATTGGGTTCACCGGGAGGTCAACGGCCAACGGTTAATGGTCCCCTCTTTCTCTCTCTTTAACCTTGCCTGCGATAAGTCTCTCCTCGTCTCTCCCCTCTCTCTCTCTGCTTCTCTCGCGAGAAAAGTCACTTTGCCGATTCACTCACTACCATTACATCCCCCCTCTCTCTCTCTCTCTCTCTTTCTCTCGTCTCTCTATTCAACGCTCGCTCTCCCCGAGTCCTCCTCAAGGGAGAGAAGCGTGACGTCCACTGATGCGAAGGACCATGTGCACGCTCATCGGGCCGCGATCTCTGACTGATTAGACAGAGATAGGGCCCGATAGAGCTGGCTGCGCGCGCGATTATCCGCATCTCGAAAAAGCGAGAGAAACAGTCCCCGGCGAAACGAGTGCAGGACGAGGTGTATATGATAGCGAGCGATCGATCCTGGATTCGCATTCGATTTGGCTATCAACTCCTCTCCCCCTCCCGCCCCTCTCGAATTAATCGATTTTTTTTTTTAATCTACGAGTCAACAGCGCGACGATGAATTAAAAATAATTCTTTCAGCCAGATCTATATCTTTAACTCTATCGCTAATGGCGTGACGATAAGTCGCTCTGTATGTCCACATGTGTACGCATATATCGGATCTGAAAATTTATGGCTGATTAGAGAGTACGCTACGTAGGCGTTCGACGATCGCGCGCGCGAGGGCAAGAAGAGAAACGGCGTTCCGCGAAACAAACCGCGATATTGCCGTAACGTGCAGTGCCAGTAAAGTCAGATTGTGTATCATCAACGGTGATGGCCGACGTAACCGCCGACGGGAGTCATCGCTGTCGGCGTGTTGTACTTGGAAAGTAGCGTAATGCGCGTAATCGCGGAATCTGCCGGGACGACGTATCTATCCGTCCAACGAGAGAATAGCATCGCATCGAAGTCGTGCAGTTCTCCTTCGTTTCGTGATACGCGATACGACGTAAGGCTGCCGATGATGCGCCTGATATCTCGAAATTGTCTTTTAGAAGAATATTTTATATATATATATATATATATATAGATTTTATGTCGAAAAAGGAGCGGCGGGAAACGATTCGGAGACGAGCCGCGTTAAAGACGTCGTAAAAAGCCGATATATAAACGCGACGTTGTGCGCGAAGAGATAACGTTGGAGGGATGGTATTATCGGGGATATAAATAAAAAAAAAAATTTTTTTTTTAAATAAAAAACGGTTTTTAATAAAAAAAAACGAGCTTCATTTTTTGAATTTTAGTTTAGATATCTTAATCTTTATATTTTGATTATTATTGCAAATTGACTTTTCATTAGATTTTTAATTTTCTAGATGACGAATTTCAATTAATCATTATTATTTTAAGGAAGCATATCCGTGAACCTTCGAAAAATGAATACATTTTCTAGATTTCTTTTTGTAGTGCAGCGATTTCATAAGAAAATTCTTTTCTTTTTACAATATTAATATAATATTATGAAGTACTTAAATAAAAGTTTTCAGCTAAAAAATATTTTCTACTTTGCATTCTAATTGGCTACATAGTTATGTAATTACTATTTTCAATTAATAAAAATTTTTGTTATGCATCTAATTGAAGATTATTCAAAACATGTAGAACTTGATATAATTTGCCACAAAAGTTTCATTAATTCATTAAAATTACTTAAAAAAAAATTAATTAAAATTAAAATTTTTTTTTTAACAGAAAAAATATAAAGAAAAATAATATTATATTTAAAAAAATAATAGAAAGAAACAAAATTCGTTTTTTTTTTAACTAATTTTTTCTATTAGAAAAAAATAGATTTTTTTTATACCTCTAATCATCTGTTTATGACGTTTCACTCGCACAGCTGGTGCAGTGCAATTAACGACTTAATTAATTTTTTTCCGTCTGATTCGATGCATTCTAAACGGCGCAATGTCATCTAAAATATCTCTTCCAAATCTATGATAAAAAAATATATAATAAAAAATAGATATAATAAAAAAAGACGATTCTGTCGAGATATCGATAATCAGTAAAGAGCGATTGAGAATCGAAGGAATTTGACGTGCGACGAATTGCAAGAATAAGATGAAATAGCGTATTCTCATTTAAGAATGTTCCGGGATACTGAGTGCTCCGAAATTTCAAATCGAATCTCGAAAATCCTTTCGTTCCATTCGATTTCTCCTTCACGGCCGATCGTTTCTTCGGAATCGATGCGGCCGAGTCACGTAATAAAATTGCAAAGCCGCAGCGGGAATGACTCAACGCGCGGGTTAAGGTCGCTACGTGAAGAGGAAATACGTGACGAGACAGGAGGGAAGAAGGGAGAGGAAGAAAAAATGAAGTCGGAAAAAATAGCCTACAGCAGAACCAAGCGAGTTTGCGCGACTTATAGCGATGCGTATTTAAGGATGTTCTGGATGTACAATAGTAGCAAAAAATTGTCAAATTTAAAAAGAAAACATGTTTCTTACGTTTATACTGTTTAAAAAAAATAAAAAAATAAATTCGGGTTGTGAAAAAAAATTAAAGTATCGCAAAATAATATGGATTTTGACGTCCTCGTAAAAGAAAATAGTTGTAATTAATATTTTTCTTAATTTATGGCAAAAACTTTTGATCGTGAATATCCTCTGAAATCAACTGCAAAAAACAATGAAAAACGAATAATTTGCAGAAAGAGAAAAAAAGACAGATAATATTTTTCTACAATTTTTAATAAATAACTTTTAAATGAATTAGTGGATCTAAATCAAGTTTTGCATAAATATTTATTAGAATTTCCTTAATATATGTGAACATTTTTATTTCATTGGTAATATTTTTTCTTTGTCAAATTTGTCAATAAGTGCTACAATAGGCGATTTTCCATAAGAATCAATAGTAACTTTAAATTTAAATAACTTTCAAACCGTTAAGAGAATTGTATTTAGTTTTTGCACAAATATTCAGAAAAAAACAGTAGAACAATCTATGAAATTTTAATGCTTTTGTTAGTATTTCGATATATGTCGCATACATCCTTAAGAGGACTAGGTAGTCAAAAAATTGATTTTTTTTATTTTTCGAAACTGTCATCTTTTTTTGAATAAAATTTGCCGTTTGATTTAAGTTGAAATTCGCAAAATTGCGGGGCTGAAAAGATCGATTGGCGCACAAATCGATTTTTTTTCTTGATTTTAATATGATTTTTAATATTCATTTGTTGTGCAAAACGTGTGGTGAAAATATTATGCTGAAAATATGTATCGAGAATCATATCTTGAAATCTTTCAAATTTTTAAACGTGTTTTTCTCCGTTCTTTATTTTCTTTTCGTTTTGCAGTGACTCAAATGGACTTGAAAAAAATTGAGCATTGTTCACAATATGTATAATTTCGGACTGAATCTCTAAAAAGTCTGTGCAAACTTTAGTTTTTGAGAAAAGAAAATGAAGCGGCTCTTTTTTTCGACGAAAAATGAACTTTTTAAGAAAATCGCAATTTCATAATTCCGCCAGTTTAATAATTTTGTTCTGATTTCTTTTTTATAACTTCAGTGCAGAAGTATTTTAAAGGATAATTTACAAAGAAATAGTTGTATCTTTTTATTTTAAATCAAAATTAATGCAAAACAAAAAAAAAACTTATTTAAAAATCCTCTTCAATCAGTGCTATTTTTAATGCTACTTTTATTGTCAATTAAAAAAAAAAAATTTTTTATAATTTATGATTCTAATAAACACTTGGCTAAAAGACAAGTCTTGATCTCAATTTATTTTTTTAATAAATTTCCCCTAAATTTGATTGCCTAATCCCCTTTTAATGCTATTCGTGCTTTTAAATTATTGCCATATTTTTTCTCGATATTGTCGAGATGGTCCTAATTTCTTCTCTTTCATCCTGTCAACTACGATAAAGCTGTTACCGGACGAACGCAGGTTCGACAAACTTTCGATGAAAACGACGGAACAGAGGTATTAGCTACGGTGAACATGCACGCACGTTATCAAAGTGCACGACGACCGCATAATACGAGGATCGTCTGTCGCGGGTTCATGCAACGAGAGTAATCATATAATAGATATAATCATATAATAGAAGCTCGAGCGCTTATTTTAGCGTCATTCGCGTTGGATTCGCTCAGAGCGTGATCAAAAATTCAAAGATAAAACCCACGGATAATGATTTAAGGATGTTTTAATTTTATGACATTTTAGTAGCAAAAAAATGTCAAAATTAAAAAAGTATATATTTCTTACATTTATACTGTTTGAAAAGTCAAATAAATAAATCTGGATTATAAAAAGAATTAAAATCACAAAATAATAAAATTATTTTTAATCTCTCTAAAAAAATAGTTAATTAATATTTTCCCCAATTTATAACAAAAACTTTTGAACGAGAATATCCTCTGAAATCAATTGCAGAAACAAAAAAAAAAAAAAAAACCATTTGCAGAAAAAGAGAGAGAGAGAGAGAGAGAGAGAGAGAGAGATAATATTTTTCTACAATTTTTAGTAAATAATTTTTAAACGAGTAAGTGGATCTAAATCAAATTTTGCACAAATATTTATTAGAAATTTTCTTAATATATGTGAAAATTTTTATTTCGCTGGCAATGTTTTTTCCTTGTCAAATTTTTCAATAAATGCTGTCAAATTTGTCAATAAGTACTTGTCAAACTTGTCAATGCGCGATTTTTCCAAAAAATCAGTACTAACTTTAAACTTAAATAATTACCAAATCGTTAAGAGAATCTCAGATTTTGCAGAGATAAAAAGTATTCAGAAGAAATAGTAGAATAATCTACAAAATTTTCAATCTTTTGACACATACATCCTTAAACAAGATTCGCGGAAAAATCCAAAACTCTCTATCGATCTACGAATCTGAGTGAATCTACAGTATTTATACGATACGTTTTCTCGCGTATCTTGAAATCCTACGTGCGTGCGATAAATATGATAACGATTATCCGGATCGCGGTGTATTTTGCGCGCACCTATACAAGTCTAATGCTCGTACAATCATCATCGATTAATCATCATAGAGTCCATGGGATCGGCAGATCGCGCGATATCGATCCCACGAAGCGCGCACCTGAGGTGACGCGTAAAGTGGAAAAAAAATTCATTTCCTGCGACGCAACGCGATACGCTCCGCATAAATAAACGGCGGAGATAAGAGGCAGACCAACGTGAACGTCGCGGGTAATTAAACGAAATTATTTCTGCTCGCACGGATCATCTGTTCGCGTCCCGAAAGAATACAGGCCCGTAGAGTCTGTTTCGCTGCAAAAAGTTGCAAAAAATTGTCGCGTATAATATATAAATATTATAAAACGTTGGAGCGATTAATTACGTAGCCATTAGATGATCGTTAATTATCGATGTAATTAGGATGCACGAGAGAAATCGTCGCGATGGGAGTTTCTCGTTACATGGTTGGAAAATTTATTTTCTTGTTAAAAAATATATACTGGTTAAAATTTAATTTTTGTATTAAATACTTAACACATTTATATGTTAATTTAATATATTGCTCTTGTGTTAATTAAATTCGAATATTAAATTATTAAATAAAATTGAAAAAAAAAAATGTAAAAATAATTTCGGATGCACTTATTTTTAGTTTTACACAATAGATATATTATTAGTGATAAGATTTATCTGTAAAATCGGTAAAATTAGAAAAAAAATGTTGATTTTATTCTACAACGATAAGAGTAATAAATAAATAAAATAAATAAATAAAAAAAAACAATAAATAAAAGTAATTTACAGATCGTCAATAATATTATCCAAATTAATTTTATCATTAAAAATATATTGACTTTAAACAAAATTTATTTAAAATTCCTATAAAGTGTTTGCATTTATTTTGTGTTAAAATATTAATAAAATATTAGTATCTTACTATTTAACATATCCATATTATGTTAAATAAACAAAAATTACCAATAATAAAATTTAACAATTAAAATCAAATTTAACAAAAATAAAAGTAAACGAAAATTTGTGTGGACATGCAATATAAAATTAAATTTAAACCAAATTTTTCAACTGTGTACAAATCTTCCTTCGTCAAATTGAATTTGGATTTTTTCTTCCTCCGACAGAGATATTCGCGCGAATTGACGTAAGGAGGCAAGGTACTCGATCGTCTCTTTCCAACGATTGCGTTATTGACAACAAACGCAACGATACATTAAACATCATCGTTTTCGCTCGTTGTTTTTCTCCCCCGAGTTTTTTACTCGAGGTCGCTCTTGCAAAATTGTTATCGCCAATTGATAGCCGCCGCCTCGGGTCTTTTGCCCGCAAGAACCTCGCAAGGAATCGCGCGTGCATTCTTATTTGTTGACGACTCGCGTACGATCGATTATCGCGAAGGAGATGCCCTCCTCCATTTCCTTTTCCTCACGTCTGCGTTGCCGAGGGCGTGTAACTATTTGCGTGCTTTTGCATCATTTACGCGATTCGTGCATTAGATAATATTCAGTAGTCGCGAAGGTATTAAGGAGAGATATCCATTTGGACTCTCGAAAAATGAGTACATTTTCTAGATCTTTTTGCAGCGCAACTACTTGATAAGAATTTTTTATTTTTTTTTATAATATTAATATAATATATTAGGTATCTAAATAAAAATTCCCAGCTTAAAAAAAAATTATTTTTAAAAGTTATGGAAATATTTATATTTGCATGCACGGTATGCATGAAACTTCGAACTTAATTAGGCGACTTCAAATTTCGAGTTTCTAACAAATAAAAAAAGATGGATTTAAAAAAAAAAAAAAAAATTAACGCTCTGCCATTTAAGAAAAATGCTTGGACAGCAGATAGCTATTGATATGTTCAATAAAAAAAAACTTGTAATTATAAGGAAAAAACTGCATATCGTAAAATTGGAGAAGCTCTGCAAATATTCACATAATTTAAAAAAAAAAAGTTATTTTATGCTAAAAATTTTTATTTAAATAGTTAGGGATGTATGTGACATATATCGAAATACTGACAAAAGCATTAAAATTTCATAGATTGTTCTACTGTTTCTTCTGAATATTTGTGCAAAAATTAAGCACAATTCTCTTAATGGTTTGGAAGTTATTTAAATTTAAAGTTACTATTGATTCTTATGAAAAATCGCCTATTGTAGCACTTATTGACAAATTTGACAAAGAAAAAATATGACCAATGAAATAAAAATTTTCACATATATTGAGAAAATTCTAATAAATATTTGTGCAAAACTTGATTTAGATCCACTAATTCGTTTAAAAGTTATTTATTAAAAATTGTAGAAAAATATTATCTGTCTCTTTTTCTCTTTCTGCAAATTATTCGTTTTTCATTGTTTTTTGCAGTTGATTTCAGAGGATATTCACGATCAAAAGTTTTTGCCATAAATTAGGAAAAATATGAATTACAACTATTTTCTTTTATAAAGACCTCAAAATCCATATTATTTTGCGATACTTTAATTTTTTTTCACAACCCGAATTTATTTTTTTATTTTTTTTTAAACAGTATAAACGTAAGAAACATGTTTTCTTTTTAATTTTGACAAATTTTTGCTACTATTGTACATCCAGAACATCCTTAATAATATTGTAAAAAAATTAAAAATTTTTATCAAATTGTTGCGCTGCAAAAAAATCTAGAAACTATACTCATTTGTCGAAAGTTCAAACGGGCATGTCCCCTTAAGCTTCACCAGGTAGGCTTCTTCGCTTTTCTTTGATGCTAATACTACATGTACTCGACTACTAAAGTTTTCCAAGCAAGACAATTTATTTATTTAGACTCGCGTAAATATTGTGTCGTAAACATCTTGAAATGAGACACCGCGCATTAAATCATGCATCGAACACACTGTCTAAAAAATTCAATTTACGTTAAGGGATGTCTGTGCAAAGATTAACAAGGGGGAAAGCTTTTTACTCTCGTCGGAAGAATGAAGAAGAGGAGTTGGCTCGACGAAGACGGACGCCGAAAATGTCACAGAGACTCGACTAACGCAGTTGATGCGGACGGGAAAAGTTTGTTAATGGGATCGAAAAGAGGGTCCGGAAAGGTCGCGATACGACGAGATCCGCGAAGTGGAGAAGTCGAGGTTTTATTCAAGTTTTGTCTTTTACTCGAAGAGATCTGTGAGGGAATTTGTCAAGGGCTCGTCGATGAGAAGCGCAAAAGAGGAGGAGAATTCTTAGCTCGTTGAATGATTTTACGCGAATCTTTAAAGATCTCATTGTCAATCCACGACATGGAGAAATTTCGTAAAATTTTGTTGTAAAAAAAAAAAAATAATAATGTAGTGTATTGACTCACGTGTGGCAATGCGACAACAATATGGGCGTTTCCTTCCCCTTTGTAAAGTACATCTTCTACGATGAGAGTCGCAAGGGATGGATTAGCCTCGAAGGATAATTCTTCGTTAAGATTTTCGGCAGTCATTGTTTTTCAAAAACGTGATCAGCTTCGAGGGAGAGAGTCCTCTTTATCGCTCCTCGTCCATTTATCGTCAAATCTGTAAGCAAACAAAGATATTTTTGTCAATAAAAAAAATTATCTCTGGAAGCTTAAGCTTCTTTGTTTAATATAATATTCTTTTTTTTTTCAAATATTTATCTTTCCGATGTCGATGTGTCAACATCTGGACTTGACAATCCGTCGATTCGGCACGTAATAAAATTCATTCGGTCGGCAACAAAGACAATTCTGGGAAAGGACTTACTCGCGTCGCGATTCGCTATCCTTATCGGATGCATATCCAACGCGTTGACGTAACCACGCGACCGACCATGCGAGGTATGTCAAAGTCGGTCAAGATTTGCGCAGCCGTGACATTCCTTCGGGCCCGACCGGGTAGCAGCCAGCGATCCGGGAAGAAAAATCGCTCGCTCGCTTCATAGGAGAGCCGGTGAAAGTCGAGCAAAGGCCGCGATTAAACTTTATATCGGCGCAGCCGTGGAAATTCGAATGCCGATGCCGATATCGTAATCGCGCGAGACGCTTTTATAGGATTACGCGATATAGAAATTATATTGCTTGACAGTTTAGCCTTAAACCTAGCGGAGGACCGTCGAGACCTGCGAAAGAGGTCGTCGAAGAGAGATCTCATGTTTTGTAATCAGAGATACAAAAATTTCTCTTTTTTTTTTTAATAGAACAACTTGAAAAAGAAACAATTTTTTTTTCCATTATTTTTGTAAATAAATTATTATTTTTCTTAATATTTTGTTGTTGTGTAATAAAAAGCACAAATTCTTATATTTTTAAATTATTTTTTATCAAAAATAATTTTAAAAAATTGATGAGACTTGGGGCAAATCACATTAAGCTTGACACGATTCGGATCATTTTTAATTAAATGCGTAATAAAAATTTTTGCTAATTAAAAATAATAATTACATAGCCAATTGGAATGCAAGCTACATTTAAAATAATAATGATTAATTGAAATCTAAGAAATTAAAAATAATAAAAAATCAATTTGCAGTAATCAAAATATAAAGATATCTGAGAAAAAAAAAAAAATAAAAAAATAAAAAAATAAAAAAAGAGGCTTGTTTTTTTATTCCATTTACCTCTCTAATTGCAATGCATTGCTCCTACTCAATTAAATCAATGGTAGATCGCGCAGAAAGTACGATTAATTTTTTATTCCTTGGCTGTAGGATTCGAGACTAAAGTCCCCCGGTGACGTGTCGTTACATATGTACATTACTAATGAAAGAGTCAGCCTCGCGATGGGCAACACTTTCTCCCAAGAGTTATATTACATACATTTACGAAACGTATTTGTGCAAAATAAACGCGCGCCGCCACCGTCTTGCGTTGCGTAAGCTCCTTATTCAGGAATACGAATTTCTCACACTAGAAACCGCCTCGCCTTTTAGACACGTTCGAAGCCTTTCTGCCTCTGATGACGTAATTAGCCGCTGCCAATGACCACCGTAATTGCAAGAAAAACCGTCTGTGCGAGAGACGTTAAGGCAGCCTTATTACGGACATCATTGACGAAAAAAGAAGAATCGCTTGTGAAATTAACGCGTAATTCAACAGAGCGTTGCTCTGTCAAATCTTGTAAAAAATTTCTCTGAAAATTCCCTGATCTTTCAGGTTTTTTTTTTTTCAAAATTCCAGGTAAAGAAAATATTTTGAAGATTTTTCTTAGTGCAATTTTTTAAAATAAGTTTTTTTTATTATATCACTAAAAATTAAAATAAAGAATACGCATTGCATATTTAATATTTCGTTAAGACATTGAATGTAAACAAACATAGATATATATTTATAAAATATATTTTAAGCCATAATTCACAACATGATTCATTGGCGAATTATCTACTCTACTGCCTACAGTATAAAAGCAAAATTACCAAAAAAAAAAAAAAAAATTTTTTAATTTCCTGAGTTCCAATAAAATTCCATAAGAATTCCCTGATTTTTCCAGGTATAAAAAAATCCTCCGAAAATTCCCTGAGTTTTTCTATGTTTTTCCAGAGAGTAAACACCCTGTAAACATCTAAAAATTATCAAAAAAAAAAATTATTTTTTTAATTATCTGGATCCCAATAGAATTCCTTGAGAATTCTCCACGTACGAGGAAAACTCCCTGCGAATTCCACGTTTTTCATGGTTTTCCAGGAAATATACACCGTGTAAACACAGAATTCACAACTTGGCTTATCGGATTACCTATTGCTTACAGTATAAAAGCAAAATTATCAAAAGGGAGAATTTTCGTTTTGAATTCCTTGGGAAAAATTATTTTTTTAATTTTCTGGATCCCAATAGAATTCCATGAGAATTCCCTGAGAATTCCAGGTTATTTACGTTTTTTCTAGGAAGTAGAAATCGTGTTCAACCAATCATTTTAAATTCGTAAAAGGAAGAATATTATTCGCGTAGACGGTCATCTTGCACGCGCATGCATGCGTACGCGCTAAATTATAAAATTACGTCACGCCGCTCTTACTCATCGTAAAGTGACGCGCGTTCTCACATCCTGATGAATAAATGTTTCTCCTCAACGATGGTTCGATGGATTGCGAAATATTTCAGTTCGATAACACGAAAAAAAAAAAAGAAGTGGTACTTCGAGTAAGTCCATTAAAGTTCGAAACGATCGCTTTACCAAGACTGTCGCGGATATTATCAATGAAAAAAGTAGTACGTTAAAAATACATATCCTCTCCTCCACAAACAATACATATATTATAATACGATGTATTATTTTTGTGTACAACGCGTATTGAGTAACCTGTTGAATTTCGCAGAGCTCGCCACGAGTAGCTGTCACGGTGCCTCGAGTAGTAATGTAAAAGTACACTCGTAAAGTGTGATCGTACACTTGAAACTGTCAAACCTGGTAATGTCAAGTGGCATCGGGAGGACTCGAGCATTCGATACGAGAACAACACTACCGATATATCGCCGATATTGTCGATCGGGAGCACTTGGAGAACTCGTGAAATCGCCTATTCCGCGACTCGCATTTTTCCAACCATCATCGTGGAGCTATAGCCTGTTTACGGTTAGTTACACTCGCGAAATGATGAGTCATGCGAGAATTAACTCATTTATGCCGGTAATAAAAGAGAATCGCGCGCAAACTTTCGAAAGCGCTTCGTTAACGAGCGCGTGATGCAAATTAGAGACAAGAAAGAGAAACGTTAAAGTTGTCCGAAATCGTGACGTCAGAAGCGCAAGAGTGCCTACTCAAATATTATAAAAAAATTTACCCAATATTCCTCGATCTTCCATCTATTTTTGTTCAAAATTTCAAGTAAAAAAAAAAATATATATATATATATATATATATATATAATTATATATTTATGATACCTAATATTAAAGATTTTTTTAGTGCAATTTCCTAAAATAAATTTCTTTAGTGTACGTTTTCTAACGCTTTTTACTCATACAAAAAAAAAAATAGCCACTTCAGTTACAAGTGCTAAATTTATAAATATATTGAAAAAAGTTAAATAGCTTTCCAAGATAATAATTTTTGACTTGCATGACATTTTCTTTTATCGCTTAAAATTAAAATAAAGAAAACTGTACTGCATATTCAATATGATAAGACATTGAATATATAAACAGAGATAGAGAAATATATTTATAACATATTTAAAACACACAATTCACAACTTGGCTTATCGACGGATTGGCAAACCTGCTTGTAGTAAATTATAATAAAAAGTATTAATTAAAAAAATTAATATTAATTAAATAAGTAAAAATTATTAGAGAGAATTTTTTTTTTTTTTAATTTCCTGAATCCCAATAAAATTCCATGAGGATTCCCAAATTTCTTCAGGCTTAAAAAAATTCCCTGAGAATTCCATACTTTCCATGTTTTTTTCAGAAAATAAATAAAATAAAAATATCCTCTACAAATGTCGACACTTTAACTAGTCGAGCTTCCTTTTCGTAAATCATTTGACAATTGTGACACGCGCATTGATGAGATTATTGCGGATTACTTAACGACATTCCGAACGCGAAAAGAATTTGCGACGCAAGAAGCGAGTGTGATAATAATCCGAAAACGGCAAGGACGATTGGCAAATAGTACGACGTGCGACTGCGTTTAGAAAATTAATATAGGACGCTACAGTCGATTTATTTGTCGCTATTTGCATTTTTATTAAATATACGTCTTTCGGTTTTATTCGTCCCGAGCGATGGGAAAGACTTAAACGTCGTAACTTTCAAACTGGAGCAAGCCGCAATTTATATCCGATAGCGGCGTCATTTTCTCCATAGCAAGTAATAGGACGCATCTTCTTTCACCGTTAGCCTAACCGTCTTGTCGACCGCGCGTTTAACAGGTAATTGTCTGCTGTCGCGCCGTCAACTGCCTTAGAAAAGCGAGTAACGTGTCGCGCGGAGTGATAATCTCGTTATAAAGCCGGTTATCTTATTATACGCTACGCCGAAGCATAGAGAGGAGATAATACACATGTGCGATTCATATAAGACACGACGTCAAAATTTAAATTAAACAATGACGTGCCGTAAAGTGCTTATCAGTTATTAAAATTTCACTTGTTTTGCAAAATCGGATATACCATTTTTGACATATCTCTTTAAGTTTAAATGAAAATTGTGTAAATTAGAAACCTTCACATTGCTCCCTCATCATCTTCTCTTGCTCACAAAGCTTAAGCTCCTTGAAGCAAGAGGATTTCTCTACTTTCTGTTTCCTCAAAGAGAAAGGAGAATCGAAATTTACACATTTCTCAAAAAATTCAAAATTTTATAAAAAAATAAGTCCTCACCAAATTCAATAGCAACCATCTTTTAACGATACTCTATTTATATAAAATAAATTTAACCCGATATCTCAAAATTTGCAAAAGTTAGAGCGTGTCCAAATATTCCTCAAAAAATTCGAAATTTTATAAAAAATAAAAACATAAAAAATTGAAAAAAAAAAAGAAAAAAAGAAATTTACCACAAAAACATAGCTTCCTCTATGAGGAAGCAAAATTGCTATTTCATATCTTCACATATAGATACCGTCGTGTCCAAAGAAACGACCCACGCATTTTCCTCACGTCTCGGCTCTTAATGCCCGTGGGAAAATATACGACAACGTCTGGAAACACTCCATCGCGGATGCGCTTTTCAATGACACTATGCGCGTTTGTCTACCCACGTGGTCTATAGATATATAATATAGGCGACGTTGCCAGAACCGACGGCACGTCTTATCCATTTTCGCGTAAGGTTAACGACCGCCCGGGGGGATGGGGGGATGGGGGAGGGGCGGGAGGGAGGGAGGGCTCGCCAAACTCGGAACGGATCGACGGAGGTTTTGCGCGCGACGACGACGTCAACGACGACGACGGCGGGATGCACCGTGAACGTAATTGGAAGCGCCCGCGTTTAATGTTCCGCGGGCAGACGAAACTTTCCGAGGACCGTAAAGCCGCCCCGGGCCGATTAACCCGGTAAGTACGGTCGTAGGGTAATTAAAACTTCCCAATTTCGCGGAGCATAATAGCGACCGCGGGCACCGTAGCGAAGGACTTAAGCCGTAAAGGAAGGCTCGATATTTGAATTCTTTTAAAATGTACGATGGTTAATTTAAATGTAAAAGATAATAGTATATATTTGAATAAATTATGATATATTATTATTCTCGTAGAGAAAGCTTTATTTTCGTGACCAAATTTTTTCCAGTTTTCTATGCCAATGTGTTTAGAATCTTCCAAAACATCGAAAGATCATATTTTTTCGAAATTTTTTTTTTTTTTTTCTAACTTTCGCAACTTTCGAGATATCGGATTAAATTTTTTAAAATAAATAGAATATTATTAAAAAATGATTGATGTTGAATTTAGTGAGGATTGATGAAAGGATTCAATTTTTTTTTTTAATTTTAAACCTTTTGAGAAATATTTGTGCACGCACTAATTTTTGTAATTTTTTAAATATTGGGTTAAATTTTTTTTACACAAATAAAGTATCATTAAAAAATAGTTAGTATTGAATTTTATGAGGATTAATGAAAGACATAATTTTTTTTATAAAATTTAAAAATTTTTGAAATATTTGAACATACTCTTAACTTTCAAATTTTGAGATACTGGATTAAATTTTTTTTACATGAATATTATAAAAGATGCTTGATATTAAATTTAATGAGAATCGATGATGGTTTCCTCTATGAAAAAGTCAAAATTAAAAAAACCCTCTTGCTTTAAGAAACTTAAATTATGAGCGAAATAAAGTGATGATAAAGCAACATTTTTAATTTAACACAATTTTCATCTCGTTTTTAAATAATTTTATATTCCATTAATATATATTAGCGCTTAATGGAACATTTCTGTGGTCGATCTGTCAAAAGAAATCATCATTCTTCGCAATTTACTCCAATCTTTGACATTACTCATATCGTCATAAACAAAATTCAGATTTAAATTTTGCGAAAGAATAATTCAATTAATTAATTAAAGAATAATTTTGCTAATTATTTGTATTTCGAGGAGCTTATGAGTAGATACTCGCGTACATTCAAGATTACTAATGCCAAGACAATTTCGAGAGGAAACACCCGCTATAAATTAAAACTATACATAATTAAATTTTCCAATGTTGTGCGCGGCGCGTTAGAGCGATAAACAATCGCTGGAGAGATTCGTCTGGAGTGGCCCACCAGACTCGCGACAATTTGCCAAGCGCCGTTCTCCGACGTTGCGCAAGAACGGCGCTTGCAAGCCGAGTGTGCACTCAACGTGGGACAATACGCTGCATCCCAAGGCGGCGAGTGCAACGGGGAGAGAGAGAGAGAGAGAGAGAGAGAGAAAAACGACGACGGAGAGGCTCGTCGTTGTTCTCGATGATAAGAGGCGGAGCGTGTGACTGAGCGAGTGTAAGAGAAAGGAGGGGGGAGAGGGGGGGGAGACGATGTAGGGGGACAAGGAAAAAAGGACCCCGAGTTCCCTTCCCCGCGACGCAATCGATAAGCGCGATTAAGACTCGCCTTTGAGATAAACGAAACAGAAGAGCGAGAACGAGAGCCTTCGCGCTAACGAGAAGGGTTAAGGATGGAGGGGCGGGGGGGAGGGAGGCAGCCGTCGATTATATCGTCGCCTTTTGGTGGCATCGCGCGGCTCTCGTATCAAACTTGAGAGAAACGATATGCTTTCAGATATTAGTGGAAAAATAAGTGGCGATGATTGCTTATCGCTCGTACCGTCTGTCTGTACTGCCTGAGGGATCAGCTGGGAGATCAGCTGATGACGTGCGCACTCTAACCGCGTGTAAATGTCCACGCACGATCGCACGATCCTCTCGCCGATTATTCGTTGGAAAATACCTCGGTATACCGTCGTGAATCTCGGGCTCCTCGGGCCAGGATCAGTCGTGCCGATCGAAGCAACTGGCGGTCTCCTCGAGATATTACGCAACGTTGGCGTGCGATTGGCAGGCAACAAAGTGTGATGCCTCGGCAAGGAACGAGCTCGGCTAGAAGAAGTCGCGCGGAAGAGATTGACGGAGGAGGATGGATGTGCCCAGGGCGAGAGAAATAGACGGGGAGAGAGAGAGAGAGAGAGAGAGAGAAGGAGAGAAGGAGAACGGGAAAGGGGGTGGAGTCGAAGGGGGAAGGAAGGCTTCATGTGTTGAACAGAATCAGCAATTCTATCCTACAAGGGGACCACTAACCGGCGTGCGGGCCAAGCCATGACGCCGGGGCAACAACCGACGTTGACCTCCACGACACAAGCCATCATCGGTGCACCGCTGGTGGCGACGACGACGAAGACGAGGACGACGACGACGATTGTGACTACATTCCCTCTTCCTCGAGCGTAACAATAATTCGCCGTCATTTCGCACGCCTCGACTTTTTCCTCGTTTGTTCGCGCGGGACCCCTCTTCTATCTGTCCCACATCGTGTCAGGAAAGAGAGAGAGAGAGAGAGAAGCCTTAAGAATGTCCCATCAGGTTGTTGAACCAGACAGCGCTTAAACGGAGAGCGTAGCTACGACGACGATGCTGTAACGCGTGTCCTTTAGGCTGATTCAGTAATTCTTTTCCTATGTAGAGTACGGCGAGTTCCTATGTAGAGTAAAGAATGTATAATTTCAGCGAAATAGGTAGACAAAGAATCAGAACAACAAAATCGTCAGCTGTTATGCGATAATAGGCGAATAAATCGAATAAAAATCGAATGAAAATAATTGAGGCGAATAAATCGTCTAGCCTTCGGCGATTCGACTTAATCCTCGCGCCTTCATGAGAGAGTGCGCGTATCTGAAAAAAACCGCGTATCCAATTTATTCGTCGTCACTTGACTCCCTCCTTCTATCGCGCATTCGCGACAACAGATTTCAATATCCATGGCGGAATCGGTCTGCCGACTCGAGTAGATCGTCGACAATTAACCGTCCAGACGAGGCGAGCGCCAATTAAAACTAGTTCTCATTTCATCTCAGCTGAGCCTTTCGCAAAGTGTGTACGAGATGTTGACACAACAACACACCAGCTATGTAATTGAACGTCAATTTGCGAGAAAAATTTAGAAAAAAAGAAATAACGATACTAGCAAAGTCGATATCATTTTAAATGTATAAAATAAAAATTTAGTTTTATTAAATTTAATATAAAAAATTAGTATAAAAATTGAAATGTATAAAATATATTGTTTCATTTCTTCCTCTCTACAGTTTCTATAAGAAAAGCCCTATTTTTTTATTTTTTGTAGTCGAAATATCAGATTTCGATTATGCTATAATCATTATTCCATTCATAATTTTGACAATTATTCCTCTTATACCTCTCGAATAAATCGGATAATAAAGATTTCACGGATTTTTCAACGCGAAATATCCACGTGATGCAAATTAAACGAGACGATCATTTAATTCAATGAATAATTATAGATTAATAGTGGTACTAATTAATGAATGGACAATCATTAAAAAATACCAGAGTTGGGTGAATTAATTTTTTCTTTTTTTTTTTTTAACTAACTTAAGTTTGAAGTTAATGGTCCTAAAATTATCTAAGTAAAAAGCTACTTAAACAAAAATTAATTCAGTTAAAGTTAAGTTAAAAAATTGTGAACTTATTAAAATTAAAAGTTAATTCTCTGTCCAAAGAAATCGATACATGCGACAAATTTGTTATACGACAAATAAAATATTCGCATTAATTCTCACGTGACTTTAATACAGATGACTTATTTTAACTTGTACAAGAAAAAGGTAATAAATTAACGTCAGTGCATTTAAAAATAACCAGTTTAAAGTTAACACTAGTTTAGAATTAAATAAGTCAAATTAAAAGCTATTAACTTTTCAACTTTTTAACTTAACTTTTAGCTAGTTACTATCCACCTCTCTGAGAAATACTCTTCTTGATAAACGATTGAATTCGATATTAAATAAACTAACGTCTCATTTCGCATTATAATTATTTTTCCCTTCGTTTAAAATAAATAAATTCGTTAAATAAATGAGGAGTGAAATTTTGAGAACTCGTATCACTGATCAGTCTCGTTCTCGGAAATATCTATAACGTAAACAATGCCGACAAGTGTCGCGCAAATTTTGATTCTACACGCGTTTATCTCCAAGAATTATCTCCAAGAATACTTTCAAGAATACTTATATCGAGAATTCCGAGAATGCGATCACGGCTGAAAAATATCACTCGCTTAAATTCGCCCACGTGTGTTAAAAAAACGTGACATTTATTGCTTCGCAAGTGTTCTTGCAAAGGCGCGCAATTGTGCGAGGTAAATCGCTCTACCGGAATTGAGGATAAATCATCGATGTTATTAAGTCTCCGTTAAGTAAACGTCGTTCGCAACAAAAAAATCCGCAAACAATTTTTTTGGCAAAAACAAAAATACGAACGCGCCAATGTACGTTGAATAATTCGTGAAAGTTCGCAATTCATTTCTCTCTCTCTCTCTCTCTTTCTCAGCGAGTTACTTCGTTTTATTAAATATTTCCAAATATTCGCAATCGCTTATTATGGGACGTTAAAAATTGATTTGCTCCTGAAGCTCGTTGTTGCCTTTCATAATGTTTTCGACTGATTGTGCTGATGCAAAAAAAAAAGGATCACGAAGACTCTCACATTACGCAAATAGAGCAAAGAAGCGTTGCGCGCTTCGGTAAGGTGATCGGATCAGGAATGATATGGTGGGCGAAAAGTGACCGACACACGTGTCTTATATTCATGAAATTTCATAAGCACGAGGCCCTTTGTTTTTATTATCTCTGTACAAAAACAGTCGAAAAAATTATAGATTTTCTCTTTGTTAAAGATTTAATTTTCTTCTGGAGTTCACGGCGTATGTACAAGCGGGAAATAATAGCCATCATATTAACCTAAAAACTAAATATAATTATACATTGATATATATAATAGATATAATAATTATAATTCATTATAATTAATAATAAATCTACGAGTCTACAGATTCGAGTATGTGTGTAAATGTATCCGTGTGCTTCAAGTGTCACTTCTCGCGCCGCATCCGCGAAATCTCTGTATATGTCGAATCGGGTGTAAGTGTGTGAGTGTATTTTGTATGTATGTGTATGTATGTTGTGTGTGTGTGTGTGTGTGTGTGTAATACTCGTGGACATGCGTGTAGACTTGTTTAAAGCGAATTTTATACAGAATTCATCGAGTGGCGTTTCGCTCGCAGTCAACGCGCAGAAATGAGTGGGATCTTTCTTTATATATGCATGTATATCCGCGCTCTCCCTCCGGTTCTCTCCAAATAATGCACCGACAGGGCCGCCGAATTCGCATCTCGCTCAATCCTATTGCAAGCTGAAATCGCTAAATGACTTCGCTCATCAATTTCTATAAGTAATTTGTCATCACAATTATATTGAGGGGGCCGGGAGGCCTATCTTCATCGAATTGACCACCCCTGTCGGGCTTTGCACGCTCGCACACTCTCTCTCTCTCTCTCTCTCTCTCTCTCTCTCTCACGCACATACACACACTCTTCCTTTCTTTCTTACTTATTTCGATACCCCGCCATACCAGCAATATTACTTCACCGAAAATCCACCGTACTTCCATCTCTCTCCCTCTCTCTCTGTCTCTCTCTCTCTCTCTCATTCCCAGTGTCCGTAATGAACGTAAAACGATTTTTCCAAAGAAAGGGAAAGCACTCGACGAAGAGCCGGTCCTCGAGTTCCTTTCGCCATTGCGATTCTTTCTCGGTGCGATTTCGGCCAAGGAAGGAAGGAAGAAGAATCGCGCGTAAAAAAATACAACGAAGACATCGAGACGCGCACTAACGCGGTGATTCGATATCGGAGCGTGACGCCACAATGCCGTTGTTCTTCGAGATGGACTTCGGAAGCTCATCGACGATACCGATATACGATAATCGATCGGTATGAGTCACAGCGGTTTAATTATTCATCGATATAAATTTGTACAGCTGACGCAAAGCGAGGATAATTTCATAACAACGATAGGGACAACGAGAGATACCGTCGGCTGATTTTTTTTTCTTATCAATGACAATAGCTCGATGATGATTCAACCGATTCTCCTTTCATACTGCATCACTGGGTATAGTAAAAATGAGAGAGGAAAAAAAAAAAAAAATTGTTAAGCGCGATTGATGGTGGACGCCAAGTTTCGCGTGATAGAGAGAGCGAGCCGTCGTCTTTATCGCGACGATGTTTTTTTAACGCGAGACACGTCACGCTCCTTTCGTTCGTTCGAGTCGCGTTCACCGACGACACCATTACAATACGAGTTAATTAGAATCTCGCGATAATCGCGCACACATTTTCTCGGAAAAGAGCAAAAAAAAAAGCGATATAAGTAAAATAAGCAACATTAATTTACTCACATTCTTATTTTTTCTTTTTTAAAAAGAAAATATGTTACAAAATCGCCAAGTCGCGATTTGGGTCAGACTTTTTTTGTTTCAAAAACCACTCGATCGTAATATTTTATCGCGAGCTTCCGAGATTTCCCTTCCTCCCTCCCTCCCTCCCTCCTCCGTCCCACGCTTCTTTTTCTCCTCACATAACGCACCTACCTTTCGATCTGACGCACACACACACACACACACACACACAGGCGCGCGCTTTCTCTCTTCTTTCGTAAACTTTCTCCTCCCCTCTCTCGCGAACCGAATCATACTTCTTTTTTTACGATTTATCTTGATTTTGTCTCGTTTTATTTAAAAAAATACTGAATTAGTAACCAAGCTAAAATCACAGACTTGCTGGTGCCTTATTCCAGCGGGTTTGTACAAATTCCTCCTGAAGAGACATATATATACATATATACATATATATATCGTATATATATATATATATATATATATATATATATATGTATATATAATTACACGATATATATGTATATAATTATGTATATATAATATATGCGCATATATATTTAGTAATTACAATTTATATTCGCGCGAAATAAATGCTCGCATTCGCTCCTTTTCCCTCCCTCCCTCCCTCTCTCTCTCTCTCTCTCTCTCTCATCGTTTTTCGCTTCACCGCTTCACCCTCTTTCTCTCTCGCTCTCTCTCGACATTCGTGTTGATATTTATAGTTTCATATGCGTGTTTGTGTGAAGATAGATAAGTAAACAAAGGGAGAATTCTCGCAAACAAGCGCGCCCTTTTCGATCTTCGCGATCGCGATTTCGCGAAACGAAAATCGAGAACAAAGGGAAAGGAACGTGTTCTTGTCGGCAAAATAATCATCCAAGGACGACGCGGCGCGACATCTCTCTCTCTCTCTCTCTCTCTCTCTCTCATCTCGCACTACTTTCGACGGATTATATATGGGAGATCGTTGGTGATTCTAAATAAAATACGGAAAATGGAAACGATATCTAATCTCTCTCCTTCTAATCCACCTCTCGCCTAGTATATATGTATAGTAAAGAGCCCTCCATCGATTCTGACGTCACACGTAGCGGTTCGAAATAACGAAGGCTGTCTTTTTTTTTTAATTTGATTAATCTGATGAATACACGCGATGATAGGATGCACGTACGTATATAATCAATTACTTCGACCTATCACGTATGACGTCAATGTCGAAGCGCTGAGGGGCTTTATTATAGATGAGGCGAGAGTGTTTTTTTTTCCTTTTTTTTTTTTCCCTCTTTTCGGTTGTCCTTTCCGCTGTCGGCGAACGCGTTTGTGCGATTTTCAAAGGAGTCGTCGTTCGATATTCGAAGCGATATTCAAATTGCATCTTTTGCTTTTGCCGAATGAATTTCGATGCTGGTGAACAGAGATCACCGATGTCTTTTTTTTATCCGCGATGAAACTTACTTTCAGATACACGAAGTAAATACGAAGAGAGAGCAAAAAGAAAAGAAAAGATGTGTCAACTATTGTGTCAAAGTGCCACGTGAATTTTGCGCTCCGATTAAAGCGACGACTCGATTTCAAAAAACGCAAAACGCATCCGCGAACAAAGATTCTCTCTCTCTCTCTCTCGCACGTGTATACGTAATACATATACGTACCATTTACATACCGTTATGTATAGTAAGCGCCCGCACGCGCGCACGACTGCTCGTGTTTAGGTCGTTACATACGGAGATTGCTTATATTGTCTCTCTTTCTCTATTCTTAGTATAATCACAGACATGGTTTCTATAATTGCTACGTACACACAGAGCCTTCCCTCATTCGACGCCGAACACGACAAGTTCCCTTCCCCCCCCCTCCCCATCTCTTTCTGTCTCCCTCCATCATTCTCTTTTTCTCTTTTATCCGTTCGATCTTTCGCACAGACGTACACTCGTTCTTCTTTTTTTTTTCTTTTTCTTTTTCTTTTTTCATGCACCCTCAGAGACTCTCACGCGCTCGGGAAAATTTACGGAGAAAATTTACGTGAAACGAAATTTTGTATTATCAATTGTATTTTTCAATTTTATGTTATTTTTATTACGTAATAGAGTGTACAAAATGAAACTCGTGACGTCGACACAATAAATGGATCTCGTTTCTCGTCGCTGTCGCGAATATCAGTTCGTCGAGTAATGGTAATTGAAGAAAATCTCGACGTCCGCGAGCACGAAGCAGACACGTGACTAATCGAGCGAGCTCGATTATTATTATTATTATTATTATTATTATTATTATTATTATTATTATTATTATTATTGTCGAAGCGAGCAAACGTATTGGATGAGCGCCCACGCACCGGGTTCAGTTATTCTCTCTCTCTCTCTCTCTCTCTCTCTCTCTCTCTCTCTCTCTCTCTTTTTTCTGAATCATTCCCAATCATTTCTGAAACATTCACAATCATACGTCATACATCAAGCAATTTTACTTACCGAGACCGACTCTCCATAATAAAATATAACGCTCGTGTGCCTTCCCGTGGATAAAATCACAGTAATTTTATACGTCGTGTTTTGCTTTCTTCCACATGTCTCTCCCTCTCCCTCCCTCTCTCTCTCTCTCTCTCTCTCTCTCTCTCTCTCTTTTTCACGCGAAAGATAATATACAATTCGTTCAATTGTGTACACGCCCGAGGACGATTTCGCTTCGTCCCTTTCGTCCTCGCGCGTGTACATGGTGTTCTATATAACGCTTATATATATATGTATATATATACATATATGTATGTACATATAAATTCGCGCGCTATCGTCGAAATTTGTACGTGTATGTGTGTGAGTGTGTATGCACATGTGAAAAGTTTGACTTGAGACTTCTAACATTGAAACTCGCTGCTCAACCTAACCTAACCTAACCAATAGTCGAAATACGCAAGATTTTTATCTGCCGAGAGAGAGAGCCAATCTCTCGTGAAAATATAATTTACAAATGTAAAACGAATTTGCATCCTTCTGTTATCGCTTCATTACATTCTCCGAATTTTATGTACTTGACTTTCCCGCGAAATTAAAATTAAATATCGATAAATACCGCCGATAAATGACCCGCACGAAAGAAATGTCGTGCGTCATAAATTTAATGTTTGCTCGATTAGAAATCATCGACATGCGTGTCTTTATTTCTGCATGAATGTGTTTGTGTGACTCGGTGGTAATCCCCATTGACAGTGCGAGATTCGAGGAAATCCTCGAAAACAAAAAATCGATCGACTCTCAATCCCGTGGTTCTCAATTTTAAGATCGTACAAATCGACGCGAGATGGAAATGGGAGCCGGCATTGTTGCATGGATTAAATTGTAAATAGCTTTCGACGCAAACAACAAAACACTCGTTCTCTCCCGTGCATCTCTCCGGTAATGATTCGAATATGAATTATTAGCATCATTTGGGTCATGCCGCGAAAAAAGAAAATATAGATATCTCGTTGCTTCTCGTCCAAAGTTATTTACGATTCAATGAAAAATATACAAAGCGATCGATCGCTTCCCTCTCGCGTGCGTCCGCGTCATAAAATATCCGTCGCTCCGGTGTGTACGAACCTTAATCCGAAATACGACGTGACAAAGTACGTGGAAGAAAGACGCATTCGGGAAGGATGCGAGAGACAGAGAGATGTTATGTGGATACATATGTTCGGTGTGCGCGTGCATGTGTGTGTGTGTGTGTGTGTGTGTGTGTGTGTGTGTGTGTGTGTGTGTGTGTGTGTGTGTGTGTGTATAAATGTTTGAATAGGGTTCCTTTACTCCCTCGAGAACGGAGGGGCGGTGAGGCTGGCTGGTCTTCGTTGTTCCTCCCTCGCGTGGTTGCTGTTGTCACGAGAGACACTCCGGAGGTTACGCGAATGAAGGAGATGCTGAGATCAATTAGACGGCTGCTAGAGAGAGCTTCGAGCTCGCTCCGTTCTTCCTCGCTGCGACGGCCGCGCGTTCTTTTCCTTATGGAAGAAAAAGAAGATGATCGCTCTGATGGAGCGATTGATGATGATCCAAAAGGAACAGGCGTCAGATTGAGAAGTACCGATCTGATCCTCTCTCTCTCTCTCTCTTCGATTCTGATTTAATTCTGACTTCCTCTTCTCGCGACGATAGATCGGATTAGTCGCCGAGAGAGAATACATTCCTCTTGTTGGAGAAGACGCCTTCTTGTTTGCGCGCAGAGGAGGATCGGGTTATGCGCGAGACTGGACTAGAGTCGTTCGAGTCGACCGACGCGCGTGGACGAGCTCGCGTTCCCGAAGGATGGACTCTCCCCGTTAACAGGAACTCGCACGGACGTGGCTAGAGGACGATGGTTGTAACTAGGAAACGGGAGAGATAAAGAGTCGACGGGATGATGGGACCCTCGGCTCGAGGCTCTCTCGGTGCAGACGGAAAAAGGGAAAGAGAAGTATAGAGGAAAAATGTATGAAGAGAACGATCGCAACAAGGAGGACGCGCGCACGCAGTTGGGGGAGTCCATGAAAGATCGAGTGCGCGCGGACCCGCACGGTCCGTCGCGACGCGACACACACGGGATATCACATATCACGAGATGTACGTGCGCTTAATTACATTATTTCGAGAGCGTGGACGCGAATGACGGCGAGCGCGAGCCCGGCGATTCAACTGGAGACATACGCGGCGATCTGCTCGCTGAACTGCGGATGCTCCAATAATAAGGAGTCCTTGCAGCTCTCGAATTGCTGCTGCTGTTGCTGCGGCGACGCTTGCTGCGGCGGCAGTTGATGTTGCTGCGACTGATGGTGATGCTGGTGCTGCTGTTGCTGATGCTGCTGATGGTGATGGTGATGGTGGTGATGGTGGTGTTGCTGGGACGAGATCTCGTCCGGATTCTCGGGCTCGGTCCGCTCGTACAGCACGCAGATGGAACCATTCTCGCCGATTCTATACGACACCTCCGACGGGTCGATCCACATGGTGAGCTCGCTTGGGAACAGGCTGTGCAGAACGGTCGGCAGCAGGCCGACGTTGGCGCCGGCTTGAGCGATCACCGGATCCATTTTACCGTTGATGCGTATGCAACGGTAGCCGGAGCCGCGATTTGGCCGATCCGGGAACCAGTGGTCCCGATAACGATGGCGCAACACCTCCGTCAGCGATGACTTGAACATCTCCAATTGACGTTCCGACAGCTGACCCGCCTGCAGGCGCAGCAGGTGCACCAGAAAATCCGCCGCCGACACAATTTCCAGTCTCATGGTCGGTTACCCAGGGCGAGAACGCAGTATCGACGATATGATGAAAATCGGCAAATGGAAATGGCGTGGCGCGCGAATAGATCGGAATCACGCCGATGATGACGCACTACTCCGCGTTGCTCCGGAATAAAACACACTCCGTGTCTCGCCACCCTTCGATTCTTCTCCCTCCCTCCTCTCTCTCTCTCTCTCTCTTTCTCTTTCTCTCTCTCTCTCTCTCTCTCTCTCTCTCTCTCTCCGCTCCTCTCGCGATCTAATCTCCGGTCGATTTTGGATTCGCACACTTTGCGAGGGCGATGATGCGGGAGGAGATACGCGCGTGTCACGGGTCACGGCGCGGCGATGAATAGCCTCGACGGCGCTGATGCCGAAAGAATCGCACGGTACGGGTTACGACAAAATGGCGTCGTCGCCACGTTGCTGCGTAGCACTCTACAGCCCTCGTCGTGCGACGTCGACCCTCCAGCGCGGATGAGCTTAACCGCCGGAGCGTCCCACGAGGTATCCCGTCGACGGCGATATTATGGCGATGCGACGACGACGATCCCGGCGCACAGTTAGTCTTGGTGTTAGGCGAGGATCGATTTTTACGGATGAGCGTATGCGCGTCGTCACCTCCGTCGCGTCGTCCTCTCTTCGCGAATTCGCGCTCGTCGAATTCCTTTCTCCTCGCTTCGGACGATCAAACGCGCGTCGCTCCACACGACTCCGTTCCGTCGGATCTATCCTAACTGAGATTTCGACTGATGAATCGAGGATTCCTGGCTCGATCGCCTGGAATACGCTTTGGATATATCTCTTCGATTGGATACCCTCTTCGCGAATACCTTCCACTCTCCCTCTTCCCGTACTCTGGTCGACGAAACTTTCTCACGACGCCTTGAACCGATCAGCTCCTTCTTTCTCTATCTCCCTCTCTCTCTCTCTCTCTTTTTCTATCCGACTCGCGGAACTCCCGCACACATCGACTGTCGACGACTTTCTAATGGTAGCGCTCGCTACGACGGATGATGTAGCCTCGTCCCTTTGTTCGAGCGACGTCGAATAGGGGATTTGTATCCCGACGACGACCAATCGTGCCTCGACGGCACCCACCTCGACGCCGGTGACGCTTCACCACGTGACCGGGGCGCTGCGCGCGGTCACTGCGCAACCCGCACCAGCTGCCTGTCCCGAATACAGGCCGTCTGCGTGCGCCAGTGATTCTCAACCAATCCAACTGTAAATACACCGCGGGCGATATCGCGGGTATATATTTATTTACCACGCAAACCGAGATCTCTCCGACGTTGTGAGAATCGAATTCACGTTATCTCCTGCTCACATTTGTACATGTAATTCAACTGTGTTGTACATGTAGTGCCAAACGATTTATATCGAACGTTGCTGATGCCTTCGCTTGCACAAGCATAGAAGTTTGTAGTCATATAACCGATCCTTTTTGTCCTCTTTTTTTAGATATGTCACTGATTATAGGAATCATTGTTTAATTAAAGAGAGACGCCTATAGAGAACGAGGATTGGAAACATCGCGCGTCCTTGTAACTTGAAACATTTTGTATACCATGAACGTATGCCGTAAACGCTTCGAATCAAAACAGCAGCGAATCGATTAGCTTCAAGTACAAAGTTTATGAATGTTTTATTACCCTCGCAGCTAAAAAGGTCTCTTTTTCAATAATAAAAATTTCGAAAACTTTTAACGATTGGCTAACAACAAGTTAGACAAAAAGTATAACCGTGATCACTCGATGTCACGCAATAAAATCACCTCTCGTGGTCCCGAAATTCCATGTAAATTCCAGCTCCTAGTTCAAAGTAGAAAAAAGCAGCTCTTTGTTTGCCTCTATTTTACGAATCGTAGAATGTCGAAGTAGAGTTGCACGTTCTACCGCGCGCTCCTAATTGCTTGCGTCAACACGAGGGCCGTGAGCACCACTGACCCCACAGGTTTTTAAGCACCAATGAGGGGAACGTGAGCGCGAGCGGAGAAGCAACGCCGATCGCTAGAGAAAGCGCGTAGGTTACAATGCCATACAACTATATACGAGTAGCTCGGCTAGCTAAAAACCACTCCGTCCGACCCGCGATTTAGCCAAAAACTCGAACAACAGCGGAGCGGAGAGAGGAGGGGAGGGGGGGAAAAGTCCGACCCTGTTCCAGCCGAACCCTTATCCCTTTGACGTGCAAGTTTTGTACCCCTTTTCAATCGACAAAGGGGAGAGGTGGAAAAAAAAAAAAGAGAAAGAGAGGAGGAGAAAGAGGGAGACGACACGCAAATTATTCGTTCGCTTATTTCAATCCCTTCGTCACAATGTGACTAATGCAAGGATTTCGGAAAAGCCCGCTGAAAGAGCGTTCTTCGCGGATGCGTTGGATAAAGAGTCGCGCGCGCGCGCGCGCGCGTGCGTCTCCGTCGTCGAACCGCGGAAAAGCGTCCGCGTCGCGCGCGATGAGGGAGCGGGGCGGGGGAGGGGAGGGGGACGGAGGGCAAGGGGGCGAGGCGGAATTCGACGCATCCTCCCTCGCATCGCGAAGGCATGAAAGCTGATTCGATTCCGCCGAACCGCGTCGCTATGTGGAGCATTTCATTCGTAATTCCGGGAGTTTGCCACTGCCAAGTTGGCAACCGAGTCGCCGATCGATAAGCACGGATTACCGCCGGTGCGCGGCCGGCTTCGTTTTCCCCTCCCCCCCGTTTTATCGCCGCCCTCCACCAGCGTCGACGCTTCAATTTTCCCTGCGCTCGCCGGGAAAATTCACGACGCCGGCGCGCGTTTTTTTCGCGATAAAAATCGCGCGTTCGCCGTTCGCCGATAAGACCCTCGGTGGCTCCTTCCATCGAGGAAATTCGAGATAAATTTTATTTTAAGCGCCTTAATTGCGTAAACCAACTATCGAGAGACGAGGCCGCACGAACAAAGGAAAGGCGCGCCGACGGACGCAAATAATATCAATCGTCCGATGACGAGGACGGCTATGTATCTTTCGCCTTGTCGCGAAAATTTTACAAATCGACGTCGTGTACGTTTTATCACTCCGATACCACGACCACTTCCGTTCGCGCGACTTGTTATTCCGCGATGTATAAGAAAAAAAAAAAGGCTGAATTCGCGATATCTTGTGTTCATATCGTCCAAGTATACGCTACAGTTTGCGATGTTGAAAGAGCGAAATTGTTTTAGCGATATTACCAGAGTATTATCAGAGTTTGGTAACTTGATTTTTTTTTTTTTAATTGAGGTAGGTTTAAAATCAATGGCCCAAAAATTAACTTAAAGTTTACTTTATAATTTACTTAGGCAAAAATTAATTCAATTAAAGTTATGTATAAAAATTATTATGTTATTAAAGTTAAAAATTAATTCTCTATCCAATTGCGAGTCGACAAATTCGACAAACTTGTTGACAAATGAAATATTTGCATTACCACTAATCATTTTATAACATTAATATAGACTTTAATACAGACAAATTATTTTAATTTGTATAAACAAAAAAGTTAATAAGTTAATGCATGTAAAAATAACTAATTTAATTAATTTAAATTAAAAGTTAATACGCTTAAAATTAACTAAGTTAAGTTAAAGGTTATTTACCTTTCAACTTAAAAAAAAAAAAAAAGTTGAAAAAATTAATAACTTTCAACTTAATTTAGTTAATTTTAAGCGTATTAACTTTTAACTTAAATTAATAAATTAGTTACTTTTATTATTTATAATCATCAATCCTGGATATTATAAAGATCGATGTGCGCGGATCAAAATATCCAAAGTGTAACGAGGCGCATGAGAATAATGTTTCTTTGAAATTTTCCAATCTTGTAACACCCTTCGGACAAAGACCTATATTTCCCATGCAATAATATACGAAATGCATCTCGTCCGAGTGCGAGAACGAAATACGCCGAACGCGCGGCGATCGCTCGGGAAGAGAAGGGAAGGGAAGGGAAGGGAAGGGAAGGGAAGGGTGCCGGGCACCGAAGGGTGACGTATATTCAAATTACGGGGTGACCCTTCTCGAGAACTTGACGAAGGGGAGGGACTCGGAATTACGGACGATGTATGGTGTATGTAGTAAGCCGACGGGTCTCTCGCTCGCCGGGAAAGGTTCTCCAAAATCAATAGGGCCTGGGGTTGTTGTTCGGGGCCTGGCCCTCTCCTCTGGCGCGCGTTCCGTTCATCCTGCCTTTCCCGCGTGCCGGGCTTCCGTTTGAAAGTCCGTGATCCCCCGACGGAACTGCTATTCACCACGCAAAGCTACCATTTTCTCTTCGCGCCGTCCCCCCCCCCTCCGCGAGAGACTCGATTCGACCCCTGCCCCCAACCCCCTCCCGCCGCTGGTGGCTTCAGGTATCGAGGACCGCTCGGCAAAATCATCCCGCGAGAAGTCCCGTGAGAAACCTCTCGAGAAATCGGACGCGACATTAATCGCGCGTGACTCCGCCATTAGTGGGCAAAAAGTTTGTAGGGAAAGGAACAAGGGTGTCTATTCAAATTCTATAAAAAAAAAAAAATTCCGGAAAAATTTCCTGATCTCTTCCAAGGTATATTTTTGCTCAAGAGCACCAGGTGAAGAAAATGTTTAAAAAAAAGCTTTTTTTGGTGCAACTTCCTAAATTGAGTTTCTCTATTATACGCGTTTTCTAATGACTAAAAGTACAATAAATAAAGATTGTGCACTCCGTATTGGATACATATAAACAGAGAGAGATATAGATATATTTATAATATATTTTAAATACATAATTCTCTCAATTGACAGCTGACTGCTTGTGATATGAGAATAAAATTATTAAAGAATTTAAAAAAAAAAAAATTAATAAATCAGTTTCTACGTTTTTCCAGGAAGTAGACACCCTTAAGAAGGTTGGATGTAAAAAAAAAAAAATGGAGCACAATCGCAATTTGAAAACAAAAAAATTAATAAAACAGTTTTTATGGTTTTCTGGGACATAAACACCCTTAAGAAGGTATGATGTAAAAAAACGGAGCAACTTAAAAAAAAAATTAATAAAACAGTTTTTATGGTTTTTCAGGAAGTGGACACCCTTAAGAAGGTTTGATATAAAAAAAACGGAGCACAATCGCAATTCTAGGACATTCTAGGGAATCAAGATATCAAGATACTGTAAAGAAAAAAGAATATGCAAATGTATCTTCGAGCGAGTCGAATCGCGATCTCACGAGCTTGTTGTTATCTCGAACCCTTCGCGTGTTAATTCGAACGTCACCGATTCAGGCCACTGAGGCCGCTGAGACTTGTGAGAGCGATGACATAAGAGACGATCAAACAGGTTGGAAGGCAAATTTTCTCGCCGCGAGCAGACTCGATCTCGAGGCAAATGGATCTTATTTCTTGACGTCTGAATTTCCACCACGCGCTTTTTCAACGGAGAGTTGCTCTCGTAAAGACACCCGCCGTCCACCCACTTAACGAAGATATCGTGCGCGATATAATGGACCGGCGTCTAATTTGGAACTCTCTTCCCGGAATCGCTCCCTTCGCGGAACGTGGAATTCGTAGACGCCGGAGCTTTGAGGGTCCTGGGAATATGTCGGCAACGAGACGAGTCGTGACACGTGGTCGAGCACATGTGTAGGAAATGTCAAAGTGGAAAAAAAAAAAAAAAGGAAAGAAAAATATCCTTTCAGCATAACTTTTATGACAAAATGTCCGTGGACTTTGATGCAGAGAGAAAGTAACGGATCATTTTTCAATGGAGAATAAATCGCAAATTATTTCATGCACATTATCGTTCGTCACGATTACTAGAATGTTGCCTGGCTGTTACAAGACAGCGCTGTCTCGGCGAGTTTCACGCCGTATCCTAGAAACTCTATCTGAGGCCGTGCATCAGGACCGCTCCTCCGAGTTGCACGAGAAGCGAAGGCGGAGCAGCGAGCAGAGGCCAAAGATCGACGAGCCTGGAGGAAACGAGGATCCCGATTTCTCGGTCGCGCTCGAGTAGCGTTCGAAGCGTGGAAAAGCTGCGAGATCAGACAAGCGGCGCCCACGTGTTTTAAGAACGATCTATGAATTTTTTTCCAAAGCTGCGGGCGCCGTGGGAAAAATACAAAAAAGTAATATGTCCTCAAAATTGATGCCATAAAATTATTGTATCAAAAGATTCGAATATGATTCTAATTTTTTTTATCAAAAGATTCGGTAACGATTCTAATTTTTTTTTTTTTTTTCCTATTTAACATAATCTACAGGAATACCAAATTCCATAAACGAATAAATTTAAGCATACAAATAAGAATAAGAAACGCAGGTTACAAGTGAAAAAAAGATTGACATGTGCGACATCAATTTAGATACGCCAAGAGCGACTCTTAAAAAATTCCGTTCTCTCGCATGCGTCCTCCTGCGAAAATCGATATCGCGAAATGCTATTTGAAATGATCTGAAAAGGAAGTGTCGCGGCGAATGCGAATGTAGAAACGTCGACTATCGGTAATTTGCTAGCATCAGGGCCATCTAACTGTTTTGTTAGAGCCATCCTACTTTTCTTTCGACGGCGTGATCGCGAGGTGCTCAACCTCTGCAACCTCGCACCGATCTCGCGAAGAAGGGGTCGATAGATGAAATCCCCTCTCTTCCATCTGTTTTTCTTTTTCTTTTTTTTTTTACTCTTGCACGACGATTGCTCAATTTTAATCAAACGTGCTACGGGGGTCAGATAAAAAAAAAAAATTATTTTCCATTCTCACGTAGAGATACGAGATACATGTGTATAATATTACGAAATATCGCCTCGTAAACAATCTTCAGCAATTCGTGCGTCGCTTTACATTCGTCCGAATCTCGATAAAGCTCCTTCTTTCTTTTTCTCTTTAATTCGTTATTTCACAACTCGCGCCCGTCTACGCGATCATTCGCGAGCTAGAAAAATACATATCAGGGGCCAAAGAGCGTCGGGGCCGATGAAGAGAAAACGAGATCTCGAACTCTCGACCGGTCTCGAGCGGTCGAAAATGGAGCCCCCGCCGCCGCCGCCCCCTCCGCCCTCCGATCGAAGGAGCTGGAGCAGCATCACGGTCGGCTAACTGTTCGCTCGAGTAGCCCCCCTCCCAACCTCCCTCTCTCTCTCTCTTTCTCTTTCTCTCCTCCTTTCCATCCCACTCCTCTCTCCTCCGCTATCATTGCCCGAAGGAAACTCGTCGTTCTACTTTTTTTTTTTCGCTCTCCTCCCTCCCCTACTCCGATCGCACAAACGGTGCTCAGTCACGTATCCACGGCGTAAAGTCTGGACTCCGTTATCACAAATAATTTCCGATAATAATAAATCGAACGGTTATTGGATCGTAAATCGAACTCGCCTCCCTCCCGCGCCTCTCTCAAATAACGGACGCGGTTCTTTTGTCTTTTTTTTTTTTATTTTATTTTGACATCTTTTTTTCGCGAATAGCGGCCTTCGATCCAGAAAACAGCGCCCTGGAAAAACGATACTTGCTCGCTTGAGTCATAAATCATTCTCGATCATGGCCGCGACGCTCAATTCGACCTCTCGAAGTTAGCGTTTTATTGTGGAATTAAAAAAAAAAAAATGCGTTATACCGCGTCGTAGGACAATTTAAGCGAAGATAAAATTTATCCACCATTTATCTCCTTTTATAAACATTTGACAAGAGCGGACATTGACAATGATTGTATTCATAATACGAGTATATAAATGTCAATGTCGTATGTCGGTTCGTTTTAACAAAATACAATTTCCAAAATCTAAAAAACTCGCGACCTAATGTCATTTAAAATATTTTATTACGAAAACGATTATTATTAATAACTTATTTATAACTATATATACAAATGTTTTCAATTTTTAAATAATTAAATTATTATATAATTTAATAATAACATTTTTATAGAACACGCAAGCATAATCAAGAGAAAGAATGAAGGATGTATGTGTCATATGTCAAAATATTGATAAAAATAAAATTTCGTAGACTGTTTTATTATTTTTTTTTTTAAATATCTGAGCAAAACTTGAGCAATTCTCTTAACGGTTTGGAAATTATTTAAATGATTCTCTTATGAAAAATCGCATATTAAATCTTATTGACGCGTATTATACGCTTATTGACAAATTTGACAAGGAAAAAAAACATAGCTAACAAAATAAAAATTTTTACCTTTATTAAAAAAATTCTAATAAATATTTGTGCAAGATTTGATTTAGTTCCACTTACTCGTTTAAAAGTTATTTACTACAAATTGTAGAAAAATATTATCCCTTTTTTTCTCTTTTTAAGTAAATTACTCGTTTCTTTTTGTATTTTTATAATACTTTAATTTTTTTTATAATCCAGATTTATTAATTTGATTTTTCAAATATAAACGTGAAAAATGTTTTTTTTTCAATTTTGATATATAGCTTTTTGCTAATGCACAGCCAAACATCCTTAAAACAATAAAATCATAAAATTGTAATTATGTTGTAATTTCGAAAAAAACATGACTCAATCAGCGAGTATATCCGTTCTGGGCGATGTAAAGTTTTCTCTTTAGATGTCCTGATATCATATATACACGATAAAATTAATTGCCTGTTCCTATCAAACGGCGATCGAGTGTAGGATATAAATAAGGCATCGATAAAATCGGACAAAATCGGCTATATCGAGAGGACTAATCGAGTGTCCCGTGGAATCGCACGCTTCGATACGTGACTTTCTCTCTTCGCTCGCGTACATTCGAATCGAAATAACAGAGAACAGATCGTACACTCTTCGAAAGTCGCTCGTTGTGTTTCATACGACAGTGTCCGAGGATACGACGATGCGCGCCGATCCTTCTACTGACCTGAAAAGTGACACTTCATCGAGAATTTCGCAAGCGATATTTAGCTGATTCGTTTCCGAGATTATCGTGAAATATCTCTTTTTTAAATCACATCTGTGTCACAAAAAAAATGGATTCTACTCTCTAGTTGCCCTGCATTTTCTAAAGGTTTCAAGAAATCTTAAGAGATGCCATTTTTCTCCTCGAATCATCTCCATACTTTCATAATATTAATATTTTTTTGTTTGACAATAACAGCAAAAAACTGTCAAAATTAAAAAAAAAATATATATATATATATATATTTCTTTTATATATACATTTCATTTATTTTTATTTATTTATTTATATTGTTACATTTATATTGTTTGGAAAATCAAATAAATAAATAAATGGATTACAAAAAGAATTAACGTATCACAAAATAATATAATTTTTAATGTCTTAATAAGAGAAAATAATCGTAATTAATATTTTCCCTAATTTATGACAAAAATTTTGATCGAGAATATCTCCCGAAATCAACTGCAAGAAACAAAGAAAACGAGTAATTTGCTGAAAGAGAGAGAGAGAAATATTTTTCTACAATTTTTAAATAACTTTTAAACAAGTAAGTAGATCTAAATCAAGTTTTGCACAAATACTTATTAGAATTTCTTTAATAAATATTAATGTGAAAATTTTTATTAAATTTTATTTAATTAAATTAAAATTTCGTTGGCAATGCTTTTTCCTTGTCAAATTTGTCAATAAGTACTACACAATTTTCCATAAGAATCAACACCAACTTTAAACTTATTTATAAATAATTTTCAAATCGTTAAGAAAATTGTGCTGAGGTTTTGCAACAGATGTTCGAAAAAAATAGTAGAACAATCTATTTTCGTGCTGTCAATGTTTTGACATATGACACGTGCATCCTGAATTGCATCTCCGAGAAGCTCCGGGAAGAAAAAAAAATGCAACGGCGTAGGAAATGCTCGCCCTGCGTCAAATATCTATCTCACGCGGAAGAAAAATTAATTTCCGCCTGAAGAAATTTTCCAAAGAGCACGGCCAATTAAAAGAGGCGAGAGAGCATGGGAGGACGCGTCAGTTTCTCGAGCCGAGGAAGCAGCGGATAAAAAAAAAAGCAATCGTCGCGCCGCGAGAGAACGAGTGCTCCGTTATCAGGATGGTTATAACGGTGATGATAATCCGTTTCTCAGTCGTTTATTAAAAACGTGTTGCGATGCGCACATGGGGACGAGTGCAGATCGAGATATTCAACAAACACGCCGCGCGAAAGCCTACTTTCCAATTTATCGTTCCTTGTGTAAATAAATCGTACATTTTCGTGTATTTTCCTTCTCTGGAGGGAATAAATTTTTATTTCGAAAAATTCGACATGTAAATCCCTTCCTCCTCTCTCCATAACTGTACAACACTTAAGAATCGTGAGTAATAAATTACAAGTGCACGCACACGAGGCGCACACAAAGTACCCTTTATCCGAGCGGTACATAATAAGGTAAAAGCAGCGCGATACGCCGTCGCTATTTGAAGTAATAAGCGGGTAGCGGGGGTCAGCGCGAAGATCATCGTCAACTCGTATACGAAAACTCTTGAGGCTACCAGGAGGAGGGACAAATCATAGCTGTCATCGGGACGCCGCGCCGCATCGGCGTGCGTTGCCGTTATATTGCTTTAGCCTTGGCTCGTATTCGTTCGAGGCGAACTTTGCGAAGGCGACGATACGAGGATTTAATATTCGTTTTTAACGCGTGCGAGAGACCAGCGTGCGTCAGCCGCGAAAAAGATCCATTCTTCCTCTTCGTCGTCAACATTGGAGGAACGCCTTAGATGAGTGAAAATTAAAGTTACACTTGACGCGAAGGAATGAAGCGAACGTGTGTAACGGGTACGAAATTATTTATTTATAAATAAATTATTAATTAATTAATTTATTTATTTATTTATTATTGAACAGGATAAAATTATACCTTCTTTTAATGAATAGATAAATAAATAAATAATATAATTTATTTATGTATATATAAATAAATAAATAAATGTAAAATTATATCTCAAGTAAACGCACAGCACACGCGCGTTACAGTTTCCCGGATATGCTTGTGTGATGTAAATATACCGCGAAGCGGGAAGTGGATTGCGGTGGAACTTTTGTTACGCGACAGAGAAGTGTGGCAAAGATATATAGAAGTGGCGCGATTTCAGTTATGACCGCGATATATCAAATGCAAAGTATCGACGTAAGAATTTATTTCGCGCGCGAATTGTAGAGCCATAATAATAGAGAAAGAATGCATCGACTTTTGCTGCCAGCGCGTTGTCGCCTTAAAAATTTCTTCCGCGATCGACGACGCCCTTTTTTGACGTAAAAATATAATATCCAATTTTTTTCTTCTGCCAAAGAAAACCAAAAATTTTGTAAGAAATTTTTTATTTAATGAATTCCTTTTTTCACTTGCATATTAATTTATATATAATAGATAGAAGAAAAGAATTTTTGAAATTTATAAAAAAAAATTGTCAATTTAAAAAAAATTTTATACGCATGACATAAAGAAAATAAAAATAAAACTATCCATCTCTCTCTCTCTCTCTCTCTCTCTCTCTCTCTCTCTCTCTCACTCATCGTGGATTTAAATATTTTATAAGTCATCCTAATTGAATTTTGTCCTGCGTTCCACGTGATTTTCAGAGATACCTAATTTGACAGATCGCTAAATAATTAAGGAGATACAATTTCGCATTGCATTATTAGATATACATAATTTCCGGTCAGCTGCGACATAAAATCCCGCGTCATCGAGCGGATCGTCCAGCAATGACGTTCGATTAGCATTTCGAGGATTCGATTATGTCATTCGCGAAGATTGGCTGGAACGAGCTATCTCGTTCGGGGCAATCAATTTTTATTATTAATAATTTACACCCCACGTGAAGCCCGTGACCTATTGCGAACCCTTCTCGCGAACGCCTCATTTGCGTCACGTGTCTATTTTATAAGCGGCCCGTCGTGCCTGATCGCAGAATTAATCCCGGGGTCGACAATATTTATTTTTAAACAAAATATCCTCAAACGCGACCGCGACCACCGACGTCTGCCTATTGGCGCGCGAGATAAACGACTGATACCACGTCAATTTGTCGCGGCGTTACTTGTAAACAAAGTCGCCGACGCGAACGAGAACGTATGCGACACGATCTTACGCCATAACAGCCTCCATTTACCTATAAACAAAGTATTACCGACGCGAAAAAAAAAAATAATAATTTCGCAGAATACAAGGTGTCCTAAACCACCCTAATACACCTCTTTTCTTTCAAAAACTAAGCATTTTCGAGAAAAACGTTTTGAACAAAAATTGTATGGTTTTGAGGGGAACATAAGATGGTGTCATTGATTTGATCTTGGATAGCATCGTTAAGATCAAATCAAGGACACCTTTAATTTCTTAAATGGAATCCCCTATTTTTTATTGCATATTATTATAGCTTATGTCGAGAGCTTTCCAAAACACTATAACAAAGTATTTATTCATTAAGAATTTTTTGAGTTATTTTATATCTTAATCTGACATATTTTAGTATAAAATATAAAATATCTCGAAAATTATTTAGTGTTCGGTAATTGTATCGTAATATTTTTATGTATAAAATAATAAGATGAATCAAATTGGTGTGCAGAAAATAATTGTTTTTAAAAAAAAGTATGCAATAATTTGCAATATATTTTTTTTATAACAATTATTTATTTTTCCTTTACACCATTTGATGCATCTTATTATTCTGTACATAAAAGTATTACGATACAATTATTAAACACTAAATAATTTTCAAGATATTTTATATTTTATACTAAAATATGTCAGATTAAGATACAAAATAACTCAAAAAATTCTTAATGAAAAAATACTCTATCATAGTGTTTTGGAAAGCTCTCGACATAAGCTATAAGAATATGTAATAAAAAATAGGGGATTCCATTTAAGAAATTAAAGGTGTCTTTGACTTGACCTTAACGATGCCATCCAAGATCAAACCAATGACACCATCTTATGTTCCCCTCAAAACCATACAACTTTTGTTCAAAACGTTTTTCTCTAAAATGCTTCATTTTTGAAAGAAAAGGAGTGTACGGGTGGTCTAGGATACCCTGTATATGATGACAGATACAACTTTTCGAACGTCATCATTTTATGTAAGTACATTTGTCTACGCGGGCTTTAAATCGCACGCGAAAAAACAAGAAAACAATCTTGGCGATTTACCCCAGATAACGAGGGAATCGTAACGGGGAGGGGAGGGGAGAGAGAGGATAAGGAGGAGGGGAGGGGGAGAAAGATCGCGCGCGATCGCGCTGATTGTGAGTGCATCGCCGGCGGTCGACGAACTTGGAGCAAAAGGTTTTCGCGTGCTATCGACGCCGCGTTTTACCGCTTTTCTCCCACGGCCCCTATTCCTTCGCCGCGCTTGCGATATTTTAATCATCGCGTTGCAATGGCCGAAGGAAGGAGGCCGAAGTCGTTTCGCGAAAGAAGAACTTGGCGGGAACGCCGACGGTCGATCGGTCGATCGGCTAGAAGTACGGGACGAGCGGTTCGAATTATTCATCGGTTTGTCGATGGACGATAGGGAAATAATCGGGACCAGAATTGTTTACTTCATATCTTCTATTTGAAATTATGAAAAGTAAATACATTTCCTAGATTTTCCTGCAGCGCAACGACTTGATTAAAACTTTTTATCTTTTTACAATATTGACACAATATTATTAAAACTTTTTACAATATTATTAATTACTTAAATTAAATAATATTCAGCTGAAAAAAATTTTATTTAAAGTTATGCGAATATTTGCAGATTTATATTTTCATGCACGGTGTCATCTATATGTATATAAGATGTATGTATAAAAAGATGGATTTTTTTTTCAAAACAGACGAAACTTTTTTTTAACACGTCAAGTAACTATTAATTTGTCTAATTTAAAAAAATTTGTATTTTTTATTCTAAATATGATAAACGAATATTTTCATGCACACGGAGGAGTTCTGCAAATATTTGCATAATCTTTAAAAAACTTGTTTGTTTAAGTAGAAAATTTTTATTCAAGTATAATAGTTATAATAATAGTAATAATAATTTGATAATATTGTATTAATATTGCAAAAAAATTTTAAATTTTTATCGAGTCGTTGCAAAAAAAAAATCTAGAAAAAATGTGGAGGTTTCAAATGAGTATAGCACCTTTTAAGCGAGAAAAAAATTTCACATTTTCACCTTCTATTTATAAATCCCATCCACGATGATTCAAAATTCTTTCAGGAAAATTCTTCGACGGATACATCAAAATCGTTCATCGTAAATTAAATATAAAGAGCGCGAGAGAGGAATGAGAGAAAATATCTAGCAGCCTCGAGCAGCGAGAAGATTCGTTCGCAGAAACGTTTTTCTCCGTCTGATGAGAGGAACTGGGGGGAAGGAAGAGAAAAGGGGAGAGAGAGAGAAAATGCGAATTGGACCCCGAGTATTCGGGATACAAAATAGATGCCGACAACTACGGTGGGTTGCGTCTCGTCTCGCCGCGGGCAGTCTTTAGGGCCCCTGCCACACGCTCACGTTCTTTCGCGCAATTTCGTCAGAGGGAAATTTCAACGCTTAAGCTCTCGGAGTATAAATAGGGGGACACACGCCTGCATCGATATACGATCGAAAGCGACGCCTTCTCAAGCGCGCCGATACTCGACAGGTCGTCACGTCAACGTGAATTGAAAAGCGACAAAGATACGCGACATCGATAGCCGAAATCGCCGAGTGAGAGCGCGCCTTTAGCCATTCGCGATCCCACATCGATACGATTTGCGCGGCGCGGGGCCGAAAAACAAATACCAGGCTTTTATCCTCGTGAACGGATCGCGCGCGCATTAATCTCGACGTTATCTCGACCATGTTATGACGTCACGCGCGTGCGACGCTATCGCGGCGATTAGCTTATAAGATCATTTGCGTCGCGCGGTTTTCTAACGGCGTGCGAAACAAAAAAAAAAATTTGCATCGTCTATTTGCGGCGAGAAGCTGACGCCGCCGCTTGTTGCATCTCGGTTTCTCAGGCTCATCTTTCTCTTTCCAGCGAAAATAAAAAAACCACTCCTCCTTCCAGAATATCTCGCCCCCTTCCGCTCCCCCTCCTCTCCCCTTCCCACCCCCGATCGATATCAATGCGTCGCAGCAACGTGATCTCGTGTGCCTCGTGTAACCGTCGCACGTGGCACACGGCATTACACGTGGCGACGATAATTGCGCGGGTATTATTTACACATCGCGCTGTTATTGTTATGTATATCGGCAAATGATACGTCGACGAGTATCGAGATAGTGTGTGAGAGAGAGAGAGAGAGAGAGAGAGAGAGAGAGAGAGAGAGAGTGAAAGAGTGAGTTTTCCCGAGCTGTTATTTACAGCTCTCGTTTTCCGTTCAATTTGGCGACGTAATTACGTAACGAGAACTTTTGTAGCGTGGCAATTATTGTGTAACTCGAATGAAACTCTTTCCCCGCGTCATTATTTTTGCGCTCTTTGCACGATGATATGGAACATGTAAAAATGTAAAAATACATGTAATCTTCCCCTCACGCTGTAACTTTAATTACATTTTAATGGAGAGCGATTGATCTTTAAATAATGATAAGGAAGATCTCTCTCTCTCTCTCGATTGCTCAATCAGTTTTGAAGAAGGTTGTGTATTTTTCCAAAGCAAACACATTGTACGCAAAAAGAAAAAAGAGAGTTTCATAATTTATCAATATTTCTGAATAGACAGAATTTCCTGAAATTTACTTCCGCGATCATTTTAATTAAAACAACAACAAAAAATTAAAAACAAAACGAAAAGAATTATATAAAGATTAGTACAAGAAACTCACCCGCAGAAATGTTGCGTCATAGCCAAGGATGAATGATGTTCCATGAGGTTATCCTGTAAACACGAAATTTTTGCTATTAATTATGTTTTTTTATTTCATTTTAATTACTTTAATTTTGGCTATGAATTATGTTTTTATTTTATTCCAATCATTTTAATTTTGCTATTAATTTTCGCCACGAATTAACTAATTCGTAAATTAGTTTCATTTATTTATTAAAGGCGTGTAAATCACGCCTTTAATAAATAAATGAACGTACGTGTGTGAGCGAAAAAGTATTTAACGCGAAATTACGAAAAGTATTGGCCTTATCAGAGCTGGATATTCATGAATGAATATATTAATACAATTTCATGATCGACAGCCGTGTGTTTGATTTCGTCAATGATTATGTCGACAAGCGTTGTATTTTTCAGTCGAGGAAAAAAAAAAAACTCGATAATCGCGACCCGACTATCGTACACGCAACTACGCAGTCGACGATAGAGAAGAAATCGATCGGCAAGAATTCGAGCCGCTTATGGTTACAAGGCGGCTAAAGAGCGAACGAAGGACGGCTACTATTTAAATTTTGACCTGTTCGTAAATCTTCGCCTCGATCTTTCGACTTTGATAATCCGCGTTTGCATTTCGAATAACATTTCGATTAAAAACAAGTCGCATCTGATTTGTTTTTTTCTTTTTTTCTTTTTCTTAGATCGTCGATTTTATTATAAATTGTACGAGCAAACATGATTATCGATGCTTCGTAATCAAAACGTGAGACGAAAATATTGTCTCCAGTGTTATTAACTTTGCAGGCTGATAAACACGCTGATAAAATAAATGCATGGTGTCTACTTAAATCTTGTAAAAAAAAAAAAGAATTCCCTGATCTCGCAGATATAAATTTCGATAACGAGAATATTTAAAGATTTTTTGATGCAATTTCCTAAAATAAGTTTTTTCATTGGACACATTTTCTAATGCTTTACACGAAGAAAAAAAACACACAAGGCCACTTAAGCTGCGTGTGCTAGATTTATATATGTACTGAAAAAAAAAACTAAATAGTTTTCGTTAGGATATAAATTTTTAATGTTGCATAACTTTTTTCATTTTTTATAAAATTACTAAAAATTAAAATAAAGAATATGTACTGTGTATTCGATTATTTATTTATTTTTATTAAGACATTGAATATCTATAAACAGAGATAGATATATATTTAAAATATATTTTAAACTTATAAATTATTTATTGTTTACAATATAAGAGGAAAATTATCAAAGAAAGAATTTTTTTAAAAAAATTTCCCGAGTCCTAATAAAATTCCATGAAAATTTCCCGATTTTTCTAGACATCCTGAAACGTATATGTACAGAACGAAATCATTTCGTCGTTTCTATCATTTTTGTAAACATCATTATTTCGTAGATTCGCGATTACGTCAGGATCTTTACCTTTCTTTCCACTGCTCTCGCGCCATCCTCGTCGTCGTCGTCGTCGTCGCGAGAGCTCATGCATTTTAACGACAATTTTGAAATTGTAATCCGTACCCGTTCGGTCGTCTAAAAAAACCGATCAATTCCACTGCATAATTTCACGGTTCGCGCTTTTCCCCGGAGACGCACGCGTAGAAAAAACTGTGTCGGCTGTACGTACCATTTTTTTCGCGGTAAAACAAAATTTCTAAAAACAGCTGATTCTTACAACGATCTCGTTGTCCTTCACATTTATTTGATTTTCTCGATTAACTTTAAGCACTATTCAGTTATTTAGTGCCTTTCCATATCATGTTTGTGCGCATGTTGCGCTCACATAACACGCTTCGTGTTCTATTAATTCTAATTAGGAGCAATGCATACACTTACGTAATTTAATTGCAAAAGAATCGAGAAAAACGACAAAAATAGCAAGCGGAGAAAAAAAAGAGAACTAATTAACGGTTTCGATTGACTAGAAATTACATAATTAACGGGCAATAATTAAATATCCCGTTGCTATCGTTATTATTATCGTCATTGTCGTCACAAACTCGTTCGCGATGCTTTCAATTTGCGTTACGTAAACGTCACGTCGCGCCCTGCCACGTGATGAATGATAATTATCAATCATATTATATTTAAAAAAATTCAGTAATAGCAGCAATTGACTCAGGGTAAGAACAATCACATGGAAAATTGACAGATAACAGCTGATGCGCGAGTATTTTTAACGCATCATTAATTAATAAAATTTTCCACATAAAAGAAAATTTGTTGGATTATCCGAATATTTGAACAAAATATTGCAACATCGCAAATAAACAAAATTGGTTATTTAAATTAACGGATTATAAAAAAAGTCGAAAATATGATTTCATGTGTGGAAAAAGGAGATTATATATTTTTTTTTTTTCAAACACTAATCTGTAACGTTATATATAAAACATATTACGTATACGTGATATATCGATCGATCGCGAACGCAATATCGGGCGCGGCCATAACTCAAGTATAGCCTAGTGGAATTATAAATAATCGGCCCCGATTCAAATGCGTTTATCGGCAATTTTATCTGCGATTTTATCTGCGTCCCGAAGACAGCATTACCCTGTCAAAGCGTCGGCGACATGCAATTAGGGATGTTTTTTTTTTTTGGCTATACAATAATAACAAAAAAATTGTCAAAATTGAAAAAAATATATATTTTTTACATTAATGCTATTTAAAAAATTTATTTATTATTAAAAATCAAATAAATAAATCCGGATTATAAAAAGAATTAAAGTATCACGAAATGATATGATTTTTAACGGCGTGATGAAAAAAATAATTCTAATTAATATTTTTCCTAATTTATGACAAAAACTTTTGACCGTGAATATTCCTTGAAATCAATTGTGAGAAACAAGAAAAAAAAAAAAACTAATAATTTGCAGAAAGAGATATTTTTCATACAATTTTTAGTAAATAATTTTTTAACAAGTAAGTGGATCTAAATCAAATTTTACAGAAATTTATTGAAGTTTTTTAAATATTTTTAATACTTTTAATATTTTTTTTTCTTGTCAAATTTGTCAATAAGTATTACAATACACGATTTTCCATAAGAATCGATATTAATTTAAACTTAAATAATTTCTCCAAATCATTAAAAAAATTGTGTTCAGTTTTTGCACAGATACTTAGAAGGGATAATAAAACATTTCTACGAAATTTTTATGCTCTTGGCAAATTTTTTGATACATATATCCTTAACGCAACGAATTTCCTGCTATAAGTGACATTTGAAGATATTGCTTCTCTCTCTCTTCCTCTCTATTCCCATCTTTTTTTAATTATTTTCTTCAAAAAACGGTCTTGAACGAACTTAAACGATGCGAGAAACGCATCTGCAGTGCACCTTTTTTCGCGACAATATTTTTCTCAGCTTCCATAATTAAAAGTATACGTAGGAGTACTATGTAATGCGTGCTCGTCTCTCCTCTCCTCCGCAAAATACACCGTTAGTTTTGTTTAATTATGACTTGTGACCGTTCCTTACGGTTAACGGCCAAAGTGGAGCAAAAGACCAAAACCATTCCACGGAGAAACGGCGATATAAATGCAATTTGGCGAACGGGTTAATCCATTAACGGATAACTCAACTCAATCATGGTTACGTTTTATAGCGCAAATGATGTCGGAGAGTGGTGAATGTCAGATTCGTGACGTTCACGCAGAGAAGATCTCGCATCGTTTCCGGCTAAGGAAGCGTTAAGTAAGGTAGAACGAATCTACCTTACTTAGCAGTATCTAACTTAAAAAAAAAGAAAAAAAAAAGAAAAAAAATTGTATCAGTTGATTTGTCTCATTATTCTGTACATAAAATTTATGAAAATTATAACGGTAAGATTAAACTAAATATTTTACAAAATATTTTATATCAAAATATGTCAGATTAAGATATAAAAAAAACTCATAAAATGCTTAATAAAAAATATTATATAATTTATTAAATTTATTAAAATATTATATGATATAATTTATTATAGTGTTTTGAGAAGATTTCAAGAAGGGCTACAAAAATATGCAATAAAATGCAGGAGTTCCATTAAAAAACGATGACCCTCATTCAACTTGAAAAGGTTACAAGTAAAAAGAAAATTTACACGCGCTTTATCGCGGACTAAAGACTGTGCTGCTAATTTCTCTTATCAAACTTTCTCGTAACTTCAATCACTCGTGACATATTTGCTCGGGCATTTATGGATGGACACCCTGTATAAAACCGCGGCCGTAAACGCTGCGCCGTGTGTCCGCGTGCTCTCTGTAATCTGCGTGGCGCGTAATTCACGCAGATTGCAGGCCTAAGAGCGATGACAGAGGCCGTCCCCTTCTCCCTCCCTCCCCCCACCCCGCTCCCTCATGTCGCTCACACGACGGACGTCGGGAACCGAATATGGTTCTCGCATTAATGCGCTCATCGTACTTATTCTCGCCGCGACTCCGGGAAATGGCAATCCATACACACGGATACCTTACACACGCCTCGTCCGTTATTATTACAGCCTGTCTCTCTCGTCTCGCCGACTTCCTCCACCGTTTCAACTCCCTCCCCCCCCCCTCCCTCTCAAACGATGTGTATCGCATTCCTTTTTTCCCCGAACAGCGCGAATTTTTCCTTCGCACGAGGTGAACGTGGCTCGATATAATTTTGTCGAACACGTCAGGCGCACATTTTAGTAGTCACCGCGAACGGAAATGTCACCCGTGTCCGGATCGCTATCGGCGTGTAGGTAGCGGTGAGTAGGTACACACCCTTCGCGAGACGCTGCGAGCCAAGATCCCGAATGCTGTGTCAGCTTCATTCACGAGGAATGCATATACAGAGTGGGACACAGGTCGGTCTCTCACTCACTTGAGCACTCTCGCATATTTATTTCTAAATTAAGCGTCACCATCTGTCAGTTTATTTCGCTCTTTTTGTTTTTTTGTTTTTTTTTTTCATAAAGCCTTTTATTTATCCGTTTATGCATCGTTAATAATTAAAATCGTCAATTTAAGCAGACTTGATTTTCCTTTTCATTCATTCATTTATTTTTTTTTTCATCTTTCCGCCTCACCCACGTGCGTTTCGCACGATTTCAGCAAGCTCTTCCCTCATTAACACGTAGGACGTGTCTCTTGACCGCAGCGCGATTAACGTGCGACAAAGGCAAGCTGTGAATACGAGTGGCGAGGAAACACCCTATATAAGTTTATACGCTGCGTCGGAGTATAAATAGACGCTTATGACGTAGCGCGAGATCCACGAGGTCTGCCCCCTCGACGAAAACAACATGGCAAGCCGAGACGAGACGAGATACGAGAAGCCGTGCAGCGATTATACCTTTTATTAGTGTGTGTGTATGTGTGTGCGTGTGTGTCTATGTTTGTGTGCGTGCTGGTGAAACGCACGTTTCTGGCATAAAGAAACAATCGCGATTCAGGAAACAATCGGATTCGAAAAATCTGACAGCACGCGTCAATAAAGATAACGTGTTATCAATAGCAGAAGGGATTATCGCGAGTTGATTTAAGCGATTACACGTGTTGCTTTGTATAGTTCCTTTATATACGTGCACGTAGAAGGATCGGCGATTCTCAAATAATTTACAAACTTTGAGCACATACGTGTTTATGCTCGTCTTTATGCGGGGCTATCGTTAATTCGAAACTCGGTAGCTTTCGTCAAGGCCTCCCCCCTTCAACCCGTTTCACCTTCCAGGCTATACGGAAGAAAGAAACTCTTATCATGCGTTATCTCCATTTTCTTTACACGCGCGTGGAGATTACAGCGTGGAGATTACTTCCTTCGAAGCTGACTTGGCGGCTGCTAAAGATCAAACGAATCGCTCTCTCTCTCTCTCTCTCTGTCTCTCCTTTGCATTTTCATGCGCGCAATAAAGCGCGCGTGAATTTGTTATCAGAGAAAACACGTATGAGCGCCGATTCTTTATCACCGTGTTTGTTTGACGCAAATACCGAGGCGACCACGTCGCGCAATAGCAATAATATTTGATCGTCGAATTAAAGGTCTGCTTGTGCGAATCAAACGACGAAGAAAGGAAAGATTTTCTTCAATTTCCTTGCGATAGAAGCAAGGTTGAGTAAGTTGATTTTTTTTTAATCAAGTTATAAGTTTAAAGTTAATAATTTAAAAATTAATTAATTTACGTTGAAAATTATTTAAGCAGAAATTAACTCAATTAAAGTTAAGGTAAAAAATTATTAACTTATTAAAGATAAAAGTTAACGTTAATGTGTGTATATTTAAAAATAACTAGTTTAAGTTAAAAGTTAACACGTTTCAAATTAACTAAGTTAAATTAGAAGTTATTAACTTTTCAATTTTTTAACTTTTAATTGTTTAAATAGTTACTACCTAACTCTGGATAGGAGAGTTTCCTTCGCGAGATAGATCTTTTTAGCGAAGAGATAAGGAATAAGGAAAGATTCTCCGTGTGCAGAATCGATTAAGGAGTCTTTCTAGTTTGACGTTTCGAAGATAAGGCGATTTTTGAGAATTCTTTTTAAAGAAACATATTAATTCATAATGAATAAGTATAAAACATACTAATTCTGAACTTTGCACGATTATTAAATAACATTTTAAGTATATCCTGAATTCTTTTCAAAAAAAATATTTTTTTTTTTGGAGTTATAGGAGTCCAATCAATGTGCATAAAAAAAAAAATTATTGTTCTTAATCATGTGAAATAAAAAAAAAATTTTAATCTAAGCGTGGCTATCGCGTGAACTAGAATAAAAAAAATATTGAAAACTAAAAAAATGACAGCGCGTCTGAAAAAGAAATTTCACTTTTCAAAAAAAAAAAATTGATTAGTTTTGTAAATCAAAATTCGAATTTTGCAAATATCAATCTAATACTAGTTCACATGATAATCACATACAGATTGAGAATCTCTTTTTTTTTTATTTTTTTAGATGACTATAACAGCTGGAATTATATTTCGGAGAATAATTTTTGTTAAAAAAATCTTTGTTAAAAAAAAAATTCAGAATATACTTGAAATATTGTTTGATAAATGTGCAAAGTATAGAATTAATGTATTTTATAATTTATGTATTTTAATGTATTTTAATTAATGTATTTTATACTTTTCTTCAAAAAAAAATTCTCAAAAATCGCCTCATTTTCAGAGTATCAAACTAAATTCCCTTAAATGAATTCTTCGCATTGTTCTTCACCATCGACTTTCCATCGAAGAAGCAAGCATCTCACGCCTTTTGAGGCGGCGCAACGAAACCGTTATTACTCTGTAATCGAGCAAATCGTCTAATGAGGCAAGTTGCGAAAGTAACTTGCAGCGCGTTTAAGTCCGCGATAAGTGATTGTTTAGCGAAAATTGTTTAGCGGAATTTCTCGCAATCCTCGCTCCACCATTCATCTTTTGATACGTGCTGTACAAGAGGCTTTACCAGAACCCACACACACACACACACACACAATAGTGGCAAAAATAAAAACACGTTCGCGATGTGCGAGACGTGTAACGGCGAGATAGGTTTAAATCTATTTAGACGATCATTAGCGTCAAAGCTGGCCGTAACGCGCTCTTCAAGCGGCATCTCTCTCCTTCTTGCCCTCCCTTTGTCGAGAGAGAAGCGAGGGAAAAAAAAAAAAAAATGATCGCTTTCGAACTGGACGGAAAATTCATAACGGAAAGGCGGCAATTAACTCCCTCGTACCGTGAAAATTCTACTTAATTCAACGCAACATGAATTAAACTCCCACATTAGCACGCGTAACGCGAATTAAAACCACATTCTGTGTTAATTATTATTTCATTTTACAGTCGTGTAGGTCGTATGTACCCTGATAAGGTCTGGTTTCTTACAAACAAATTCATTGAGAGAGAATATTTAATAAATAATGACGTTGATTAGCAAGCTTTTGCTATGAATTATTACGACGGGAGTGTTTCGAATTTTCGTGTATATTTAAAAAAATATACATTTATATTAAATTGTAATTAAACATAAAAAAAAAAAAATGTTATTCACGTTTAATCGAACGACAATATAATTATACGATATGAAAATCTCTCGTCGACCGAAAGAGACGGACAATGGAAAAGAGCCCAAAATGGGAGGAATATGTGAAAGGGTTACAAGAAAAGGGAGGATTATATGCACGAAAGAAGCGAGATGAATGGAGAATGCTGACGCTCTTAATCAAATTCGCCGTTCCAATAACGAAGCTATCTCGGGATATACGGGAGTCGCGAAGAGGAGGAGGAGGAGGAGGAGGAGGAGGAGGAGGAGGAGGAGGAGGAGGAGGAGGAGGAGGAGGAGAGGATTTCACTTCCGACTAGCCGGCACGATGGATCGGTCGGCCTTTCGAATCTCGACAAGTAAAGTTGGGAGGGGAATTTGAGAAACATCCATTTCCCGGCTCGTGTCGTCGACTCCTTGCAACGTTTGCATTTCCAATTTCCTGCCTCCTGGTCATGACTACGGGAGCAAGGAGCGAACGGGGGAGAGAGAGAGAGAGAGAGAGAAGTAAAGAAAGAGTACAAATTATATTCGATAAACTGAGAAATTAACATCACGAGAGCTTCGTTTAAGAAAAACGATGAAGATCAGAAGAAAGAGGCGGGAAAAAAAAGTTTCCTCCTCGCTGAGAATCTCAACATCGAAAAGGAATTCTCTACCACGCCCTGAAAAAGGTCGGATGCTGCGTGCATTCCGAGGGTGAACAAAGAAAAGGGCGTATATATATATATATATATATATATATATATATATATATATATATGAAGGTGGTAAGCAACACGAGGGAAGCTTTGTGTAAGAAGACCGATCGCGTGGCACTTGCACCCTCGAGTAACATCTGTCGGGGGTGGCAAACCTGCGCCAGAAAGGAGAACGTGCTTCTGCTCTTTCTGTTACCGGATCCATCCGGTACAAGGACCAAGGAAATTGTACTACATTCGTGGAGAAGGACTTGGTATTAATTTTCGAGAAATCGGTCGCGATCCTCGAGCGTTGCTTCATCGACTCGTGTTCGCGGTTCCTTTCTTTCTTTTTTCTCTTCTCTCTTCCCTTAGACACGCTCTCTCGCGTATATATACTCGGCGAACAAAGGCTTAATTTGGAGGCAGCGTTTAACTTAATTAAAAAGCGAGATAATGGACGACGTGTATTCGCAATATCCCAGTCGTTTCACCGCACGCTTTTCTTCCCACGAAAACCACCACCGAGCGCTCGATTGTTCCGCGCGCAAAATGCGAATACAATGCGATCGTGTGATAACCTTTCACGACGAAGATTACGGCGAAACGCTCCAGAACATGTTTCGCAAAGAGACTGGCACACGGACCTGTCTGCAAGACCGTGACCCGAAACTCGCGTGCACATGCATAAACGATACCGAGAAGATAGAACGAGTACGTGTTCCACCGAGTCCGAACATCTTCCAACAAATCCGAACATCTTCCAACAAGTCCGAACTTATCCTTAGCCGACGCGTTCGCAAAGATCGCGCTAAAAAAAAAAAAAGACATTTGCCTCGAGGAAGATGAGTCTCTCGCAGCGGGTGAGGAGACGAGACAAGAGGCAAAATGAAGGACGCAGAAGCTGCGTGTATATACAAAGATATAGCGGGTGTTCCGAAAAAGGCATTCCTCCCGCTGACTCCTCGCTATGTAAAAATTTTCGAAATAATGGAAGGCATCTTTGACTATCTCTATTCTTGAAGATTTACAAACATTTTTTTTTTCTGAAAATTTTCATCTCTCATTGTAGTAAATTTAGTAAAAGTTAAAAGTTAAGTTAAAAATTGAATTAAAATTAAGTTCAAAAATTATTAACTTATCAAAGTTAAAAGTTAATTCTCTATCCAATAGAGAATCGACAAACTTGTACAATAAATGAAATATTCGCATTACAATTAACCATTTTCATACAACTTCAATATAAATGAATTATTTTAACTATAAAAAAAAATATTGATAAGTTAATGCTAATGCTTTTAAAAATAATTAGTTTAAGCTAAAGGTTAACACGTTTAAAATTAACTAAGCTTAAGTTAAAACTTTTTTTTAACTTTTCAACTTAACTTTTGTTTATTAATTTTATGTTCAAATTAACATCGTGCACTTGACTTTGTCACTTAGACACACGATGCATTCGTGTGGAAGAGAAGACAGGGTGAAGACAGATCGGATGAGAAATTATCAAACAAAAATATAAGCGTGCTTCGTGAGCGGGCGGCGACGTAAATACTACGTGCTCGTGTCGTCGGAAATATTAAGCTAGGTCAGTAGCTGCGCGACCAGGCGATAATTTTTACGCTTACGTTAGCGTTAAAAGCAGCTCTGTGTTAGTTCGGGTAAACGCAATCGCGTTACATCGTGGCCGATGTGTAAAGCACCGATTTGCATTTATCGATGCGCGGCGTAGCCGATCCGTGTCGCAAAAACGTTGAAGTTTAAAGGCGAATCCGCATTGCAAAAACATGCAACGTGCATCGAGATCCAAGAATAAAATCGCGTCGCGGTGTCGTCGTAATTTTCGCGCGAAAAGAAAGTACGCGAAAGAAAGTCTCTATAAAGGACTCGTCAAATCCTCGAGGATAAGAATACATATTTTCTTCGATTAAACGTGAGGCGCTTGAATGCGACTCGATTTTACGGCGGACCCCTCCTCCCCCCCCCGTTTCGTTTCTGCTTTCACTCGGCGCAGCTGTCCCTCGTTTCGTTCACGTCGCCTAATGACTTTTCTGCGCAATCAATGCGCGTGCAATCAATCGCCAATCTCCTCCCCCGCTCGAAAATCACGATTAATGACAGCTAATCGCGCGTACCGATTTACCCGCCGTCAAATGTCAAAAGCTATCTCGAAGCTGGGATGCCAAGTGTGAAAATATAAATCAAATTTATGCTGAATAAATTAAGAATATGTATACATAGTTCCCCTTATTCTGCCTTGAAGACAGTGACGTTTCAAGGCGAGTCCGAAATTGTGATAATTCCCGTTTGAAAACCACGCTTTGTATCAGTTAAACCGCACGTTCCTACGCGTTCAAAATTTCCGTTGAGATTAAAACTCTGCCAGCAAAACCGATAATTATATTTCGTAAAATTATTTTCCTCAAAGATAAAATATGTAAAAAAAAAAGAAATCATTTTAAATATCAAGTAGAATCACTGCAAGTACGATATGTGGCCTTTCAAAAAAAAAGAAAAAAAAAAAAAAATTCGATAATTCAATGTTATTATTGGTCATTTGAGTATTTCTCAAGTTTTTACGCAAACGAAAATCGAAAGCCTCACTTAAAAAATTAATATACGAAGCCACTTAAAACGAATGACATTAAAAGCGAAATCGTGCTCGTTCGAGTCGAGACGTGCCTATTGAATACAAATCAGTGTTTACATCAAAATGAATTTTTAAACACGCGAATTTCATCGATCTTTTATGACGCACTAATTCGTATTACAATAATCGTCCAAGCTAGAGTAACAAGAGGAACAAATATTAATTTCGAAACTTTTTGGCCAAATATTATATTGTTACATTATTTTTAATTTTTGACCATTATATTTTTTTATTATTTTTAATAATGCAAAAATATTACATTTTCGCAAGTATTTTAAATTCTCTTAATAAAATTCCAGTTTTGCAAATAATCACGATTCGTTTATATCTTCGTTGATATTCCTCGTACACTTTAAATAAAAGAGAAACGAGTTTAGAAAAATAAAATGTTACAATCATTTTAGTTTGACGACAAAACAAATTTTATTTTCGTTAATTTTTCGGTCAAAAGTATTTTTAATAATATAAAAATATTACATTCTCGAGAATATTTTAAATTCTCGTAATAAATTTCTAGCTTTGCAAATAATCACGATTCGTTCATATTATATCTTTGTTCGTTGATATATTTCTCGTGTACTTGAAATAAAAGAGAAACGAGTTTAGAAAAATAAAATGTTACAATCATAGCTTGACGACAGTTTTTATTCGTTGTAATTTCACAAAATGCGGCTAATTTCGCGTAGAAAACGACTTCTCCGCGCGTGGACTATCGAGGCGATAAGGCTGCGAGCAGCTCGAGTTTGACCGCAATCTGTTACCAGTATCTTCTGCCAGATGCCAAACGCTTCGCACCAACAAGTTTACACGCGCGGCGCAGCTAATTGCGGTAATCTAGCTTAATGCACTGGAGAGAAGTAGTTTCGGCTAGTAGCCGGCGGCGAGATTGTTACGAGAGATGGAGCGCGTTCGCCGCATCAGCGCGATATTCCCGATTTCCCGATTACAACTCGGGTGCATGTGGAATCGCGGACAGATCGCGAATATCGGACACGCTGACGTAATAATGCGTCGCATGAACGTGACGTAAAGCGCAAGCGGGAGAAAATTTTTTTTCTCCACGAATACGAATGCCATAAAATACGAGCACGTCGCTTGGCCCTCGTGAGAGAGGACTTTGTGGGGAGAACCAGTTTTTGTGACGTACAAGAGGAGAGTTAATCCGTCCCGTTATACGAAGACCTTGAGTCGACAGCCATCCACCCCCCACCCCCCCTCCAAGGGCTGCGCGCGACACGATAAATGCGAATAAAACGCGATTATCCCCCATTGAACAATGGGAAATCAGAGCCATTGGATATTCAAACACAATTTTCATTCCTTGTCCTTTCGCCCCTTCTCTCTTCTATCCTCGACTGTGCATAGACTTAATTAAGAGTAAAAAGTATTTTACAAGGTGGGCCCAAACGTTCCGGCCATACTTTGAGATTTTATAGGAAATTTTATTCTGAACGAAAAGTTTCCTATAAACATAGATCGAAAAATGCTTCCTTAAAATGTTAGCATCCGAAAACCTCTGAAATCACGGTCATTTTATATATTTTTACAAATATCAGGGAAAGTATGCGTTTTTTTAATAAACATTATCCAAACAAAAATTGTAGAGAATTAAATTATCTTTCAAATGAGATAAAAATGATTACAATATATTTCATAGATTTTGAAATAACCAGTTTCAAATGTACAAAAAAATGTTTTTTCGACAGTAAAGCTTTTTAAAAATATTCTTCATTTTAAAAATACTCCGTTATTTTATTTAAAAAAAAGAGTTATTTTATTTTTATGGAAAAAAAATATATTTTTTATTTCTATTAATTTTTTTCAAAAAATTTATTAAATTTCATTTTTTTTTTAATTTTATTTTCTTTTCACTTTTTGCTCTTCCTTTTATCCTCCTATAGTGATTGATTTAAGTAATACAAGAAAATAAATTTTTTTAGTGGAATAAATAAATAAACAAGAAAATATTAAAAATTAGTTAATGTCATAATAGCATAAATGAAGAATATTTTTAAAAAGTTGTACCATCGATAGTCAAAAAAACAATTTTTTGTATACTTGAAATTGATTATCTCAAAACTTATAGAACATGCTACGATCATTTTGATCTCATTTAAAAGATAATTTAATTCTCTACAACTTTTGTTTCGATACTTTTTGTTAAAAAACGCATCCTTCCCTTAATATTTCTATAAAATAACCGTCATTTCTGAAGGCTTTGGACGCTAACTTTTTAAGGAAGCATTTTTCGACGCATGTTTATAGAAAACTTTTTGTTCAGAATTAAATTTCCTATAAAAATAAAATTCAGAATTAATTTTCCTATAAAATCTCAAAGTCTGACGGGGATGTTTGGGAATCCACCCTGTACATAAAGTAAGGGGCAACAATGTATAACGATAATTAATAACCGAATATATTCCAGAAACCTCCTGAAATAAACGATATTAATTGCCTCGAGAGAGACCGAAATTACATCTCATTATTGCTACATCCGCAATTTATGTGAAGCCAAGCATAATTAATAACGCACTGCGTTATAATTACTAATGTATTCCAGGTTATATTATTAAAGCCAACGCGATTAATGATGAAGGGCAAACTAATCATTAGAATTATATTACAATATATAATTAATATCAAATTATTGGAAATCAAGTAAGAACACGTATATTCGACGAAATTAAATAACTGCATTTAGTCTGACATTTTTCATTCAATATATGCACGTATATTCGCTCCATAAATGTGGTTACTCGTATAAAAATACACCTCGACGTTGACTAATCTAATATCTAACGTCTCCCAATTCTGAACTGTCTCTCGAAACATTTAATATCCGTGAAAATTTGTCATAAATTTGACTCATGTTTCTCATCTTATATTACTCCTCTTTCGCAGCAACAGAGAAAAGATCATGCGCACAATCCGTGTTTTTGACACGTGCAGCTGAAAGCGCGCGTTCTCCATTTCAAAAAATATGAGAGCATATAGCGGGCGATATATTATTTCTCTCCCCCTTTGTACGCGAAGTCTCCGTGACGCGCGATGCTCGCTCTTTGTCGTCCCCTCGACGCAATGGAAAATCCGCGCGTACGCGAAGCAATCAATTTTTATTGAAGCAATAATTCGCGATCGTGTCACGGAAATACTATAAACGTCAAGATCGATAAATTTCCGGAAAATCAAAGGTGATCTTCTCACGTTATAACGGGAGGCTAAATCTTAAGGCGGCATACCCGTTTGAAAAATGAATACATTATCTAGATTTTTTTGCAGCGCAACGACTTGAAAATTTTTTTTATTTTTATTTTTATTTTTTTTTTTTACAATATTGATACAATAGTATTTAAGTACTTAAATAAAAATTTTCAGTTTAAAAAAATTTTTTTTTTTTGAAAGATGCCAATGTTTGCTGATTTTTATTTTCATGCACGGAGTGCATTCCGCATCTTCTAACGAAATCTTTTTTTAATCCGCTTCTCAATTTTTTATTACAAACAAAAATAATGGATATTTTTTTTAGACGAAATTTTTTCAAATTATATTTAAAAAATTTTTTTTTAATTATATTTTTTTTTAATTTTGAAAACATACTTGGATAGCAGATAGCTATTGATACGTTTAATAAAAAAATTTGTATTTTTTATTTCGGATATGATAAACAAATGTTTTCACGTACACGGTGCATCAAAATATACATCTGTAAATATTTGCAGAACTTTAAAAAAAAAAAATTTTTAAGCTAAAAATTTTTATTTAAACACTTAATAATATTGTATTAATAAAAAGGAAAAAAAAATTTATCAAATCGTTGCGCTGAAAATAAATCTAGAAAATGTACTCATTTTTTGAAGATTCAAACGGATCCTCTTAAATCGAGATATCTAATTAAAAGCAACGAAAAACTGGAAATCGTATCATTGAAATTTTGTCGATTCCAATGTGTATCGAGGGAAAAATGTAATTTTGAAACTAAATAAAATATTAGATAAAAAAAAAGAAATAAATTTAATGTCAGAAAATATATATTTCCATAAAATCGAAAAAAATAATGAATGCGATGAAAGACGGGGCCGTAAATATCCGAACACCGCGCTAGATCCTGAACCGCGGATTGCCTTTTTACCGGATGGCAGCTGGCAAGGGCCAGATGTTGGTCGTTAATGGACTGTGCGGTTCTCCCAAAGTGGCACCAGACACAAATCCCCCCTTGAACTGCCTAAAGTTCGTCCACGAGACAAAAGGCTGACAGATCTCGCCGGAAATAAGAGTGAGAAATCGTCCGGATGAAAAAAAGCGCCGAGTATTTTATTCACGATTCATCGAACGTCGTTCTTTTTAAATTACCTCATCACTTGCTCTTTCAGTAAAAATGTTAATTGTCTTGCAGGCCGAATTATTAGGGAAAGAGTAAATTTCAACAAGGCCATTTGTTCTTTAAAAAAATATTTAATAAAATAGACAATAGATCGCATATAATTTTACCAAAAACAAAAAATGTTTTTTTTTTTTAGATACAAACACTTTAAAAAAATGAATGAAAATCGAGTTTTCTCGTATAAATAATGTAAATAATTTTAAATGTCCTCAAATGTCTTTAAATGTAAATAATTTTAAAGACAAGCTTGAAATGTTTTAAATGCGTCTTAATAAAATATTAATTGAGATAAACGAGTAATTAAATGTACAAGTAATAAATAGTTTATTAATTACTCACTTCATAATTGCTTCTTCTTCTCTCATTGCTTGCTGCTCATTCATGGCACTCACTCGTGAAAACACGTTTAATTACAAATATACAATAATCGCGCGATATCTTGCACGGCACTCTCGACGTTAGTCACATGTGACGTGTATTTTATTATAAGACGACGAGAAAGCGATATGAAAGACATTTGCATTTATTATTTCAATTGTCATTATTCAGTGTTCTCGCGTTTTAGGCAAATTTAGTAAAGATAAATTTTCATTTCACGAAGAATATCTTTTGATTTGATAAATAATGCGCATTCGAATATCGAATTTATAACACGCAGTTAATAAATATTGAAATACATGATAAATAATAAGCGTATTTACTAATCACGTATTACGTCTGTTCGTTACCTGAATCGAATCTTCACGTATCGCTTCTCGCGACATGAATTAATCAATTTCACGGGCTAATCGTCGTCTTGTAATAATGTTAGAAAATGATCGCGTTCCTTCCTTCAGAATAATGATACGCGGAGCGACTAGGAATGCTGTGTACTTGCTCGTATCTCACGCACGAATGACGTCAAGGACAACACGGCATGTAAACAATAAAGCTCTACGTCGCGCGCGGTCACAACATTGCGTACATATGACAATTACAATATTCGCGTCGCTCCTATTAATAATAAATATGCTCAACACACATAAAAAAAAATTACAGAGAGAGAGAGAGAGAGAGAAAATAGTTACTCTAATAAACGCTTTTAAATTAATTATTCTTATAGTCATAAATTAATTAATATTAATTATTATATATTATAAAAAATTATATATAAAATTATATATAAAAGAATTAATTATATATCTTTAATTTCAACTGATATATTCGTCTATTTGTATTATAATTATAGTAGTAAAATTATAATTATAGTAAATTTACCGCAGAATCTGTAAATGTATATTATATATTACGATAGCAACAGAGAAATATTGTCACGATGAATCATCTTCGAATACGAGATCGTTGCTCTGTCGTCGTAATATATTAAAATACGCATAAGTGATTAACATTGAAATTGCCATGCAAAGTATCGCGCAATTGTCGTATTTTAATCCTATATCGGCGAGTGACTGACATATGTGAGTGCCATAAAAAAGAAACAGCAAAGGTTGAACGAGAAAAAAGAAATGATCCAGAGAAAGATGTTGAATGACTCGAAGCAACTATGGGGTGAGTAATTTAAATTTAAATTATTTTGTAGTTGTGTAAAAATAACAGTATAATTGCTTATTTATTATTTAAAATTAATAAAATTAGTTTTTTTATTTCCTTAATAATATATGTATTATGTACATATATATAATCCATTTTTATTATGCTTATAATAGATTTCAAATTTTTTATTCTAAAACACTTGAAATATCTCTCTCTATATACTATCTATATAAAATATTTCAATTAATATTTTTATCAGTTAATATTTGTTTCATATTAATGTGTGTGTGTGTGTGTGTGTGTCTATTGTATTTTACAATATATATTATATCTCATATATAATTTAAATAAATATTATATATATATATATATATATATATATATATATAATTCGTATGAATATTATAATATATAAATTTACTAATATTTATTAATTTATTAATATTATTATAAATTTATTATTAATATTATTAATTTATTAATATTATAATATATAATTCAAATTAATATTTATTTATACAGATATATTATAAATATTTCGATCTTGTATTTAAAATTTACAATATTTAAATTATTTATATAAGAATTGAGATTTTTCTATTTATCATATCTTTCAAAAGGAATCATTCACATCTAAAGAATACTTTTTTTGGTTATTATACAGTCTATTTTATTAAATATCTATGTTTAAAAGATGAGTAAAAAATTTTATTTTAGACAATGCTTATACTATTCCCCGATATTTAAAAGGCATTTGCATTAATAAATTCTCTCTGTAGATACAAAGAAAGCGAAAGTATTATCTATTATCCATTTCTTTCTTTTCACGACATTCTCTTGTAATGCTCTTTCGCACACGGGACTTATTGTTAGTTATAAAATAAAGCCCTCGTTCTTCTTTTCAGATTACGCAGCGTAAATAAGAAATAACTTTTAGCTGAGCATGGACGCAATAATTCACGATTCGTGATGTTACCTCCTAACGTTTTATTTATTTTATATTATTTTTCACGCTCTTATTACAATTTTCAATAATTTGCAATATTTTTATTTTCATTTAATTTTCAATATTTTCATTATTATAATTTTATTATTTTAATTAATTAAAAAAACGGTATATTTTTTCCCGATATTTTATACAATGTATTTGTGCTGATTTGCTTTCATTGCGTCAATCAAAGAACATATGTATAACTTCTTTCAAATTGTATCGATTAATCTGTTTTAATAAATAAACAATTGTGATATTGTGATATTTATTCGATAAACGTTAAACTGCACCGACATTTTAGCCTCAATTTCGTCACTCGAAAAAGAGATTGGAAAACCTGGTATACGCTTTTAGCGAGTATAAAATCCTGGCTTGGATCACTGATATCGACACGATATGAAAGATTGCGTGGGGGAGGGGGGAGGTTCATGCCCCAGGTGTTCACAACGAAGGTTATTGTATATTCTAGAGGGTAGTAAAAAAAAAAGAGAGGGAGAGAGCGAAATGCTATAGCACGGTTATACGAGTTGCGGACTTGGCGCGATACTGACCGTTTTCCGGCCCAGCGGCTTACAACTTCCTAGTTAATTTAGGACAAATCGAGCGTAATTTTGCAAAAGCCGTGGCGAGGATCCGGGCTTCACCGAGATGGACGCAGTTTTTATAACGAAGAAAAATATACGAGACTATTTTTTTAAGGATTCCGCCAAATACTATAGAATTATTCGTCGAGAAACAGCCAGAGATTACACGCATGGGCGTCCGCAGGGAAGGCGGAAGGGGAGGGGCGAGGGGGCATGACATAAAATGTCATTCAGATTGATTGAAATATATATTTTAATATTCATATATCTTTTAATATTAATATATAATAGATTTGATTATAATTTTTTTTTCATTTTTCAAGCGGGGAAAAGGACATGTGCCCCTTCTTGCCCTCCCCCTCCCCTTTTTGCGGACGCCCATAGTTACACGCATAGAGATATATGGAAATTGGAGTGTGAAATTCGTGTGAATATTAGCAGCGCCAAAAAATCGATCGTAGCTTTAAGCTTTATCGTGAAAAAAGGGGAGAAAGAAGGAGGGGCACGCGGTTCCCTACCGATATCTCTCCGCGTGCCCATAACTGGGTTGGTACCCACGATTATACTACTATTTACTCCCTACGTGCGCCGAGTGCATCGATGCTTACACGCATGCTGGCGATCGATGCGTGGAGCCTCGGGGAGAGGGGGAGGGGGGAGGGGGGCCGGTGAGGGGTGAGGTCACGCCGGATAGACGAGGGGCGAAGGGACGAGCGAATAAAACGAGACAGCTGGTCGTTCTGCCCTCGGGACAAACAACGAACCCACATGACGCAAATGTGCACGCACACGCTCTCGCGACACACACGCACGCACACACATATGTGCGCGCGCGCAGCCACGCATACTGATCATTCCCCTCTCCTCATCCCTCTCCCCTTGGCGAGAGACCGATATACGGAACCAGCTTGCACAGTTTTCCGAGCGCACACACACACACGGGAACCCTAGATCGAACGGTATCGATAACAGATATATTAACGCTGCCGCGAGAGTCTCGCAAGTATTCGGCCAAATATCGGACAGGTGTCAGCTGATTGTGTACACGGTGTAGCAAAGGACCGGATTTATTGGTTGGAATGGAAAGAACAAATCGTCGCGTGAGGTCGCGTTTACATCCTGAATCATGTTGATAGGAGAAGATATATCTCGAATTTCTTTTAAATGATATATCCATTAACGATATAAGAAAACAAAATGTGTCGAAAGGATTTATTTCAGCGGCAAATTTCCACTCGATCGCGCCGCTGCTCCTGTCAATTCCCGTATCATCTCCTGTCAAACGTGTTTTTAATGTGTCGTAGGAAAATGCGCCGAAAATAAAAAGCAACGGGAGCGATAATGGAGAGGGTCCCGGCTTCGCGAGATTAATTTATCATTCGTAAAGCCGTCAATGACTACGATAACGTATGAGATCATTAGTGTCAATGAGCAGTGAGCAGGATGTGTCGCTTATGTCGCTGACCGCTTAAATATTGAAAAATAAGTAGATATGATAAGAAAGATACAACATCAATAAAGGATAAAATGTTGAAAAAAATAAAAGAATTTATTATCTATATGAAAAACTGTGGAGCAAAGACCGAATGATATAATCGATGATGTAATGATAGAAAAATCAGGAAAATTTTCGTAAAAAAATCGGTAACAAAATCTTATTTCAGGAAATTATTACATCACGCCTTTCATTATATAATTCATATTAAGGGAACGTACCTGTTTAAAACTTCAAGAAATAAGAATATTTTCTAAATTTTTTTGCAACTTAATAAAAATTTTGAATTTTATTGCATTATTAAATACTGAAATAAAAATTTTCAGCTTAAAAATGTTTTTTTAAAGTTATACGAATATTTGCAAAGTTCCTCCATTTTTACAGTGTAAAATACATGAAAACGTTTGTTTATCATATGTAAAATAAAAAAATGTTCTTTTTTTTATTAAATACATTAATAACTATTTGCTATCGAAGCGTTTTTACAAAATTTAAAAAAATAAGAAAATTGCGGCGTGAAAGAGTTGAAAAAAAATTTAGTTTTCTTTCTGGAAAAAAAATGTCCATTTTTTTGTTTATAACAAAAAAATAGGGAAATCGAATTAAAACAGACTTTGTTAGCAGATGAATAAGAATATAAATTTGCAAATGCTCGCATAAAAAAAAAAAAATTTCTGTGAGCTGAAAATTTTTATTTAAGTACTTAATAATATTGTATTAATATTGCAAAAGGATGAAAAGTTTTCGTCAAGTCGTTGTCGCTGAAAAAAATCTAGGAAACGTACTTATTTTTCAGAGTTCAAACGAGTATGCCCCCTTAAATCCACGCACGATAAGACATCATTTATCTCCGTTAAATCTTTAAACGACTTACCACGATAATACATAGCGATAAACGAGCAGCTGTCTCGCTCTTTTTCTCATTTTAATTGCGCCTATTAAAATTTATAGCCTGAGAAGCATTGCATTTTTTTTCATTTATCGCGAATGACTAAAGGACGAGCGAGTGGGCTTCGATCTTGCCGTTCGATGGCTTCGCTTTAAAAGCTTAAAGCTAACGCCTTGAAAGGGGAAAATTATCTCGCGGCGCGTTTTATATATTTTCTTCTCTCTCTCTCTCTCTCTCTCTCTCTCTCTCTCTTTTTTTTTTCGTTGCTTCTGCCCGCGACGGTGAGAAAAACACGCGAAACGAGGCCGCATCGGCGCAGGATGAGGCGTGCTTATTAGTGGAACGAGGCCAGATGAACGAGGCCGAAGGAACTTCTTTATCGCTCTTCCTTCAAGCTATCGCGCTACCGTTAAAACCGCACTTCGTCCGTCTGTTTTGTATTTAATCAAGCGTCATCGGCGACCAATCGCCCGCAGGCGATGTTTCATTCCCGCTACGAGAAAAGATAAAACCACGCGCGAGTTTCGTACGCATTATCGATATTTTCAGGAGTAGAATGAAACTGAAATAAATCCGTATACGTCACGTTTTTTTCTGTATTTTTTAATTCGTCATTCATGACAATAGATTTTGTGTCGTGGTATTTTTTTTTTTTTTTTTTTATTAGCATTGCATTCTATTTCGTAAATTTTATAGAGCGAGTAAAAGTAAATGTATACATACAAACGCATATATTTGTGAAGTAACGTATGTATTAAATTGAAGATGGGATCAGTTCCGCCCGCATGGGACGTCATGGTGAATTCGTCGTCAATTTTTATTGATGAAATGTCTCCTGGTAATGTCGTAGAAATAAGATCTTTAGAGAAGCAGTATTCTTTATAAATATTATCAATTTTGCGCAAACTTTATATTTATTTTGACTTTATGCAAATTTTATAAATTTGATTTATTTTATAAATTTTATGCAAACTTACTAAATTTTAATATTAATTTAGCATACAGGATACTATTAAAAAATCAGGACAGTGATAGCAAGATTGAATCAAAATTTATCAAGCGGAAATTCCAACGCGATCAATTGACAAGATAAAAAAAATAAACAAACTCTTTTTTTTTTTAATTGAGCATATTTTGCGATAATTTTAGTAAAATCGAAAAGCCAATGATTAAATACCAGGTAGATTAATTTATTGCTGGATGCAATCTGATCTATCGGCGATGAGCGATAAGCTTGCGTAAAAAGGAGAAAATACAAATATTATTTATTATTAATTATTAGAGATTTATTTATCACGTTGCAATTAAATAAAAAAATTTAGTCACCTCACACACACACACACACACACACAAATATAAAGACAAGATTGTTGATTTCAATTATCTGTAAATGCAAAGTGAAATATCAGTCCGAATTCCCATAACGAGAATTCTCGCGGGACTTTCATACCATGACTTGACCGCCATCGGAGTCTCCCGATTAATCGCGTCTGCTACGTACAGCTTCATATCAGTTGCAGCGTTGCCAGAGTTACTATGCGCTCGGTAATTCAACAGATGCTCAACTGAAGCATCTGCCAAGGGCAGATATGATTGGGCGGCCAGCGAACGTTTCGCTGGTTAGCTGTGTGTCTCGAGGCTACGTGATATAGTAGAATTTTTGATATCGATTTTAATTTTTTAATTCGACAGAAATTCATCATTTCTCTGACGTAAGGTCGCGGTGCGGGATCCGCGAGGATGGACAATCTTTTAAGAGGCAGACGGTGTAATGCCGCCGCGCCAACACGGTAGCATGAGTCGCATGAATAAAGTAATGGTTCCTTTGTCTCCGCCACACACACATATATATGTGTATTTATTTCGAATCACGTCGCGGATCGTAAGTAAGGTGTGGGCTTTTATAACCAGGCTCATTATATGACCAGCACGTGAATGTGTGTGTCCATTATTGCCTCAAAGGCTTCTTCCTCTCCACGATTGGCGCCTCTCCTATTCACAGGGTGTCTCTCAAATTTTGTTAAAAAAAATTCCCCAAAAATTCCCTGATGTTCTGGGTATTTTTATTAAAAAAAATTTTTAGTACAATTTTTTTAAATAAATTTTTTTTATTATTTGCGTTTTCTAATGCTTTTCATTCGTGCAAAGAGGAAACATAAAGCCACTTAAATTAGATAACAATTTTTAATTTACACATTTTCATTTTTTTATCACTAAACATTAAAATAAAATAATATGAACTGCATATTCAATATTTTAAAACATTCAATAAATAGACAAAAATATAAATATATATTTATAATATATTTTGACATAATTTATAACTTGACTTATTGGCGAATTGCTTACAGTAGAATTGCAAGAGCAAAATTACCGAAGAAAGAACTTTTTTAAAAAAATTTTAAGAGTCCCAATAAAATTCCCCGAGACTTCCCTGATTTTTCCAGGTACAAAAAAATTCCCTGAGAATTCCAGATTTTCCATGTTTTTCCATGAAGTAAACATCCAGAATCTTTCCTCGTTCGCTTATCCCTTATCTAATCAGCATATTTTCTCACGCTGTTTCGTTCACGACCGGCTGACTTCTCACTTTAAATCGCCAATAAATCTCGCCAAGTATCTCGCGGCGTTAAATCAACTTGCATCAATGTGCGCCACTTGAACTCGTTTGAATTGATCGCGGCGACGGTGCGGAAGTGATGCGGAATTTATGCGCATCGCAAAAACGCGCGAATCGTATTCGGCGATAAGGAAAGATCCGGGCGCGTTAACATCGAAAATATTTCTCACGCGAAGATCACTCGGACGCCTCTCCTCTCATGCTCTCGTGCGTATATATATATATATACGGCCAGCATTGTTTCTAATGAAAATATTTATTCGTATAATTACGCCCGCGGGGGAAAAGCGGTTGGAACGCTTGGCAATGTAAATACACTGATATTTACTCGCTGGCGATCATTACGACATACGTTATGTATCTTTCGGACTGCTATTATCGAGGAGGGAGGACGGGGTGGAGGGGAAGGGGGGGGTAGACTATAATATTGCTCGTAACTTTGTTCAACTAACTCCTAAACTCTGAATCGCCGGGCATGAATACGCGCGACGCCATTAAACTTCGGGTAGTAATGGCATCTGAATGCGGTCGTCATCGTGATATGCAATCGGATTTAGTGTCAACGTCCCCGGCGAGCGCCGTTTCGCGAAGAAACGAGACGCGCGAATAGAAAGGCGACGCGGGTTACGTGCCGATTGAATAAAGAGCGAGTTTACGAATTGCCGCTAGTTTTCCCGCTATTACAGTAACGACGAATGGATAGCGATGGCGGACGAATGGAATTTGTAAAAAGAGAATTATTCACATTTATTTTAATAAAATAAATTATCAACGAAAGAAAGAGAGAGAGAGAGAGAGAGAGAGAGAGAGAGAAGGGAGTTTTCCCTTCTCTTTGAGAAATGAGTACATTTTCTAGAATTCTTTTGCAGCACAACGACTTGATAAAAACTCGATAAAAACTTTTCATTTTTTTTTTTACAATATTAATACAATATCGATAAGCACTTAAATAAAAATTTTCAGCTTAAGAGAAATATTTTTTTCAAATTACGCAAATATTTGCAAATTTATAAACTTTTTTTATAATACATTACAATATATTTTATAATATGCCGTCATTTTTTATTTTTAAAATTTTGAAAGAATGCTTGGATAGCTATTAATATGTTTAATAAAAAGAAACTTGTATTTTTGATTTCGGATATGACCTACGAATGTTTTCATGCACATCGTAAAATTGGAGGAGCTCTGCAAATGTTCGCATAACTTTGAAAAAATTAAGTAGTTAATAATATTGTAAAAAAAAAATAAAATAAATAAAAATATTTATCAAGTCGTTGCGCTGCAAAAAAAAAAAAAATCTAAAAATATATATCTCATTTTTCAAGTAGGTATCTCCCGATCGATCGTACGTCACGTCCTTTCGTACAGGAAGCAGACAAGCGATCAATAATCTCCACGTACAAAACAATAACTGTAAAGGCTATTCGCTCCTGCCTTCTCCCCTTCCTCCCCACCCCTCCCCTCCCTCCCCTTGTATGCAAAGCCAATCTATTCGTTTATTATAGCGGACATGGTATCGCTAACTGAGCGCCGTAATAAGAACGGCTGTTTGACACCGTGAAACCATTGTAAGCACGAAATCGTATCGACACATCGACACGGTAGCTCTCATGTGTTAGCATGATTAAATAGAAACCCGATATTATTAGATCCGAATGATACTCTATTATCGACAAATAGCCCGCCCTCTTTTATGCAACACGCAGATACACGCGACCGATCGACGTTGTAACATAAATAATCCAAACACACAATGTCTGGTCAGATTATTATTGATAATAAGTACTTGCTATAGAACTTTATCGATTTTTACGGACGCTCCCGGGTATCTTAAATAGCGACTGTAAAATGTTACACGGACCTTTTCAGTCGAGTAGTCGGTCAAAGTAAAAAATGGCAATATCCCCCTCCCTCCTCCCTCTCTCTCTCTCTCTCTCTTTCTGCTCTTTACAAAAAAAAAAATCCAGAAAGAAAGTGACAAGAAGTGCTTGACGGAAATGAGTTTCCGCTCGCAGCTGTTGGATAAATTGATTCCTGGTCTTAAGCAGCGTGTTAAAATTATAGGTGTACGCTCTGAGAGAATCTGCGACGTGAGAATGATTCTCGCTGTATACGTTGCAAGAGTTAGAGTTATTTAGAGAAGGAACATAATTTGTTTCGTTCGAGACGAGAGTCGTGCTTCTCATGTTGATAAAAGATCACTGATCTACGAATGCGCGGCTTTACGAATCCCCGCCCGCCCGCTCGTTTCGCGACGTCTCGAGGACGAGCGAGAGGTGCGTTGACAGAAGAGCGTTATTTCCGCAAAGTCGTTTTTCTTCTTCCTCTCCTAACGCGAGAAAAAGCGGAGTGAAGACAAGGAAGCGTCGCGTAGTCGGCGGATCGCACGCCTACGCGATCGAGAACCGGTTTGCTCTCTTTCTCTCTCTTTATTTTGTCTCCTTATCTGGCCTTATCCGTCGTTAACGATTATCGATTAGCATGTAATTTATGGAAATGACGCTGAAAAAGAATGCACTCGTCAATGCGTATTTCGGCTATAAAGAATCTGGCACCAGATGTTTAAGGATGTTTTGGCTGTATGATAGTAACAAAAAACTGTCAAAATAAAAAAAACACATATTTCTTATATTTATACTGCTTGAAAAATCAAATAAATAAATGTGGATTATAAAAAGAATTAAAGCATCACAAAATAATATAGTTTTTTAACGTTTTCGTAAAAGAAAATAGTTGTAATTAATATATTTCCTAATTTATGACAAAATTTTTGATCGTGAATACCTCCTAAAATCAACTACAACAAACAAAGAAAAACGAAAAATTTGCAGAAAAAGAGAGGTAATGTTTTTCTACAATTTTTAGTAAATAACTTTTAAACGAGTAAATGGATGTAAATCAAGTTTTGCACAGATACTTATTAGAGTTTCCTTAATATATGTGAAAATTTTTATTTCGTTGGCAATGTTTATTTATCAATGTTTCTTTATCAATAAGTGTTTATTTTTAAATGAATCTATAAATAAAATTTTACACAAATATTTAATAAAGTTTTCTTAATATATGTGAAAATTATTTCGTTAACAATGTTTTCTTTTTTTTTTGGCAAATTTGTCAATAAATGCGATCAGCAATTTTGTAAAATATATATTAATCTTTTTTAATTTGACAGTTCTTTGCTGCTATTGTACAGCCAAAAAACATCCTCAAGCAAAAAGATGTTTTTTTTTTAATTTTTAATTTGACAGTTCTTTGCTTCTACAGCCAAAATTTAAATAATTTTCTTAAACTTAAATTCTTTTTTTTTTTTTTAATTCAAACCATTAAGAGAATTGTGATCAGGTTTTGCATTAGATACTTAAAAAAAATAGAACAGTCTACGAAATTTTCATGCTTTTGTCAATATTTTGACATATGACACATACAACCTTAATCGCGAATTCACTTTTAAGCGACATCGATGGCGATTGACTCTCATGATCGCCCACAGTTTCCCTTTTCGAAATAAAAGAGAATGCTATTACATAAGGGCCATTCGAATTGTAAGCTCGATCCCGAAACGAATCGTTTTCAATACACGTGCACCGTATGAAGAAACAATACACGCACGCGCAACCAGGATTGCCTTAACATCGTCGCCCTTAAACGATATTACGTATTAAGTCCTACGGGATTGCGTGTCACAAATGAGATAAGCGTTTATTCCTTTTTTTACCTCCTTCGAGGGAATTGTATTCTCGATCATAATTTGTCGAGCTAATCGATACTTCTGAATAAGCAGGGTATGTCGATACCAAAGTTCGAGGATTTTCCGATTAAAACCACCCTGCGCACAGCGTGGGAAGACGCGGGAAAAGGAAAATTACGCCCAATACGCGAGTGAGAGGGAGGGGATACGGCGAGCCAGAAACAGAAAAGGGGACTAGGAAACAGAAGGGAAAACGGGAACGCGAACTAGTCGTTGGACGCCTGCCGTTGAAGCGTCGGAGTCGAGAGCCGACCGATGAGCAGCGCTTCGGAGTCTGGAATCGAGGGTCTTTCACGCTGATGAGAGAACGCGCGCCATAACGACCCGAGGTAGGGGGAGGGGGGAAGGGCGGCGGACGAGACGGCGGAAGGAGGGGAGGGAAGCGCTCGAGGGGTTGAGGGGCCCGTTACGAGGGGCGACGTAATAACCAGCGCGAAAATCTCATTTCGGAAAACATTTGCGCGAGGTCGGAACGGTTAAAAGAATTGCGCGCGAGTCGGGAGAAATGTCGGGTAAATGAGATATCCTCTGCAACATAAGTAAATGCACAGAATACTCTGCAAGGGAGAAAGAGACAAAGAGAGAGAGAGAAAGAGACAGAGAGAGAGAAAGAGAGCGAGAGAGAGAGAAAGGGGAGAGATACAGAGATAGAGAGAGAGAGAGAGAGAGAGAAAGAGAGAGAATAATTTCAGTTGCACGTCGTTAGCATCTTTTTTCAATAAGTCACACGTAAGCCGAGACCTTTCAGGTCAACGTAGGTATATTTTTTTCCTTTTGACGTCATTGGAACGCGTAGGTAGGTAGGCGCACGAGAGTTATACAATGTGTAATATTAATAATCGATTATCTGGAGTATACTTTTGCTTTGTGTAAAAAAAAAAAAGAAGCTGCCTCTTTTTACGAAAACTCCGATCCTTTCCGGAGGCAGCGGCGGCATCGCGCGAGCTGCAATCTAACGGGAGCGTCGGTTGAAAGAAAATCACGGGGTCGACTCGCTCGGCGATCAAAGCCTCGACGGAGCAAGGAGAGAGAGAGAGAGAGAGAGAGAGAGAGAGAGAGAGAGTATCTGAATAGGCGGGCGGGGATAGTGCGGGTCTCTTACTAGACTAGATCGTCCTGACCGTTTCATTAAATGGAGAAATCCTTTCCACGGCAGCGACGATGACCAACTTTCGTCGACCGGGGATCAAAAAATGCCGAGAGAGATATCATCCTTCGAATGAGAGAGACGGAGAGAGTGTCCGCGCGCGCGATCTCATCCGCGACTCTCGGCGCGTCAATGTTGCCGAATTTTCTGTTTCGGATGACGCAAAAAAAAAAAAAAATTGCCGGCTTTGTGTGTAGTTACAAAGAGAAGGGGAGGGTATGTGCGTCGGATGAGAGAAAGATCGAATGAAAGAGAGATAAGCGGGGGCCGGGGAGCGAGAGTGGGACCGCATGAAAGCCACTGAAACGGGGTAGGGTAGAGAAGAGACGGAAGAGACAGGGGAGAGAGATCTCGCCAATAGCGTAAGACCGAGCTGTATAACTTTCAATTAATGTTAAATACAATACTAGAGGATATTAATTTAATATATTATCTCCTCCAACTTAACTGGGCGTGACAATTGAATGAAATGAGTTTGCGGAAATTTTGACAGCTGACAAATGTCAAAAGGCGAAGCTGTCAAAATTCTCTATTATCTATAACCTCATTAGCTAGAATATAAATGAAAAATTGACTATTGACGAGCAATAACGAAACAAAAATTTGTCATAAGCGCTATTGGGTTCTCCAATACGAATACACGAGCGAATGAGAGATCTCTCTCATTCGAAACTGGACGTGCATAAGCGACTTTCGCCGGCAGATGCGAGTTAATATCGCAGCAGGTCGCAATTTCGCGGGAGCCAGCCAGCTCGTCATCGTCGCGTCCTCTCGCGCTTTTTGCGGATCCCGCTACACAAAGGAAATCGGAGGGCGGGGGCGGTCTCCCCTCGCGATTACGCCAATGAGTCGACCCAGCGAGGCAGCACGGACAGCCGGCTGCGCTGTTGCCAAGCGGAAACCACAAACCGGCGGCATTTTCTTCTTCCACGAAGACACACGAACAACGCGCGTTCCGCTCGCCTACCGTATTACATACCTCGTAGAGGAAGAGGTGGAGGAGGAACGACTCGCCGAAAGAGGGTGGCGGCGGCGGAAGGAGGTGAACTCGGCAGGATCGAAATACAATCAGACGGAAGATTAGCAACGCGCGCATATTACGAGAGACTACAGCTGCGAGAAAAAGTCGCGACGCGACCGGAGTATATAGGAATAATCTCTAAGCGAATTGTGAACATGTTTTTTTTATTCGTCATTATTTGCGAAAGACAGCGTTATCGGCTGCATTCGACAATACACCAATGATTCGTTTATATTCTGATGTCTGAGATAATGCGTGACCGGTGATCCAAAATGACAAATAGCGGATGAAAAAAATATGCCCGTTGCACATGTCGTTATCGTCAACGCAAATAATGAGCGATAATAATGATAATTATTATCAACGACAATTACGCGTCCCTCTTCGCTCGCTGATAGTCTTAATTATACAGAGAATTGAGGCAACTATTTTTTTTTTAATTCCAACGCGTTAGAAAACAATCGATGAAGCTATTGGCACTAGAGAGCCTCTAATAAGAATCCCGAAATAAGGTTCCCGATTTTGATTGATATGTTGTGTCAAACTGATATACATATAGTATGATTGTGTATGACTACTATGGTAGTATCTATAAATAAAAGTGATAAACAAATATGTGTTTGACAAAACATGACGTCGTCGATTAAACAAAATATTATTTCAGGATTCTTATTAGAAGGCCTCTAATTAACACTAACGTAAGAGATTAGGGACTATTTATATTTCTGAGCGTAACAAAATACGGATGCATCGATCACGTGGCAATGCACGCGCGCATTTAAATGTTGCATGTAACGTGCGAATCGATTATAATTATGTCGCGTGTTAAAATTAAATCAGCACGTTTCGCGACGTACTAAATAAAAGTTGGAAGCAAATATAAGCCGCGATCGCAGATATAGTCGAATAAGTTGAATAGGTTGCGAATTAAAGAGAGGAGAGATTAGGAAATGGCGTTGTAAGTAATTGCGGAACGGAAGAAAATGACCGCGGAAATATTTCGACTTCATCGCGATATACAGGGTGCAAAAAAAAATATCAGGATCTTAAAATAAAAAATTTCTTTTTAAAAGCAATTATTTTCTTTGTAGCAATTGATTCATCTCATTATTCTGTACATAAAAGTATTACGATAAGATTATCGAAAATTAAATATTTTATATTTAATCTCGGTATGTCAGAATAAAATACAAAATAACTCAAAAAATACTCAATAAAAAAATACTTTATTATAGTGTTTTGAAAAGCTCTCGAGATAAACTACAAGAATATCGAATAAAAAATAAGGGTTTCCATTTAAGATTTTAAAATTAACCTTGAGATCTCCTTCATAACTGCGTTCACGGTCAAATGGGTATCACCGTTTGATGCATTTGTTGAAACCGTATAACTTTCGTATGTAACATTTTCCTCTCAAATGCCTTGTTTTCGAGATATTTTAGGGTACCGATATTTTTTCCACACCCTTTATATGTGCGATCGAGTTACGTTTTCAACGATCGTTTCGACAAACGCGTGTTCGGGCACTTTCTTTGTTGCTCGCGCGTTGGACGCGACTTGACGCACGCGAAATGCGTAAAAAAATATTGTAAGAAGTGATTAGAATTTCAGCTGCGTATATATATAAAACCGCTACCAGACTTCCTCGTAACATCCGTTTTTTACGGGCGAACGAGGTCGTATTACGAGGGACACGCCATACGCCGAACACATAATGAATTATTTTCCCCGACATATCGTATACGCTGTGAAAAATTTGTCGCCGGAATATATTTTTGGAAGGATTTATCGATGGATGGTGAATCGAATTATATAGATATGTTATAGAGAAAGAAGCAAATATAATTCAATTAAAACGGTGAATATTATAATTGCTGTTTTATTACTAACAGCAGGATCATATTACAACGATAAAAAAGTAGATAAGAGATAATATCGATTAAGAGAGCATATCCATTTGAAATCTCAAAAAATGAATACATTTTCTAGACTTTTCTTGCAGCGCAATAATTTGATAAAAATTTTTTATCTTTTTACGATATTTACACAATATTATTAATTAATCAAATAAAAAATTTTCAGCTTAAAAATTTTTTTTTAAATTATGCGAATATTTGCAGAGCTTCTCCAATTTTTAAAGTAGTCTATCTTTTTTTATATCAAAAAAAATGAAGAATCAGATTTAAAAAATGACTTGACGTTAGCAAATGCGGAATTTTATTAGGAACTCGCAAACAAAATTTGACATTAATCCGTCGAACGTGTTTTCATGCACACCGTGTATGAAAATATAAATCTGCAAAAATTCGTATAACTTTAAAAAAAAATTTTTTAATGAGCTAAAAATTTTTATTTAAATACCTAATAATATCGTATTAATATTGTGAAAAGATAAAAAAATATTATCAAGTCGCGCTGCAAAAGAATCTAGAAAATATATTAATTTTACAAAAGTTCAAACGTATATGCCTCCTTAATGAAAGAGAAAGAGACAGCAAGCGAAACAATTATAATAAAAGTTGGTGATACTTTAAGTGCTGCTATTATATTAATAACAGTATCTCGAATATTCTTTCTTAATAAAAACGTGTAAGAGATAGAATAGTGCAGAATACGGAATTGCAACCTCTCAAATCTATACTTCACGAATCTATTCGCGGTTGTCTATAATCATCGGTTTCCTTCAATATAATTAATATAATTTGATTTGAATTTTTCCCACGCAAGGAAACACGCGATTAAACTTTCGATTGAAAATACGAGTCAGAAAAAAATGAGCGAACAAAACGGAATTACGCAGAAATTCATGACAGAATAGACGTCAAAATTAATTATACCGAAAAGCTATTCTTTTCAATTTGTCTTTGCGTACACAAAGCGCTAATATAAGTCTTCATATTCCGTAGACGGTCTGCGTAGACGTCCGAAGATATTGCAGGGAGATGTAGCGATAGAAGGACGGCATGTGTGCGTACGTGCCAAGCCGCACGGCAATATTACAACACAGAAACACACGAGCACATATCCGGACGTGTCCGTACTCGAGTCTCTCGTGGTTCCTTTCATCTACATAAATTTGCAACCGCGTCGGCGAACAAACCAACCAGAAGGTTCCTCTACATTCTTCTCGTCGCCATTCGATTGCGTGACGGTATTAAACGGTGCGTAAACACGTGTTCTCTCTCTTTCTCTCTCTCTCTCTCTCTCTCTCTCTCTCTCTCTCTTTCTCTTTCTCCTCTGGACGACAGGAAGTTTCGCAAAAAATAAAACGTCCCGGGGACAATGGAGACTTTTTCCGACAGATGTGCCGTTATCACGCGATCAATCAAGTTAATTAACGTCTATTTATGTTAAACTACCTTCTTTCGAGTAACGAAAATGTTTTCCTGGAATGACGGAGTAACGAAAAAAATATCACGATGCTTGGATGACGTAAGGATTGAATCTCGAATTAGATAGCGTTTATTCTGTGCCTCGCGAAATTAATTACAAGCACGAACACGCCGTTGATTAAGTCAACAAATGAAAACAATGGCCCCGACATATTTCTAACGCGCACTATCGTCGTCGTGCGGTGATCGAGTTTCTGACAGTCGAAGAAAAGGAAAAGAGAGAGAGAGAGAGAAAGAGGAAGGACGCGCGATCGGCGGACCTTGTATCGCCTTCTATCTCACGCGCGGTCTGGAATTTCCTCCGACGATTAGACCAACGAAATTGCACGCCGAAAAAAACTGACGATATCAAACGTTGAAACGAACGTGAAACAGGAGCGCTATAATATAACGTCGCAATTGCAGCGAGCATAGACTGTAAAACCGCTTGCGAAGCTCGCGCGATTACGATGACAGTTAACGCGAGCCGGATTTAGGTTTCGGACGTTTCGGAAATTTTCGCGAGGAATGACACGTAGATCTGTTCGCGCGCTCGCGTTTCAAGGTGACGTCGAAATTCGGTTGCAGCGAAATGTCAAATTTAAAACTTTTTTGTCGGACGAAAAAAAAATCCATGATACCATTGCAAATGAATGATTCCAGAGGATTCTGATTTTTTTGTACGAACCATTTATACACTAAAATTATCCCCTTCTGACATTTATATTAAATAAATATTTAATATAAAGTCCTAGAAAAATAATTGATATTAAAAAATTGCGCCACTTGAAAATAAAAAAAAATATACAAATATTTTGATCGAGAAAGTAGCTTGTACAAAATAGCTGTTTTAATATCATGATAAAAATCAAGTTACTAAAATATTTATTATTATTATTTATGCTGTATATATAAGATTTAATCGTGTGCACAAAAATAAGAGAAAAAATTTATCCAGAAAAATAAAAGAAAAAAATATATCCAATAATACAAAACATAAAAGACAAAATTAATAAAACTTAGAAAATTAGTACCAACAAAATCAAATCCCCAATGTTAAAATAAATAAATGAGGTGAGGGGAATCTCGATGACAGCGCAACGCTTCGACAAATAATTTCGACAAATCCGTGACGAGAAAAAGAATTGAACGATAGAGACCAATTCCTCCCGCCGATGACCTCGAAGCCAATCGGCAATTTTACAATACCTTGATCTCTCGTGTTTGTGTTCGTGTGTGTGCGTGTGTGTGTGTGTGTGTGTGTGTGAGAGAGAGAGAGAGAGAGAGAGAGAGAGAGAAAAGGGGGCGGGAGGAGGGAGAGACGCAAATGCGTTGTTGCCACGTCTCTCATCGAGAACTATGGACCGTCCAAATACGCTTCTTCCAGAGCCCTCCGGCATCCTTCGGTCCCCTCTTTTCTGGCTCGAGCCTTAAAGGCGATATGGGTATATCTCTTTAAAGCGCCACAGCCAGCGGACGCGCGGCAGTGGTGCTCACGATCGATAGATTTGCGTCGCGGCAAATGTCTATACGCAAAAATAACAACAATTTATCATCTCTGCGTATGTATACCGTGTAATCTACGTAGACAATGCATAATCGCAGATGTCGCGTAAGAACGACTATATCACGTCTTCTCTTTTCCCTCTTATTTCTAAAGATGGTAGAATCCTCGATAAAAAAAAAAAAAAATTACGCTTGCATTTCACAAGATGAAATTTCCCACAGGGTCTAAAAGATAATTATATATACAATGACAATCATAACTACGGATCAACAATCCGTCGACAAACCGAAGCACCTGGACGAATTACGCGCAGGAGAAGAAGCGTAAAAAGAAACTCGTGAGAGAGAGAGAGAGAGAGAGAGAGAGAGAGAGAGAGAGAGAAACAGACAGACAGAGCCAGACATGCTGCTTCGATCAGGTGTGTCGGAGCTAAAACCTGTTGGCTCGCCTTCCTCCTTGCCTTTGTGAGCGAGACAGGTGGTTACAGGGCTCACAGACAGCTTTCGACTCCCCAAATGACAGGAGAGGAAGAAAGAAAACGCGCGGCGCGCGGGGGGAGGGGGGCGATAAGGGAAACGATCGAATCTCAATTCGAGGGATCTCCAATTTTTCCGGCCGCCGACGCGCTTCCCCGTGCATCCTCCGACGAGGGGACGAGGCGGACGAGGACGCACGAAGCGAACAAAGGCCTCGCGGGCGCGCAGTCTGCGTAACGGAGCGCGTTCGGGAGATTTCCGAGGATTTGTGAAATAAGCGGCCTCATTATTGCATGAATCATGGCTTCATAATCGAGTCTAAGGCTCCACTTTTGCGACTGGGTGTCTATTTCTCACCCCTCCCCCTCCCTCTCCTCCTCCCTCCTCCCGGAGACTATTGTCGAAAGAAAGGACGAGCGATTTGAAATAACGACGTTTTATCTTTTGGAATTAATTATCTTATTGTTAGATACAGGGTGTTCACGCGAATCTTGTAAAAAGATCCCCTGAAAACTTCCTGATCCCCCTTTCAGGTATTTTTGTTTAAAATTCCAAGTAAAGAAAGAATAACTTAAAGATTTTTTGATGCAATTTCTAAAAATAAATCTTTTTATTGTACTCGTTATTTTCACTCATACATCGAGGAAAAATGAAAAACTTAAGTTTCAAGTACTAGATTTATTAAATAAATAATATAAATATATATTGTAATATAAATATGAAATAAATAATATAAATGTACTGAATAGCTTTTGTTAAGACAAAAAATATATCTTGCATCACATTTTCATTCTTTATCACTAAAAATTAAAGTAAAGAATATACTGATATTCAATATTTCATTAAGAAATTAAATATGTAAACAAAAAAATATATATATATATATATATTATTTATAATATATTTATATATTTATATATTTATATTTATATTTTAAACACATACATAATTCACAACTTGACTTATCAGCTGATTTTAAATTGCTTACAGCTGACAGTATAAAAGCAAGATTATTAAAGAGAGAATTTTTTTTTAATTCTCCGAGTCCAAATAATATTCCTTAAAAATTCCAAGCTTTCCATGTTTTTCCAGGGAATTTTATTTACAAAGAGACACCCTGTATAAATAAAATCAAAGATAGAAAACCCAATTAAATACAAGATTCCTATACTTTTACATTTATTATCGTAACAATAGATATATACAAATGGATATTACAAATTAATGAAAATTAATAAAAAAATCTTCGAAAAATACAGCAAGTGCATAGATTCATGTCGTTAAAAAAATAAAAATATTGACAAAGACGTAAATTTCTTAATGTAATCACCGATACGTTTATCGAACGGTTACGAAAGTCTCGATTGCGATTGGACCGGGCGATGGGATCCGGGCAGCGAGAACGATTACGTCTATTTTCACGTAACACGCGCGCAAAGTTTCCTACGGGGAGTCGCAAAAATATTGCGCCAGATGCACGCAGGCGCAGGCGAGCATTTCGCGCGGCGTAAGATCCCAAGTGCACTGACCCCTTGGCCGCCATGCGAAAGGCGACTGTGTGTAGGAAAGTGATAGTTATGAATACTTATGTACGACCGTAATACACACGTCGCTTTATTACTTCCCTCTAAAGCCGCGATATCGACTTCCGCCTATTCGATATTGGCTCATTCGGCCAACTGTCAGCCGTCTTTACGCTTCCAATGAGTCATCGAACGATACGTCGTTCGCCATTCTTTTTTTTTTGTTTTTACAAATGGATGATAATGCAAATTTATGTATTTGTACAAGTGTATGTTGTGTGTGTGTGTGTATGTGTGCGCGAAAATATGCATATATATCTCTTTCTCTCTCTTTTATCGATTTAATTTTGCCCGAATATTTTGACACACATATGTACTTTTAATTGTATTTATTCGCGAAAAGCGTAAAAAATATGTCATAATTAAAGTAATTTTTATGATTTAGTGTATACATGTACAGGGTGCTCCTAAATAGATGCGAAAAATTTTAGGAGATGATACTTTGTCGAAAATTATATAAGAGGGGGTTTTTTATATAAACATAAGGAGATAAATATTAAATAGTTATATTTTTTTTTTTCAAATTTTGAACAAGTTAAAAAAATGAAGTTTGGTGGACATTTTCCAGTGGTGGAAAGGATATTTATTAATATTTTTTTAATCTTCTCCCGATATAAGAGGATGAAACTAACAATATCTAATTTAATTTTTTATTAGAATTTTTTGACAGAGCGGAATGTCGATCATCTAAAAATATGCGTTAGAAAGCTTGATTCCTTTAGAAACTTTTTTATTTGTTTTATTTTTTTTGTAAAATTAATAGTTTTTAAGAAAAAAAATAGAATATATTATTATGCACTCCACCGTGTTAAATGGCATAATTAAAAGTAATTATAATAAATATAATGTAATTATAATAAATATACCGTTCGATAATAGTAAAATTATAGAAAATATTGAGAAAAATATAACAAAAATAAGTTGAAAAAAAAGTAAGGTTCATTTCTCTGTTTATAGGAGTGTAATTTCAGAGAAAAATATAGAAGTATGTTATTTTTTGCACTTATTTAGAAACACCCTATATATATATATATATATATATATATATATATATATATATATATATATACATACAAACGCAATATTAAATATTATATTAGGTATTTAAAATTAAATATTTCTCTTGACCATCATTTATATCGTTTTAAAAAAGCGAGAAAAATATCTTTCTAATTTTTTCAATTAATATCTAGCAATTAAAAAAATACTTCCATCTTTTAATAACCGCCTTTCGCGAACGAGTGTTATCGAAAGGAAAATAGAAAATAAATCAGCCCGCAACTTTCGTGGTACGCCTCAGAGGGCAGCACGTTCCACGCGCCTGATTCCGAAATTGGTAATGAAACAGGCGCTGCGAGCACCACCGGCCGACGTGTTCGAGAACACGCGGCTTAATTCGGAAATGATAAATTTCTGCTCTTCCAGCGACAAACGGTCGTAAGGTTAATTCAAAGGGATACTCACGTACTCTCGTCCGCCTTGCTGCAACAGCGTCATTGTTGCAACTGCGATCGCCGTATCCGAGCGTTAACCTTGGTCGTCGTGGCGCGGGAGCCAAAGGACCCCGTCGTCGTTTCGCCAGGAACACGACTTACTCGTCGCGTCACTCGCGGCACAGGCACTCGCGCACTTTCGCGACACCGCGACGCGTCGATCGGCGCGCGTCGACGACGATCACGGACGTATTTCGCCGGTCGCGGGACGCAAAATCGTCCGGGACAGAGCCTGTCAAACACGGGACAGCCGCATGGCATGGCGACCGCGGGAGCAGTACGCTCAGCGCGTACGGCGCTTTAAACGCTACGTCACCGTCTCTAAGCCGCGCCCTCATTGGCCGCCGCGGCGCGCTTCGGCCAATCAGGCGCGCCCTTGCACAATCGCGCGGGAAGCTAAAGACGCTCGGTTACTGTGTGCGCGCCGAAGGAACTATCCCTGGAAAAAATAAATGAAGAGTTATCCTTGCAACGGTCGATTCGTCCATTCACGTAGCACTGATACTTTAATAAAGACGGTTACCCATGATATTATTTATCCTGATTTTATGATATCACATATATATGTATATATTTGAATTTGTCAATGATATTTATATTCAACACTATATAGTTATATATATATATATATATATATATATATAGTTATATATATATATATATATATATATAGTATATATATATATATATATATATATATATATATATATATATGTATATATATATTTGAATTTTACTTCGAGTCATTTTTTATGAAACAGATTCTTGTGAATTAAGCGAAAGAAATATTAAAAAATAAAGTGTAATATTTTTGAACCATCTTGAGCTCCTTTTTTTTTGCTTCTCCAGTCATTGTAATAAGATGACTTTTCATGAATTTGGCGAAAAAACAAAGAGGAATTATGACACGTTGAAATATTTTTGAGTCGATTTATTATTAATCCACAAAGACGACACTGATGATAATTTTCCTCTAATTGTGATTAAATAAAGATATGGTTAATTATCTTGATTTAGATTTCAAGTAAAATTATTTCGTCAAAAATATCCGATTTTATAAAAACGTTTGATGTATCTTCGAAATAACAAGATTTCATTCAAAATGACCGTTACACGCAACAACGGTTGCAACTTTTAGAGATAGACGAATTTAAGAAAAAAGAAGATAAATTATGACTGATACCTTTTTAAAAAATCTTCCGTTCTCTATTTGTAAACTTTTAATCCTTCGATTCGTGATGTTTGAAGAAAAAAAATCCGTTTACGAAAAACTAAAAGAGAAAAATCCTGTTCCCGATTCTCAATAGGCTTGTAGAACTGGTCCAGAGCGAAGTTTGTCATAAAGCGTATCATCAAGTGACGTCACACGTATAGGTATAAGAAGTACTGACAACATAAGCCAATCGCAGTGATCCAACTATCGGATTATGATACTGTCAGCCAATTGGAAAGTAAAAAATAAACTATATCGCGAATTTGTTCCACTTTTTGATTGGTCGATTGTAATAATCTTTAGATTACAAATGTCAAATGTAAAGCTTGCGCTGTCATTCAAATGTATTGTATTAATATTAATTTTAAATAAGTGCATGTTATTATTTCTTCTATCTACAATAAGTAGATTTTATATATATATGTATATATATATATTTTAAATATATATAAAATAATTATATATATATATATATATATATATATATATATATATATATTTTTTTAATACAATGTATATTTGCGATTGATTTGAAATAGATTTCTTTCTATGTATTTTATATGCTGTGGAACAAAATTAATAGTTGCAACGCGTGCTCTCAAGATGGCGATACAAATGATATACAAATATACATAAGCGTCTGATATGCGTGTGTGATTAGAATGCGTGTGCAAAGCGAAAGAAATGGAGGTAAACTGTGATCGAATAGCCATTAGTTTTCTACTTGCAAAGTTTAATTATTGAGTTCGTGATCTTTGAGAGCAAACTTAAAAAAAAAAAAAAAGAGAGAGAGAAGAACCCCGATTTCGACGTGATTCTCATTAAAAAATAGTTGGCGAGTGAAGTAGTTGAAACGTGTGCCGTCAAGATGGCGGCACAAACGTATACGACGTACGCGTCTGATACGCGTGCGTCAATTTTCGTGCTTGTGCGATGTAAGCGGAGCGGCTTGTGTTGTCGTATGTTCGAAAGCGTTTCGACCGGACTTTCCTCAACATCGACAAATGAGACGCAGTGAGCGACGCGTGATCGACAAGTGCTTTCCGAGAGCGCGATCGAACGATGAATTATTTGAACAGTATAGCAGGCGGCACGACGACCGCCGACTCGGGCCTGCAGCTCAACAATGTCGAGATACTCTACACCAAGGTGCAGAGGATTTATATCAAGCCACAGCATAAGGAGGAGCGCCAGCGGGATCTCAGAGTCAACGTCGAGATTCACGCTGGCATTAGTCCAGTTTGCCGTAAGGTAATTTAACAAGGTCTTACTCTGGCTTTTACCCTTAATTTTGATGTAATTATTGCTTTCAACTCTCTATGTTTTGCTGAACGTAAACAGAGATTGATAGGACTCATTCTCAACAACTTGTGTCTTGGATGTTGGTTTGTCAAATATATCGAGTCTGGATTTTTTCTTATTTCAGAGCTTGTGTGTTTTGCTAGCCGACGATGATGATCCTTGTTTTCTCTATTCCTTATTCATCACCGAAGATGACTTTAAAGTGCTAAAAGCGCAACAGGGTCTCCTGGTTGATTTCGATAACTTTGCCACTCAATTGATATGCTTGCTGGAACAATGTCATATGCCAGGTACAAACCTGTCGAAGACTCCACCAAAGTTTCTTTTGTTGTTGGCAGAAGAAACTGGAGATTGGAATTTTAAGCTTGTGGAGACAAATAACTTCAAACATCTTTGCCACTTGAGTTTGAACATATCGCCTGCAACTGATTCAGATTTGAAGACACATATGGCAATGAAGATTAAACAGTTAAAGGAACATGCTTTACAACAGAGCAGAGATGTGGTTGGTTTAGAAACTAGATTAAATGATCTGACAAGTAAGCTAGAAGCGAAAGCGAAAGAACTAGAGCATTTGGAGCAAAAATATATGACTGAAAAAAGTCAGATACAAATTAATTCCTCGCAGCAAATAAGTATAGAAAAGGACAGGTATATGCATACATATTTATATATATAAATATATAATATAAATGAATAATAATATTTTTATATAACTTATTTAATTCTATCATTAATGCAATGTATTAACGTTTTTTAGATTGTCTCAAGCACGTTTAGAATGGCAGCGACAGAGTGAAAAGGAAAAAATGGAAGTTGAGCAGAGACATGCTGAAACTGTGAAACAATTGCACACCGAGCTTGCCGAATTACGGACACAAAACATAACATTTAGGGATAAGCAATCTTTTTTGGAAGCTACAAATGCAGAGCAAATAAAGCAACTACAGAATCTCGAGAAGGATCTTAATATTGCCCAACGAGATTTGGCTCTGCTCAAGAACCAAAACTCGAAATTAGATGTAGATTATCACGACAAAGATAAAGCTGTTAATAATTTGCGTACAAGAGTAGCTGTGCTCGAACAAGAGCTTAAAGACAAAACAGTGATCATTAACAAGCACATGGAAATGTTAAAGTCTGGAAAAGAACAGAAACAACATTTGGAGGATCTTTTAACCGAAAAAGACAGTCAGTTGCAACGCAAACAAAATTCCTTGAGAGGCTTAAGCGACGAATTGGTAAAAGCCAATGAAATTTTAACTAAATTACAAAATGAACTTGCATCAACCAAATCCAAATTGAAATTAAGAACGAGCATAGCGCTCGAGCAGGAAAGATTATTAGATAGCAAGCAGAAAGAAGTTGGCCAATTGGAAACTAAAATGGAAGGTCTTATCAGAGACATCAAAGATGCAAAGAATGAAATAGGCAATCTAAAGGAACAAATTAAAACTTTGCAACATCAATTGGAGGAAAAAGAAAAGACGATAAAAAACAATGATAATGGTAAAACTGATTATTTTTTTCTCTTCTTATCCTTGTCAATAAAAATTGCTATACAATTGAGAAAATTAATATGTCTTCCATCTTTCTTTTATAGTAATTAGTTGGCTGAATCGGAGACTAGCGGACAATCAGTCGCCTTTACAAAGTGCTACACCAGCTCCAGTTATAATACCATCTACCGTTCCACTAACTTTACCCAGGACAAATAAATTATTTCCTAATCGATACGAAACGCGTACTCCTGCACCTAATACGACACAGCCTAGTACGTTATCGGGATTGATGAAAAATCCGATCGTGCAGAATCCGAATATTCATCAAACCACTCGTACAACAGCTCGATCGATGGGTGTTGGCGTAACGGAAAATTCTGTGGGTTTAACGACCTTCAAGAGCGGCTTAATCTCGAGCACCAGCACACCTATGGAGCGCTTTAACGCTGTGAATAAAGCATCGGGAAATACGCCGGCTTCAATTTCAGCACCGGCTATAATCGAGAATAACAATGGCCCGGCGGTGATCTCGAATGGCACAAAAACTAAAACCGCGAACGTCGGCTTGCAGGGTGGATTAAGACGAGCAGGTTTGTCTGATAAACCCATTTTACCTTCGGCATATTTTCCTAAGACATTGCATTAAATGTTTGAGGAGGAATGTAAGAACTGAGAAGTTGAACTCGTATTACAGAATATTTTAAGAATCAAAATGTAGGAATGACAAAACTGCAATATTGCCATGACGTGACAATATTTCAAGTTTGTCAAGTTTGTCTTGATGATAGTACAAATAATTGTAAGAATAATAAGTATTATTTACATGATATTTTTCATAAGGTAAAAATTCTAAAAAAATTTTTTAATCCTACATTGGTATCTTTTTATACACAAAAATAATATATTTGGCTAGTGTCGATTTAACTTTGGTCAATGTAGGATTAATAACAATATGTAAGTGTTGTATGTATATATTGATACATCTATACACAACACAATACATACACATATATTTCGATCTCACTTACTACAGCATGAAATGTGTAAAATGCCAAGCGAATTCTCTATTTTCCATTACAGTTAACTTTTTGATCAACTCTACTTTGCTTCAACATTATTATTATAATTATATTGAAAATTACCTTTAATTTATAGATTATTTAACGAATTCGTCCATATCGAGATTTACATCAAAGTATAATAATATGCAATAATATATGTATATATAAATCAAGAGAGTTGCAATTTATAATATTAAAATAATTTTTTTTGCCTAATAATTCTAAATTTAAATGTGTTTTTATATTTAATGTACTTGTAAATTGTGAAACTTAGAAACTTATGCCAAATATTGTCGCAAAGTAAACATAATTTTTATAATTGATAAATTTGAAACAGTTATTTTAAAATTAACGACACACATACACATTTCCTTTATTTATCACGATCACGATCTAATTACCATACAATTGATAGCTAATAATTAATCTTTACATTATTACATTAGATTGGTAATTATTTTTGTATTTAAAGTATCCTACTTTCATTTTGATAGGTACCTGGAAAATAATTTTAACTTTGTAGAGTTTATTATGATAGTTATATAAATATCTTTATATATACATATACATATATAAAAAAATTGAAAAGTAGAATATATAGAGCTCTCTAATTTTACGACTTATGACACTAAAAGGTCAAGTAAGGCCATTTAATACAAATGAAAAAATGTGCCTTTTATATCGTAAAATAGATTAGGAAAATTTGCTATTATTATATATACATATAACTTATTGTACATTTTTATTAAAAATTTATCCAGCGAAATTATTCGTTAATTAAACAATATCGTATAAAGGCAAAATTCTTAATCAAAACGGTTTTTTTAACCATGTAGTATAAGGTACAAATGTATCAACTAAATTCAATTTTATTAAGCATCAATTTATTAAATTACATAAATAGAGCAGTATTTAATATAAAAATTAACGATAAGAGAGAGATGACAAGTAAATGATTTCATATATTTTGCTATTTTTGTACATAGAATTATAATGAACGTCTATATATATATATATATAGTTGTATAAAGATATAATATTTTTTTGTCTATGCGTAGTAAGCTGCCAGTCTCGTAAGATACAGTAAGGTACAAATATCTTTTTTTTAGAGTATAAGTTTGTAACAAAATATTCGGAGAACTGACAAAAAATATAGAAAGATATTATATTTCTATACATTTTTATGCACAATATATAATATAGATATAATTATTTACACGAAAAAATTGAGATTTGTAGATTCAAGATTAAAGTTATGAGTAATTACGCGAAATATAGCGAAATTAATTTTTTGGAATGCAAATTAGACAAACAATACTGCTTAAACGCGTTAAGAGGATGATAAAACATTGTCATTATAGACATATTAAATAATGTACATTAATTCATGTCAATCGGGGATGAGGATACACTATTATGTGGTAGATCTGTACATCCCATATCTAAAAGAGGCATATCCATCCGTTTACGTCTGCGTTCGCACTTTGGACACGGTTTACTTGCGTTTAAACAGTCCGCATGAAATACGGCATTACACGATCCGCACTGCAAATAAATCGATCATTGTAAGATTGTTGTATTAAAGAGAAAAATGGATAATTAATGAAGTTGCCTTGCTTACTCGAAATGTGGATTCCATATCGAAGGGATAAATAACTTTTGTATTATTACAGACTTCGCATATAAAACCTTTCTGACTACAAAGCCAACAATTAATTACATGATTTCTCGCAAACTCAACAACTTTTTGAAGTTGTTGCGCCAGAATTCCATTGGGTATGTCAAGAAGGTCTAAAACTGAATATTGATGAACGTGCTCGTACAAATAGTCTCTAGGAGCGACCTTCTTTTGCAAGGATTCGATGATGGGTTCGCGACACGTGAATAGATAGGCTCTCAATAAATTCAATTGAATACGCAAGGATTGCAATTGAGCCATAGTGTCTACAGCCATGTAAATTTTTGGGTTTAGGATCTTTAGATCCAACAGGGCCGGTTTGTCTGTTAAATACGAAGCGGCTTTTCGACTAATAGGATACTGTTTTAAATCCCAATTATGAATCATACGCGATGGTATGATATACTGCCCCTCTGCCATGCATTTTGAACAGTAGTAATTGCCCGAATACCAGCACACATGCGCTTTGGAAAAGGTCATGCCAATTGCCTCACCACAATCAAAACAATTGTAATTTTGAACATCTAAACCTTTTTCCCTCGAGATATTTCCTAGTTGTTCTTCAAAATTTATCGCAACCTGAAAAATAATGCACAAGCAAAAGTTAGACTTCAAAGAAATCAAATTTTAACTTTAATTGACAAAATTATGTTTTAAGATTCATAAATATATTACACAAGATACATACCTTTGGTTCAGGTTGAACTTTGTTTCCTTCCTCCACAATAGTCTCCTCCCTTTTTGGATATTCTTTAAAGAATTCTTGCAGATCTGGCACTGTACTAGTTCCAGCAGTCTGGTAACTTTGGATAAGCGCATCGTATGTAGGACCATCGCCGGGTGTACGAGGCGCATCCTTTGCAGATCCTTGAGATATCACAGACGAAGTTAAGGAAGATTGGCAATCTTCAAATGACGTCGACCATCCTAATTTTCCTATTAATGAATTTCCTACAGTGGCCGCGGTTGTGTCATTAATGATATCGCTGCCTCTCAAAGTATTTAAAGCTGGATCTTCCGTATCAGCAGTAATATTATCTGTATCCTCTCTTTCTGTGTTACCATTTGGCATCTGTTGTACTTCCTTGACCTCTTTTTTATCTGTCATTTGGTTTTTTATCACAGTATCTGCAGAGTTACTGTCTAACTGTTGAGTCACACCGCTTTCCTGCATTCTGTCTGCTACAGTATTCACAGGATTGTTTTGCAAATGTTGGACGATATTATCGGTTTTTTTGTTAGCTAAAATGATTTTCAGCGCTTCGTCTTCACTGATGCATGCTACATTATTAAACATTGATTGCGAAGAAGTGAACGACCCAATTCCAATTGAGCTACCAATAGAACTTGCAGTTTCTACTTCATCAAAGTTGTCGGTCAATTCGGTGGTTATAGTTTTCGCTATATCTACTGCACTAAATACGGGACAAGACTTCATCGGCGGTGACCAAATACCAGCTAGCAGCAAAGGGGTACTGGACCAAAAGTTTAAGAGGCTACTATTGCAAGCCAACTCGAACCGCACATAATCCAAGCTTTCTATCAATCTTTGCGCAACCTCAACAAAGTCTACATCCCTCATGTAGGCTGAACGATTGTAGTACGGCTTCAAAGCCGAATTGTCCCTTCTTATGGAGCAAAAATAGCTAGCTAATAGACCTTCGTTCAGCGCCAATCGTATCCAAGCCCGACAATACCCGACCTCTGTAGTAACTTGGCTTAACGCTTGTATCTGGTCTATGATCTGACGATGGGAAAACACGAGCAGCGGACCCCAGAAGCTTGGCTGTGGCATAGCGTCGAAGTCGGGACCGCTGAGAGCCTCCGTTACTCGATTCAACAGAGTGTCCTTCAAGCCATGCAGGAAGATGGCCTCGAGTACGGAGCACAGGGTCATGGTCTCGTCGCAGTTGCCGACAACGTCGTCGTCGTCGGATATCCTCGGCGCACTCTGCATCTCCATGACGCTCGTGTTGAGCTGCTTTTGCAGAGAATCCCTGACCAGCAGGTTCCTCTTGTTGCCCGCTATGGAATTGACGGTTTTCAGCAGCGAGTTCATCCTGCACGCTATCGATACGGTACGTCACAGCGAAAATACGTCTTCTACGACGATGACGTCGCTGGAGCATCTTCGCGTCGTGAGAGGCAGAGGATCACCCGGGGGTCGAACTAAGCCTCCGGAGATGTCCTCGTGGTGTCACGACTACGCGTCTAGCTGTCCTCGGATATATTGCTCCAGTTACGCTCGAGGCATGCGGACGTCGCGGCGATACTGAAAAGGAAACAAGGAAGTGCCGTCGCGGATCGATGAAGTCATCTTATGCGTCAGTGATAGCGCTAGATAAAGTCCACACATTTATCGTTATCACTCCAGCACCGTGTGCGTGAAGTAGGTTAGATTTCGAAGAAACAAAACACTGTGACCATAGCCCATAGGCTTTCTCTCTCTCTCTCTCTCTCTCTCTCTCTTTATTAATCGCAACGCACATTAAAAAATTAAAAAAAAACGCTGATTAATTAATCTCGCGTATTTTTTACATATTCTCGACGCGCAATAGTAGATTCTTGCAACGTCATCGAGAGAGATCGCCGACTACTACCTTGAAACGCTCATCGCGCTATCGGCCAGCTGTTCACTGCTGTCACTGTCCGCCAACTACGCATCAGGCGATCTCGTCTCCGTCTTTCCGTCATCCTCATTTCTGGGACACCGTCTATTCCTTGAAATTAGTACGTGACCCGATGACAGGTCGCGCTGTCACCTCGATAGCCTTTCGCCTATCGTCGTCGTTGCACTTGCAATGGCGCGAATGCATGCCATGCAGGTGCGCCATCGCACTTGCTGTTTCCGGCGTGAAATAGCCGTCTCCCTTTCCCGCTTCAACCCGGAGTACCCGGACGGCGGATGGACTTTTGACGTCCTTTCGATGTGATAATGGAGTTTTATCGATGACGACGGCGACGACGATGCTAGGTAATTAATTATAAATACGGTAAGGTCAGTCTTGTATTATTTTGCGACGCACATTTTTTATACTCAGGGTTGAGTAAATTAATTTTTGGATCATTAACTTTGAATTTAACTTAATAAAAAAAAAAAAAAAATTACTCTGCTTATGTCTTTTGTTTTCTTTTGTTGATGAAGAATTTTTGAAAAATATAATGCGATGAAATAGAAAGAGATGACGATAGACGCGATTTTATCTCGTCAAGTACAGGTGAGTTTCGACTTTCTTAGACACCTGGATATTTTTGTAAGGTCCCAAAATCCGCTAGAAAACGTGTGTATCTATATACTTAAATGGATTACCCTCGCCGAGATGGCCATATATGAAAATAGAATTTTATATAGCTTTAGAAACTTTGTAGAATGCGCTTTCTCCGCGTACTTCATATCATAAAAATTGACCGTTACGCGACGTCGACGTTTTTAAAGATGACAGTATAATTGTCGGCTTCTTTCAATTGAACGAACTTTAATAATTAACAACGCTTAAATTGGCGGTGCAGATAATGCGATCTAACATGCCACGGCAACAAAATATACTTGTATATATCGTACCATGTATCAGTTTCTTCAATATTTTTATAAGCACCGTTTATGCAGAGAGTGTTCTATATAGTTAAGGGAGAGAGTAAGCAGGGGAGGGGGGGGAGAGGGAAATGAGGGGTGACAGCACACAATATTTATGATAAATATTCATAAATATTTTTTACTATTTATTTTTTAAGATTTTATATAAATATTTTAAACATATTTTGTATACAAAGAGAAGAAATCATAAAACTTTATTTGATGTATTATTAAAATGTAGATTAAATATTTTATATCATATTTATGGTAAGTAAAAAATAAATATTTATAGTAATATTTTGTAAATATTTCTCAATATTTTTATAAATATTTTAATGATGTTTATGATAAATATTTATGATCTGTTAAATCTAAAATCACAAAAATATTTGTAAAATATTTTGATAAATATTTACAAAATATTCAAATAATTATTAATAAATATTTTGTACATATTTTATTTTAAATATTGTGTGCTGTCTGGGACAGATCGTTACTCTCATATTTCTTTTTTATAAAGAAATAAGCATCTTTTGATCATTTTTGGCAAAACTTCCAGAAATGCATTATTTTCGTGATCTCATTTTTTAATACGCCGTTCTAGTAAATTTGCAAAATTGACTGTTTCACGCAACGTTTTTAAAGGCGACGAGTATAATTACTGGCTTCTTCCAATTGGACGAACTTTAATAAATGTAAAGGTCAAACAGGTAAGCACAGAAAAGCCAAAAGACATTTTAAAAATGTTTAAAAGACAATAAGATATTTTTAAGTTGTCTTATATATCAGTTTCTTTAACATTTTTTTAATCTAAACGTTGTTTATGTAGAGTATCCTATATAGATAAGATACAAACCGATACTATTCCTTATTAAAAAAAAAAAATAAAAGCATCTTTTAATTATTTTTGGCAGAACTTCAAAAATATATTTTTGTGATCTCATTTTTTAATGAATTTTAATGAAAGCTATTTCTTGATTTTTTGTATAAAATTTCTGGTCATTCTAATATAATTACATTTTTTATAATAAAATATACATACTTGAAATATTTTTATTTGAATTGTTTGAATATATCTATACTGTATATACTCTTATATAAAATATACAAACAATTTGTTTCAAAAGCAATATTATAAAATTCAAGAGTGATAAAGAGAGACCTACAGTCAGATATAAATACAAATCGATTCTATAAATCGATTAAAAAAAAATTATCTCTTTGAAAGTAATCGAGTCTACTTCTATTCTCGCTCCTATATTTAGATACGCACTTATAATGCATCTGAAATGTTGGAACAGGTATACCTTGTGTGTGAATGACCGAATACGCATGACGGAACGATGCGTGCTATCCTGGGTTTGACGGCGATGAAGCGCCGGGAAGAGAAGAAGGAAGGAGAAAGTGCAACCGGGAGCGAACGGGCGTGAAGGAGATGGCAGGTTGGAAGGCACGAGGATAACGAAGCGAATACAGTGGAAGCAGACACGTACGAACAATCCTCGAGTTTACCGCGTTTTAATTAATCAGTCTCTCCTCGCCTCTCGTGCCGAGCGTAATAACGGCAGAGCGAAGAAAATGGGATGAGACTTTTTGCATTTATGATAATTAAAAAAGAAGTGCGTACCGAGAGGTAGAAATATATTTTGCGATTCGCGTGTGCGATGGGTTTTATCATTTTATCTTGTTGACAAGCAAGACGCAACACGTGTTCGAATCACACCGGCTTCTTACATAAGATTTATCATTGAATTGTAAATATTTTTCTTTCTAACACCGTAATTTATTATTTACAATTTTCTCAAAAAAACTTAAAAGTATTATAAACACTGTTTATTTTTAATTTCAAATTTATATATTTCTTTATTATGATAATCTGTCATTGGGTGCCATAAAACTTGTCATTATATTCAATATCTCTCTTTTTCTCTCTCTCTCTCTCTCTCTCTCTCTCTCTCTCTCTCTTTCTTTTTCTTTCGAAAAAAAGTACTTAGCTAATTATGTTTATGAAGATACCTCGAACCTTTTCTCTAACAAATGACAAATGTACTGTTGCATTATCTCGGTTGTACGTTGATGTCTTTCGACAAAGGGCTCTTTAACTATCTGACAGGTAGAGTTTATTTTACGTTTAGACGAGCGACTTTTATCCTCGTCAAAGAAGGCGAGTCAAATGCGTGTTTTCTTTGTGCACAGAAACAATGCGTGTTTTCTCACGGTGCGCTGTAGTGCAGAATTCTCTTAGATACGTTTATTTGCCACATTTTGGGGGAGCACATGCAAGTGCATGGCATGAGTGCATGTATTCCGTTCTCTTTTGTACAGTCAGATGCGACATTTACATATCTTAATAAGCCACCACAGGTACTTGCTCTTCGCATTTTTTACCGTATTTGTCCTTGATCCATACGAATATCATGTATATTTTATGAAGATTGTAACGAAAAAGATGACTTCGCTCATATCACTGCCATTTCTTTATCTATTTTCTTATATTTTTGTCATTATTGTTTTATTTCTATATCTTTTTTGTATGTATTTAATGCTATATTACTATTGGATCATTTATTCGAGGTAACATTTATTTACAGAATCTATACAAGAAAGAAAAGAAAAATACCAACGAAGAAATTTCTTGATATCTGCAATATCTAAAAATTATCGAAGTATAAATATCTTTATATTTATCGTGAAGACAGCAATCAACGATATCTTCAATTCCATGAACTTCTTCTCGATACAATCGTACGTCCCTGGCATCGCGCACGGTGGGGGCAAAAGAAACGGAGACAGAGGGTGTCGGTCGTTGGGTCGGCACGGCGGCGAACAGTGGCGAGCGGACTCGTACACCAGCCACGGGTCGAGCGAGCTCTCGCGAGTGTCGTGCAGGAGCTCGTGTCGTCGAGGAGCTCACAAACACGCCAAATCACGGAGAAACTCGAACCTCAGAAGAGTTATCCTTTTCTACGCAAGAATCTTCATCAACACGCTGCTGAAAAGCTCCCGGAAGAGCAGAAGAATTCGTAAAAACTCGCGAAGGATCTCTCGCAATCATGGAAGGTCATCTCGACTTGTCGTAAAGCAGCTAGCATCACTAGCTCGATAGCACACAATTAGCGGTGATTGTGACATCCGAAAGGGCGGATGCAAACTATCGAGCGGTATATTCTCAGAGAGATGCACGTGCGATAGAACGCCCCTTTTCGCTCCGAAAACAAATGTAGTGTGTCAATTTTAATAATATTGCTCCGAAAGAAGTGACAGATAATCGATCGGATCAACAAGAACGAGAGACAAGATTCATGTGTCATTTAATAGCATTGTGTCATTGTTATCTTACGATATTACATGTTTTCGCTATCTCGTGAATGCTGGCTATGATGACATCGATATTCTCTTTCCTCGAAAATCTTATATTCCACGCAAGAATCATCAAGATTGTTACTCAGTGCACGAGAGGTCAATGTATGTAGAAACGAGGACAGAGCGAGCGCAAGTTTCGTAATCATCTCGCTGCATTATTGAGCCTGAGCTGGATATGATGCTGGACACGTGTGTCAGCTCAGCACGTCGGCGTCGCGATGACATCTGAAGAAACTCGGAGCCACTCTATAGTCGCCTGTATCATCTTATCGATTTAGATATGACAATACTGAATACATCCTCGCATACGAGATTTCACGATCGGCCCCGGGGAAACTTAAAATTAGCGATCGACGTTTCGTCAAGGATATGACAACTTCGAAAGTGCAATGTATCAATGTAAATTATTCTCGCAAGACTTTCAGATTGAATCGATGACGAGTTTGTAGCAACGAATTGTACGGAGCGGAATAAAATAGACACGGTAATTCTGTAAAATTTCGTCGGGATGTTACCGCCTAGTGTGATCGATGTGCAGGACTCTACGCCGCGCGATGTGGCGATGAGCAGTCGCGGTCTGCTGTCGGAGACAATGTGCGGCGCCGAGCTGCGTCCCATCGAGGCGACGACGTGCCACATCGCCAGGTGCCGCGAGGAATTCGACGAGACCATCCGCACTGTCTCGGAGCCGGAATGCTCGAAGCGGAGAATCGACTCGACCGGTACCGGCAGCACTAGATCTGTGCCAGACGCCCGGTCGCGTCAGGGCTTCTCCAAGGGCTCCGCTTCTCTGCAGAGTCTGGTTCGTCGAAGAAGCCGTAAACACGGCGGCTCGTCCCTACCTTCAGGGATCGAGTTGTCCTCGAGGCAGGCCGTCTATCCCTCTGCTCCATCGGATTTTATCAAGGACATGGGCAACACGGCGGTCTTCCGGAATGAGGAGGAGATGCAAACCGTGACGCCGACGTCGACGCTCGTCTACGCGACCTCGTCGGCGCAACCGTCGACCTCAAGGACCGACAATCCGACCCAGGATGTTTCCTCGTCGGCCAGCAATGTGGCCACCACTACGGGCAGCAACGTCACGCCGACGACTAACGGCGGCCGCTTCGGCAACGCGGCCGTCTCGCTGATAAAGACGATCAGCGTTGCGAAGCCCGGACCTTCCACGTCTTCCTCTTGGAACAATTCCACCGAGCAGCAAGAGAGCGATTACGTAGTCGATCCTGTGCAGGGAAACGCTTACTACAAGGGGCAGTTTCTAGGAAAGGTATGTGCAAATTTCTTTGGATCAAGTTACTGCTCATAGTTTGTGTAGAAAGCACAGAGATTTTAAAAGTAAATATATATATTTATAAATTTATACCGTTCGATCCGGCAAAATACATAAATGCACCTGTCGCCGACTCGCGTCGATCGCGTTGTTAAGGTCCCGTTTTTCGCTGCGTGGAATGGCATCCTACAGCAACGTGGGAAACCGGAGATTACGAGTCGCTTAAAGCTGTTGACCTTCCGTCTTAACCGCCTTTGATATCATTCCGTATGTTGGTCCACGTCGGCGCGCGTCCCTCGATTTACGACGTTCTTTAAAATCATTCGGCAATAAATCAGTAAGCGTGATAATCCTAATTGTTTTGCCAACTGGTTGCCGCTCGTACAGTGAAAGGACAATTACGTCGAAGAAAAGAGAAGCCGATCGACGGGTCAAATCGATTGGCAACCCAAGATCGCAAATACAATTGTATATATTGGAAATATATTTATATTTATAATTTATTATTTTCTGTTAACTTGTCTCGCTTTTGGTATTTTATTCTAATTTTCTATCTTACAGACAAAACGCGCGTCCTGATGATTATAAATCATCATTATGCAAATATCCGTGTGATTAAAACCATCATCTGCACCGCGTGATCGCACTGGAATTTACATGAGCGACTTAATTTTCGCACAGTCAGCTTGGGCCCGATGGGCGAACGCTTCCTGGAGTAAATAATGCATACCGAGTAATGTGAGATGAGTCGCGATACCTGGTGATCAAAACGGAAGAAGGAAAATTGCGATGAGATTCAACCACGAGCGAGGATTGAATTTTTTTTTTTTCATTAAAGAGACATGGGCGCGCTCTCAGCTTCCCTTGGAAGCGAAGCATATAGGTGGTGAGTCACACGATGCTCCATTTCGCGTACCGGGAATTCTGACAAGTCCCGATGACTTCGGCGAAAGACGAAGATAATCCGGCAGAGAGTGAGACACACGATTCTGGAACCGCGCTCGTTTTATCTGAAACGTCCGGATTAGATGTATACTTTTCACGAGGCGCCGAGATTATCCCGCCTCTCTTTCACGAACGCGTCTTGTGTTTGCCGAGATAAAACGTGCCCGTTCAAGACTTCCGACAAAAAGGTGTGTACCTTCTTTTTCGCGCGCGGTATCCCCCTCATTGTAAAGATTTTTTTCAAAAGCGACGATTTCTCTCTCTGCGACATGTTGTGACGCAACCGTGGGATTCTTGTACGAAATGTAACAGCAGATTTTTTTTTAGCTTATATATACAGGGTGTCGAAAAAATACCGGGATCCTAAAATATTTTTAAGGGAATAGATTTAAGGAGAAAAATGTTAAATACAAAAGTTTTTGGGCATCGAAAAATTTATCTGATTGGTCAACTAGATTTTGAGTTTAGAGTCTAGTTTGGACCCATAAGACCCAAGTCGATTTTTTCAAATAAGGATTCATATTTTTTATTGCGGATTTAAGGTCAGAATTTATATTTTTATATCTAACATAATCGACAAACATTTGAATCCGAGGCCTCTTTTGGGCTCAATGAGGCCCAAATCAAATTTTTCAATAAAAATTTCTATTTTTTATCGCGCGTCGACGTCTAGCTTAAGAAAAGGCAAATTAAATTTTGGAGCGCAAGTCTACATAAAAAGATCAACTTGGGCCTTACCGGGCCCAAACTAATTCCCGAGCCTAAAAGGTAGTTGACCATTCATCAGATCGCTCTTTTGATACCCAAAAACTTTTGTATTTATTTTCCTTCAAAATCTATTTTTTTTTCGAGATATTTTAGGATCCTGGTATATTTTCCGCACCCTGTATAACGCGCGTAGCACAGTTCACATATGTGGATGGCATGAAGAATGAGGCATTTAAATTCGCGGGCTTTATATATCGACGACAACAAATTCCTTCTCTTCCGAAGCAGAGAGATGCGCCCGGCCGAGTCGATGACTCTGCATCATGCATAATACATCAAGGGTAGGCTAAGATCAACGACTTCCTCAAGGTCGACTTTTCTAATCGCGTGGAGCCCCTTTATTTTAGTTTGCGGGAACAATTAACGAAATGATGATGATGATGATGATGATGATGATGATGATTAAACGCGTCTCCTGGATCTGGAAGTATGCATTGATTTATGAGACGTCAGTTTCATATCGTCGACAACAATGCAGAATTTATCTCAAACTCGCTAATAATTCTAATTGCACCCTACTTAATGCGGACATTAGCGATTGTTGGCGATTGTCGTCGGATAATTGTAGTATTCATAAATTAGATACAGTTAGATATGGGGAACGGGATACGTTCATTTAATGCAGCTTCAATTAGTGAGTCGCTTTGTAATCCAACAATAGTTTAGCAACAATTATTACATATTCTTTTTTTAGAATGCATTAAATGTCAGATTTATTAATAACTGCATTGATGATCAATTGGTATAATTGATTTGTTATCAATATAGTTTTGATAGTCTGTGTCAGAGAAAATGTAATTTCTTTCGCTCGTGGAAACTCGATGGTAAAGAAATATTTTTCTGAGATTCACACGAGCGTAATCTTTCAATTCTATCAGCAATCGAAATTTATTATCCGTTAGGTAAATTTATTTCTTATTTGTAAGACGGTTTATTTTATTTAACGACTCGGTTATATAATAAACATCAGCGAATGTCTGTTTTATTACAAGCGTATTACTCGTCCTTACGGGAGATGCTTCCTGTTTCTAGGTGATGGTTTCCGTGAAACGACCGCAATTATTTTTTATTTTTATCAATTTTATTGTGTTCCTCTCAGTGGAAGGGTTTTTAAGATCGAAGGAAAATAAAAGCGAGACGAATAAATTTTTTATACTTTTCCTCATCTTTATGACCTTTTGACCGAGAAGATGTCGCATTGCCTAATATACGCATCCGCAGGAAGCAAAGCAGGAAGTCAAAGTAATCTTATCATTATCATTATCATTATCATTAGGTCGAATGAACTCGTTGAGTCAATATACCTGGGGCACTCCCAGAGGCAATCTCGTTACGTCGATCTCAGGACTTGACTGGATCGATCTTTTTCTAATCTCGGTTAATCTCACGATTTCTCGATCCTTGGTTTTACGTGATCGCGGAAAATGCCAAGCTTATCGGCGAGAGCACCGATGCGGATCGACCCAGTTGTTCATACAGGAAGTATCTTTCTCGATATTTCTGATCCGCCAAAAGGAGAAACTTCCTTCTCGATGCAAACAGAGAGATTCTTTCATGACGTCGACGACGCGTTTCTCGTTGTCGAAAGATGCAATCTTACGCTGTAAATCAAACGCTTACCATTCAGCAGCCATCGGTACAGGAAATAATGTTTCGCGACGATCGATCGATCCAGGCTACATCTTGTCAAACGGTCGTCATCGTTCAGCGATTCGAGATACGTCACGTGTCCGCGACTCACTCCCGGTTTCGCGAGATCACTTTCGTGGATTTGTCATCCGGTAATGTTAAATTGTACCTTGGAAAGCACGAGTACGTGTTGTTATCGTCGACGGGAGGAGGACGTAGAAATATTTCACATCCGCTCGATCTCCACCGATGCTGCGGCTCCATCTCTGCCGCTGGCAGAGATAATTTCCAGGAGGATGCAGGAGCCTCGGACTGCGTTCGTATCCTCCTGCTCTCGAGAAAACCGGTCGTCGTTTCGTCATCCCGATTATTCGCACCCGGTCGCAAGGGCGTTACCCCGCGCGCGCCGTATCTTGTGTTAGAAATCGGGCTTTCCCCGTTATATGCCGTGCGCTGCTGATACTTTATCAAAACTCACCTCTCTGATATTTCCGTATTCCGAAGCTCCCGCTCTCTTCGATGCTATCTCAATTTATTATTTGCAACCGGTTGCCCGTTTCTACATTTGCACTTTAGAGCCCAGCTATGTAGTTGTGCGCGAGAAACATGCGGGTAGCTCCGAAGAAAGCTTCACAAATGATATATAGGGTGTGGAAAAAATACCTGGATCCTAAAATTTCTCGAAGGGAATAGGTCTTGGGGGAAAATATTAAACACAAAAGTTTTTGGGTATCGAAAGAGCTATTTGATTGATTAATTAGATTTGGGGCCCGGGGTTTAATTTGGGCCTTATTGGACCCAATTGATTTTTTCAAGTAGAAACTCATATTTTTTATCGTGGATTTAGGTACAGGACATGTCTTTACATCTGACGTAGCCGACAAACATTTGGATCCAATGAGGCCCAAATCAAGTTTTTCGATAAAAATTCCTATTTTTTGTCTCATATTGATGTCTAGAATTTTCTGCTTAAAAGAAGGCTTTAATTAAATTTTGGAGCATAAGTTCTACATGAAAAAAGAATTGACTTGGATGTTATTGGGCCCAAACTAGATTCCAAGCGCAAAATCTAGTTGACCAGTCAAATAGCTTTTTTGATGCCCAAAAACTTTTATATTTAATATTTTCTTGCAAAATCTATTCCATTTGAAATATTTTAGGGTCTCCTATTTATTCCACACCCTGTATAATCTTTTATATCAATATTTATTTTTTATTTTTTATCATTGTACAATTAATGAGGAATTTGATACACACATGTTATTTACGCGATAAATTATAAATAGAGACATAATCAAAATAGTACTATCTGTCAATATTGAACGACTAGGCGTTGGTTGAATAGATACACTGTATAAGACATTGTACGCAATTTCTTTCGAATGGAGGTGCAAATGCTCTTTATTGTACAGTATCGTTATCTGGATTATACGACCGGTTACCGGCCTCCTTCGTCGTGCACTTTACAGAGGAAGAACTGCTTAAGGCAACTTATCTACACCGTTCTACTCGTGCTAGGAATATTTCTTTGCTCTCTTCGTCATGCAGGTTTATTCGCCATTTGTCTCTTCTTTCATTCCGCGCAAACAATGTTAAATGCCCCGATAGCGACAGATATATCATGTATGCTAAAATATTTCCTCCATGACGGTATTTATCAACTCCCTGAAACGCGAAGAGAATCAGAGTCTCTCGATTCTTCGACATTTTTTATAAAAGAATCTCTCTTTGCGATCAAAATTGTCTCTGGTCCGACGACAACTTTGACAGATCAATTTTGACAGATCAACTTTGACAGATCAACTTTAACAGATCAATTTTGACAGATCAACTTTGACAGACCAACTTTGACAGATCAACTTTGCATGATCTAATTTTTTGCGGTGACAATTAATGAGCAAACTATTTTGTTTGTTGTCGGACTGTGAGAAAAATAGAGACTGAGGTTTTTTTCTTTGCAAAATCCTTGAAGAGCGCGCGAAACGGCGACGGACGTCACGACAGAACTTAGATTATAATTCCGTCGCTTGTCTACGCGTTTAGTTTTCCCAGGCACGCATATCACACGGGTGTCCCTAATAAGCACGTAGCGCGCGCCCTTCGCGTATACATACACACGCGAGTCAATGACATCTCGCCCGGCTTTCACTGATTGGCTCGCGGTATTGCGTGTCTGGTGCACCACCGTGAGGATGAGCTCAACGGATGGATCTCTCTCTCTCTCTCTTTCTCTCCCTGTCCATCCTGGTCTTTCCGGATCGCGTCTCCCTTTTTTCAGACCTTCGCAAGATCCTTCGCCGGTAACATATAAAACACGATTATCCGACGTGAATAAAATCCGGGATTTAAAGCAATTTCCATTGAAAATAAGTGGATCGTATCATGCTCTCACTATAAGCATTAAATAATCATAATATAATTTTTTGCGTAATTCGATTCTTATCACACATATATATAAGAAGGGGATGATAAAAATATCAGATTATATATATATATATATATATATATATATATATATATATATATACGCATTGTCATATTCTCATCTTTCGTTTATAAAAATGCCTATCGAAAATCAATCTTGCGTGGTGGCTGCTTTTTATTTATATCAGACTGCATTTGTTACACTTAATTGCGCGATGCATTATAACAAGTGAAGCTAAATTTCACTCGTATAGGCGTAAGAGATATAAGAAGGTCGCTGTTGACGTAGATTATTTATTTTGATGAAATTTCTAGTCTCTCTCAAATTTCAACATTACTCGTTGCATTATCGCGTCGCGATTTTTTCTGGGAAGAAAACAGCTGATAAGGCTCAGTTCAATAGATCATATCATTTATTAATAATTATTTTCTTCAGAAGAGACCTATCTGATCCCAAATCGCATTGCGAAATGCCCTGATAATTGATATCAATATCTGCCCATTATATAACTCGTGATATTTTATTGCGTATTTTCATTGAGAGTAGATAACAGAATGTCTCAAAAATTATATGCAAATGTATTGTAAAATTATAGGCGTTTGATTTTTTTTTTTGCGATACCCGGGAGAACTAAATCAATTTTATGCCGGGGCGATTTATTGCGCGCTTTATCAGCTGCCGCTAAATTTTTTATGCAACTGTCAGATATCGCAATCACGCGTGCGAGAAGCACACATGACCAGCGTATTACGTTATCGATATAGCGATTTTATTTCGCTTTTTTTACGATCTCGTTTTACGCGATATACAGATCGTTGAAAAATTCAAGTTTCTTGAATTTCTAACAAAATAATTGCGAGTAGAAAAAGAGATGATAAAAACTCTACGGATCAGCTGTACAGATCTATTTCACCGACCCCATTTCGACCCTCATCCCGACCTTCTGAAATTTATTACGATCGATACGGACAACCTTGGCGAGTTTTCTCGGGATTCTCAATTTAATAAAAGGATTTATAGAATACACAAATCCCCACGTGTGCCTCGGAGATTTTTCTACCTACCTATCCGGCACAATAAGCGTCCTCGCACAAAGCATTGGGGTTTCGCAGGTCGAGCAGAACGGCATTTTTTCTACCCCCGGTTTTCTCCCGCTTTTCTATGCGCGAGTATTTCCCGCGGTAAATGGCGAAATGTTCTTCTCGTTCTTTATCCAACTCACATTTCCCAAGCTTACAATTTAATCGATAACCCGAGTAACCTACTAGTGTGTGTTTATGTGTATAAGAAGATATACATTTTATTTAAATATTTATTTATTGCCTGAATGTAAGAATCGGACAAATATTTTTATATTTTTAGTTATTTTGTTTGTAGGTCTTTAGAAATGATTTAATTCCTCAGGTGTCATTATGAGGGAATATGTCAGGGTTGGAATTTGTTTGATCAATACGCTTTTAGCATTTCTTATGCGATTGCATTTTTTCTTGTCTCTGATTATCTTGTTACTACAAGTTAAAACAAGTTTTAGAAGGCTAATCTTGTAAAATGTGTAACAAAAGCTTAGTGTCCTCGGATTGATTTCTATTTTATATTGTATAAGAATGGATAAGAATGTTGATTTTTATTCAAGTAACAATTCTAGGGTGTCTACTCTTTGGAAAATCTGGAATTCTTAGCAATTTTATTTTGAAAAATCAGGCAATTCTTATTGAATTTTATTTACATTTTTTCAAAAATTCTTTCTTTGATCATTTTGTTCTTATATTGTAAGCATCTGATTGGCCAATGATTGTAAATTATTATATATTTTAAATATATTATGAATATATATCTTTCTCTCTTTGTCGTAGCAAAAAATATTGAATACACATTTTTTATTGTAATTTTTACAATAATAATTATAATACAATAATAATACATTAATAATAAAAAATGAAAATATTATGCAAATGGAAAATGCTTATCTTATAAAAGTCATTCAATTCTTCTCAGTACAATTTTAAATTTAATATTTAAAATTTAAATGATTTATTTTTCTTTAGTATAAATGAAAAGCATTAGAAAAAATGCGCGCACAAAAAAACTTATTTTAAAAAATTTCATCTAAAAATTCTCTAATTTTTCCTAGAATTTTGAACAAATTATCTGAAAAATCTCTTGAAATTCTCATGAAATTTTTTTACGAACTTTGGATAGACCCCCTGTTTAAACTCGGATTAAGGGAAACTGTTACTTATAGTCACGCTAATAATTAAAGCGCATCGTCGGGACACGAATTCCTTTTCCGTGATCCAAGCTTTCCTTAATCCAAAAGCACAAAATCTCTTTTCCAATCTATCTTATTGCTATCGCGGGAAAACGATTCCGGACTTTCACGGTCTAGTGATCTCTTTGCGACGATAACAATCATGTTATCGGGCGCGACTGTAACGAGCCGGGTATATTCCCAGCACGGAGAGTGAAACGAATCGATCGACGGCGAACAAGACTGCCGTCACTCCCGCTGCCGCGGTTGATAAGCCGGAAAGATTAATGAAAGGTCAGGGTCTCGTTTAAAGCATCGGGAAAAGGGTGGGAGCGCGGTTTCCCAAATTTAGACATCTAACTAGACGGACACGTGTGACTAGTATATGTCAAACGCTCTTTCGTTGATTTTAAATTTATTCCTCTTCTCGCTTAATTAGCCAAGAAAACTCGCTCAATTCTTCAAATGAACTTTTCTTGCAGGAGAGAAATAAAATCTTGTGAGTGATCGAAGCGAGAGTCGCACGAGGACAAGCATCTGTCAAACGCGAGCATGTGTCAAACGAGCATATGTCAAAGGCTCTTTTGTTGGTTTTAAATTAAAAAAATTTATTCCTTTTCTCGCTTAATTAACAAAAAAAATTTGCTCAATTCTTTCATAAACTCTTCCTGTAGGAGAGAAATGAAATCTCGCGCGTGGACGAAGCGAGAGTCATCGCACGAGGACGAGCATCTGTCAAACGCGAACATGTGTCAAACGAGTACATGTCAAACGCTCTTTTGTTGGTTTTAAATTTATTCCTCTTCTCGCTTAATTAGCAAAGAAAACTCGCTCAATTTTTCCATAAACTTTTCCTGCAGAAGAGAAATGAAATCTCGCGCATGGACGAAACGAGAGTCATCGCACGAGGACGAGCATCTGTCAAACGCGAGCATGTGTTAAACGAGTACATGTCAAACGCTCTTTCGTTGGTTTTAAATTTATTCCTCTTCTCGCTTAATTAACAAAGAAAACTCGCTCAATTCTTCCATGAACTTTTCTTGCAGGAGAGAAATGAAATCTCGTGCGTGAATAAAGCGACAGTCATCACACGAGGATGAGGATCAGTCGAGAGGAGTGCTTATTGTCCGCTTCGTCCGCTTTGACGGGAAATTCCGCGACAGACGGCATGAAGTCTCGTTTAAAATTGCGCACGCCATTATGTCCGATTGCAAGAAGTGAATGGCGCGTGAATGGGATTATTTCTCTGGAATCGAATCGATGACGCACTGTGCATGCCGTGCGAAAACCGGTCGGCAAGACAAGGCACAGCGCGGCTGTTCGACTCGCTCGTTTTCTCTGCCGCGCTTGCAGGAACAGCGGCGTCGAGAGGAGCGGCCCGAGGGCCCGTTTCGACGACCCCGAGACCCGGCCAATGAGACTCGGACTAAACGGACGCGGCTCTTGACGAGGCTGACCGCCGGGGAAATCAAGCCAAGTTAACGGATCGCCGTCCTTCTCCGCTCACGCGAAGCGGACGTCAGTTCCCTTGACGCGGCGTATCGGGAAAATGACGTTCGCATATTAATCATTATTTCTCCAGCCCGCAGCTCTTGATTAATTATTTGTAATTCATGATTCGCGAGCGCGCCATGAATATTTAACGAAAAGAAGGCAATTACTCAGGTCGACCGCTCGTGTATCTCTCTGACGGAGTGGAAGATGCTCGGCCAGTTCGATGTGTTCGTATTGTGAGAGTATTAAATAAAAATAAAAGGAACAGAAGGCTCTCGATTACGTAGCGAAAAGAATGTAAATACTTCTCGCGTTGATTCCGAAAATGCATACATGTACAGTCCGATCTGGATGAGGAGAGCGAACGCGAAACGGGGACAAGGCTCGGGGAGGTTTTTGTCAATAGTCCACACAAAGCGCGTGCACGCGCTCGGGAATGTATTTTTAGTCATCGCCAGCGGTATTTAAAAATAAACGAAACGCTTCGCCATATAACCGTATTCTAGTTGGACCGCGCACACCCGGTATTTAAGTTTGGATTCTCACGGACGAAGAAACGAAGAGATAAGAAGTATTGACGCTTATATCAAATGGAATATCTCGGCATTTAATTTTAATTCTCGGCTTTGCATTTTAATTCGATTTATTTAATTTCCTCCCCCCCCCCCGAGTGTTAACTGGATGCAGAAAATTGCGGATAATGCTCGCGAATCAAGGGGGGGGGGGAGGAGGAGGAAGGGATAATACATATATTTATAATTGCGTGACACGTTATTGTCGCGACAGGTTTTGCATTTTTGTAACGACGTCGGGATATTTTTAAACGAGTTCTGGCAATTGGACCGTCGAACATGCCTTTTTTGTCGTGCGGAAATTACGCGTACGCGACTGCGATTGCGAGATAATTTTGTCGTCATTCGTTCAGCGGATGAGCTTTTCCAGAAAACGATGTCGATTTTATTCATTTTGATTTTACGTAAGCGATTTTCTAATTTGTTGACGAGAAAAGGAAAGGTGAATGCACAAGGTTGGGTAGTAACTAGTTAAACAGTAAAAAGTTAAGTTAAAAAGTTGAAAAGTTAATAACTTTTAACTTAAACAAGTTATTTTTAAATACATATTAACGTTAACTTATTAACTTTTAACTTTAATAAGTTAACAATTTTTTTACTTAACTTTAACTGAATTAATTTTTGTTTAAGGAATTTTCAAAATAAACTTAGTTAATTTTTGGGCTATTAATTTTAAACTTAACTTAATTATAAAAAAAAAGTAATTATAAACTTAACTTAATTTAAAAAAAAAATTTACTTATCCAACCATGTTAATTCATAACGACATTCCTTGTTTAAATCGCGACAAGATTGAAAATATTATTTTTAGTAGACTATATGTTTTTTTTCTTGATTCGTTCATTTCGCGATTATACTTTCGTACCATACGACATACTTACTATTTATATCTCATAATAATTAAAAGTCGCGCAAAGAGTGGCATCCCATAAAAAGAAATTTATTTCACTTTCTTCCTTGGAGGCGATAAACAATAATGTCAGAGACCGAATGCGGTCGCGGAGAAAACCTTTCACTGTGATCATTGATGGATGGTCGAAGAGAAATTCTTAGGATCTAATTTGAGATTTCTAGGACTCGGAAGGAGGGGACTCGAGCCTTATATCGTCCTTCGGAGATAAATCGCGCTGTCATAAGTGATTTCTTCGAAAATCACGTCATCTTGCTTACAATGAGATTTTCACGCAGATCTTCATTGCCATTATCTTTATAGCCAGATTCCTGTCATTAATAACGGTTCATTTCTCACTTTTCAGGGTGGCTTTGCGAGAGTCTACCTAATGACTGACGTCAGTAATGGAAATCAATACGCGTGCAAGATTATTCCGAAGAATCGGATGCAGAAGATTCACATGCAAAAGGTGTGTACTTGTTAGAAAAGCGCGCATCTGTCTCTATATTTACGCATTTCGCTGAATAACGTATTTATTTTGTTCTTAGATTGCGCGTGAGATCATGATTCATAAAGAGCTGAATCACGTGAACGTCGTCCAGATGCATCACTACTTCGAGGACAATCTAAACGTGTACATGCTTCTAGAGGCCTGCCCACGAAAGGTGTATATATAAAACATACGTCTCTTAGTTACCTTGCTAGAGTTTATTACTTCTTACCGCGTATTCATAAGAAAAAAAATTCGCAACTCCATCTTGTACTTTTATGATAATCATCAATATCTTGGTGCTGGTGGAAACTCGTCGATATCCGTGGCTATCGCTTCATAAATTATTTGAACCGTCGTATCGATTATTTAAAGCGATAATAAATAATGTCATCTTATTTTATTTTTGTCGCATAGCATGTACAAATTACAATTTTTGCTTCCTCATAAAGGAAGCTTTATTTTTGCGACAAATTTTTTTTCTAGCTTTTCAATGTGTCTAGAATGTTTTAAAAATTATATTTAAAATGTCGAAAAATCATATTAAAAAAAAATGTATGTACATTGTGAATGTACAATCTCTAACAATAAGTTTCATAATTTTTGAGATATCGAGTTAAATTTCTTAAAATGAATAGGATATTATTAATGGATGGTTGATATTGAATTTAGTGGGACTCGATCAAAGGGTTTATTTTTTATAAAATTTTGAATTTTTTAAAAATATCTGTACACGCTCTAACTTTCGCCAATTTTGATTTTCTTTTAGGAAGCCAAAATTGAAAAACTCGCTTGCTTTAAGGAACGTAAGCTTTTGTGAGCGAAATAAAATGAAGAGGAAACAATGTGCAAGTTTCTAATTTGCAACTTGTTTAACATCCTTTTTCGTCATCTCTCGTCATTTTAAAGTCCAACTTATTTCTCACGACAATGCAACACCTGCAACTTGAATCATTGTGTCGGAATCATTGTGCACGCCGTGCACAACCGAGAAACAATTATATAGGAGAGCCCGTCTGTAAACGACCGCGATCAGTAACGGCCGCGTATTTTCACTCAGCCGCGCCGGAAAGAGAGCGGCACTTGCACTCTTCATGGCTGATCTGCCGACCTGTTTGTACCGTTAGGGTGCGACGAAGCATCAACTAATCGCTTGATTATCCTCGCTCTCCCGCTCGATCGTCTTCGCGACTCCTATTTCCGTCCATTTCTCGGAGAAGATCGCTTTTGATTGACGGTCCAAGTCAACGAAAAAAGAGTCTCTATCCTGTGAAAAATTCTTTGGAGACGTAAACGTAAAGTGTATTTGTAGCGAAAAAGGTGAAATAACGTGCGATAAGAAAAAGATTGAAAGCTGACGAGAACCATGACTTTAGTAGTAAAAGAAAATATTGCAAACTCTTAAAAGATCCACGGCTTACCATATATCTCATAAAATCGTTTACGCGAAGGACTTTTAAAGCTTCTTCTCGTCGCGTAAATAATCTTGGAAAATCATTTTGTTTCGCTGAAGAAGTGAAATTTTTTTCGCAACACAATTTTTTTCAATTTACCAGAAACGAGAGACGGCGGACAAACGTATTTTTTTTTTTTTGTCGAGGTATGTTTAAGGTGGATAAAATAAGGTTCCTTCAAAATGAAATCTTGCAAAAAAAATAAAGCGAGTCGATCCCCTCGAAGGGACGGTACACGTGCATTCCGCGTATTCAGGATATCGCGTCTTCCTGCCAGGAAATGCATTCTTTCGATTGTTTGCTCTCGTCTTACATAGGCGGATTTTATACGGTTTTCTGTAGTATAAAATTTCTTTTGTAGAAGCTTCATAACGTTACGACACGTTGCAACATCCGCAAAGATTAATAGCTCTTGTAAACAAAGAAACAATACATAAAATTAAGATAGAAATGAAAAAAAATCAGCTCTTAGAATTCCTTAGCTACGCTTTATCGCGTCATTTAGACTTTCTGCACGTCACTAATGCGTGAAGCGACATAAACGTCCGGGATGTAAAAATATCTTATATTCTCTTTCTTCTTCTTTTTCGCCAGAGCTTGATGCACGTGCTGAAGTACCGTGGCAAAGTCACAGAACCGGAAGCGCGTTACTACATGAAGCAAATGGTGACTGGCGTCGCGTACATCCACTCGCAGAAAGTCGTTCACCGGGATCTGAAGCCGGGCAATATGTTCCTGTCGGATCGGATGATCGTCAAGATTGGCGACTTCGGATTGGCGACCAGGCCCGATGGCCAACGTAGACGAGTGTAAGGTTCCAGTTTGGTTTAAGAGACAATCAAGATCGAACATGTGTTTCTAAAATTTTTTTATTTTATTTTTTGCTTTCTCATAGAGGAAGTTAATTTTTGTGAACTTTTCTTTTTTTTCAAATTTTGATGTGTTCAGAATATTCTAAAATGTCGAAAAAATATATTTTTACAATGTATGTGTGTATGTGCACAAAAAGGACGTGGTTACTTTAACTTCCGCAAATTTTCAAATATTGGGCTAAATATTATTATTACTGATTACTGATATTATAAAAGGAAGGAAATAAAATTATGAAGAAGCAAGTTTTTAATTTGCACAATTTTTAACTTGTTATATAATTTTTAAATGTAAATTTTATACAATAAAACAAAATTTAAAAAAAGAAATTACAAGTGCAAGAATGGAAGAAGATAAAAATAATGGGATATCTTACAGTCCCTTTGCTTGTTGTTACTATACCGGTGGTTTAGTTATTCTTTGTCAACAAAAACAAACAAGAGGAATATCGAGATCCTCTCCCTTGTCTCTCTTTTTTCGGCGCCCTAACGATTGTTACGGACTAACAGATGTGATCGTCTAAACACAGCATCAGACGAAACATCCTAACATGACGATCGTTTGTATTTGCAGGACGATATGCGGCACGCCAAACTACATAGCGCCGGAAGTGTTATACAAGCAGGCGTACAGCTACGAGGCGGATGTTTGGGCGTTGGGCTGCATATTGTACGCTCTGCTGGTGGGCCAACCACCCTTCGACACGGCCACGCTCAAGGAGACATACGCGAGGATCTGCAATAATCATTATCGCGAAGTGGACGACAGTATCGCGAGCAGGAGTGGCCAAGACCTAATTAGATGGTTGCTGCAATCCAATCCCGAGTTACGACCGAGTCTGGAGAGGGTGAAGGAGCATGCCTATCTCACGAAGGAATACGTGCCGATGTCGTTGCCGCATACTTGCTGTTACCAGATGCCACCACCGTCGATCATCGAGCCGCCCTCGTCGCCGTCCTCGGTCTCCACGGTCGCCAGGAATCAGCAGGAAGCCAGCAAGTTGCAGGTGAGGGACTCCGGAATGTCTCGACTGGAAGTTATCATCTTCAGGTCTGGCTGGCAAGTATTTCCGAAACACGAAATTTCAGATGTGGCAGCAGAGTGTCGTTCATCCCGACGCGGCATCGTCACGTTATCAGCAGCAGCAGCAGCCGATTCAAACGCAACAGCAGCCGCAGCTGAATACGCTGAATCGTTCGCAGAAGAGTCTGCAGAAAGAGTCCAAGGTCTCAAATTGGCTGGTGAGAAAATTACCCAAGTTGCCGCGATTCCGACAGCGACTCAGCAGCGTGTTGTGCCCGGATCACAAGAAGACTGGTCTTGTTGCGCAAAGTGTGCAGATGCATCGCGCTCTAGAGACATGCGTAACGGAGATGAAACGAAACAACGCGTGCAATCCGCCAATCGTGGAAGACATCGTGCCGCTTTTTGTCACCAAGTGGATCGATTATTCAAACAAGTACGGGCTGGGCTTCCAGCTCTCCGACAGGTCGGTCGGCGTTCTCTTCAACGACAACACGAAGATCAGTTACACTCACGATAGAAGGTGAGCTTTTAAACGAGAAGTCGAAGAGAACGATGTGTTGAATGCAATTTTGATATAAGATTACGATTGTGTATTTCTTAAATTTTTTATAATTGTAGAAGAGTGGAATACATGACGACCGATGATGAAATGACGCGATATCACCGAGAAAGAGACGTGCCGGCGCCATTGCAAAAGAAGCTCGAGTTACTCCGTCATTTTACCGAATACATGGATGATTTCTTGACAGAAGGTGAGCCCGATCTTCCAGCATTTATTCCATATAATTTATTACACGGAAGAGTGTGAAGCTTTAATTTTTTTTTTAAGCACGACTTTCATCTCTCTTCGCGAACCTCGATCATGGCTCGAGTATTTTACTTTTCGAAGTCCAAAAACAACACAATGCAACGTGAAGTAAACTATTTGGACCATTATAGCGGCCTAAGACTTAATGAGAAAAATATTAACCACTCGTTAAATATGTGCCGTCTAGGTGGTGAGCTGAAAAAATATCGAACGCCGCCGAGGCAGTCGAAAAATACTTGCGTGCCGCGGATGAGACGGTGGCTGCGTACAGACAAGGCCATCGTGATGGAGCTAACGGTACCTCTCCTGCAAGTGAACTTCTTCGTGGACCACACGAAGATGGTGGTGTCGCAGGAGAGCGTAGGTAGGGGCTACCTGATCACTTATATCGACACCGGCCGTCGCGCGTCCTCCTATTGGCTGAACGACCTGCGTGACCTCGGCTGCACCGCTGACCTCTACGAGCGTCTTTACTACGTCTGCAAGGTGACGCGTGAGTTTGCCGAACTGGACAATAACACGATCGCCTGACGATCGCCGGCGGATTCTCTTAAAATTTGTTGAAGAGCAACGAGATACCCGGGAGATTTACTTCTTATCTGGGCAACTTCTTTCCTTAAAGCAGTGGTCGAATGTCATATAGCAGTCATATTAGATCTTCCTATTTTCAAAAATTGAAAATTATTAATTACTATGGATGAGAGTTTTTGGATAACTGCTATAACGAGAAATAAAAATATCCGGACCTTATCGGGAGTTATCAGGATAAAGATTAAGGAAATAACGATGGTGCAAGTACGTCACGAGACGTACCGTTAGGCGCATTTCTTCGAAAGGGGAAAGGAGGGAGGCCGTAAATAAGAATGTCACGCGTGTAGGTCCGCGAAAGGTATGTCGTGCTTCCGTTGATTTATGAACCTGTTTATTGTTTCCACAAAACCAGAATAAATTGCCTATCGAAATAGAATGCTTGTAGGAGGATTGCAAGCGTTCTTTTCTGGAGAAGAATTAATTCCCTCGTGGAATGAAGACTAGTTAAATTAATAAGTATAATTGTTCGATCAAACTGCCATCGTCAGGGTATGATCACGTTCCCTGAATTGAGATAAGCTGCATATAGCTATATCGTTCCTCTCTCGTATCGATATTACATATATTATGAAAATAATAATACATCTGAAATTCCGAAAGCTACGCACTATTTTTACGCACAGTGGCATTTTTACGCAGATCTCTTCTCATCCTTGTACGAAAATAATTGAATAGATAATCGCAAATTATCGAGATTAATGTGATATAAATATCATGACTAATTGCGAGATATTCGGTGACACTTTTCATCATAACGAGATGCAAAACGGTCGCAACTGTGAGAGTGTCGACTATGTTACTACTACCTCTGTTAAATAGATAGCATAGGTAGCTGTTAAAATATTTATTTTTCATGGCGCAGATCTCCCTAGTTCAGTACCTATGTCGAGTAAGTAATTGACATTTGGTAGATTATAGTCTCTTGTTCGGATAAATCGAATATAATTTTATTACATTCGATAATGTGTCATGTAGTTCGAAATGATAGAAACTTTTCTACGTACAAAACTTTTCTTCCGCTATAAAAAAAGTACGTGTTACAAAAAGCTCTAAAAACTCCATTTTTCACGATTCATCGTGCTAAGACACCGTGTTGCCTGTATTAGATTGCGTGAGAAAATTGAACATTTGAATGTTTAAAGGCAAGCGATATCTTTACAATCAACCAACATAAAAAAAAAGTCCGAAAGATGTCCAAAAATATTTACACTCATATTTTCTTTTGATCTCTCGAGACATATTTTGGACCATCGGATTTGAAAAATGATTTTCACGATCGTTATAGATCTGACGTGCGATAATTGTGTGTGTGTGTGGAAAGTTGAAAGAGAACTAGAGAGAGGATTGTCAACAAGATTAGCAAAGTCCGATAATAGCTAAAAGTGTATAGAGTGTGTCTCTACTGCGTTATTTTTTTAAGGCAGATTTTTTTTACGAATTTGAATTTTAATTTCGTACAGCATTATCGTGTGTTGTATAATAAGAAGAAATCTCGTATGCGTATCTTTTGATACGGTTTGTCGGGTACTTAAAACCAACACAAAATACATCTTCTTGCTGTGTGTGTGTATGTGTATGTGTGTATATGTATGTGTTATTCGGTGCGAAGGTACGAAAAGCCTCGGAAAAATTCTTAGCAAAAATCCTAGTCACGCTCCTTTTTCCACTTTTCTAGTTTTAATACGAGCGACAAGTGTCACTGCCATCGTTGTTACGCTGTGGTAACGCGTTGCTGCTGCATCCAGGCTGTTTAATAGTTAATACACGCTATTTATATATTAGTTGCGCTTGTTGAAAGTTTATTGTCGCTGATAAACGAAGGTTTGTAGAGGTTTCTCGTGCGGTGTGTCTTCTTCAATAGACGGGCTGCGTCCAGCTTTGGAATTCGTCTTCGCGGACGTTGACACTTAATCTTCTTCAAGCGTCTCAAATTAATTAGGAGAATACGCTTACGTGAAACCGCTACGCAAATTAATTATTAATCGGTGACGCTCCTAGGCATGTACCGTCGATGAAATTTCCGAATAACATTGTATCATGTCTTCTCGTATTGCCCACACGAAGAAATTTCCGAGCGACGAGATCGATATCTTATCGTATGCATTTTTCTGGCGTGGCGCACGCAAATTGTTTTACTTCTTGTTATCATATATATTAATATAGCATTATTATAGCGTTATTATTAGCTACTTAGATTATCATTGTTATATTATTATTATTATATAAATATTAATATTATTTTTATTTACGATTATATTATCGCGCTATTGTTCACTATCGACGGTATTGTGTCACGATAATGATAATCGAAATTTTATCTTTAGCACAATTATTAATTATTTACTAGTAATAATAGCAATTCGCTGCATCGCAGGTGAGTTTGTTATTTGTATCCAACACGACGACGATTGTTATCGTCACATGTAAAGAGCGCAGTGATATTATTATATTTTATTTTTTATCAAGGTGTTTTTTTTTATATCGCATTACACGCGCGTTACATGCGTCTTATGCAACGAAGCGGCAATTAACACTAAGGATCTCAGAATTGTTGCTTTATTCCTCTTCTCTGAAAAGGAGAAACGAAAGCATTCGATTCGAAGCAATAGGCGCTGTTTCGGGCTTTACGAAACCGCAAATTGTTAAGTTTAAGTTAGAGGGGAAAAAGAATCTTGCTAGTGAAACATTTAATAAAGCTACGATTTTGATAAAGCATCAAGATGTTCCTTGGAAATTTCATATTCTACATCTAATGTAAGTTTATTCCAAGTCCTTTACATATAACTTATACAAGCATTTATATGTACATTTAATTTGTTTTTTATACATATCTACTATTGAAATACTAGTATATTTATTTTAATGTTTCTTTTTTTTTCTCTAAAATCGAGCAAACAATAAAAAATTCGTACATTAAGTGCTTAAATATATATCGTTTACAATGTTAATTTGTTATATTTCCTAGAAGAAAAATATTTATATTCTTTAATGAGATAAAATCTGTGCGTGTTTGATCCTCACAATCTTTAAAATCAGAAAAGAAAGATTCCGTATCTTCCAAAATATTGTCCTGTATAATAAGATGATATAATTTGATAAAATAATATTTTTGTTCCTTTGAATTTCTCCGTCAAGTATAATAGAAGAAGCAATAAAAATCAATTACATCATTTTTTTCTACGATCATCTCCTATCTCTCTATTAATCTGTACTCTTTCCACTAATTACTCTTATTCAAATAATCTTCTCTCAGAATTCGTATTGCGAGACTAAGATGAAGATCTTGGCAACGGCGCTCCCCATGAACACGGCATTGTGATAGATCTCCATAGTGAGATCCAGCTCGATCTCCTGCGGCCCGGGGATGCTGCGCGTCAGCACCAGAACCGCCTGAGACGGCGCCGGTCTCTTCAGGGAGAAACAGGATTCCGTGGCGCGCGTGATACCTGGCGGTGCACGCACGTCCACCAACGCCATGGTGAATTGTACCGTCGAATCGGGCTGATAGCTTCCTCTCATGGTGAATAGCTCCAATCGACCGGTCGACGGGATCGGAAGCATGCTCACGAAGGTGATGAAGTTGTAGGAATAATGCGAGGGTGACCGAAGGCAAGCCAGGTCGTTTACACGACAATATCTTGAGGAGCGTACGCAACGGCTGAAATGACAAATTGGTTGGTACTCGCGTGACTTTATTTTATAATCAAATAATTGGTGAAATTTTTATTATTTCTAACATAAAAAATTAATATACTTTTTCCTCGTGGGGTCCCGCTGATATCCCGAAGGACAGTTTATTCGATTGCAACGGAAGCTACCGCGCGTGTTCTGGCACATCTCGTCCGGTTCCTTGCAGATCTGACCGGTCGCGCACTCGTCGATATCTGCAAATACACACACACATACAGTTGAGAAACAATTAGGTATCTACATGGCGGCACGTGGCGAAATCGTGACCGCGCCGACGTGAATGTCGTGATTACGCGAGATTGAGGAGATTGCGAGGAGCCGAGCGTTCGTGCTCGCCGGTGACCCTAAGCGATGCCCCAGTTCGCTTCGCAATCAGGTCAAGTACAAATTGCACTGCTCCGCTTAACTGCGGGATAAGTGTGTAGGTGGAATGCGTGCTCGCGTAGCTACAACACCGTGACTCACGTGTAAGACTCTCACTTTCCATCCCCCAATTACATCACATAATTGCTATATGAATTATTTATGTCTTCCATTTCTCTTTTTTCTTCTCATACAAATTTTCGTTCTCAATACCTTTATAATTAATTATGTTTTTATAAACTACATGAAGAGGAAAGATATCGTTACCCTGGCAAGCTCGACCATCGATGCCAAGTCTATATCCATCTGGACATTTGCACGCGTAACTACCCGGCGTGTTTTCGCAGATGCCGATGCAAAGATTGTCGTCCTTGAACTCCGTGCACTCGTCAATGTCGTTGCAGGTTCGATTGTCGGCATTTAGTCTGAATCCTGCTTCGCATCCGCATCTATAGCTGCCCCAAACGTTCATGCATACGTGCTGACAGAGCCCTGCTGTTCGCTGACATTCGTCGATATCCTATAAATGTCATCCATAATTTAAAAAAATGTTGAGTGAGTAATTTTTAATATTTTAACATATGTATGTGTCATATTTTATTTTTAAAACGTGTGTCTTATAATTGCAACAGACATAAAAAAAATCTTTGTTTGCAAAACATAATTGAAAATTAGTTTGCATTCTGGAGATGATCAAATTGTGTTCTCTCACAAGATTTCATGTTTCATTTCTATTAATTTCAGCTGATATTTAAAATCTGATAAGAGAGAATTGTGATCATATTATATCGGTAATAAACTCACTTTGCAAGCACCAGCAGCACCCCCGACGTTTTCAAAGCCCTCGTCGCATAAGCACTTGTAAGAGCCAACGGTATTCTCACAGCGACTGTTCGATCCGCAAATTCCGCTACCGTAAATGCTACACTCATCGATGTCGACGCAGTCGTTGTTGGGCCCAGGCGCGTGACCTGACGGACAGATGCAGTGGTAACCACCCTGTCTGTTCGCGCAGGTTTGTCCTTTGCCGCACTCGTGCGTTCCCTCCCGACATTCGTCCACATCGATGCAATATTGCCCAGACACGGGGTCCAGGGTATAACCGGGTCCGCAAATTACTCTGGACGTGCATCTGTAAGATTACGATTTTAATCCACTTATTCTAATTGCTGATGTAATTTTTGATCGTACCTATAGGATCCCAAAGTGTTGATGCACATTTGCATCAATCTGCCGCAAGGATTCGGCGTTGCCTGGCACTCATCTATGTCCACACACTTGCCACCTGAACCGGGCTCGAAGCCGCGCGGACAATTCGTCCAAGTACCAGTCGTGTTTGGCGTCGTCGTCGAAGTGATCCGCGCCGTCGTCATCGGCGATGTGCGCGTCTGCGGAGTCGGTATGCGTGCCTGCGGAGTTGATGTACGCGGAATACGATCGCAGCGATATGAGCCCAGGGTGTTCCTGCATTGATAACCAGGTGCGCAATCGTGGGTACCAAGAACGCATTCGTCATCATCTTCGCAGATCTCGGTCGCGGCGTTCAAGGTATAGCCGGTGCCACATGGCAGGAAACGCGTGCACGTGTAGCTGCCGATCGTGTTGTCGCATCGCTGCGTCGGCAGACAGTCGTTCTCCTTCGAGATAAAAAAATTTTAGAATTATTGAAAAAGATATAAACTGAGAGATTCTCTAATTTATCTTCTTTCAGATAAAAAAAGACATTATATTTATATTTATATTTAAAATCGTTTTACGATTAAAACCATCGTTACCTGCAACTGACACTCGTTAATGTCGACGCAAGCCTGCGTGAGATTGTCACGCCTGAAACCGGTCTTGCAGGTGCATAGATAGCTGCCCATGGTATTGACGCATTCTTCGTTGCTGCTGCAAGCATCCTCGAGCTCCCTGCACTCGTTGATGTCGACGCAGCCGCGATTTCTCACGAACTTGGTGCCGTCCATACACTTTTGGTTCGCCGGCGCCGGCATCGCAGCCGTGGTCGGTTTCCTGGTGACGGGGACAGGCGGCTTCGCGCAGCTGTAACCACCCGGTTGGTTGTAACAGATTTCGTCGCCGCACGAGTCTAATCCCTCTGCGCACTCATCCACGTCTACGACACCAAATAAAATACTTATCAGGTGTCCAAAATTTGAAAATACTTTTTGCAACAGATGATTTTATAATTAGAGTATTATCGAAATTCTTTAAGTAAGATGAAATAATAAAACATTATATATTTGTTTGCAAAATAAATATTATTATGTTTTCAAGTTAAACAGCTTTAATAAAAAGCATAGTTGAAAGTAATAGGAATAGCGTAGAACAAGGCGAAACACAAGACAATTCTGTTAGTCGTACAGTATTTATGCACAGACAATTGTTAATTAATTATACATATAAATATATTCAAAATTGACAACAACATAATTCACTATGCATTTCCTAGAGAAATTTATTTGAACATGCTGCAGTGCAACCTGACAAGGTTTGATATTGTTTTGAAGAGTTCTGAAAATATAAGAAATATCTAAAGTTGTTGTTAATATGGGAGCTCTACAAATTTTATATAATAGTATATGTTATAATTGAAAAAAATATATATTAGAAATATAATTGTTTAAAATATAACAGTAAAAAAAAGAAATTTTTACAATTTATAAATACGATTTACAAATTATATAATTTTATGAAAAATTATTAGATGTGTACCTTTGCACATGCGAAAGTGAGTATGATATCGATAGCCGGAAGGACAAGCGGGTCGTTGACGTTGACGAGGAGGAGGAGATCTTTCGCACCTGCGAAATGATATTTTAAATGTTAATAGCTTATATATAAATATTTTTTTTTACGATATTTTATTTAGCAATAAAATGCTCGCATTTTCAGTCAACTAATCGAGACTTCACGCACCTATATGAACCCGGCAGATTGACACATCTCTCGGAGAACTTTGCATCACAATTGTACTGCCCGGTCAAGCATTCGTCGATGTCCTCGCATTGTCGACTGCCCAAAGAATATTGGTATCCGGAGGGACAGGAGGGCAGCCTGGTTAAACACTCGAAACCGCCTTCTTTGTTAATGCAGTACTGATGCAAATCAAGCCGACAGTTGTGCAGGTTCTCGGAGCACTCGTCGACGTCCAAACAGGTGCCATTGAAGGCTCGTCTGAAGCCGCGGCCGCAGGGCGGTATCAATTCGCAGATGAAGGATCCGTTGGTGTTGACGCATCTGCGCGTCGAAAATTGCAAACATATTTGGTATTTGTAAATCCTGATACTAATTATTATAAAGAGAAATATTAAAAAAAAATTATTGTAAACAAAAAAAAATGAATTATTGTAAAAATGGTAGTTTCTGTGAGAAATACATTTTTCATATAAAAGACTGCACACCTGTGCGTGCTCTGAGGACAATCGTGTCGACCTAACAGACACTCGTCCACGTCCTGACAGCCCCTCGTTGTTGTACTAAAATACCAGCCGGCGCTGCAGAGGGGCGAGCAATCGTAGCCTCCTGGCGTATTCGTGCATCTCTCATGATCACGACATCCTGGACCAACCGCGCATTCGTCTATGTCCACGCAATAGCCCGTGTTCGCATCTCTTTTATATCCCAATCTACACGGTTCCGTGGACCAATAACGATCTGTGCTCTAAAATATAAATAGAAGTTACGATAATTAAATTAACAATTTTAAAGAGTTTATTTTTGCCGGATGAAGAAATATGTTGCTCACGAGACTACTTCTGGACATATGGACTTTTTTGTAGTGTGAACCGATGTACGGTCTCCTTGTTATTATGCTATTGACCGTGGTAGGCTTGGTAGTAGTAGTGCTGGTGGTGGTGGTGGTGGTGAACGCTTCGCAAATATAGGAGCCGTTCGTATTAAGACAATAATGAGTCAACGTGTTGCAGGTGTGCAGGCCGAGCTTGCATTCGTCCACGTCCTCGCAAGACTTTTCGATCTCGTTTTCGACGGAAAATTGAGAATGATTGCGCACCCGGAAACCAGATGGACAAGCCGGAGAACATCGGTAACCGCCCTGAGTGTTGATGCAGCGTTCGCCTAATCCACACGCCGCTATCCCGTTGACGCATTCATCGACGTCTATGATAAATTATCATCCTTTTACTACGATAAATTTATGATTTTCAACGAAGTTGAAAGATATTACATGCAAAATCCAAAGATATTATTCTAAGAAATAAAAAATAATCACCGATGCAGCGGCGAGATTTTCCGTCGACAAAGTAGCCGCTGCCACAGTTTTCAATCTCGTTCACCGGCGAAGCAACGCTCATTTCTTCTGACTTGTATCCCTGGCTATGTCGATCATCGCGTTGATTGTCATCACTCTCCTTAATGGATGTATTGCTATTTTCAACTGGTACGCATCTAATTTTTTTTTTCAAATTAGTATAAACTGATAAGATTTTTATTTTTCTAGCAAATATCGCGATATTTTCACACCTGTAACTACCGAGCTCGTTAATGCAGCTCTCGTCGTGCTCGCAAGAATGTAATTGTTCGCTGCACTCGTCGACATCGATGCACGTCATTTCGGAATCGTTTGCTGGTTTATATCCCGCGGAACAAGTTCGTCGCGTGGTCAAATCCTTTTGGTGAGCGGCAAGATCCTTTGTGAGATTTTTCTCGATTGGCGGAAGCGGAGGTAGATTCGCCAAAGAGAGAGATTTCATACACTTATACGCACCCTCTGTATTAATGCATATTGTGCTGGGATCAGGACAAGGATTGTGCGACTCGATGCATTCGTCTATGTCTAAAAGAAAATCAAGAGGTAAAGATTGTAATATTTATTTTTAAAGAAATTAGTTTTATTTAAGAAAAAGAAACAAAATGTGAAATAAAAAGATCTAGTGTTATAACTATGAGATTAGATTTTTTTAATGAAATTAATTTAACAATTGCATGTACAATTTTTATATTGATTAATAATAATCCCATATTAATCATCAGAAGCAAAAAATTTAATTCATTACTCACATGCGTGAAGGAGATGCGAGGATGAGGCGGTATTGCATGCGGAATGAGATCATCGTGGATGAGAATCAAATTCAATCAGACTCACTTTCAAGTTAATCGAACGATGCTGTTCACGAGTATTTGATCAATCTTTTATATTGATGAGAAAAAATGCAGGTCACGAGATGCTCTTACATGCCTGCCTAGTAGAGGAGGGGATCGAGTGTTAAATTCAAAAGTTCACTCTGTCAAGAAACGACGATCGTGTTGAGTGCGTATATACATGCAAAGAGAATTCAATGAATATCATCGATAGAGAATAGAATGCTTACCGACACAAGCACCCAGCCCGATACTGTACGTGAATCCTTCCTCGCACTTTATGTCGCACTCGTAAGCACCCTCGGTGTTTCGACATTGCTCAACATCTGCCAGACAGCTGTGAATAGTCTCCGCGCACTCGTCCACATCTGATTAACAAGATAAGTGAGGAGAGATAGAGAAGAGAAGAGAAAATTCCATGGAAAATTATTAATATTACTTCACGAATTAAAATTTAACTATCCGATGACAATTTATGCGACATTACCTTTGCATTGCTGCAACGATCTGTCAAACTTGAATCCCGCGGGGCAAGATTTCACTCCGGTCATCTCCAGACACGTGTAGCTACCCTGCGTGTTGACGCAAAACGGCTTATCGGCGGCACAAGCGTCCGATAAGACGGTGCACTCGTCGATATCTGACAAAAAAAAACGTAGTATGATATCGATTTTTAATTTGCTCATTTTCGATTTGCGAATAGATTTATCGAAATAAGAGATGATTTTTAATTATATCTACCTACGCATACACCTATACGTAGCTCCCATTGATATCCCGGAGGACAAGATTCGTAGGGTGCATTTTTGACAGATCTCGCCGTGATGCAGACGTATGATCCTATGGTGTTTTGGCATCTACCGCCAAGACACACGTCGCGCTCCAGACACTCGTCCAGGTCTGATGGATGGATCAGTTGTCGACGGAGAGTTAGGATCACATGCGAATGCACGATCGTGGAGACAGGTATAGCGCAGTGCGATTGAGATAGGACAATTAATCTCGTCGAAATAAAGAAAATCGAGAGAGAGATACGGATTCTCTCAATCACAATTCGCACAAGCGAGGTACAAGACAGAGTTAACAGTGCTCTAGCAAAACATATAGCGATACAGAATCGACACAGTATTGTGACTAGAGATGTAAAAAAACCAGTTTTTTTCTAATAAAAAAATGTATTTTTTTTATTGAAAAAGATCGTTTTTTTTCATTATTTTTTTATATATAATATATATAATAATAACTCATTCACTACTTTATAATATAGTATCATTTTTTCTTAATATTTTTTTATTAATATAATAAAAAAAGTTAAATAAGGTTAAATAAAATTTTTATATTTTTAATTTATTTTTTTTCAAAAGTAATTTTAATAAATTAATAAGACTTTTGCGGCAAATTATATTAAACTTGATATAACTCGGATAATTTTCAATTAGATGCATAACAAAAATTTATTAATTAAAAACAGTAATTACATAACTATATAATTACATAATTATATAGCCAATAATAAAAATAATAAAAAAGCAATTTGCAGTAATCAAAATATAAAGATTTTAATAGCTAAAAAAAAAATTTGAAAAAAGATTTTTTTTCATAAAAAGAACCGTTTATTATAAAAAAAAATATTTTTTCCTATTTACATCTCTAGTTGTAACGTACGTGAAATATAAAACATTGACGTGTCTGACGTTAGCATTGACATTAGGCAAGGAGACGCGTTTCTTACTCACGCTATAAAATAATGAATTTTGAATGTTATACGTCACTTGCTCTTACCTGCATTTGAGAGATTATATTTTAAATTGTATGTACATACCGTCGCACACCTGATTAGTGGCATTATAACGGTAACCCGATGGACACAACGGCGATAATTCGTTATCCTCGTCTACGTCTGCTTTCTTATTATCCTTGGGAGACTTTGGAATACACGAACGTCCGTCATTAGCCAAATCGTATCCTGGATTACAGCTGCATATGACAGCCACCCCATTGTCGGTGCATCGTTGTTCGCAGGGGTGAGTCGATTTGCATCTTAAAGCAAAAATTTCATTATTAATATTTTTATTATTAATAATAGAAACTAAGGTGATAAAATTAATTTTCAATGTTTTGTAAAAGTCACAATATATTGTTAATAATTAATTATAATAATATATTGTTGTCAATAATTAATTATAATAATAATCCTTTCTTATTGTTATCTGATTGATAACATCATATTTTATTCATTTCATTCATTTTCTTATGTAAAAAATATCTATATTAAGAACCTATATTATTTTCGCGTACCTGTCAGTCGGCAGATCTTTCCTGCAAGTCTTCCCGTCCTCCAACAAAGTGAAGCCGTCACGGCATTTGCAATAATACGAGCCCGGCGTCGGTACGCAAATGTCAGTGCAGAGCATGCCTTTCATGAGACGACAGATATCATCCAACTCTGTGAAAATCAGAACGCGCGATTTAAAGTCACGCTTGCGGGAAAAAAGTTACGAACAATGTCCCTTCCCACATGCTTCGCAGAATATGAGGGATTTGACGTTTATTGACAGAACAAACAATTTCAAGTATTGTAAGTAATTTAATTTTTTCACAATTTTTATTTTATTATTTAAAATTAGAGAGATATCCTACAGATAAATTATAAGATGAGCATCTTTGTATAAATTATATATTATACCTGGAGTTGGGATCGAATATGTGGTTTCCGACAACGTAGCTGATGCATCATCCGACAATGAGAATGAAGGCGATGTTGATGAAGAAGATGACAATGACGGCGATAACGGTGATGACGGCGATGGCGACGTCGAATACGACGATGACGGCGATGACGATGATGACGGCGATGACGGTGATGGCGACGATGGTGATGATGACGATGACGAGAAATCGAGATCTGTTTCCGTGCTTCCGCTCGATGATTCACTCGTAAGATCCGTCGTCGAGCTCGGCGACGCTTCACGACAGCATTCTAAGAATGCGGGATCCCATGGTATACCAAAGGAGAAACTCTTGAAGGAGCATCCTTGACCCATAGATCCCGCGAGGATACCTGAAAGACACTCGTCAAATCCATGCGTGCGAGAATAAAAGTTCATCAAGTTTTTCGATGATATGATATACAAGATGTTTCTAAATAAGTGCGAAAAATTTTAGAAAAATTCTTGAAAATTAAGGGAAGTTTTATATAAACATATGCTCCTATATTCCTCCCTCAGGAGTTACAAAAGGGAAGATGAAAATTACATTTTTATTTTTTTTTTTTTTTCAAATTTTGGACAAGTTAGAAAAATGAAATTTGGTGAACATTTTCCATTGATAGAAAGGATATTTATTAACATTTTTTTAGTCTTCCCGTATTTATAAGGGGATGAAACTAACAACCCCTATTCAATTTTTTATTAGAACTTTTTAACAGACCAGAATGTGATTATCTAAAAATATATGTTAGATAAAAATATATGTATAGAAAGCTTGATTCCTTTAGAAGTTTTTTATTTCTTTTATTTTTTTGGTAAAATTGTTTTGGTAAATAGTTTTTAAGAAAAAATAAATAAAATATGCATGCACAGCATCATGCTAATCGGCATAGAATTCGAGTTATGAGAATTTTAGAATAAAATAAAAAAATGAGTGAAACAAAATAATAATAAATAAATGAAATATTGAAATAAATGGATTTTAATTTGTTCAATTTAAAAAAAAAAATTTAATTTTTATCTTCTTTGAAGGAGTATAATTTCTCAAATATAGGAGTATATTTATATTATAAAAGACCCTCTTTAATTTTCAACAAAGAATCATCTAAAATTTTTCACATTTATTTAGAAACACTCTATATATACAAGATAAATTGTAAAAGTTTATTAAAAAAAAAAATCACCTAGCTTGCAGCCCTCGCAACAGTCGCGATGATGATCGCCGCGGCCGGAGGACGTCCTCGACTTGGCGCTCGTACTTGTTACGCACGCGAGACCTTGACGCGCGTCGGCTTTTCCCCTCTCACATTCCAGCTCGTGGTAGGCTCGAATGCAACAGATGTCTACGGCTTCCAGGCAGAGGCCCTGCTCCACCCTCGGCACTCCGGCCACCGGCCCGGTAAACTTCTCGCACCTAAGGCCCTCCTGGGCCCAAGAAGTGCCCAGATCGCAACACTTCTTGAACTGAGCTTCCATTCTTCCCTCGACAACCGCCGCTATTTCGGGCGATAAAAAATAAGCGAGACATGTGTAAATTTGCTCGCGGAGAACAAGAATAGTATGTCATTGAAGGGAATTTAATTTTAATTTAGTATATTTTACATTTGTAGGAATAAGTTCGATTAAAATTTACCGATTATTTTCGATTGAATCTCTCATTAAAATTAAACTAAATCGACAGAAAAAAGACGTGCAACTGCATGGTTTTTTTTTTTTTAAACAACGAATGTCTTATCTTTGATTCTAGAAGAGTGGTAAACTAGGTCAAACCTATTTGGCTCTTGTCAAGCTTATCATTCTCTCAATCTTTTTGCCAGCTTTATAAAAAAGTTAACTTTCTATTTATATATTATTTCAATAATGCAATAACTTAAATATGAGAGAATTTAATATTTTCTTATAAATATAAATATATAATGCTCTTTTATATGATAATTCTACCAGAAATTGTACAAGGAAAATTATGAATTTATCAATATCTATCTGAGAAAACTGTGGAAAAAATATGCTTTGCATACTGATAACAGCGACGAAATCTCGGAGAGACGGCGTGCAACATTTTCTCACTGATAGATGCGAGTCGCATATTTTATCTTGCAAAATATATCAATCTAATACGTAAATAGTTTCTAAGAAGAGCTTAGAGAGCTCCTCCAATATAGCACTTTCAATTGTCCTTCAATCTGTTTGATCTATCATATAATATGAAAATTAATTTATATCAATCGACGAAAATTACGTATATGGGCATCGCGCATATTCTTTTTAATATTATATAAAGCTACTATTACAAGTTTGAATATTAAATATTAAGTTTTAATATTAAATTTATGATGAGTATATCGCAGACATTAAATTATATATTACATTATTATTATATATAATTATTATATATTTAATTTTATATTATTTATTATATATTTAATTAAATTTTATATATAATTAAATTTAATTTTTTTTTTTTAAGAAAATTGAAATTCTATACAAAATCGCCAGAAGCAATATTCTTTTAAGAACAATTTTGTTTGTGTATATGTATTCATATAATCTCTCTTTAATATTATATATGTATATATTATATTATATATATTACTGATATCTTTTTAATAGAATATATTGGCGATTAAACTTTCCTCTTTGGAAATGCCTTGTAGTTTTGAAATATCGAATGCGATTCATGTAGCATTCTGCGTGCACAAATGAGTCTAGATCAATGGAGAAGTAACTAATAGGATGATTCG